>NC_086325.1:43803615-45125282 GCF_036172605.1 Pelobates fuscus | reverse complement strand
CAAAGGGTTCCAACGGAAAAAATAATTGGGAATCCCTGCTCTATGGAGTGGGATAGGGAAGGTATGAATGGGGTAATGATGCTAATAGAGAAAGGATGGAAAAATAAATAAATTAAGGCAGACATAATATAGTCACAAATATCACAAGTATTTGTTAGATTGAGCCCTGTCCCTGCTATGGGTACCTCTGTGTCCCAGTGTAATAAAGAGATCAGGTTACAATCTCTAGTAAAGGAAAAGGTTGTAAGAATACAAAATGCATTTTTGGGGTCCTTATGCTCTTTTAATGCATTTTTAAGTAATATCACCCAGAATGCTCAGAAAAAGGATTCAGAAACACGACTATCAATGCACTCTTCATCTAAACCGCCACAGAGAAGAACACAAGGAGCACCGAGTCAATTGTCTGCTACGGACCCTGGACCTGGTTATAACTGCCCCCCTTGGAAACTTTCTGTATATTAATGTTTAGCTAAATCTATTGGTGAATAAAGGTGTCATTACCCAGTGTTCGAAAGCATGTTTCTCCTGCCAGACCCTCAGAGCAGGGATTTCCAATAAAAAGTTGTATCAAGAGCCTAAACGAACCGCAATATAGGGAGATCCCACTCGTTTCTTGACTGCAGAATCTTTACATGACCCTGCACAAGATCAATGTAGGGAGTAGCATAGCCAGCACATTGTTATGCTATTCCCTCAATTGATCTTTGTGCAGGATCATATACAAGGGAGACCAAGCTTTCACAAAGCTGCTTATGTGGCTGATGTCAATAACTACATGACATATTATCTGTCTGATGTCAATAACAAAATTACAACCAAACTTTGACATTCTCTGTGTTATTAATGTGGACTAGAACAGGAAAAAAATAAATAATAATAATAATAATAATAATAATAAAATCTCGTATTAATTTAAACAGAACATATCAATATATCTCCTTAATTTTATAATCGGTATTAGATGTTGGCTAGGAGTGTGATTACTATGTATAGCATATATAAATCTTACAACCCCAAAATATTTAGAGGGAACTGGAAACCCCTTCTTTCAGTTGTGATATTATTTGCACTTCCTAAAGTGAGATTTTTTTTTTTAGAATTTCGTAATAAGGTGAATTCCATGCTTGCTAGTTGCTTATAAATGACAACACATCTCCTCAATTATGGTCTGACCTCTAGACAATACCCAAAGATTATATAACCAATCCAATTAATGTGTTCTGTGTTACAGTGATTATTATAGTGCTTGTAACACTCCGGCCCATCCAGTTTATTTGGAAAGGATACAGACCTTTATCATTTTCATACATCTCCCATACATTTTCATACATTTGGAAAGCCCAAAGTTACAGTTAGTGTATTAAAAAACTGAAGTTGGCTAAGGCTCGTGGTCTATATTTATATAAAATATAATATATAATATATTAAAAGTTATCCATCCATGCTGCATCTCACACTAACCTTTTTAATCAAGTTTTGTTAGGCATTGCCTACCCCAGTGGAATGTTTTCAGCCAGAATAATAGCCACGTACATATAGATAAGCACCCAGTGCTTTGCAAGTATCACCCCATAATCTTAATTAGCACTAAGGTTAAGATTTTTGGTGTTAGTGAACTACAGGATTTTTCAAAATGTAAGATGCACCAGAATAGGACACACACATATATTCTAACTAGAAAAAAAATCTGTTTCTGTGTATAGGGGATGTGGTGTGTGTTTAGGGAATGTAGTATATGTGGATGAGGGGTGTAGTGTGTGTGTGAGTAAAGGGGATGTAAAGTAAGTGGGTATAGGGGGTGGGGTGTGTGTTTAGGGAATGTAGTGTATGTGTATATGGAATGTAGTGTATGTGTATAGGGGATGTAATGTGTGTTTGTAGAGGATGTAATGTGAGGAATATAGTGTGTGTATATAGTGTGAAGGGGATGCAGCATGTGTGTATATAGGAAATCCTGTGTGTGAGGGATGAAGTGCATGTGTGTATAGTAGTGGATGCAGGGTGTGTGTGAATGTCAGGTCTCTGTCTCCATCACTTCCATTTAAGTTATACAGCAGTTGGTGTCCCCTTGGGTATCAGGAGCTATGATGTAGCCTATGTAATAGACTCATGTATCATGAACCGGCCTGAGCAGCTTTTATCGCCACAGCTGATGTTAGGGGCAGGCCTCCATTGTCCCCACGTTCCCTTGGCTTAGAGGCACTGGATTTGATGTGTTTTAAAGGGTAAGTGGGTGAGAAAGGCTCAGGAACAGTGCTTATGATGTGCAGATTATGTGTGGAGATGATCTCTACCATCCATAAATTAGCCATTCTACCCTTCCTCCACACTCAGATGTACTGTGCTCCCAGAGTAGTCAAGCTCTGTATGCATATTAGTTACTTGCTTTCTGTCTTCCTGGTATTTGACCCTTCTGCCTAAACTTTACTCGAGTACCTGTGCCACCTGGGATGAACTAATTGCTATTCCTTTTTGCCCTGTCCCAGTCAGTACTTCACCTCGGTTACTTTCACTTCCGTCAGTTACTGTATTCTGGGCTCCTTCCTCTAAAACCTGACAGTGTCACGATTCGGGGAACCCAACACGCTAACACACACACAGACACACACACAGAAAGTGTGCAGTACCGGTCCTTAGAGTGGCCGGGCTAAGCACACACAGAATAGTCAGGAGACAAGCCGAGTAAGGGGAACCAGAAAACAGAATAACGAGAAACAAGCCGAGGTCAAAGGGTAGGAGAAAGTCACAAAGTCAGTATAACAAGCCAGAGAGTACGTAACCAGAAATCACACGTTCAGAATCAATACTATAAAGCAAAGACCACAACAGGGCAGGGAGGAACAGGAAAGGTAAGTATTTAAACCATCAGGTTAATTCTGATTGGATAATTTCCAATCAGAATTAACAATCACACGTGGGAGATATCTAAACCTCCCACTGTGATTGAGGCACTGTGCCTTTAATGCCGGGTCAGGTGACTGACCCCGGCGTGACATATCTTGGGCAGTCTTCCAGCGTGCAGCGTCATGCATGCTGCCGCTGGGGGGCGTGGAGGAAGACGCGGGCGGCATGCGAGGCTGGAGGGATGCCGCTCGCCGAGCCCACGTGGAGAAGGGGACCGCGGACGGCTGGAGGGTGAGTGCCGCGAGCGGACTGCAGTCTCCCCTTGCAGCCGCCCGCGGGATCCTGACATTACCCCCCCCTCGAAGACCGCCCAGAGGGCGGGAAGCAGAAGGCTTCAAAGGAAACCGGGCATGAAAGGGGCCGTACCCCTTCCAATCCACCAGATATTGCAGCCGACCCCTAGAAACACGAGAGTCGAGAAGGGCAGCCACTTCGTACACATCACTGGGGACAGCGCGAGGGGAAACAGGCCGCCCGAGGGGACGAGAGAACCGGTTGCAAAGCAAGGGCTTCAAAAGCGAAACGTGAAACGTGTTCGGAATGCGCATGGAAGAAGGCAAGTCCAGGGAGTAGGAAACGGGGTTAACCCTACGTAACACCTTGTAGGGACCAAGGAACCTGGGAGCGAACTTCATCGAGGGAACCTTGAGGCGGAGGTTCCTGGAGGACAACCATACCCTATCACCCGGAACATAGGAAGGGGCCGCACCCCTATGGCGATCAGCAAACTTCTTCTGAGCAGCCGCTGAACGGGACAGCGCAACATGGACCTGATCCATGGATCCATGGACGCACCGGGAAGGACGGAAGGCCGAAACCCATAAGCAACCTCAAAAGGACTTAAGCCAGTAGACGAATGAGACACCGTATTCCTGGCAAATTCAGCCCACGGAAGGAGGCGAGACCAGTCATCCTGGTGCGCATTAGTGAAACAGCGCAAATACAATTCCACAGACTGATTAGCACGTTCGGCTGCACCATTAGATTGCGGGTGATAGGAGGAAGTAAACGACAAGGAGACCCCCATCTCAGCACAAAAACCCCTCCAAAACCGAGAGACAAATTGAGGACCCCTGTCAGATACTATATCTTGAGGTACCCCATGCAAGTGGAACACTTCCTTGGCAAACACCTGAGCAAGTTGAATCGCAGAAGGCAGTTTCCTAAGCGGAATAAAGTGCGCCATTTTAGAGAACCTATCCGTCACAGTTAATATCACTGTCTGACCATCGGAAGGAGGAAGGTCTACAATAAAATCCATGGATAAGTGGGTCCATGGTTTCTTGGGTACCGATAGAGGCATCAGGAGACCCTGGGGTCTCACATTAGGGGACTTACACTGCGTACAGACCTGACAAGCCTGCACAAAATCCACTACGTCTCGCTTGAGTGAAGGCCACCAGAACTGTTGAAGGAGGCCCTTATAAGTCTTGGTAACCCCCGGATGACCAGCAGTTTTGGCGGTGTGAAATAAAGTTAACAACTTCTTTCTGTCATTCACTTTAACGTATAGTCTGCCAACAGGCGTCTCAGGGGGTGCTTGAGTTTGGTATGTCTTAATATTCTCAAGAACAAGAGACGAAACAACCAAACGGGTAGCAGCTATTATCTGAGACGCAGGTACAATAGGTTCAGGGGTCGGGTTAACAGATTCTAGAGGTTCATACTGTCGAGAGATAGCGTCAGCTTTGGTATTACGTCAACCAGGTCTATAGGTAATAACGTATTGGAAGCGTGAAAGAAATAGAGACCATCTAGCCTGCCGGGCGGACAACCTTCTAGCATCAGCTATATAGGAGAGGTTCTTATGATCTGTTATAACCATAACTTTGTGTCTAGAACCCTCTAATAAGTACCTCCATTCCTTAAAAGCTAACACAATAGCTAATAGTTCCCTGTTCCCAACATCGTAATTCTTTTCCGGATCAGATAACCTTTTTGAAAAGTAGCAACAGGGATGGAGGGGTTCGTCATACGATGACCTCTGTGACAGTACTGCTCCCACACCTGATTCAGAAGCGTCCACTTCCATAACAAAGGGAAGAGAAGGATCAGGGTGGCGTAGTACTGGAGCAGAGGCAAATGCCTTCTTGAGGGTGTCGAAGGCCTTAAGGGCTTCAGAAGTCCAAACCCTACGGTGTAGACCTTTCTTAGTCAGCTTCGTTATAGGGGAGATAAGTGGTGAAAAGTTTCTTATAAATTTCCTGTAATAGTTGGCAAATCCTATAAAACGCTGGATAGCCTTAAGACCTTGGGGAAGCGGCCAGGATAGTATGGCTTCTAATTTAGCAGGATCCATGCTGAATCCTTGTTCAGAAATAACATAACCCAGGAATTGTACAGAAGTTTGGTCGAATAAGCATTTTTCTAATTTACAATAAAGACCGTTCTGTAATAACCTTTTAAGCACCATCCTAACATGATTATGATGTGTCTGTAAATCAGGGGAATATACAAGGATGTCGTCAAGGTACACCACGGCACAGACATGCAATAGATCCCTGAGGACATCGTTTATGAGGTCCTGAAACACAGCGGGAGCATTACACAGTCCAAAAGGCATGACTAGATACTCATAATGTCCGCTACGTGTATTGAATGCTGTTTTCCACTCATCATTCTCCTTTATACGAACAAGGTTATAAGCCCCCCTGAGGTCTAATTTAGTGAAGTATTTAGAACCTTTGACCCGGTCAAACAACTCCGTGATGAGGGGAATAGGGTAGGCGTTTTTAATCGTTATATTGTTCAGGCCCCTGTAGTCTATACAAGGCCGTAGGTCACCCTCCTTTTTGGCAACGAAAAAGAAACCAGCCCCAGCAGGAGAGGAGGACCTTCTGATAAAACCTTTACTTAAGGCTTCCTGTATGTACTCCTCCATTACCTGGTTCTCTTTTTCAGAAAGAGGGTATACCTTACCCCTAGGCGGCATAGTACCAGGTAAGAGGTTTATGGCACAATCATATTCACGGTGCGGGGATAGTTTATCTGCCTCCCTTTTTTCAAACACCTTAGCTAGGTCTGCATACACAGGAGGAACATAAACAGAAAGTGGTTTGGCTGTGGGTACATTAAGCAAGCCAACAGGACAAACACGAGTCATACATTCCCTTTGACAAGATTTCCCCCAGGAGAGAATCTCCAAACAACCCCAATCAATCATCGGATTGTGTTTAACCAACCAGGGGAAGCCCAAAACGATAGAGGCTGTAGGGGAGTTGATTATTTGAAAGGACAATCTTTCCTTGTGCAAGGCACCCACAGACATAACCAGTTCTTTGGTCTCATGGGTCACCAGAGGTTTCTCCAGTGGTCTACCGTCTATGGCCTCCACAGCCAAGGGAGTGACCTTTTGGATCAGAGTCAACGATGTGGTTTTAGCAAAACACTCATCCATAAGATTGTCAGCAGCCCCTGAATCTATCAAGGCTTTGGTAGTCACGGTAGAATTTCCAACAAAAAGGGTGACCGTAATAAACGGTCTAGTAATGGGGACGTGAGGGGTAAACGACATAACACCCGAGGCCGACCCCTCTATAGGCCTTGGGTGCTGCAGTTTTCCCCGCAATTCAGGGCAGGTTCTTAGAAGATGTCCCCTTTTCCCACAGTAAAGGCATAACCCTTCCCTTCTTCGGTATGATTTTTCTACCTCAGTTAACCCAGTAACACCCAATTGCAAGGTTTCAGGGGGAGGTTGGCTAGAAGGGGGTAATGCCAGTAACGCAGTACTGGGTAAAGCAGGTAACATCTGTGTATACATACGCCTCTGACTACGTCTCTCTCTAATACGATTATCAATACGGATGATATAATCTATAAGATCGTCCAGAAGGACAGGCAATTCCCTGGACACTATTTCGTCCAGGATGTAAGCGGCCAAACCCTCCTGAAAGGCTGTAACGAGGGCATCATTATTCCAAACCACCTCAGCTGCTAGAGTGTGGAATTCGATAGTGTAATCCGCTACAGATCTGTTAACCTGTCGGACCCTAAGCAGAGCTTTGCCAGCAGAAGCAACCCTACCGGGTTGATCAAACGTGCGTTTGAAAGCTGTCAGAAAATCTGCGAAGGACATAGGAGACGTATTCTCCCACATGGGGTTGGCCCATGCTAAAGCTCTCCCAGACAAGTGGTTTATCAAAAAGGCAATTTTAGTTCTGTCAGTGGGATAGGAACGTGGATTCATTACCAAATGGATGTCAATTTGATTGAGGAAACCACGACACAAAGCTGGGTCACCACTATAGCGCTGTGGCGGTGTCATATGGACTACATGAGCAGGAACGGGTACTGGAGGGGCAATGGGTTCGAGCACAGCAGCAGCCACCTCCTGGACGGCAGGCTGCAAGTGTGCAGTACGAACCAGTATGGTCTGTAAGGCTTGAGCAAACTGATCCATACGGTGGTCCAAGCCATCCATTCTAGCCTCCTGATTAACTGAATGCTGAGGTATGTCAGCAGGTTCCATTATGGCCCTGTTGTAATGTCACGATTCGGGGAACCCAACACGCTAACACACACACAGACACACACACAGAAAGTGTGCAGTACCGGTCCTTAGAGTGGCCGGGCTAAGCACACACAGAATAGTCAGGAGACAAGCCGAGTAAGGGGAACCAGAAAACAGAATAACGAGAAACAAGCCGAGGTCAAAGGGTAGGAGAAAGTCACAAAGTCAGTATAACAAGCCAGAGAGTACGTAACCAGAAATCACACGTTCAGAATCAATACTATAAAGCAAAGACCACAACAGGGCAGGGAGGAACAGGAAAGGTAAGTATTTAAACCATCAGGTTAATTCTGATTGGATAATTTCCAATCAGAATTAACAATCACACGTGGGAGATATCTAAACCTCCCACTGTGATTGAGGCACTGTGCCTTTAATGCCGGGTCAGGTGACTGACCCCGGCGTGACATATCTTGGGCAGTCTTCCAGCGTGCAGCGTCATGCATGCTGCCGCTGGGGGGCGTGGAGGAAGACGCGGGCGGCATCCGAGGCTGGAGGGATGCCGCTCGCCGAGCCCACGTGGAGAAGGGGACCGCGGACGGCTGGAGGGTGAGTGCCGCGAGCGGACTGCAGTCTCCCCTTGCAGCCGCCCGCGGGATCCTGACAGACAGTTAATTTGTAGGGTGTGATAGGGGCTTTATGTGCGTGAGATGGTGGAGCTATTTTATATATTTTTTTTATTAATTTATTTATTTATTTATTTTATATAAGGTTATTCCGTCTTCCAGCTTCTTACCTCTAGCCAGGGAGGGTACATACAGCTCCCTGGCAGTCTGCACCTCTTCTGGGAGTGAGCACCAGTGTGGTATAGCAGAATTGCCAATGAAACCTTAGGCAACACTGAATGGCTGGGGAATACTCTCAGTCTGCACCCAGAGAAATGGCCAACTGAGCGTCTCCCCAAGTTCCAACCTGCATTACAGACCTAAATTGGCCAGATAAAGAAGATCTTCACTAGGAACCACAACAGGGCACTGTTTTCAGGGCAGACTGGGCTTTTATATGATTAGGGGTGTGATTATAACAACCACGCCTCCAAAAGGTACGTGTACATTGGGCTCTATTGTATAGAGTTCTCCTGAGTTCATAACGCCGGCACGCATGTGCGTGTCATTAAAAGGGGCGGGCGCATAGCGGCCGGTATTCCTGAGGATGAGTGGAGCCTCTCCCGGCGTGGGAGTGACAGTCTGACTGATATGGCGTTGGCATAATTCTCCGTTGGCTGTGGTTTTGTCTATAGCTTGTACATTTTATTATTTTCTAGTATTAAATGGGACAAGCCAGGGATGCCCCCTATACACCTGCTTTTTGTCTCAGTGTTGAACCCTTAGCCAAAACCATTCATGTAGATAATTATCCAATTATTGACTGTGACCAATTGCAGAATGTCTAGCTTAGTTCCAGAGGTTGCAATTGTGAGATAGTTGCTATTTGTTGCACGGTATGTGGCTTTCCTGATGTCAAACAATACATTTTGAATATACCAGAAATTCCTCTGCATTTTAGTTTTCCTAAACTGCCATTTCCCTTTATAATACTTGTTCTTAAAGGTCCACTAAAGGCACCAGACCATTTCATCTCAATGAAGTAGTCTAGGTACAGTGGTCCTATAGTTTTAGGCCTGCAATGTAAAGAATTGCTGTTTAGTACATATGACAATCAGGGATGTATTTACCACAAGGCAAACAAGGCATTTGCCTAGGGCGGCACTTTCGGGGGGGGGGCGCCAAAAAATGCCACCCCAAGCTCCCAGACAAATGCCTTGTTTGCCTCATGTTCTGGGGCTGTCCACCTTACTGTGAGTGAGTGTAGCTGTCAGTGTGTGTCTTTTCAGTGAGAATGGGTGTGCCTGTGAGTGTGTGTATGTCATTTTGTGTGTATCGTAGAGTGTGTGCCTGCCAGTGAGTCAGTGTGTGTCTGTCAGTGAAAGTGTGTGTTGGTTAAACAGTGTGTGCCAATGACTGTGTATCTGTCAGTGAGTGTATATCAGTGCATGTATCAATGAGGGCATGTGTCTGTCAGTCAAAAAAAAATGGCCTTGACACGAATTGGGGGTGCAATTTAGATTTTGGGGGTGCCCGAATTTAGTCGTGCCTAGGGCAGCACAAATCCAAAATACACCACTGATGACAATGCTTACATTGAAGGGTGTAATATGCCTCTAATGGCTGTCTTCCTGAGGAGCATGGGATTGGACTGTTAGATGTAAGTAATACCTTTTCACCCCCATTTTTATTTAGATTTGGAGGAGCATGAATCTAAATAAAGAGAAGAACACTATAGTGTTAGGAATACAGTTTTGTATTTCTGGCACTATAGTGTTCTTTTAACCTTTTTTTTTTTTTATTTATTTTTTGCCGTGGACCCAAATGATGTACAAAATATTTGGTTGATGACTTATTCTTGAATAGTACAATTAGCTGAATGATCATTTCATAACTGTGATATAACATATAATAAATGTAACTCTTCTCACTGGTAACCATTACAGCAAGCAATCCATTGTCAGTATTAACCCGACTAATAATATAATCTTGTTATTTCAAGAATAAACCCAGTAAGATGACATTGGGACCCAATTACATGTCCTGTCCAATGTTAAAGAACCACTGCATTAAAAGACCCCTTTTGCAGCTTAGATGGCTTCTTAGCAGTATTGCAACCCTTACCAGTCAACACCTAAAAAAAATACTAAATATATTAAAAATATTAAAATCTGCTTGACTGAAATTGGAGGCTTCTATTCCAAGTCAATATTTAATATTCATTTCAGAATATATCCTTTCAGATGCTAAGCTTTGCTATGTCATAGCAGCAAAAAGTAAATAGCATTTCTGCTATAAAATCAAGGAAATGTCATCCTCCTTTTAAACGACTATAGACTATGCTCAGCATCATTTACATTAGATAGAGCAGCTCAAACCTGCATGTTTTCTTTTCTTTTCTTTTTTTTTTTCTTGCTTTCATTCTTTCTTCCTCTGGGTGTGTTGGCCTTTAAGTAACAGCCCTGGCCACTGTCCAGACAACAATTTCCTGGTAATCTAATAGCTGCAGCAGATGAACTGAAAATGCATTTCCTGCCACCGCACAGTAAAAATGTTATTAATGTAAAGGGAGAATGCATTGCTGGCTTTGGTTGCGCACAGATAGTGATGAGTGTTGGGGAAATAAATAAAAAACAGCAGAATACCATATAATGCTAGAAAATAGAAAAGAGCAGGTTGGCACCTATCTTTTATTTAATACATGCTAAATACATGTTAACAGATAAATATATGTTAGCAGATAAAACATGTTATTAAATTACCATCAACATTTAATTTTGTAATTAAGCCATATTGATTGAAATTTTGAATGATGAGCATATGAACTTAAACTATAATATGGAATGTCGCTTAATTCTCTGTGTTGTCCTGCAAGGGCATGTGTACTTGCTGTATTAAGTATTAAGTATTTGCTTAACCCCTTAAGGACACATGACATGTGTGACATGTCATGATTCCCTTTTATTCCAGAAGTTTGGTCCTTAAGGGGTTAAAGGAACGATGATCAATATATTTACAGATTTACACACTGAAGCTGAATTGTGGATTTGGTGTCTTTTTTAACTTGATGGTGACTGTGAGCACCGTGCATGCAACCTGAGTGTCCTTTACCTGAATTTCAGTGTCCTCTCCCTAAGGAATGAATCCATTAAGCAAATGTTCTAAAATATGCTCATTTTGAAGGGGATTTCACACATCTGGAATAGTTACAAGATTCTCCTTGGTTTGAACTGGTATTGGAAAAGTCAAGTGGGTTAAGGAATTTTTGACACCCAGGTTTTGTGAGTTTCAGTGCAAGTTGTTGTAATAAAAAACCCAAGATGATCCTTCATTGGTCCCCGTGGGACAGTTCTCATTCTCAGAATAAGCCCCTTAATGCATATGTGTAATAGTACAACACATGAACAAAAGAGATTGAAAGCTTTCACATTCAGGAAGTACTTTAACCCCTAGAGGACCAATTATGACACAATTCCTCCATAACCGTGCTCACTGAATGGTTATTGTGTGAAGTCTGAATTGTCAAAAATGTAAACTTACTGAAACATAAAAATATTATGTGCTTTCACATTATTAGTGTTTTTCACTAAACATCAGAAAGCAGTGGATTAGAACCTGAAACGTCATTAAGAATTTCTCCAAATCATATATTTTATATACAGACTTTGATAATGTTTTGAATAACCGTATTTAGTAAGTAACTATGCACGAGGATATGGTAATTGTGTCAAGTAAATGCTGAAAGGTTGAACAGGTTATCAGGCTGTGTTTTACTGTGTAATACAGTACTCAGAGATTTCTGTCCAAGAATGGAGATCGTAGGCAATGTTTAGTAAAATAAAATTGGAGCTGCAGCCAGCTTACCTGAGCCTTTTATTCTGATGATTGTCATATGAATTCTGCATCCAATGAGGGTCTGCACTAGTTAAATCACATGACCTTGTTCACAGAGAAATGGGTTAAATCTCCCACCTCAGTGCTGTCAGTGGCTAGGCTGTGTACATACACTTGATAAGGAAGTATTTCTCTGGAGTAAGGGGGTGTGGCTAAACAGGCGGGCTTTTGGTGCAACATTCATTTTTTTCTGCAAAACCTATACAGATCTGAGCATGCAAAAACAAAAAATCCCCATCAGTCCAAAATGTATCAAATGCATTATGGTTGTATTGATGCCCAGAGTATCCCTTTCCGTTTACAAGTTTTAGGATTGACTGTGACCGTGGTTAACTTTGCACTAGAATCATTCTAACTTCAAATGCCCATTTAACTTAGAGAAAAACTAATTCAAGTTAATAGTTCAGAAAAAATATTTTAGGACACAAAATTAAATAAAGGCATTGACCCCAGGGGCAGATGCTTCAGTCTTAGAACTGCAGGCATAGAGGACCAGAAGGTTTGTTGCAGTATTTTGTTCTGCATCAGCAAGAGGCGTGATTAAGGACTGGCCGAGCCTTTAAAAAAATCATAGTGACTTCAACACACCAGGTGAATTTGCCACCTATTCATAAACTTTTTGAACTGTTCAGTCTGGGTCATATATTCACAAACCAATCACATTTGACCACTTTAGTCATTATATATAAAATTATCCCTCCCCCAGCAAACCAAGTGATACATTCTTTTCTTGAATCCTAGATCACAACAAAAAAGTTTTTTTATTGCAATAAAGTTAGAGGAACATTTACATAGATATAATTGTCCAAAGAAAAAACGTAATTTATTGTCTCAATAAAAGTTAGCAGTTCGTTTAATTATTAATTTCCAGAATCAAGTTTAAAGACGGAAAATGTCATTGTTAACATTTTCTAAAGTTTCTCTTTGGTTCCATCAAGTCAAGAAGAAGGTTGTCCGATATGTGTCGCTGGGAAAGAGGCTGGGGAGCAGGTCATTTTCCTTATTTAAATGTTATTAGTTTGGTTGTTTTGCTAATTGTAAGCATTTATGCTCTGAGGAGATAGGAAGCACAAAACACTTTCTCTATCAGCTATGAATAATTTAATACAGGCTGCTCAGAGTGCAGTTTAATTCCCTTTTCTATCTGCAAAAATGCAATCTCTGTCTCTGGGATTTAGCAACGAACCAAAAGTTTAAAATCAAAGATGAAAGTTAAAATATATAAAAAAAATAAATAAAAAAAAAACAGAAACGATACGAACACACAACAGTATATCATAATTATAAAATATTCACATTTTATCACGGCAGGGGTTGAAGTTCTAATATCCACCTTTCAATATTCTAACTTTTCTGCAGGCTCTGACTGAGGCCTACACCATAAATATGCAATAGTAAATGCTTACCCTTTGTGCTATATAGTCCAATATCTCCCACTTGTCCCAAATTTGCTTCTAAGTCTTTAGAGCATATCATTATCTTGGGTTTATGCTCTGTTTCCTGCTTCTGCGAACACTGCAGACACCTCCTCAATAAGTGCAGTGAACAGCATTAGATGCTCCCCTGCTGAGAACATAGCACTCCGGTAATACAGCCCATACAAGAGTACTTAAATAGCTCTCTGCACATTACTATAATTATTCAAATTTCTAGAGCGCTAACATTTTATACGGCACTTAAAATGGATATTGGATTATAAAATGGAAATGGGATATTTCACAAGTAATTTACATATCGAATATAACAGAGACAAGAGTTGAAGGAGGCCATGCTCAAACAAGATTGCATGGTCCACATTGAGTAGATCTGGCCAATGAGGCTACGGGCCATGCAGGATTGGATGACTTGCCTGACATTTCAGTGGAGCTATGACTTCTTTTAATTTAGATAATGACACCAGACAGAGGTGTCCTTTCACCCATATTATCTTTGCTGTCTCTTTGTAGCCTCTTTGCTGTGTCTTTGTAGCCTATTTGCCACAAGTAGTTCAAATGTATCATAAAAGTGTTTAAGGTGGGTCAGTCCATTTACAAGGTGCAGATGACTTCCTGGTCTCGTTGATTTACCCGCTTCATTCTCTCTCCCATTTGTTTAACCCCTTAAGGACACATGACATGTCTGACACGTCATGATTCCATTTTATTCCAGAAGTTTGGTCCTTAAGGGGTTAAAAGTTTGAGAGAGTGATCTTCAATGGCAGGATTTGTGATTAACCTTCTCAAGTCTAAAGACATTACAGATTACAGATACCCTGTACTAAGACAGTAGAGTCCTTGAAATACTTAGGAATCATATTTTAAATATACTCCATTATTTTGCTATCTCAGAGAAACAAGCAGAAAGGGAGTGACAGATAAAGTGTGATACTGCACAGAGAATAGACTAATATAACGGAGAAGCAATTTGGAGAAAGGTAAAATATAATGGAAAATGACACTGAGGGTGAGCAATCGAGTGGCAAAGATTGTGAGCAATGTCAGACAATGAGAATGAGAGATTGGCACCAATTAGGATAGAAAGTGGATCTGGAAATGAAAGAAAGTGCAATTGCAAGTAAGAGAGAAAGAGAGAGAGAAGATAACATGATAGTCATACAATCAGAACCGGACAGGGACAAAAATTCAGCCTGAGCATTTCAAAGCAGAGCAGCCCAGTAAGAGGTCCAAAAGGAGTGTCAGTGACAAGCATGCTCCCTTAAAATGAGCATGTTAGTTTGATGACCCTCTGGGCAGAACATTTGCTGAAGTGCTCTTAGAAAAGGGAAAATCCCTGTGTTTGTTTTACACAGTACAAACAAATTCAATGACATGTTTGCACTGCATTGATGGAGACCTGTCTCTGGTGTCCCCAAACACGGGATGGTGCTGGTAAAGAGTCTTTTGGGGTGAATGGCTGTGGTTTAGTATGTGTTTGAAGGCTGTAGAGTGTATGTATGTGTGTGTGTCTAGGGGTTGTTGTGTCTGTTTGTGTGTGCAGGTACGGGTTGTATTGTTTTTTTTTATAGGGGTTGCATTTTGCGGGTATTAAAAGCTATAGTGTGTATATGTGTATAGGAATTGTAATGTGTGTCTGTACTTGTTCTTTGGGGGAACAGTGTGTGAGCATGGGAATATAGGTGTGTGTGTCAAGACCAGGGACCTGTAATACAAGACATACTGCTAATATTATTGCACCAGCATCAAAGTCAATTTGTGTTACCAAAAAGGACATTGCCAATACTTCTTGTTCCATGCAATTTATGTGCTCACATCAAAACTTCTGATATTGATGCAGACATGTCAAGACCATAACAAAGTGTTACATCTAAGGACAGCTTTATCGTTACTAGGTCATGGCTTAGAGTGTAAACTCAATCAGGAGACAGCTACCTGGCGGGAGTACCGACTAGAGGCTGCCGGGCTCTCTCCACCCCAGTATTCAAGTTTGCTTGCATGAAAGGACAGAATACCCTCTTTCAGCCAGTGCTGCCCTGCATGGGCTGACATGGGAGATCCTTTAATTTTCCCTGTTGGCCACAGCCCATGACTATTGCGGCTCCCTGTGCATTTGCCCAGTTTGCCCGATGGTCAGTCTGAGTCCGCATGCTATTAGTCCATTATTATAGGAAAGTGATAGGAGTATAAGAAGTGTGTAGCTATGTTAAAGGGACACTATAGGGTGAGGAACACAAACATGTGTTCCTGATGCTATAGTGTTAAAAACACTATCTAGTCCCCCTGGTTCCCCTTTGCCCTTCTAAATATAATAAAATCTAACCTTTATTCCAGGCTGCTGGTGCTGGTGCTGGTGCTGGCTCTGCCCCTGATCTGCCTCCTTAGTAGACATCATTATAGGAAAGCATTGGATTGACTCAGATTGTGACTAGGCTGCAATGTAAATACTGACATTTCTCTGAAAAAACAGTGTTTGCTGCAAAAAGCCTGTAGGAACTGAATATACTCACCAGAACAACTACATTCATCTGTTGTTGTTCTGGTGACTATAGTGTCCCTTTAAAGTATCAGCTTTGCAGTAGAATGGGCTTATCGAAGAGACAGTATGCTTGGAAACCCTTGTAACCTGTTTTCTTAACTGACCTGCTTAAAATCAGATTTAATTTTTAATTGTTCAGAGAAAACCCTTATAATAACTACATTTTGATGTTTGTTGAAAAGATTATTTTCTTAAATGTTTAATTGCTGAACTGCTCAGAAAGAGTGAAAACGGTCAGCGCCATTTTGACATGTACGCATACAGCCATTTATGATTTTCCCTTAACAAAATACCTTACAGCACTTAAATATATAAACATTTGAGGTGGGTCTATGCAGGCATGCATCACTGGTGGTATTCAAAAAGGGCAGTCCCTCCTGGAAAGGGGGCTGGACTTTCCAATGAAGGGGCACATCCGAGCATATCAGGGAGCCAATCCAAGATGGTGCCAAGGATATCAGGGAGCCAATCCAAGATGGTGCCAAGGATATCAGGGAGCCAATCCAAGATGGTGGAACAGAATGTTAGTCTCAAAGAAAGTTTTGAAACTTACCTTGGGAACAGCATGGACCGGTAGGTTTTAACCCATTCAGCGCCAGATTTTATTTTTTTTAGGTCAATTGCAAGATAATTGCTAAATCCTGCCTACCCATTTTTTCACATAAATTGGTAGGTACTTGTTCAAAGCCTGTTGGAGGAAGTAAGGATGGCTAAGTCTTATGGGAGCTAATGTCCAAGTACAGCTGGAGAGCCTGGGGCTGCCAAATTCTGTGTTAAAGCATTATCTCTCAGTTCTTTCCCACAGTTAAGGCTGTGCAGTGCAGGAAAGAATGCACGCAATGACCTCTTGTGGGATGTCATTATGAATATTTGATGCGCCTAATGTAATCATATACAATCAATAAATGCAGGAATATCACTGGCTTTCTCCTTGTCCTTTCTTTTTTCTCTCTCTCTTTCACTCTTTCTCTTTTGTTCATTAATGCATTCTCTCCTTTACATTATTTATTAACTTCCTTTTTTTTATTTATTTATTTAAAAATATAAAGAAATAATTGTCACACAGAACTTTTGTAATCTAAAATTTGCCTTTTTTTTTGGTTGGATTACTAGGGTTTTTACCATTCATGATCCAGGTGCAGTAAATTGTATTATATCATTAAATTATCACATTATCGTACCAAGTGCATCAATGATTTTATTTTTATTTTTAAATGAAAAAAACGAATAAAGGAAAAACTAAAAGGAACTAGTCCAGATGATGACTTGTCTTGTCTAAGTGTTTAATAGGAGAATATTCCTATCTGACAAAGTGGTCCAAAATGTAAATGGACAATGGGAGTTTAAAAGGAGTTAGATTTATTTTTTTCAGCTCAGGTATCTTTACCTACATTTTTTTTACTTTTTTTGGCAATTCACTCTTTGCACATTTAATGAAAGTCTTATGCACCAAGAATATACCACTCCTTGCTACTCTTTAAAATACTCCACAACACATAAACACCAACATTCCAAAAAACACATTATACCTGACAAGAAACTGCATTCTTCAATATAAGCCTTGTTCAGTTTAAAACAAATAATAACATTCAGGCCAGTACATATTCACTGCTTCTTGTCTAGTATACCCAAAGATCCCCCACAATGCATGGACATAGTTGTATTCCATTCATATCACAGATACTAATTATGTTGGTTATCTTAGTAGCATCCATTTTGGTCATAGAAAAGTGTCTAGAGCAGGGGTTCCCAATACATTTTTCCGTGGAACCCTTTGACAAAGTGTATCAACATCGTAGAACCTCCCCCCCTCCAAAAAAAAATGTTTGCACCATTGCATAACCCTTTTTTGTATGTGCTGCTGTGTGTCTGTGTGTATCTGGTGCTTGTATGTGCCAGTGTGTGTATCTGTGTGTCAGTGTGTGTGTATGTATCTGACACACAGATACACACACAATGGCACATAGTGGCACACAGATACACACACCTTGACACCCAGTGTGTATGTGTGTGTGTGTGTGTATGTATCTGTGTGTTAAGGTATGTGTATCTGTGTGTCAAAGTGTCTATATCTGTGTTGGTATGTGTCTGTGTGTAAAGGTGTGTGTATCTGTGTTTGTATGTGCCAGTGATTGTATCTGTGTGTCAGTGTGTATCTGTGTCCTTGTACGCATCTGACACTGGCACATAGTGGCACACAGATACACACACTGACACACATACACATACTGACAGATACACACACCTTGACACAGATACACACACACTGGCAGATATACACACACACACACACACTGGCACATACACACACTGACAGATACACTAACACACACAGACACTGACACACATATACATACACACAGTGACACATACACACACCTTGACACACAGACACACAAACTGGCACATTCACACACAGATTAACACACATTGGCAGATACACACACTGACACAGGTACACATACACACACAGACACATACACATATGTTTATATTTGCTGTTAACTTACCTGTTTTCTTCCTTCAGTGTTGCAGGCTGCTGGCTAAGGATGGTGTGCCAGGTCGGCAGTTGCTCACTAATTGGGAAATGATGGTCTACCTTTAAGTCATCTGAAATTATTACCTCTTAATCCCTTTCCTCAGATGTTGAGGTCAGGACTCTATCAAATATTCTGTACTCTGCCCTGGGTTTTTACGTCCAAGATGTATTATCTTGCACTTACCCACATTAAATGTCAGTTGCCACAGCTCTGACCATTTTTCTAGTTTACCTAAATCATTTGCTATATGCTTATCCCTCCTGGAACATCAACCCTGGTACATATTTTTGTATCATCGACAAAAATACACACTTTACCATCAATATCACTAATAAAAATATTAAATAGAATAGGTCCAAGTACAAATCACTGAGGTACCCCACTGGTAATAAGACCTTGCTTCGAATATACTCCATTGACTACAACCCTCTGCTGCCTGTCACCCATTTAACAATATTGGGTTAGGCAATGGCCTAACTTAGGTGTAGTAAGTTCCCTCTTAAGTTCACAAGCCAGTTTATACATCCCAGCATTCAAATGCCAGTTCTACATACAAATATAATGGAAAAAAGAAATACAACAGGGGGGTGCTATACAAACATGATATTATACTTATATCTGTACATTGATAGATTCCTCAGTTGTCTATTGAATCAATCTAGAGAAATATAAAAAAATGCACATAGCATAATACTGTATAACGAATTTGATATGAACAATTTTGGTATTGGGTCACTCACGATATACAGAGCCTATTATAGCAGGCTCTGACTGTATAGGCTCCTCAAGTCTCCTGTAGACTGTTTGGTTCAGCGAAAACAGCTTCAGCCGCATCCAAGTATTCCCCTGGTCACACCACACCACAATTCTAAGCACCAAGTGGGTAAGTATAAAGGGATTTATTTGGAAATACTAATAAAACAAATAAGTATATAAAATACAAAGCACAACGCGTTTCGACTTTCGTCTTCTTCCAAGGTGCATAGCATATAAACAGATTCAATCTCTTTAAATACGTCCGGTATTTTGATTTTCGCGGGTAAAAATCCAGATCACTTCCGTGTTGTGATGTCACTCTCGGGTCCGTCCACGTGACTTGCGTCAATGACGTCATCACGGATTCATTCGTTTTGTGTCCTTCAACCCGCATGTTGTTATGTTCAGACGCCATCTTTGTGGTTGGCTTCTTACTTACAAAGTTCACTTACAGATAAGGGAAATGGATCCGTTTAAAACAATCAATTTACTTTTTCTTAAAATAAAATCTAATTGGTAGACCTTTTCAATGAATAATATATTCCACAACATAAGGAGAAAGATACTTATTAAATAAGTAGATTTAGAAATACTAATAGGAAATTATTTTCCATGGGAAAATTTAGAGATGTAAAACAAGACAACTATTCCCCTAAGAAGATATATATAATGTATAGAGGAGAAAAATTGCGGTTCTTAAAGGAGAAACATGTCAACAAACAATTTTAAAACATTTTTTTTTATAAAAATCACAAAAAAATTGCACAGAAAGAAACAGATCCACTAAATGAGGGCTGCCATCTCGAAGTCCACGTTGAGTCCGCCCGGGGTCAGTGTCTCCAAATCGAAGATCCACCTCATCTCACAGCGGCTCAACGTGGACTCGATCTGGCCTCCCCTCCAGTGGGGTTTAATTGCCTGTATCCCAAAAAAGTTAAGCCCTGCAGGATTTCCACCATGGGCATTTAAAAAATGTGAGGTTTTAAAAAGCCTCTCCTTATATTGTAGATATGCTCACGTATCCTTGTTTTTAGGTTTCTTGATGTTTTCCCCACCTATTGGAGTCCACAAGGACACGTGAGCAGATACACCACATTCTTTGTGTGACAAGTAATAAATGAATTGATCTTAAAATTAACAGAGCCAATCTTAGAATGAAAAACTTCTATTTTTTTAGGTTTATTTTTATAATTCCTACAGCCCATACACTCCCCACAATAATGGAAACCTTTCTGCAAATATTTATTGATGGTTAAGAAATTTTCTTTCGGTTTGGGTAGTTCCAAATAGCTAGAGGTTAGTTTTTGTTTTAGATTATGGGCCCCTCTAAAGATTAACCTAGGTCTATCGTGAAGATAGGGTAAGATTTCCTCATCCTGTTGTAGGATGTACCAATATTTATTTAAAATTCTTTTAAGTTTTCCATGGTCTTGATTATAATTACAGATAATGGGTATTTTATCCTGTTTCTCCTCTAATACGATTTTTGGTTTATATTCTAATAGGGTATCTCTTTCTACATCTCTAACTTGTTTTATCTCCTGATCCAGAAATTCACTACAGTATCCTCTACTTACAAATTGTTCTTTTAGAAATTGAGTTTGGGAATCAAAAGTTTCTATTTTTGTACAGTTTCGTCTCATACGTAGGAATTGGCCTTTCGGTATATTGTCCAGCCATGGACGAAAATGGCAACTTTCTTTATGGATGTACCCATTAACATCCACTGGCTTGAAGAAAGTGCACGTATCAATGGCACTCCCTGTAGTAGAAATTTCTAGATCCAAAAAATGGATTTTTTGCTGGCTGTATTCCTGAGTCAGCCTAACGTTCCACTCATTAGAATTTAAAAAATTAAAAAATTCCAAAAAGGTAGAATGGTCTCCCCTCCAAATGATGAAGATGTTGTCTATGTACCTTCTATAGAGGACCAGATTCGCACTCCAGTCATGCTGAGAATAAACAAAATAATTTTCCCAATAAGCCATAAACAAATTAGCATAACTGGGTGCGAATCTGGTCCCCATAGCGGTCCCCCGACATTGCAAATAATACTCCCCCTCGAACCAAAATAAATTGTTTCGAAGGATTAAAGAATTCCCTCCATAACAAAATCTATTTGTTCCTTAGGGTACAGACCAGATGTTTCCAAAAAGGAGTAATTGGCTCGGCATCCAATATCATGCTCTATACAGGTGTATAGGCTAGTGACGTCACACATGATAAATGCAAAGTCACTTTGCCATCTAAAATTCTTCAATATTTGTAACAAGCTCATAGAATCTTTTAAGTATGAAGGATTTTCTTTCACTAGAGGTTGGAGAAGGGTATCTATGTATCTGGACAGATTAGAAAGAAGTGAGCCCACTCCGGAAACTATGGGTCACCCCGGGGGGTTATTAACGTCCTTGTGAAGTTTCGGTAATACATAGATCACTGGAATTTTGGGGGACTTAATATTCAGATAGTCATACTCTTTTTTAGTTAAAATCCCTTTTAAGAGGCCTTTGTCTAAATACTCTACAAAGGTCTTTTGGATGTCTTGTTGGGGATTTTTATTTAGTTTGACATAGGTGTCTTTATCTTCTAGTTGTCGGTTCATTTCCATAATATATTTGTCCCTATCCATAACTACTACCCCCCCCCCCCCCGATCCGCAGGTTTTATCACAATCTCAGGATCTTTTCTTAAAGCCTGTAATGCCAACAATTCACATTTGCTGAGATTGTTCTTTTTATTCACCTTTATCTTTTTTATATATCTTTGATACACGCATTTTCGAAGACCTTCATGGCATTGGATTTTAAGTGGATAGGATAATCCAAATACACTTCATGCATTCAAACACCACACACAAAAACATCACCTACAATAAAATGCCAATACTGCAAACACATCCCATGCATTCAAACCCACACACTACACACACACAAGCAACATCATTCAAATCTCAATATTACACACAGATACACCCTTGCATTTAAGTGCCAACACTTCACACACATACACCCCTTCATTGTAGGAGTTGTAGGACAGTTGAATACCTACTTTTGGCCTGCCATGCACTAGAAGGTGGCTCAAAAACAATTCTTGCATTAGGACCCTTTTTTTTATTAGTTCCCCCACTGGGCCCAGTTCTCCACCAAGGTCCTTGACCCCATCCCTATTCTCTGAAATTATTTTCACTTGTCTCTCCCGCTTCAATTCTGATAAAAACTCCAGCTCTTACCCTTACCTTCTGCACTGCTTTTTCATCTGTAGACTATCAAAGGGGGAAGGAAATCCCAAATAGTGCAGCATAGCATACAAGCAGCAGATGCCTACTGAGCATAAGTATCCCATGGTTCTGAGCTTAATTGAAACCGGTCCATGTCCTAAATGATCTTCATGTGCACCCATAGGCGTGCGCAGCCTATTGCATTAGGGTGTGCACCCTAAAGCACAAGCACACGCGGCGTATATATATATATATATATATATATATATATATATGTGTGTGTGTGTGTGTGTGTGTGTGTGTGTATGTATGTATATATGTATATATATATATACACATATATACACACACAGACACAAAGCTGTGTGTGTGTTGTGTGAGGGTGCTGTTAGTGTGATGTGTGTGTGAGGGTGCTGATAGTGTACTATGTGGGTGAGGGTGTTTGTGTGTGCGTGCTTGTGAGGGTGCTGTGAATGTACTGTGTGTCGGGGTGCTGTTTGTGTGTGTGTGTGTGTGCACTTGTGAGGGTGCTGTGAATGTACTGTGTGTGAGGGTGATATTTGTGTGTGAGGGTACTGGTAGTGTGCTGTGTGTGTTTGTTAGGGTCCTGTTTGTGTTTGTGAGGGTACTGTTAGTGTGCTGTGTGAGTGTGAGAGTGCTGTTTGTGTAATGTGTGTGAGAGTGCTGTGTGTTTGTGAGGGTGCTGTGTGTGTGGGTGCTGTATGTGTGTGTGGGTGCTGTATGTGTGTTGGTGCTGTGTATGTGTGTTGGTGCTGTGTTTGTGTGTTGGTGCTGTGTATGTGTGTTGGTGCTGTGTTTGTGTGTTGGTGCTGTGTATGTGTGTGGGTGCTGTGTATGTGTGTGGGTGCTGTGTATGTGTGTGGGTGCTGTGTATGTGTGTGGGTGCTGTATGTGTGTTGGTGCTGTATGTGTGTGGGTGCTGTATGTATGTGGGTGCTGTATGTGTGTGGGTGCTGTGTATGTCTGTGGGTGCTGTGTATGTCTGTGGGTGCTGTGTATGTGTGTGGGTGCTGTATGTGTGTGGGTGCTGTATGTGTGTGGGTGCTGTGTATGTGTGTGGGTGCTGTATATGTGTGTGGGTGCTGTATATGTCTGTGGGTGCTGTGTATGTCTGTGGGTGCTTTGTATACGTGCTGTGTATGTCTGTGGGTGCTGTGTATGTCTGTGGGTGCTGTGTATGTGTGTGGGTGCTGTATGTGTGTGGGTGCTGTATGTGTGTGGGTGCTGTATGTGTGGGCGCTGTGTATGTGTGTGGGTGCTGTGTATGTCTGTGGGTGCTGTGTATGTCTGTGGGTGCTGTGTATGCATGCTGTGTATGTCTGTGGGTGCTGTGTATGTCTGTGGGTGCTGTGTATGTGTGTGGGTGCTGTGTATGTGTGTGGGTGCTGTGTGTGTGTGGGTGCTGTATGTGTTGGTGCTGTGTATGTCTGTGGGTGCTGTGTATGACTGTGGGTGCTGTGTATGTGTGTGGGTGCTGTGTATGTCTGTGGGTGCTGTGTATGTGTGTGGGTGCTGTGCATGTCTATGGGTGCTGTGTGTGGGTGCTGTATGTGTGTTGGTGCTGTGTATATGTGTGTGTGGGTGATTGTGGGGGGTGGAGGTGCACATTACTTAAGTACATTACTTAATATCCCCCCTCCCTTCTTACTTTATGTGGGGAGGGGGGAATCTTTCCTTGCTGCTTTCCCTGGTGGTCCAGTGGAGGTGGGGGCAGATCAGTTATCCCCCCTCCCTTCTTACCTTATGCCTGGGAGGGGGGATCCTGCTGCTGCTGCCGCCATCCATCCCTGGTGGTCCAGTGGAGAGTGAACTCTAGCCCCGCAGGGCTAGAGTTCACTCACGCGAGATCTGAGCATTGCCGCGGCAACGCTCAGATCTCCCGAGAGGAACCCGGCGGAGCTGCTGGCAATAGCTCCCCGGGTCCTCTCCTGCCTCCCTCCCTGCCTGTGAGCCGGTGAGGGGAGGCTGAGAGCAGAGCCGGCGCTCGGATAGCGCCGGCACTGCATGAGCCGACAGGGGAGATCCTGAGATCCTGAGATCTCCCCTGCCGGTCTCAATGCATAGGCGTGCCGCGGGGATTAGGGTGTGCCCAGGCACACCCGGCACACCCTGTGCGCACGCCTATGTGTGCACCCATGACATGAAACAGTTTTATTTTCTTATTTATTTTTTGATATATCTTTATTTTTCACTTAAAATTCATCATATAACATATTTCCAGAATAAATTACTATAATATATTGCTAAGTTTACAAGATTAAACATCATATACACTATATAAACCACATTTTCTATTCTCTTTTTCTTCTTCTCTCCATTCTTTTCGCTTTCTTTTTCTTTCTTTTTTTTTTTCCAACAAATATATTCATACTCATAAATACTTCATTCATACTCATACAAAGAACACTAACTTGCCTGACTGAAAGAAGGTGAAATTGGGGATTTAATGGGGTATGGGGTTTACTCTCTTGATCTTAAATAACTAACCCAAGGGGACCAAATTTCGTCATATTTCTCTGGATACTCCGTCTAATGCTATACCTGCTTCCATCCTGTATTGGAAATCCACTTGTGAGCGAATATCGTGCCAATTTAAAGGGCCTATATTTCTCCAGTTCCTAGCCATAACTATTTTAATTGCCGTAAAAATATGAATCAAGAGGATTTTACAATTTGTATTGACCCTTGGCATTTCTAAATGAAACAAAAACAGTTGGGGAGTTATATCTGTTTGTACCCCAAGAATAAAGCTTACTAGCTCATATAGAATATATGTCATGGGATTCAGCTCATCACAATCCCACCATATGTGGGAAAAAGAGCCTAGTGCCCTACCACATCTCCAACAATCTGGGAGAAGTGTAGGTTGAAATTTATGAAGACGGGTGGGCACTAGGTACCATCGATAAACAAGTTTAAAGTACACTTCCCTTATATTTACTCCATGTATATGCCTTTTCACTAATTGTAGGCCCGATAACCACTCTTTGAGTGGAAAAGAGAATTGAAAATCTTGCTCCCATTTAATCAATGCTGACGCTTTATCTATTTACTTTTGTTTTATTTTTATCACACAATGCTGATGGTCACCAAAAAAAAAAAAAACTCTTCCTTCCTCACAGGAGCATAATGAGCCTGTAGGCCTGTCCTCACTTCTTACTGTCTGACAGACAGCCTGGTTAAGTATATGCGAAGCATGTGGTCTCAAAGTGTATATGGTGTGAACTTAATTTAAATATTGCAAAATCCTGCTACCATTTTAGAGCAGCAACCTATTTGGGTTAACTGCATGTAGGACGAATACTGTAATGGTGCAAGCTAATTAATTTCTACTCACACTTCCACTGCCCTGGCAGTACAATAAGCAATGCATGACATAAATGTCTGTTTTGAAGCCATCAGGTGTCCTCACAAAGTATTGTTAGCAGAGATTTCAGTGATAGCGAAAATATGGAAAAAATATAGATATTAATGGGCCTATTTTGGGACATAGCCCTGGAGCTGCAGCTCCACTAGACCCTATATTGATCTGATCTTGGATAATTGCATTTCATACTTCATTCATCTGCACACTACAAAGGTAGTTACTGAAGTGAGATATTAAGGATCTGTCAAACAATTAAGGGTCATAACTGTCCAATCACTCATTCAATTAAAGGAACACTATAGGGTCAGGAACACAAACATGTATTCCTGACCCTATAGTGTTAAAACAACCATCTAGCTCACTGAGGCCGGACTGGCTAAACAAAGCAGCCTTGGAAAAAAATCTATGCCCGTTCAATAGGTCAATCTCACTGACACAGACAAGCTTACTGGTACACACACAGACAAACTCTGACACACACATAAACTTACTACAGACAAGCTCACTGTCACACACACACATGCTCACTACAGACAAGCCCACTGACACACATATGCTCACTATACACAAACACACAGACACACACATGCTCTCTACACACAAGCACACTGACACTCAAGCACATTGACACACACAAATGCGCACTACAGGCAAGCACACTGAAATACACACATGCTCCCTACAGACAAGCTCACTGACACACACACATACAAGCTTACTAACTAGCAGAAACACACAAAAGCTCACTCACTAGCAGACACACAAACATATACAAGCTCAAACACTAGCAGACACACACACAAGCTCACTCACTAGCAGGTACACACACACACACATACAAGCTCACTGACTAGGAGACATATACACACAAGCTTACTCACTAGCAGGCACATACACACAAGCTCACTCACTAGCAGGTGCACACACACAAGCTCACGCAATAGCATGCACACACACATACAAGCTCACTCACTAGCAGACACATACAAACAAGCTCACACAGTAACAGACACACACACACACACACACAAGCTTACTCAGTAGCAGACACACACACAAGCTCACTTACAAGCAGGCACACACAAGTTCACTCACTAGCAGGCACACACACAAGCATACTGACACTCAAGCACATTGACACACACATGCTCACTACAGACAAGCACACCAAAACACACACATGCTCCCTACAGATAAGCTCAGTGACACACACACACACATACAAGCTTACTCACCAGCAGAAACACACAAAAGCTCATTCACTAGCAGACACACACATACATACAAGCTCACTCTCCAGCAGTCACACACACACACTCACACGCTCACTCATTAGCAGGCACACACACACACAAGCTCACTCACTAGCAGGCGCACACACATACATACACAAGCTAACTCACTAAAAGACACACACACACACAAGCTCACTCACTAGCAGGCACACACACATACACACAAACACTGTTATGGCTAAAGCTTACAATGCACTGGTAGGTGAATTTGTCATTCTCTGGCCTCCTCTTTCCAGCGAGGTCAGCAGCCTGCCTGTGTGGGAGGAGCTTACTCACAGAAGGTGGGATTTGTGTTCGGCAGGTGGTGCTTAGGTGTTGGGGTGGGCAGTCAGCTCAGAGCCCCCCTTACCTCCCTAAATATAGTAAAATCTTACTTGTATTCAAGTCTGCAGCTGCTGGCTCTGCCCCTGTCTGCCTCTGACCTGCCTGCTGTCTGCCGACATCATCAGAAGTGGTGGTCTGAGTCAATCACAATGCTTCCCTATAGGATTGGCTGAGACTGTCAAGGAGGCAAATCAGGGGCACAGCCAGCACACATCAAACACAACCCTGGAAATCAACATCTCCTCATAGAGATGAATTGAATCAATGCATCTTTATGAGGAAAGTTCAGTGTCTGCATGCAGAGGGTGGATACACTGAATGGCAGTGCTGCTCACTGTGCAGCACTGTCCCAGGAAGCACCTCTAGCAGCCATATGAGGAGTGGCCAGTGGGGGTATCCCTAGGCTGTAATGTAAACACTGCAAGTTCTCTGCAAAGACAATGTTTACAGTAAAAAGCCTGAAGGGAATGATTATACTCTCCAGAACAAATACAATAAGCAGTAGTTGTTCCGGTGACTATAATGTCCTTTTAAAAAAATAAGATGATGTATACAGAAACAAAAATAAAAATGAAAATACATTGATATACATGTTCCAGTTGGTTTCATAGTCTCACTGTGCACCAGGGGAGCTCAATGCTGTGTATACCAGCCCACGTTGCCAATACTTTCTCATGCTTAGAGATTGTGCTATTCACTAGGTCATCGCCTCGTACATTCTGTTAAATTCAATGTTGTCCAGCACCATGGAGAAGTTGGGGGGAAAGGGGTAGATGATTTACAGTGACGTGCTATGCAAAGTTTAGCGGCGACCAGTGTGTGTATAGTCACCTTTTTTTTTTCTGGTCCCTCTAGTGTCTCTGAGAGCATATCCAAAATAAACTATTCAATTGATTGAGATTTATGGTGATGTTGGTGAGCTCTTGTATCAACAATTGAACTTGGCACCAGTACTGTTTGAGAACTTGGCAAAACCAGACTATATGTGATATTGTTCCCGTGTGTGTTTCAGCACCAACAAAGGGGGGACAATGTGGAGTATATGTGTGCTAGTCTGTGGCACTAAATACTGTTGCATCTGCAACTTTCAGTTTCCCAGTGGTTAATGCGCCCAGACACTGGTTCCTGTTCCATGTATGGTAATTTGGCAGGTATTTTAATTTGATTTAGAGTTGCTTAAATTAATGCCAATGGTTTAGTCTTGCTTGGCACCCCAAGACATAACTTGTGGAATGAATCTGTGTCAGCCTCCAAATAGTTGGATAATATGGTGTCTATTCTCAGGTAGGTAAATAATTCCTTGTTAGAGAATTATTTGGTGTTTTAAAGCTAGGTTTTCCTGTTATGGATATACTCCAAGCCATAGGCTATTTATCCCAAGGCAAAACAGAAGGGATTCTGGGAGAAGGCTAAACAAAATGTCGGTCTTTGCCCCCACACTGTCAAAAGGAAGAGTGAACATATCTTGTGACAGATTATGCCTTCTTACCATGATATTGAAATTAATAACAATTTTTAGTGACTTGCTGTTATTCTGGAAAGAAAAGTTTAAATAATTCAAAGAATTAGACATTTTGCTTGACATTTCCACAGAATAACCCTTCTGATAATGAACTGTGCGATTAACGGCCCTTACACTGCAGTTAATACAATTGTACCATGATGTCATGCATATAAGCTGGTGTCTGATCAGAGAAAGGATGTTACTCCACCTATTTGCCTATAAATAGCTGTTTCATCTGGGAATAGCATTTCCTGTTGGAAGCTCAGTTATATTTTGATCTCATTTTTTTACATCTCATATTATCTCTGCTTTGTACACTGGCAGATCAGACACACTGTATTCAGAAAAATGGGCTTCCGTATTACAGCAAAGTATGCGAAGACTAAAAATACACTTTTTTTTTTTTTTTTTTACTTACACAGGCACATTATGTATCTTGCTTGGAGGATAATACATCTTCATAGTACATTTTCCATCTTTCTAGAAAACGAGTCCATTCATAAGAAAAGACAATGCTAATTTATTATGAATCTACACTCACTAATTGAAATTACAATTACCCGGCATTTTCTTTCATTGTATTTGCTCAATCCTTTGTAAAACAAATGCCAGATTGATTGCTAAGTATTCATTTGAACATTCAATGAATGTATGTGGTCATCATGTGTTCTTTTGAGACTGTGATGCAACATTTGTCCATTCATAGGATTCAGAAAACAAAGCCATCTATCTATCTATCTATCTATGCTAAATAGTGCATCACTCTTAATTCTTCTTGGGTCAGAGGAATAGCTTGTCTGACCAAAACCTGCACAGATAATCAAGAGCTAGTGTGTGTTCACAAATCCATCCATCCTGCCCAAGTGATGGGCATCTCAAATGTCATGCTTTTGACCAAAGAGGGCTAAAGATTTCCATCCGTATAGAGCAAGTGTTAGCTAGTTAAAGTCATTAACTTATCCATATATATAAACTTAAGCCCTGCGCTCAAACTCCCACTACTCCTAGATGGCAGAAATGACTACAGTACAAATCAAACCAAGAGGGCTGCACTCACCTAAACATGCATTCAGTATAGGGTGCTGCTGGGGCCCATATATACAACTTACAAAATACACAATCCAGCGCACTCACCTAATCACTAAACAATGATTTCAAATCTCACTGATTGTAATAGTTTTATTTAAAAACACCTCACCTAGGCAAAAAATAACGGGTGACTAGCTGAGCTCCAGGTGGGCCATGAGGGAGCACTGATATTTGAGCTCTTCCTGCTCAGCTCCCTCGCGCCACAGAGTGATGCTGGGAGCTGGAATATGACATCACATTCCGGCTCCCGGCATCACTCTGCAGCGTGCGAGGATGCTGGGAGCTGAGCATGGAGAGCTCACAAATCAGCACCCCCTCGCCGCCCGCCTGGACCATAACTGGCCCGCCTGCCTGCACGTCTGCCCAAACAGCCCGGCCAGCAGCCCCACTGGATCCCTGGTAAAAAAAATCCACCCAGCTCTCCCAAAGGTAGTGTATTTTGTATGTTGTATATATTTGCCTCAGCAGCACCCTATAATGTATGCATGTTGAGGTGAGTGCAGCCCTCTTGGTTTCATTTATATATTGGGAGTCCAGGCCAGTCACAGGTGTCTCATTCCAGGGTCCTATTTTTGGACAAGCAGAGAGTCCCAGGAGGAAGTAGTTCCCAAGTAAGTGGATTGATCTCATAAGGGCAGACATTAGGCTGCTAGAGTAGGACCTGCCAAGAATGGGGTACATTGACATTGTGGCATGCTTATGCAATATATGATCATATAATGTAACTAAACCCCCATTATTTTTTGCCTAAGTGAGGTACTTTTAAATAAAACTATTACATGCTGTGAGATTTGATATCGTTGTTTAGTGAATAGACGAGTGCGCTGGATTGTGTATGTTGTATATAGTACACATCAGACCCAATTCATCCAATAAAAAAACAAAGAAAAAAAAATACTTGCACACTGTTCCAAATCCCCATGTATATTTAAATAACTGGAGCTGTTTTGGTATCACTCTAATTGTCATTCAAGTGTAAGTTCACCTGCCACGTCATGGCAAGACCTCTCAGGAGAGGTTAAAAGGTAAAATCTCTAATGGACAGAGAGGGGTATGTATTTAAACCACTACACACTTATTAACCTTATAAATACAAAAGATTAACTTATTAACTTATACATATTTATTATAAAATAAATAAACACACCTTGGTTATATTACAAGTTATATTTTACTTTCAGTAATGATACAAATGCCAGTCTTCCTTTAGTGTCCTATTGATAATTACCACTAAGAACTAAGTAATCTGAATATGAGTGGTTTGACTCAGCTGTGTTGATCAATGTAGACATGGTGAAAGGGCCAATGTATAAAGCGAATATAGAAGTTAAAGGTAACCATTGAGAACCTAATTTGCATATCCCTACCCAGAAATCCGGGTGGGATTTTAAGCACTTTATGTTGTGGCATCTTTTGTATATCTTCTGACTTGCCTGGGATGTATTAATTAAGGCTTTACAGACTTTACTGTTCCTATAGGGTAGGGATTTCCCTTACCCTTTTATTCACCGTAATTGAAATAGCTTACGTTTCCAGTATATCAAAGGAATGAAAATTGACATTTAGTGCATTTAAAATGAAAACAAGTTGTAAAATAGGTGGGTTAAATAATGTATTTTCATTGAACATAGTTTAATTCTATTAGGTTGATGCTAAGATTGATTTATGTTTGGTACCCTTCTTTATTAACTTTAATTGAAATAAAAATGTGCCAGCTTCTGATGCTGATCCATGTGTTCCCCTAATTTGTTGAAGCCAGCTCCGCATAGAAGTGCCCAACCATGTTACACCAACATTATGATACATTGTGTGGTCTCCTGTAAAGAGATGGTTCAGACTTAAAAGACAGTGTGGTATTGAAATCTAAAAACCAATGTTGGTGAACCTAACCCAATGCCCAATGTGTGATACATATATTGGCTTCCTTGGATCGTGATGTGTGAATGCTTTTTGATATAATGCTTAATATATTAATCCTTGCTATTCTTACTATATTCTTACCGTTCTATGAATCCCTGCCCTTGTCTTTTAACTCCATGCAATAATACATTTGAGCGCCAACATGCCTTTACTCTGCGGTAGACAGTAGTAGCCCCATGTAAAGCCTACTGTGCAAACCAATTTTCTATATAAATATAAAGATTCTGCTATACTATATATATGGATATAGTAGGCAGTAAGTAAACAGTTGATTTTTAATTTCATGTGTTGGAAGCATGAAAAATAGGCAAGTGAAAAGATCTGAGTGGGTTTGACAAGAGCCAAATATGGCTAGACGACTGGCTCAGATCATCTCCAAACAAGTCTTGTGTGATGTCCCCAGTATGCAGTGGTTAGTTGCTACCAAAAGTGGTGCAAGGAAAGACAATCAATGAACCTGCGTCATGGTCATGGCTGCCCAAGGCTTATTGATGCACGTAGGAAGTGAAGGCTAGCCGTGTGGTCCAATCACATAGAAGAGCTACTGTAGCTCAAATCGCTGAAAAACTTAATACTGGCCATGAAAGAAATATGTCAGAACACACATTGCACTGCAGTTTGCTGCTAATGTCTTTGTGCCAGATACCACATGACATGTTCAGAGGTCTTGTGAAGTCTATGCCTCGATGTGTCAGAGCTGTTTTGGCGGCACGAGGGGCACCTACACAATATTAGCCTGGTGGTTTTAATGTTGTGGCTGATCAGTGTATGTAGAATAGCAGCATATCTATATTTATATAGTCAATCAGCTGGCACAGTTGGTTTCACATGGGGAATTGAAAAAAAATAATATACATATACATACATACGCAAACACATATTAGGTTTACATGCTTTGCCGTGTGTCCTCTTAGCTAATCCGTCACATCACTGCTAATATAAACAAAGGCAGCATATACAGTCATAATAAAATTCTATTACATGTATGTATGGAAAAAAAATAAAAAAAACAACTAAGTGTAATACCACATACGATTGACTTCTTTTCTGGTAACAGCATTGACAGGATCTCTTGTTTTGGATTCACTAGAGGGAAGGGACTGTGCAGGGTAAGCATGAGATTGTATTACTGCCAGACCTGTGCATCCTCCAGCAATTGATTACTGATACATAGCTCTCTGCCTTCATTCTCTTTCATGCTGCCTGTCACCGTGTTTCAAGCTTCCGGGCGATGTCCATTTTCTTCTCTCATTGTCTTATTTTTTTGTGTTTTCAAAAAATATCTTTATTTTTTGCAGCAAAGGTAGTCTATTACCATATATCAGAACAATCACTGTTTATATTTTGCTGTATATAAGATACAGCTATACACATAATCTAGCACTTGGTAAATGGGTTTATGTGATTTCAAAGAATGTCCATTTATTGCTGTGAGAATACTGTATGGATACACACAACTGGACAGAGAACATTGTTAATCAGTGATGTAGGCATTACGAATGCAATCCTTGTTCCATCCAAAGGGAATACTTAATAGAAATGTTCATTGAGGCATTATACTGGTAGTATCATCAGAAGCATTATACCGTCAAAGATCACCAGCCCTATTCCCAGTTAGCGGACCATTATGTGATGCAATATGTTAAGGTCTCAGTAATGGAGATATACCTTTATTTATGCAGAATAACTGGAACATAGACCCGATTTCTGGAGACGTTCACGGGTATTTCCCTCCAAATTGCAGTGTCACAGATATTCACCAAATATATAAAATGAGAGTAAAAACAGAAACATTGTGCTCTCTGTTTTGTTGCTGTGCAGCTCCTTTCTACCTCCTTGGTGGGGTGGAAATCACCTAGGCTACACAGGATTGAACAAAAACCTAAGTTTTTGCTCTCGCTTTGTGAGTATACTGTAGCGGAGAGCCGATCTTGCACAGCTATTCTCCACTAGAGATTCCAGTGAGGCTCAGGAACAAGGTGATGTTAAGTCCATAGGCAAGGTTTCCAGCAGGTAAAGTAATACAGCAGTATCCCCATCGCAATCCCAATAACTGGACGACACACAGTTTCAGGAGTAGACTGACAAGCTTTATTCCACAGTTCCTTATAAAGCCCTCTCCCATGCAAGGGAGGAGGTTCTAACACTTAAGACATTATCCAATCTCTAAGTAGTAACCTCCCACAGATCTCCTCCCCTCCTCTAGCATCATAATCCCCTTATTGTGTACACAGTTTTCCCCGAGTTTTGGATGTACCCTAAATACTTGGGGTACATCCACAAATCCAACATCCCCAGATAGCTCTATTCTGGGGGACCAACATACTTAAAAATTAGCCCATTCAGATGAATGGTTCGTGAGATATGGGGTTCCAAAGATTTGACCGACCGCATGGGTAAAGTATCCGAAAACAGTTCCATGCATTTTGGCCCTGCGGTCGGTCACAAACAAGGGAATGAAAACAGGCGAATTGCCTGTGTTATAGAGCCTGGAGAGGGTTTGAATGAATTCCCTTGTTTATGGGGCTCTTTCTACCGAACGGCGGGTCATTCGGTAGTTTCCATACGAATTTCTGGAAGTATGGAGGTCTCAGCGGTGTTTGCCTAGTCAAGTGTCCGATTTTAGTTCCAGACACTCGACGGCAAAACACCGCTGTTCGGTAGTTTAAGATGGCCGCCGCCACGTGTTTGTTTCCCGAATGGCGGCCACCCAGAGGACAAAGACCACACTGCACTGATTGCCAATTACCTGTTTGCAACATTGTTGCAAACGGTAATTGGAGGCACACTCATTCCTGGGTGGTCTGGTTGTTCGGTAGTTTCATTCCCTTGTTTTATTTGAATGATTCTACCGAACAACTAGAGGAATACAATTCTTTACATACATTTAACTGTCATTATACCCGGATACCATGCTTTCTATACATGTACATACACATTAAACCAGCCATATGACCAAATACACTTATTCTCATACATGTCGTGGGACAGCCCGGTACCAATCCGCTACATATACCTTCTTTTATTTGGCTTTCATAACAAAACAGAGAGCACTATTTTTCTGTTTTTACTCTCATTTTATGTATTTGGTGAATATCTGTGACACTGCAACTTTGAGGGAAATACCTGTGAACGCACAACACTCTAACTGACGCTTGACCCTGACCTACCATCTACAAGGAACCAAGCTGAGCGACATATCCACAGGCACATATATCTGGAGCTGAACATAAGCTCCAGAAAATTATAAGTGGCATTTTTCTTATTTTATCTCACCACCTATAGAAAATACTACACTATATTCTGTTTTCTGTCCTCATATTTTCCATACTGACTCACCACCATACGAGTTTAAGGACACCCAGAAGGTGCTGCTTCCCTGTACCCTTTCCTGACCTAGTGTAGAATATGTCCCTTTATATTAACTTTTATGTTGTTAACACCCTTGAAGCTGTTCCCTCCAATTAGTCTCACCTTCATATCAATTTAGCAATTTAGGGTACCGGCCCCCACCTGTAGGGAGTAAAAAAACTTGATCTCAGCCGATCCAATGCTTTTCCATGGGAAAGCATTTGGAGGCAAGTGCACATGTGTGGCAAAAAAAACTGTGCTGCGCCCATCAGATGGGAATAAAAAAGCATTAACACTATTTGATTAAACATAACAAATATTATATTATTTAGGCACATCAAACAATATTGCAAACGGAATAAATATCACAGACCGAAAAGGATGTCACAAAGTTAAGAGTTCCAACACAATCACTGCTTTCCAGTAGAAATGTTACCTCCTCTTATAGAACGGGTTAAAGAAATGTGTGCTTAAGAAAATGTTTGTTATACTGTACCTGAATCCCTTGATAGATGCTTGGGGAGTGAGAATGGAGACAGACAGGAGCGGAACTGAGATAAAAGATATTACAGGATAGATGAAATAAACAGATGCATTGTCATAATGTAATCCTCACCAGCACACATCTGGTATTCCTCTACAATGGAGTATTAATTTAGGCAGCATGCTTTCACCTTTGGCAAGTGAGAAGGATGGGATATTCCACATCTCCGCTCTTCTTTCTATATGCTTCCTGTTTTGATTGATTAATTAAAAACACAATTCATGAAGTCCATGTCTGTACTCCCTACAAATGCTATGTCACAGTCACTTTCTCTGCTAATTTGTCCTGACTTATCCCGCAATACATCAAACACAAACTTACTTGGATAAGAGACAAAGCATCTGTACACATTCATATATAAAATATACTATAATAATATTGTTAAAAAAAAAAATGAAAACAAGTGTAATGATGTGTCTTGCTTGTATACGACACCGGACCAGACAACGTATTAAAAGGCCTATGAAAGAAAGAGAGATACACAGCTTTACGGTACTTTGTTGTTCTTTGATGCCAAGAAGACATAGGAAATCTCAGATTCTTTATATTACAGTGTACAGGATGCTTTTGGTTTGTATTTTCCTGTATGTATGGTTGCACCCAGAGACATTTGGATAGAAAAATCGAGACATTGTTCATAGGATTTAACAATATCTGAATTTTGCAGTTCCAGCTCCAAATGAGCCAGAATTCTATCCAGATTTCAGCCAGACTGAATGCTGTCAGACAGCTGATATCCAGAACTAGTTGTTTGGAATTGAATAATAAATATCTGAATTATTTGCCCACTGCAGCACTAACAGCCATACAGGTTTGATCAGGAGGGCCATATTCCGACTAGCTTTTTTTTTTTTTTTTTTGTAAATGTGAGAATTCAGTCATTCTCACCGTATTGTGTCCATTCAAACAAAATGTTGTGTTTATTGATAGTATTTAGATTTGTTGTATCTATGTGACTTAACCTCATCCTGCTCCAGTTCCTTATCTAATTCATTGTGATGGCATGCATGATTCCAGAAACAAATCTGATGGCAGCTGCTACACTTCTGCATTCTTTCATGAACCACAGTGTGACAGTAGTCTAGTAGACAGCCACTAGAGGTGGAGTTAACCCTGCAAGGTAATTATTGCAGTTTATAGAAAACTGCAACAATTACACTTGCAGGGTTAGGAGTAGTGGGAGTTGGCACCCAGACCACTCCAATGGGCAGAAGTGGTCTGGGTGCCTCGAGTGTCCCTTAAATTTTCATATTCAGGTAGATTTACATTTGGCTAATTCTGTACGCAGGAGAGATATGTTGTGTTATTATTATATGATCCCTCTGGCCTGGGGAAAAATCTAAAAGAGAGCTAGACCTGAGAGCTGCAAGTGTCTTTATAAAGACAAGAGCTATCACATTGCAGTCAGAGGTGCATACATAGCTATAAAGAGACCTCTAAACTCTGACTGGGACCCCTGAATGCCTTCTGGAATTCGCAGTTCCAGCAAAGGCTACAAGCAGTTCTGTCCCAGTATGATGGCCCTTTATTGACAGAAGGCGAACTGGACTGGCAGGACATGATCTGATGGGCACTTTGGAACAATGTCCTTGAGGAGGTTTATGGTTTTCGGGAATAATTCCTCCCAACCGATAGGCAGCGATTTTGGGATTAGTGATGTCGCGAACATAAAATTTTCGATTCGCGAATGGCGAACGCGAACTTCCGCAAACGTTCGTGAACAGGCGAACCGGGCGAACAGCCATAGACTTCAATGGGCAGGCGAATTTTAAAACCCACAGGGACTCTTTCTGGCCACAATAGTGATGGAAAAGTTGTTTCAAGGGGACTAACACGTGGACTATGGCATGCTGGAGGGGGATCCATGGCAAAACTCCCATGGAAAATTACACAGTTGATGCAGAGTCTAGTTTTAATCCATAAATGGCATAAATCACCTAACATTCCTAAATCACAATGGATATGGATTGACACCTGACATATGACAGATTGACACCTTGACATATGGATTGACACCTGTCCTCAGAGACCCTGATACACACTGACACAGAGCAGAATAGGGACTGTTCCCCCTACATAGGGTCACTTGGCAGATATGGATTGACACCTGTCCTCAGGGACCCTGATACACACTGACAAAGAGCAGAATAGGGACTGTTCCCCCTACATAGGGTCACTTGGCAGATATGGATTGACACCTGTCCTCAGGGACTCTGATACACACTAACAGAGCAGAATAGGGACTGTTCCTCCTACATAGGGTCACTTGGCAGATATGGATTGACACCTGTCCTCAGAGACCCTGATACACACTGACACAGAGCAGAATAGGGACTGTTCCCCCTACATAGGGTCACTTGGCAGATATGGATTGACACCTGTCCTCAGAGACCCTGATACACACTGACACAGAGCAGAATAGGGACTGTTCCCCCTACATAGGGTCACTTGGCAGATATGGATTGACACCTATCCTAATGATCCCTGATACACACTGACACAGAGCAGAATAGGGACTGTTCCCCCTACATAGGGTCACTTGGCAGATATGGATTGACACCTGTCCTCAGAGACCATGATACACACTGACACAGAGCAGAATAGGGACTGTTCCCCCTACATAGGGTCACTTGGCAGATATGGATTGACACCTGTCCTCAGGGACCCTGATACACACTGGCACAGAGCAGAATAGGGACTGTTCCTCCTACATAGGGTCACTTGGCAGATATGGATTGACACCTGTCCTCAGGGACCCTGATACACACTGACACAAAGCAGAATAGGGACTGTTCCCCCTACATAGGGTCACTTTGCAGATATGGATTGACACCTGTCCTCAGGGACCCTGATACACACTGACACAGAGCAGAATAGGGACTGTTCCTCCTACATAGGGTCTATTGGCAGATATGGATTGACACCTGTCCTCAGAGACCCTGATACACACTGACACAGAGCAGAATAGGGACTGTTCCCCCTACATAGGGTCACTTGGCAGATATGGATTGACACCTGTCCTCAGAGACCCTGATACACACTGACACAGAGCAGAATAGGGACTGTTCCTCCTACATAGGGTCACTTGGCAGATATGGATTGACACATGTCCTCAGAGACCCTGATACACACTGACACAGAGCAGAATAGGGACTGTTCCCCCTACATAGGGTCACTTGGCAGATATGGATTGACACCTATCCTAAGGATCCCTGATACACATTGACACAGAGCAGAATAGGGACTGTTCCCCCTACATACGGTCACTTTGCAGATATGGATTGACACCTATCCTAATGATCCCTTATACACACTGTAATGGTAAATTAAGTAATTTCTTTATATTTATGAAGTTCTGAATTTCATAAATATGAAATAATACCACAAAAAAATAATAAAAGGTATACTGGTCAATCACATAAATATTAGTGAATATCTTGAATGAACAGACAAGAGGCAAAGTTTTGATGAAAGTATAAACAAAACTTTACTGTGAATACAATTATCAAGCACAGAAAAAAACATACTTTAAAAACACACACTGCTATAAACAATACATTCAGGTAAGAAATCTACTTAGCTCTATTCATGGAGATTCAGCAGCTTACACAGGATAATTGAATCAGCATAACACACAGAACAATGAGGTGAGTTCCTTGCCACATGTTAAATGGATTTACATGGGCACCTCTAAAGACACCTGGCTTCTTCCGACCCAGTCTCAGGTTTCTGGTAACCCCTTGAATAACCTCCCATCTAGTATCCGCCCACAGAGGTAACATAACCAATACCTAATGGTCATCTCTAGGAGGCGGATACTAAATGTGGTCATTTGTGAAAGGAAGTGACTTAAGAATTCTCAATACCTTCCTAAAGCACATGTCTCATTGACTATGCGGCAGCCATCTTTATTCACTCGACGTCACAGTGCTCACTACACCCCCTATAGGTATCATAAGTTATTGCACATGAATGGGAACACAATAATAGAACATTTATCATTGCCCATAACCAATACAATCCACCTGTTGATCCCATTACATGAGTAATAACTATAACTCTCAAACAGAAGGAGTGAGAAAAGCTCCCCGTGAGAACGGGGTCCTTAATCTCACAACCACTACCCCCAGTCTTAGTATCAAAGCAGTTAAAACAAAGAAAATAACAAAAACTTTAATAGAACAAATTTTGTCCAAAATGAAGAAAAAAAGTATAATATCAAAAAACACACCACCTATTAAATCACCCCACAAAGTGAGGGTTAAAAACAAAATGATAATAGTATGCGACTGTAAATTCCATTAGGTTCCCAGTCATACTGGTCCGCCAGTTTACATTTACAGTCGCATACTATTATCATTTTGTTTTTAACCCTCACTTTGTGGGGTGATTTAATAGGTGGTGTGTTTTTTGATATTATACTTTTTTTCTTCATTTTGGACAAAATTTGTTCTATTAAAGTTTTTGTTATTTTCTTTGTTTTAACTGCTTTGATACTAAGACTGGGGGTAGTGGTTGTGAGATTAAGGACCCCGTTCTCACGGGGAGCTTTTCTCACTCCTTCTGTTTGATAGTTATATATTCAGGGTCAAGCCCTATACTACCCCTGTAACCCCTCCTTAACTATTGGTCAGAGTTTGCGCTTTGACTGATAGTTCCTATGCTTATATTTCTTTGGTTTCAATACCTGGGTTACGAGAGTGGTTATATTTATTTTAAGAAGACATTATGGCTGGTTTTTTATCTAATAAGCTGGACAGCAGCATCTGGTGTAAGGATGCAGACAATGTCTTTTCCAATACTAAATTAGACCCCAATGCCATGACCCCGGATATAAACAGATCCTTTAACAAACTTCAGGGTCTATATAAAAGTCAGATCAGGACCTGCTGGGAAATTTCCTCTCTTGAAAACTACATAAAGAGGGAAATGATACCGAGGGGCCTTAGGGTGAGGAATACCCCTTCATCTCATTCAGAGAACATTGAGCTAATGAAGGCATGGGAGTGTGCAGCTGGAATCTGTTCTAAAACTTTTATGCATATCATTTGTAAATTTGAGCAAGACAAACTTAAGACAGTAAATGCTAGTCTTGATGAGGAGATCACTACGATTAAACAATTTCAAAATGATCCTAATTTTACTTTCATGGAATCTAGGTTAAAACAAAATCTAGACAAATACCAAGATATAATAAAATTTAGGAAACATGATCAATTTTTAAGGGATTTGAATGATTATGAGACCGGGAACATCTACAAATCTTTTAATCGAAGAATGAGACGTACCTCAGATAACACCTTAACATCAGACTACGACTCCTCAGATACGGACTCAGGTAGCCAAGTAATCCCATCTGAGTCCCAATCACAACCCTCCACCTCCACAATGGCTCCTAACCCAAGGGGGATTCTTAAGAAAGGGGTTAATTTTTTAGCCATGGGCAATCAGGAAGAATTCCCAAGCCAACGTACACGATACCAAACCAGGTACCCAAGGGGAGGGGGAGGGGGGAGAAGGAAAAGGTACTAGATGTCGCTCAAAATACAGGACCTGAGTCACAGGTCATAAATCTGTCATCCCATACACTGAACGAAGATCAGCTTAGGGTCCTCGGAAGGGGACTATCATTTGTACCTACTCCATCATTTGACAGATTTAGTTGGATCAAGGATCTCCACCTTTTTATTCGTAAACTGGCTTTACACAAGTTCCATTCAATTCAGAATGAGAAAAAGGCTAGAGATCTTGGATTCACGACCAAAGACTATCAGTGCCTGACCACTCTCTTGTCTCTTTTGGACGAGAATGACCCAAGTACCACCCATAAATATACTGACCTTAAACCTAAGAGTAGATACACACCAAGCTTTGCTGGCTTCAGAAACATTGAACTTTTTCTTGAAGCGGCAAGGAATGAGATCGAAAAAATTAATTTTAAAACTCTCTCCATCCGATCAAGTGACAACCTCCAAAAAAAGGAACAGCGGGCCTTGAAATCACTACAAAGTGATAGTGATATCGTTGTTAAACCAGCGGACAAGGGGGGTAATGTCGTGATAATGGATGTAAATAAATATGTTGAAATGGTGGAACACGTTTTGGGTGACTCTGAGACCTATAAATGATTATCTCCAGAAATACAAAGAAATTCTGGATGATGGCCGCAGTAGGGGGTTGCTATCTAGGGACGAGTATGACTTTGTCCTTAATCGTCACCCGAAGATAGCAACCTTCTACTGCCTGCCTAAAGTTCACAAAAACAGAGAGAACCCCCCCGGACGCCCAATCGTCTCGGGGGTGGATAATCTCACACAGAACGGCAGCCTGTATGTAGATAAGATCTTGAGAACTTTTGTCGAAGCCCTCCCTTCGTATATCAGGGATACAAAACAAGCCCTAAACAAACTATCAGAGCTCAAATTTCCATCTACAGCGAGTCTTTGTAGCCTGGATGTTGAATCCCTCTATTCTTCCATTCCCCACGAGAGGGGGATTGAACATGTAGGATTCTATCTTAATGAGAGACCACCTAAGGATGATCCCCATACCACTTTTGTTCTACGCTTATTGGGTTTTATTCTGTCACACAACTATTTCTTGTTCAATTCCAAGTTCTACCACCAGGTGAGGGGTACCGCTATGGGCACAGCGTGTGCTCCATCGTACGCGAACCTTCACCTGGGTTGGTGGGAACGTTGGATATCCACTCTGGAGAATATGACAGAGTACTTACCCAAGATCCTATGGTGGGGTCGCTATATCGACGACGTTCTAATTGTTTGGCAGGGCACCCCTCAGGAATTCTCTGACCTGGTCACTCTTCTTAACCACAATGAAGAGAATCTCCGCTTTACATTTGAATTTGGGGGACGCTCTATCAACTTTTTAGAAGTGACCATCACCATGGATGAGGGGGGTACATTCCAATCCACACTATACAAAAAACCAACGGCTACAAACTCGCTTCTCCATTGGAGTAGCTATCATCCAAGACCATTGAAGGCAGGTATCCCTACGGGTCAATACCTCCGTCTCCGGAGGAATTGCAGCGATATTCTAGATTTCAAACTCAAAGCACAACAACTCAGAGCCCACTTTAAGGCTAAGGGCTATCCGAATCGCTGCTTGAAGATGGCATACAAAAGGGCATTAGGGACCCAGAGGAGTGTACTCCTTAGCGACCAACCTGACAAGGATGATAGGGAAGCCGGCAAAATACGCATGATCGCGACATATGATGCAGGCTGGCCCGAGGTTAGGAAGTCACTGGACAGATTTTGGCCTCTATTGCTGAATGACGTCCACCTTAAACAGGTCCTTGGCCCTCACATTGACATTACGGCAAGACGGGGTCGTAACATCCGAGACATGTTGGTACCAAGTCACTTCTCTACTCCAACACAACCAAGAGCCACCTGGTTAGGTACCCCACCTTGTGGCTCATACAGCTGCGGTAGATGTGTCGCTTGTCGATACATCTCCAAAGGCTCCAAGACTGTTATTGATAGCACAGGTGAAACTTCCATAAAGATAAAAGATTTCTTTAATTGCAATACCAAGGGACTAGTATATCTTTTAACCTGCTCCTGTGGACAGAAATATGTAGGCAAGACCTTCAGGGCCTTCAAAGCGAGAATTATGGAACATATAAGGTCCCCAAGGAATCGTTTAGAAACACCAATATCTAGACACTTAAAGGAACATCACCACGGTGACTCTAATAACCTTAGATTTTGCGGCCTTGAACTGGTAAAAAGGAACCAAAGACGGGGAGATTTCGATAGAATCCTAAGACAGAGAGAATCCAAATGGATCTATCGGTTAAAGACACTCCAACCCAGAGGCCTAAATGAGGGCTTCTCTTTTGCCCCATTCATCTGACTTGTCTATATATATTTTTGATTTATATTTGTATTGTTTTGATATGGACTAAATATCTAGTCTTTTTGCTTTTTGAACCATGCCTTCTCTTGTTTCATAAACCACTCTTTCATTGTATACAATCAACTTAGTTCATAACATTTGATTGGACTTTTTTAATTTTATTCATTTTTTCCTAGTGATACAGAATATGTCATTTACTATGAATTGTGCCTCTCCTAAATGTATGCCCTCACTAGATACTGAATTATATGATATTCGGACTAACAAGCCGTCCTACATACATCCACCTTCCCCTTCTTTAACAATTTCGGGGATATTGGTTGAGATAACCCCTATCGTACTATGACAGAGATTAACCATAGATGCCTATTAGCAGACACGGTTTGACCGATGTGGGATCTTTAATATTGCTTAGGGTAATCTTCTCTGGGCTCTTGTAGAGTTCAGACTCTGCTGAAATCGTTAGGGGTTACTCTGGTAGGCAGCCGGTCTATTATTTTATCATGGCACATGCGCGATCAAACGGACATATAGTTGCTAACAAAGTCCGCGCGCATGCGCCGGTATCTAGTGACGGACATGCGCATGTCCATGAGCGGGCCATTTGCCTGGCCCGGAGACTGAGTCCAGACGCATGCGCAAGCAAAGGAGGTTCTGTACCCACGAAGGGGGAGAAGTTCCCGCGCATGCGCCGGAGAAATGGACATGCGCACACCACCAGCGGTAATCAGTGTATTCGGCTGGCGGGTACTTTGAAACCCCACCTCCTACTGGATTAGTAGGTTGTTTGGGTATATAAACAAGGTAAGGGGAGGCTCATTATGCACTACTATTTGCCCTTGAGAAAGGCGGTGAGACCGCCGAAACGCGCGTTGGGCAGTTTGTTCCACATGAATTTGTAATTGGACACACAGACTAACTTTCAATGTCGACTGCTTTGACAGCCTGAGGGATACCCCACAGTCTTAGGTACAGACTAGAGGGATTACTCTGAGTTAGGAGCAGCTATGGTAACTGAATTTTTTGCTTAACTCTGTTTAGACTCAGCCCCTTTCATTACTTTGTTTTCTCTATATATTCTTTGATCTCACTTTCCTTTCGATTTACCTCCTTTTGGTGCATTAGATATACCAGGTATTTTGATAATGGACTAAAGTTAAGCACACTTTAGGACTATCGGAAGTTATTATAGAGATAACTAGATTTTAGCTGTTCCTGGGACTGCTTTAATTGGGGGAATCCCTCGGCTGTCTCCTGGCACAAATTAGTGACTAGTAGGCTGAGGTTCCAAGGGAGGCTGTACTAGCAACTATGTATCTTCACAATTGTAATCCTGCTTAGAAACTTGATACACTAGCATTATTTTGATTGCTGTTGCTGCCTGTATTCCATTAGGTTCCCAGTCATACTGGTCCGCCAGTTTACATTTACAGTCGCATACTATTATCATTTTGTTTTAAACCCTCACTTTGTGGGGTGATTTAATAGGTGGTGTGTTTTTTGATATTATACTTTTTTTCTTCATTTTGGACAAAATTTGTTCTATTAAAGTTTTTGTTATTTTCTTTGTTTTAACTGCTTTGATACTAAGACTGGGGGTAGTGGTTGTGAGATTAAGGACCCCGTTCTCACGGGGAGCTTTTCTCACTCCTTCTGTTTGATAGTTATATATTCAGGGTCAAGCCCTATACTACCCCTGTAACCCCTCCTTAACTATTGGTCAGAGTTTGCGCTTTGACTGATAGTTCCTATGCTTAATAACTATAACTCATATATTTCCCGGATAGGTCTTACTTTCTTCATAGCTTGCTTTCCCACACATATAATCAAATTTACAAAAAAATACAATATTATACATAAAACAACACCCACTACTACCCATTGCATTACTTTAAACCCTAAATTACCCAACCACCCAAAAGGTCCACTATCCGGTGGATTCTGGAGCTTCTTCCTGGTATCATTTATCTTTGAAATATCATGTGTTATTGCGCCAGAGTTATTGACAATATATGAGCAGCACTCTGTCCCTACCAACGCAGAAACGCCTCCTTTGGCGGCCAAGACATAATCTAATGCCAGTCTATTTTGCAACACCACTGCTCTCATTTGTACCTGCTCTTGGGATAGTTTGTTAATAGCATCCACGGTTGCATCTAAAGCTTCATCCACTAGCTTTTTTAAAGCTTCTATTCGAGTTAATGACCAATATACTCCCCAGCCGGGAAATACAATTCCAGAATTAGCTTCATGTTCTCCGATAAATGAACTCCACCGTTTATTTCTAATCATGCCTTCTGGAAAGCTATTTCTATGCCTTATGGCGGGGATGATTGATCCAATGTAACATTCTCCTTCCCATTGACTAGGTAACCATCTATAGGCCCAATTACCACACAGAAAATACACACCTCTGGGAAGGACACTGTAACTATTATCTGGGGCCCCACTAAAACAAGTGTCCAGGAGTATAGAAATAAAGGGAAAGCTCAGTCTTTTTATTGCACCATGAGAGGTCATACTTATTACTCTCACCACTGGGCTGGAGTCTTTGACAGTCATTGCCCAATGTTGTTCATTACCATAGCCCTTTACCCAGGCAGATGTACAGTTAGAATATCCCATTTTAGTGGTATTGCCTCCGTTGTTATGTGAACTGATACAAATAGCACCTTCCTGGGGGCGGTTTATAATATGCAATCTGTCCAATGATTGTGGCTTTCCTTCTTCTCGGTACCAGCCGAATCCTGTATTATTATATTGTTTTAACTCCTCCAATGTCCATGGAACACCAACATATGGGTAACTGCTCTCCTCGCTGAATGATATGGCCCCACAAATCCAGCAATCCGTGCTGTTTGACACTCTCGAATAACTTGCTAATAGATTCAGGTATGAGTTGGAGGACCAGGGATCCGACTTGTCTATATAGGCACCAATCTGTTGGAAGGAAAGAAAATAGGGTGAGTACCTCCACTTAGTAATACAACTTTAGTGTCACCAGGTCCATTGGACAGTATTTCTCCCTTCTGTTTGACCTGCTCACCTGCTCGTGGTAGCACCCATACTTTGGAACCTGTCTGTAAGGTATTGCTTTCCTCCCATGTCACTAATACTTTCCGTGGGATCCAAATGGATACCACGCCTAATACAGTGTGTGAGAAAATCTGGCCTGGACACCCCCTGGTCAATGGGATTTCCAAATCTGATAACACATAAGCAATCACAAGAGTCTGTAGCATCTGAAGTGTTGAGGCCTGGTTTGCATGTTTGCAGGGTAATACTTTCAGAATTCCGGAAAAGGTGTCTACAGCAGTACAACAATACATCAGCCCCCTCTTCCTTTAGGCATGGGACCAATGTAGTCCATCTGCCAGATCTGTCCTGCTATTGTTCCTTTATTTAAATGTCCACGGGCTTTCTTCATGAGGGGCCATTTCTTCACCTCGTTGCAGGTCTCGCATACTTCTTGAGCTTGGACAATCATCTGGAGAGTTATTGGTAGTCCTCGGGCTCGCGCCCACTCTAGCGTAGCTGCTTTTCCTCTATGACCCGCGGTCTCATGGGCCCAGTCTGCCATCCTAAGTAATACTGGATCAACAGGTTCTGGTGTTATTTTTGCACAGGAAGACATCCACACACACACGCAGGCAGACAGTCATACACACACACACACACAAAGGCAGACAGTCAGTCATACACACAGACACAGACAGTAATACACACAGACACACACAGAGGCAGACAGTAATACACACAGACACACACAGTCATACACACAGACACACACAGTCATACACACACACACACACGCAGACAGTCATACACACAGACAAACATGCAGACAGTCATACACACAGACACACACAGGCAGACAGCCATACACACAGAGGCAGACAGCCATACACACAGAGGCAGTCATACACACAATCACACACACAGAGGCAGACAGTCATACACACAGACACACACACAGAGGCAGACAGTAATACACACAGACACACAGTGGCAGACAGTCATATACACACACAGACACACAGTGGCAGACAGTCATATACACACACACGCACACAGGCAGACAGTCACACACACACACAGGCAGACAGTCACACACACACACAGGCAGACAGTCACACACACACAGGCAGACAGTCTCACACACACAGACACACACAGGCAGACAGTCAGTCATACACACAGACAGACAGTAATACACACAGACACACACAGAGGCAGACAGTAATACAGACAGACACACACAGAGGCAGACAGTCATACACACAGACACACACAGAGGCAGACAGTCATACACACACACACAGACACACACAGGCAGACAGTCATACACAGACACACACACACAGGCAGACAGTCATACACACAGACACACACAGGCAGACAGTCATACACACACAGACAGTAATAAACACAGGCAGAGAGTCACACTCACCTGACAATCCCACAGTTACCTGTGGAGTTCATTGTGGAGGCAGTGCCGCTCCTGGTGACTGTTTGGTGGGGAAGCAGGGACTCCTTCCTGCTTCCCCTGCAGCAGTTTTCCGGCGCTTTTAGCTCCGCCCCCGCCGCACGGTAAGCTCCGCCCCCGCTGCAAATTAAAAAAAAATAATAATAATTTTTTTTTAATCCACGGCGCCCCCTGCTCCATGGCGCCCTGTGCGGCCGCACAGCTCGCACACCCCTAAGGCCGGCCCTGTTCGCCATGAACCATCCATCTTCTTTACAGGGAATACTGGAGCATTGAACGGACTGACAGCTGGACGAATTACACCTGACTGTAAAAGCTTGTTGATAGTCTCACTAATTTCTTGACATCCTCCGGGCAAACGGTATTGCTTCAGTCTTACCGGGTTGCATGGAGGAGGAACAATGACAGGTGTCCAATTTGCATTCCCTCGCACAATGTCTTTTACTGGTCTGAGATAGTATGGCTTATGAGGGAATCCAAATGTGAACACCCCCCACTGTGTCTCAATACTCTGCCCTAGTAACACATCTATTCCCAAGAAATTGTCTGGCAATTCTGAAATCAAAACTTTAGCACTGAATCTTGGTCCTTTGTTAATTGACATAGCCACAACAGTTTGTACTGCTTTGGTAATTCTACCTCCTAAACCTTCTATCCTCACACAGGGTCCTGATAGCCTTGATGGATTACCATGCAGTACTGTGACTTCTGCTCCTGTGTCAACTAAAGCTAAAATCTTTGTTGGTCCTGGTCTTGTCCCCCACCACACAGTCAAAGGTACATAAGGGCGTCGGTCCCCGGCGGTTAAAGGGGACACATGTACCGCCGGAGGCCCACCATTCTGTCATTGTACTACAGCACTGTCCCAATCCATCAAATCATGTGTCATCAGATCTTTTACAGGATACAAGGATCTGACTTTACCATCACTCTCTGGCAGTGCTTGTTTCTCACTAGGTGTAGTATGAGAGTAAGTCCTAGCACGATATTCTGTTGGAAACAGTGAGGACATATGTGGGTATGAATGTGGGGGGGTGTTATCTTGGGCTTGAAGTGAGGGTGGGGGCACAGCATAAGGAGCACAATGTTGGAATAGAGGTATGGACAGAGGAGGTGTGTCTGTAGGCATGAGAGGAGTGTTTTTTTAAATAACTAGGGGGAGGAGACTTTGGGACAAATGGGGCAGAGGGCATGGTATTGTCTGCCTGATCCTTGCATGCCAAATGCACCTGTACCTTTTTATTAGACCCTTTTTTTAGTTCTAACCATTTTTCAAACATGGCAGGTGTTGAAATTCCATTAATTTGTTCTCTAGGTACACCAGCCTCAATCAAATCATTCCACATTTGAAAACGATTAACTCTCAGCCTTGTTTTATTCCTAAACTTTCCCTGATTTTTTCCCTCTATTGGTTCCACCATCTCCTCCCTTGTCCTGTTAGCGGCAAAAACACCTTTCCTAGGGTTAGATTCTGACTCTAATTCCCCAATTTCAGCTAAATAAGTGGTGAGCTGATGTACCTTTATATTATTCCCCAAACTGCCCAGCAAAGACAATAAAGATGCCTTCTTTTCCTGGGGTGCACTTTTTAAAAACCGAGACCGCATGCTGGCTGTGAATTCCTCCATGTCTGGACCTTCCCAGTTATCCTTGTTTAATCCCACCACACAACCCATAACTCTAATGCGGGTAATAGCATCCCTCGGTTTTAACCAGGGTAAAATGGGCTCAATGTCATTGCTAGATGGGAAGGCCACAATTATGGCATGCCGCACCATATCAAATAATGAAAAATTACCTCCAATCTCCCTCACCCTCCGTAATACCTGCATGAGCTGTGGATGCAGCGTCAGCTGCCCCATACATAATGCTTCCCTTGCATTCAACTGCACACTGTCAGCTCCTCCATCCCACATGCGCAATAACCATTCTCCCACATTTTCACCAACTTCATGCTTATACACCTTTGCCAGCTCCATGAGCTCTGTTTGTGTGTAACTTTTTACCACTTCATTCATCTCTTCATGTACACCATTTCTCAAACCATGCGCTCTATCTTGTAGTCTCCTTTTCCGCTGCTGTGTAATGATAGGACGGGCTTGTCGCCTGTCCACATCATTATCATCATCAGAAAAGGATGCATACTCATCATCAGATGACTGTAGCGGTGCTTCAGGATCCCATATGGGGTTTGCAACCATTGCTCGCACTTTACTTACAGGCACTGGCTTTTTTCCTTTCTGTGACCTCCTGCGGTTAATCTTGCTTACCACTAAAGTAGTACACTTTTCTTCTAGGGCAGCCACCTGGCATGCATTACTACGCATACATTCTTTAGTCATAACTAATAAATCTTTTACATCCTGCAACTCTTTCTCGAGCGCTTTATTTCTTTGCACCTCGCGGCTAAGGGCCTGCACAACTATCCACCCTGTGGTGGCAGCGGCTTTCTGCACTTTTTTGGAGTATACTCCCAGGTCTAACCGTAATGCTTGAGCACCAAGTTCAGTACCAGCATCAGGATAGACAGGAGCTGCATACTTGATCAGCTCCTCAGCAATGGGTTTCCAGTTTTCTAAACTGGCCCACAATGGAATTGTCCCATACTTAGACGCCTCCTTCCCTCCTGCTCTATTACTTTTTTTAAACAGAGTAAGCATCTTTACTCTCAGGGGGAACACAAAAATGCAAATATACCAATCAAAGACAATGCTTGTTAACTATATCTCTTTTCACTGTGCAACGTGACTGTGCTATAGGCTTATTCAATCTATACACACATTCAAATATTCTATATTTAGTGATTGTGCAGTATCCTGTTCACAGCGCCAGTTGTAATGGTAAATTAAGTAATTTCTTTATATTTATGAAGTTCTGAATTTCATAAATATGAAATAATACCACAAATAAAATAATAAAAGGTATACTGGTCAATCACATAAATATTAGTGAATATCTTGAATGAACAGACAAGAGGCAAAGTTTTGATGAAAGTATAAACAAAACTTTACTGGGAATACAATTATCAAGCACACAAAAAAACATACTTTAAAAACACACACTGCTATAAACAATACATTCAGGTAAGAAATCTACTTAGCTCTATTCATGGAGATTCAGCAGCTTACACAGGATAATTGAATCAGCATAACACACAGAACAATGAGGTGAGTTCCTTGCCACATGTTAAATGGATTTACATGGGCACCTCTAAAGACACCTGGCTTCTTCCGACCCAGTCATGAAACTGCTCTCAGGTTTCTGGTAACCCCTTGAATAACCTCTCATCTAGTATCCGCCCACAGAGGTAACATAACCAATACCTAAGTGTCATCTCTAGGAGGCGGATACTAAATGTGGTCATTTGTGAAAGGAAGTGACTTAAGAATTCTCAATACCTTCCTAAAGCACATGTCTCATTGACTATGCGGCAGCCATCTTTATTCACTCGACGTCACAGTGCTCACTAGGCCACCTATAGGTCACTTCCTCCCTAAAGCACATGTCTCATTGACTATGCGGCAGCCATCTTTATTCACTCGACGTCACAGTGCTCACTACACCCCCTATAGGTATCATAAGTTATTGCACATGAATGGGAACACAATAATAGAACATTTATCATTGCCCATAACCAATACACACACTGACACAGAGCAGAATAGGGACTGTTCCCCCTACATAGGGTCACTTGGCAGATATGGATTGACACCTGTCCTCAGAGACCCTGATACACACTGACACAGAGCAGAACAGGGACTGTCCCCCCTACATAGGGTCACTTGGCAGATATGGATTGACAGCTGTCCTCAGGGACCCTGATACACACTGACACAGAGCAGAATAGGGACTGTTCCTCCTACATAGGGTCACCATTTTTAGCCCAAGGCAGCTCATCTCATCAGGCCTTTTTTAGTCGAATGTATCGCCCACTGTCAGTCCCTTCAGGATCCATCCCTCGTTCATCTTAATAAAGGTGAGGTAATCTAGACTTTTTTGACCTAGGCGACTTCTCTTCTCAGTGACAATACCTCCTGCTGCACTGAAGGTCCTTTCTGAGAGGACACTTGAAGCGGGGCAGGCCAGAAGTTCTATCGCAAATTGGGATAGCTCAGGCCACAGGTCAAGCCTGCACATCCAGTAGTGAAGGGGTTCATCGCTCCTCAGAGTGTCGATATCTGCAGTTAAGGCGAGGTAGTCTGCTACCTGTCGGTCGAGTCGTTCTCTGACGGTGGATCCCGAAAGGCTATGGCGATGCGTAGGACTTAAAAAGCTCCGCATGTCCTCCATCAACAACACGTCTTTAAAGCGTCCTGTCCTTGCTGGCGTGGTCGTGGGAGGAGGAGGATTACTTTCACCTCTTCCCCTGTTAGATTCCCGTTGTGCTGTTGTGACATCACCCTTATACGCTGTGTAAAGCATACTTTTTAATTTATTTTGCAAATGCTGCATCCTTTCCGACTTGTTGTAATTTGGTAACATTTCAGCCACTTTCTGCTTATACCGGGGGTCTAGTAGCGTGGATACCCAGTACAGGTCGTTCTACTTCAGCCTTTTTATACGAGGGTCCCTAAACAGGCACGACAGCATGAAAGACCCCATTTGCACAAGGTTGGATGCCGAGCTTCTCATTTCCCGTTCCTCCTCCTCAGTGATCTCAATGAAGGTATGTTCTTCCCCCCAGCCACGTACAACACCACGGGTACCAGATAGGTGACAACGAGCACCCTGGGATGCCTGTTGTGGTTGGTCTTCCTCCTCCTCCTCAAAGCCACATTCCTCCTCTGACTCCTCTGACTCCTCTTCCTCACAATCCTCTTCCAGCGTTGCCGCAGGTCCAGCAAGCGATGCTGATAAGGTTTCTGGTGGTGATGGTGACCACAACTCTTCCTCTTCACGCTCATCTACGGCCTGATCCAGCACTCTTCACAGGGCACGCACCAGGAAGAAAACAAATGGTATGATGTCGCTGATGGTGCCTTCGGTGCGACTGACTAGGTTTGTCACCTCCTCAAAAGGACGCATGAGCCTACAGGCATTGCGCATGAGCGTCCAGTAACGCGGCAAAAAAATTCCCAGCTCCCCAGAGGCTGTCCTAGCACCCCGGTCATACAAATATTCATTAACGGCTTTTTCTTGTTGGAGCAGGCGGTCGAACATTAGGAGTGTTAAATTCCAACGTGTCGGGCTGTCGCAAATCAAGCGCCTCACTGGCATGTTTTTTCGCCGCTGGATATCTGCAAAGTGCTCCATGGCCATGTAGGAGCGCCTGAAATGGCCACACACCTTTGTGGCCTGCTTCAGGACATCCTGTAAGCCTGTGTACTTATGCACAAAGCGTTGTACGATCAGATTACACACATGTGCCATGCACGGCACGTGTCAACTTGCCCAACTTCAATGCCGCCAACAAATTTGTTCCATTGTCACAAACCACTTTGCCGATATCCAGTTGCTGCGGAGTCAGCCACTTTTCCACCTGTGCGTTCAGGGCGGACAGGAGTGCTTGTCCGGTGTGACTCTCTGCTTTCAAGCAAGTCAAACCCAAGACGGCGTGACACTGCCGTATCAGGGATGTGGAATAGTACCTGGGGAGCTGGGGGGTGCCGTTTATGTGGAGCAAGATGCAGCAGCAGAAGAGGACTCAGCCGAGGAGGTTATGGAAGAGGATGGAGTAGAGGAGGTGGCAGCAGGCCTGCCTGCAAGTCGTGGCATTGTCACCAACTCCTCTGCAGAGCCACGCATTCCATGCTTGGCAGCCGTCAAGGTGATATACCTGCCCTGATCATGCTTTGCAGACCAGGTATCAGTGGTCAGATGGACCCTTGCCCCAACACTGTGTGCCAGACATGCCATTACTTCCTTTTGCACAATCGAGTACAGGTTGGGGATTGCCTTTTGTGCTAAGAAATTTCGTCCGGGTACCTTCCACTGCGGTATCCCAATAGCCACAAATGTTTTGAATGCCTCAGACTCCACCAGCTTGTATGGTAAAAGCTGGCGGGCTAATAGTTCAGACAAGCCAGCTGTCAGACGCTGGGCAAGGGGGTGACTTTCTGACATTGGCTTCTTACGCTCAAACATGTCCTTGAGAGATACCTGACTGTGGGCAGATGAGCGGGAACTGCTCAAGGCGAGAGACGGAGTGGCCGATGGTTGAGAGGGGGCAAGGAGGACAGCAGTGGTTGACGTGGCTGAAGATGCTGGACCAGGAGGAGGATGGCGGCTTTGAGTTTGTGTGCTGCTTGTACTCATGTGTTGATCCCATAGGCGTTTGTGATGTGCAATCACGTCCCTACGCAAAGCAGTTGTACCTAGGTGGGTGTTGGACTTCCCACGACTCAGTTTCTTTTGGCACAGGTTGCAAATGGCATCGCTGTTGTCAGAGGCAGACACACAAAAAAAAATGCCACACTGCTGAGCTCTGCAATGACAGCATTCTGGTGGTGGACACAGCATGCGTTGATTGGCGTGCTGTCGGGCTGACCCCGGGTGCCGATGAATGCTGTCTGACTGTGCCACTAGTTCCTTGCGACGACCTCCCCCTGCTTCCAACTCGTCTCTTCCTCCTCTCTGTCTCCCCATCTGAACTTTCGCCCTGTTCTTCTTCTTGCCGAGCGGGCACCCACGTGACATCCATGGACGCATCGTCATCATCAACCGCTTCACTTGTATCTGACAACTCAGCAAAGGAAGCAGCAGCGGGTACAACATCATCATCATCACACCGTACGTCCATGTGTGTAATGCTGCCTGACTGAGACATATCCCTGTTATCTACATCCTCTGGCAATAATGGTTGCGCATCACTCATTTCTTCAAACGGATGTGTAAATAACTCCTCTGACAGATAAAGTGAAGCGGCTGTGATGCTAGTGTTGGTGGTGGCGGGAGGAAGGTGAGTGGCATCTTGAGAGGTGCCCGAAGCTAAGCTGGAGAAGGATGGTGCGTCAAGGTTCCGAGCGGAAGCTGTAGAAGATTGGGTGTCCTGTGTTAGCCAGTCAACTATGTCCTCAGAACTTTTCAAGTTCAGGGTACGTGGCCTCTGAAAATTGGGCATTCTTCTAGGGCAAAAGGGAATCACAGCACCACGACCACGACGGCCCCTGCGGGGTGGCCTGCCTCTGCCTGTCATTTTTGTTTGGATTAGTGGTACTATGCGTGCAAGCTAATTGCCCAGAAAGCAGAAGCACTGTTGTGCCCACTTCTTGATGTTGTACACCCACTCATGCACCATATCTGTATCAGAGGCCTCAGCTCTGAAAGAGATGTCATCCGCCAGAAACATGACCCAGGCCAGCAGCCCAATAGCATCAAGGAGTTTGTCCTGTGCCCGTTTGAATCCCCTTTCAACCCCTTTTCCTGAATCTCTGCCCCTGTGGGCCATAAAAAACAGCATCAGCTGGTTGGTATCCGGAGAGCATGCCACTTTGTCCGGTAGAGAGGGGTAAAGGCATTCTGACCACAAACGTTTGCGGGCCTCCTTGTCCAGGGACTTCCAGGTCCAGAAATGCATGAACTTTGCTAGTCTAGTGGTGTCCATTCCCCGAAGCGGGGATAACAGATGTTCCATGGGTTGAACATTCGTTGACCAGTATCATCTAGAAAAACCTCAACTTTCAACACCGAATGTTTTTTTCAGCTCAAAAAATGAGTGGTAATGAGCAACAAACAGCAAGAAGTAGGTAAAAGGGAAAGAGGAGAAAAAAGGCCCAGAATCAACCAGGAGGCCGGCAATGCATGCCCGGAGAAAGAGGGGTAACCCAGAGATGACCTCAACTCTACCCAAGGTCAGGCAGAGAAACCATGAAGGGGAGTGGGTCCTACCAATAGGAGGAAAGGAGCCCAGAAGGCCCAACAAAACCCCAAGGGAAACAAAGGAGGGGGAAAGGGACCCGGTCCTAAACCACCCCCAAACCTGAAAGAACAATCTAAATAAGTAGAAAACTAAACATAAAGTGAAAGGTGAACACAACTGAAATAACATCCAACATTTTGCTCTGTCGAAGTACTTGTTTACCTGAGACTGTGTTTATTATATTCTTGAGACTTCTGGTTTTCAATGAGCTTGTATTTAACTTCCCTAATCTCTAGTTTTCCTAGATTTTTGCTTGTTCTCTCTCTTTGTTGAGTTACCCTCAATGTCAACTTGTCCTTGACTATTCTCTACCTGTTCACAGGTGTGCTTTGCCTAAGGACTGATAATACACCTCTCATTATTATAGCGCTATGGAACTTGTTGGCGCTATATAAATGCCAATAATAATAACAATAATTATTCCTCAGATAAATCAGTTGCAGATTTAATGGAATATGCCTATTCTAAATGATCACTTAGATATCAATTCATAAACATGTTAGTAGACCAAATACCATTTTGTATAAATGCTGCAAAATAAGTATTTTACTTTTATCATAAACTTCATCTTGATTTTACAAAAATAAAAAGACCCAGATATAAAGAATTTACCTAAGCTTAATCGAAACAAGTTACAGCTGGTGAATGTAACATATTTAGATCTTTCAGCCTACACTGTATTGTTTTACAAGTCTTGACATTAATATTTATGTCCTTCCTTGGAAGACGGATGTTATATAAAAAGTAATCATCTTCATATCCCATGAGAAAACACATTATTAAAGGAAATATGCTGTGAAATAACCATGTGTGTATGCTAAAGCTTTACATTTTAAAACATGGACAAGTAACATTTATAGGAAAGACAGATCTTAGCCAAACCTTCTGCCCACTGTGGCAAAATTGATAAAAGCAGAGCGGAATATCTTTTCTTAATTTAGAAAACATTATGTAAATATTTCAATCTCCTATTTCCTACTAATCTGGAGTGAAAATAATCAAAATATTCAAAAACATTAGGGAATAGGGTTGAAAATTAGTGATGAAGCTATCGATTGTACGCTCGTTCGAGCAGGGTCCTCTTCAACCTATAAGTGATGATTTTAAAAGATTTTTTTATTTTATTATTATTTTAAAATTGCTCCTCATGTTTCTAATTCTTTACACATTTCAATGTTGTAACTTTATTGGTGACCCAAAAATAGGTACCTGAAATGTTGCCTGTTTTGGGGCACCAATAAAGAAACACAGCATGACAGAGTGTTGAACAATTTTCTTACTTTCCTTTTTTACTGGTTTTGACAGGACCAGGGTCCAAGTCAACTTCGGAGAGGACGGATGCATTCTGTTTGAGACTTGGCATACTGCTCTGACTGGCACACGGTTTGGATACGAGTTCCCTGTAGGAGGTCCAGTTAATTTTACATTTTTGGTTAACCTAAGAGAAGTACCGTTATGGAATGAAGTTGAACATTCTTTATCTATTTATTTGTTTTCACACAAGGAGCACTATGTTACTGTGTAACATGGAATCATTAAGTGCAACAGACCTAAATTTTAGACTTATGCATGATGGAAAAATGTGGTTTGTCCGAACCATTTTTCCAGAAAATGCAGTTTCGTTTGGCACCTCTGACACTCGCTCATTTGACGGCTTGGCACATCCGAATATCATTCATGTAAACTATTTGGGAAACAATTCAGAAGAACTAAAAGGGTGTGGAAATGAGTCAGTGTACTGCAAAATATAAATATTATGTGTATATTTTGCAGTACACAGAATACAGAATACAGCGCACTCGCTTATTCACTAAACAATGATTTCAAATCTTAGAGATTGTAATAGTTTTATTTAAAAACACCTCACCTAGGCAAAAAATGATGGGGGTTTAGTTACATTATATAATCATACATTGCATAAGCCTGCCAACTACGTCAAAGTACCTTTTTTTGCCCAGGTGAGGTGTTTTTAAACAAAACTATTACAATCTCTAAGATTTGAAATCATTGTTTAGTGAATAAGTGAGTGCGCTGGATTCTGTATTTTGTAAATTTTGGCCCCAGCAGCACCCTATAATGTATGCATGTTCAGGTGAGTGCAGCCCTCTTGGTTTTGTTTATATATATATATATATAAACGAAACCAAGAGGTTTTTTTTTTTTTTTTTAATGCTCTTCCTTTTTTCCCTCTATTGATCACTTCTCACTTCAACTGATGGTGGACTAAATCCGACCAAGCATGCTTTTGCAGTGCGTCAGTCGTTTGCTCGGTTATATGTCAGTATGGCGCTTCAGAGATTCAGAATTCGGCCAAACAACCGAGCGGCCTAAATTCCTAGCGAATTTCAATTCAACCAAAACCGGAGGCACAAGTGTACTAAAATAACCTTCTACTCCCAAAATATCAGATGTTCAAACGGATCATCATTTTTACCATTTTAAATGCCCTGTGTATTCTGATATATAGAATAGAATATAGAACAACGTTTTTGATTTGCATGTCAATCAGAAAACATTTGAGTGCTTATACGAATGGTCTTCAGTCCAATGTAGCTCAAATGGTAAAGGTATTGTGTGATATTTACATAGATTTCTAATTGCTCATTTGAATGTTATGTGTCGTTGGAAAATATGATGTTTCCCTGGGCTAATTGACTTGTTATTGGGTGAAAGGAATTCCATTTTTGCATCTGGGTTTGAAAAGTGCATTTACAAGATCCAGACCCATCTTGTTATTGCCTGGCAGTCTATTCCCCTCCCTTGTGTCAGTTTACAAGAGGCTGAGTCATCACTCTCGGAGGGAGACAGGATGGAGGGAGAGAGAGAGATAAAACAGCTTGTGTTACATGTGGCTAGGAAATTCTGCCTATTTGAAATAACACAATGTAGATACACAATATAATGATACCAAACAAGTAATAGCAATCCAGAAATGGGCACTGATAGGTTCTCTTTACATCAGGAAGACGGGCTATCTCTGTGGAGTGATTTTTCTTAAGTTATTGTTTGTAACAAAAAATAAATAAAAAAATGATGCACAAAGGAAGTACTTAGATAAATATAATAATAATGTGCAATGATTTAACCAGGAAGTATACATTACGTATGTGTGAATCTACTGGTCACTAACAAGCAAGGCCAGGTTTTCCATTAGAGACTTAACAAGAGGGGCAGTTTATTAAGCGTACAGTCGGAGGGACTTGGGGTTGTTGGAAAGCTTGTGCTGACCATTAGTTCGACATATTTTATCTATTACCATCCATATCTTTTTGCCCATACTTTTCTCATTGTGACCCATCCCCACCCCCTACCATGGTTTTGTTTTTCATTCTTTTCATGGGGCAGCATCTTTTGAATAAGTCCCTTAACCCCTTAAGGACCAAACTTCTGGAATAAAATGGAATCATGACATGTCACACATGTCATGTGTCCTTAAGGGGTAAAAGGCATGCTCTAGGTACCATAACCACTTAAGCTGAATGACATGGAGTCCGGTTTACCCACCATTTAGCAGAGATGCTTGGTTCCTGGTGGCAGCCTGCAGCACAGCCCTTGGTGATGAAATTACAGAGGCAGACCACACCAGACCATACCAGTGGGTAGCAGGCAGTGTAAGTGTAAGCAGGCTGAAAGCGTCATGAACCTTTGTCCCAAGAGCCATTGCATAAGAGGAGTTTATGGAATATGTAGTCCAGCAACCTTAAATAACTTTATTCATGAAGCTACAAGATTTAAGCAAAGCTTTGCAACATTTTTAAAGATTTAATCCATGTCTTCTCCTGGCTCCACACACAGGCTCTCTTATAAATCCCTATTAGAGGTGCCTGTCATGCTACCAGAGCTTGCGCGGTATCCAAACACCGTACAAGTACTTGTATGGGCAGAGAGCAGGATAGAAAGGGGTGTGAAATTATGCACATTGCAAAATTGCTTCTGACACTATACATTATACAAATAACCTAGATTATTATAGTGCTTAGAGTGCCCTTTTAATTCCAAAAAAGATTTGAAGGCTTAATCAATATAAAGTTCTTGTACATTTTAGAACAAAGTAATTAGAAATTGGAAGGTCAGTTGTTTTTTTCATTCAGCCCTTGTAGCCCAAAATTTGCAGTTCTCTTTTCTCTAATCTTCCCAGTTTTCAGTATAAATACAATGGAAATTCACATTTTGCTGGATCACTGTTCCCATTTCCATAAATAAGATGCTATAAATATGCCTAATGAAACACTGATGTTGAGTCATTCCTATATATAGCAGTTTAGTTTGGTGACACATCTTATAATAGGATTACCTACAGTGGAAGGTCAGGTTGAGGGCATAACATCTGGGTGCAGGAAATGGGCTTTATAGCGTCCAAGTCACATACAAATAAATAAATAATTGAGAGCACAAAAAATAATGATTTTTTTAAAATTAAAAACGAAAAAAAAAGACAAGGTGAATTGACATCAAATTTAAAATCTAAAAATTCTGAGTTGAGCATTTTCCTAAACTCAAAGAAAAACAAGTTACCTGCGCTCTCTCCTTAATCCCTATGTATATTTAGACAAATGGAGGTAATTTAGTTACTCTAAAGGCCATCGGAGGGAATGCCCGCCTGCCAACGTCAAGGCAGACCCCCCTAAGTGGGTCCTACGCCGACCCTTCACCTTGCTTCTTTGAGCTTCTGGCAAAGATCTCTAATGAGACAGAAAGGGGTATTTTTATAGACACCTCTATATATTTATTAACCCTTAATAGGGAACATATGGGATGGGCAGCAGCATTGTAACAAGGCTGAGTGATAAAAAAAATGGATACAAATGCAGAAAGATAAGTCCTGCGCTCACTCCCATCACTACGGGGCGGCATCAATGACTACAGTACACATCAGCCCTTGACGTTGGCGGCGTGCATTCCCTCCGATGGCCGTTGGAGTAACTAAATGACCTCCATTTGTCTAAATATACATAGGGATTAAGGAGAGAGCACAGGTAACTTGTTTTTCTTTGGTTTTTACTATATATTGGGGCTGATGGGTACTGTAGTCATTGCTGCCACCCAGTAGTGATGGGAGTGAGCGCAGGACTTATCTTTCTGCATTTGTATCCATTTTTTGTATCACTCAGCCTTGTTACAATGCTGCCGCCCGTCCCATGTGTTCCCTATTAAAGGACCACTATAGTGCCAAGAAAACATACTCGTTTTCCTGGCACTACAGTGCCCTGTGGATGCCCCCACCCTCAGGGTCCCACTCCCGTGGCGCTGAAGGGGGAGGAAGGGATTAATCCCATACCTTTTTTCCCCTGCCAGGCTTCCTCTGTGCTGGGACTCTCCTCCCACTTCTTCCACATTCTCAATGCTTTCCTATGGACACTGGCGTCTTCTCACTGTGAAAATCACAGTGAGAAGCGCGGAAGCGCCTCTAGCGGCTGTCAATGAGACAGCCACTAGAGGCTGGATTAACCCATAGGTAAACATAGCAGTTTCTCTGAAACTGCTATGTTTACAGCAGAAAGGGTTAACCCTAGATGGACCAGGCACCGAGACCACTTCATTAAGCTGAAGTGGTCTGGGCGCCTATAGTGGTCATTTAAGGGTTAATAAATATATATTTAAATATGTGCCCATCCGATGTATGGTTACATGATACATATGTAGAGTGCCTTGTCAAAATATTCAAATGTGCATTGAAAATTATATTTTTTCTTGAATACGAATGATACATGCTCTCAGATGCCCAAACAACATTTTTAATGCAAACTCATTAGTAGACAAGGAACAGGTGACTGTAGTTGTGGTGATGTAGCAATGTAAAGAAGAAGAATCATAGGAAGGTGATCATATACCAAGGGCTGAAAGAGAAGCTAGAAAAGATATGTAAAGCAAAAGGAGTCCCACGTGTGATAGGAGCATTGGGGGCTGTAACGCCCAAGTTGAGAAAGTGTCTTCAGCAGATCTCAGATGGGACATCTAAAATATCTGTTGAGAAGAGTATAGTCCTAGGAACAGGTAAGACACTGCACAGAACCCTCAGATTCCTAGGTGAGAAAGTCAATAAATAATTACTGTTGTGCATCACCTGCATATCTAAGGTTAGACTTTTGGAAAGTCTTCCAGACGTCCCAGCTTGACATCCAAATTAGCAAAAACAGGCATTGTGTTCAGACTTCATCCTGCATCCCTTTTGCAGGTACCCTTAGCAATGGATGCAGTTTTAAACACGTTTTTGTTTTGTTTTCTAAACCATCGTATGTGATGTGATCCAAAAGGACCAGTGACCAGAATCCAGCCATGGACTGTATAGTTTCAACCTTGCAGGTCTTGTCAGCATGGCGCCAGTTCTGGTCTCGAAGTTTAAGTCACTCTGATAGCCAATATAACTACGTTCCAAAAGGTTTGTGGTGAGTCCAAACACAATAAAACTCCCCATAGTGCAAATAAAAAACACGTTTGTGCATCATGTGCAGATCTCAAGTGTTTGGTGTATATATATATAAAAATGTTGAGATATGCAAGTGATGCACAAACTTATTTTTTACTTGCACACTGAAAAGTTTTATTGAAGATATATATAATGTGTTTGATTTTTTTGGCTTGCTTTTTATTTTATTTTTTATATATATAAAAACTTGTAAGCAATAGATATGATCCCTACAACAGGAAGGAAGCTTAAGTGTTATTAGACTCCTTATCCCATTAGATATAATCAAAGGTAATTAGGTTAGGCATGGCTGAGCCTCTGTCTCACCCTGTGATTGGAAGCACTTGGCTGGAGGAGAATCAGACAGAAGGAAAGTTCATTAGATTGTAGAAACTCAGCAATCTCTTCACTGTCAGTGAGTCACAGACCTAAAAGTCAAACAGGCTTCCCGTTGCTGTATACCTTTTGCTTTATTACATTCCTCCTTGTAAGGCAAGAGGTTTTTAAGTTTTTACTATTTTAATTTAAATTGTGTCTAGCACTTTCACCAAATAGGAATGTTAATAAAAAATTCATACTCCAGGGCTACAGTGGTTAAAATTAAGACAGCAGGCTGCCTATTACATTTTACTTGTTAGAGTCATAAATAATATATATTTTTTTATAATTGTTCCTGCATAAAAAGCAGTGTGGTCACGCTGTGGCTCGTGTGATTGGTGATCTCGATCTACTTCTTGTAGACAAAGACAAGAGTCTTGCTGAATTTGTTTATTAAAGGGACAATTCATTTACATGGGCTGGGTGCAGTGTCCCTGCCACCCTTAGTCCTGCGTCATAAAACATTGCAGTTTCTGAGAAACTGCAATGTTTACATTTTAGTACTAAGACGGCCTCCTTAGTGACTGTCTACCAGGCAACCACTAAATGTACTTCCGGGAGTTTACCGAACGTTGGGTCCCTTAAATTATGCTCTATCCACCGTCCGTAAAATCCCTATTCAGTATTGAGTCGATACTTTTCTATGGGGAAGGTCTAATGTTTGCCGCACTTGCCACGCTCGCCGTGCTCACTGAGTCTGAGCATTAGGTCCCCCCATCAGGCGGAACACCGACTCAGCACCGAAAGACATCGGCTCTGGAATCGAATGAGTAAATAAAGGGTTTTTAACTCTTTATATGCCAAAGGGCGCCAGAGGGCTCTATAGTGCTAGGAATACAACTTAGTAGAATTCCTTTACATTCCTTTAGTTAAAAGGTTAATAATATATGTAAGCTTTACACTAATGTGTATAGTGAAGTGTTTCTAATACAAGTCAATGTGGATATACAGGTAAAACCAGAGACAAGATAGATGGACAGACAGACAGACAAATGTAAGGCTTTGTTTTCAGAATCCTGTGAATGGGTAAATGTTGCATCACTGTCTCAAAAGAACAAATGATGACCACATACGTTCAATGAATGTTCAAATTAATGTTTAGCAATCAATCTAGCACTTACAAATACAATAAAAGGAAATACCGGATGATTATAATATCAATTGGTTAGAGTAGATTCTTGTCCTATCTCAATATATGTCTATAAGAATGGACTCATTCTCTTATAAATGGGCTCTTTTATGAACTTGTTCTGTGAAAGCACACAATTCAGATCTAGGCCAGCATTAAGACATTAAAATAGAACCTTTATTGTCTGTGTAATATAAGCATTTTATAAGGTAAACTACACATACCCCTGCAGACCCCAAGGAATGCAAACACTGCTGTAGGAACTGATAACAGTCACAGACCCACACAAATGACTTCATCTCACTGACTGATTTTGCTGAAGCAAGGAAATCAATGCAGTCTATCTGCTAATGGGAGGGAGGGAAAATGAGGAAGAATGAAAGAATCAGGGGTAGGCAGAGAGGGAGAGACAACACCCTCCACGAATGACCACATATCGTAAGGAAAAACATTTACAATATTCCAGTATCTGTTGCATTCTAGACTGCATTAATTAATATTCAGAACACAATGCAATCATTTAACCATAACATAATAAAATAAACTTTATGGATTGTTAAACATGAAAAAAAAAAAAAAAAACTTACAAATGTGATTGTAATGAAGGTAATTATCTGGAATGTATAATGTCCTTCTTTTAGTCAGTAGTTGGGCTGAATGGACTTAGAGCTGTGAGCATTCTCAGGTGAATGCTCGTGATATTATAAACTTGGATATTCAGTATCTGTGTGTGTATCTGTGTGTGTCATTGTTGGTATTTGTGTACCTGCATGTCCGTCAGTGTTTATATATGTGTGTGAATCTGTATGTGTGTCAGTGTGTCTATAAATCTGTATGTGTGTCAGTGTGTGTATCTGTGTGTCATGTGTCTGTGTGTGTATGTATCTGTACGTATGTGCCAGTGTATATTTGTGTGTATCTAAGTGTGTGTGTACCTGAGAGTATGTGCCAATGTGTGTATCTGTGTGTCAGTATCTGAGTGTGTGTGTGTGTGTGTGCGTATCTGTGTGTATATGTGCCAGTGCATGTATCTTATGTTAAGTGTGTGTGTGTCAGTGTGAGTATATGCCAGTGTACATGTGCGTGTACATGTCAGTGTGTGTATATGTGTCTCAGTGGGGGGGGGGGGGGGGGGGGCAGTACCTGGTGAAGCCAATTCCCTGAAATTAGGTTTTGCATTTTGGGATGTCTGCTACTGCCTTCACTTTCCACATCCGTTCTAGCTGCTCCTCTTTCAGTCCTTGGTATGTGTCCACCTTCTCATGTTTCTTCTTCCTGATGTTATAGTCACTGGGTTTTGACACGTTCACCACCACTTCCGTTCCTTGTCTACCACCACAGTATCAAGTTGGTTAGCTACTACTTGCTTGTCTATCTGGATCTGAAAGTCTCACAGGATCTTAGTCAACTACCCTTTGTGGTATCTCCCATCTGGGCTTAGGCAGGTCCAGCCCATATTCTGTGCAGATATTTTGGTTGTCTAGGTCCCTCACCCCCATCGATAGGGATTAAAAAAGGTAGTTTACTTACCTTTTACCCTCATAGTGCCATTTCCTGTGCTACTGTCCCACCTGCTTGGCTGAGATCATCGATAAACTCAGCCAATCCAATGCTTTCCTATAGGAAGGTTTATATGAGACCATATGATTAAACTAGCAGAGTTTTACTCTGCTATTTTGGAATAAGCACCTCTGGTGGCTGTCTGAGTGACAGCCAATATAAAAAATGTATCCCTGTAGTGAAAACATTTTTGTTTTGCACAATGGCAGTGTTTCCACTTGCATTGTTAAATCTGGGAACACATGGCACCCAGACCACTACATTGAGATGAAGTGGTTTGGGTGCCTAGAGTGCAGAGTTGAACATATTTGTTTTCAGAAAGAAAGATTATTCAATAAAAATGCAAGGAAAAACACTAAATTGAAACTAGAATCAGGAGAGTACCAGTGTCAAATAACAGTTTAGTAGAATTTAAAGTACATTAGTTTTCAAGTTGCTAAATGCATCTTAAATTGTTTTAGTTTAGTATGAAAAGTTGAGTTGTGTCAATTATGTGTCAATGTCCATTGAGTACAGTTAAATGAATACTCCAAGTACCATAACCACTGAATAACTTAGTGGTGGTTATGGTGCCAGGAGTATCCCACCTTCCCACCATTGCAAGTAGTCCCACTCCACTACTTCAGATGAAGAACAGGAAGGTCCTAAGCAAGGGCTTCTAGTACAGGGCTAGCTCAGTGACTGACAGTGTCAGCTGATCCCCATGAGCTAAGCCCTGCTCTCTGTCTGAAGAAACCCAAAGTAAGAAGTCAAATCTGTAGAAAACCATTAAAAATAAGATAAACTTAAATATCCAAATAAACCTTAAGGAAATGGTCCAGAACAGATTTAGACATTGTGCAGACCTGTCAAAATTGAAAATATGGTCTGTAAGCAGATTTACATAGTAAGGATTCTCATAGAGATTTTTTATTTATTTATTTTTTTGCAAGAATTTTCCTCTGTATAAATATTTCACAGGATCCCAGACGCTCTGATGAATCATGAGAGAAATGACTGTCCTCCTTACTGGATTAATTATTCAGGGAAATGTGGACAAATAAAACCATCAGACATGTTTATAGAAAAAGAATACATATGGTGATACTAGTTGGTAAATTAGGCTACTGTTACAATAAATATTCCAAACACATAAACATTGCGTTAACCAATCAGCATTTACAGGGATGGGTTTTCCACTAGGCAGAGTAGGTACCTTCCTACAGGTGCATTACTGATGAAAAAATTATACTCTGACTGATAAAAGCTCTCTTCTTCCCTCCATCTTCTTCTCCTTCCCTTCTACCCTCTTCTGCTGCTTGCTGACCGGGAAATATGCTCCAGTACCCTAAGACAGCAGTATTCACTCTGAGAAAGCCTAATCTGTTTATGCGCCTGCCCCCTCAGACTGAGTACACCTGAAGTGAGAGGGGAGAGGAGTGGCATGAAGAAGGAAGAGGACTGGGGCCAGAATGGCCAACTCAGAAATGACAAGAACTCAAATACACACAGCTATGCATACTGCTTACCTATTAGATGACCAAGGTGCCCTTGGTGGGAAGCTCTGGTTCTGAGCAGGCAGGCCCAAGTCAGCAGGTAGACTAAATGAGCTGCATGGCCCTGCACTCCCTCACTTCATTGAGGGTGTGTTGTGGTCTGTATCAATATCCAGTACAGACCACTTTACGAGTGCCCTTGCAGCCTTCCTGTGCTTCTCGATGACTCTGACCTAGTGCCGGAACCACAAGAGCGCTCTCAAAGCGGTCTGTACCTGGTGTTGGTACAGACAATGGAGCTCCCTCACCTGACCACCAGGGATCCAGCTCACTATTCACTAGACCACCAGTCAAGGCAAGCAAAGGGGGGCGAGGGGGACATAACATACACACAACACTCAGTCACGTTCAGACACACACACACACAATTTTCAGTCACCACAAACACAACAATCTGCTGCTACCCAGACACTGTTATAAACACACAGACACACATAAATACTGCTACACACACTACTACACATGCTGCTGTTACAAACAATAACTGTTTTACACATAAACTCTACACAAACACACACTGACACACATAACCAGAAATCTCTACACACATAGACAAACACTCTAAACTGCTATACAGGATTGCCCCCTCCCTGGCCCAAGGTAAGCATCAGGAAAGGGAGGAGAAACTTTTTTCATATTTTTGCTTAATTATTATTATTTTAAACATTCTTCTCAGTCCCTTATCTACCCCCACTGCATTCTATAATCCCCCCCCACTTCAGCAGCAAGCCCCCGTTATGGCCCCCAACCCCTAACTACAGTTTCCAACCCCCACTACAGGTTTTTTTCAACCCCTAACCTCCTACTTCAGAATCCAATACTCCACTACCACTACAGCCATTATTCCCCACTACAGTCACCATTCCCCACTACAGCCCCTATCCCCTTGTAAAGCTCATAACTTCCCACTAATTCCCCTAACCCCCTACTACAGTCCCTATCCATCTACTAGTGACCATATCCTCCCACCAATGCCTTTAACCTCCCAATACAGCCCCTAAACCCCCACTAGCTCTATGGAGCTGAGGGGCATCTAAGTTGACTCTCCCTTCTCATTTTATACTAAATTGAAATTCGTCTATTTCCCACATGTATTTTCCACACATCCCACATTGTTACACTCATCACTCACAGCTACCAACACACAGCCATACACATTACTCACAGTTTTACACATATTACAGACAGACAGTCTTATACATCACACACAGAAATACACAATAAAACCCTCACACCCAGCTACAACAGTTACAGCCACGCTACACCTACACAAGACACACACCCACACCACACATCCACTCAACGTTTTAATAAATATTCACATTACATAACATTAAAAATAACATAGGGGGAAACACACTAATGAAATGGGCTGCGCATGTCTATGATGCTCAATACAAGGGTCTTGTGTCTTGCATATCTTAATGACTTCTACATCAGTTTACTGTGAATTCTCAAAAGCTATTGTTTGAAGAAAAAAAAAAGACAAAGAAAGGTCTTTGAAATGCAATATCAAATCTACAACCCTGTGGACAGTTACATAGTTACATAGCTACGTAGCTGAAAAGAGACTTGCGTCCATCAAGTTCAGCCTTCCTCACATTTGTGTTTTTGCTGTTGATCCAAAAGAAGGCAAAAAAACCCAGTTTGCAACAAGCTAGGAAAAAAAATCCTTCTTGACCCCAGAATGGCAGTCAGATTTATCCTTGGATCAAGCAGTTATTACCCTACATTGAAAGATTATATCCTTGAATATTCTGTTTTTGCAAGTATGCATCTAGTAGCTGTTTGAACATCTGTATGGACTCTGATAAAACCACTTCTTCAGGCAGAGAATTCCACATCCTTATTGTTCTTACAGTAAAGAGTTCCTAAATTATGTCAGTGTAACCTGCACTATTTCTAACAATTAGTAGGCTGACTTGAATGGCAGGATCAGTTTGCCATGACAAGAATGGTCAAGTCAGGGCATACTCTTAAATTACAAAATTCATGAAATGTACTAAACTAATTGTTGACCTACAAGGGATTGATATTAATAGGGGATACTCAAAAACATACCGTATTGTGCTGAAAAACCCCAACTCGTCTTATACTCACTGCCATAATACAGACAGGGGGCTGCAGAGCGCTTACTTACCTCTCCTGCAGCTCCTGTCAGCTCCCTTCTCCTCCGCGCTGGTCCGTTCAGCACCTCGGTCAGCTCCCAGTTTAAGTCTCGCGAGAGCCGCACTATGACCCCGCGGCTCTCGCGAGACTTACAGTGTGAGCTGACAGAGGTGCTGAACGGACCGGCGCGGAGGAGAAGGGAGCTGACAGGAGCTGCAGGAGAGGTAAGTAAACTCTCTGCCAGCCCCCCTCCTCCCCCCACTGAACTACCAATGCCACTGGACCACCAGGGAAGGAGAGTCCCCCTCCCTGCCATGTATCAAGCAGGGAGGGGGGCCGAAAAAAAATATTAATAATAATAAAATAATAAAATAAAAAAATAATAATAATAAAAAAATGAATATAACAAAAAACTATTAATATTAAAATAATAATAAAAAAATTAATAAAAATGCCCACCCCCCACCAAGGCACACTGCATCACACACACACACACTGCATTCATACACACACACTGCACTCATACACACACTACATTCAAACACACACACACTGCACTCATACACACACTGCACTCATACACACACACTGCATTCATACACACACTGCATTCATACACACACTGCACTCATACACACACTGCACTCATACACACACTGCACTCACACACACACACACACTGCACTCATACACACACACTGCATTCATACACACACACTGCACTCATACACACACACTGCACTCATACACACACACACACACTGTAAATAAATATTCAATTAATGTAATTTTTTTAGGATCTAATTTTATTTAGAAATTTACCAGTAGCTGCTGCATTTCCCACCCTAGTCTTATACTCGAGTCAATACGTTTTCCCAGTTTTGGGGGGTAAAATTAGGGGCCTCGGCTTATATTCGGGTCGGCTTATACTAGAGTATATACGGTAGCTATAATTAAATTAAAGAAAGCTCTTGTAAATTAAATGAAGCAGTAGGCAGGTATTTGATGGGTTTGTTTCTTGTTGTGATGGGTCAAGACTTATATTCATATGGTAGCTGGATGATGGAATTTGTGTCATAATATTCACAATGTGGAGGTAAACTGAAAGGAAAATATTTTTTATGGTGGGCAAATGTTTGATAGCATGCCTATTATGAACGCATTCTCCTAGATGAATGCAGCACGGCCTCTCTTGAGTTGCTAGATGCAAAGGAAACACATATACGAAAAACCCAACAGAACTTAAAGAGGAAATACTAAACATTGTAAATATAAATCCTCATGGTATGAAACTATTTTGTTTTCTTTTTTTCTTTTCATTTAGCACATTCAACTGTTGCATATGGTTTTGTTTGCTTTTTTTTATTTGTGTGGCAACAAATTGTGCTAATACATTCTATTTATAAAAAAAGTCAAGTCTATTGAACTGATTGGTAAATGAGTAATGCATTGTGAATGTAGAATAGAGAAAATATTCTAAGCATTACCACTAAGTGTCCACACTCACTATTTGCATAAAAAATCGCCATAGCATGATCATAATGAAATGTTTTGGGTTTTTTTTACCAAAAAAATGCGGTAGCACAATATTCTTATGCTGGCCAAAGCAAGGAAGGAGGGTAGGTAGTATGATCTAGGAACTACTTGAAACAATTTAACATAAAATGGAGGGTCTGACTCTTTGTACTATAATCACTGCAATAAGCTGAGGTGGATAAGGTGCTTGGAGACTCTAAGCAAAAATGTCTTGTGATAATAATATTATCAGGTTGGTGGGATTGAGGGGTGAAGAGCATTTGGCTTAATGGTATGCATTGACGATGGCATTAAAACTCTACCAGTCTTCATTATTCTTGCGTGATGTAACCATCTTCTGATGAAGCAGAGTGAAAGTATCGTTCCATAGACACAACTAGCTATGAGGAGAACTAAGTATGCTTTGAACGCATGGAAGAGTACGGAATTATCTAAAACAAGGATGGAGAAAAATATTAAATTGTCTTAATTTGTATTACTATATACATATTGAGAATAGGAAAGTTAATAATGCAATAAGCAACTTATCTACTAAACATTGAGAAATAATTAGTTTGCAATCATCTAGAACAGTATGAGTTCGGCCCAAATTAGTCACAAAATGAGCAAATACAAAATAGACATTTTGATTCCACAGTAAAAACGTTTTTTTTTTCAGGATTTTTTTATATCTTCCTTTTATACCTGATTTTACATTCTGTAAAGAAAAGCTAGAATGTTCGTATTTATTGAGTAAAGCAAATATATTGTCTTCCAACACAGATTTGATTTTTTTTTTTTACTTTATTGGTATGAATTCATGCCATGAGTCATATTTATTAAAGGTCACAATAGCATAAAGGCATCTTTAGCATATAGGACCATCTTGGGAAAAGGACAGGCTGGTAGGAAGACAGGGGGCCTAGCAATTAGTCAGGCAGCAATTTTCACTATTCCATAACTGCAGTATATTCCATGTGACACATGCACCACACAATTTGTTATAAAAGATAAATATATGGGCATCTATCTTAAAGAACCAATACAAGACCATAGCTGCTACCGCTTGTTCCAGTAGTTATGGTGCCAAGAGTGCCCCCTCACCCTCCCAGAGTAAGTTGTCAAACTGTTTAAGAAAATTTGTCTTGCCTAATGTAGTATTATGGGTTAGATCAGTGGTTCCCAAACTGTGAGGTGCACACAGGGGTGTCGCAGAATACTTCCCTGGTGCTATGATTATAGCACCGAGGAAACATTACTGCTCAACAGGGACCCGGTCAAGTGCCGCAATCCTTTAAGACCGTGACCGGGCTCCTGTACTTTCAGCCAGATGGGAGGTAGTGACAGCCTGTCACTTTCCTCCAAGTATCTTGCACGGAGACAGCGCAGGAGGGAGAGGAGGCAGCCTCAGTGTGAGGGGAGAGGAACATGAAGAGCTCCAGACCCCTCACTCCCACAGAGGCAGGAATACAAGCCACCCTCCTGGCACATAAGGTAAGCTAAAGGGAGGGTGGCTGGAGATATAAAACAAATCCCTTGTGTGTGAGTGTGTGTATGTGTCACGTCTAAACATTTGTTATGAAGGAACACAACTGCAGATTTCTTATAGTTTGAATATTTATTATAAAAAGTAAAAGGTATTGACTTTAAATCCAATTTACAGGTACTGTAGCTTTAATTAGTAAACGATAACTGAAGTCCACAATTACAGGCACTGTAGCTTTAAGTAGTAAACGATAACTGAAGTCCACAATTACAGGCACTGTAGCTTTAAGTAGTAAACGATAACTGAAGTCCACAATTACAGGCACTGTAGCTTTAAGTAGTAAACGATAACTGAAGTCCACAATTATAGGCACTGTAGCTTTAAGTAGTAAACGATAACTGAAGTCCACAATTACAGGCACTGTAGCTTTAAGTAGTAAACGATAACTGAAGTCCACAATTACAGGCACTGTAGCTTTAAGTAGTAAACGATAACTGAAGTCCACAATTATAGGCACTGTAGCTTTAAGTAGTAAACGGTAGTAATTAGCAGACACTGAATCAGAAAGAGTCTCTTAGTAGGGTTAATGAATTAGGTGATAAGAAATTACAATAGCTGTTCCATAGGCTTTAACTGAAGCAAGACAGATGCAGCTAACTGATATAAAGTATGAGTTGAAGTTAGCTGTAACTGGTTTGTTTTATCGAAGGACTTTGGAGACAGGAAATAACAGCTTTGAGATGCAACGCTTATCACAGAGGTTTTACTTAGCTTCCGGCACATAGAACACTGGTTCCCGAGATCTCCTCAGAGGCGGTTATCCTGAATGGAGAGAGTTCAGCTTTAGTCGTGGATGAGGAGAGGTGAAGGGAACTTGAAGTCTTCCAGTCCGGTCCGGTAACAGAGGGCTTTCACAACGATGTTGTAGCCGGTTCGTGAGTACGGAACGTAGTTCAATAATCCAGCGTCGATCAGCTGGTGCGGTCGGATTAAATAAGGAGACCGTGTCATAAAGGGGTGTGGCAAGGCTCCGTGGAACCAGGAAGTAAGAGGATACCATAGTTAAGGCATGACAGTACCCTCTCCTTAATGAGCAACCTCTGGGTGCTATTGACTTGGTTTATAAGGGTAACGCTTGTGAAATTTGGAAATCAATTTGTCAGCATGAACGACAGAGGAGTTTTCCCATGTATCTTCATCAATTCCATATCCCCTCCATCTGATGAGGTATTGTAAAGAGCCACGATGGATCCTTGAATCCAGTATACTTTGAATTTCGTATTCTTCTTCACCCTGGACCAATATGGGATCAGGAGAAGTAGTGACATTTCTTTGGAAAGGGTCAGGTTGATGAGGTTTTAGCAAGGACACATGAAAAACAGGATGTAGTTTCAAAGTAGGTGGAAGTTTCAATTTAACAACATTACGGTTGATAACCGATATTATTGGAAAAGGACCAAGAAAAAGGGAACTTAACTTCTTTGATGGACGGTTTGTAGAGATGTTCCTTGAGGAAAGCCAAACAAGATCACCGATTTCATAAGAGGGTGACGGTTGTCTTTTTGTGTTGAAAAACTTCTTTTGATTGGAGGAGGCCAATTCTAGATTTTCATGCAATTTCTTGAATAAAGAGGACATATGAGAGATTTGATTCGAATCGGAGAGGTTAGATGAAGAAACTGTCTGAGCAGGAAATGAGGAGGGATGAAATCCATAATTGGATAGAAATTGAGTCATTTTGCTGCTGGTATGAAAAGAGTTATTGTATGCAAATTCTGCCATGGGTAACCATGTTATCCAGTCGTCTTGTAAGTGAGAACAATAACATCGTAGATATTGCTCTAAGCATTGGTTGACTCTTTCAGTTTGTCCATCTGTTTGAGGATGATATGCAGATGATAGTTTACGTTGGATATGAAGAGTAGCACATAATGCATTCCAGAATTTGGAGGTAAATTGAGTTCCTCGGTCTGAAATGATTTCGTCTGGCAGTCCATGAAGTTTAACTATGTTGTCAAGGAATATTTTTGAAAGTTCAGAGGATGAGGGTAACTTCTTTAAAGGAATAAAATGAGACATTTTCGTGAAGCGGTCTACTACCACTAAAATGGTGGTATGATGGTGAGAAGGAGGTAGTTCCACCAAAAAGTCCATAGAAATGGATTGCCAAGGTCGTTCAGGAATCGGTAAATTCAATAATTGACCAAATGGTTGATGATGGACATGTTTGGATCTTTGGCATATAGAACAAGATTTGACATAAGATTCAATAGTTTGATCTTGACGAGGCCACCAATAGTATCTCTTAGACAATTCAAGGGTCTTTTTTATACCTGGATGACCTGCCAGAGGAGAATCATGAATAAATTCAAGTACTTTAATTCTGAAAGAAGGAGGTACATAAATCCGGTCTTTAAAATAGTAGAGACCGTTTTTCTTGGATAATTTAATTGATTTAGGAAGTTCAAGAGCATCTTCACTGAGATCTTTAATGTCGTCAATAAGAGAAGATAAGATTCCAATGACTGTAGGCGGAGGAGGTTCAATTTTAGTGTCTTTATGGATCCTGGAAAGGGCATCAGCCTTTTTGTTTCTAGACCCAGGTCTAAAGACGATTTGGAAATTGAATCGGGAAAAAAAGAGATTCCATCTTACTTGTCGAGCAGACAGTGTTTTATTGGAGTGAAGATATTCGAGATTTTTATGGTCAGTATATACGATTAAAGGGGTCTGAGCACCTTCAAGAAGGTGTCTCCAGGTTTCTAAAGCCACTTTGATACTTAATAATTCTTTTTCCCCTGTAGGATAATTATTTTCGGCAGGAGATAATGATCGTGAGAAGAAGGCGACAGGATGAAGAGGTTCTTGAGGAGTTTTATGTTGAGAAAGGACAGCTCCAATTGCAATTTCCGAAGCATCCGTTTCAAGGACATAAAGATATGAAGGATTTGGAAGTTGAAGAACAGGAGCTGTTATAAACTTTCTCTTTAATTCATTGAAGGCAGTTTGAGCCTTCTCGTTCCAATTGAAGGGATGTTTTTTACTGTTAAGTTGATTGAGTGGGTGAGCTATCTCAGAGTAGTTTTTAATAAATTTTCTGTAGAAGTTGGCGAACCCTAGAAATCGCTGCAATTCTTTTACTGTAGAGGGAACAGGCCAGTTGATGATACAATCGACTTTTGAATTATCCATACTTATTGAATGAGGGGAAATAACATAACCTAAGAAGGTTATTTCATTGACATGAAAAATACATTTTTCGGGTTTAGCGAATAGTTTGTGAGTTCTGAGTCTGGATAACACCCATCTGACATGTTTTCTATGTTCATCAGGAGTGTTGGAGTATATGAGAATATCATCTAAATAAATGATAACACAGACGTCCAATAGGTCTCTAAAGATATCATTTATGAAATGTTGAAAAGTTGCAGGGGCGTTGCAGAGGCCAAAAGGCATCACCAGATATTCGAAGAGGCCATATCTTGTTCGGAAAGCAGTTTTCCATTCATCATTAGCCTTTATCCTGATGAGGTTATATGCCCCGCGAAGGTCGAGCTTAGTGTAGATGGTAGCAGTTTTTAATCGTTCAACCAGTTCATTGATGAGGGGAAGAGGATAACGATTTTTAACTGTTATTTTGTTTAAAGCTCTGTAATCAATGATAGGACGTATAGTCTGGTCTTTGTTTCTCACAAAAAACATACTTGAGGCAGCAGGTGAACTAGAGGGTCTAATGAACCCTTTCCGTAGGTTTTCATCCAGATATTCTTTGAGAATTTGCAATTCAGCCTCAGAGAGAGGGTAGATGTGCCCAAAAGGTACTGGGGCACCAGGTATGAGGTCTATAGGACAATCGTAGGAACGATGAGGTGGGAGCGTTTCAGCTTCTTTTTTACTGAATACGTCTGAAAAATCTGAATAACAAGAAGGTATAGTTGGTTCTTTGGAGATCTGAAGAATGGGAATTTGTTGTAAACAAGTTTCTTTACAATAATGGGAGTTAAAGGTGAGAGAGAAAGGAGACCAAGAAATTTGAGGGTTGTGGTTCCTTAACCAGTTGATCCCTATTATGACGGGATAGAGAGGTGATGGAATAACATCAAATACTAGAAATTCAGTATGAATATGATTGGTGGTTACCTTTAGAGGGATGGTTTCATGAAGAATCGGTCCCGAGGAGATAAGGGAGCCGCCAATCACTCTAATAGGAACAGAAGTGTTTTTCCGAACACAAGGAATTTTATTCTTTGTTACAAAGGTTGAATCGATGAATACTCCATTTGCACCAGAATCGATGATAGCTTCAGTCATAATTCTCACCTTATCCCACTGTAGTATGAGAGATATAGGAGTGAACTGAGTGGTTGGTGTAGAAGGGAGTGCCCTGAAGATAGCAGAGGCATAGGCTTGCCTACCGGCCTTTGTCCGTTTCAATAAGGGACAATCAGGAACCAAATGATCTTGAGAAGCACAATACATGCATAGGTTTAATTGACGTCTTCGGTTCTTCTCTTCAGGAGTGAGAGGACTTCTTATTACCCCTATTTCCATAGGTTCGCTTGGTAAGGAAGTCTTTTCAGGAGCTTTTGAGGGAGTGAAAGGTTTGCGGTCTTTAGAATGTAAGAGGGCTTTTTCGGCCTTTCTTTCTCTTAATCTTCTGTCAATGCTGATTGATAAGTGAATTAGAGCGTTCAAAGTAGTAGGGAGTTCTGTTCTAGATAGTTCATCTTTTACAGCTTCAGATAAACCAATTCGAAATTGGTTGCGCAATGTGATGTCATTCCATTGCGTTTCTACTGCCCATCTTTTAAATTCAGCAATGTAATCTTCAACTGGTCTATGTCTTTGCTGTAGTGTTCTGATTCTTAAATCAGCTGTTGCTTGTTTGTTTGGATCTTCATAGAGAAGAGACATGGCTTCAAAAAATTCATCCAGTGAGTCTAAGATGGGGTCATCGTTTTCCAGAAAGGAATGGGCCCATGACATAGGTTCACCTCTTAGAAAGGAAATAACCGAACAAACCTTGGTTCTTTCTGTAGGATAAGATCTAGGTTTCAAAGCAATTAATAGTTTGCAAGAGTTAAGGAACTCCCTGTATTTAGAACGATCTCCAGAGAACTTTTCAGGGTTACATACAGCAGGATCACTAGCCGAGTGCAGAATAGTATGAGGAGTATGAGTTTGTAGATCTCTGACATAAGTGAGAATTCTTTCGTTAGTAACTTGCAGGTCTTGCACACCTTGGGCTAGTGTATCAACTCTTTGATTCAGCGTAGTTATCGTAGAATCGAAATCTGCTGGATCCATTACAAGGGCTGGATTATTCTGTCACGTCTAAACATTTGTTATGAAGGAACACAACTGCAGATTTCTTATAGTTTGAATATTTATTATAAAAAGTAAAAGGTATTGACTTTAAATCCAATTTACAGGTACTGTAGCTTTAATTAGTAAACGATAACTGAAGTCCACAATTACAGGCACTGTAGCTTTAAGTAGTAAACGATAACTGAAGTCCACAATTATAGGCACTGTAGCTTTAAGTAGTAAACGATAACTGAAGTCCACAATTACAGGCACTGTAGCTTTAAGTAGTAAACGATAACTGAAGTCCACAATTATAGGCACTGTAGCTTTAAGTAGTAAACGATAACTGAAGTCCACAATTACAGGCACTGTAGCTTTAAGTAGTAAACGATAACTGAAGTCCACAATTACAGGCACTGTAGCTTTAAGTAGTAAACGATAACTGAAGTCCACAATTATAGGCACTGTAGCTTTAAGTAGTAAACGGTAGTAATTAGCAGACACTGAATCAGAAAGAGTCTCTTAGTAGGGTTAATGAATTAGGTGATAAGAAGTTACAATAGCTGTTCCATAGGCTTTAACTGAAGCAAGACAGATGCAGCTAACTGATATAAAGTATGAGTTGAAGTTAGCTGTAACTGGTTTGTTTTATCGAAGGACTTTGGAGACAGGAAATAACAGCTTTGAGATGCAACGCTTATCACAGAGGTTTTACTTAGCTTCCGGCACATAGAACACTGGTTCCCGAGATCTCCTCAGAGGCGGTTATCCTGAATGGAGAGAGTTCAGCTTTAGTCGTGGATGAGGAGAGGTGAAGGGAACTTGAAGTCTTCCAGTCCGGTCCGGTAACAGAGGGCTTTCACAACGATGTTGTAGCCGGTTCGTGAGTACGGAACGTAGTTCAATAACCCAGCGTCGATCAGCTGGTGCGGTCGGATTAAATAAGGAGACCGTGTCATAAAGGGGTGTGGCTAGGCTCCGTGGAACCAGGAAGTAAGAGGATACCATAGTTAAGGCATGACAGTATGTGTGTGAGTGTGTGTGTGTCTGTATATATATATATATATATATATATATATGTGTGTGTGTGTCAGTGTGCTTCTGTGTCTGTGTGTGTGCACACATCTGTGCAGTGCCAGCCTTAGGCGATTAGGCACCCTGTGCGAAAAGTCTTCACGGCGCCTCCCCTACACCCACCAAGTTGCCTGTATACAGTCACACACACAGGCACAGACAGACAGTCACACAAAAAGTTACAAACAAATAGTCAGACACGCTCAATTACAAGCAGACAGTCAGACACACACACACACTCTCTCTCTCTCTCTCTCTCTCAGACAGACAGTCACACATGCTCAGTTAAAGGCAGACAGTCACAGAGGCAAACACACAGTTAAAGGCAGACAATCACACGCAGTTACAGGTAGACAGTTACACACACAGTTATAGGCAGACAGTCACACACATAGTCACAAGCAGACAGTCACACATACTCTATTACAAGCAGACAGTCATACACACTCGGTTACAGGCATGCAGACACTGACGCACGCTGATAGGCACACACTTAGTCAAAAGCAGATAGTCACACATACAGGCACAGGCACACACAAATACACAGCTACAGCCACACACACACACACAGTTACAGTCACACACAGGCAGACAGTCACACACAGGCAGACAGTCACACACAGGCAGACTGTCACACACACACACAGGCAGAAAGTCACACACAGGCAGGCAGTCTGTCACACAGACAGTCTCTCTCACACACACACACACAGGCAGACAGTCACACACACACACACACACACACAGGCAGGCAGTCACACAGACAGACAGTCACACACACACACACACACACACACACACAGGCAGTCACACAGACAGTCACACACACGCAGACAGTCACACACACACACAGAGGCAGGCAGTCACACACACAGGTGTATATATATGCATCTGTGTGTTAATGTGCATGAATATCTGTGTAAGTATGTATGTAGCTGTCCTAGCTTGTTGCAAAATTGTGCTTCAAACTGGGTTTTTTTTTTGGGATCAACAGCAAAAAACAGGTGTGAGGAAGGCTGAACTTGATGGACGCAAGTCTCTTTTCAGCTATCTAACTATGTAACTATGTAACTATGTATGTATGTGCATACATCCAAGCAGTCAAACATCAGCACAACATACAAGCACACTCCTGCAATCTAACACAAATATTATATACAAACACACCAAAGACACCATGGCATTTAAACAAAACAATGTATACAAACACAAATACTTCATACAAATGTACATCTACATTTAAAAAAGAACATTACATTCAGACACACCCCTGCAATCAAACGCAAACATCACATACAAACACACCCCTGTATAAAAACACAATAACTATATACAAGCACCCCTTCAAACACCAACACTGTACATTACACTATAGCGCCAGTAAATGCGACAGCGCTGTACAGGTATACAACCTAGAAAATTTGACTTGGGGTGCCATGGAAAAATACTGAAATATTAAGGGTGCCTTGAACCTAAAAAGTTTGGAAACCACTGGGTTAGACATAGATTACTGACATGTAAACTAAAAATTTATGGCCAAAATAACAGAATTGGAAAAAAGTTCAGCTATATTAACTTTTAAACTAACAATCATTTGCCATTTGTTCTTAATTCTCACTTTAGCGAATAAACCAACTAGTGTGATGAATATTTTAAGGTGCTTGGTTTATAAGGCATCTCATAGGTCAACTTGTCTATGGTCCCCGATATTGACAAATATGAACCTAGATGCTCCGTTAAAAGCTGATGAACAAACATTTCTATGAAATAACGAGGAAGGCATGTAATTTCCCAAGAAGCTATAGACCACTTCGCTAGTATTGTGTCACTTGACATGGCAGTTCCTGACTGTTACTGAATTGCCAGGGTATATTTTGAGATATATTTCTGAGTAAACCTTTGCCCTTTATAAATTTCTCCCATGGGTACTTTTGGCCATGAGAAAAATTTAAATAATGAACTAAAGCATATTATGTTAGCAGTCTTTGCATGTATATGTCATATCCTTTCCCAGAAGTGTTGGGTTTATTGCTATATTGTACATTTGAAAAGGGAACATACCAAAAATTACTGTTGCTGGAACTTCCTCTGTCCCATTGCCATTCTGTACTGATTCTTCACCCCTGAATTCTTTCGCGTTGCATTCTAAAATTAAACAAAAAAAAAAGTACATGGAATCTGTAAGTTATAATGAATACACAGCCCACTTGCATTGTACGTGCCAAAATAGCTGAGACGTCAATATATTTTACAATCTCCTACAAATGATCTCCTACAAATGATTTTGATCAACTCATCATATCCCATGGTTTGGTGACTGAACCAATTGAATTTCATTAATTAGCATGAACTTGAACCATCATAGGTCAAAGGCATGACAGCAGAATAGGAGGAATTAGGAGGTTGATGGCAAAATGTGTGTCCAATCTTCTGCAAAAAATCAAGTAACAACTTCAGGAGTACACAGACTCCATTTAATTTTTCCTCAATTTAGAGGTTTGTTTTTTCCTCCCAAGCCTTGTTCCCTACATTTTAGATATTTGATACCCTCTTTTATCTTATTTTCTTCATGTAAAACCTCTCATTTACTTATATCTTCATTTTTTTGTCAATCCATTTGTATTCTCCTCTTGTGCCACACGTCCTAATCAGTTCACTCTTTAATACTGCTCTATCTCGATCTACCATAGTAGAGTAATAGTAACTATTTACCGGTCTACATATCAGTGTGCCAATAGAAACATATCTGCTTTTATTCTTCTGCAAGGCTGGTCCAAGACATTGTATGTGCCATCCAAACTAACTCTACTTCTACCACATAATCCCCACTGCATCTTCCCACAACGTCCATATTCCTTCACATTACATCTCAAAACAGCAATATCATCCCGGTATACCTCACCATGTACACATACAGATACATTCACACACACACACACACACACTTACATACAGTCTTATACAGGCACAAACGTATATACAGGTACATTCACAAAATTAAATCAAACCTACCTGCTCCCTATCTGGTCATGATACCATAACTCTATTCCCTCTAAATACAGAGTTGCAGGAGCTCTTCTTTTTAGATGAAACAGGTTCGGTTCCTACTACACTACCTATACTTTAATTCATATTTGTAGTTTATACTTTTATTGGGATTATATGCTTTTATTGGGATTATATGCACAAACTTTTACTTGTGTTGTAGAAGCTAGATGTATATTTTAGATGTTTAAGTAAGTAGACAGCATATTCACAAAATATAATTAGGTAGACAGATTGAAGTTCCTTTTGTTACTTGCCTTCTACAATAGGTACTGAGGTTTTTGTAGAAGATGAGTTTGCCGTGAGACTTTTCATACCAGTCTCATGTTCTATCAGACATGTGACCTCCACTCCCTGAACCCACTGAGCGGCTGGTATTGTAATTCCAGAGGTCTTTGTAAATGATTTGTTTCTATTTTGAACAGTTGCAAAAGTAACTGAGCCTTGAAGTGTGTATTTTTTGTTCAGTAGCCACTTAATACGTAAAGGCTCAGGGAAGAAATGTACAGCGTGACAAAGGAAAGTAGCTGAATTGTGGATGTGGATTTCATCTTGCGATGGTCCAAAAAGAGTAACATTTGGTCTTTGTATGTCATCTGTGTCTACAAGAAATTCAGATTTGTTAATTATTATTAGGGTATTTTAAGTTCTCATATTTTATGCAATACTGTACATAAGGGCAACATGACAGACTCCTGCGCCATAGTGGAACAGAAGATATCAGTAGGAGTTGTAAAACTCCAATGTATGAGTACCTATGATACAAAAATATAATAAATAAATAGCATAATAAAATATATTCTTTATGACTGCGTAGAGATACTGTATATCTTAGCCTTATGCAATGGGCATACACTTAAAGCACCTCTGTCATCATTCTACCCTTCGCCCTACCCCCTCCAATTAAAAAGAGCATTTCATAGAGATAAAATCTTTATGAAATGCTTTTAAAGACTGTTTTCAAATTTCATTGAAATTCCAACCCAGTCAAAATGTGTACTAAGAAAATCAGGGACTACTTTGTCTGATGTATTTTTCCTATGCTTTACAGAAGGTGGAACTAACATGTAATGCTTTGATGCCAGAAGGTGACAGGTGTCATATTATTATGCTGTGATGGATACCCCATGTAGACAGGATAAACACCATAGCTCCAAATAAATAAAGCTGTGCCACTCTGAATAGTTATGCTGGATGTTCATTTAGCCACCACCAAAACATTCTGGCAGCATATTGACCCTGTAAGTGGTCTCTGCTGAGCCTAATTAATGTACTCACAACGGGTTGCACATGACTGCAGTTACCACAGCTATACCACTATTAGCAGTTACAGAAAATATTAGAAAATACAGATTTGCACACATTAGAAAATTACTTTGAAGGTGTGCCCAACAAGGAGAAATGGTAAGCTTTGGGAATCATTGAATTATAATTGTTTCACTACACAAATATCTTAATTAGCATTTGCTTCTGAAGGCCCAAATAGATGGTATTGATTAACTATCCATTTTACTGCCTACAATAAATGGCAGCTAAATAGCCAATTTAGCTATTTAGATTTAATAAGTGAATTTCCCCGTTAGGTCCCTGGCAATGTTTAGAAAAGAACCCTGACTGTGTTACATACCTTGCACCCTGATCTCTGTGCCTTCACCAAAGATGTAATGATTAGAAAACCACACCACACAGTAGTAGACCCCTTCATCGCTTTTGTCTGCGTTCCCAATGGTCAGCCTGAAGGTATTAGTTGACTCATCCACTTCAGGAATAAATCTTTCTGGAATATTTTTTCCATACGTTGGACGGTTTCTATAACTCACCAAGAACTGGATCTCTCTCCCTGTTTTCTGACGATACCATGACATCACGTGGTTAGCAATCTTGCTACCTGACATAATACATCTCAGGGTGGGATTCCGTCCTGCAGTGGTGATCGATGGAATTGGCTGCTCTAACGATGGCCCATTTTTAGATCTAGAACCCTGCATGTGTATTGTTGGAGCTGCTGAAGGCATGAGAGAAATGTACAAAAAATATACGTTATATGCAACTTCTGCAATCCAGCCGCTCTAAACTCAAGGCATGGTATGAAATGCCACTTCAGGCAAAGCATGAAACCTCAACATTTTTTAGATTTGACATTACCACTTCACAACCTACCTAGTTACTTTGTACTCTGTGTGGGTAAGTAGACAAAGAATAAAAGTAATTCCGGAAGCAATAAAAAAAAATGCATTTGGACGATTGAAAAAGTTGCATTATTTTTCAAATATGTGCAAAGTTTATTATGAAAAAGCAAATATTAGTATATGTAAACTGTCCCATATTTTGGTAACTTACTAGTGTCTTCATATGATAATTTTACATAACTATGCGGAATGTAAAAGTAAATTGTATGTAAAAATATGCCTATATCACAATATATATATATATTTACACACACAAGTTTAATTTTAAATCATTTTTAGTAAAAAATGAAAAAAGTAAACAATAAGTGTTAAAAAGCAAAACTATTATTTAAAACTCAATTTTGTTGTAGAATATAGGTCAGTTAAAAAGAGAGAGAGCTACATTGATTTCTTGTACCACAATTAACAGAATTTCTTACACATAATGCCATTAAAGGAAGACAATTGTTACAAATTTTATGAAGTATTAGTTTGCAAGTGCAAAATTCGCCAACAATGCAAAAGCGAACTGTTGGTTTGATAATAAAATGTAACAATTTAGCAAAAAATCCTTTCAGTAAAATGTCTGTTTGTAGAAAAAGTAATTAATTTGCTTAAAAAGAGAATTGCTGTATGTAACGGAAAGGAAGCTGTAGGACATATAAAAACAGAAAACAGATGCTAAATAAAAAATCATAGGGATCCTGGCAAGGAAGAGGGAAAATGAATAGCTGACAAAAAATCTAATGTTTATTGTTTTCTCTGTTTGCTTAAAGCAACTTACGCAAAGCAAAGATGTAGGGGCTTACGGACCAACTTGTAAAATGATAGAGCTGTAAAAATTATCGATAAATTGTTTAAATTTAAGATGATATCCAGCTGGGATGTTTAACAGATTCCATAGAAAAGAGTTCTTAGGTCGTGCTCAGGTAGCCTCCAGGTTTGGATGGCTCATGAATGCTGATTTTTTTGGAAACAGGCAAAAGTTGGTATTAACCAAACCCTAAATATTATAGAATCTTATTCACCACAAGAGTAATATAAAAATAAAAAAAATGTAAAAGTATGTATTTTTATTTGTTACTATATGTATATGTGTATACGTTTTTGCACCAGTAAGTTTCTGAAGGTTCCTTTAAAAACCCAAGGGTTATGGGATAATCTTGACTTTTTTTCTGTTTTCAACTAGTCTACAAAAAATGTAAAAGTGTGTATTTTTATATGTTACTATATGTATATGTGTATACGTTTTTGCACCAGTGAGTTTCTGAAGGTTCCTTTAAAAACCCAAGGGTTCCATCACCACTGAAGAACTGCCGCACTATACGCGACGGCTCTTGACAACGATCCTGCCACACTCAGTAGCAAAGAAAATCACTCTGGACGGTATATATCGTGTAACAAGCTCTGTCCGCATCACACAAGATACCCCCAGGGACGTCATTTTACGCTGTGTCACCATACATGACAAGATTCAAATAATGACTGCCCTGAAGGGCAAAACGCCACTAGAATTTGAGGATGCAAATCTTTTGTTTTTTCAAGATCTCACCAGAGCCACACTACTCAGACGTAAAACCTTTGGTGCGGTAACGACCACCCTACGTAAAGCAAACATACCATACAGATGGGGCAACACCGGCTCCCTACTCGTCCGCCACGAAGGGAACACTCACAACCTCACCTCCCTGACGGGAGCTCCGGCCTTCCTGACCACCCTAGGACTCCAACCGGGGCCACACGGCACTACAGAAGACGACCAAGACGCAACCTGGGACCAAACGGCTAGCACTTCAACCGGACAAGCGATGACGAGCCCGCAGCCCTCGAATACCTGACCCACGACAGGCACTGAGATAACCTTAGTTCAGCCCTACGGCTATGTCCGAACTGTATATCAAGACTTTTATCCCTACCAAAGAAGAGGCTACAGACTCTTATTCAGTTGCATAATGTTCCGTTTTGTGTTTAAATGTTATAGTTGTTTTTTTTATTTTTATTTTATTATCTCTACACACACACACACACACAACATACACACCCCTCCAGCCCAGCAAGTAACTGGCCTATATCCATCAGGCTGTCCAGAGACGAATGGCGTCCGAAACACCCCACCACCCCGCTGTCCCCCTAGGACAGGGTAACCCTTAGGCATGCCGGACCACCACTGCAACACAGCACCAACCACAGCTCACACACACCTGAAGCTCACACCGCTCATAACACCCACTAAACGCACACACCCTGCCATTGCCTACGCAAAGACCAACCTGATTACACAAATGTGCAAGCTTCAATGCAGCATTATACCCTCCTGAAACTAAAAGAGCACACTTGTAAGCTTAATCCTGTAGTATCCCGGGAGCGCAACACGCACCAACATTCTACTTGCTAACATTTGCACATGCTAGCCCAACAAGACCATAAAAAAACCAATGTGCCTACCAAACACAACATGACCACCCAACATGACCATAAAAAAACAATGTGCCTACCAAACACATCTCAAAAACACCCTACTAATCACAATGACGTTAAAACAAATGTCACAGCTACAGTTACATGCTTGAAAGTTGAAAATATGCTAAGATGTCAGTTGTTATTTATCTGTACAATCGAGCACGGAAAAATAAAGAATTATAAAAAAAAAAACAAGGGTTATGGGATAATCTTGACTTTTTTCTGTTTTCAACTAGTCTACTCCACATTTTTCAAATCAGTTCTCTAATGCCATTGCCAACAACTTGCAGTAATGAATAGACCTGATAGCTGCCTTTCAGTATACTGTATATAATAGAACTTTTTAATGAGTTGGAGCACACGAAAACTGCAAATTTCCCCCAAACGCTACACATATGCACTTGTAGGGTTATTCACTAACAGAGTTAATCAATAAATTCTGAATAAATTCTGAATTTTTGCAAATGAAATCCAAATGGTAAAATGTGGCTAAAAGTTGTAAATTTGGCTTAGATGAAGAATGTTTCCAAATCAGCTAATGTTGCCTCAATTTTTCCATTCAGGTTCAATTTGCAAAAATCCACAGATTATTCAATAAGCCTATATACTCCAAATTTGAAGGAACTGAAGTCTGAAAAGGCAATTTAGGCAAAAAGCGGATTTAGAAAATGCCTCCAGCTTAGCTACAACTACAGCTTAGCTGTTTTCACCTGAATTCTACCATTTTACAATTTAATTTGCCAAAATTCAGTGTTTTTTTTTTTTTTATTTTTTTTTTTTTTCTGTTCTTTATTTTTTGTTGTGCACCACAGCAAGCACAATAATATCTTAGCATTATATGTTGTTAATGAGGCTGTGAAATGTGGTTATAAAAATCTATGTATTCCTGCTTGTTTCCCATTTATCACATCACAAAACTATAAAAAGAAAATTGAAAACTTGACAAGTTATTACATCGGTTTTATGTGAGATATACTATCCATTAGCTTGATTTAATTTATTACATACTAAAGTGTTTACACTTTAGAATGTCCACTGAAGTTCTTGACATCTTACTGTTTTTTCCAACACAATCAAGAACATTTAACAACTTCACACTTATAATTAATGATATTTGAATTTGACTAAAAAAATAAATATAATATATAGATTTATTAAAGCAGGAACAATAGAATTAATGTGATTGTAAGCTTTCCTCAATTCATGTCATTCTCATTAGATCATTGCATTTGTGCCTAATGGAAAGCAAAAACTCTTTAGGCCATGCTAACAAAATGTATTTATAGAGTGAACTTTAAATTATTTAAAATATAGCAAATTATTACAGTATTATGTAATAATATCCAGACTCTGTCTATTTTATTTTATATTATATATTTTATATTATACTTTATCTGCGTCTTTATGATGACTCTTTATGACTGCGTCTTACATAATTTATGCAAATTGTTTGTTGTACAATAAATGAAATATTTACAGTATTATTTACTAAATCAAGAATCCAATATGAATTCAAAAAATTTAAAATTTAGGGTCAAAGTAGCTGTACTGAAAGCAATGCTGACTTAGAGAATTTTACTGGTTCGGCTATTTTGACGTTAAATTTGAAGTTCACTTTGAAATTTATTTAGAATTTTCATGTATGTAACCCTGTTAATAAATCTTAAAAATGTTGGGGTCAATTAATTAAGTAGTGATTTATGGTGAGCAGAAAAGTGAAGCCAAAATAGTCAAGATGAAGGATAGTGGATAAATCCTGTTAGGACCTTGGTAAAAATATACTTATATGCGGAATAATAGAATAAAACAGTGAATGAAATAGAAAAATGGCAATCTAGGTGGCAGAAAAAAAAGAGAAAATGGATATTAAATATATTATTTTGAAGACTACCGGTACTTTAAAAAGTTTGCATTGTGGAGATCTGCTAAATTAACAACTTTGCATATTGCTGCAAAGACGTAGATGTTTTCTAATAAGACACAATAATGTTTATTCACTAAAATGAGAATTGTTGGGAATAATAATTTACTATTTAACCAAGTATAGCATAATTGTTCTTTATGCTTTTTTATTTACAGGCAGTGATTACGGGTGCTATAACATAAAATAATGGAAATCTTTAGCTTATGTGATATAATTATTAAATCATTTTGTTTTCTATTTCTTTTTTTACTTTGTCTTGTTTTTTGTACTTATATATTATAACAGTAACAACAAAAAAACTATTCTATATTTTAATGGATTTCTTAAAATACTTTTTTTGTTTAGCAATAAATATCACTTGAACATTTTAATCTATTGTAAATTATTGTAATAAATGTGCTGCACACATTACACAGTTTAAACCTAATAAATACACATAAGCAAATATATTCAATCTTATGCAATCAGATTTTTTTAATGCACTTAATGTGAATCAATGCACTACACCAGGGGTAACTCCAGATGTTGTAGGCTACATCTCCCCTGAAGCTTTTGCCAGCATTTTGGCTGTAAGAGCCAAATGTAGTCCACAAAATCTGGATATCAGAATGACCTCTTATGGACACACTCTGAATTGAACATATTTTTTCTCAAATTATTATTATTATTTTATTATTTATATAGCACCAGCAAATTCCGTAGCGCTGTATAATAAGAACCCCTAGGGGGACACGGGACAGTTGTGGAGACAGACCATTTGAAATGGGCACAACCCAGACCAATAATAGGTAAGATTGGCAAACCAAAAAAGGGAAAAATTAACAGTAGCCTACATTTTTCTCCTCCGATAGGTTTTATTTTTATTATTTACACGTCAATGTTATATACATGTTCTTTTATATTACTCTTAAATCCCTGTATCAAATGGAAACCAACATTATTTACTGATTTCTTATATATAATTTTTGGCAGTGAGTGTTCAGTCCTTATACAGGTTAGCCATACAAAGTAACATTTTTATTCAGCCTATTAAAAAAAGATTAAATAAAATAGTTATTTATTCATAAAAATAGAACATAACTACATTTGTACAAAAAAATAATATCCATTTAAGAGCACAATTTGTATTTGGAATTAAGAAACCTTACGAGCTGCATTGTGCATATTTTACTTACTGTAGGCACAAATTTATTAGACAATTCTAAAAGAGAAACTAAGAGGACATATTTAGAAATAAATAACAATTGTACCACCATAACTAAACAAGTAACATGTGATTTACTGGGCTAGGGGATGAGAAGATAATGCATGTTCGCATGGTGCAATGCTCGTACAAGAAGTCATTATTATTTGTAGCCGTTTGTTTACAAAAAAACTAATTTATGCTTTGGTTTATATAGTAGACAGATAAAAAAAAAAGCAATGGTAATAGCACTACATTATAAACAGTAGAAGGAAATCTTATTTTTATGAGTTTGCAATATAAATAATATTCAGCTTAAACATTTTAGTTACCTGCCAGGTAGACTAGTATCAGAGCGACAAACAGTACACTGTCCATTGTGGCTTAATGAGCACAAGCACTAAGCTACTGGTTTTAGGGTTCTGCAAATACACCCTCTCCCCTCCTCCTCTTGCCTTATGCAAAACATCCTGTGCACTTAGTAAAAAAAAAGGTTCACCATAAAAGGAGATAAATGTTGGAACAAATTCTAAAAAAAGTGGTAAGTAACACTTCAAAGTATCAACACCTATTGAGATGAATCAAATTGAACACCTGTGGCTTCCAATGTCAACAACTGCGTTTTTAATGTTAGAGTTTTAATAGAATTAATAAGTAATGTAACATTTGCTAGTATCTCAAGGTGTCCATTATGATGTCAATTAGGATTAGTATGAACGGTAATACGTTCTTATTTCCCTTGACAAAGCAGTGCAAAGGCCAGCGAAACTTCCATGGGCTTGAGGCTACTTGGAACCACATATTCTTTACATTAATCAAGTTCTAATTCTTTTTTTCATTTTTATTTCTCAAATGTTTAGGTAGCAGCCATGGTTGTCGAATTATACCCATTTTATTAACACCTTAAGGATGGAGGCAACTGTGCAACTTTTGTACCAAAACCTAGAATTTGTGCTATGTGTTTGTGCCACTGTAATTTTAGTGCCATTGTGCATATTATATGTTGTCTTTTTAAGGACAAACAGCGATTTCTTTTACTATCCTACCACAACATTAAGTATGAATAAAATGTAAAAAATTGGGATAAATTATTTTTCACGTTTGCGTCTAATAATTTTTACACATCAAATGGAACCATATTAAATGTTATTTTTTTTTTTAATTCAGAGACAAGGCAGTGTTACATTACTGCCTAGGAACTCCTCCAGTGGCCACTCCTCAGGGAGGCAACCTAAATTGTGATTTTAACACTATAGGGTACACATTTCTGTTTCTGACCATATGCTCTAAAACAGCATTCACCATAAGCTATGCTAATGCTAACCCTACCCTAACACTAACTCTTAAGAGTTAGTTATCTACTGGCTGTTTTCAGCATTAGAGGACGGTGTCCCTCTCATGCTGTTGCTCTAGAATGTTATACCTGCTGCTTGCATTGTGCTTGGTCACAGTTGGCAGGGGGCAGGCAGGGATACCCTGTCTGGATCTTTCCAGACCCAGGAAATCTTGCTCTATAATATGGCAGACTGAGGATCGTTTAAATCTGCTCGCCCAGCCGCAGGGATTAAAATGACATTTACATTTAGGACTCTATGCACAAAATATGGCACCAGCTGACCGAGGGAAGCCCCAGGTATCAACTGATACCTTGGTCTCCCAAGTGTGAGCAGGGATTAAACATCTTAATGTAGAGGTAGGCAACCTTCGGCACTGCAGATGCTTTGGACTACATATTCTATAATGCTATGTCAGTATTATGGCTGTAAGAGCATTATGGGAGATGTGTCCAACATCTGGAGTGCCTACCCCTGATCCTAATACATTAACCCCTTAAGGACCAAACTTCTGGAATAAAAGGGAATCATGACATGTCACACGTGTCATGTGTCCTTAAGGGGTTAAAGGATCACTATAGGGTCAGGAACACAAACATGTATTCCTGACCCTATAGTGTTAAAACCACCATCTACCCCCCCTGGGCCCCTCATGCCTCCATAAATATAGCAAAATCTTACTGTATTCAAGCCTGAAGCTGTAGCTCTGCGTGCTGTTTGCCTCAGAAAAACAAGCTGTCTGCAGAAGTGGTAGTCTGATCCAATCACAATACTTCCCCATAGGATTGGCTGAGACTGACAAAGAGGCAGATCAGGGGCAGAGCCAGCATGATTCAAACACAGCCCTGGCCAATCAGCATCTCCTCATAGAGATGAATTGAATCAATGAATCTCTAGGAGGAAAGTTCCGTGTCTGCATGCAGAGGAAGGAGATACTGAATGTGTGGATGCATTTCAGGCAGCCATGACCCAGGAAAGATCTCTAACAGCCATCTGAGGAGTGGCCAGTGAAGTTATCACTAGGCTGTAATGTAAACACTGCATTTTCTCTGAAAAGACAGTGTTTACAGCAAAAAGCCTGAAGGTAATGATTCTACTCACCAGAAGAAATTCGATAAGCTGTAGTTGTTACGGTGACTATACTGTCCCTTTAAGGATGTTAAAAGTCCTCTTTTTAACCTCCTTAAGAGTTTAATGAAATCCTCCAGGTTACAGATGACCCATTCTTTGTTTAATGGATCATAAAATTAATGTGCCCAAAGAATAAATTGAATATAATAAATAATATCAATATACTCACCTTTGAAGTTCTTTGATTTGCTGCATGCCCCTCAACCGTGCAAGAACTGCACTGAGCTCTCACCAAACCAGAAAGTGATTTAGCAATGATGATGCTCTGCTGAACTTACTTAATAAGCAGTGCTTTACCGGCACAGCAAGGATTTTACTATGTGTTGATATGTATGTAAGGCAGAAAAGGAAACACAGCAGGTTACGAGGAGGTTAAGAATATACAGAATCTAGTCCTGCTATCAACTGCACAGAACACACGGGTTTATCTCACCTCTTGTGATCAAATCTTGGCACAGTCTTGCATTGCAAATTTATTCAACTGTAAACCAATTTGCTGATACATCTGTTGTATATTGATAAGTCTACATTGTCGCAATACGCTCCAGATTTTTTTATTCACTTTGCTTTGTATATGTACATCTGGATAGAGAGAGAGACAGACAGACAGACAGACAGAGAGATGGACAGGCAGGCAGGCAGACAGAAGATAGACAAACATATGTTTGTAGGGTGTCCATATAAATTATTGTACATGGTATTTTAGGTAATAAAATCAGCAATATTGGCACAATGTCAGTTAGGACACACCTGGTGTTGTAATTTGTTTAGTGTATCACATTATCAAAGCGTCAGTTGAAGACTCTAGTCTTACACTTCAATCAAAATCAGATAATGCAGAGAGGGACAATAACAGACTCACATTTGTGTTCTATCTTAGTGGTTACTTCTTCCTTTTTTGTTATATATACAAGTGAGAAACTCATCACTAGAAACAATGTCAGTGAACAAATCCAGCCCTTTTTATTTTTGAGCTGTGCATTTTTACTTATATTTGCAATGAAGATTTTACAAAGAGTTGGACTAACCCTGAACATTATATGAAATAAATATGTAATCTAAACATAATTCAATCAACTTGAAAACTGAGATGCAAGTTCCGTTGTTTTACACTCAGTTTTGCCAATATTGTAGTATTTGTACATGTTTATTAAAATATTTACCATTTTGTTTGTCATTCTGGCTGTCATTCTGACAATAACTATATTACTTAAAAATACTGGGCACGGGCCACCCCTCTGTACAGTATACACATAGCTAACCCCACCTTTGACTACTGCGCCTGGACAAAACAAGGATGCACCCATGTGGGCCACCTATACGAGCAGGCCAAGTTGCTAGAATTCCCAGTTTTACAAACTAGGTATAGCCTGCCAACTAACACACTATTACAATACCTCCAACACAAATCTGTTGTTGGACTCAAAAGACCAGGCAATGACACCTACTATTAAGACCTTGGAACAAGCGTGCACTTCGACACACCAGCCCAAAAACTACTTTCACTTAGATATAATATGCTGAACAATCCCACTAAGTACACTCCAGAATGCTTCATGTTGGCATGGCAGGCAGATATAGGCAAACAGTTTGCGGAAACACAATGGGAAAAGGCCTTTTTGTCACACAAGAAGAGAACGCCTTGCGCCTCTCACTTAGAGATAATGCGCGAACTCCAATACAGATGGTACATGGTGCCAGACAGGCTGGCAAGCATATATCCCAGCACCTCCAATAAGTGCTGGAGGTGTCTGTCAGAGAAGGGCACGATGTACCACGTTTGGTGGACGTGTTCAAAAATAATACCCTACTGAAGGGAGGTGGAGGAGGATGCACCCAAGCCATAGGTAGGGAGATAACACTCACACCGAAATGTGGCCTCCTCTTCATGACGCTCAAAGAACATAATGGAGCCTATTCCAGACTCTTACCACATACTGGTCGGAGCCAATACACTTATAGCAAGGGCATGGAAACAGACTGACCCACCTGACAGGGTAGCCCTTCTTGACCCCAGAATGGCAGTCGAAGCTCTCCTTGGATCAAAAAGCTATTACCCCACAAACTAAAAATTACATCCCTAAATATTGGATTTTTGCAAGTGTTCATCCAGGTGCTGTTTAAACATCTGTACACTGTGATAAAACCACCCCTTCAGGCAAACAATTCCACGTTCTTATTGTTCTTACTGTAAAAAGAAAACCCTTTCCTTTGCCTTAGACTAAATCTCCTTTCTTTCAATCTACATGTGTGACCTCATGTCCTGTGTTTACTCCTGTCTATGAATAGATTTGGTTTGTATTGGACCAGAATATACATTTTATAACGCTATCATATCCCTTCTGAGGCGCCATTTTACAAAACTATACAGATTTAAATTGGTTAACCTTTTAATAATTTTGTAGCCCGCCTCTGCACTTTTTATTTTTTTAGAAATTCTTTATTTATAGTTTTTTAATATTTGGTTTAGCGAAAACAGGGATTAAAGAATAAAGAAAGGGAAGTGGGTACATAGCAAGGAAAATACAGTCTCATTGGTATCAAAAATGAAAAGAGAATCACTTGAATGTACAGCAGATTACAGAGGTGCGGGTAGTTCAAACATCAAGGTATACCAAAGGTACATGTGAAGTCAGGTACAAATAGGTACATTGAGTGCACTAAGAGACAACATAGCTGCAGTAATTTCCTTAACATAAAGTAATAAGTAAAATAAATGAATCTGGGAGATAGGATTACAGAGGAAAGGGGAGGAGGAAGATGAACTTTTAATGCCATAATATTCTTTTTTATAACAGGTGCCCACATTTGCACAGCATACCCGAGGTGTGGTCTTACCATTGATTTTTAAAGAGGCAAAATTATATTTTCATGCTGAAAATTAGTATCCCTTTTTATGACAATACCTTACTAGGCTTAGCAACTGCTGATTGACTTTGCACTTCTTTCCTCGTTTCTTGTCCATAACAATTGCAAAATCCTTCTTTTTTTTTTTTTTTTTATTCTTAATTCACTTCTATTTAGGGTGTAAGTTGCTTATGCATTCTTTATCTTGAAGTGCATAACTTTGCATTTATCTACATTAAATGCCATTTGAGTGCCCAGTTCCCCAATCTATCTAAATCCCTCTGCAGCAAAGTAATGTCCTGCTCATATTGTATTACATTACAGAATTTTGTGTCATCTGCAAACACTGAAACATGAATTTCAATGCCAATTTCAAAATCATTTATAAATATGTTAAAAAGAAGAGTTGCCAGAACAGAACCTTAAGGGATACCACTTACTACTTTTTGTCCAGTTTGAATATTTGCCATTAATGACAACTCTCTGTGCTCTGTCTTTAAGCTAGGGTTCTACCCAAGAATTTTCATCTACACCAATTTCTTTTGGTTTGAAAACTAACCTATTGTGTGGAACCATACTGAACACCTTGGCATAATCCAAGCAGATTACATCTACTGCAGCACCCTGATCTATACTTCTACTTACGTCGACGTAGAATTCAATTACCGTATATACTCGAGTATAAGCCGACCCGAATATAAGCCGAGGCCCCTAATTTTACCCCAAAAAACTGGGAAAACTTATTGACTCGAGTATAAGACTAGGGTGAGAAATGCAGCAGCTACTGGTAAATTTCTAAATAAAATTAGATCCTAAAAAAAATATATTAATTGAATATTTATTTACAGTGTGTGTATAATGAATGCAGTGTGTGTGTATGAGTGCACCGTGTGTGTATGAGTGCAGCGTGTGTGTATGAGTGCAGCGTGTGTGTATGAGTGCAGCGTGTGTATGAGTGCAGCGTGTGTGTATGAGTGCAGTGTGTGTGTATGAGTGCAGCGTGTGTGTATGAGTGCAGCGTGTGTGTATGAATGCAGTGTGTGTATGAATGCAGTGTGTGTATGAATGCAGTGTGTGTGTGTATGAATGCAGTGTGTGTGTGTATGAGTGCAGTGTGTGTGTATGAGTGCAGTGTGTGTGTATGAATGCAGTGTGTGTGTATGAATGCAGTGTGTGTATGAATGCAGTGTGTGTATGAATGCAGTGTGTGTATAAGTCGTGTGTGTTGCAGAGCCTTGGTGGGGGGTGGGCAATTTTTTTTTTTTATTATTGTAATTTTTTTTAATAATTATTTATTATTATTATTTTTTAATTTAATTATTATTATTTTTGTATTATTATTTAATTATTATTATTTTATTATTATTACTAATTATTTTGTTTTCGTCCCCCCTCCCTGCTTGCTAGCTGGCCAGGGAGGGGGGCTCTCCTTCCCTGGTGGTCCAGCATTGGCAGTTCAAGGGGGAGAGAGGGGGGCTGGTAGAGCTGTAACTTACCTGTCCTGCAGCTCCTGTCAGCTCTCTCCTCCTCCGCGCCGTCCGTGCAGCTCCCTCTGTCAGCTCCCAGTGTAAGTCTCGCGAGAGCCGCGGCTCTCGCGAGACTTACACTGGGAGCTGACCGAGGTGCTGAACGGACGGCGCAGAGGAGGAGAGAGCTGACAGGAGCTGCAGGACAGGTAAGTAAACTCTCTGCAGCCCCCACAGCCCCTGTCTGTATTATGGCAATGCAAATTGCCATAATACAGACTATTGACTCGAGTATAAGCCGAGTTGGGTTTTTTTAGCACAAAAATGTGCTGAAAAACTCGGCATGACCTATTTTTTTTTAAAAACTTTGCTGATTTTTGCTAATAACAATGTTCTTCTCAATAAATTCCTGAATATTATCACTTAATAACCCTTCAAATACTCTCTCAGCTACAGATGTTAAGCTCACAGGTAAAGATTTTTAACCCTTTTTTAATACAGGAACCACATCTGCCTTCCTCAAATCTTCCGATACGATTCCTAAAAAAAAATCATGAAAGATTAAAAACAGAGGGTCACTTATTTCCACACTAAGCTCCTTAAGTACTTGGCCCTGTGGCTTTATTAACATTAACTTTCTTTAGTTTCTGCAACATCTTGTCATGAACCATCCTAGTTTTTTGCAGAAACAATTTGCACAAATCTTGTCATAGGTTCCTCCTCAATATATAAGAGTACAACGCTGAGGTCTATGGAGGATCCCGTAAGACCCTCCATAGACAAAACCTGAATCCCACAGCTGTCATTTGTGATGACTGCTGGGATTGGTCAAAGGTTGACAGAGGAGCTCCTCCTTTTGTCAACCTTAGGCTTTACCATAAGTCAAAGTAGTCCTTACTTTGTTTTATGGTATCTTTGGATTGCACTGAAAATTCAATAAAGTTTCATAAATCAGAAAGACTCTTGAAATGCACAGCTCCGCTGTGGGTCTGGTGACCACGGGGGACAGGGGAGGTGAGAAAAGTTAAGGGAGAACAAAAGTTGACAATGGTGCTCCTCATTTTTTCAACCTGAGGCTATACCATAAAACAAAGTAGTCCCAAACTTTCCCTAGTGGTATCGTTCGATCGCACTGTGAAAATCCAAAGCAGTCTGAATCAGTACTTTATAAAGATAATATCAGTATGAAATACTAGAAAGTGACAGATACGCTTTAAACATAACTATATAACATAAGGGTTCAAATCATTGCTGTAACATGCAAAAGTGACTATTGCGTAACCATTAAAAAGTCTTATCTAACATTAAAATCTTGTTTGTTTCCTTCCTGTCCTCGACCTTTCTAGTTTTGTGGCCACCCCCACGCAGGTTTGCATGGCCTGCCAAAAAGTGCCTGTACTCCATTGTTGTCTTCTACTTCAATCCACCGGTCTATATTTAAGAACAGATAACTGAGAAAATTAGAGGTTGTATATTAGGCAGAATCAATTCTGAATTGATTCCTATCTGCTGTCATAATAGTTGCTACTCCAAGAACCGTAACCACTAAAGGCTAGTTAGTAGAGATTAAGGGGCCAGGAGTGCTATGGCACCATCCCAGAGTAAGTAGCAGAACAAGTTAAGACATATTTTTTTAAAAACTTAAATTATTATTATTATTAATGCTAATATTATTTATAAAGCATCAACAAATTTTGTAGCGCTGTACAATGGGTGGACTAACAGACATGTATTTGTAACCAGACAAGTTGGACACACAGGAACAGAGGGATTGAGGGCCCTGCTCAATGATCTTACATGCTAGAGGGAGTGGGGTAAAATGACACAAAAGGTAATGGTAGGGTAGAAAAGTAGGTTGCTAGGATAGTATTCATTGAGGGCATAGTGTTTTGTTTTGATGACAGTTTCGGGAGAGGAATCAGGGTGCGGGGAGGGAAAGCTGTTCACAGTTTAATTGATATGCTTTCCTAAAGAAGTACGTTTTCAAAGATTTTTTGAATGAGTGGTGCAACTCTAGAGAAGTCTTTAAGGCGAGCATCAGAGGTAGGAGTACGAACAGAGGTTAGACGTAGATCTACGGCAGAGCGCAGGGACCTAGACGGGACATATTTGTGTATTAGTGAGTATAAGTAGGTCGGAGCAGCATTTGTAAGCAAGAGATTTGTAAGCAAGTATCAGGATCTTACATTGAGTCCTATATCTCACGGGAAGCCAATGTATGGACTGACAAAGGGGGAGGCATGGTAGGTGTGGACAGGAAGATGAGCCTCGCCACCGCATTCATTCTAGACTTAACGGGGCATGTTTGGAACACGTAAGACCACTGAGAAGCGGATTACAGTAGTCAAGGCAAGAGAGGACAGCGGCATGGACAAGCACCTTTGCCGTATCATCCCATGTTTTTGAGATGGAAGTGGCAGGATTTGGCGATTGATTTGACATGAGGGGTGAAGGAGAGTATAGATCATAATACTAGATCTATATGTCAACAAAAAAAATATTTTTAGGACATAAATTTTTTTTATTTTTTTTAAGTTCTAATTTCTCTTCCTTTTTTGGTCATATATATCAATGAGAAAGTACACAGTGGTGAAAAGTTGAAACATTGTATATTGATTTCATTTTTTTTATTTCACATATACCACCTTTACCGGTTTTATTTAAACCTAAATATCCCAATTTTCAAGTTGCAGTATATCGAAATATGTATGTTTAAAGTGGAGTCACATGTTATTTATTCCACTAGGTTATCAGAATAAATACATGAGACCGTGTAAATCAGCATTTTGATTTACTTATGAACTTATAGTAATTGAATATATTATGTTATCATAGTCTGTATAAGGCATGCACACACACAGATTTTCAATAAGATCTTAAAGGAACACTACAGCGTTAGAAATACAAAACTGTATTCCTGATGCTATATTGCCCCTATGCCCTAAGGTGATTGTCTGCCCGCTCCCCCGGTGTTTGAAGGGTTAAAAACCCCCTTTAATGGTTACGGCTTGTGGCGCATGCATTAGGCCTCCCCATAGCCAGGAAATTCCAATTGGGAATTTTAATACGCTGAACGTCCTCATGCAAGGCATTAGAAATTCCAGCTTCTTTTCACAATGCTAAACTCCATGCAAATGCAGGAAGCGCCTCTAGTGGCTGTCTAGTAGACAGCCATTAGAGGCAGTCTTAATCCTTTAATGTAAACATTTAAGGTCCTTTAAAACTGCAATGTTTTACATTGCAGGGTTAAGGGGACAGTGACAATGCCCTCAGACCACTTCAATAAGAAGATGGTCTGGCAGCCTATACTGTCCCTTTAAAATATGTCTTAAATTAGATAAAAAGCTATGGTTAGCCATGTAACACCTATATTATGTCCCAGGTAGAACGCTACAGCTTACAATTTTGTGTCTTTGTCATAGTACATTTAGTACTTCACATAGAGTTGGATAGCTTTCTGTTCCAATGCTGGTATTGACGCAGTAAATAATTCACTAGCCTTTCATGCTGTGGTCATTGTTCAATTAGATCATGGCTGTTCCACAAGGAAATACTTCATGACACTCATTTCATAAACTCGATAAACTTACAATACCCAGTCCAGCTCAACATAGCACAACCAAGCTGACTACAGAGAAAGAAAGGGGCTCATTTTGATTTCTTTTCCCTCAGACCACTTTTTCTTTCCTATTTATTGTCATCTGATCTTGCATGCCTTATGTCTTCTGATCTCTGGTCTTCTCCTAATTCTTCATATACATCATGTGACTTCACAGAGTGCTGACCTGCCCCTCCTGCGGCTTCTATAGTCACAAACAGCTGTTTGTTTACCTGTCAGCAACAAAATGTGTACTTCTTAAGTTTCATCTCTCTTTGCATCTCTTTTCTTTGTTAGAATCTTCTATATAGCTATAATTAAAGGAACCTCAATGTTTTTTTTTTTATAAAACTCTGAGTGACAACTATCTAAGATAAGGTTTAATTTTATTCTCTCTTATTATAATGTCTATGCTAGCTTAGTACGTGAGAAAATGTGACCGACGGTGATACAATAGTGCGCAATAGTTCCACATGTAGGGTGATTTCTTATATTGTATTATCTCTAAATTATAACATCTCATTTCAGATTGTGGCATATGCAGAACAATTAGCACAGAATTATGAGTCAGCTATTTATAATATGATCCTCGGGATGTTGCCATTAAATTTGTCGATTAATATTGCATGTGAGGAAGCTATTGAGTGCAGCTGATGGTACCTAGCAAGAACTACTGTATGCCGTGGGACATCAATGCAAAAAATATCAAAATTAAGATTATGTAATGGGGCCAGGTGTGCCACCATCAACAGGATGACTACACGTCATGGTACTCAAAGAGGCTTGATGAAAACACAATCTTAGCTAATGGACAGTACAGCAAACCACCAGTTTATGAATCAATGTTGTATTCAAATCCAAAATGATAATGCCCACTCACATCTTATTCCAGCGAGACTTAGTAAACCCAGCATTCCATAATTTATCTTCTGCAAGTCATGGCAATTGAAGAACAATGAACACTGCCACCTAGTGCCCATATCAGATTCATATTAACCCCCTACTTCACACTGAATATTGAAATATTCAATATATTTTTCAAACAGTCAGGTTTAGCAGTTCCAGTGGATTTAAGCAAGTACGAATAGGAATAAAATGTGGTAAAAGAAGAACTCTCTTTTAGAGCTGAAGGTTTTCTTTTTCGTTCATGAACAATGCCTGTATATTTACATAAGCAGCAAATAAATAAATAAAATAAAAATGCTACAACACATTAATATGTTCTCTATATAAGATTATTAAAATTAAAGGGTTACTCCAAGCACATTGACAACTTCACGTTCAGAGCATGGGTCACCTTAAAATTCTGATATGTAAATCTGGCCCTGACTGCAAGCTGTGCGTCCAGAGACGATGCAGAGGAGCTCCACTGGTGGTCCAGATAGAGAACCATGCATTGCTTAAGCCACACTCCCACTCAGCCACTGTATAACACGTGAGAGTTCTGAACAGGGAAGAGGTGCTACCTACACCCACATCTGACTATCACCCATCACAGACTCCACCGCTCCCCTTCTTAGTATACTAATGATTCTGTTGTTGATATGTTGTTGAAGAAGAGTATTTAGATATATAAGGATGTCAAATTTCATATTGAACCACGCCACTTAACAAACGTGAATTAGAGATCAACTGAAACAGAAACGTGTCTGCTAGTGAAGGGTAATTGTACCAGCTAAAGCTGCATTGCACTTATCATTGGGAAGTATGGAATCGTGATGGGTGGGAAAGGACCTCCAAAGACACAACTTGTGTCACTGGCAATGCCCATGATGAATTAGCCTGCCCAAAGAGTTGGTAATCCCACCCACAAAAGGGGCATTACAACAAGCATGCCAGGCTGACAGACAGTCTCCCAGCTGGCCCTCTACGTAGAGGACCATTTCTGCAGAATGCTAGTGCCCGCTTCACAGTGTGAGTACTTCGAGGACACTTGGGATTATTATTATTATTGGTATTTATATAGCGCCAGCTTATTCCGCAGCGTTTTACAATAAAAGGGTAATTTACCAAATGAGACAATAACAAAATGTAACAGGAACAACAGGTAGTTGAGGACCCTGCTCAAATTGGAACAGGTAGACAGGACCTTAAAATTGAGACTGTCCCAAAGAAAACAGGACAATTGAAAGGTCTGAATCTATGATTGTCTGCCATGGCACCATGAATAAAGGATCATCTTTGTGTTTGTGAAATAAAAAGTGTTTATTTTCTCCAATGACAGCCAGAGATCCTTCACTATCTACTTATTTTCTATATTTTGGTTTTGCTATTTTGTTTTGAGAGGGAATTCATATGGATTTCAGCCACCTACTTACAAACACATTTAACTGTAAGTTAGACAATAATTTAAGTTAGGAATAATTTTAATGGTTTAAGTTAGGAATAATTTTAATGGTTTAAGTTAGGAATAATTTTAATGGTTTCCAGCAATTTTCCTAAGATATTTTGCTAACCTAAATATTTTGAATATTGGCCCATTAAATCATATACACAAATTCTGAAGAGGTGATATCTTCCTGCAGTAGAAGTATAGTATCCCCTATTCCTAAAAAGCTTAGCAACCATCCTTTGCAAATGGTCTCCAAATCTTCACCTTCAATTGGTACCACGATACAATATCTACTACTTGCAAGTGTCACATTTAATGCATGTGTTCTCTAATTCTAGCAAAAGTCTAGTTAAAGGACCACTATAGTGCCAGGAAAACATACTCGTTTTCCTGGCACTATACTGCCCTGAGGGTGCCCCCACCCTCAGGGCCCCCCTCCCGCCGGTCTCTAGGGTGAGGAAGGGGTTAAAATCGTACCTTTCTCCAGCGCTGGGCTCCCTCGGTGCTGGGGAATCTCCTCCTTCTTCTGCCGTCATCGGCTGAATGCGCATGCGCAGCAAGAGCCGCGCGCGCATTCAGCCAGTCTCATAGGAAAGCATTCTCAATGCTTTCCTATGGACGCTGGCGTCTTCTCACTGTGAAAATCACAGTGAAAAGTGCCGAAGCGACTCTACCGGCTGTCAATGAGACAGCCACTAGAGGCTGGATTAACCCATTTGTAAACATAGCAGTTTCTCTGAAACTGCTATGTTTACAGCAAAAAGGGTTCATCCTTGAGGGACCTGGCACCCAGACCAGTTCATTAAGCTGAAGTGGTCTGGATGCCTATAGTGGTCCTTTAATCATGGGCTGTACATCAAAAAAGATACAATAATCAAAAATACAATTATTAGGATGCTCGTGTCACAGTGCACTGTATGCTATTAACCTTTTGTATGCGTCACATACTTTCCAAACTGAAAAATGACAAAAATGACTGATCGCTTAAGCTGGAATTTGAGAGTTAGTGGCCCCATTCTTAGCTAATCGCTGAGAACTTCCAGTTATGTGAGATTCAGGAGAAAACGCAGAGCGAAGAGATTTTCTCATGCTCCACTTGGGAATCCACTGGGAGAAATATCAAGACATATCAGACAGGACAGAACATATAAACATCCCATCTAGGCTTCCTTCCTACCACAAAAATATAAGCTGAATTATAAAGGAAAAAAAATATCATCTCAGCCGTGAGAAATTATAAAATATGGGCTTCAATTTTTCATTTGTAGGCCAGATTGGAGGATTTGTTTATTATGCAAAATATTGTCCTAGAATTTGGGAGAGAATTTTAGAAAACACGAGAGATTTAATAACAATAATGTATCTTGGGTACAACTAGCATTTGTTTTAATATGTTATAATAGATTTTTGTAAAATGATACTTTGTAAACCTTTGGGGTTTTTTTTTTCGTTTTCTTTTTGTGGCGAAGGCAGGTTGGCACACATATCGGAACTGTGCAACTGTGTAAACATGAGCAATATCAGAAAGTATTTATTAAAACTATATTGAGCATCAATGTGCAGGACTATTTTACTAAGATAAATTACATCTTAGTAAATATCTTGGGACTATATATATAAATATTTTTTTGGGAGAAGGCCAGGTTTTGGATAAGAGACATTTTAGATTAAAGAAACATAGGAACATTTGGGGTTACACTATTAATCAGAACTACAGATATTTGGCAATTATCTGATGACAGTTCTTTTTTTTGTCCACCAGTTTTGTAAATAGGATGCATTGTTTATTGCCTTCATTACCTTGACAACAATGTAATCATGTGATCCATTAAAAGGGTTACACCAAGTACCATGGCCACTTCAGTGATTTGAAGTGCTCATGGAGCTTGGCGTCTGTATGTGCAGCATTTTAGAAAGAAGTGCCGCAGATATACCAATGTATGTATGATAACTGCCAGAGGTGTAACTCTACCTCCGCCAGCGTCACTAGCTAGTTCTGGGCTTGCAAATGTCAGTTCTGTGCATATACTTGAATGTAAGGACATTAATTGGCTGAGTGTGCACAGCTGATGTTCTCAGACAACTGATGACCGGCGGGTTGAGCATCCAGTCCCTGCAGCTTTGCAGAATGCCAGATACAAATCACCTGTCATTATAAGAGGCTTGGTCCCTGGTGGTGCCCAGGTAAGTGGACAAACCCATTGTGAAAGGGTAATGGCACTAGGGTACTGCTAGCTTCAAAATCAAAACACACAGCAGCATGTAGTGGTTATGATGCTTGGAGCTACTTTTTAATGACATGATATGATGTGGATTTACTACTTCTTGTTAATTGTTTATTTATTTCACTCCATACATGTGGTGTATGTCTTCACAAAGGCCTTGTGTTCGGCAAAATATTCTTTCACATATGTTGATGCCTAAAACATGGAGCTCATGTGAAGGAGTGCTAAACCTTTTTCTTACTACTGAATAACACAATTAACACTATAGAATGCACATTTATCGTGGGGGAAGCAGTGTATGTGAGGGAGAACATGTATATATATTTTTTTATTTAAAAAGAAAGAAAAAAGCTGTATGCCCCTACCCTTTTTCTTACTTTGTGTCAGGGAAGGGGACATTGCACTGACTTGTGGTGCAGTGGTGGAGAGTGCATTTCATGCTGCAGCTCCTCTGGCTGCAGGTTGACTACACTCCAACAGGGCTGTTGCAAGCATTTTTGAAGCCCTTGGCGAAAACAAATTTGCTGCCCCATTTGCTTCAACCAATCATGCAGACTAACACATGCTGACTCAAGTAGACACACATTGACCATGCAAACTGACACACACGCACTAACCCATTGGACACACTGACCAATGCAAACACACACACATACAGACAGGCACACTTACCCATGCAAACACACATATAGACACTCTGACCCATGCAAACTGACACACAAACACTAACTCATGTAGACTGACACATATTGACCCACATACACACACTGATCCATGCAGACACTCACATACAGACACACGGACCAATGCAGACACACATACAGACCCATACAGACACACATACAGACCCATACAGACACAGACACTCTGACCCATCCAGACAGACACACTGAACCATACAGACACATTGACCCATACAGACACTAACTGACCCATACAGAATGACATACATAAACATACTGACTGAGGCAGACTAACACACATTCTCTGACATACCTTACCTTCATTGCTGTTCATTGCCTGCATCTGGCAACATGTCTCTGAGGGCTGTTGAGTTTGCCGCCGGACCGGTATTCTATCGTGTGCTAGTCAGCAACAATGTAAGTGCTTCCAAGTGCCCTGTAAAATGGCCAGCAGCATACTCAGAATAATCTTAGTTAGTGGAGGGACGGCCGCGGCACAAAAATAAAGCCATGGGCCGGCACCCCTACTAGGCGGCACTCCAACCAGTCTGCACTATGGGAGCCTCCCCAGCCCTCCCTCTCCTGCAATGAACTGCCTGGAGGCTGGTGAGGGATATCTCTGATCTCCCCATCGGACCAGGAATGCAGATAGCAAGGTCGGTTCAGCATGAGTCGGCAGAGGATATGTTCGTAAGGCCGCCCATGTAACTGCCCAGCGTGCCCATGCCCTTTTGTACTTATAAAAGTGTTCATCCACGAACTGGAAAAAAGGTGCTAAAAAGATTTTGTTCCAGAATTCTGGACTGTATGGACAGAATAGCTTGCTGCAGATTTAATGGTAGCACATTATTTCTTGACTGTCTATATTTAAAAAGGGCTTCTCTAAGTCCAACTTGAAATACACAGGTGTTATATTTTTTGTATTTGCATTTTGGTGAGTTTTATCATGTTTGGTCTTATCACAATCTTTTTGGTACACATAAACACACACACTTTTGTTTTGGTCAGATTTACTGTTATGTACAGAGTCGTTGTTAGTGAATTCTTCACTCAGAATTGTGAGTTTGTTAGTTAACTTCTGACTACAATGATGAAATTTGCTTGTATCACTAAATGATAATCAATTAGGAAAACTGTGCTTGCAGCACACAAGATATTGATTATCTTGACCCTAGATTTCCTCTAATTTTAATTAGGGTTAAAATATATGTATTTGAGCTTATTATGAGGTTATGCTGAGGATCTGACTCAGCTTTCAACTTGATCAATCTCTCCAGGGATCTCTCCTGTTCCCACAGTCCACTATGTCCCTTTTCATCGATTACCTTTTGGAGATAATGTATCTACTGAATATAAATCTTCACTCCATTGTAAATGAATATATCCTTCGTTCTATCTCGGTTGCATGGATATAAGGGTATCAATTAGAAAACATTTTAAAGCTTTAGGAAATACTTTCAGCGCAATCAAACTGGGTTTCCTGATGACAAGAAGGAATCCACTTATTTTATGATGATGTAGCTAAAACATCACCTGCCTAACATAAAGCCACGTTTTTTGGTTTGTTAACTCTTTCTTAATATTTTTATCTCCCCATGCCAAGAAGCATTTTAGGCATAAATTAAAGGGACACTATAGTCACCTGAACAACTTTAGCTTAATGAAGCAGTTTTGGTGTATAGAACGTGCCCCTGCAGCCTCACTGCTCAATCCTCTGCCATTTAGGAGTTAAATCCCTTTGTTTATGAACCCTAGTCACACCTCCCTGCATGTGACTTGCACAGCCTTCCACAAACACTTCCTGTATAGAGAGCCATATTTAGGCTTTCTTTATTGCAAGTTCTGATTAATTAAGATTTTCTTATCCCCTGCTATGTTAATAGCTTGCTAGACCCTGCAAGAGCCTCCTGTATGTGATTAAAGTTCAATTTAGAGATTGAGATACAATTATTTAAGGTAAATTACATCTGTTTGAAAGTGAAACCAGTTTTTTTTTCATGCAGGCTCTGTCAATCATAGCCAGGGGAGGTGTGGCTAGGGCTGCATAAACAGAAACAAAGTGATTTAACTCCTAAATGACAGTGAATTGAGCAGTGAAATTGCAGGGGAATGATCTATACACTAAAACTGCTTTATTTAGCTAAAGTAATTTAGGTGACTATAGTGTTCCTTTAAGGCAAGTAAAAAAAACTGTGTGTATGTGTGTGTGAGCAGGAAGCTCTCCAAAGTCATGAATATATATTTCAGACTAAAGGCATTTTTATTAAAAACTTAATATTAAAACATATTAAAATATACGACTCCCACCCCACTACAATAAACTAACAATTAAATAGTGCAGACCAACAATCACATCACATAAGCATAGCAGTTAAAAGAAATGAAAAGTCCTTATGAAATACTCATATTGACTGTGTTGAAATTTCAGTGAAATTCCAACCCAGTCAAAAGACTAGTTTGTCTCAGTATTTTTCATTTAAGTTCCTAACCAGTCAAAATACTAGTTTGTCTCAGTATTTGTCCTATGCCCGACACTTCTAGAAACTGGGCAGAGCTAGTTTCTGATAGTGTCAATCTCCCCAGCTGTCCCACCAGTGATGGCTGCCGCGCATTGGCTCTATATATGGAGGATCCTTCGGTCTCGCTGGGTCCTCCATAAACCTCAATGAAGTACTATTGCATGCGCAGAAGTAAACAGGCCCGGATTGGCCATCGGGCAAACCGGCAAATGCCAGGTGGGCGGCGATGGCCACGGGCCGAGGCCGGCCGGGGAGATCACAGGATCTTCCTGGCCGGCCCATGGAGAGCTGGCACTATCCGAGCGCCGGCCCCGCTGTGTTCCATGAAGGGCTGGTGGGGAGATCAAAGATCTCCCTCACCGGCCCACATGCAGTCAAACGTGGCCGCCGGCGGGGAGAGAGAGAGGCAGACAGCCAGCCAGGAGAGGAGGACCCGGCGTTGCTCTAATTTGCAGCTCCACCGGGTTTCTCTCGCGAGATCCAGACCATTGGCATGGCAATGGTCTGGGTCTCGCGAGAGTGAACTCTAGCCACAGAGGGCTAGAGTTTACGTACCACGAGGACCACCAGGGATGGATGTCAGCAGCATGAACCCCCCCTTCCAGGCTACAGATAAGAAGGGAGGGGGGGGGGGTATAATGTCTGTTTTTTTAAAATTTTTACTATAAAAATAAATACATCAATATTGACATTTACCTTCCTCCCCCAACACACAATCCTAATACACCTCACACAGCACCCTAACACACACACACACACAGCACCCTGACACACATCACCCTCACACACATCACCACACATCACCCTAACACACATCACCCTCACACACAGCACCCTCACACACAGCACCCTCACACACAGCACCCTAACACACACACACACACATCACCCTAACACACATCATCACCCTCACACATTACCCTCACACACAGCATCCTCACACACAGCACCATCACACACAGCACCCTAACACACAGCATCCTAACACACAGCACCCTCACACACAGCACCCTCACACAAAGCACCCTCGCACACAGAACCCTCTCACACAGCACCCTAACACACACACATCACCCTAACACACACAGCACCCTAACACACACACACATCACCATAACACACACAGCACCCTAACACATAGCACCCTCACTCACACACACATCACCCTCGCACAGCACCCTAACACACACAGCACCCTAACATACACACACATTACCCTCACACAGCACCCTGACATACACACACATCACCCTCACACAGCATCCCAACACACACACACACACTGCACACTACATCCCTCACACACACACTGCATCAGCCCCCAAAGACGCTGCACCACTCTCACAATACTACACACCAAACATATATGTATATATACTACAGAATCCCCTACACACATAATGCACCCCTAAACACATTAAATTTGAGACAAACACTAGATTTCTTACCCAACTCTGGGTCATCTACAGATATACACACACTAGATCTATATCATATGGGAACAGTAGGTAAAGAGGGTACGAAACGAACTTACATTCTTAAGAAACGAGCCGTAATCTCTGTGACAAGGAATTCATTAACCCGACCTCGGTGTAAATAACAGTAGAACAAAGCCTTAGACACATTGCTTCATTAATATGCAGGATAGGGTACTTGAGGATCTACTGGTCTACCACACACATACATATTAAGGCTTTCATTTCATCATCTGTGAAGTGGTTTGTTTTTTTTTGTCCAGTTTAAATATAACAAATTAATTCATATTTTAATACATTATGTGATTAGTAAAACAATAAAGACAAAACCAATAGACCGTCTCTTTAACATATATTCAGCAGATATTATTCCCTTTATTATTCTACTCTCTGACAATACTCTTACAAACAATTCTCATTAATTTACCTTCTGCTGCTAATTTGTTCAATACAGGGCATGACCTTTGTCTATCTGACCCCTTTACGTTGACTTCAGCAATGCACCGTAATTAATCCTGTTTCACCTCTGCCTCTCTATTTTATATCCCTGTTGGGATTTACTGTGTTGTGCTCTCCCCCATTCTAAATCTTTACAAAGTATTGCACAAGGCCTTACATCCTTGGTTTGCTTCCCAGAATATGTTAACTCCCACACTCACTTTCCTGAGCTGCCTTGGAAGAAATCTTAATCAACTGCAAACATGGCTCTCTTCAAACTCATTCCTGAATACATGATGCAGACTCACTTTCAATAAAGAATACCAAATTCAATACACAGAATATATCAAAGATATATAGATAGACCGCTCTGAGACAATGTCTGCTATTCTGTGCATCTGAGACCAGCAGTGCTAACGGTTTTCCCCAATTACAGGGACCTTTTTATAATTTTTTACTGTTTGATTGCTCTGCTAAGCAGGCCTAGGCCCAGGGCCGGACTGGGGATACAAAGCAGCCCTGGAGAAAAAAAATCTATGCCAGCCCCATAAGTCATTGCGCCATATATTGTCGCATGTAATATGTAAGGCTATGTCTTGCCACCCCAGATGATTGAGTAATTATATATATATATATATATATATATATATATATTATATATTGCTTTTTCTAATATAAAATATTGGTCCTTTCAGAGTAAAACATTTAATTATACAGTAAGCATACTCACATCCAGACACAGACAATCTCACTGACACACACAAGCTCATTGATACACAGCCTCATAGACAAACAATTTAACTAATATACATAAGCTCATTGACATAAAAACACAAGCTCACTCATTAGCAGGCGCGCACACACACACAGCTTAATGTAGTGGTTCTGGTGTCTATAGCCTGTCCCTGCAGGCTTTTGAATGTAAACACTGACTTTTCAGAGAAAAGGCAGTGTTTACATTGCTTAATAGTGACACCTCTAGTGACAGACACTCAGACGGTCACTAGAGGCGCTTCCTGTGTCAGTGCGGATTGGCTGAGATCTTCAAGCTTGATGATCTCAGTCATAGAGGCAGAGACCAGCACGACGTTGAAAAAAAAAAAGTGAGTAAAACACTATTTTTTAAAAACACACACAGACACCACGACTGACACACACACACACACACCCCATGACAGACATACACACACCATGACAGACACACCATGACACAGACCATGACACAGACACACACACCATGATACAGACACACACACATGACACAGACACACACACACCATGACACAGACAGACAGAAAGACACACACACCATGACACAGACAGACACACACACACCATGATACAGACACACCGTGACACAGACACACACACCATGACACAGACAGACAGACACACACACACCAGGACAGACAGACAGACACACAGCATGACAGACAGACACACGCCATGATACAGACACACACACACACACACCATGACACAGACAGACAGACACACACCATGATACAGACACACGACACAGACACAAACACCATGACACAGACAGACACACACACACACGACACAGACAGACACACACACACGACACAGACAGACACACACACGACACAGACAGACACACACGACACACACAGACACACACAGACACACACACACACACACACCATGACACAGACAGACACACACACACACCATGACACAGACAGACATACAGCATGACAGACAGACAGACACACACACACACACCATGACACAGACACACACACACACACAGCATGACACACACACACTCAAACACTCCCACTGACATACATCCTTTTTTGTACCTGTGGGTGGGCAGACAGATGTGTGCTGGCGTCCACAGGGAGAAGTTGAATGGCGGCCGCAGGTAGAAGATGAATGGCGGCCGTAGGGGGAGCAGGCTGTTCTTTCTCTGCTCCCCCTCCCTCGCGTGCTAGAAAGAGACCGGGGCCGGAATATGACGTCATATTCCGGCCCCGGTCTCATTAAGCTGCGCGCGAGGGGGGGGAGCAGAGAAAGAACAGCCTGCTCCCCCTACGGCCGCCATTCATCTTCTACCTGCGGCCGCCATTCAACTTCTCCCTGCGGCCGCAGGTCACCCCGGCCCCAGGTGCCGACGGCCCACCGGGAAATTTCCCGGTATCCCGGTGGGCCAGTCCGGCCCTGCCTAGGCCCCTTTCAAAATACAAATCGACAATTAGGAATCAAGCCAGGTTCTCTACTTAGAGTCATATCCAAAAAGCATTAATGATAATTGTGCCTCCTGTTATATATATTCAGAATGCTGAGGGTATTCACTATAAGCGATGTCCAGACATAATCAATGTATCGTAAGCCGTTGGTGGAATTGGTAAAGTCATTTGTTTTAACACAGAGGGTGTTTTTGGAATGTTAAATTTGAGACAATTCCACATAGAAAATAATATTTCTGTTCCCGGTCTACAACAAAAGATTTCCTAATTTCTTTTATATAAATGAGTGTATAAATTAGCCAAATGTGAGATTGGTAGTGTATCTACTGTCCTACCCCTCCACCCAGAACCATCTTCGAGGCCAGCTTGGAAACTGGAGATGGGCACAAAGGTATAAAATTAATGAAATGCAAATAACTTTTGAACTATTGTTTGGGGCCAGAATCTAATTTTGAGTGAGTTGTCATTTTTCCTGATGAAGACCACAGTAACAAAAGATACAATTACTTGACAGGTGTATAGTCGCCATTTGGGCAGTCGGAATCCAGGACAAACCACCCCCATAACCTAACCCAATAACACACAGACACTAAGTATTATGGGGAAATTTGTCCACAGCTTTATTAACCAATAATTATAATAATAATAATAATAATAATAATAATAACAATAATAATAACAATAATAAATTAACATATTAAACATGGGTCATTGCCCCCCATACTCCGCCCCCTGGCATCCTGTTCCTTCGGCTACCATACAAAAGGCAATGACCCCCATATAATAACACCTATACATGTTTATAACATATTTATCACATACACCAACATTCCAAAGTACCAACCAACCATTAACCACGGCAGGGGTATACCCGGATACCCCTGCCCCACCAGGTTCTGAGTCACCTCCAGGACTCGAAACCTCTCAACCACCGATGACCACAATCTGTTATTCCACCTCACGTTCATCCAGGGGAGCCTATTTTCTCTCCTTCGGCTCCCCGTCCCGCCGCTGTGAAAGAAACGGGTTAAAACAAACACATAACAAACAAAGGGAGGGTGGGTGGGACAAACTCAACCGGGTAGAAAGTTAGAATGACTCACCTAAGATGGCTGCTCATTTAAATAGCCCATCCTATTTACCCATAATCCAACCCTTGCTTACTTCCTCCTAAGCCCGCCTCCTAACCCCTGTCAAGGCCTTTTTCCGCTTAGCTGCGCTCTGGCTACATGGGGCTACATGACAGGTGTATAGTCGCCATTTGGGCAGTCGGAATCCAGGACAAACCACCCCCATAACCTAACCCAATAACACACAGACACTAAGTATTATGGGGAAATTTGTCCACAGCTTTATTAACCAATAATTATAATAATAATAATAATAATAATAATAATAATAATAACAATAATAATAACAATAATAAATTAACATATTAAACATGGGTCATTGCCCCCCATACTCCGCCCCCTGGCATCCTGTTCCTTCGGCTACCATACAAAAGGCAATGACCCCCATATAATAACACCTATACATGTTTATAACATATTTATCACATACACCAACATTCCAAAGTACCAACCAACCATTAACCACGGCAGGGGTATACCCGGATACCCCTGCCCCACCAGGTTCTGAGTCACCTCCAGGACTCGAAACCTCTCAACCACCGATGACCACAATCTGTTATTCCACCTCACGTTCATCCAGGGGAGCCTATTTTCTCTCCTTCGGCTCCCCGTCCCGCCACAAGCTCAGACCTTGACTCCTTAAGCTGTCTGAGCTCCGCCACCCCGAAGAAACAGAGCCATCCGGATACCATCCTGCCAACCCAAGTTGAGCAGGTCCAAACCAACCTCCGAGAGGTGAACACCATCCGAGCGGTAGTATCCTGGCAACCCTTCCTCCAGCTCAGAGTGCCTTACTACCACGCCCCCAACCTTCCGCACAAAGCTTGCCATCAAGCTATTCACCTTCTTCCTGCACCTATCCATAGCTAACGGATCCCGAGCGTGCCGCCACCGGCGCCTCGGGACAATCTCCGACCAAACCAACATGACCCCCGGAAGCAGGCCCCTCAACTTATTGATGTCCTGCTTCATCCACTTCACCAGCCGCCGTTGCGGCGTAAGACCCAGGTCATTACCCCCAATATGCAAGACCAGTAAGTCTGGCGCGTATCCCGCCGCCAGCATCCCGAACAGTTTACCACAAACATCCCCCCAGCAGAAACCCCGATACCCAAACCAGCGAACTGCCAACTGGTCCCTCGGAAAACCCAGCTGCTGGCCTTGCGCTCGAGCTGCGGCCCTCCTCTCGGCCCAGAAGACAAACGAATGGCCCACGATCCATGCCTCACGCCCTGGGGGGAAAAAACAAATGATGAGGGAAGTCCGACAGAGACCCCCACCCCAGCCCAAACAACACAGAGAACCGTTACAGTACAGCCAGGTACAAGTCGCTCAACCCCAACATATATACAGTTTTTTTTTTTTTTTTGTTTTTTTTTTGCATAAAACGGTCCCCAAATCTATTATTCCAACAGACCCAATCGGACATAGGAACGGAATCTTACTGATTCCCACCTCCCGATCCGTTTTACCACCTCGTCCCCCAATCCCAATCGAGCCGCCTCCGTGGCAGCCCCAATACGGAACGAGTGTGTTCCAAATCTTTCGGCACGAAGCCCTAACTTCCCCAAGCCCAACCGAAAAACTTTCGTGAACTGAAACCGGGAGAGGGAGGATCCGTCGGCATGCACCAACAGGGAACCCCCCATCACCGGCCTCCGCGCCAGGTACTCAGTCGTAGCAGCCAACGGGCACAAAGCCGAGCCCGGCAAGGCCCCCAGTGCCACGTCCCGGCCCACGCCGCGGACATCCGTTTTGGACCTGCCAAGGTGCACCACCACCTTCCCATCTAAGACACGAACCCCTGAAAATTGCAAGCCCCCCTGCACCATCTTATTAGCGCTTACCAATTCCCCAATACGAAATGCCCCAAAAAACGCCAAAATAAACGCCACCTTAAACAGAGAAGCCTCGAACCCATCGAAACAGAGTTCGGGCAACAAACCCACCAAATCCCCCAGTAGCTGAACCGACACCGGGCGCCTGGTATCCGGCGACCTGCGTCCCTTGCGATATCCCTTCAGGGCCTGTCTGATAATGAAGGTCTTAGTAAAGTCCTCCTTCCCATGCCATCTGAACCAAAACGCCATCGCCGCCATGGACCTGTCCACCATGGCAGGCGACGCCCTTTTCGCCAGCAACTGACAAGTGTACCACAGGAAAGCATCCCGCAGGGCCTCCCCGCTGTCCATGGCCAGCCCGTCCAGCGACCGCTCCCACAGGCCCCAAACCTTACTGTACGAGGCCCAAGTGGCCGGTGCCAGAGAAGCCTTCACAAGTCCTCCAAGCAGGATGTTCCCAGCTGCCAAATCTCGTCCGGGCAAGCCTGCCCGTCCTTCGAAGCCCCCGGCGCCACCAGCCAGAATCGGGACCACTGAAAACGAGACAGAGCGTCAGCCACCTCGTTCAAATAACCGGGAACATGCCGCGCACGAAAAACAACATTCCGAGACATACACAGCAACACCAATCGCCTAAGCAGCCTAACCACCGGCCTCGAGGCCGCAGACTGATGATTCACCGCGTGAACCACCGCCATGTTATCTGAGAAAAAGACCACTTTCCGATTACGCAGCCTGTCGCCCCATAGTGCCATCGCAACTACCAACGGGAATAACTCGAGGAAAGCCAAGTTGCGCATAAGAGGGCTCGAACCCCAAGAGTCCGGCCACCTCTCCGCACACCAACAGCCCCCAAAGTATGCCCCGAAACCCACACTGCCCGAAGCATCCGTGAAAAGTTCAAGCTCGGCCAATGACTGGCCCTCCTGCCTGAACAACACCGTCCCATTAAAATCCTGCAAGAAGGCATCCCAAATGCCCAAATCCTCTTTTATGGCCGCCGACACCCTGATGAAATGGTGCGGAGACCGAACCCCCGCAGTAGCAGCCGATAGGCTGCGACTGAAAACCCGTCCCATCGGGATTACCCGACACGCAAAATTGAGCAGCCCAATCAAAGACTGGAGCTGCCGCAGAGTAACCTTGCGCGCCCCCGCTACAGCGGCCACCGCCCCTCGAAGCCTGTCCAGCTTATCTTGAGGCAGCCTGCATTCACCCAACCCAGAGTCAATCTCCAGACCCAGGAAACTCAGACACGTGGTCGGGCCTTCAGTTTTGTCCGCCGCCAGCGGAACCCCGAAGTGGCCCGCCACCCACTCAACCGTCCGCAGTAGGCGCAGGCATTCCAAGGAATCAGCCGGCCCCACGCACAGAAAATCATCTAAATAGTGTACAATAAAACGATTCCCTGCTTCCACCCTTACCACCCATTCGAGAAAAGTGCTAAATTTCTCAAAGTAGGAGCACGAGATGGAACAACCCATGGGCAGGCACAAGTCCACGAAGTAGTCCCCTTCGAAGAAACACCCCAACAGGTGATGACAGTCCCGGTGGACCGGCAGCAGTCGAAACGCGGCCTCAATATCCACCTTCGCCATCAGAGCCCCACGCCCGGCCCTCCGGACCAAATCGACCGCCCGGTCGAAAGACGCATAAGACACCGAGCACAAGTCCTTATGAATACCGTCATTCACCGACTCTCCCTTAGGGTACGAGAGATGATGAATGAGCCTAAATTTACCCGGCTCCTTTTTGGGAACCACCCCGAGTGGGGAAATCCGCAGGCCTCCCAGCGGAGGCACTGTGAATGGGCCCGCCATGCGGCCGAGCCCGACTTCCTTGCCCAGCTTCTCCCTAACCACGTCCGGGAAGTCAGTCACAGACTTCAGGTTGCGCAGCCTTCCCGAACCCCCCTCCCGCTCCTGAAACGGAATGAAAAACCCTTTTTCAAAACCCGCCCGGAGCACAGCGGCGTCCGCCCTGTTAACGTAGCGGCTTAGCCATGGCTCCATCGCGCTTAGTCTCACTGGGGTTAAGCCCAGGGGAAGCGGATGCTCCCCCTCCACCGGCCGCGGCCGCCGCACCGGCGCCACCGGACTTCCCTTTCTTGAAGCAGCGGTTGAGCCCATGAGCGCCTCCGCAGCCGGAGCACTCGTGTTTGAAGCGACAGGCGGTCCCCCATTTGCATTGGCCCTCATTATAGAGCCAACATAAGCCCTTTGGTAAGGCGGCCGACGAGGCGGACTGCCCCCTAGCGCCGGCCGAGTTCTGAAAGGGCTGCGCCTTTTGCGCCATCATTAACTTCATCCATAGCGGCAGGTCCATTTGGTCCCACCGCATACCCGGGTTAGCCGCCAGCCGCTGCCTAAACTGCTCATCGTACCGCCACCACGCCAACCCTCCGTAAGTCCGGTACGCTTCCCAAATGCCATCCAAATAACAAAACAGCGAGGAGCATAACCCCGGCGATTTCTCGCCGAGCACGCTAGCCAGTACGCAAAAGGCCCTCAGCCAATTCCCGAAGGATTTCGGAATCTTGCGATACCGCTTCCTTTTCTCCTCCTCCTCCTTCTTCTCGTCCTTCTTATCCTTGTCACGATTCGGGGAACCCAACACGCCAACACACACACAGACACACACACAGAAAGTGTGCCGTACCGGTCCTTAGAGTGGCCGGGCTAAGCACACACAGAATAGTCAGGAGACAAGCCGAGTAAGGGGAACCAGAAAACAGAATAACGAGAAACAAGCCGAGGTCAAAGGGTAGGAGAAAGTCACAAAGTCAGTATAACAAGCCAGAGAGTACGTAACCAGAAAGCACACGTTCAGTATCAATACTATAAAGCAAAGACCACAACAGGGCAGGGAGGAACAGGAAAGGTAAGTATATAAACCAGAAGGTTAATTCTGATTGGCTAATTTCCAATCAGAATTAACAATCACACGTGGGAGATAACTAAACCTCCCACTGTGATTGAGGCACTGAGCCTTTAACGCCGGGTCAGGTGACTGACCCCGGCGTGTAACAAATTGGCCGGTCTCCCAGCGTGCAGCGTCATGCATGCTGCCACTGGGGGACCCGGAAGAAGACGCGGGCGGCACCCGTGGCTGGGAGGATGCCGCCCGCCGAACACCTGGCAGAAAGGGGACCGTGGACGGCTGGAGGGTGAGTGCCGCGAGCGGATTGCAGCCTCCCCTCGCAGCCGCCCGCGGGATCCTGACATTACCCCCCCCTCGAAGACCGCCCGGAGGGCGGGAAGCAGAAGGCTTCAAAGGAAACCGGGCATGAAAGGAGCGGACCAAAGAGGGAGCGTGCAAATCAGAGCTCAAAACCCAAGACCGCTCCTCAGGGCCGTACCCCTTCCAATCCACCAGATACTGCAACCGACCCCTAGAAACACGAGAGTCGAGAAGGGCAGCCACCTCGTACACGCCACTAGAGACCGCGCGAGGGGAAACGGGCCGCCCGAGGGGACGAGAGAACCGGTTACACAGCAAGGGCTTCAAAAGCGAGACGTGAAACGTGTTTGGAATACGCATGGAAGGAGGCAGGTCAAGGGAGTAGGAAACGGGGTTAACCCTACGCAACACCTTGTAGGGACCCAGAAATCTGGGAGCAAATTTCATCGAGGGAACCTTGAGACGGAGGTTCCTGGAGGACAACCATACCCTATCACCCGGAATATAAGAAGGGGCCGCAACCCTACGGCGATCAGCAAACTTCTTCTGAGCAGCAGCTGAACGAGATAGCGCAACATGGACCTGATCCCACGTCTTCCGCAAAGAGGCGAGGTGCTGGTCCAAGGCGGGCATTCCTTTGTCGGAGAACGCACCGGGAAGGACAGAAGGCCGAAACCCATAAGCAACCTCAAAAGGACTTAAGCCAGTAGACGAGTGAGACACCGTATTCCTGGCAAACTCAGCCCACGGAAGGAGGTGAGACCAGTCGTCCTGGTGCGCATTAGTGAAGCAGCGCAGATACAATTCCACAGACTGGTTAGCACGTTCGGCTGCACCATTAGATTGCGGGTGATAGGAGGATGTGAACGACAAGGAGACCCCCATCTCAGCACAAAAGCCCCTCCAAAACCGAGAGACAAATTGAGGACCCCTGTCAGACACGATATCCTGAGGAACCCCATGCAAGCGGAACACTTCTTTGGCAAACACCTGAGCCAACTGACTCGCAGAAGGAAGCTTTCTAAGCGGAATGAAGTGCGCCATTTTAGAGAACCTATCCGTCACAGTCAAAATCACCGTCTGACCATCAGAAAGAGGAAGGTCTACAATGAAATCCATGGATAAGTGGGTCCATGGTTTCTTTGGTATAGACAGAGGCAAGAGAAGACCCTGGGGTCTCACATTAGGGGACTTACACTGAGTACAGACCCGACAAGCCTGTACAAACTCTACTACGTCCTGCTTAAGCGAAGGCCACCAGAACTGTTGAAGGAGGCCCTTATAGGTTTTGGTTACTCCCGGATGACCAGCAGTTTTGGCGGTGTGAAATAAAGTTAACAGCTTTTTTCTGTCCTTTGTTTCAACATATAGTTTACCAGCCGGCGTCACAGGGGGTGCTTGGGTTTGGTATGTCTTAATACTATCAAGAAAAGGAGATGAAACAACCAAACGGGTAGCAGCTATTATCTGAGACGCAGGAACAATAGGTACAGGAGTCAGGTTAACAAATTCTAAAGGTTCATGCTGTCGGGAGATAGCGTCAGCTTTGGCATTACGGCAACCAGGTCTATAGGTAATAACGTATTGAAAACGTGAAAGAAATAGGGACCATCTAGCCTGCCGGGCAGATAACCTTCTAGCGTCAGCTATATAGGAGAGGTTTTTATGATCAGTAATAACCATGATTTTGTGTCTAGAACCCTCTAATAAGTACCTCCATTCCTTAAAAGCTAACACAATAGCTAAAAGTTCCCTGTTCCCAACATCGTAATTCTTTTCTGAATCGGACAACCTTTTTGAAAAGAAACAACAGGGATGGAGGGGTTCGTCATGCGATAACCTCTGTGACAGTACTGCTCCCACACCTGACTCAGAAGCGTCTACTTCCATAACAAAGGGAAGAGAAGGATTAGGGTGGTGCAGTACTGGAGCAGAGGCAAATGCCTTCTTGAGAGTTTCGAAGGCCTTAAGGGCTTCGGGAGTCCAAACCCTAGGGTGTAGACCTTTTTTAGTCAGCTTCGTTATAGGAGAGATAAGGGGTGAAAAGTTATTTATAAATTTCCTATAATAGTTGGCAAATCCTATAAAACGCTGGATAGCCTTAAGTCCTTGGGGAAGTGGCCAGGACAGTATGGCTTCCAATTTAGCAGGATCCATACTGAAACCCTGTTCAGTAATTATATAACCAAGGAATTGCACCGAGGTTTGATCGAACAAACATTTTTCTAACTTACAGTAGAGTCCGTTCTGTAATAATTTCTTGAGCACCATCCTAACATGATTATGGTGTGACTTCAAATCAGGGGAATACACAAGTATGTCGTCCAGGTACACCACGGCACAGACATGCAAAAGATCCCTAAGGACATCGTTTATGAGGTCCTGAAACACAGCAGGAGCATTACACAGTCCAAAAGGCATGACCAGATATTCGTAATGCCCGCTGCGCGTATTAAACGCTGTTTTCCACTCGTCATTCTCCTTTATACGGACGAGGTTATAAGCCCCCCTGAGGTCTAATTTGGTGAAGTACTTGGAACCTTTCACACGATCAAACAACTCAGTGATGAGGGGGATAGGGTAGGCGTTTTTAATCGTTATGTTGTTCAGACCCCTGTAGTCTATACATGGCCTCAAGTCGCCCTCCTTCTTTGCCACAAAAAAGAAACCAGCACCAGCAGGAGAAGAGGACCTTCTAATAAAACCTTTACTTAAGGATTCCCGTATGTACTCCTCCATGATCTGGTTTTCTTTCTCAGAAAGAGGGTAGACCTTACCCCTAGGAGGCATAGTACCCGGTAACAGGTTTATGGCACAGTCATACTCCCGATGTGGGGGTAGTTTATCTGCTTCCCTTTTTTCAAAAACCAATGCAAGGTCTGCATACACAGAAGGGACAGAAACAGAAAGTGGTTTAGCCGTGGGCACATTGAGTGAACAAACAGGACGTACATGAGCCATACAGACTTGTTGACAAGATTCCCCCCAGGAGAGTATATCTAAACAACCCCAGTCAAGTACCGGGTTGTGCTTAACTAACCATGGAAAACCCAGAACGATTGAAGCAGTAGGGGAGTCAATTATTTGAAAGGTTAACCTTTCCTTGTGCAAAGCACCCACAGACATAATGATTTCTTGGGTTTCATGGGTTACCAGAGGTTTCTCAAGCGGTCTACCATCTATGGCCTCAACGGCCAAGGGTGTGGCCTTTTGGATCAAAGTCAAGGCTGCGGTTTTGGCAAAATTCTCATCCATAAGGTTGTCTGCCGCACCTGAATCGATCAAGGCTTTAGTTGTTATGGTGGTTTTATTGACTAAAAGAGAAACCGTAATAAATGGTCTGGAGATGGACACATGAGGGGACAAAGTCATAACACCCGAGGCCGACCCCTCTCTAGGCCTTAGGTGCTGTAGTTTCCCTGTACCTTAGGGCATGCATTACAGCGGTGCCCCCTCTTACCACAATAAAGGCATAACCCCTCCCTTCTACGGTACGCTCTTTCAGCCTCAGTTAACCCCGTAGCGCCTAATTGCATGGGTTCAGGGGATGGTGACCTAGGAGCGGGTAGTGCTAGTAATGCAGTGCTGGGTAGGGCAGGAAACACCCGTGTATCCAGGCGTCTTTGACTACGCCTCTCTCTAATGCGGTTATCAATAAGGATCACATAGTCTATAACATCATCCAAAAGAACAGGCAATTCCCTGGATGCTATTTCATCCAGTATGTAAGCGGCCAAACCCTCCTGAAAGGCTGTTACGAGGGCATCATTGTTCCAAACCACTTCAGCTGCTAGAGTGCGGAATTCGATAGTGTAATCCGCTACAGATCTATTACCCTGTCGTACCCTAAGCAGAGCTTTGCCAGCAGAAGCAACCCTACCGGGTTGATCAAATGTGCGTTTGAAAGCGGTCAAAAAGTCTGCAAAGGACATTGGGGAAGCATTCTCCCACATGGGATTAGCCCATGCTAAAGCTCTCCCTGACAAGTGGTTTATCAAAAAGGCTATTTTAGATCTGTCAGTGGGATAGGAACGTGGATTCATCACCAAATGGATGTCAATTTGGTTGAGGAAACCACGACACAATGCCGGGTCACCGCTGTAGCGCTGTGGCGGCGTCATATGCACTACATGGGCAGGAACGGGTGCTGGAGTGGGAATGGGCTCGGGCACAGCAGCAGCAACCTCCTGAACGGCAGGCTGCAAGTGTGCAGTGCGAGCCAGTATGGTTTGCAAAGCTTGAGCAAACTGATCCATACGGTGGTCCAAGCCATCCATTCTAGCCTCCTGATTAACTAGGAGCTGTGGTATGTCAGCAGGTTCCATTATGGCCCTGTTGTAATGTCACGATTCGGGGAACCCAACACGCCAACACACACACAGACACACACACAGAAAGTGTGCCGTACCGGTCCTTAGAGTGGCCGGGCTAAGCACACACAGAATAGTCAGGAGACAAGCCGAGTAAGGGGAACCAGAAAACAGAATAACGAGAAACAAGCCGAGGTCAAAGGGTAGGAGAAAGTCACAAAGTCAGTATAACAAGCCAGAGAGTACGTAACCAGAAAGCACACGTTCAGTATCAATACTATAAAGCAAAGACCACAACAGGGCAGGGAGGAACAGGAAAGGTAAGTATATAAACCAGAAGGTTAATTCTGATTGGCTAATTTCCAATCAGAATTAACAATCACACGTGGGAGATAACTAAACCTCCCACTGTGATTGAGGCACTGAGCCTTTAACGCCGGGTCAGGTGACTGACCCCGGCGTGTAACAAATTGGCCGGTCTCCCAGCGTGCAGCGTCATGCATGCTGCCACTGGGGGACCCGGAAGAAGACGCGGGCGGCACCCGTGGCTGGGAGGATGCCGCCCGCCGAACACCTGGCAGAAAGGGGACCGTGGACGGCTGGAGGGTGAGTGCCGCGAGCGGATTGCAGCCTCCCCTCGCAGCCGCCCGCGGGATCCTGACAATCCTCCTCCTTGAGGTCTATAAAGTCCTCCAAGGGGAGGAGGGAGAAGATCTCACAAAACTCCCCTTTCCATATTTTATCCTTGACTTCCTGCTTCAAATGGACCCCCAACGGGCCCGCAAATGACACATACGCGTGCTGTCTAGCCGCGTCGGGAATGCCCCCTGTCAACTCAGCCCTCTCGCTCCCAAGCTCCCCTACTTCCTGCGGCAACACCATATCCCCGCCCGAACTAGGCCCTGTGGAGTTCCCACCCCGAGAGCCCGCAGCCCCAACGCCCGGAGCCCACACCTGACCGATGCCGCTAGTGTCACCCCCCGCCCCCAATGAGTGGAGTAGTGCCTGAAGTGTAGTAATTAATGCGGTAGAGTGTAGTGACCCACTGGACTCACCGGCCAAGCCCCCCGAAACCGGGACGGCGGGGGCTGCATTGCGGATCGCCCGACATCCAGGAAGAGGAACTTCCGCCGCTGTCTCGCCGACCGGGGAGCCCACCCGGTGCCCAGCCTGCGAGGAGGCGGAGCGGCTCCGAGACCTAGGACAAGGAGAAGAAGTCCTGGGTAGGGTGTAACGGACATCAATACCCCTCCCGTCACGACCCCGGGAGCGCCTGCTCTGCACCGAAGCTTCCCGCTGACCTTTACCACCACGTGGCACCCTGGACCCCCTGGGGCTACGACTCCTCCCGTCTCTACTAGTAGGCCGCCCCTGCCGACCATACCTAGGGGCTGCCGCACATTCCCCTGCCGAGCTGTCCGAGGGGGAGCAGTGCCGACCCGACCTCCCCCGCGCCTCCCGGGACCCCTGCGACCTAACGGGTGATGGACTATCGCTACCACTCTCAGAATCCGGGCCCCCCCGCCGCCCGACCTCTACCGAGGATCCCGGTCCCCGACCTCCTGCCTTCTTCCGACTGGCCACCTCCGTAACCCCTTTTCCTACGCCTACTCCCCCCGCCCCTTTACCCCTACCCCCTTTCCGACTAGACCCCGACAGCCCGGACCTACCTGCCACCCTTACGGGGGACCCGCTATCTGACCCGGCCACCTCTAGAGACCCCCCCCCGCCCCTGGAACTCACACCTTTTGACCTACGTTTGCGCTTAGGGGCCCCGGGACCCTCCCCCCTTGGGACTAAGGCCTGGGCACCCCCCACTGGCCTACTCCCGCCTCTCTCCGTGGCAGAGCTCCCCTTAACAACCTTCCCGCCAAGAGGGCCCCGGCCGGAGCCCCCTGCACTTGCCTGCTGCCTCCCAGGCCGGTCATGCGATCTCCCGGCTCCGGCCTCGTCATCCTCGGTACTCTCCGATGGGGGGGAAGCCCGCCCGGACCTCCCCTCCGTGGGTCTTGCAACGCCAGGGGGCCGCCCGGCCACTTCCGACCCGACAGCAGCAGCGCCCCCGTCCACGAAATCCTTCTGCCTCCGAGCGCTCGTCCGAGGCTCCGTCCGCACGCGGGGAGGCAAGGCCTCAACCACGCGGCTCCCGGGCCTGCTGCCGGTCGCAACCGGAACCCCACTGCTACCGGGAACAACTTCACCGGGCCCCATGCTCGGGCTCAGCCTCCTCGGGGGCCTCCGGGCCCTGACCGGTCTCCCGCCATCGCCGTCCCGATCCGCCGCCTCCGCTAGGGCAGGGCCGAGCTGTGCCCGTAGCCAGTCCGCACCCTGATGCCGTGCCGCCGACCTGATCCCCTCCAGCAATCGCTCCACGTCGTCCATCGGTCCTGCAGAGGAGACAAAGAAAATCCCAACCGAGCAAAGTCCGCGCACACCGAGGTGAACACAAACTCAACCGGGTAGAAAGTTAGAATGACTCACCTAAGATGGCTGCTCATTTAAATAGCCCATCCTATTTACCCATAATCCAACCCTTGCTTACTTCCTCCTAAGCCCGCCTCCTAACCCCTGTCAAGGCCTTTTTCCGCTTAGCTGCGCTCTGGCTACATGGGGCTACAGTACTAACATGGGATAACAAAAGGATTTTCTGTAAAAATTTCTGCTTTTTATTTTCATCTGTCTGTTGGTGTAATTCATTTGTTTATAATCTTTTTTATTCATGCACTGTGACTATTTTTGTTTATAACAAACATTCCTTTATTAAGTTCTGCTTTGTCTTGTATAAGAATCACGTTATCTGAAGAGACCTATTTAATGGTATTTTCTATACATGCATATTTTGCTATGTATAAGGGTTTGTTAATCAGATATGCTGGAGTGAATTAAGGCGCCCAATTTATAAATTACCCTGGTGGTGGTAGATTTTGATACAAGAGGTAAGCATGGGTGATGTTAGGAGGAAATTGTATATCGTTACAGGGATCCCCTGGACTGTAAGGAAGGGGAGGCATGACTGCTGCCACACAGTAAGGGGTGTGGACTTATGGGATACAATTGTGGCAAAATGGGACCGTATAAGTATGTGTGCAAGGAGAGGGTACTCACCATTGCTAGAAAGAAGGCTGGAACAGGTTTTTCCCTTTGTTTCCCTTCTTTCCATATACTAAAAAAAAAAAAAAAAAACTTTCACAAGATTTGAGGAGTTGATTGTCTTACCTGATTGCTGATTTATTAAGATGGCTGCAGTGTCTGAGGATGCCCTGATTGGGATGCTGCAGGCTTACCTTTCTTCTAATGGAGCTGGCACTCTGGCTGAAGTTTACCCCAGGAGGTGAAAGGAGAGGACCTGCTGGAGGCAGAGAGCCCATCGCTGGCGAGTGGTAGGAGGCCTAGGCGGTCTAGGCCTCCGTGATTTAAACCCTTTCATCCACTGAACTAAGTCATAAGCCCAAAGGGAGCAGTGAGTACTGAGTTTAACCCCTACTGGAGGTGTCACTAGGGTGTCCTTAGCCAGCCCAAAACAATTAAAGACCTGGCTAATGTTAATTGTGTGCACATTATTATGCACAGAGGAGCATACATTGGCTGAGAGCGATCAGCTGACGCTCTCAACCAATGAATGATGGCTGTCGTAGGTCTCTTGCAGAGCAGTCCCAGCGCAAGGCTAGTAACCAGGTCAAAGGCCAAACCATTTGGCCAATTACCATGGAATGGTGCCAAGCTACTCCTACCAGGCTGTAGTGGGAGTAACTTTTTAAGCAAATCCTCAGGTGAGTTCTCCAGAAACTGAGATGTACTTACACCAGCTGCACCATGAGTTTAAATTGTGTTTTTATTCCTGTAGATTTTAAACCTTAAAACTACGTAACACTTTAAACTCAGACAGATATTTCACTCAAAAGTTGAATCCATCATTCAAAGTGGCCAATGGCTAAAGATTTAAAAAAAAAAAAGTCTCACTCTGCCCATTCTTAAACTAGCTAAAACTGCTGACAAAGGGTTTTTCACTTTTTGAATGAGATCCTCTATACTGGAGTTAACGTTTTTATCGCTATTACATTACCTCGTGGCCCATAGGAAGCACTATGCTTTGGTTGCTGTCTCACACAAACATAAGAATGGAGGAAATTAAGACCTCGGGGTCACAATCTAGCAATATTTGCCAGGTTACTTTACCAGCCGCAAAAAGTGAGTTGAACAAAAAATTAGACAAACAAAAGGCCAACAGACACATCTTTAGGAATGCTGAGTTTTAGTTTATCACGGACTCATTACATGTTCCATGTCAAACAGCTCAGTGGGTAGGACTTCAGTTGCAGTATTTAGAGTTACAGGTTCCAGTTAACCATTCTGTCATCTTTCCAATGTCAACAAAATTAGTTCAATTGAGTTGGGTAATAATCATATAAAGGCTCCTGGAATACAAAACTAGGCAACCACTATATTCACATTTCCTGCTTAGATATTTTAATAGTATTGCACTGATCAGCCACAACATTAAAACCACTAATAGGTAAAGTGAAGAATAATATGAATTATATCAAGGGGTGGGATATACTAGGCAGTAAGTCAACAGTCAGTTCTCGAATTGCCTGTGTTGGGAGCAGGAAAAATGTGCAAACGAAAAGATCTGAGTCACTTTGACAAAGGACAAATAGTGATGGCTAAACAACTGGGTCAGAGCATCTCTAAAATGGCAAGTCTTGTGGGGTGTTTTCAGTAATTAGTGGTTAGTAAAAAAGGAAAAGTATAAGTGGAGCTCTGAGATACCTGAACAGATGAATATATTGGTAATAACTTTTTTACAATGATCTGTAAATAATGAACAATACAAATTATAGTGCAGATGGTACTTATAACCAAGGATAAATACGTGTCTCTGTATACCCCACTGTAACAAATGTCATTGATATAATCGAGTGGAATGCCTTTGGGGTACCACAAACATGTCTGTTAAGCCTATATGCACGAAAAAATAAAGAATTAAAAAAAAATAAAAAATAACCAAGGATAAATAAAAATGATATAAATTCACAACTCACAAGTGTAGAGCCAAAAAGTCACCTGGCTCTAGAGTGAAGCACCTTGGGATCTTTCAAGGGTGATCCACTACCCCCTTTTTATCTCCTTCTGGTCTCCTCCACCATATCCAATTAGGCATACAGGAATGGATGGAATGACTCCAAAGGCAAATGCAAATAAATTTATTAAATAAAACAAAAAGAAAAGAAAAGAAGATCAATTGATCAAAAGTAGTCAGTTAAAAGTTGTAACTTATTTTACAACTTTACACATTTTTGCCTTAATAGATATATTGAAAAAAAAATGCCCAAGTCAGCTATTTTTTCAGTTTTGAGGTTTTGGCCTATAATTTTAAATTCAATTTACATCCCTATAATTCACACTTTAGTGAATAAGTCTGTGTATATATGGCAATGACTATTCTCCTGTAAAAGAAACACATCAAAGTGCTTAGATCAATTGAGTCACATAAGAGAACTGGTGCCCATCAAACTTTAGATTATTATTATTATTATTTTATTATTGATATAGCGCCAACAAATTCCGTAGCGCTGTACAATGGGTGGACTAACAGACACATAATTGTCCTTGAAAAAACATCTTTCTCCATCCTAAAAAAAAATCCTCCACTCTAAGAGCAAAAAAGAATATATTGAAGGGTTTTCAGAAATGTAAGCATGTCTTGCTGAGCATTGTGGGTATCTGAAGCAGCATAGTGCAGTTTAACCCGTTAAGGACACTTGACACGTGTGACATGTCATGATTCCCTTTTATTCCAGAAGTTTGGTCCTTAAGGGGTTAAACATGCTGTGAAAGGATATTCATGCTAAGAAATCAATAATTGAATGTATTGTTTACAACACTTGTTCTCTGGATTGATCATGCAAATCATGTTACTCTAACTTTATCCAAAAGAAGACAAAAAAAAAAATTACAATGGCAAAACCACAGTAAGAAAAAAAAAGTGTTACAAAAGTTTTAAATAATATTTTTGCCAAGTGCCAATTAATAGTGTTTCCATATTATAATGTTTAAACTCTGTGTCCCATTGCAGATACTCACATTGTTTAGTAGTGTGGAATATATAGTCAACAGAGTGGCTACCGTCTGAATATTTTTAATCCTTAGAGATCAGTTATGTTCTATGGCTGCCATCATAACCTGGTCTTTGACAGTTCTATATGAAAATTGCGTTTTCTATTTATTTAATCATAGTAAGGCAGTTTAGAGCTGCAAATGCTAAAAAAAAGTATAGCAACTAATATTGACACAATGGCTTTAGGAGCTTCGGAGACTACATTGTGATGGTGCTAAAACAAGTAACTGGTCGTTAGGAAGTTTTAAAAAAATATTTCCATTATTTGCAGTTAATGTGGGTGAGTAAAATGAGACTTGTTTTGATTTCTTGGTGCAACACCCTAGGCTTGTAGGACATTTCTGTCCAATTTTATTTTTTAATTTTTTTAATTTTTGCCACAATAAATCTTTGCATTTTTTTCTTTTATTTTCTCTTTTAGTGTAGATTTACAGCCTTATCATATGCAGTGTGTCAGATTGAAATGTACTATACTTGCAATAAATATTAGTCTATGACAGGCTTCCCCAAACGCTGGCCCTCCAGATATTGCTGAACTACAACTCCCATGATTCTATGAATGAAATGGATAGGCTGAGAATCATGGGAGTTATAGTTCAGCAACATCTCGAGGGCCGGAGTTTGGGGAAGCCTGGTCTATGACCTTATTAGAAAATGTTCCAGTAGTGTTTAATAATTAGAATTTTAACTCTACAACTGGTCCTTATATGCTCTCTATTTTCTTTGTTAAAGTCTGCCATGCAACCAGTGGTGTATCCTGGTTTTGTGCTGCCCTAGGCAGGACAAAACTCAGGCGCCCCCCCCTCCCCCCGCGCCACCCCCACCCAACCTTTCCCCCCGCCCCGCATTCTAAATACACACACACACACTCGCTAACAGAAACAGACACACTCACACTCACTAACAGACAAACACACTCACTAACAGACACACACTCACTCACTAGCAGACACAAACTAGCAGACACACACACTCACTGACATACACACACACACACTAACAGACACACACAGTCACACACTAACAGACACACACACACTAACAGACACAGACACACACACACTAACAGACACAGACACACACACACACACTAACAGACACACACACTAACAGACACACACACTGACACACACTAACAGACACACACACTAACAGACACGCACACTGACACACACTAACAGACACACACTAACAGACACACACACACACTAACAGACACACACACACTAACAGACACACACTAGCAGACACAAACACTAACAGACACACACACTGACACACACACACTAACAGACACACACACACACTAACAGACACACACACACACTAACAGACACAAACACTGACACACACACACACTGACACAGACACACACTAACAGGCACAGACACACACTAACAGACACACACACTAACAGACACAGACACACACTAACAGACACACACACTAACAGACACAGACACTAACAGACACAGACACACACTCACCCACCCACATTAACACATTTTTTTAAATTTATTTTTAACACATTTTTTTTTATTTTTTTTAACACATTTTTTTTAATTTATTTTTAACACATTTTTTTAATTTATTTTAAACACTTTTTTTTATTTTTTTTTAACACTTTTTTTAAAATTTATTTGTAACACATTTTTTTTAAATTTATTTTTAACACATTTTTTTTTTATTTAACACCCCCCCCCAGCCTCCTTACCTTTGGGAATGCTGGGGAGGGGGGTGTCTCTTCCTCCCTGGTGGTCCAGTGGCTGCTGGGCGATCGGGCGGCACTGCCTGGCGGGCGGGCGGCCGGCTGGCCGGCGAGGGAGCACTTCCCCTGAGCTGTCTGCTCAGCTCCCTCGCGCGCCTCAGAGTGAGGCTGGGAGCCGGAATATGACGTCATATTCCGGCTCCGCCTCCCAGCCTCACTCTGCGGCTGGCAAGGGAGCTGAGCAGACAGCTCAGGGGAAGTGCTCCCTCGCCGGCCGGCCGCCCGCCCGCCAGGCAGTGCCACCCGATCGCCCAGCAGCCCGCCGGCATGTCTGTTAGCCGCAAGGCTAACAAGACATTTGCCTTGGGCATTTGGGGGCGGCTTTTTTTGCCGCCCCCCGGAAAATGCCGCCCAAGGCAAATGCCTTGTTTGCCTCGCGGCTAATACGCCCCTGCATGCAACCTTAAGAATGCCAGACATGTTTCTCTTCTAGGCACTCTAAAATAAGAACATGATGTTACAGCACAATTCATTCCAAATAAAAAAAAGTTATTTGAAGAGATCTTTAAAAAAGACTTACAAGTTATACTGTTCCCAGTATGCACTGTTCCCCTATGAATGATGTTCTGATGAATGAATATCTAAATAGTTGTCAAAATCCATGAAAGAAGAAAAATATTAATGGAGACTCTTGGAGCTGAACTAAGATGAAAATCTACTTGACAATTTGGAACAATTCTCCAGTTTTATCTTACTTATAGAAAAGCCAGCTTCAGTCAACTTTCTGAATTAAATTTTTTATATTTCATAAATCTAAATAAAAAAAAAACAAGATAATAACACTAAACTATTAATGTAAATTATAGTGAGAACAACACACGCAGATTGATTTTTAATGTTGTCTCGGTCCTGTGTCCTTGAGGTCAGTATCATGGGTATGGTGGGTGTCCATTCCATATCATGGTCAGACCATATGGATATTTATTATTGCATAAGAGTTTATTCCTGTTCTAGTCCAAGGTATTGGCAGCTGAATCCAGTTTTTTTATATTTCCCTGAGATAGTTTGTAAGAGCCGACAAGATCTGAAAAAGAAAATTCCACTCCACATATTTCCATTCAAACTTTATGGGCTTCTCACAAAGCCATTATTTGCAACCAACATAGTAATACAAACACAGCTGGTTAAACTTGCATGTTTCACAAAGCTAATCCCTCTAATGACACTATTAAAGTTCTTCAAGTTCAACAGGAGATTAAATCCTTGATGCTGCTAAATCACTGCTACTTTTTTAAATCACTAAGTACTTTTTTGAAAAATGTCTAATACAATGGAATACTCTTTAGCCCAAAAGCTAGAGACTTGACAAACGATAGATCCATTTGTTTCTATTAAAACCCTCTCTAGTTTTACTGTTACTTTATTGAACCACGTTTGTAAAGCATTTAAGCTCATTAAGTCGCCACTCACGTATAACTCTATAACCAATATTGGTTGGTTGACTGTCTCCATTTCTAAAGAAAAATCAGGGATGGTTGTTCCTTCTCTTAAAGGAACAGTTGACGGATTCCCTATCCCTGCATTACATGCTGTTAATTTTTGTTTATTTGATACCCTGCATAGTTTGGTATACAAACTCACTGAACACCTGAAACCTATCTATTTCGTATACCGAACAAACTGCCAAACAGCCAGACCACCCAGGGCAGGCGTGTGCTGCTCCTTGACCCTTTTCACCTTGATTCGCGCCTCAGTAACCACAATTATACCAACATTCTAAACGGTCGGCTGGGTGGCCGCCGTTCGTATGGCCGAACACGTGGCGGCGGCAATCTTTAGCTGCGCGATTATTCCCCCTAACCTAAATAACGGGGGGGGGGAACCTAATGTCCCCCCTGGTCCTCACCCATGAGCGGCGGACGGGGACCCTAATTAATTAAAGGAGGGATGTAATGTCCCCCCTGGTCCCCACTCATGAGCGGCGGGTGAGGACCCTAAGTAAATAAATAATGGGGGGGACCTAATGTCCCCCAAAAGGCATGTTGCCTAAACAAACTTAAAAGTACTAGTGACTGGGCAGCTGTCCCCCCGTTTCCCCATGGTGGGGAACAGAATATAACTAAAATGGGGGGGGGACATAGTGCCCCCCCCCCTCCCCCCCGCACCTCCACCTGTGAACCGCATAATAATATAAACGGCGGGACCAGGCGTATTTCTTTTTTGCACTCTTTTTTTTTTTTTTTTAACAGTTGCGACAGGTATTATGGATTTTTATTTGCCCTTTTTTTTGCGGCTGAAGAAACAAAAAAAAAGAAGACATCTAATTGTAAGTATGAAGTTTTATTTTACAGGGCTAATTTATTGCCCCCCCTGCCCCCCACTATTATTAGGGTGAGGGGGGTAAGTAGGGTATTTTAATAGGGGGGAGTGACTAGGAGCCTGGGGACCCCTAGTCACTTTATTATTTGTTGTCCCCACTTGCTGCTCATGGGTGGGGACCTGGGGGGGAAATTAGGTCCCCCCATTATTTATTTATTTAGGGTCCCCACTCAACACGTACATGTGCATACATTTCAGAATCTCGCCAACACTAAACACAAATACACCCCTGCATTTCAACGTCAACACTAAATACAAACCCCATCATTATATATAACCACACCACTGCATTCAAAAACCACACAACACACAAATGCATGCTTGCATTTAAACGCCAACACCACTTACAAACATATCCCTACATTCACTCAAACATACTCCATACAAAAACGTGCTGACATTCAAACACACAAACACTGCTCAGTGCTAAATACATTTTAAAAAATTGCGGTTGTTTTTTATATTTTAAAGGGGGTGGCAGGGTGCCAAAAATAGGACACGCCCCAGGTGCCAAATGCTCTAGGTACTGCCCTGGTTATGACAATGTTTTGATCATTCAGACTGGTAAGTTCTTCCTAATCAAGTGTATGACTTGTTCTACCCCTGGAGACTCCCTTACTGCTTCCTTTTTTGCTTTCTATATTCTATTTTGTCCTGTTCTATGAGATAAGAACATGTCTCAGATATATTAGCATCGCTGACTTTGCTTGTCTTTGTTATACATTACAGATTTAAATAATAATGAAGAAAAAATTCTGCCATGGAAATTATTCACAAGAATAAAGATAACTAAAAATAAACAATTATAGAAGGAACTTATAATTTAATCACAAAAAAAAAAATATATCTGAACCTTTGTTATGAGATGATCTTTAGTATTTGCATTATAATGCTTTGCTTGTGAAAATAATAGTTTGTTACTCTTTATATTTCCCATGGGTATTTAGTTGTTTAAAAAAAGGTAATTTTAGGTCAACATTCATTCTGTGGTGTAAGCTTTTCATTTATTTTAATTATTATTTAATAATATTATTTTTTTATTATACAGAAACAAATAAATACAACTGAAGTTTGTTTGGAAAAATAAACACATAAATAAAAAAAATAAAAAATGCTCCAGTACAGGATTTAGTCCCCAGAGATGTGTATTCTGGCAGACTTCTTACAAATACAACACAAGAAAGGAATTTCTGGGTCTCTTTGTTCCCATTGGTTGATCTACAAATGTTGGAAAGAACAAACTAGGGGCTATGTATCTTGTCGTTTTGTCTTTTCTTTTTGTGGCTTTTGCAGGCTCTCTCCTGTGAAAATTAGTCCAATTTAATTCATTTTGGGCAATTGGTTTTGTTGGCCTATTTTATGCAGTTTTCCACTGGATGATTTAACTTACAACATATGAAAAAAAAAAAAGGGTTCTGTAATATACATATAAACATATGGTGAGGCCTGTTTATGTTTTACAGACCAAAATTAATAGAACGATAATACCAGCTATGAGATGTATGTCATGTTAGAATCATACAATAATATGCATTATATTTTATGATAATATTATTATAATATTTAAGATCTCAGAGAACGTCATAGTTTATTTACTAAATAGTGAATTGTGAATATTTCAAAAAAAAAAAGTTAGCAAAATGTACACTGACATGGTCATGTCAAGAGTATAGGTAACTCGGAGGAATTGTCCAAGCAATATTTGTTCTAGTTTATAAAGCCACTGACCCACACTGAGTAAGCAATTATAGCCTTTTAGATTGTGAGCTCTTCAGGGGAGGTCCGTCTTCACCTACCGTTCCGGTATGTCATCAAACATGTTTTATAGAACTAAATGTTTGCCTTATTTACCTATGATACAGAGCGGAGGAATAGGTTGCTGCTATATAAATAATTGTAATTGTAAATAGCACTTGGTTCCTTTAAGACACAAAACACCAACTGCACACCCTTCTCTAAAATCACTAAATTATTTCTCACTGCAGCCTGCATAGAAACAAAATGGCATCAAGATTTTTCTCGAAAAAAATCTATAAATTTGGGTAAGGTATAGTTCAATAAATCGGTCTATTCCAGTGTAAGTATCTTCTGCTCACACAAATTGCCAAATTGTGGCCACACACACTGTATGGTCACTCGATGGATATATAGGATCTAATACACACCAGGGATTATCCACTCAGTTGTCCAAAAAGGTCAATATTTGATAGAATGTCAGCATTTCTCCTGATTATCAATTCAGGAAAATCTTACCTAAGATATGATGCCAGTAAGTTCCTCCTAGTGAACAGTTTCGGATCACGTCATTCAATCTTCAATCCAGCTCAAATTTGAGGGGGTTCCGATAATGTTTTTCTCTGATTTTGGCCAAGTTGCCCTTTTCATCTTATTAATGTTAATAAATATTGAATACAATATTCGATAAACATTATGCTATAATGCAATCAAAGACATTAACCTATAAAAATACTGTATAGTGTTGTTACCACATGCATGACTATTGGAACGCTACATTTAATTGATCAATTCAGATGATATGCATGTACATGTATTCCCTTCCAGCTGTGATCATATTGATAGGGATAAGTGGTAAGATTTAGTAAAATAAGTGTTTTCAAAATGGTATAAATAATATTAAAGATGTATTGTCAAGTCATGAAAAGTTGTCTTTGCTCTTGTACAGTCCTTCTCAAGCTGTATATATAGAAAAGCATGATTTGACTGTTATCACTTCAACTGGGCCCCTTGGCTAGATTTCCTGGATGCAGGGAGATCAGTTCTTGGGCTGTAGAGGGATAGGTAGTCCGGCACTGCCCCCGCCCCTTTGGTGACATAATCAGAATTGCTGATTTTTTGCCAATCCAATGCTTTCCCCGTGCAGCGTCCCCATGCAGAGCATGGAGACATTGATTACTGTGCAGCACTGAGCCAGGAAGCACCTCCAGTGGCCATCTAAAAAGGCAGAGTTTGAATAAAAATGATTATACTCACCAGAACAACTACATTAAGCTGTCGTTGTTCTGGTGACTATAGTGTCCCTTTAACCTTACCTCACTCTCTTTAGTACATAAGCCATAGTCCCCCAACAAAACACATCAACCTCTGGACTATGCTGTGGCAAAACTAGCCACTTCCGTACACAAAAGACTGGGTCCATTCGTTTATTTCTACCTGTAAAGACTGGGGACATTCGTATGCTGTTTTCACGAACAGAAGTGGAATATACTGTTCGTGAAACGAATAAACCACCGAATGGGAGACCACACAATGGAGTCATGTGTCTCCAATTAACAAACTGGCAACATCAAGAAACCGCAGAACGCTAATGATTTAATGGGTGGCTGCTGTTCGTATAACCGAACACGTGGCGGGCGGCCATTTTTGCTTACGAACGCCCAGCGGTGTTTGGTCGTCGAGTGCCTGGAACTCAAATTGGCTAGTCAACCTCAAGAACACCGCTGGACTTCCATGCCGTTTGCATGACTATATCCATTTGTATAAATAGAGCGGCGTTCGGTGGATTAAAACCCACGAACTCCCCATAACCAGCCAGTATATGGCTATGTAATATCAATGGGTAATTCATATGAACTCCCGAAAGAACATCGGTAAAAGCCTCCAATTGCCTGGAACTATTTTGGGGCTCTGAAGTTTAGATGAATATTGTACAAGTTATGTATTTTTGTGTTATATTGTATATTTTTCTGTACGGAGAGATTATGTAATTAAAGGTGTACTCTTACACAATTATCTCTCCAGTACAGAAAAGCATGATGGGAGATATCCCTGTACAAGAAGTTTTCCACAGAGTGCACCAGGGGAAAACCCCTGGCATGTCATTAAGGAAACCCCTTGCATGGGGATTTGTATAAAACCGGCTGTGGTGTAATAAAAGCTCAGTTGACTCCCAAACTGTGTGTCGTCTAGTTCTTGGGAAAAAGGGATTGTACTGATCACGCTACTTGTACTTTGCATGCTGACTACGTCTACCAGCGGAGATATCGTGGATTATACCTCTGCTCCGCTACATATTCCCAGGGCTTTCTTTGCTTTACTCAAGTTACATTATCCTGTACTTTGATAATACGGATTGGTATGCACCATTTGTTTGTCTTTTCAATGAGATATTTTTGGGATGTCTCCATTACATTTATGTGATTTCTACCACTTTTGTTACCATATTTCTGTTTTCTTTGCCTCCCCTGCTAGGGACATTTTTCCTCATGTGTTTGTCTATTTGTTTGTGAATTGATAAAATTATTGATTAAATATTGACAAAAAAAAAGCATTATTTGGAGGCTACTAATTTGGAGGATTACTACTAATAATAATAATAATAATAATACATTAATATGGCTCATTGCAAACATTTGTAATACGTGCTTAACCCCTTAAGGACCAAACTTCTGGAATAAAAGGGAATCATGACATGTCACACATGTCATGTGTCCTCAAGGGGTTAAACAATATTTTAAATTTACTTAAACTCACCCTATTTCACATATAAAAAACAGATATTTGGTCACATTATACAAGCACATTGTGTTTAAGCCCACCACTACTTACAAAGTACCCTGATATCAGTAGGTTATAACCAACATATTTACATTTTAACACAAGAATATTGTTATTGAATATGCATCACATACTTGCATCATTGCCTATCTGCTCCAAGTAACTCTTCTACAATTTAGGATAGTTTTCAGGATAGTTGTTATGGTACCTGTATGTGTGAAGCAGTGAAGTGACTTTAAAAGATTGTTTGAAAATTGCTTAATAAAATGTGTGTGTGCTGAACTTTAACTGTGTATTATTCACTCATAACCACAAATGTAACAGGCATATTTAGTATTTGCCCACAAGATGGCACTAAATTACTTAACTCACTACATACTAGTGTTCTTCAGAGATCTTTTATTTTGTGCATGACATTAGCAAATAAAAAACAAAAAAATACATAAATATATATTGACTAATAATGACAGTATCTAATGAATAGCTAAACTCCTCACTTCAGACAGTACAACAGAAAATTCATTAGAATTTGGATCCTTTGAAGTGCCTATGGACTTGGACGTCATTAGGTGTCAGTATAATGGGTACACAGTTGTGTTTGCAGGAAGAACAAGTGCACAGTGTTCTGTTTTAATTCTGGTTCATTCAAGGAGCACTGGACTAGCTAATACTCAAGATCTATTTGAAGGCTCTCTTCCTTTTCATCCGAACTCCAGTGAAATATAAGGGTTGCCTTGTTTTTCATTACAAGTTTGCCATCTTACCTGGGTTCTGTCGAGCCTCACTCTCCACCTCAACTACAGGCAACGAAGACCCAGAAGTTCTCTGTCTGAGTTAAACTTGGTAGTGCGTGGCTTAGCTCATTGGCTTATAGCGATCAGCTGACTTGATCGTCCACTGAGCTCTTTCTGCACTATAGGACTTAGCTCAGTAGAGCTAAAAGAAGCTCCTAAGGACAAGCTTCTGGCTCTATGCTGAATAAACTAAGCTCTAAAACGGCTTGACTAATTTCAACAGGAGGTCACCAAGGCACCATAACTACAACAGCTTTCTTGGAGTGTTCACTTTATGTTAAACGTATCTTTTAACACTAACTGTATCTAAATAAAAAAAAAATGTGTGGGTGGATGCTTAGGTAGGCCTAACTCCTATGTTTCACACAGGGCACCTAAGGACTTAAGGTTGGTCCTGTATTGACAACATGTACAGCATATTAACTGCACAACATTGTCCAACAACAATGTTTATGGGCAGGAGATAGTGTAACTAATCAGGAGATTTCTTAGGATTGCAAATACGCTGTTGTGCAAAACTGACATGACAATGCTTTTCAAAAAACACAATTCAAGTCAAAGAGTCAAATTTCTAGTAAATATAACAAAATATATTTCTATCATTATTTTCTTGAACATTGACTTCTATGGTGTCTGCATAGCGGTAAAATAAAACAAATCCAAATAAATGTCAAAATAGTCAAAAAGGGCTTTCATAAAACATCTATCTAAAGCTCAGAAATGACATGTAACAACTACATAATTGCATGGGTTCTTATATGAGTTGCTATAAATGAAAAATGTTAAAGGATCACTATAGGGTCAGGGACACATACATGTATTCCTGACTCTATAGTGTTAACACCACCATCTAGCCCCCCTGGGCCCCTAATGCCTACATAAATATAGTAAAAATCTTACTGTATTCAAACCTGACGCTGTAACTCTGCATGCTGTTAAACTCAGAAAAACAAGCATTCTGCTGACATATGGTAGCCTGATCCAATCACAATGCTTCCCCATAGGATTGGCTGAGACTGACAAAGAGGCAGATCACGGGCAGAGCCAGCATGATTCAAACACAGCCCTGGCCAATCAGCATCTCCTCATAGAGATGAATTGAATCAATGAATCTCTGTGAGGAAAGTTCAGTGTCTGCATGCAGAGGGAGGAGATACTGAATGTTTGGAAGCATTTTAGCCAGTCATGACCCAGGAAAGATATCTAACAGCCATCTGAGGAGAGGCCAGTGACGTTATCCCTAGGCTGTAATGTAAACACTGCATTTTCTCTGAAAAGACAGTGTTTACAGAAAAAAGCCTGAAGGTAATGATTCTACTCACCAGAACAAATTCAATAAGCTGTAGTTATTCTGGTGACTATAGTGTCCCTTTAAACTCGTCTGAGTCCAAATTTCAGCCATTATGAATATGTATTGCTTACAACTGAATTGTTCACTTAAATATAATTTTAGACTTCTTTGTTTCTCAAATTGCATACAATAGAATTATGCTGCATTTTATATGAGTCATCAACTCTTACTGTAAATCTATTGTCGTGGGATAACAGTGGCCTAACAGCAATGTCCTCAACCTTCTATTCTTAAATTAGTTTTGACATCAAAGTGTATTCTTTGGCACATGTCCGATCACTTTCCTGCCTTTTTAATTCTGTACAACAGTTCCTGTTCAGTATAAATATATTACTTTGGAAGAAAGAGTGTTTATATAACCCATGACACATACTTAAAAAAAAGAGATTAGAATTCTATGGCAATTTTACATTTCTAAAATAGATAACCTGGTGAATGGATGGATAAATGTGCATTCATTTTCCTTGTATCATGTATATAGCAGGATTTACCACTAGCAACCTCAAATACACTTTCCTATATATTCTGTAGGCTCTCATCTTACAAAATCAGAATTTGATCAGTATAACATTAGAGATTAGAGGAGAACAAAATATGACATTAGGCTAGTTATAAATTTAGAATTAAACTGTCAGGATTTGGAGGCATAAAGACAATATCATCAAAGAAGCATATAGGAGGTACTGACATGCTAAGGAATTAGCTAGGATATACAAATTAATTATGAAAAGATATCATGAGGAAACAAAAATAAAAGACTGAATGGACAAGGGGAAATGTTATGTTAGATAAGAAACAAGAAATAATATATTCAAAAGCCAAGGTAAGATTTTCTAAGTGAAGGATCAAAAATATACTGTTGTTTCAGGAAGAGGACCTGATAGTTAGCCTTTGCCTAGAGTGAAGTCCGTTGAAGTTCAGACTCAATTATTTCACGTTTTGTTGATTTCTGGTCCATATTTTCTACAATGGAAAGCAGACTTCATAAATATCCTGGAAAAATATGATGGTCTGACTGACCACAATATCATTATGGTGGAGACTAGGCAAGAATGTTTTATTCAGGATTGGATTACAAACAATGTGCCCTTATAAACGGGTAGATCACCAAATGCTAATCTCGTAGTAGAAAACACTTAGAACTAGGGAACATTTTTTATATTTCCACTCGAACCCCCTTCAACTCAATACACATAGGAATTAATGGTACAACATTTTTATGCCTTCCAAAAAATTACTTTGTTCTTGACTGTCATAAACAGTCGCCATCTCTAACAAGACCTTTTTGTTTAAAAGAGTCACTAATTAAGAGTGCAGTATAAAATGTTCTAGCTCAAACAACAACAAACAAAAGATGTCCTGGGCTCACTTATCTACTAAAAATATACAAGGCAGGAGCATATGTTATTTATCACACTGATGCGAGCTATCATGGAAATGAATCAGAACTCTAAGTCCTCTTGTGAAGAATGGTCAACATGTGTTTGTGGTTTTGAGTTCTCTGCAGCCTCACGTTTCTGCTGATACTAGTATTTTTAAATTTGTGATCGTCTTCAGTAATATGTAACAGCTTACATACAATGCAGCTAAAATGTTTAAATGTATTTGTATATAAGTATAATTTATTTAGTAGATATAGAAATATTAGTCGTTAAAGGGAAATTCCACTCACATAAAGCACGTCGGCTTGTCATATTTGTGACAGTCCATAAAAGTGCAGTTTTCAATAGACTGTCACTTTTATATCTGGGGACAGAACACCTCACCGACTGCCAATCAGACAGCCAGGGAGGATTTTCCCACTTAGGTTAGCTCCACAGAGCTAACAGAAGCAGCAAGCATACCTACCTAGAGCTCACCTGCCTCGCCCCTTCTTAATGAGCTGTGCTACATTGAGAAGCATAGGAAAGCTATGTGCATGCGCGATCATGGCTCCATCACTGAGGCTTCAAATTGAGAAGGCTATGGTTGGGGGTTTTCCCAGCACAGACTGCAGACATTAGATCTGCAACTTTTGTAAGTTCTTTCCATATAACCCCAGAGAAAACATGCAGGAAAAATATTGTGCAGGTTTTTTTTTGGAGGGTATACTACTAAATTGTTAAAAAAAAAAAATTCTATGGAGTATTTCTTTAAGGTCCTGCAATTATTTGGGGGTGAATAAATTACTCTAAATGGCCTCAAACTGAGATATGCAGAAAAACTTCACTGATAACGGATATGTTCATTAATTTGCATTTATTTGTAAATTAAATTAATGAAATAAATTAGAGTATTATTTTTATTATTTTATTTTTATTTTTGGCATATATATAGCACCAACATATTCTGCAGCAGTTTACAATATTATAAAAGGGGGAGATTTAACAATAAATGAGACAAAATGTCACAGTAACAATAGGTTGAGGACCTTGCTCAAGCGAGCTTACAGCCTAGAGACTGCTTTTCTTTTCTGACTTGACAAGAGTTCTAGGTGAACTGAATCGTTGTCATACCATGATCCTATTAAAGGACACTATAGTGGTTCCTGGCACTATAGTGGTCCTTTAAAGTCAGCTTGATGCCAATCTATGTTCCCAGACTGTATCTACTGAATATTTGGAGTTTTGCTGCCCATGGGAGCACATTTGGTTGGGCAGTTGTGTAACGGGTGCAGTTCTCTTTGTGTGTTTTTTATTTTCTCTATAGTGACAAGTGGTTCTCTTTTGCTCCTAATATGTGCATTTTCAACTGGTTCTGCTGTTAAGTAAACCTAGGAAGACTGATCCTGTGCTCGTTCTTTCTGAAGGCTCTGTAAATATGGTAATAAATGGTAGACATTTACATTAGTTTTTAGTCGACCGTCATTTTTGTTTACAATCATTTCTTCTGCAAAAGAATACGGGACCGCATTTTAACAGCCTTTGAATAAATTAGCGACTGAATTAGTTTTGTTCTGCGTCATTCACTCATTCATTAATCACGAGTGATGTTGCAGCCAATAACAATGCAGCAACTATGTCTTTCTGACCAGTCCTGTGACCACAATCACGGACCAATTATCAGGCAGTACTATTTGATATTGATTGTTTTATCTGCCAATCACTAGCAAGTTCCTACAAAATTAGACCAACCAAAAATGGTTTCCAAAATGGTTTTGAAAATCTGTAAATAGGAATGCCTATCAGTTTTTTATTTGCCATTGCAGGAACACAGGGATAGTGAACTAGCAGTATTGTGTTGGTTGTTGGATTCTGTTCTGTTTCTTGTAGTTTGCAGTCTTACTACTGAGTCTTACTACTGAGAGAAACTGAGCTATATGGTAATTTAATTGAGAGATAATTAATATTATCAGTAGTTTTAACAACTGGATATTTATTTGCTCCACTATCAAACATTTTGATTTATTTATTAATATATATTTTTATTTATTTAAAGAATAACAAGCAAGAAAGGCAGTGTCTCTCACAAAATAGTAATACCTCACTCAAAAGAACTTAATGGCCCATGGGTATTCCTATTAGCCAGATCTCTAGAAAATTGGTCAACAACTGAACAAACCCTACTGCATAGGGTGAATCTGGCTGCTAGGAGAGCTTTGGCACAGGTATGGCTGCAAAGAGAGGCCCCCAGCCTTTCGGCGGTGATACAAAAAATTAAAGATACTTGCCTGATGGATGACCTGACAGCCCGGGTCGGAGGGTCTGTTAGTCCACCCATTGTACAGCGCTACAGAATCTGATGGCGCTATATAAATAATAAAATAATAATAATAATTGTGTTCCACTTAAACGTCGGGGTCTAATAGTGTACTGTGTTTAGCATGAGGCTTGCAATTTGCATGTTACTTTAGTGTAGATTTCACTTTTCTCACTTTAGGTGAAAACAGCTGAATTCAGCAGATTCAAAGTAACCCTTGCTAACAAAATAATAAATTCAAAACTCATCTTCACCATAATTATTATTATTATTATTGCCATTTATAAAGCGTCAACAGATTCTGTAGAGCTTTACAATATTATAAGAGGGGGGATTTAACTATAACCATAACCAATTTCTCCCTGCAGCCTGATTCACCTTTGTTCACATAACTTTCCCTCACTGCAGGGGGAAGGGTGTCCCGAGGGCCATACTGAGGGAAGTCATAGGGCAGCACGGGGAGGAAGAATGCCATCATTGGCCATCTGTGAAAAATCATGCTTTGTGTGCTGTTGAGGGATGGAGTCTATGCACAGAATTCTCATTCCATGCAGGCTGCTAATGTTGCTAAGTATTTCTAAGTATGTAGTGATGTCCCGAAAAGTTCGCCGGGAACCGTTCGCTGGCGAACATAGCGTGTTCGCAGTCGCAAACACGCGCGATGTTCGGTACGCCCCCTATTCGTCATGGAGGTGGAGGATCTGGGAGGGAGGGTCTGCTGCTGATTGGCTGGAATGTGTCTCCTGACTGTGAGGTACAGGGTCAAAGTTTACTCAATGATAAAGAATAGGGGGCGGACCGAACATCGCGCGTGTTCGCGACTGCGAACACGCTATGTTCGCCGGCGAACGGTTCCTGGCGAACTGTTCGGGACATCACTATAAGTATGTGCAGTGTTTCTCAGTGAAACACTGAACATGTAGACTCCAAACACCATGACCACTTCAAATCGCTGATGTGGTCACAGTGTTTGGACTAACCCTTTAATATAGCCATCACCTACAGCTGTCTAAATTTTGCCATTCAGATTTCAATGTGCTATAATTCACAGTGAATGTACCTTGGCTATTTTAGCCCATTTTTGCAATTCGGATTTCAATTGCCTGCAATTTGTTTTTTTTAGTGAATAAATTCTTAATAAGGTTTCACACAAAACTCTACATTGTAGTGATTTTCTAATGGCAAAAATAGCTGTTTTGAAATAAAAATCTCCAATTCAGCTATAACATAGCTTAGTTATTAAAACATCTATATTGCAGATTTTAATTGACTAAAATGTACATTTTATTTAAAAAAATAAATAAAAAAATCCTATGCATTCACTTTGAATTACCAACAAGTCACAGTTTAGTGAACAACCCTGCAATAATACTATTAAGCTTTGGGAGAGGGGTTGGGGAATGTGCTAATAATTCTGACTGATGTCCCAAATGTAAACACAGTATGCAAAGAAATCTATCCCTTTACCCCTCCCCCAGGCTCAAACTTACATGTCAACAAGCAGGTCACAGTCAAAGTAGCCACTATTCGTGCCTTCACGCACCGCGCGGAATGCCGGGAATTATAGTTCAACCCCCTGGTTAAATGCCTACGTGTTAACAAATGTTGAACTACAACTGCCTGCATCCTTTGTCCCGTTAGAACGAATGGTTCTTTTGCCAACTCTCGCATTGGATGCAGGGACTTGTAGTACACAGTTGTTTTTATCGCCGTTGTAGTGAACACGAAAAGACCACAGCTCCCGTCATGCTGCGCGCATTCAGACTTTAACTACGAGAAGCTCTCCATACAAAATAACAAGTCTGCAGGATTTCTAATGGTGCCAGGTAGGTGCCTTGTGTGCTGTACCCTGGTATATCTCCATACAGGCTATATTTTTGTCATTTTATATAAAGATGTATTTTTAAAGGAGGGGAAATTGCCTGATTTGTGTTCCTGTGTATTCTTCACATTGTTTATCAATGCAGATATTCTCTTCCATTATAGCAGAGATGGCAAACCCCAGGCACTGCTGTGTACACAACAGAGAGCAGTTTAAAATATACAATGTAAAATATCTCCATTTTTACATATAAACCCCATTCAAGTAATTTTGTATAAATAGGTTTATTATGTGCCCCTGCCATTCCTCCCCCATCTAAGAAAGTTCTTATTTTCCTTAAGGTTTAGCTACAATGGTCATTTTACCCCTTTCTTTTCTGGGAGGTGAAAGGGACAGTCTAGACTTTAATGAATTGTCCAGAAAACCCCTTAAACAAACACACATTAAAAAAATAATAATTATACTTCTTAATGCCCCATTTTTGCAGCAGATTCCTGCGTGTGCGAAGACCAGGGCGTGTGTGAATTTTCTCATTTAGTACCGGTGCTTATTTTATTAAAGAGAGCGTTCTGCATGTCCTATAAACCTATGCCTGGTAGAGGGTTATGGGATTTCCAGTTCAGCAGTCATGAGTAGTTTTAGCAATGGAAAAAAAATGAATGAAACTACGTAACAATAATAATAGCAAATGTTTCTGGTTTCGTTTTCTGTTAGCATGCTAAGTATTGAAACAAGATAGAATATTCCACACTGAGTAGATTTATTGATAGTGTTTTATTTTCTCCTAAATAAACCTAGTTGCTTCTATAAATATACACATCTACTGTATGGACGAGCTGAAAACTGTATGGCAGTTGGACATTTGTTGCCTAATCATGTACCAAACTCAGCTATAACTAGAAATGTAGTAATTGTCACCTCACCAATATTTTTCCAAAATCTGAGTCTCACACGCAGCTGAGATTAACACAGTAAGTAGAATTCATAATCTGCCAGAAGAAATCAATCAGTCCTGCAAGGGATCCCATAGGGTCTGCTGTGATTAATTGATTTCCTAAGGAACTTTGTGAATTGTACATATTGCCGCTAGCACTATTCGTATAACTCCCAGCAGGGCGTGGACTCCTCGATGTCTGGGAAAAGGTGGCGACGATGTTTGGAAATTGCAAGCTGGCATAAGCAAGCAGAAGTTACAATAATAATTTAGGAATAATGGAGTCCTTTGAGCAGATGGAGTGTCCTGAAATGTAATTTGCACGCAGTCATAAAAAAAAAAAAACTAAAGTGTTCTGGCGACTTAAATTTGGGTTCATCTGCTCTGGACTGTGTCATAAAGCAGGTCTGGCACACATTAATAGACCTTAATGAACCCATAAGTATAAATCTACTGTAATTGTGTTTACTCATCAACTTTTTTTTATTTTCCTTAGCAACCTTTGATACTGCAGAGTTAAGGAAGCAAAAAAATCCAGATAAAGTCAGCATTTACTGTTACTGCGTGGTGGAAACGCTAGTAAAAAAGAAAAAAAGTTTAGTGTGTTTTGTTTTATTAATTAATTAACCCATTGAGCACAGAGCAATGCGCAACTCACAGCCATGGCTCTCACATTTATTCTAAATGGTCTCTTTAGGATTGTGGGATAATCTGGAAATGTTTGGTGGCTTGGGAATAGATTTTGTTTACGAAAGTATAAATGTAAAGCGAAGCTTGAGAAACATTCCTGGAATATAAAAGACAGGTAAATTATTTTTATTAACAGCATACACATACAGTCATACGCTCACATTATCTCTCTCTCTCTCTCTCTCTCTCTCAAACACACTCCATTTAACCCTGTTTACCATCATTATACATCTGATCAGCCTATCCCATACATACGTTACATTAGTGGCATCGTCTCACACACACACGTTACTAGCCACTGACATTGCAAACACACACACAATTAGACAATCACTCATTTGTGTTGCCGGGTGTCCTCTCTCCGACCTCCTTTCCAGACATAACTAAAGACAAAGTTCCCCTTCCACATGAGAGGCATCCATTTTTACCCTGTTTAACACACGGCCAATAAATTCTGTCCGAAGATCGGTGGAATTGATGTTACTAATGCAGATGTAGGGAAACCGCAGGAGACCCATGTAATTGTCAAACTGTTAGATTACTCACCATGAGACATAGCTAGATTCCTGAACCAAAACGGTTTCAGGGTGTTGTAGTTATTATGGTGCTCAGTATGTTCTATTTAAGGTACATTCCAGCGTGCTGTAGTGGTTATGGTGCTAGGAGGGCCCTAGCACCATCGTCGGAGAGCCAGGTGTTCCTAAGCGCAGTTTAGCTCGTTGGCAAGAGGACGATGAGCTAACACTCTGAGCCAATGAGCTAAGCCCTGCATTGTAGCGAGCTGTGGTGCTTATTTTGGTTGGAGTGTTCTTTTAAGTTAAGTTAGCATTGATAACTGCTGGGGTGATTAGTCAAATTTGACCATTCTGTCACTTATTTAAATACTTTAAATTTTCACGTTCAACTTGATTATCACCGTACAGTGTGTATACAAGGACAATGAAACACAGTTGGCCTCTGAAATACATTGGAAAATAATAAAATATACTATAGAAAAAAATTACTCTCATTGTAAGCTTTAGCAGTCCTTACCTAATGCCATAGTACATCTAGTACCTAAGAAATACAATCCCATCTTCATTAATGAAAAAAGTTTAACAGACTAATAATACATATGGACGTTGCACAATAGTGCTACCAATATTATACAAATTCACCATATCGCCTATAGCCCCTAGTCCAAGTAGAAAGTGTCTATCCCACAAAAACCACCATATCGCCTGCAAATAAAGTGTATCAAACTAATATACTATTAACACAATGTAGTGTAAATAAAGTCAACAATACCTTTATCGTGTGTGAGGTATCGCATACCGCAATTCTCCGCTTGCCACAATGCACCATTTAGTAAATATACTCTTTAGGGAGGTCACATTGAACAATGAGCTGACAGCAACCAAGTTACAAAAAATTCAAGTAAAAAAAAAAAAACAGTTGGAAACAAAAATCTTCTGCGTTTATTTTGCAACTTAACCACAACTTCCCAAATTAGCGAATTGTTTTATGAGATGCAATGTTTATTCTATCCTCTCTGATGTCTTTTCAAATATGGTGTTGATAACGCAAAATTATATTTTGGACATTTTGTAAGGTGTTGTTGGTTTCTTTGGAATGCTGAAGTTTGTTTGTTATTTTATGAGAAATGTATTAGTAGAATAATAGTCTTTCTAAACATTGTTGTATGCTTTTTCTTTTCCGTTTTAGATGATTTTGTCTACATGTTATGCTACACTTAGGCAGCATGTCTGAAAACTCTCCAAGTTTCCTAAAGGAGCATAACAGACATACTCCAATCCGATGCTTCTCACAGAGAAGCATTGCACAAAACATACACAGCGTTCAACATCAGCATACATCGCATGCTGCCCCCTACGAAAGATAGACTTGATTATTAAATCTGTTAAAGTCCACATTTCTAAATATAAACAGCGCCGTTTCTCAGAAACTGCACTGTTTTAAAGTGCAAGTCTGCGAGGGCAGTATCTATGCGTAGACATACACTTCCTTTAACCTTTCCTGGTCTGTCTCTCTGCCTCACACAGAGGAACTTTAAATAATGTCAAGCCTCTTCACACACTGTACAGGAGCTGAAAACCATTGGTTATTTGGTTTTTTTTTTGTGTTTTTTTTTAACTAGCATAGCCAAACCTTAAATTATCAATTAACTTGCAATTTATATTTTTGTTACAGAGCATCCAGGGATTTGAGGATCTTACGCAACGGCCTGAACAGTATTGCAGAAAACACACGACCGAGGGTACATTTCCTCTTTTATGTCTAATGAGGGTTGTCATATGCTTTTATTCCAGTAGGCTAGAGGATGTAGCCTTACATGTTCTGGATATAGCCTAAAAATGTACTGTCAGTTTAGAAGTCAGGTAGGGTGTTGAATGCCATATGTACCAACTCTTGCCTCGACTTAATATTGCTGAATAAGCGTATCAAATGATTTAATACTGTGAATAATATTTAAATGTATCCATAATTATTAAATGGAGCCTGTCAATGCTAAAACTACTTTAGCTCTTTTAAAAGAGCTTGAAAATTCCACATATACATTGTTCTAGCAGCTCTGCTAGCAAATGTGTAGATTTAGGGAAAAATCCATTTAAAAAGAACATTCCTTAGATTTGCTAGAAAATCAAAAAGAAGAACTACACCCTGTCAATTGAAGACACTCGCATTTAGCCTTTCGTCAGATCTAAGAAAATTCATAAATTTATGGAGGTTTTAGCTAGGCCCTAAAAGAATGAAGCATTCCATTGCTACCACACCTACACAAATGGCTTATAAAGTCAGAGATGGTAGAGCAGCTGACGCAGGACATCCAATTTACTATTGCTTTTCTTCAACGCCCTGGATCGTAAAATTGGAGAAATAACATTGAATCATAATGCAGATTCATCTCCATGACGAAATCTGGTTCCAACCTGGGATCTGAAAGTGGTCCTTAATGCAGTTTGTGAACACCCACTTGTACCTCTTTCTTCAGCACCTGTCATTCCTTACGTTCAGAGAATTGTTAAAGGAACACTATAGTCACTATAACAACAGCAGCTTAATGTTGTTCTGGTGTCTATAGCCTGCAGGCTTTTGAATGTAAACACTGCCTTTTCAGAGAAAAGGCATCGTTTACATTACTGCCTAGGGACACCTCTAGTGCTTCCTGGGTCAGTGCTGCAAGGTTCAGCATCTCCACGCTTTGCATAGAGGCTCTAAACATTTCTAATAGAGATGCATGGTTTCAATACATCTATATGAGCAGATGCTGATTGGTGCAGCTCAGCGTTTTGCCTGCTCATGCTCAATAGCCCCCCAGTACTTTCTTATGGGAAAGCATTGGATTGGCTGAGATTGTCAAGTTTGTTGATCTCAGCCAAGGGGTCGGACTGTGGGTGGGCCAAGCCTGAAAAAAGGTGAGTAAAATCACCTTTCACTTACCTAATTGGGGGCTGAGGAGCTAAAATGTGTTTTCATAACTATAATGGCAGGAATACGTGTTTGTATTCCTGTCAGTATAGTGTTCCTTTAAGCTTCAGTCCTTGTCAGCAATTTACCCTTACACATTTTCATAAAAACTGAGTGGTTTTGACTACAACACAGTTCAGGTTATCATTTACTCAGAAACGAACAAAGGCAGGCAAGTTTCTTCTCTATATGCACAGTGGCAATGGGTGGATTACCAACTTAATTTAGACAGCATATAAAGCTTCATGAAAAAGCTCCTCCTGCCTAACATGAGGCACAATCTACCTGGACACTTCCAAGATTTGGCCTTTAAGATCAAATTTGGAAGGCGACCACATTGTCATCAATTTTTATATAAACATTAGACACTAACATTTAGTTATCCAGGCTAAGGCATTGCAAGTAGTGGTTTTGTGAATCGATATGACCCAGCTTGTGACATCCCATGTGTAGTACTGCTGCAATATGACATGACAAATAGATTTTGTACTTACTGTAAATTATTTTGTTTTTGTATGAGCCATACTAATATTACACTGTATTCTTGTATACTCTTTTATTGTGTTTTTTGTATTAACGAACTATGAGGACTGTGCTAAATGTATAGGATGGGGAAGGGGATATTGAGAAGAGGAACATAACTTTTAAAGGGACACACTAAGCACCAAAACCACTACATCTTAATGTAGTGCTTTTTGGTGCATAAACCCTTTACCAGCGAATTGACAAATCTATTTATTATAAATGGTAGTATTTACATTTGTCATGAAGGATTCCTCAATCAGACAGTCACAAGAGACACTTCCTTGAGGAGACCTTCAACAATTGAAAGCATTCATGTTTTATGTTGCAATGCTTTTTTTAGGAAGGAGATATATACTCTAAGTAAGAAAAAATTAGACATTAAAAATCAATATATTTAGTTTTAATGTTAGTGTTCCTTTAAATTTTGGTCCTACACTTTGTTTTTAGTCTATATGCGAAGGTGAATGCTATTGTGTAAAACCGCCACTAATATTGAGTGAAAAAAATATTTTACAGTAAGTGAATTATGTTTATTAAAAGATAAAGGAGAACTAACTTAGATATTGCCTTAAGTAACAGTTCATTATTATTGGATTACGGTTTATAGGTGATGTCGGAGGAGAGGACTGGAGAGGAGGAGATTGTTTTGGGGGGGGTTCTTTTGTTAGTGATGCTTTTTTTAAGTTTGTCTGTATTAATGTTCAGTATTATTGGTAATATAAAAGATAAAGGGACACTATAGTCACCAAAGCCACTACAGCTTAATTTTGTGGTTTTGGTTTCTGTAGCATGTGTCTGTAATTTTAGCACGGTGAATGCCTCCTTTTTAGAGAAAAGGCAGTGTTTATATTGCTGCCTGGTAACATCCCTAGAGGTGCTTCCTAGTTCAGTGCTTGTGCTGCACTTCAACATATCAATAACAAAAATATATCGCTCTGCATTGAGACGCTGAAGACTCAGCATAGAGATGCATTGATTAAATGCATCTCTATGAGGAGATACTGATTGGCCAGGGATGTGTTTTGCCTATTGGAAGGCATTGGATAGATGGAGATCAGCAAGGTTAATGATCTCAGCCGTAAGACAGGTTAACTTTCTGACAGATGAACAATGTCTAAAAATCCTGTTGGGCTGGAAAGGTAGAATAGTGAATTATGATGAGCCATAAACACTGCACATGTATAACATGGCATATTACACTCGTGAATTTAATGTCAAATATTTAAATGTTGAAACTGACTTGAGATCTGAAACAAATGAAATCTGAGAGACCTGCCTTTTTTCATTCTTCTGATGTTATATCATGACGGTGAAGAAAAACAGACCTTGTTGTACTGTTTAAAGTGCACTTTATTTATGAAACTAATCACAGACTGAAAAATAAAACTAATTACAGTTAGCAATTAGCAGCAGAACTGTCAGCCATATATTAAAAGCACTCCACAAAGTCATACTCTGTGTTGTGGACTGGAGAGGTTGTGAATTCTTCTTCGGCTCCGAAGACAGGAAGATAACGGACAAAGAACTTGACTTTAAGTATTAAGTTCCATCAATAATTTATCTTAATTGGAGCAATCTAATATTCTGCCTTCTCTTTGTTTCCTTTTTCTTCTCCTGTTCCCTATGATATACGTATATATTTTATATGTTTAAGTAATTTTTTTTTTATGTGCACATTGCTCAGTAGCAAGTCAGAGCTTGTAGTTAGTTAATATTGGCTTTTACCAATGATAGCACTGCAAGAATGTGTGGATTATATTTCCCGTGTAAAGGCTAGCTGAGAATCATGGTATATGTAGTCCACAAAATTGTGCAGTGCCATTGTTTACTCTTATTTCATAACAGATAAACAACTTTTTTTGTCTTCTTCATTCAATTACCTCCCGATTTCCTTGACTCTGTAGCCCATCATTGAGACGTTCCTTGTCATTTCAATATTTGTGTATTCCATTGTGTGCATTCTATGATGTGTTTTCCAGCTGTTTTTATTTTTGTTTAGTATTTATAATTCCTGCTCTCACTATTTCTATCCCTCCCCTTTCTCAAATCAAACACTCCCCCCCCCCCCTTCTAAAAATTGCCTCTAACTGTTAAACAACATGAACTTGATCACTTTCTTGCTATCCTTCTCTCTAGGTAAGATGTGGTGTACCAAGTTGGCGTGGCTTTATCCTCTCACTAGAGCAGGGGTAGGCAACCTGCTAACAAAAGGGACTAAGAAGCAAGTTCGCCTTTATTCCAGATTTCACAGAGCTTTTCCGTCAGTTCGATGGCTCAGTACAGCTCCTGAGGCCAATATGTGCTCATGGGTTCTGCACAATGATCACTTTGGTGAGTTAACATAATCAGCACAGTCTGTGAATTACATTGTCAGTCACACTTTGTAATAATTGCTAGGAGCGTCTAGGATCATTATCTGTTTTTAAATAAACATTTTAATTCCCTTTTGCCTGGAAACATTGATTGAACGTTGATCAGATTGGTATTAGACTTTCATTCATTCTTCCAAAACCTTTTTTTAATGGATTTATTTATATTTTGAGCAGTGCTTCTAATATCTGTCTGTTTGTTGTTCTCCTGTCCATTTTATTTTGTTCTGTTTTTATCATTTTTACAATTCCTCTTATTTGCTGGAAAGTCAGATGGCATTTCTAAGGCATTTAACCAGAAGCTATTTCTTTGTTTGCTGGTCTGCATGTCAAAAATATAGGTCATCATGTGTTAAGCTACATTGTTAGTTCAATTATAGCCCCACCCAGGTTGCAACACGCTTCTTCATTTTATGAAACTGTTGCAATTTTCCTGGCCTTAAAGGGACACTCCAGGCACCCAGACCACTTCTGCCCATTGGAGTGGTCTGGGTGCCAACTCCCACTACTCTTAACCCTGCAACTGTAATTATTGCAGTTTTTTATAAACTGCAATAATTACATTGCAGGGTTAACTCCACCTCTAGTGGCTGTTTAGTAGACAGCCACTAGAGGGAACTTCCTTGTCCACAGCACAGAAAACCTGTGCTAGAGCGTCGCTGGATGTCCTCACGCTGTGTGAGGACCTCCAGCGTCGCTCATTTCCCCATAGGAAAGCATTGAAATGCATTTTCAATGCTTTCCTATGGGGAGCGCTAACGCGCATGGCGCATGCGCATTAGGTCTCCCCGGCCGGTGGGCAGCATCAGCAGACGCAATCAGAGTGAGGAGCGGTGCGGAGGAAGAAGCAGCGACGTGGGACATCGTCGCTGCCTCAGGTAAGTTACTGAAGGGGTTTTGACCCCTTCAGCAACCGGGGATTGGGGGGTGGAGGGGAGAGGGAACCTGCAGTGCCAGGAAAACGGATTGTTTTCCGGACACTGGAGTTTCCCTTTAAGTGTTTTGGTAGTAGTTTCTATCATCTAAGTCGTATCGGCAGCCATAACAAGCTGTGAGTGTGATATTTAATATTTGCTTATTCATTATCTTTAGGATTCTTGTGTATATGAGAATTGCTTTATTGCTGTTAATTGTGTGAGGAGTAAGGATTTTAGCGATATTCTGTGAATTTTTGATTTTAGTTTGTATTAAAGAATTATCTGTTTTCTTGATAGAAACTGTCTTTTATGGTTTTATATATTGTTTAGGAGTGCACATACTATTTTATGTATTTTGAGTTCTTTTTTTTAAGTTGCTTGTATATGTATGTAGCTGCCCAAATTAATTTACTATTTTGGTTATCAGTGATTTACCCTTCTGCTTTTGTTTTAAAAATCTAGGTGATCATGTGTTAAGCTACATTGTTAGTGTAATTATATGCACAGTGCAGAGACATAGAAAGCCTTTGCAGAGCAAATACTTGTGGGGTCTTCCTAAAAGTCATACATCTTTACACATCGAGTAGGAAAGTTAAAAACCCATACATATCACAGAGTGCTTTTCCTGACCACTCTTCCTTTGTCCCATCTCTGAAGATGCGAGAATAGATTTTATATAATAGATCATTTCCATTCGACCTTGGTGAAAAGCTAGGACAGGCTGATGAATAATTAGGGATGCTTAGTCATGTGACACACTAGTCTGAACTCGATCCCTAATTTTTAACTCCTATTTGTCTCAAATAATGTTTACGCTCCGGAAACAGGTAACTGAGCACTTTCTATAAAAGTATTACATTTGTTAAATATATAAACTCACAGCACTCTTTTTAACTGCTATATCTAATCACAGTTTACATTATATGTATCCCTTTACCGGTTAATAACTATTGATTTTAAGGATGCCCCTTGTTGAGGCTGTCTACATGTGCCAAATATGTAAATACAAAGAAATATCTGTTAATATACAACTTCATACATGCAAGCATAATATATTGCATTATTTAGAATACAAAGTTATTAAGAAAATACATTTTAAAGGCGGGTGCTTTGTGTCATGCATTTTCCTTCCTGAAGTTACCCTATAATTTTGGATTGTTACATATTTAAGAGCATTAACATTTTTTTTTGAAGAGATAGTTATTATTTAATGTTATTTAAATTTCCATAGAACTTCTTTACTCTGGATCATGTATGCGTTTCAATTACGTTTGGCTGCGGGACCACTGTCGCTCCTCTTCGTGTTTCAATTCCAAAACCAACCAGCGTAGCCTCGACACGGCCAGTGTGGAACTCGACATCAAGCCCACACAGGTGCGAGTGGATGAGACGAATATATATCTAACTTGTAAGTGAGGAGGAAGATGCATGCGTATTGTCATATTTACCCATGTGGGAATTATTACACACTTGCTTGGCTACTATTTAATCTTCACTATCATCACCAGGAGGTCTATCTAAAATTACTACATTCTTCCACTAAATTAGTGGATACATTGTCTAAATTGTAAATCATTGATGTTACCTAGTACAATTTGTATATTTTTTTTTTTTTTTTAAAGACTTCGAGCAGCATAAAACCAGACATAAATAAGGAGCAATTTATACTAAGAGAACATCAGTGAATAAATGTATGAAAATATATGGTTACAAATTATTTTGACAAAATAACCACAAGTCATACCTGCTATATAATGTCAAACTGAAGTTGGAGATAAAAGTGGCTTTCTTTGATTGTGTTTTTTTTTTTTTTTTTTTGCATTTTGTAGGGCCGGATGGTCATAAAACTCGGTACGGTTTGGAATGGTTGATGCAGAACTGCTATGAAGGACAGAAACAACGGTTTGTCCAGCCTCGGGTGTTGTGGAATGCAAAGATCTACAACGAGGCAGATATACCAACCGTTAGCTTTTTAGACTTCCTGGAAACTCAGGAGGGGCTGAGAAACTTCCTAGAGAATTTCTTACTCTATGGTATTGCCTTTGTAGATGATGTCCCAGGAACCCGAGAAGACACGGAAAGGGTAGCCACACGTATCAGCCACATCCGGTAAAAACATAGTACTTAGATCCCAGGCTTATACAGAGCTAAATTCTTCCAATGGTCATTATTCACTATGCTTTCAATATATTAAGTTTTAGTTAGTAAGACGTTTTGCTAGTTTCTGTATTGATCTAGTGGAATAGGAATTTCTCCATTCACCTCCCCCAAAAAGGCAAATATTTTATTTTTCTACGGTCCACTTGTAGACATACAAGTTTTCTGTTCAGCCTTAAAATTCCTTCTTATTTCTATTTGAATAGTTGCCTTCTTTCTTAGTAAGTACAGATTGCCATTAGTTAAATACACTAGGCCCATCAGCAGCTTCTTTTCATGCAACATTTTTTCCTATTCAAAGCAAACTTGCTGAATTGAAAGATGCTTTCAGCAGGTCTAGTGTCTCCTGTCGTATTTCATGCATGTTACATTCTTCCAGGTTTGAACAGGCAACCTGCTTTTTTTCCCCAAGTTTTCTAAGACATTTTGTCATAGCACTGTATGTGATGTCATGGATACACACTGATATCACTGATGACATACATTGTAACTTTATAAAGGATCCAAATAAATGGTATTAATCAAATTAATCATTTGTTTGTATTCTCAAGCATAGTACAAAAAAAAAAGCTATCTATGCTTAATTGTAATTTTTCCTCCTTTTATTACAGTACATAATAATAGTGCAGACTCCATTCTGGCTTTGCTTTAAATGTGATCCAGTACAGTCTCTTGAATTTGCATGCCCATGTATGATACTCTGAAGAAATGCCCAAATGTGTGCATGCGCTTTTATGGGATTTCTTTACACGTACACACAGAGCATCACTGGGTCACAATGTGCCATGAACACAGAAGTCTGCAGAGATAAGTGTGTTTTTTTTTTACACAGTTTACCCATACTTCCAAAAACTGACATCACGTCAGAATCACGTCATTGCCTCTGCCCAAAATGTTCGGTGCCGCCCAAGTTACTGGCGTCACCCTGGTTGTTGTGGACAGTTTCCTGTACAGTTCCTAAATGCGGAACGCAAAACACTTTAACATACCCTTTGACACTCCCCCACCAAAAAAAAATCTAACCTGCATTTAAAATATTAATATATATTAGTAGCGTCCAATTTGTGTTTTCCAACAACAATACAATGGCTACATTTAGAGACTTCTCGATTGTTTAGTCTTATATTCAGTCACCTTCCCCTTTTAGATGAAACACACCATACACCATATATTTTGCCTAAATTAATTATGACATATTCCCTTACAGATTCTTATTATTCTAGATTAAGGATTCACACATTTCAATGTTTTGATTATTTAGGTTTTTGTAATAACTGTGAAAAATGCATTTCTACAGGCTGGTGTTGGCTCCCAGTTAATACATTATATAGATAATGTGTTTTTAAAAAAAGATGCAACGGCTCTGTCACCAAAGATAAACTTTATCTAATCTCCTTCTATATAGCTCCCTGTTCATAAAATACATAAGGAAAATCTAGGGACTGCTTTTCCTTCAATTCAATCGATCAGTATAATCAATCCCACAGAATGGAAACTGCAGACATCATGGGCAGAGGAGAACAAAATGGCTGCATGCAGATATTGAGATCCAGCACAAAGGATAACAGATATAAACAAAGACAAGTAACATATGAAAGAGTGTAATCATTAATATAAGGGGGACATAAGGAAATGAAAACCAAAAAAAAAAAAAAATCATAACTTGGACACTTTAAATTAGGCTCCGCATGGTCCTCGCAGACAAAGGACACTACCTAGTGTGTTTGCTTGTTTAATGACTAACCATTGTGATTATTCTCTCATTTTAAAACAATGTATATTTGTTTATTTTCTAAAATAGAATATCTAGGGTCATTTCAGCCTCTGTATTTAGTATATAATGCCAATAAAGAGTTGTGCTTTAAATTTGTATGTAAAAATATATGCTAAAATGATGATTTATGGAAATTTACAGAGAAACTATCTATGGCAAGATGTGGGATCTCACTTCTGACTTCTCGCGAGGGGACACTGCTTACACAAAACTAGCTTTGGATCGGCACACAGATACCACTTATTTTCAGGAGCCCTGCGGGTGAGTGGCTTACAAATAAAATGTTTTAATCCAAACAAATTCAGAAATCAGTTGGCATTTAGTGCAGCCATGAAGATTTATCTAAGTATCTAATTTCTATGCACAATTATACCGGAAACGAGGCCCAAAAACAAACATCTGTTTTTGCCAGTGAAATATATACCTGTTCACCTTTTAGTAAATTGGAACCACTAGTAGTTTCCACATAATTTCATTTTTAAATGTTTTATATTAAAGTGGCACTTCAAGCATCTTACCTGCTGCACCTCCTTGATGTGGCTATGGTACTGTGGCAGATTAGCCTGTGTACCTCTCTCAGCCAATTGTGGTTGTTCAGGTTGGACAGATACGCACGCAATAGTTTGTAGTTTCCACATTATGAGTGTGGATGAAGAGAGAGGTTTATGAGAGTTGGGGAAAGCCATGTTTTTGTCAAACCACTCCAAAATAGTGTGACCATAAAAATAAAATAGTTGTAGTGGCTATAATGCTTACAATGCCTACTAATTTTTCCAACTATTCGGGCTTGCAATGATCTGCACAAACCACTCCTGTTTAGATATAGTAATTTAACTACTTTCTGGTGGATTGGTAATAATGAAAACTTTTGGATAACCAGGTATGTTGATATCAAAGGAACACTGTAATGTTAGGAAAACAAACATGTATTCCTAACAGAGTGTTTTTCTTTCTATTTAGATTCAGTGCATCCCCTTCAAAATAAAGCTTTGTTACTCAACTTAACTAATCTCCCGATGACTGACCGGTCTTGCTATGGCCTGCTGCTTCTCCCCTGGCTGAGATCATGATTACTGTATGCTCCTGTAGGAAAGCATTGGAAGGCTACAGCGCATGCACAGCAATCACTTGGCTGTTCCAGTGAGCATCTTTTTATAGAGATATATTAGATCAGCTTATATCTATGAGGAGCATTCGACCTGTTCATGCAGAGCATGAAGATGTCAAATGTCAGTCCTACAAAGATTTCAGGACCTCACCAGGAAGGACCTCTAGTGGCTGAGTGACAGCCACTACAGGTGACTTTAGGTACATGTGTAGCATTGCCTTTGCTCAGAAAAGGTAGTACTTAAAATCCTGTAGATTCCCCTCTCTTTCCCTTTGGCCACAGACAACCAGGGAGATAGTGCCCCTAACAGTGTCAAGGGTTTGAATTTTGTGGAGCATCCCAGCCCACCCACAAAAGAGTTGCATGTGGCTAGGGAATTTTTTGTGGTAGGAAACACACAGGAGGTTGACCCCCTCAAGGTTGGTGGAATCCACATGTAGCGTAGAAGATCCACTCCAGGGGTTTGTTAAAGCTCCAGATCTACCTAGTGCCAAGAGAAGTCCCTCAGATTGTAACCCACTTAGACAGATTAGCACATCGAGTAAACAATGTGTATTTTCAGAACCTTGCCGTCCCAATTTAAAGCCTGATTAGTCATCTTAAATAAGGAAGGGTAAAAAAACTGTTGTTCTGTTAGCTAAAGGTTTTGCATATAATTTAGTGTCAGTGTTGGACTGCAATTTTGACATGCCATGGGTGACTTGCCCGGCTTAGGTAGTGTTACTATATGAGCGATCAACATCTCCTGTGGGAGGGAGCCCGAAGTGCAGCTACTGTTGTACAGGGTCGTTAGGTATGGTGTGAGTTGTGCTTTAACCCCTTAAGGACCAAACTTCTGGAATAAAAGGGAATCATGATATGTCACACATGTCATGTGTCCTTAAGGGGTTAAAGGAGAGATAGTATATTCCTGGGGGGCTATCCGTTCCCAGTGCCTTCTGGTTAGGCAAGGCAGTAATTGCCTTTTTAATTTCTTTGCGAGTAAATGGTTTAGTCAACTCTGCTGCTTTGCTGTATAAGAGGGTCAGCTAATTCATTGAGGTAGAAAACTAATCAATGATTTCTGCTGATGGTGAGTAGGTATTGGGGTCCGCTTTTAGGTTATATAAGGTTTGGTAATATCATGCAAATTCCTCTACTATGCGGGAAGGATCTAATACTTTATTTCCCTTTAAGTTTAGAATGTATGCAATTTTGGATGCTAACAATGGGTTTCCTGACAAAAGGCCACTTGTGCTATTGCTCTCTTAGCCTCCTGAAGAGCCAGTCTACGCTTATGTGGAGAGTCCAGCCATTTAGCGTTTAATGAAACAAATGTGAGATTCATATTTTAGTTGTGGAGTATGCGTAAACAATATTAGGATGTTTTTGCAGCATAGCCAGGCCCTCTCCTGTCCTCAACAGCTCTGTTATATAGCATGCATGAGATATTGTAGTGCATGCCCAGAGTAGGTATGTGAAACACTCATTAACATTTTGAGTTCCTTGGCAGACAGAAATTTAGTTACACCAGTAGGTATCAATCATAAAGTAGAGAAAAAAAAGTGTATGTCACTTATATAAAACTATATACAAGTACCAAGCGTGAGTTGCCATCTAGAAAGAGGATGACTATGGTAAGGTACCGAATACTGTAGAGTATTTATAGGCTCTAATTACAGTGCTAAATTATAGAGTGTGGTGGGTTGGCCTCGAAATCTAGGTAATGCACCAAACTTATTATAGACTGTAAGCTCGTTTGAGCAGGGTGCTCTTCAACCTATCGTTCCTGTAAGTTTTCTTGTAATTGTCCTATTTATAGTTAAATCCCCCCTCTTATAATATTGTAATGTGCTACGGAATCTGTTGGCGCTATATAAATGGTAATAATAATAATACTCAGCCTATGGTAGCCATTATCTGTATCAGTTATAAATTCTGTGCTATTGAAATGGACATATCTAAAAATATTATTTTTTATTTTTTTTTAAATACAGTGAGGGAAAAAAGTATTTGATCCCCTGCTGATTTTGAACGTTTGTCCACTGACAAAGAAATGATCAGTCTAATTTTTATGGTAGGTGTATTTTAGCAGTGAGAGACAGAATAACAACAAAAAATTTTTTTTCCAGAAAAACGCATGTAAAAAAAGTAATAAATGTATTAGTTCTCTCACTGTTAAAATACATCTACCCTTAAAATTATAGATTGATAATTTCTTTGTCAATAGGCAAATGTTCAAAATGGGATCAAATACTTTTTTTCCCTCACTGTATATATCAGTAAGTGAATCGCTTTTTATTTTTTTTTTTTATAATCATGATGAATAGGAATAGACAAATTATTGGTTCCATTGACTATTAAAGCCAATATTTAAAATTTTATTAATAATCAGTATTGGCTTTGTAATTAACCGATATTACCGATAACTTATTCACTTTTCTAAGTAACTTACTTAACTTTCCTCTTCCGGAAACTCTGTCTGCCAGCCATGAGTCACCACATGTCTCCTCTCCCTGTGAGTCCCCGCATGCGGAGCTCAGCTAAAGGCAGGGAGATGAGACAGTAAATTATCTACTCTGAATTACTTGGCTAGCTGCCTGAAAGGGATAGGCGTGTGATTGCATGTTTAGTTAATGCCAGTTTGTTTCGAAATGTCGAGAATATTGGCACCGGTTATTGGAAATCTGCCCTAAAGATAACAGATAATCTGTAACGGTATCAGCTCTGGAAAAATTATATAAAATAGAGACTAAATCTGTGCACTACACTCTTGCCCAGCTCATCATGTTTCTTGTGTTATTGTGTGCTATTCCTTTGTCAATTCTTCACAATGTGTAAATCATCTGTCTGATGCAAATTGGGTAAATGAATGTCAACATTGTATGTCTCACGTCTTCCTGAATTCTTCTTCCAGCATGCAGCTCTTCCATTGTCTACGGCATGAAGGCACAGGGGGTCGTACTTTGTTAGTGGATGGCTTCTATGCTGCAGATCAGGTTCGGCAACGTTCAAGTGAAGACTTTGACCTGCTTTGCAATGTGCCAATGAAACATGAATACATCGAGCATGGGGTGGGGAGAAATAACCACATGGTGGGCATTGGCCCTGTATTGAATGTCTACCCTTGGAATAAAGAGTTGTACATGATCAGGTATACACACACCTGTATTCTTGACACAGTAGTGCTGGAGTACCTGTTTAGGTCCTGGCCCCCGTCAGAATGGAGTAAAAAAGGTTTTTATCTCACCTTTTCTCCGTAACTGTGCTGGTCTTGCTGCGTCTGGCCCCGCCTCCTTGGCTGAGATCATCAATCTTGACAATCTCAGCCAATCCAAATGCTTTGGGAGACTATTTCTCATGCGCAGCAAAAGTCTTACTGCGCCAGTTGGCATCTCCTCATCTTTATTAGGAATGTTCAGAGCTTCCATGCAAAGCATGCATCTCTATGGGGAGCATTCCGCATGGAGACGCTAAATGTGCGTACAGCACTGAAATACGAAGCACCTCTAGTGGCCGTCTGAGTGACTGCACCTAAAGGTTTACTAAGCAGAAAATGTAAACACTGACTTTCCTCTGAAAAGGCAGCTTTTAAGTTGCTGAGCCTGCAAGAACAGGTTATACTGTAGACACCAGAACCATTATATTAAGTTGTAGTGGTTCTGGTGATCAGTTGGTAAATACCCTGACTACAAAGCCTGTTCAAAAAATGTAGGACTACTGTCCAGTCTAGGACTACTATCAAGTTTATGAACTTTTTCTCTATAATCATAAACAAAAATCGTGAATGTTAATTTATGGGTTTTGTTTTCTCTTTCTCCCGATGACAATGTATGCCCATTTTATAAACCTTTGAAGAGAATTTGAAAAAATGTTGGTGATTGTCTTTATGGGTACAGTAATTATAATATGTTTCTGTTTTATAGGTACAATAATTACGATCGGGCTGTCATCAACACTGTACCTTACGATGTGGTCCGCCGCTGGTACGCAGCTCATCGCACACTCACTAATGAACTGAGGAAGCCTGAAAATGAGCTGTGGGTGAAGCTAAAACCAGGGAAGGTAAGACCAGAAACATACATGAATGATATAATTATTTATTATAGTATTTACAACTGAAGCTTGTTCGTTTCAGAACCAGACTTGTTTTTTTCTAGTGGATTTCAGGGATTTTTTGTAAAAATAAACTCCTAATATAACAGAAATTAAGTTAATAAAAACAAACAAACCCAGCACTCAGTTAAATGAGTATATAGGTTAGTTTAGAAAATAGTCTGAAATGATCACTACATTTTCTGATGACTTCCATTGAAGGTTTTCCCATTTGTTTTATATATTTTATTCATTTCTAAGTTTAATAAATAAACTGACATAATAAGTGAAGTACCAGTCATTTTACTGTGTTCCTTGGGGCAGTTGCGGTTGACCTTCTGCGGTGAGGTGTAGGAAACATATCTACAGTATGTTTGTATTTGGTATTTTTTTGACAATCTTTATTTGTATACTTTTTGAGAGAGAGTCAACAGGCTGAACAATTAGCCTTCAAAATACAGTGTGTTTGTTTATTTATTGGGACTGTCGGGTGGAATAACTTCTGGGAAAAATAGAAATTGTATATAGTATAAATATCACTGATTAAACGAAACAATATGAAGAAAAATCTATTTTAGGTGTTATGATCGCAGTTCATCTCTTTAACCCCTTAAGGACCAAACTTCTGGAATAAAAGGGAATCATGACATGTCACACATGTCATGTGTCCTTAAGGGGTTAAGGCTCTATCTGTATTGATAGGGTTGTGAAAAGCAGAATTTGTAAATTATTTTTGGAAAATTAGTTGCTTGCATTTGAAATAGTAAACACAAATTTCGCTCACAAGAGGGCAGTGTGTTGCCACTTTAGATGTCTATCTGTATATCTAGAGCTGCTATTCAGTATAGAAGTATCTTTATTTAACATTAAGCAGAGGTTGGGACCCCTTAATGTCTTGATTATTTTTTCTCCCTATGACCTCATTGGATACCACTGAATGTTTTTTTTAGATGTATATGTTCAATGTTAGGGTTCCCTGGTTGTTTTTCAAGCTGCATCTTCAAACAGATTAAGAGTGCTCTGTGTGATGTAGAGGTGAGCTTGAGAAGACTATATAATATGGAAACCTTTAAAAACAGGATAACCAGGTTTGGCTTTCTGTATTTGACAACAGTTCACCAATGCTCTGCAGTATACAGAAATGAGCATACGCTACTCCTTACTGACAGTTTGCTCATTTGCCTGTTACTTATGGAACTATTGAAGTACACAGCTGTCAGAATCTACCAAAGATCCATTTGTTAGCACTGACAGCTGAAGGATGGTTTGCCCTTATCAATTCATTTGTTGTCATTGCAGTTTTTGCTATTACCTTTATTAAAGGCACACTCTACGCACCAGAACTGCTACAGCTTATTGTAATGGTTCTCAGGCACAGAGACTGAAATGCTGAGACCACAGAGCTCAATACATTTGTTTACATTGCTTCCTGTGGCCACCTCTCGTGGCTGTAACTCAGACAGTCACTAAAAGTGCTACCTGTTGCTCATTTTTGCAAGACTGACTTTCGGCGTGTTTATGCTCTGCGTAAGCTTATGCATCTCTATAAGGCGATGAGGATTGGTGCAGTTTGGCGATTTTCTACACATGCGCACTAACTTCCCAATGCTTCCCTACGGGGAAACACTGGATTAGCTTTGATTAACTGTAATGATGCTGTGAGCCAAGAGCATAGCGGAGTCTGCGGTGAGGGCCCCATACCAGGCTGCTAAAAGTAAATATCACTTTTTACTTTACTATTTGAGGAATAAAATTTGAACTACAAATACAAAAAAAAGTTCTGCGCTCAAACTCCCATTACTCTTGGGCGGCAGCAACAACCATAGTACACATCCGCCCCAATACATACAATAATAACCATAGAAAAAGTTACCTGCGCTCTTTCCCAAATTCCGATGTAAATTTAAACAAATTGAGGTTATTTCGTTTCTCCAATGACCATGAGAGACTTTAGCCCACCTGCCACGTCAAGGCAAATCTCTTAGATGGGTCCTACACTAACCTTTCACCTTCCTTGAGCTTCTGGCAGAGACATCTCTAATGAGACAAAAAGGGGTATTTTTTATATACTCCCGTACATGCTTATTAACCCCTAATAAGGAACACATGGGATGGGCAGCAGCATTGTAACATAGCTGTGTGATACAAGCCCTGCGCTCAAACTCCCACTAGTCTTGGGCGGCAGCAACAACCATAGTACACAGCAGCCCCAATACATACAGTAAAATCCAAAGGAAAAAAAAGTTTCTTTTACAAAAGTAGCTTAGAAAAAAACTGGAGGAATACATGTTTGCATTACTAATGTTAGAGTGTTCCTTTAACCACGAATGGTTTGTCAGACAAAAAAATGCAGCGATGGTTGTAGTCCCCTTAAGTAATGCAACATGGAGGAGAACACAGGGGGGTTCTTCTTCATTTTAATGTGCCATAGTTTCACTTGCTCCATCATCATTTCTTTTGTTTCCTGTCTGTGCGGTGTTTTGAGGGCTAGAAGCATATGTAATGTTCTGCCTGTATACAGTATTGTTGCCTTATTTCTGTATTAACCTCAGACCACAAGCTTGCAAAAAAATTTATTTTTATTTTTGTTACTTTATCTTATTTGTTTATTTATTCTGCTTATTATTTACGGTACCTGCCAACTAGTATCTAAAATATATACACAGAGTTTTTGGGGAATGTTGGATTTAAAAAGCCTTGTGGGCCACTAGTTGGATATAAACTTTAGGAGCACACTGTCAATCAAATGCTTGATGTTATTACTGCGGAAACATACTGTGTGGTTTGGTATACCAACCGTAAAGTAGTTCTTAGAATATATTTTACATTTTGGAAAGCTATTTTCTGCGTACGTATTCTGATAATTTTCTTAAGAATATTTGCATTTTTTGTGGTGGTTAGTTTCTACGTAAAGTGGAGCTTTTCATTATTGTATTGCCCAAAGTTCGATTATTTTAGAGAGAGAAAAAGAGGAGAGATGGGAAATATTCAAATTAATATCTTTTTTACTTAGAGATACAGTGAGGGGAAAAAGTATTTGATCCCCTGCTGATTTTTAAAGTTTGCCCACTGACAAAGAAATGATCAGTCTATAATTTTAACGATAGGTGTATTTTAACAGTGAGAGAAAGAAAAAACCCCCCCCCAAAAAAAATCCAGAAAAACGCATGTCAAAAAAGTTGTTAATTGATTTATACAAACCTGGTGGCCAACTACAAGAAACGTCTGACCTCTGTGATTGTCAACAAGGGTTTTGCCACCAAGTACTAAGTCGAGGGGGTCAAATGCTTATTTCACTCATTGACACTCAAATAAATGTATAACTTTTTTGACATGCGTCTTTCTGGATTTTTGTTGTTGTTGTTGTTATTCTGTCTCTCACTGTTAAAATACACATACCATTAAAATTATAGACTGATCATTTCTTTGTCAGTGGGCAAAGGTTCAGTATCAGCAGGAGATCAAATACCTTTTCCCTCACTGTAAATACAGCAGTGTGGATTTCTACATCTAATTTTATTTTTCAGAGCCCAAAAACACAGATTTGTTAAATATATTGGATGGGTAAATATAATAATTGTCTCGGGAAGTTTTTTTTTTTTAAGGATTAGTTTGCAATTACTAATGTGAGCTATTTACATTGATACGTTTTTCTCATTGCTCTGTAATCTATCATTTCTTCTTGTTACAGGTACTTTTTGTGGATAACTGGAGAGTCTTGCATGGGCGGGAGTCCTTCACAGGATACAGACAGCTCTGTGGATGTTATATGACCCGAGATGACATTTTGAACACAGCACGTTTACTTGGCCTAAAAGGCTAACTGCTGGCCATTATACATACATAGATCGATTCTCATACCAGAAAAACCATCTGACCACAGCATTTCTAGCCCAGAATTCACAATGTTAAGGTGATCTGGTGAATTATGACGATTCTGGCACTTGCAAGACAAGCATTCTTAACCCGAATCACATCAATGGAAATCTTTCTGCTACATTAATTCCAAGCTTTTAGACTCTATAATGACAAAGCAGCATTTATTTGCTCTTTATTCTAATATCCATTATTTCACTTATTTCTACAATGACGTTGAAAAGACAAAATCATTTCTGATTAATACATGGAAACTCATTCCTTCATCCTATTGCAGACAATGAAATTTTATAGGCATAAGAACTGTGGTCACCTCCTGTCATACATGGTCATGGTGGATAACTGGTTCTCGGCACTTGAACTTGTGGAAGAAAAGTTAGGCAAACACATTGGAAGTAAGAGGCAGAGCTGATCTAGGTCTACTGAACTTTTCACACATGTACGGGCTAACATTGCATTTCACACATGTACAGGCTAACATTGCATTGCAACTAAGTTTATAAAAAGAAAAAACCTTTGTGGTTAAAAACCTGGTTCCTTCATACCTTTTCCCATCTGATATAGCTCTTCACCAGCACCAATGCTTTTCAATTAATAAAAGTGCCTTTTGGTTTGTGATCAACTTTTATCATAATGTATTTGAGTGTTATCTGTACTCATTGTTATAGGGTACCTGTCATTGCTATGTTCTTTCGAAAGAGCATACGATTTACCTCTAGACTTTGCTAGCAGATTTATAAGCAAATGTATAGATTGGGAGAAAAACCCATTTATAAATAGGTCTTTCTCACACCTCTCAGTGGATTCAGTAGATGCCATGCATACTATTTTACTGACTAGGGAGAGCATGAAAGACCTCTGCAGGCAGTCCTTCTGCTTCCCAAGCATAGCAAACTCAGTGCATGTGTTGCGGTTGCTATGGAAACTTGCTAGCCGGGGTGCTAGTGCTGGATAGGGAGTATAGGAATGGAGTGCTTCACGTCACTCTGTTCAGACGTAGGAATGCTGTCAACTAAACCAACGTGTCCGCGTCACACAGAAGGTTTGCCCTGCTTGAGTTAGCTTCCCCAACCAGGCCAAATCAAAGAAGAGAGAAGGAGGATCAAGAGACGGACCGGACTTGTTACATGAAGTGTAACATCCACAAAGGAGGAAATGGCGGCATTGGATCGAAGGTAAAGTCAGTGTTTCTCGAAAAAGTTACATTGAATACATCATGTATCTTTGCGATAGATGATGTATTCAGTGTATTCAGGGCCAATTTAGACAATCCAAAAAAATCCACTGACACATTCAGTTAATGTCAGAATGTATTTCCCACTTAGATGATGGTAAGAAATACGGTATTTTTCTTCATGTTAAAGCAGTCATATGGTATTTTAGACCAGTAATTCAAAAACAACTTAGATAAGACAATCTGTCCATTTTACAGGTGGCTGTGGGCTTTACATGATCTGTATCCTCTGCCACTCCCAAAAGAGGTTGAATACTGAAATGTTTGGATATCTCAGATTTTAACCTTAGATCTTGTAATATTGTAAGCTTTGAGTAACTTTTTAGAGTTAAAGTAGGTTTAGGTTGGATATCATGGGTGGGGTGGTTGTGTCAGGATCCTATCCTTACAGATAAGTTCTATGTTAATTTATTTCCGTTCCTTTAAATCAAGTTCCAGCTCTCCACCACTAGTGGCCTCCCTAGCCACTAGTCACCTCAGTCCTCGCCTGCCTAGGACTAATTACAGATCCTACAAAAGGCTACACCCGAGAATACCAGTGGCCTTTACATTGAAGTTGATGTTCATATGGAAAAGACTTCAGATCCTGGCTCCTGAGAAGCAACCTGTGATTTACTTGGTTTACTACAAACCCTGCTCCATACCAACCTGTATTGCTTGCAACACTGCTTTATCCTGCCAACCTGGTTTACTACCAACCCTGCTCCATAACAATCCTGCTTAACCCCTTCTGGACATTGCTGCTTACTTTTATTCACCAGGTCTTATTTTCCTACCCGGAAACCTTATTGTTCTTTATACCTGTCTTATTATTCTTCCTATACTGTTATTTCTAGCTTTCTTATTATTTGCACACCTGTTTATTATCGTTATAGGGCATATTGCCTTAATGTTTATTTCTCTCCCTTCCCTTCTCCCTATTATTTAATTCTATAAGTTAACCTGCTGGTATGACAAAACCTGCCAATAAAACCTATTTTGTTAACTCTGGCCAAAGCCTCCTATCTGACCTGAGCAAGATGATGACAGGTTGTTGTGAACAGTAACTCTCCTGGCTGAGGTTGTTAGAAGTTACAAATCACAGCACATTGAAGACAGCCAGCCCTTGATCTATACTGTAGGGTACATATTGGAATGTGGAGTCACCCTGTTTTATCTGTGACTTTTAACTCAACTTTTCAAGTGGATCAATTAAATCATACTGGCTTAACGAAGAGCTGTCATGTCCCAGGATTTTAGTGTAGGTTTTAGTTTGAGCCTGGTGAATGAGTAGGTGGACATGAACTTACCTGTGGTAAGGACAGTATTGTACAGCGACAGTAATGGTTCAGTGGTGCGTATGGTGGCGTGCCCAAGAACGTAACCAGTACTTTAACCGGTCACCCAGCATTGCTTGTAAGATAGTAGGTTATATGCACTGGCTCGCACCTCTGACTCGTCTTAGTTTTAGGAAGGGACCGGACATAGTGGTCTGTGTGTTTTAGAAGATAAGAGGTCAACAGGCACTCTTGTTTATGATGTTGGCCGCTGATATTGAGTTTTTTTTTTGCCTGAGAAAGCAGTTAAAGGCTAGATAGGTAGCAGTTTTGATAACTGCATTGGTGCGTGGCTCGGAAGGTGCATGGTCGAGTGGTTCTGACATGGTTTGAACATTGTATGTCTATGGCCAGTATTTAGTTTTAGCTGGAACGTCCGCTTGGCTATGTCTCTAAGTAAGGTATGGATGGGGTAGGAGGATAGGAACCCTTGTTTGGGAAGGAGAAATACATATAGTGTTGAATGCCTGTGAGATAAAGTTTAACAGTGTTGTGCGAGAATTATTTACTTAAGGTGGTAAAAAGAGGCGAAGGCCATACGTGGTGAAACCTCAAACCAGCTATCTAAGTGATGGTCCGACATGAAACGTATTGTATAAGTGGAAAAACCCTGTAGCAAGCGTGTTGAGTGCTGGTGGACAAGGCCAGTTTAGTCAGAGCCCGGCTATGTTGGCGAGGTTCATGTAATCCATGACTTTGACCATAAATGACCCCCCTGCCATGGTGTTGTTGCGACTGTTCCTATTTCTCACGTGGTAACTTGTTGGCATGGATGCCGAGTCAAGTTGTATGCCCAGAAATGTAACGATAGTGTCTGGGTCTTCTGTGACCTTAGGGAATACTGGGACACCCAAGTGTTCAGACATACTAATGGCTTCCTTGAAGCTTCTAGAGGGAAAGGCGTTGCCTTTGACCAACAAGAAATCATCTCGGGAGTGTATGACAGTGGGGCATCTGGATATGTTTAACCACAACCAGCAAAGAGTTCAACAAATATATTGAAGATTGTGGGCTGCTCTTGACCCGAAAGTTAAGCGGGAGAAGAAATATTAACTGCTGCCCATAAATGCCCTGTAAGTGCCAGTGTAGGGTGGATGGTGGCAGTCTGAAATGCGTTTGTGATATCAGTTTTTCTTATCCAGGCTTCCCCCCCTGCTTGAGTGATAGCTGTTATGGTATTAACAATGGTGGCATACTGTAATGAAAACTCCTCAGAGGGTATGAGGGAGTTGAGACCTGGGGTAGCCGAGGCGTGAGGTGCAGATAATTCTATGATCAGTTACAGTGTGAGGGAAGATTCCCTGTGACAATCCCAATGGGATTGCGCCATGCTGTAAATGGTGTAGATCGGAGATGCCCTTTCTTGGGCCATGAGTGTAATGCCAGCTGTTGGATGCTGCTGTGATGACTGCAAGTTAGGGCATTCTAGATTCCCCTAAAAGTATATGGCAATACCTGTATGGAAGGCCTTTAAAAATCGGAGATTAGGAAATCAACTAAATGTCTGGAAGGGTGATGACTGAGTTAGAAAGTACTGGAAATGCATGTTTACAGACGTGAAGTAAGGTTCAGGGTACATTTATTTGGGACACATGGTTTTTGCATGTGCCCTGACATATTGAGAACATATCTGCAACAGTCTGCATGCACTGAAACTACATGTGCCAACATGGAAATTGTTGCAAATCTGGGATTTGCCAAAGAGAATGAGACGACCCAATTTGTCATGATCATCCGCTGTGTGGGACAAAATTGTCGTGTGGGACTAGCAACATCTTCTCCAAGTGAAAGAGTGTTGACTCTAGCTGGAGTGTTAGGTAGAGAGAAATCCTTACCACCTGCTTGATACCTACTAAAAAACATGAAGATAGCCATTATTATATAAACCCACAGTGCTCTAGTACTGGCTTGCTAGCTAAAGCCGCATGGCAAAACAATGAATCCTTTGTTTGGTGACAGGTGAGGCCCTGCTAGTTGCCAAGGGGCATGAGAGGCTCTATGTGAGGAACTGACTCTGCTGGGTTTCAAACCCTGGTTTACATGCTGCTAAACCTCTTCCTTACCAGTACACCAGCCTGCCTTTTAGCAAATGTACCTGAGATCTGGTAATCTTGACTCTACAAGCATTGGTATCAGTGACAAGTCTCTTCAGCTGTGTCTGGTCATGTGTCTGGTTCTTGGCCTATAAAAGCCACTTCCTGTCTCTGTACCTTTGCCAGATTATTGTGGTTCCTGTACTCTCTAATCAAGCTTGTTCCGGTTTCTCCTACCTGTTGCTGAATTTGGACTGTTTTGACTTTGCTGCTTCTCCTTCCCACTGACCTCGGCTTTCCTCACAACGATTATCATCTTTCTGTTCCAGTCTACCATCTCTGCTTAAGACCAGACGGCCACTCAAGGCTCAGGGGCTCAACCACCTGGGTAACGAGTGGCTACCTCTGGCAGAAAACATTCCTGATCTGGCTACTGGACTCCAAAACTTTCTAACATCAATATCATTACACTCTATCTATGCAATGGCGCGAGGGGATTTTTTTGTCGCCACCAAATGTAGTGGCAGGATGTTGACCTCTCTGTGACTGTAACCAGAAAAAAGGGGAAGGGAGTGACAGGTTAGGCCCTCTCTATATACCATGCGAGGCGGCTAACGTAAGGATTATTAATACCTGTATCCCGGACGGGTTAAACAATGTATGAAAATTTAATATAGACATTTAAAAGCGTATACCCATATGTGTGTTATGCAAGTTTAATAGAGCAAAGGGCTCCATCCCAATGTTTATTATTTATGCTTGCAATGCCCTGTTTGAAGGAAATTAACTTGTCGGGAGTGTTATATCATGTGTGATATGGAATACAACTGTACCCCGAAACATGAGTGTAGTGAACCATGACTGGCAGCTGAATAACCAAATATGTGAAAATACGTAATTGGAAGGGCTTATATTTTAACCCCTTCAGGACAGTCAAAAGTGCACGTTCTGATCAAAACATAAACGAAAACTAGAATTTACGCTATATGTCTGTTCACCCGTAGTTCCCCTCTTTCAAATTATATGCACCCACACTTATTATATATCATTTTGTTCAGGAGAAACAGGGCTTTAATTTATCATTAACTATTCATATATGGAACATAATTTATGAATAAAATTTAAAAAAAATGTGAGAAAATAAGATTTTTTTTTTTTTTTAAAAATTAGCATTTCCGTCTGACATTTTAACTGTGAATGTCATAATACTGTTAGGTTTTACTGCAAAAAAATGCACATATTTGTAATCAGTGACGTCTCACGAGTACAACAGTAACCCCCCATTAACAGGTTTTATGTTGTTTTGGAAAGTTACAGGCTTAAATATAGAACATTCCATTTTCAAATTGAAATTTTCCAGATTAGTAATGTTACCTTTGAGACGGTGTGGTAGCCAGGAATGAGAATTACCCCCATAATGGCATAGCATTTGAAAAATTAGACAACCAAAGGTATTGAAAGTGGGGTATGTTTAGTCTTTTTTAGTAGCCACTTAGTCACAAACACTGGCCAAAGTTAGCGTTCATATTTGTTTTTGTGTGAAAAAAGCAAAAAACGAATATTTGGCCAGTGTTTGTGACTAAGTGGCTACTAAGAAAGACTGGACATACCCCACTTGCAATACCTTGGGTTGTCTACTTTTGCAAATGGTATGCTATCATGGGGGTAATTCTCATTCCTGGGCTACCATACGCTCTCAAAGGCAACATAACCAATCTGGCAAATTTCCAAAACACCATAAAACCTGTACATGGGGGCTACTGTTATTCTCGGGAGACTTCACTAAACACAAATATTAGTGTTTTAAAACCATAAAACATATTACAACAATAATATAGACCATAAAAGTGCCGTTTGCTTGTAAAAAATGCGAAGAAAACGTCACTTTTACTTAAAATATCATCGTTGTAATACAATTTACCAGTTTGAAACACTAATATTTGAGTTCAGCGAAGTCTCCCGAGTAAAACAGTAGCCCCTATGTACAGGTTTTATGGTGTCTTGGAGAGTTACAGGGTCAAATATAGTGCTTGCGAATTAAATTCTCTGCACTTTCTCCCTGTGTTGTCAGGCATGTCAAACAAATTTTAATTAATCAAATCACATAATTACGTTAAAATATTATTTAAATATACACGTAGAATTTTCATATATATGCATTTATAGGTATTTAAATTCTACGTGTATACTAATGTAATCTTTTATGTAATTATTTGTGTGTGTGTGTGTGTGTATGTGTGTATATATATATATATATATATATATATATATATATATATTTGCGGTTATTTGTATTTTATATATAGATTGTAATTCTAAGTGTATTTTGTTATTAATTTATATATATATATATATATATATATATATATAATAACAAAATACAGTTAGAATGAAATTACGTATGCATATATAATATTAAATTTTGTTTCAATATTTTATTTATTTTATTTATTATTTTAATTATACGTATTTATATATATAATATATATGTACATCTATATTATATATATATATATGTGTGTGTGTGTAACGTCATTCTAAGTGTATTTTAATATTAATATATACTTAATATTAAAATACACTTTGTAGGGGGCGTGGCCTGCTACTGGAGCTGAACGGTCGCATGTAAGATCGGCTCCGGCATATAGAGACCGATAGAGCAAAAATAAACGGAACGCTGAGCGCAAAACCTACTACAAATCCACATACTGAACCGGGGAAGCAGACATCATGTCGCAAAGACAGAAAACCAAAGCGGGGAAATCCGATCGAGCTTCGTTTTTCTTGACGAAAACTGCGGCCTCCAGATTGAGAGAGATTCAGGAGCCTGCACAAGATGGCGGCACCCAAGAAAGGCGGGAAACCTCCCCCTCTCCACACACATCGCCTCCTCGCACACCAGATGAACAACCCCTGACGATGGGAGGCATCAGGGAGATGATGGAAGAGTTCACAGCCAATATACAAACGAATATAAAGAAGCAACTTCAGGAGCTAAAAGCTGAATTACGCAAAGAGGTGCAGGAGATAGGTAACCGCACCACACTAATCGAAACAAAATTAGACGAGCACGCTGTGGCCCATAACAGTCTGGCAGACAAAATTCAAGAGATGGATAACATATTGGAAACACACAGACTCAAATTAGCAGACATGGAAGATAGAGCGAGGAGAAACAACCTCCGGTTTCGTGGCGTCCCAGAGTCTATACAGACGGCTGACCTCAACAATTATCTGTCCAACATGTTCCAAGCTCTTACTCCAGAAATACACCCTGACCAACTGATAATCGATAGAGCGCACAGATTGCACAGACCTAAACATCTACCACCTACAGCAGCAAGGGATGTGATCGCAAGAATCCATTTCTTTCACGCTAAAGACAGAATCATGAAAGCCAGTAGAAATACAGGAATGCCTGAAGAATACAAATTTATTAAAATCTTTGCGGACTTATCGGCAGACACCCTGCCCATCACCACAACCCTGAGAGAGCAGAATGTGAGCTATCGCTGGGGATATCCTGCCAAACTCCTCATTTCGCATCAAGGTGCGGTCCACATGGTTGCAGATATACCACACGGCATCCGCAAGCTGAAGGACTGGGGACTGCCGCTGCCTCCTATTGGGCCTGAAAAATCGGCGAAGGTTCCAAGAATGTCGCCAGAATGGTCATCTCAGTGAAGAGCTCGAGATATACGTAACTATATCACATAAGCACATACACACCAAACTTACAACAAATCCTTAGATCCTGCTAAACCCCAATAGACATTATCATCTTTCATGCACAGCACAAGTTCGAATTGTATATGGACTTAAAAACTTAAAACCCGAAACATTGGCAGCTATGACAGCTGGTTAGACTCTGACTCTGCCCTATACAAAACTGATTACGCATAAGGGTTTGAACTGTGCACAGGATCCTGACACCCACCTCAGTTTTGGCAGTTAACGCACGCATGGGTTAAATAGAAGTTGATGTCAAAATGTGTGGGATTTTCTAACTTTAAGTTCAGTTTATGTTTTGAGTATTAACTGTTTTATGAAAATGTACTAACTAACGTTAAAATTGCTCTGAGGTCCCTAGGTGAATGACTGAAATGTTAACAGGCATCACCTGCACCCCCCCCCACTACCCGTACCTACTGGTTAGGTGGCGGACCGCGGCCCCGGCTATGGGAGCCCATCTGGGTACACCACCCACAGATTGTTTTGACCCCCCCCTACACCCCTCACCCTCGACATACTAGTAACTTGTTGCACCCCAAAATGTGCATTCCCTTAACCAAAATCAAAGTTGGGCACACGACACTGCCGCACAACAAAAAAGTACATACGGAGGAGCCATGGAGAAACATAAATGGTATAGATACACCCTTAACCCAACATGAAACTAGTAACCTATAATGTAAAAGGGTTAAACACACCAGGCAAGAGACGCCTCTTATTGCATGACCTTAGATCAAAAGAGATAGACATCGCCTGTATCCAGGAGACGCACTTCCAACAATCTAAAACACCCGAACTATACACCAAATACTTTCCCAATCAATACCATGCGATGTCCGTGAACAAAACTAAGAGGACATCCATCTTAATTCACAAAGATGTAGCATTTATTGAGCAAAAAACACTAATAGACCCACAGGGCAGGTTCATCATATTGGTAGGACTCTTCAACAATACTCAGTACACCCTGGTCTCGGCGTACTTCCCCAACAAAGGAGCAGAGATCTTCCTTCACCGTCTCATGCAAAAAATTGAACAGATTAAATTAGGGGGGCTGATCCTCTGCGGTGACTTTAATTTTATTACATCACCAGAGGAAGACACGACGGCGCTCCCACAAGGAGTAAGGCGAGGGCAGATGGTTTCCATATGTAAAACACTCACTAAAAAAATCTTACTACACAACCTATATGACAGTTGGAGGGTTCTTCATGCAGGGGAGAGAGATTACACATTTCACTCAAAAGTTCACAACACTTACACACGAATTGACACCTTTTATGTGGACCAACAAACACTAGCACAAGTCTCAAGCTGTAACATTGGTGAGATCACTTGGTCGGACCATAGCCCAGTCTACCTAAACCTGTTTGACTCTTTCCAATTTAAGGGGAGAGGAACCTGGCGGCTGAACGAGTCGTTGCTACATGACCAAACATTCACAATGCAAGTACAAAATGACTTGGTAAACTACTTTAAAGAGCACTCTAAGGGGGAAGTATCTGACCAACACGTGTGGCTAGCACACAAAGCTGTAGTAAGGGGACTCTTTATAAGACGCTCCTCATACCTCAAAAAAAACAGACAGAGAACCCTGCTGGAATGCCAAAAGCTGCTAGCGATAGCGACGACTCAAAACAAGCTAAACCCGTCTCCAGACCTAGCAGAACAAATACAAATACAAACACTAAACAATCAACTAACAGAACTGAATGCAGCAAAAACTGCGTACTATATGCAAAAGCTGAGGGCAACGTCTTACCACCATAGTGGGAAAGCAACTAAATACTTAGCCAATCGGCTAAAAGCGAAGTTAGCACACTCCAAGATCCCCTACTTACACACCACAGAAAATAAGAAGATTCAAAACCCCCTAGAGATATCTCAAGAATTCGCGAAATACTATGCGAATCTCTATAACCTAGGGAACCACCCCGGAACAGCTTCTCTAGATGATAACTTGATTCAAACATACCTAGCAAAGCTCCCTCTACCACAGCTAGATCACTCACAACTTTCGACACTACTCGAACCAATCACCATATGTGAGGTATTAAACACAATTCGACAGCTGCCAGCGGGGAAGTCCCCCGGGGCGGATGGCCTATCTAATTCGTATTACAAAACATTCGCAGAAATACTTGCCCCGTGGCTAGTGCGGACGTTTAAGACGGCAACCGACACGGGAAAACTCCCCCCTGAGATGCTCCTAGCCACGATAGTGACTCTACCTAAGCCAGGGAAACCCCCAGACCAATGCAAGAACTTCAGGCCCATATCATTGTTAAATTCTGATGCTAAGATCTACGCAAAGATACTGGCCACCAGGATGAATAAACTCCTTCCAACACTGTTCAACGATGACCAAATTGGGTTCGTCCTGGGGAGACAGGGGACGGACAATAACAGAAAACTGTCTCTAATTCTGGAGAAGATGAGGGGGGCTGGTCCAGGCGGTCTACTATTAGCTCTGGATGCCGAAAAAGCCTTTGACCGCCTGGGCTGGCTCTTTCTCCGCCGGGTGTTGGAAAGGTTTGGGTTCCCACATCAATTCATTACGCAAATATTTGCCCTATACTCCCGCCCCACAGCCCAAGTCCTGCAAGCCGGTTTCATGTCCGCACCGTTTGACATTACCAATGGCACAAGGCAGGGGTGCCCTCTGTCACCCCTGCTTTACGTGCTCGCCTTGGAACCACTACTCACTGCAATTAGGACCCACCAAGAGATAGAGGGAGTGGACTGGCATGGGCGGACAATTAAAATCAGTGCATTCGCGGATGATATCCTGTTGTACATTACCAACCCTGAAAAATCACTACCTCACATTATGCAACTCATCAAAGAGTACAGGGCGATGTCCTACTACTCCCTCAACACAGCTAAAACGCAGGCATTAAGCTTGAGACTGGACCCACAAGTACAATCAAGACTAAAGAGGGAATTCACGTTCGAATGGAGGACGGGAAACATAAAATATCTAGGCTTGACATTTACTAAAAACCCGCAAGACATGCTTCCCTCAAACTACATTAGGGTCTGGAGGGAATGCACCGAAATACTGAAGGGCTGGGGAAATCTTTTTCTATCTTGGACGGAGCGTATAGTAGCAATCAAAATGTCTATATTGCCCAAGCTCCAATACCTATTCAGAAATCTCCCTTGGCAGGTACCAAATTCGTATTTCAAAAATGTACAGACCAAATTGACACAATTTGTGTGGGGAACGGGACGGGCGAGAATCTCCCCAAAAATATTAATGGCACCCACAAAGAAAGGGGGGATGGCGTTTCCAAACGTCAAATCGTATCATCAAGCCGCAATATTGGCATCGCTATTAGCGTATCTTAAGGGGACAGACCAGCCCCAATGGGTGCACATGGAGAATCAAGCCATAACTCCTTTCCGAGTGTCCAATGTACTGTGGCTACAAAAAACTCTTAGACCAGCAATTCCGTCCATGCCGACACAACTCAGTTTAGCTCTTAAAACCTGGGATAAGCACAGATTACATTTTGAATCGCATCACCCGCTGTCATTAGCTACACCTATTGACGCAATTCCGTACTGTATCCCTACGTTCCATGCATCACCATGGAAAGACAAGGGAGTGACTCACCTGACACATCTATATAAAGGGGGTAAACTATTGCCATTCTCGTCACTATGCAGCACATATGAGATTCCACCCACATCCCACTATTCATATCTCCAGTTACAATCCTTCCTTCATAAACAAGCTAAGGGAAAACCATGTAAGCAGAATCCAGGAGGGAAAACGACGACCTGGGAACATATGGGAATCACAGGGGTACTCCTTCATAACTTCAAACCACTGTCTGAATGTTACAAAACTATTCAGCCCTACCAGCCGTTCCATAGCTCCACTCAGGCACAACAATGGTCTGCAGACACAAATAATACCATTACAGAAGATACATGGACACATTTAGTGACATCGGTCAGGAAAATGGTGAAGTCAGCCCCACTGATCGAACAATACCTAAAAACAGTGTATAGGTGGTATATGGTACCAACCCGCTTACATAGATTGTTCCCTCATACACCCCTGACCTGCTGGAGATGTACTAGAGACTTAGGTTCAGTCCTTCATATCTGGTGGAGGTGCCCTAAGCTGGAAAGGTACTGGGCGGAGGTAAAGCAAATCATAAGTCAATCCACCAAGACTGAATTAGCCTTAGACCCGTTGACATTTTTATTACTAGATATACCAACCGACTTACCCACTTCAGTTAAAAAACTGATATACCACATCCTTCTGACAGCACAAAGGGTCATAGCGAGATCCTGGAAATCCCCCGCAGCACCGAAAACCCTCCAACTAATACAAGACATAGACAAACAACTAATCTATGAAACACAACACACAGTGGCAAAAATAAGTCAGCATAAATATGCGGACACATGGGAATTGTGGAGTACATGGAGGCAGGAAATGAGGTCTACCTCGGGTTAATAATCCCTTTTGAAATGAGACACGACAGACAAGGTCGTTCAGTAGAAATAGGTTTGGCACTAGAAGGCTCCCTAATAGTTACATAATAACCCAACATTGGGTAGCGATGAGACAAACATTGCGAAGGTAGCAGATGGCAATAATCTTGCAAAAACTCAAATATTAGCATAACCGACTACAAAGTAACTCAACATACCTGAAAAAACGGTTTGAAATATTATGCTGGGAATGCAATATCAGATATTAAATTGTACATTGTAAATTGTATGTTGAAATTGTAAATTGCAAAGTAAACGTATGTCTTCCCCTCCCCTCCCCCCCCCCTCTTTTCTTCTGTACCCCCCCCCCCCCATTACCATGACTTGTGGAAAACTCAATAAACTTCCAATTTCAAAAAAAAAATACACTTTGTATGACGTTATATATATATATATATATATATATATATTGTACATATATATATTATATATAAATACGTATAATTACAATAATAAATATATTTAATTTAATTTTACACTTTTTTTTTTTTTTTTACTTTCCCACCAGCAGGGGGACTGTCTTATATTTCAAACAGTCCCCCTGCTGGCAGATCCATAGCCAGCTATAGGGGGCCTCATTTGCCGGAGGGGGGCTGTCTGGGCTCTCAGGCAGCCCCCCAGAAGAGGATCGCGGCGGAGGTGAGTACACCTCTCCTCCTGGGGGCTTAAGCCGTTACGACGTACCATGCCGCCGCAACGGCTTTAAAGCCCATTTAATGCGGGACGGCATGGTACGGCGTTAAGGGGTTAAGCGTGCAAATATTCCATATTAGACTCTGGAATCCTGCATAGTGCTTTAAATAGTATGTGCATTCTTGGGTAAATGTATGCGTATTGTCAGTAAATGTAACTAAATGCCTATGTAGGCAGGTATGCAGGAATGATTATAGCAAGCATGAGTTGTAAGGAAGTGTTATATATAATTATAATTATAGTGGGAATGTTATGAAGGGAATAACCATATGTCTGAAATGCCTGCAGTATACCTGTCAGTATACTGACAGATAGGAGTCAGTATAAAAGCGAAAATGCTGTAGTTAGTTTGCTTATGAAGTGAAATAAAGTCTGAGAAGCCTGTAGTATGCCGATTGACCGGTAGGAGTCAGCATGTAGGCGAAGAAGCCGTGGTTTGTACATGAAATGCCATAATACAACAAAATAGGTGCACAATATGGGGGTGAATAGAAGATAATGCTCAAACACCTAAAAAGTGGTATCCCCTACACCACTTAAAAACACATAGTATAAATACATAAAAAGGTGGAGCCCCTAAGTAATCAATGCAGACAATATTCTGTAAAATAAGATTGTACAGCAAATTGTGCAACACAGTACATAAAAGTTCTAATGTATAAAAATTATAATAGTATCACTCACAAGCCTAGAGTCATACCGTCATATGACTCAGGTGGTATGCGCCTCTGGACCATGTGCTTTCTTCAAAGTGCTTTAGGTTCTCCCTTCCCCTTTTGGCCGGTTTTAAATAATAGATATACCAGGTCCAAGGAACTTAAATTCAATGGAATGCTTTATTAATGATAAAATCGAAAGTATAAAATAAATAAATGAATCTGTACCAGATAGATGTCTGGATAGACTAAATAGTCAATAACAGAAGTCCAAAACGCGTTTCGCCTTGTTAAAAGGCTTCCTCAGTTGGCTGTCCTGTATTTTCTTCTCTCTTTCTCCTGTTTTAAATCGCCCGCTTCTAATTGTAGGCCGTTGCTCACGTCCTCATTCATCATAGCCTCTCGGCTTAGTGTATACAATCAACTTTATTTAGATGGTGCAATCGTTAACATTCAAAACGAACTTTATTAGTTCAACATGTTCAATTCTAGGGTTATTCTTGTAATATTAATGTTATCCCTAATCTATGCATCTTTATATTCATGTATTTTAAAATAATAACTTAATGTATACTTATAAGTTTCTTCTGTGAGTGTTAAAATGTGTATATTCTATGTGGCTCTTGTTTCTTTTCATAGTACTCATTAATGTATTTATAAAGGATAATATAAAAAAAAAACCCTATTAATAAAAGGCAATATTGATGTGTGGTCTAAAAAACATAAAAATGAAAGGATAGTAATTCAAAACCAATTCTTAAAAAATAATCAAAAAGTGCAATATTAGTTCATAAAATGGCATAATTCAAAATCATTATTTAACCCATGTGGAGTCATAGTGTTAAAATTGTAAATAAATTTCATTTCCTCCCTTCTATTTTTTTTAATGTAGTCGCCACCTCTCCAATCTTTTTTCACTGATTTAATCGCAATAAAAAATAGCCCTTCAGTATTAAGATTGTGGGCTTTCTTAAAATGATTCGAGACACTATGTGTCTCTATTCCATTTCTTATATGTTCTGCCACTCTTGTGTTTAAATTGCGGATTGTTCGACCTACATATAAAAGGTTGTATGGGTAATTGCGGATTGTTCGACCTACATATAAAAGGTTGCATTAGTTTTGAATGTTAACGATTGCACCATCTAAATAAAGTTGATTGTATACACTAAGCCGAGAGGCTATGATGAATGAGGACCTGAGAACGCACGTTGGAACGCACGTGCGTTCTACAGAACGCAAAACCGGAAGCGGAAGTGCGACGCACGTTGCGTTCCACCGAAGTGATGATCAAAGAAGTGAGAACGCACGGTGGAACACACGTGCGTTCCACGGAACGAAAACCGGAAACGTAAGCGCAACGGCCTACAATTAGAAGCGGGCGATTTAAAACAGGAGAAAGAGAGAAGAAAATACAGGACAGCCAACTGAGGAAGCCTTTTAACAAGGCGAAACGCGTTTTGGACTTCTGTTATTGACTATTTAGTCTATCCAGACATCTATCTGGTACAGATTCACTTATTTATTTTATACTTTCGATTTTATAATTTTTAATAAAGCATTCCATTGGATTTAATTTCCCCTGGACCTGGTATATCTATTATTTAAAACCGGCCAAAAGGGGAAGGGAGAACCTAAAGCACTTTGAAGGAAGAACTAAAGCACTTTTGAAGAAAGCACCTTACACAGAAGGGGTTTGGACAACCTTGAATGGTCCAGAGGCGCATACCACCTGAGTCATATGACGGTATGACTCTAGGCTTGTGAGTGATACTATTATAATGTTTGTACATTAGAACTTTTATGTACTGTGTTGCACTATTTGCTGAACAATCTTATTTTACAGAATATTGTCTGCATTGATTACTTAGGAGCTCCACCTTTTTATGTATGTATACTATGAAATGCCATAATATCTGAGAAGCCTGTAGTACACCGAATGACCGATAGGGGTCAGTGTGCAGTGGTTCGTTGGTTTGTACATGAAATGCAATAATGTATAAGAAGCCTGTAGTACACCAAAAGACAGGTAGGGGTCAGTGTGTAGTCTAAAAATTGTATTTTGTTTGTAGTTTTAACCCAACAGATATTAACCCAACAGATTTTAAACAGATTTTACATGAACAGCTAGGTATAAGGTAGCGAAATAACCATGCAAAACTAAAGGAACCCATAAAGTGAGGACCCGTGCTGTGCTGAACGCCGTGGGAACTAATCCTGGCGCGACAGGTGGGTCAACTTACAGTTTGAGAGTCCCTAAGACACCATGCTGACCGGAGAGAAAGCCACTGGATTAATGGAAAGCCCTGCTGCAGGATTCCTGGACACAGCTTGTAGTAGGAGACCTCATGGAGCAAAGGTGAAACCAAAATGGCGTCTTGTATGACCTGGAAGTGGATCTCATGCAAATGCTGACCTTGAACAGTCTATTCGTCTGACCAACAAAGGTAAGTAGGGAAAGGGGGGGGGAGTCCCTCTTTATAGGTCTATAGCCCCTCCCACAACTTCAGGCCATGCCTTCCAATATACACCATTCCCAGACACACACACAGCTGTAGTAGTTAAGGTGCTGGGACCTGGCACCCTCCTAGTGTAATTTGTCAAATAATTTTACAATGATTGGACAACTTACCTTGGTCCAGTTGGTTGCACGTGGTTCCAGCCTCTATTTAAGCAAAGCCATGCAGGATTGTGCTCATTGGTTGAGAGCATAAGCTGAGCGCTCCCAACCACTGAATGGAGACCTGTATCATCAATACATAGGCTGAGCAAAGCCTTTAGGAGAAGAAATGGTTTGACAAATTACACTGAGATGGTACCAGAGCATTTCTGGGACCATAACCACTATAACCGGTTTGTAGTGTGTATGGTATTTGAGGTGTTTCTTTAAATCAACTCTTATATTTGGAGTTTATTTATAAAAAACAAAGCATTGAACAACTCTCTGTTTAATCTGCAGCAATGTGTTATGTGTATACTGTAGATGTCTGGCAAGAAATTAAATAGATGGCAAACATTCATTAGGTTAAACAAGGTCACAGATATCTAATAGTTGTGTAATTAAAATTGACATAAATAACAAGACAAACTGCCCAGCATAATTAAATGCGACCTATTCGTGTCTGCAATGACTGCATGCTTATAACACGCCTGAACATTATGTACAGCAGTTTATTTCCTAAACATTGTTTATAAACCGACATTTTGAATATTACCCTAAGAAAAGTCATGAATGATGAAAATGTTTCAGTAGGTAAATTTTTTATTTTTTTTTAATGCAGCCAATTTTTCTTTTTAAATTATAGACTGCTGCTTTTAAGAAAATGAAATAGTTACATTTATTTTTCCCCTTCTCAAAGAGTGGAGTCTGGACCTTTTGAGAAAATGATTAAAGGGAACCTATTGTCCCCAAAAAAATCTTCCCATCCCCATTGCTGATAAAAATGAAAATGTAAATAAAGATTACTCATCTCATTTGCAGTTGCCTTCTCTGCCACTAAAGACGCGTGCCATTTGACCGCAGTGCCAAGTTTGACTTGGTTATGGAGGCGGAAATGCCTCTAGTGGCTGTCAGGAAGAAGCCTCTGTGCTGGAGCCGTGAGAGTGCAAACTATTGCGGTTTTCCAAAGTGTATCAATGAGCTGTAATACAGTGCATAGTGTGTTTAATTTAGAATTTCTGTTTTTGCTCTATTAATCGCAGTCGGTTGCTTCCTGTTTGTGATTAAAATTCAAATAACATAGCAGAGATAAAAATGCTAAAGTAAACACATTGTGCTGTAAGATCTGATCAATTAAGCCATTTTACATGGAGACTGTGTCAGTCACAGTCAGGGGAGGTGTGGTTGGGGCTGCATAAACATAAACAAATGTGGTTTATCTCCTAAAGGGCAGAAAATTGAGCAATGACACTGCAGAGTCATGTGATTTACACGAAAACTACTTCATTAAGATTAGGTTGTATTGATGCTTAGAGTGTCCCTTTCACCTGCTGTAAGTATGTAGAGTGGCTGAGATTTCTTATGCATGCATTAAAGTTCAGGTGAACAGCATCCATGGCACTCATTGAGTTCGATCTCATATGACCAAGGTGTGACAATGATCTTAGATAAGCTGTGAAAAGTAAATGTTGGTTTGCTTGTTATAAAACCACTTACAGAAAAGAATTACATAGTATGTTGGTTAATGAATAATGTGACAGAAACAAAAAAGTTTTATTTTCATTTTCTAATTAATTATCTTTATAAAGCTATATTTCATAATGCATCTTATCAATTTCCTGGAACTCATTGTCTTCCTTTTGTGTGGGCTACATAGCAGAAGTTCAATGCGCACTCCTCAAGGCTGACTAAACCTACACCACAGAGCTATTTTCCAGAAATGACCACACCATTTACCCATGGTTTCTATTGTGCTAAGATTGATACAGTGCTGCTCAGAAATCTAGCTGACCACCTTTTTAAGTTTTATAAAATACTGTTAATTTGAACGCAAGATTAACCCCTCTCCCCATTTTTAAAGGGACACTATAGTCACCAAAACAACTACAGCGTATTTAATTTGTTCTGGTGAGTAGAATCATTCCCTTCAGGCTTTTTGCTGTAGACACTGTCTTTTCAGAGAAAATGCAGTGTTTACATTACAGCCTAGCCACTCCTTAGATGGCTGTTAGAGATCCTTCCTGGGTCATGGCTGCCTAAAATGCATCCAAACATTTAGTGTCTCTGCATGCAGACACTGAACTTTCCTCATAGAGATTCATTGATTCAATTCATCTCTATGATGAGATGCTGATTGGCCAGGGCTGTGTTTGAATCATGCTGGCTCTGCCCGTGATCTGCCTCTTTGTCAGTCTCAGCCAATCCTATGGGGAAGCACTGTGATTGGGATTGGGATCAGGCCACCACTTCTGATGATGTCAGCAGACTGCTTGTCTGTTTTTTCAGCTTCTGGCTTGAATACAGTAAGATTTTGCTATATTTATGGAGGCATGAGGGGCCCAGGGGGACTAGATGGTGGTTTTAACACTATAGGGTCAGGAATACATGTTTGTGTTCCTGACCCTATAGTGATCCTTTAATGTATTCAATGAACTAACATGGGATAAATACACCTTTATTTTCGGTAACCATTAACCACACAAAAATGATTTCATTCCTAAATGGCTAATAAGTGTAGTTGCCAACTGTCCCATTTTTGCTGAGACAGACCAATGTCATACAGTATTATATACCTTAATTTAAGATATGTTATGTGCTTTTAATAAAAACCTGAACATATATTTCTCATTTATGATTAAGAGCTGCTGTTAAATCCTTTAGTACTTGACTGTCATAGGCAGAGCCAATACAAGGCTCTGAAACATGTGAGTTGTTTCTAAATAGAACATCTTCTGCATTTTGATTATATTAAGCAGTGAAATGCTACAATACCACTTTGGATTTTGTTTATTTACAGGGTTGTATTGAAAGTATATGCAGACTCCAAATTTAAATACATTATATTTGTATATTGTGCTATACTTAACCCATCAATGCATATTTTAACCCCTTCTAGACCTGGGTTAAGCAAAAGTTATTGTCTTTACGACAGCCCTGAAGGGGTTCACTTAGAATTACTAACTTTCGCTTAGTCACAAGTTACTTGCTTGGGGTGTTGCGTGTGTACTCAGCCCAAACATGTTCAGATATATGTTTACACAAATATATCTTTATTCAGATATGTGGTGTCAGAACTTTCTTGGCCAAGTGGTTTATACACATATTGAAAATGAAGAAAATGTAAAAATGAAAACATAATGGTTGCATTAACTGCAACTGAGCAGAATCTCCTCTAGTTGTGTTTAGCTCAGAGATGATAAAGTCCATATAGACAAAAATGTTAAAGAGCTGTCACTTCCCTTGAGTTTAATAGTATGTTTATGTATTCCCTGTATTTTGGAAACATGTGGTTGGGAGACCTGAAAAAAATACAATGAAACACAATGTTTAATGTTGTATAGATCATAGATATCATGCTCTTTGGCAGCAATCAGAACTGTATTGAGCAATAGGCATGTGAATACCAATAGCAAACTATTTTCTTGCACACAAACCTCAATGACCTACTTTGAAGTTTCTAAAATATTTATCATATCCCCATCGAGCAAATGAAGACGGGACCCATTGAAAAGTATGCATATTAAAGGGAAACTCCAGGCACCCAGACCACTTCTGCTCATTGGAGTGGTCTGGGTGCCAACTCCCACTACCCTTAACCCTGCAGGTGTAATTATTGCAGTTTTTTTTAAACTGCAATAAGTACCTTGCAGGGTTAAGTGAGTCCTCCCCTAGTGGCTGTCTATTAGACAGCCACTAGAGGGAACTTCCTGCTCTATAGCACAGGTTTTCTGTGCTAGAGCGTCGCTGGATGTCCTCACGCTGTGTGAGGACCTCCAGCGTCGCTCTATTCCCCGTAGGGAAGCATTGAAATTCGTTTTCAATGCTTTCCTATGGGGAGATGTAATGCGCATGCGCGGCATTGGCGCGCATGCGCATTGGGACTCCTCGGCCGGCGGGCGAGATCATTCTCGCCCACCGGCCGACGTAAGCAGAAGGAGGAGCGGCGGGGGAGGAGGAAGCAGCGACGTGGTAAGTCACTGCCTCTGGTAAGTCACTGAAGGGGTTTTCACCCCTTCAGCGATTGGGGGGTGGGAGGGAGAGGGACCCTCCAGTGCCAGGAAAACGGATCGTTTTCCTGGCACTGGAGTTTCCCTTTAAGTCCATTATGGTATGCTATGCTGCACAAGCAGGATTAAGTGAAAAGAAAATTGCAGTGGCAATCACATTGATAGTGATATAGTTATGAGCTAAATTGTGATATATTTTTCTACATTATTAACTTTTGTTATTTCTTTATAGGAGAATTATAGCCATTCTGCACTTTGGGAGGTGCAGACCACATGCTCCCTGGTGATTTGCAGAAGATTCTTTAGGGACAACTGGGGATATCCTCCAGTCGCTGGGTTATGTTTTGTTATCTTTTTCTTCGCACTCGTCATCCATACTCACTTGCTCTTTGCGTAATATTGTTTTTTTGTTTTTTTTAAACCCCTTAAGGACACATGACATGTGTGACATGTCATGATCCCCTTTTATTCCAGAAGTTTGGTCCTTAAGGGGTTAAAGTAAGATTATTATTATTATTATTATTATTATTATTATTATTGCTTTTGACTTACTCAATTCTTACACAGCATTTTTAAGATGCACTATTTACTATACATGACAGTCAGTGTAACGGTTTTGTAGCTAAAATTCCTCTGTCATTCATTTCTGTTTAAAACATTTTGTAATTATTTGGGCTTATTTAATTTTGTTTAAAAAGACTCACTGGGGGCTTCACAAACTGGCTGCATGGAATACAAATAGGATATGATATACATAGGCCAGCGTAGGTAACAGAAAATAAAACAAGCACACATCAAACAGTATTTTTTTTAAACAAATAATTCATTTTTTTTGTCTGATAAAAGATAACAAAAATCAATTTGAACACAAAATGTAAACACAATATAAATTACCATGTTCACAGGACTTTAAAACAGCCCTTACTTATAAATTAAGAGACTTATATGGAGTCAGATAAAAAATCCTGATTTCCGTGTTCCACATAAAGTGCCACAGAGTGTGGGTACATTAAGTTATATTTCATGTGCTAGAATGAGAAAGCTGAACATAAAATGCTTGATAATTCTCTGCAGGATGACTCCTTCCACTGTAATGAAATCTTAATTATGTCTGTTTTCTTAATACAGCAAATTGTTATTGGTAAAGCAATTTGAACATCACATAAGTAAGTCCGTAATGCGTACCCAGAAAGCCAGATTGAGATTGACCAGGAAAAGAGGCAGGATGACAAATTAGACCCCCCTCCTAGAGCCCTGTGTCTGTTCTGGGAGTATTGTGTGTGGCAGCTGAGTGTTGTATGTGTGAGCGGTAGACTGAGTATTTTGTATGTGTAGAAGAGAGGCTGAGTTGGCCTTTATGTGACAGCTGAGTGTTGTGTGTGTGTGGTGGGGGGGGGGGGGTGCTAAATTTAGTTTGTGTGAGCTGTTCTATTGCTCCGCTCCTGCTTACTTTTTGTTATCCCTAGTGGTCCAGTGAAAGGTTCTTTGGGCTGGATACCTAGTAGTCCAGAGGAGGGTGAGCTGGGGAGCATGATCCTGGTGTTCCACTGGGGTAGCACCAATATCAAGTGTAGATCTATTTAGCAGCTCCCTTGCGATCTTGGCACTCAGGAATGACTCAGAGTGATGGCTATGCTTTGGAGCACTACAAAGGAGCTATTAAGGTGATTTGTACGTGATAGAGGTGCAGACCACAACATTCCATCGAGCAGACGTGGGGGCATAGGGTCAAGCAGAGAGATCATAGGTAAATAGGGAAGGCCTCCTTATATCCAGAGCCAGAGCTCCAGGCCCAGACAGGGCCCAAGTCTGTCTCCACAGTCTTCCACTGCTACAAGAACAAATCAATGGGTGGTGCTTTCGCAAGTATAGTTTGGATGTGAACTGATTCTATTCATTTGCACAATTGATTCACTCCTTTCAATTGTTTTGTTCAAGTTCATTGGGAATTACATGATTATGTTGCATGGCAAGCAGTGTTATGGCCAGTGGCGTACATACCGGGGTCGCAGGGGTCGCGGCTGCGACCGGGCCCGGCCCACCAGGGGGCCCGGCCGCCCTGCGACCCGGTATGTACTCACTGGGCCAGCCTCTTCTCCTGGGGGGCCCAGGAGCCGGCCACCTCCGGGCCCCCCGAGGCTGGCCCTGCTTACACCCGGCGGGCAGTCAGGCTGGCGGGCGCGCGAGGGAGCACTCTCCCCTGAGTGCTCCCTCTTCAGCTCCCTCGCGCACCGCACTGAAACCGGAGCCGGAAGATGACGTCATCTTCCGGCTCCGGCATCAGTACGCGGCGCGCGAGGGAGCTGAAGAGGGAGCACTCAGGGGAGAGTGCTCCCTCGCGCGCCCGCCAGCCTGACTGCCCGCCGGGTGACACCACTGGACCCCAGGGAATCCCCTCAGCTCTCCCACAGGTAAGGAGGCTGGGGGGATTAAATAGAAAAAAAAAACAGAAAAAAAACGTGTGTGTGTGAGAGTGTATGTTAGTGAGTGTGTGTTAGTGTGAGTGTGTGTTAGTGTGAGTTAGTGTGAGTGTGAGTTAGTGTGAGTGTGAGTTAGTGTGAGTTAGTGTGAGTGTGTGTTAGTGTGAGTGTGTGTGAGTGTGTGTTAGTGTGAGTGTGTGTTAGTGAGTGTGTGTTAGTGAGTGTGTGTTAGTGAGTGTGTGTTAGTGAGTGTATGTTAGTGAGTGTATGTTAGTGAGTGTATGTTAGTGAGTGTATGTTAGTGAGTGTATGTTAGTGAGTGTATGTTAGTGAGTGTATGTTAGTGAGTGTATGTTAGTGAGTGTATGTTTGTGAGTGTGTGTGAGTGTATGTTTGTGAGTGTGTGTGAGTGTATGTTTGTGAGTGTGTGTGAGTGTATGTTAGTGAGTGTGTGTTAGTGTGTGAGTGTGTTAGTGTATGTTCGTTAGTGTGTGTGTGTGTTAGTGTGAGTGTATGTTAGTGTGAGTGTATGTTAGTGTGAGTGTATGTTAGTGTGAGTGTGTGTTAGTGTGTGAGTGTATGTTAGTGAGTGTGTGTTAGTGTGTGAGTGTATGTTAGTGAGTGTGTGTGTGTAAGTGTTAGAGTGTTTGTCTTAGTGTTAGAGTGTGTGTGTGTGTTAGTATTAGAGTGTGTGTTGGAGTGTGCGTGTTAGTGTTAGAGTGTGTGTCTGTTAGTGAGTGTGTATGTATGTTTGTCACTGAGTGTGTGTCTGTCAGTTAATGTGTGCGTGTGTCTTAAGCACTTACCTTTCTCCAGTGCCGGACTCCATTGGCGCTGGGGATCTCTCCGCCCCGATCCGCCTCTCAGCTCCGAATGCGCATGCGTGGCAAGAGCCACGCGCGCATTCAAACCGCCCATAGGAAAGCATTACTCAATGCTTTCCTATGGACGTTCAGCGTCTTCTCACTGTGATTTTCACAGTGAGAAACGCAGAAAATCCTCTAGCGGCTGTCAATGAGACAGCCTCTAGAGGCTGGATTAACCCTCAGTGAAACATAGCAGTTTCTCTGAAACTGCTATGTTTTCAGCTGCAGGGTTAAAACTAGAGAGACCTGGCACCCAGACCACTTCATTGAGCTGATGTGATCTGGGTGTCTGTAGTGGTCCTTTAAGTGTATGTGTTTATGCATGCACTGGCGTACATAACGTGGTCGCAGGGGTCGCAGCCCTGCGACCAGGTGCCCGCCGCCATGTGTTGCGGCCCCAGCCCGCGCAGAGTAAGCGCACGCGCGGGGGGGGGGGGGGGGCCCACGGATCAGTTTTCGCACCGGGGCCCCATGGGTTGTGTGTACGCCACTGGTTATGGCTCAGGCACTTAAGCACCGAAAGAGTGCAAGCGCCATTGTTTGATATTAGTAAAACTGCTGTATCTGTAGAGTGTGTTTAACTGAACACAATGGAAAATATAATAATCATAAACATCTGGATTGTACGGTTAACCATGAAAGCCTTAGTCAATTGCCAAAGGAGCAAATCAGATCAAATCCAATCCTAGAGGCCATATGCTGACAAGTGATCAGATTTGTATTTTAAAATAATACAGTATTCATTAAAGCTGTTTTCTATGGTTTCTTGAACCTCTTAGCAAATTTAGCACTTACGTGCTAATAAGGCTTTTCTACAGTTATTTCCCTGGAAACTAAGAACATTATATAAACATTATATACATATTAATTATTATTTTATTTTATTTTATGTTTGCATCCTAAGAGCCACTACCAAATCATTTTAAAGGCTGTTACTATTCATAACACTTTTTTTCTTAGTACACTAACATTTATATGGTTTTAAGTACTGACTATTCTTGTCAAAGTACCCATGGGGCACATATATAAATTTGCTGAGAATCACTTTTCAGATCAGCTTCTCATGTTAATATATCATTAGGGTAGCAAACTACCATTCTATTTGGCATGTTTTGATATAACACAAAAACTTGTAAAAGTCTAGAACTTGTAAAGTCATCTGTGGCAAATGTTGGGTAACTCCTAGACTAGGATTTTGTTTCCTGAGAAACAGGAACTTTGCATTTATACCACTAGCCAGTAGACTGTACTTTGTCTGACCTATACACTTGACATGAAAATCTTGTAAGCGATATTATAGATTCGCAACACTATGCTCCACAGGGCAGGGTTATGGCATTATAAGCAATTTTCCCCTGTTGGTTAATGCAATTGATTATAGAGCACAGACGTCACAATACAAGCATCTGCATTTTTGGCATTTCTGCTTCTACGATAACGCTGAGCCACAGTTAAGTTTTTAGTCACAGTAATTCAGCCACCTTAAATTTCAGATGTTTAAAGGTCGGATTCAATAAATCAGTCATCTTGAGTTTCGGGCCTTGAAGGGAGTGGAAGGTTAAATGAATTGGAATGGTTTTGTTCATGATTGTTTGCAATGAGCTTGAGCTTCCAGTGCAAGGTGCAATTAACTGCTTTTCTAAAGCTGTCGGACAAGAAGAAATAAATCACCGGGTCCAGGCAACTGTTGAAGGTGGACAAGCAGAGCACTATCTCATTGGTGATATGAAGAGTCTGTTTCCAGGACAAACTGGAGATGACTTCTATCTGGGCTAGGACGTAAGGTACACGTACAATGTGATAAGGAACAAAACACACTATGAAGATAATGAGGACAACAAAAGATTTGTTAATTGCCCTGTTGCTATTTCTTTTTGTTTGCGGTTGAGATTTTCCCATTGAGGCCTGGCGGAGTTTGGCAGATATTTTTCCGTAGAAATAAACAAAAAGCAAGAGAAGAATGAAGAACACAATAACTGCAGTAATGTTGATTACAGCTCCAACGTATCCCTTTTTCGTGAAGTGAAAGCACTTCTGATTGCAAGGTTCACTTCCTTTCTGTTCAACGAGGAATGGGATGATGAAGACCACATTGATTAACCAGACAATTTGGGTCGCTCGAGTGCTCCACGAAACACTATGAATTTTGAACTGTTGCAAAGGCTTAATTATTTTAAGGTAGCGATCCAGGCTAATAAGACTTAAGAACATGATGCTAGCGTACATGTTCAAGTAAAAAAACGCACCTACGATTTTGCAGAGAATTAGAGGACCATCATTGTTTTGGTAAGCCACTCGGAATGGTAAGCACAGTGACAGTAGGAGGTCAGCAACTGCCAGGTTCCTCATGTATATAATCATAGAAGTGCATTTTTGACAATTTGCCCAAAACACGAAGAGGGCTAATGTGTTGCTTAGCAAACTGATGCCACATACAATAGAGTACATAACTGGAAGCATCGCAGAAAGGACCCCATCATGGATATGACAGTCATTTGCAGGAGGTGCCGTGGATACATTGGGTTTCAATGTCAATGGATCCATGGTCATTAAAGATGGCAAAATTGTGAGAGAGTCCATTATCTCGCTGTTGGAAAAAAAAAAGTAAGAAATCTTTGTTAGTTATGCCCCACTGTATGTACTTAAAGCAACATTAATAAAAGTTATATTTTAATTGTCCCCAGTAAATAGTGTGACATTATAGAGATACTCTGTTCAGAATATCCAACATCTTTAAAAAGACAATTGCAATAATACATTTGCATTGAAAAATCTGCCACTAAGGTAAGTTTTGAGGGTTTAGGGTTGGGTAGGTTTTTATTGTTAGGGGGTTTAGGATAGTATTATTGGGAGTTAGGGTTATATAGCTATGTCAAAGGGTGTTTAGGATCATGACGTTTTGGACCCGAAATCCACTTAATCTTAAACCCCCATCCTTAAACCCTACGCAACACTAAGACCACCTAAACATGCATGCTCTTTTTATTATGTTCCAAAGATGCAGATAGGAGCCAAATTCAATCCGAGTGGGCACCAGGTGCACTGGAACAGGACCATACTCCTACAACGATAAGGCAACAAAAAAAATCTCCAGGTACTCGGGGTGTTCCAGCCGCAGGCAGATTTAATGGTACAAAAAAAAAACAGCAAAGTTTTGACCTGCCAAGAGCTTGAGCTTGACAAAGACCTCTTGGCAGGTCGAAACGTAGCTGTACTTTTTTGTACCATTAAATCTGTCTGCGGCTTGAAAACCCTGAGTGCCTGGAGATTTTCTTTTTGTTGCTCTTTTTATTGTGTCTTCTATATTTTTATATATTTTTTGCTAATTTATTGATGCTCTATTCGCGAGAACACAGTTTTATTCTAATATTATCATATTGAACAGCAAATCTACCATATTAAGAATGTAAAGCAAATAGCCTTCTGCAAAAAAACTAAACAAAAACAAAAAACAGCAGCACTATTTTTTTTATTAAAGATTAAATCATTGGATAAATTCTTGAATGACATTTTGGATTAATATAGAACAAACAGAAACCTAATAGGCGTAATACATCATTGATCTGACCTTGAAGGCGACAGTATTTGATAGAAATATGTAGATACATCCACTCCCAATAAGAATCTAACAATGTACAGTGTTTTGGGCAAATTGATGAATACTGATTTCCTCAAACGTCAGCTACCTGAATCGAGACAAGGTAACCATGAGAAACACAAAGATTAAATACACAGTGTTAGATTATGCAAGAATCTTGTGAACAGATTAAATAAATTGGGTAAACACAAAATATCTCTCTCGCTATTGTAATAGGTTAGGTGGGGGGGGGGAAATAGCAAAAATTTGGAACTTCGTTTTACTTTACTTTTTATTATGAGAACTGGCATTTTATGTTTTATAATGTGAACTGGCATAGAAAAAAAACAATGTAGCAGGAATATTTACTTGAATTAATCTAAATAATTGATCATGCAATTTTCTCTGCTTTCTTTTAAACCATGTTGCATATTCATAGGTATAATGCATATACATGTGTGTGTATAATTCAGAATAAATAAATATAAATATATATATATATATATATATATATATATATATATATATATATATATATATATATAAATAACCTTAATTGTCCACAGTGGAAAATCAGTTTTTTTCCCATCATTGATCATTTAAAAATCAATACACCCAAAAAAATCTCATGGCAGCAAATTAAATAAAAAGAGCCCAAATGCAGGCAGCAATAAATAAATAAATGTTAAAATGACGACAAATCTGGCATATTTTGAGTATGAGTATGAATATATCTCTCAGTAGTGTTGTTGTGGTTGGGAAGACCACTGTGACTTTACAGTCAATTATTACTTTTCTTGTGCACCTAGAATCAGGTTTTTAGGATAACAGAACCTGCTTCAATAAAATCGTATGTATGTCCAGAATTCGAAAATAGTAGAGCAGCATTATGCCTTGCTAGTGCCGTAATGCAAGAAAATTACTAAACCAATAAAATAACGTCTTTTTGGCCAGGTCATTTGGTTTTATGTTTATATTGTTCTAGTAATTAAATCAAGTTTTACTTATACACTAACGTAAAAAACAAACAAATATAAAATGTTTGTATTGTTTGGTGTTGATGTTTTTTCCCTTTATTCTGTGCTTTTATTCTTCACTGTCCTCCTCTGCATCTTCCTTCTGGCTAAAGTGATAAAGAATGAGGACTGAAATATATTGCATCGTACTTATGGCGATAGCTTTAGCTTCTGGCTTTGATGTTGGTGATGACCAATTTTGTCATTGTACAGCACTATTAATGATCATAATAATAAGCCTTCATTTTTGGAGTTTATCTTCTATATAGATTCTTGTGTTTATTTGTATGTTTTCTTTTAGATTGTATAAAGCAATAATATGACTCTAAAATGGACATATCTGGGAGTCTACTCCTCCACACAAGCCTTTTTCAGCTCATTAAAAGTCTGAATTACAGGCCAAAATATAATCGACAAGCTACATTGTTGCTGTTTAGGACTCCTCGGTTTCGGGACCATGTGATGCTGACTAATACAATGGAACTTGTGGCTGCTAAGACTAAACAAAGTCACTTACGCGTCTCCCTTAATACTGAATCTACTTTGAGTTGGAGATTGTTGCAAGTCAGTTGTCAAATCATATCACAATACACTAATTATTGAATTAATTTCAGGCTGGCCTTTTCCTATTTGTAATATATAAAAAAATGTATTATCAAACTTTCTAATACGATAAAAACTCAGGACTCTGCAAAGAAAAGTCGCCACAAGTAAACTGGTATAAAATTCTATTGTGATAAATTTCGATAAAAAATATTTTAAGGACTGTTATGTTATCTACTGCAATTTGACAGTTTATTATCTATACTATAACTGCATTGACTCTATTAATATTTTACAGAAGATCAAAGACAATTACAAAATGATAATGTTATTTTTCAAAGCAACAATTTATTTAGATCCATGTTATCTCCTGTCCCTCCACTTCAGAATCTTAATCTATTTTGTCACTTGTCAAGATATCTTTGGGCCCCATGCAGAGCCACTGTCTCCCCTCTAGTTCAACTTCGATATCAGGCTGTGCTGTGCTTAGTAAAAATATAATAGTCTACCCACGAAGGGGTGGTGTCTACAGGAATATAAGCACATTTGCTCTAATTGTGGATATAGTTGGGTTGATGTTAGCTAAATGCCACGTTCCCATCCATTGATATGAAATTTATAGGACCATCACCCGTTCAATGTTTTAAAGTGGTGATGGTGACTGGAGTCTGTATGTGCAGCATGTCGCTTTGAAAGCTACACATACAGAGTCGAATCCCTTTTCTGCCGCAGGTGTAATGCAACTTTTGGAAGAGTCATTGGGGCATCATTAGTCAGTCCGGAGTTCTGGGTGGTTAATGCTAATTTTGTGCATATTAAACATCTCATGTCAACAAGCACATCATGCTGGTGACAGGCATGCAATGACGTCAGTCCTCCATGCCACCCATGTCCTCCCCTCCACCCATGTCCTTCCATTAGATCCCTCAATCCTCCAGTGAGTGGGAGTGAGATCAGTGGAAGAGTATCAGTTAAGGGGAAGAACTTGACCTTGATCCAGTAATGGAGGTAAGTTTTAGATTTAATTTTGATTTGTTTTTTTAAGTTTTCTTTTGTGGGGAACCAGGAAAAGAAGGGTAACTTTGTTAAATTACTGTGTTTTAATAAATTATTGTGTTTTGGTTGGAGTAGTCCTCAGAAATACAAGTTCAAACTGGGATCTGCAGTGGCCTTGCAGAATTGGTGAGTATCTGAGCAAATGTCTAAACTGCCCTTTGGGTACAGATATCCTATGTCTATCTATAAGAGATGTGCATGGCTGACAAAATTGTTTTGGTTCATTCCGTTTCAATTTGTTAATTTTCCAATTTTGGTTCGTTCGAAATTCAGAAGATTCAGAAACAAAATTGGGACGCCATTATTTATTTATTTTTTATTTATTTATAAAAATATTTTACCAGGAAGGATACATTGAGATTTCTCTCGTTTTCAAGTATGTCCTGAAAAACTATTCTAAAGAATACTAAATTGGGGAGCTTTTAAGCGGATATCTTCCTAATATAGTATCCTTAAAAGTAGTAATCTCATACAAGGATGCTAAATTACAGAGCTATCTACTAAACAGCTTTCCCCCCCTAATTTTGACCTTTTAGCAGTTTAGTAAATAGCTTCCGAATTTGGCATTCTTGTGTGGGATTGCCATAATTAATTGTATCTAATTCGGGACTTATCTCCTAAGCAGCTGAGAGAGGAAATTTAAGGAAATTACTTTTTCTTAATTTTGCCCCTTTCAGCTCTTTAGTACATAGCCAAAAGATTGTCTACAACCTACATAAAATATTTTAGCAATGATTCCTGCATCTTGCTTTTCCTTTGGGACAGTATATAATCTCACACTGGTGTAAAAATATTTTCACAATATGAAATTAGATGGGACAAATGCACTGATTTATGTCCAGTTATGGGAAAATGCTCTCTCCAAAAACCAGTTGCAACAGCTGCAGAGTTTACAAGTCTGTGAGAAGTCATTCATCAAATGGAGTTTGTTTTACTGTGTTACTAGCCAGAAGTTAGCAAATATCACACACAGATTGTTTCAGCTCTGTGCAGACACCAATTTAAACTATTCTAACTTCTGAAGCACCAAAAAAACTTGATGATTAAACTTGTGCAATTTGTCTAAAATAGTTTAATTTTTTGGGGATGAAAGTGATACACCATGTGTTGACATCCTGAGCAGCAATATGTAGAACATCTGGGTTGATGCTGTACTTGAATATGCTTCCTGTCAGTGAAAGGTTATCACGAAGAATGAATGCTTTCACAAATACAGATTTAATTGGACTATTGGATTTTGTTTGCCAAGTGCTAACAGTCACAGACATCCAAACAGAATGTACAGTACAAATGCTGAGCAAGACATATAATCTATGAATTGTGCCAAGAGAATTCAAAGCAAACGTAAAAAACTAATTTGCTTGCTACTATGCCTACAAATGTATTTTCACATCACACTTCTAATGTAAATCACACACCAACAGTATAAGATATACTTATAACGTAATGCACGCACCTACAGCTTAATATATACTGTACATATACAATATGCTATATTGGTGAATCTCAGGACTTCTTGCAGCCACTAGACACAGGACGACTACACAACAGTACACTGTCTTAAGACCCATTTCCCAAATTCCCTGGCCACATACAGAATTATTAAAGGGACACTCCAAATACATGGACAATTAACATTAAAGATAACTGTGACAATTAACATTAAAGATAACTGTGACCCTTACCTCAAATGCATGCTGTAATATGTCGTGATTTTATTTTTTTAATTCTGTAAAAAATCCTACAAATGTTAGCACCCAACTTTTCAAACTATTCAAATTCTTACTATGCATGCCTAGATGCTACTTTCCATAGTGTGACATCATGATATCACATCATGAATGCTCTGAGGGTCTGATCTTATCCATTTTATATATTATATAATTATTTTTTTTTAAATTGACTTAATGTTTCATATAGGGAGTGGAATCTTTGGTAATGGGTGGAGTTTAAGCAAGGTTTTGCTTCAGTCGCCATGGTAATTTACCCACAATTTATCAGCATAGAAAGGCAAACTGAGAACATCATGGACAGAGGAGAACAAAATAGAAAATAATCATATATAGCCAAATTAAAACTTGTCGCAATGGGGCAGGGAATATAACCAATAAAATACAAAGGTCATAAGGAAGAAAAAATGAAATGAAATAAAAAAAACAATTAAACCCATCACACCCAGGTAAATAGAGTTAATAACCTCTCTGGTTAACAGGAGATGGTTTTTGTTTAATTCTTTTTGTTTTGAGAACATGAACATTAGTGAGCGGAAGAAGGAAGCTAAATCAGCTTGATAGAGATATTATCTCATTTCTATATAACAGAATACCACAGACGTTAAGAGATAATTAAATTTTGGACCAATGTATATAACCAGATAGATGAGCACAAAGTGAGACGGTTTTCTGTTTTCATTGAGAGACAAAATTATCTCGTAAGATGAATTGTATTACTACTTGACCTTGCTGTTTCTATGGGTTGCAGGTTTGAGGTCAAAAGTTATCTATATAATCAATATTAAAAAAGAAAAAAACAACAGACAATAACAAACCAAAAAAATATTAAGTGCTTCTAAAGATATACATCACATAGAAGGCAAAAGTAACTCAAAACATGGATCCCAACCACCTCGTGTATAATAAAAAGAAATAAATCACAGTTGTACTTTTTCTTTAATGGGACATTCTGGTCACCATAACAACTTAACTGGAATGAAGCTGTTATAGTGCGAGAAGGTTCCCTGTCCTCGGGGGATCCCGATTGAGCTGTCCATCTCCTTCATTCTGCAGTCTGAGGCTTGACAGTCAGTGTGACAGACACTAGAGGAATTTTAACCCGGAATGTAAACATTTCACCTTGGTTTTCAGTTGCAGGTTTAATATGTAACGGCATGGCACCCAGTTCAGTTCATTGAGATGAAATGGTCTGGGTGCCTATAGTGTCACTTTAACTGACAACAGAAGAGCAAAAATTCGATGTATTAAATCCTAAAATATATTACTCCTATCTGAACTGTGTTGAACTGTATTATAACTTATCTTGGCTCACTTAGCCTTTTGATGTCTTATTTTTATATAGAATGATTTATAAAGATATTGTTTTTTACTTTATTTGGTGTGCAGTTCTGCATTAGTGCAATTGCACTTCAATTAATGTTTATTGGTTCTTTTGTACATAGGAAGAAAGGTGTGCCTCCTTACTGACTAATGCTAATTCAATTGAAGTATAACACAATCACATATAAACATGGACGCACGGGGCCGGGTGACGAGATCCACCATGTTTTCTGGGACACATATCACATATACATATTGATGGGCAGCACATGAAAAGGGGTGCCCTGTATTATGTAGAATTCAGAAGAAGGTGTATAAGATTAAGCAATTAGGCAATGCAGAATCCTGCAGAATATGCAGGGCAATCCTTTTCATGCGTTTTCATAAATATGACAAAATTATACGTGTCCATGTAAACATGGTGGATCTGGTAACCTCGTCTAAGGGCACTTTGCCCCAGTCTTTGGGTCATTGGGAAGACTACCTGCACCGTATTGTAGTGACTATGGGGCGAGAAGGCGAATGCCGTTGTCCCTCAGGGACAAAATAGTTTGACAAAAAAAAAAAAGCAAAAGAAAACAACAGAGAAATCTGTGACACCCTCTCAGTTGGGAAAGTCATATGTGCTAGTTTCACATTCCCTAGCTATCGATGCATTCAAAATATTTCTGTGGCTAAGTGGGATTTGGCTTTGCTGAATTGCTGTTAACACTTTCAGCCAGGATGAATCGACACAGGCTCTTGGGAGAACCAATGTTCTAAGAACAAATAAATTACATAAAAAAAGAGTCAACTGGCAACTTAACATAATTACATAGTTACATAGCTGAAAAGAGACTTGTGTCCATCAAGCTCAGCCTTCCTCACATATGTTTTTGCTGTTGATCCAAAAGAAGGCAAAAAAACACAGTCTGAAGCGCTTCCAATTTTGCAACAAACTAGGAAAAAATTCCGTCTTGACCCCAAAACAGCAGTCAGATGTCTTCTTGGATCAAGCAGCTATTAACCCATTAATTAGAAATTATATCCCTGTATGTTATGTTTTTGCAAGTATTTATCAAATTGCAGTTAAAACATCTGTATGGACTCTGATAAAACCACCTCTTCAGGCAGAGAATTCCATATACTTATTGCTCTTACTGTAAAAAAAAACAACTTTTCTTTGCCTTAGATGAAATCTCCTTTCTTCCAGCCTAAATGTGTGACCTTGTGTCCCATGTATAGCCTTGTTTATGAATAGATTATCAGATAATGGTTTATACTGGCCCCGAATATATTTGTATAATATTATCATATCCCCTCTGAGGCGCTGTGTTTCCAAACTAGAGAGATTTTAATTAACAATTAAAAAAGAAAATCCAGAAGGAAAATAAACAAGCTACAACATTCTGTGCAATGTAATAATAAGTCAGTTTTCAAGGCTCTGACTGCCCCACTCCCCTACACACGTACACAAAAACACACACAAACACACGCCTGTAACCTGGAAGTGACTGAGATATTTCAGTCAGTCCTGAGTCTTCATCCCATAGTTTTTTGAGTGTGAATTACTAATCATCCCCTATGTGTGACATCACACACACAAGCATTCACTAATTCCCCATAGAAATAAAAAAGGGACCATTTCCACATGTGAAATACATCTGTGACTGGCTTTGCATTCATTTGCTAATAATGTGTGAAAACCACCCATGCAAGTGAATTGAACCTGCCAGACTGTCATTTGTAGAAAGTCAATGGGATCCCAATTGTGTCTGACCAACCCCCCCAGCAATAAAATTGGAAAGCTGTGCTCTCTACTATCTGAGCTCTCCTTGGAGAGAGTGAGAGGCCAGAGCATGGGATCATAGGACAGATTTTTATATTTTAAAAACATTATTTGCCTGGCGTTTCACTATTTAATATGTTGGCCAAAAATGCATTGTTCTGCAGTCATTATTTACAATTTACTTATAATATATTCTTTTTACATATACATTGTAACCATTTAATAACTGCCAATAGCATAGTTATAAAGGATGTAGTTCAACATCAAATTAAGTGCCATAACTAGATACCCAATCCTACACCAGAAACTATTACATCCAGTGGGCAATCCCCTGTAAGATCCAATATGATTATTATTATTATTATTATTATTATTATTATTATCCGTTAATCATCCTGCTATTTAAGCTGTGATAAGATTCTAAACGAAGAGTGAAAAGGGTACTTAGAATAAGTTCTTAGTAAAACGCCTCTGGTTATCCGTGCTGGACTTATGATTGATTGGGCAAAAGTCATACTTGATTTGATAAAGGAAAGTATCACACTATTAGGTCTAACAGCCAGTCCAGACAGGGCTTCCATGGGCCAAATATGGATAGTTAAGAATAATACCGTGAATTTTGATGTGCAAATATACATATACCTCTTCATATATGTATAACATGTATACAAGGACAGGGGCATATGTTCATAACCTAAAAACTTGTATACACGATTTACACAATTTTAATAACTAGCAAATAATAGCAAATAATATAATTATTACTATAGTTGGGTCATTATTCCCTTTATTCTGTAGCATTTTTTTATTGTCTGATAAACAGGGATCAACAAAGATAGTTTTTTCCATTACAAAAGGTTTATACACGTTAACATGCTCAGAAAACAACAAAAATAGGATTCTATGACTTTCTTAACCACATTACTGGGAAGAGAAGGGGTTAATAATTCAGAAGCTTGTGACTCTTTTTGTCCCAGAAAACCACCTTGGCTTAATCCTCCTCAGCATGTCACATTTATGTATTATAAACAGTATTAAAATTATAATTATTGCTGTTACTAGTCCATGGAACACAGACATACTGAACTTTACAGAGATGTTTCCTAGAAATCCTACATTTACACAAAACCAATAATGATTAAGAATGAAAAGAATAATGAAATTGTGAACATTTTTTGGTCTTGTTCACTGTAATTTAATTAATGTAGTTGAACATAGAATTTCAGTCTTAACCCCTGTTTAGAAAGCATTCCCTATTAAAATGAGATTTGATTAATAACACCAGGATTATATCAAAGAAGAAAAATACAGAGCTTTTGAAATTGACATTTAAATTTCAAATGTCCCATGTATGTCATCAATCCACACACCAGTCACTGTAATAGTGAAACTGCTTACATTATAGAACTGAATTACTAATATTGAAAATTCTAGATTTAGTTTCAGATGTGAAAATGTCACTTTAGCACATTGATCTTAGAAATTTAACAGAGAGTATTTACAAATACAGGCATAAAACATTGCTCAGGAAGGCTATATACTCAGATTTACGTTTTAAGAAACGTTAAAAGTCAGACACTCACCTCTAAACCTCATCCCACTTGTATAGTAGTGATAGCTGTTAGGTTCTGCTAGAAATGACAAAAGACTGTGATAAACTGGAATCTCCATACATCACCTGCTGTCCTCCATCTAGTGACGTTAAGTTTGTTGTCTGCGGAGTTTTAGGGCTGTGTGGGAGTGACTTAAACTTCTTTATTCTGCTGAGCAATTTGGACACCCACAGAGTGCCTTTAGTAACCGCAGACCGCCTATTACAGTAAAAGAGCCACAATGGAAGCCTGCAGATGTTAGTGAACTACTGATCCAAAGATGTCTGGATGCCTGAGCATCATGGGAGTGTACTTAATCTCAAACCTCCAACAGTGCCCAGATTTGCCATCTCTGAAACCTGTGATGCCACTCTTGTTATGGTCTGCCTGAAAGAAATCTGATATAGATTGCAACATTGTGTGTAGCAATCCATTTTACAGATCTGGTGTGAAAGTTTATTGCTTGTTTACAAGTTCTCAGTGATTAGATCCTATAGCACACCACACTTGTCACTCAGAGACCCCAGGCTATCTTATTTTGGGAGGATGGAACACTAGTGCTACATTTCACAAGGTTTTGATTATTATTATTATTATTTTATTATTTATATAGCGCCATCAGATTCCGTAGCGCTGTACAATGGGTATATCCTGTGTTTTTAAATTTGTTCATGCATACCATTTAATTTCATGTTGTACCCAAGACATTAAAAAACCCAGATAGAATGTACGATGACATATTGAACCAGGGGTTTTACACTCATGTAAAATGTGTGTTTATAGGTTTAAAGAAACACGAAGCACACATCTGAAACTTTTTTTTTCTTTATTTAGTTGTGTACATAGACACAAAGTCTTGTTGTGCTTTATACAATATAGTAGAACAAATATAAGAAAAGAAAAGTAAAATACTAAAATTATGCCTAGACAGGTGAGAAAGATAGGTATTCCTCAATGACACATTAATTCAGCAAGAAAATAACAAGCATAAAGTTTCAAACTAATTTTTTGTCATCAGGATCAATTTAGCTCATATTTATACTAGGGCTGCAGACTGGAGAACACATTGAGGAGTGTGCTATGGGGGTCCCTGCATCCGCAGAGAGTGAGCATCCTCTGCCGTCTGGGGACTGAGCTCCCGCACCACACAGGGGATAGCGGTTCTCCGCTCTGTTGCAGAAGGGACAGGTGGAACTTGAGAGACTCTTCAGAAATTTCGCTTGAATCCTCCATGGCCAACAGGATATGATCGCCTTGCCTCGTGGTACCACTAGGGTACCATAGGTCCCTCATCAGTACCGAATGCCCTGCTCCCTCAGAGCTTTGGTTACGGGCATAAACTTGCGTCTCTCCATTAAGACGGAAAAAGGTACGTCTTCAAAGACCGAAAACCTGTAGTTGTCTACTGCGACAGTAGGGTGCTTCTGAGAGTGGGCCATTTTAGTTATTTTGGCTATAGATGTTTAGTTGTGACAGCTATAATGTCGCCTGGGTGCATTTGCAGGGTCGGTTGGTGCCCCGAATCCCAAAAGCTGACACAATGAGCAGCGAGTCTCTCGCTCTCCATTAATTTCTAGTGCCTGTGTCACTTGGTGGTCGAAGTCCATTAGTGTCTCTGGGCCCACTGTTTCAGGCACTCCGCAGATCCTTATGTTTTTTCTGCAGTGCCGCGTTTCTAAGGATGCCACCATACGGGTAACATGCTGTACCTGCTTGGTGATGGACTCCATCTGGGAGTGGGTTTTGGTCAGCTGCAGCTCTCGATCTCGCTCTCAGGACTCAACGTCTCCCAGCCTTTGCCACAGCCTACGGACCTCTGCCTGTAATTCTGCCAGGTCTGCTTTCCAGACCTATTGCAGGTCCAGGAGGAGGTTCTTAATGTCTCCTTTAGTAGAGGGTGAAGCATCTGCATTGGAGTCGGCTCGCTGGTACACCCCATTAGGATCCTGTGGTCTTCGTTATGTTTCCTCGTCTTGGGAGCAATCAGAGTCACTCGTGTCTATAGGCCTCTCGGGCGCCATTTTAAATCTGGCCTGCGATAGCGGCCCTTCGGAGGAGCATCTGATATCTGGGAGAGCGGCACTTTCAGAACGTGCAAGCTTCTTAAGTTTTCTCCCCTTTCTCGGTGGGGGTAGCAAGGTCTCTGATTTAGCTTTTTTTTTGGGGGGGGGGAGGGCAAAATCATGGCAAAAAAGGAGTAATTTCAGTGTATGGAGTGGGACCTCCACACTTGCACGTCTGCTCAGTAGGTCAGCTTTAAACTGAAATGTCAATGGCATAGAGTAAAGAAAGTTGAAGGGTTACTATTCACCAGAACAACTACTGCTTAATGTAGTGGTGCTGGTGTCTATAGCCTGTGGCAGGCGTGCAAATGCAGCCTTTTTAGAGTAAAGGTAGTGTTTACATTACTGCCTAGTATCACCTCTAGTGGCAGTCACTCAAATGGCCTCATTGATTCAATGCACCTCTATAAGGAATTCCTGTCTGGCGCAGTGCGGCGTTTTGCTGCACGTGCGCAATAACCTCCCAATGCTTTCCTATGGTAAAGCATAGGATAATCTGAGATCATAAAAATTGATGATCTCAGCCACGTAGGCAGTAACAGGCAGGGCCAGCTACAGTGAGAATGACACAGTGTGTGACAAAGGGTGAGTAAAGTCACCTTTTCAGAGCGATCTAAGGGGGTCGAAAACCTAAACAGCCACACAGGCACTATAGTGTTAGGATGTTTGTGTTTATGACTCTACAGAGTTCCTTTATATACAGGAGACTTTTATTTGAGAAGTCCCAGGAGTGCTGGACCACCCTTTAGAATAAATATATATATATATATATATATATATATATATATATATATATATATATATATATAAATACATTGATTTTCTCACCCCTCCTGGGTGATACACATTTTTTTGTGTATTCCTCATTGTCGAGTCCTCTGCCAGATGCCTGGGAGTCTGAGGGTTCACTTTCCACATGCTTTCTAGCTCATCCTTATTTCATTGGTATCAAACCAAATTCTCATGTTCATTCTTCCTGATGTTGTAGTCACTGGGTATTGCCACATCCACCACCACTACAGTCCTGTTCCTTATCTACCACCACAATGTCAGATTGGTTTGCCACTTCTTCTATGTATGTATGACGTATGACAAGATATGAAAGTCCCAAAGGATCACAGGATCTTGGCCCTGACATTTTCAACTACCCTTTGTGGTATCTCCCAATTGAACTTAGAAAGGTTCCGCTCATAATCTGTGCAGATATTTTGGCACACAATGATCTATAAATTCATTTAAAAAGAATGTTTTTGACTTGTGCTTTAATATGTTTATAACAAATATATGGCTTTTAAAATCAGTCTGTCATTACGTGTGCAGTATATTATATTTATATATTATGAAATCATTTGTCCAACAGCCTTATAAAATATGCATGTTCAGATAGGCACATATACTATATAAATCATATATTAATAGAATTAATATTTGTATTAATATATAAATTAATGTTAGACACGAGTTGAGCTGACTAGAAGTGTACTTATTGAAAACACTGTGGCCTCGTCTTTAAGAAATACATGGGTGCAAAGGTGTTGTGAGTTGCGCAATTTTGTGAAAATTAAATAATGGCACAATTTCAAATTAGGAGAAGAATCATGAGTAATTTATAGTTTTAAAAACCACGAGTACATCTATGAAGACATTGTAAGGGAATGATGAAAATGATTTACCACATCTTACTTAAAGGACCACAATAGTCACCCAGACCACTTCAGCTCAATGAAGTGGTCTGGCTGCCAGGTCCCCCAGGTTTTAACCCTGCAGCTGTAAACATACCGTGTTTCTCCGAAAATAAGACCGGGTCTTATATTAATTTTAATCACAAAAAACACACTAGGGCTTATTTTCAGGGTAGGGCTTAGAGCCAGTCTGGCAGCCGGTGTCCGCGCTGTGTAACCCCACCAGAGACCCTCACATCTCCCTCCCTGTAATATTCTCCCCTCCCTCCCTCCCTGTAATACTCTCCCCCCTCCCTCCCTCCCTGTAATATTCTCCCCCCTCCCTGTAATATTATCCCCCCTCCCTCCCTCCCTGTAATACTCTCCCCCCTCCCTCCCTCCCTGTAATATTCCCCCCTCCCTCCTTGTAATACTCCCCCCTCCCTGTAATATTCTCCCCCCTCCCTCCCTCCCTGTAATATTATCCCCCCTCCCTCCCTCCCTGTAATACTCTCCCCCCTCCCTCCCTCCCTGTAATACTCTCCCCCCCTCCTTGTAATACTCCCCCCTCCCTCCTTGTAATACTCCTCCCCCTCCCTCCCTGTAATACTCCCCCCTCCTTATAATACTCCCCCCTCCCTGTAATACTCCCCCCCTCCTTGTAATACTCCTCCCCCTCCCTCCCTGTAATACTCCCCCCTCCCACCCCCTCCTTATAATACTCCCCCCCTCCCTGTAATACTCCCCCCCTCCTTGTAATACTCCTCCCCTCCCTCCTTGTAATACTCCCCCCTCCCTCCCTGTAATACTCCCCCCTCCCTCCCCCTTGTAATATTCCCTCCTTGTAATACTCCCCCCTTGTAATATTCCCCCCCCCTCCCTCCTTGTAATATCCCCCCCTCCCTCCTTGTAATACTCCCCCCTTGTAATATTCCCCCCCCTCCTTGTAATACTCCCCCCTCCCTCCCCCCTCACCTCCCCTGTAGCGTGGCCGAGCTCCTCTCCGGTCTGCGACCCGGCCGGACTGACCTGGAAGTGCACACTCAGTGTGCACTTCCTGTCAGTCCGGGCGGGTCGCGGACTGGAGAGGAGCTCGGCAACGCTACAGGAAAGGAGAGGTGAGGCAGTGCGGCAGCCGTCTGAGCGCTCTCTATAGAGCGCTCAGGCGGCTGAGGCATTTAAAGGGCCGGCGGGCGCCGGCCCTGCCTAGGTCTTATTTTCGGGGTAGGGCTTATATTGCAGCCCACCCCGAAAATTCAGCTAGGGCTTATTTTCGGGGTAGGGCGTATTTTCGGGGAAACACGGTAGCAGTTTCAAAGAAACTGCTATGTTTACATTGCAGGGTTAATCCAGCCTTTAGTAGCTGTCGTCCTGACAGCCGCTAGAGGTGCTTCCGCGAAAATCGCATTGAGCATGCAGAACGTCCATACGAAAGCATTAAGTAATGCTTTCCTATGGGCCGTTTGAATGCGCGCGCGGCTCTGGCTGCGCATGAACATTTGGCTCCACTCAGGAGCTGGGAGGAGAGGTCACCAGCGTAGAGGGAGCGGAGAGGTCACCGGTGCTGGATTAAGGTAAGTGGCTGAAGGGGGGACCCTGAGGGTGGAGGGGGGGGGGAACCTAAGGACTATATAGTGCCAGGAAAACGAGTTTGTTCTCCTGGCACTATAGTGGTCCTTTAATATATCAAACTGCCTATTGAGTAGTATGTTTCCCCTCCACATTTTTACATGTATGGAATGGAGGAAGTGGGTAATGCAATTTTAAATTATTTTAACCTGTTCATTTTGTCAGTGGGTTTCTATACAGATGGATATATATATATATATATATATATATATATATATATATATATAGAGAGAGAGAGAGAGAGAGAGAGAGAGAGAGAGAGAGAGAGAGAGAGAGAGAGAGAGAGATATGAAGCACTTGACCTGAAGTTTCCCATTTTAGAAATAGATTTGTCTAGACTTCCAAGGAACCATAGACAGTGCAAGGACAATACAAATGGGTAACAAAACATATTTAAACCCCCAAACCTATGTGTAAAAGAAAGACACCACACATTCTCTATAAATTAGTTATTCTCTAAAGTTTGAATTCAAACTAATTTGAACAAAATCATTGGAAATCTTTTTTTTCAGTTCAACTTTAGCCTAAAATAAGGCATTTTTATCCAATTCTGATTTAATTTTTAATGATTCACATTTTAATTAACAACTCAGAAAGTTATGTTTACCTCCTCACGGTCCATCAAACACAAACTATCCTATTTTACAGTTCAGTTTACTAGTTACAGCCCCATGAAAGCATGTATTTTTTAAATTAGGGCAAATATAAAAACAGCTTGCCAAAGCTCACTCGTCTGCAGCTTTTGGAAGTTTTCCCCTTCTAACCCCACCCAGACTGTCTGTGGCTGCCCAATCACAAGCCTCCCAATAAAGCTTAATAAGAAGTCTTTGCAAGGCAGGTGCTAAGAGCTAAACAACCAGTAAGCAACAGGACTGGGTGTCTGATTGACAGCCAGGGGGTGTAACCAGGTTCATTTATAAAAGGTCAATTCCTATTGAAATATGCACTTTTTGTAAAAGCCAAAAAAAGGGAAAACCTCTTCACAATTTTTCAGCTGGCAGCGGTAAAGAAAACATGGTGGCATGAGGGTTAATCCTGTGTAAGCACCCCTGCCCCTCCCCTGTGGTCAGAGGGTGGGGGTTACTAATTTTATACCTAATATTCACCCCATTCTCCATCCATTTGCAGCAGGTAGGGACTTTTGTAAAGTCTACAGCCTCACCCATAAGCGGTGGATTGGGGGCTCTAAAAATAATAGCAGGGTGAACTTTCACGTGGCTCCCCATTAGTTATCAGCTGCATACCTGAAACACTTACTCCTTTCTCTGGCAGCCATGATCTGGCTGCAAGGCCTTCCAGTGGCATTGCAGTCAGTTTGGGGTGCGTACTCGTAATGCCGGTGCCCCCTCCTGATTGGCGCAAGTCGGAGTGAGGGCTGTGATGCCAGAGGAGACCTAATAAAAACAAATAATTTAATTAAAGAGAAGGGACAGGAGAGTGTTCCAGGAAGGCATCCTATTTAAACCTTTAACTTTCTGTCTCACTTTGTTCTGTCGCTCTGTTACCTCCAGACACTTTGCATTTGCTTCCTACACTTCACTTTATTTGGTATTGATCCGGACTGTTTCTACGTACTAGAATCTGGATTACTGACCACCCATAGACAGCAGGTTGTATTACTAGTACTCGGGGGGACCTAATGTCCCAACCCCTGTCACGTCTAAACATTTGTTATGAAGGAACACAACTGCAGATTTCTTATAGTTTGAATATTTATTATAAAAAGTAAAAGTTATTGACTTTAAATCCAATTTACAGGTACTGTAGCTTTAATTAGTAAACGATAACTGAAGTCCACAATTACAGGCACTGTAGCTTTAAGTAGTAAACGATAACTGAAGTCCACAATTATAGGCACTGTAGCTTTAAGTAGTAAACGATAACTGAAGTCCACAATTATAGGCACTGTAGCTTTAAGTAGTAAACGATAACTGAAGTCCACAATTATAGGCACTGTAGCTTTAAGTAGTAAACGATAACTGAAGTCCACAATTATAGGCACTGTAGCTTTAAGTAGTAAACGATAACTGAAGTCCACAATTATAGGCACTGTAGCTTTAAGTAGTAAACGATAACTGAAGTCCACAATTACAGGCACTGCAGCTTTAAGTAGTAAACGATAACTGAAGTCCACAATTACAGGCACTGTAGCTTTAAGTAGTAAACGGTAGTAATTAGCAGACACTGAATCAGAAAGAGTCTCTTAGTAGTGTTAATGAATTAGGTGATAAGAAGTTACATTAGCTGTTCCATAGGCTTTAACTGAAGCAAGACAGATGCAGCTAACTGATATAAAGTATGAGTTGAAGTTAGCTGTAACTGGTTTGTTTTATCGAAGGACTTTGGAGACAGGAAATAACAGCTTTGAGATGCAACGCTTATCACAGAGGTTTTACTTAGCTTCCGGCACATAGAACACTGGTTCCCGAGATCTCCTCAGAGGCGGTTATCCTGAATGGAGAGAGTTCAGCTTTAGTCGTGGATGAGGAGAGGTGAAGGGAACTTGAAGTCTTCCAGTCCGGTCCGGTAACAGTGGGCTTTCACAACGATGTTGTAGCCGGTTCGTGAGTACGGAACGTAGTTCAATAATCCAGCGTCGATCAGCTGGTGCGGTCGGATTAAATAAGGAGACCGTGTCATAAAGGGGTGTGGCTAAGCTCCGTGGAACCAGGAAGTAAGAGGATACCATAGTTAAGGCATGACAGTACCCTCTCCTTAATGAGCAACCTCTGGGTGCTATTGACTTGGTTTAGAAGGGTAACGCTTGTGAAATTTGGAAATCAATTTGTCAGCATGAACGACAGAGGAGTTTTCCCATGTATCTTCATCAATTCCATATCCTTTCCATCTGATGAGGTATTGTAAAGAGCCACGATGGATCCTTGAATCCAGTATACTTTGAATTTCGTATTCTTCTTCACCCTGGACCAATATGGGATCAGGAGAAGTAGTGACATTTCTTTGGAAAGGGTCAGGATGATGAGGCTTTAGCAAGGACACATGAAAAACAGGATGTAGCTTCAAAGTAGGTGGAAGTTTCAATTTAACAACATTACGGTTGATAACCGATATTATTGGAAAAGGACCAAGAAAAAGGGAACTTAACTTCTTTGATGGACGGGTTGTAGAGATGTTCCTTGAGGAAAGCCAGACAAGATCACCTATTTCATAAGAGGGTGACGGTTGTCTTTTTGTGTCGAAAAACTTCTTTTGATTGGAGGAGGCCAATTCTAGATTTTCATGCAATTTCTTGAATAAAGAGGACATATGAGAGATTTGATTCGAATCGGAGAGGTTAGATGAAGAAACTGTCTGAGCAGGAAATGAGGAGGGATGAAATCCATAATTGGATAGAAATGGAGTCATTTTGCTGCTGGTATGAAAAGAGTTATTGTATGCGAATTCTGCCATGGGTAACCATGTTATCCAATCGTCTTGTAAGTGAGAGCAATAACATCGTAGATATTGCTCTAAGCATTGGTTGACTCTTTCAGTTTGTCCATCTGTTTGAGGATGATATGCAGATGATAGTTTACGTTGGATATGAAGAGTAGCACATAATGCATTCCAGAATTTGGAGGTAAATTGAGTTCCTCGGTCTGAAATGATTTCGTCTGGCAGTCCATGAAGTTTAACTATGTTGTCAAGGAATATTTTTGAAAGTTCAGAGGATGAGGGTAACTTCTTTAAAGGAATAAAATGAGACATTTTCGTGAAGCGGTCTACTACCACTAAAATGGTGGTATGATGATGAGAAGGAAGTTCAATTTTAGTGTCTTTATGGATCCTTTTTGTTTCTAGACCCAGGTCTAAAGACGATTTGGAAATTGAATCGGGAAAAAAAGAGATTCCATCTTACTTGTCGAGCAGACAGTGTTTTATTGGAGTGAAGATATTCGAGATTTTTATGGTCAGTATATATGATTAAAGAGTTCTGAGCACCTTCAAGAAGGTGTCTCCAGGTTTCTAAAGCCACTTTGATACTTAATAATTCTTTTTCCCCTATAGGATAATTCTTTTCGGCAGGAGATAATGATCGTGAGAAGAAGGCGACAGGATGAAGAGGTTCCTGAGGAGTTTTATGTTGAGAAAGGACAGCTCCAATTGCAATTTCCGAAGCATCCGTTTCAAGGACATAAAGATATGAAGGATTTGGAAGTTGAAGAACAGGAGCTGTTGTAAACTTTCTCTTTAATTCATTCCTCGGTCTGAAATGATTTCGTCTGGCAGTCCATGAAGTTTAACTATGTTGTCAAGGAATATTTTTGAAAGTTCAGAGGATGAGGGTAACTTCTTTAAAGGAATAAAATGAGACATTTTCGTGAAGCGGTCTACTACCACTAAAATGGTGGTATGATGATGAGAAGGAGGTTAAATTTTAGTGTCTTTATGGATCCTGGAAAGGGCATCAGCCTTTTTGTTTCTAGACCCAGGTCTAAAGACGATTTGGAAATTGAATCGGGAAAAAAAGAGATTCCATCTTACTTGTCGAGCAGACAGTGTTTTATTGGAGTGAAGATATTCGAGATTTTTATGGTCAGTATATATGATTAAAGAGTTCTGAGCACCTTCAAGAAGGTGTCTCCAGGTTTCTAAAGCCACTTTGATACTTAATAATTCTTTTTCCCCTATAGGATAATTCTTTTCGGCAGGAGATAATGATCGTGAGAAGAAGGCGACAGGATGAAGAGGTTCCTGAGGAGTTTTATGTTGAGAAAGGACAGCTCCAATTGCAATTTCCGAAGCATCCGTTTCAAGGACATAAAGATATGAAGGATTTGGAAGTTGAAGAACAGGAGCTGTTGTAAACTTTCTCTTTAATTCATTGAAGGCAGTTTGAGCCTTCTCGTTCCAATTGAAGGGATGTTTTTTACTGTTAAGTTGATTGAGTGGGTGAGCTATCTCAGAGTAGTTTTTAATAAATTTTCTGTAGAAGTTGGCGAACCCTAGAAATCGCTGTAATTCTTTTACTGTAGAGGGAACAGGCCAGTTGATGATACAATCGACTTTTGAATTATCCATACTTATTGAATGAGGGGAAATAACATAACCTAAGAAGGTTATTTCTTTGACGTGAAAAATACATTTTTCGGGTTTAGCGAATAGTTTGTGAGTTCTGAGTCTGGATAACACCCATCTGACATGTTTTCTATGTTCATCAGGAGTGTTGGAGTATATGAGAATATCATCTAAATAAATGATAACACAGACGTCCAATAGGTCTCTAAAGATATCATTTATGAAATGTTGAAAAGTTGCAGGGGCGTTGCAGAGGCCAAAAGGCATCACCAGATATTCGAAGAGGCCATATCTTGTTCGGAAAGCAGTTTTCCATTCATCATTAGCTTTTATCCTGATGAGGTTATATGCCCCGCGAAGGTCAAGCTTAGTGTAGATGGTAGCAGTTTTTAATCGTTCAACAAGTTCATTGATGAGGGGAAGAGGATAACGATTTTTAACTGTTATTTTGTTTAAAGCTCTGTAATCAATGATAGGACGTATAGTCTGGTCTTTGTTTCTCACAAAAAACATACTTGAGGCTACAGGTGAACTAGAGGGTCTAATGAACCCTTTCCGTAGGTTTTCATCCAGATATTCTTTGAGAATTTGCAATTCAGCCTCAGAGAGAGGGTAGATGTGCCCAAAAGGTACTGGGGCACCAGGTATGAGGTCTATAGGACAATCGTAGGAACGATGAAGTGGGAGCGTTTCAGCTTCTTTTTTACTGAATACGTCTGAAAAGTCTGAATAACAAGAAGGTATAGTTGGTTCTTTGGAGATCTGAAGAATGGGAATTTGTTGTAAACATGTTTCTTTACAATAATGGGAGTTAAAGGTGAGAGAGAAGGGAGACCAAGAAATTTGAGGGTTGTGGTTCCTTAACCAGTTGATCCCTATTATAACGGAATAGAGAGGTGATGGAATAACATCAAATACTAGAAATTCAGTATGAATATGATTGGTGGTTACCTTTAGAGGGATGGTTTCATGAAGAATCGGTCCCGAGGAGATAAGGGAGCCGTCAATCACTTTAATAGGAACAGAAGTGTTTTTTCGAACACAAGGAATTTTATTCTTTGTTACAAAGGTTGAATCGATGAATACTCCATTTGCACCAGAATCGATGATAGCTTCAGTCATAATTCTCACCTTATCCCACTGTAGTATGAGAGATATAGGAGTGAACTGAGTGGTTGGTGTAGAAGGGAGTGCACTGAAGATCGCAGAGGTATAGGCTTGCCTACCGGCCTTTGTCCGTTTCAATAAGGGACAATCAGGAACCAAATGATCTTGAGAAGCACAATACATGCATAGGTTTAATTGACGTCTTCGGTTCTTCTCTTCAGGAGTGAGAGGACTTCTTATTACCCCTATTTCCATAGGTTCGCTTGGTAAGGAAGTCTTTTCAGGAGCTTTTGAGGGAGTGAAAGGTTTGCGGTCTTTAGAATGTAAGAGGGCTTTTTTCGGCCTTTCTTTCTCTTAATCTTCTGTCAATGCTGATTGATAAGTGAATTAGAGCGTTCAAAGTAGTAGGGAGTTCTGTTCTAGATAGTTCATCTTTTACAGCTTCAGATAAACCAATTCGAAATTGGTTGCGCAATGTGATGTCATTCCATTGCGTTTCTACTGCCCATCTTTTAAATTCAGCAATGTAATCTTCAACGGGTCTATGTCTTTGCTGTAGAGTTCTGATTGTTAAATCAGCTGTTGCTTGTTTGTTAGGATCTTCATAGAGAAGAGACATGGCTTCAAAAAATTCATCCAGTGAGTCTAAGATGGGGTCATCGTTTTCCAGAAAGGAATGGGCCCATGACATAGGTTCACCTCTTAGAAAGGAAATAACCGAACAAACCTTAGTTCTTTCTGTAGGATAAGATCTAGGTTTCAAAGCAATTAATAGTTTGCAAGAGTTAAGGAACTCCCTGTATTTAGAACGATCTCCAGAAAACTTTTCAGGGTTACATACAGCAGGATCGCTAGCCGAGTGCAGAATAGTATGAGGAGTATGAGTTTGTAAATCTCTGACATAAGTGAGAATTCTTTCGTTAGTAACTTGCAGGTCTTGCACACCTTGGGCTAGTGTATCAACTCTTTGATTCAGCGTAGTTATCGTAGAATCGAAATCTGCTGGATCCATTACAAGGGCTGGATTATTCTGTCACGTCTAAACATTTGTTATGAAGGAACACAACTGCAGATTTCTTATAGTTTGAATATTTATTATAAAAAGTAAAAGGTATTGACTTTAAATCCAATTTACAGGTACTGTAGCTTTAATTAGTAAACGATAACTGAAGTCCACAATTACAGGCACTGTAGCTTTAAGTAGTAAACGATAACTGAAGTCCACAATTATAGGCACTGTAGCTTTAAGTAGTAAACGATAACTGAAGTCCACAATTATAGGCACTGTAGCTTTAAGTAGTAAACGATAACTGAAGTCCACAATTATAGGCACTGTAGCTTTAAGTAGTAAACGATAACTGAAGTCCACAATTATAGGCACTGTAGCTTTAAGTAGTAAACGATAACTGAAGTCCACAATTATAGGCACTGTAGCTTTAAGTAGTAAACGATAACTGAAGTCCACAATTACAGGCACTGTAGCTTTAAGTAGTAAACGATAACTGAAGTCCACAATTACAGGCACTGTAGCTTTAAGTAGTAAACGGTAGTAATTAGCAGACACTGAATCAGAAAGAGTCTCTTAGTAGTGTTAATGAATTAGGTGATAAGAAGTTACATTAGCTGTTCCATAGGCTTTAACTGAAGCAAGACAGATGCAGCTAACTGATATAAAGTATGAGTTGAAGTTAGCTGTAACTGGTTTGTTTTATCGAAGGACTTTGGAGACAGGAAATAACAGCTTTGAGATGCAACGCTTATCACAGAGGTTTTACTTAGCTTCCGGCACATAGAACACTGGTTCCCGAGATCTCCTCAGAGGCGGTTATCCTGAATGGAGAGAGTTCAGCTTTAGTCGTGGATGAGGAGAGGTGAAGGGAACTTGAAGTCTTCCAGTCCGGTCCGGTAACAGAGGGCTTTCACAACGATGTTGTAGCCGGTTCGTGAGTACGGAACGTAGTTCAATAATCCAGCGTCGATCAGCTGGTGCGGTCGGATTAAATAAGGAGACCGTGTCATAAAGGGGTGTGGCTAAGCTCCGTGGAACCAGGAAGTAAGAGGATACCATAGTTAAGGCATGACAACCCCCATCCATTAGCATCAGGTGGGCATTCTAGTAACAATATTCGAGGGGGAGAACATGCTGTTGTCCACCCTCCCCAAATTTGTGGTATTGCCTCCCTGGGAAAATTTCCATGCTGTGCAATATCGGTCAGAGCACTCTGATTGGTTGGCACTTAAGCCAACCAATCAGAGCTCTTTGACAGGCATGTCTAACTTATCTTGAAGCGTTTCGTGGGAAGATTCTCTGTTAATATCACTAGCTATTTCACATGGAATAGCCAAAGCTTTTCTGAAGTCAACTGACTCTGTAGAAGCTGTTTGCAAAATTGATTCCACGTGATTGGGTTATAAATAGAGGATGATCCCTCATGTAATAAATTGAGATTCTTCTTTGTCTCTTCTTCTATTGTGGACTATAATTCTCATGTATTTCTGAATTATGATAATTGTGGTTCCACAACAGAAGAAGAAGATAAATTAGCTATACTCAATATAAAATATAAAGAACAGAAATTTTGAACTTCCTCTTTGCTAGAAGCATCAATAGTTTTCAAATTCTGGAAATTGTTTAAGCAACTTTTTAAAGATGTCACATAGGTTGAGAGATTTTCACAAGTAGATGCAAAGAAACGACTTCAGCCATGACTACAAACAATGTTTGTTCAACAAATATAGAAACTGAATTATACAAGTTGAGATCCTTCCATCGTTCCTGTCACATTGTTTGAATGTTGGAAAATCAGAATATATGTGTAACATCTTTAACCCCTTAAGGACCAAACTTCTGGAATAAAAGGGAATCATGACATGGCAGACATGTCATGTGTCCTTAAGGGGTTAAACACAATGCATAGAATGGGATTTCCTTGAAAAACTGCTGAAATTATCATGACAAAGTTTTTCACTAAAGTGTGAATTGTTGTGGTTTAAATGTTGAAATTCACTTTGAACTTGCTTTGAAAGCCAGGCAGTTTACAATTTAACAAATACACCCATTCATGTCTTCCACCCTTACATTTTCTTACACAGTGGGAAATAATAATAATAATAATAAGAAGAAGAAGAAGAAAGATGGGATCTTAAAGGGTTACTCCAAGCCATGTGTATCACTCTAGGAGGGCCCTGCCACAACTGTGATCCCTGTGACTGTGGGCCACTTGCATATCTTCCGGGCCAGTGCGGCAGTGCGGCCGGTGTGGGGCCCGCGGTTGGCGGGATACCAGCAGGAGGGGAGCGCTCTGCTGCTTCCCTCCTGTCAATGTATGTAGAGGGGCTAAGTGATCTGACAGGAAGAACTTCCTGTCAGTCGGGTACTGCGGCTGAGAGCAGGTACAGGAGGGTAGGTGGGAGAGACACATGGAGGGGCTGTGGGGGAGGGAATGGGGCACATGGAGGGTTTGAGGGAGAGGAAATTAGAAATATGGAGGGTTTGGAGGGAAGGAAATTAGACACATGGTAGGGCTGGGGGGGGGAGGAAATTATACATATGGAGGGGATGTCAGGGAGTAAATGAGGCACACGGAAGGGGTGGTGGGAAGGCAATGAGACGTATGGACAGGCTGGGGCATGGAAATGAGACACATAGAGGGGCTGGGGGGAATTAGACATATGGAGGGACTTGGGAGGGAATGAGATACTTGGAGGAACTTTAGTGGAAATATGAGAAAATGTGACGCATGGAGGGGCTTTGGAAGGGGAGGAAATGAGACACATGGAGGGGCTTTGGAAGGGGAGGAAATGAGACACATGGAGGGGCTTTGTGGGGAAATGAGATACATGGAGGGGCTGGGGAGGGAATGAGACACATGGAAGGACTAGGACAAGGAAATGAGACACATGGATGGGTAGCGGGGTGGGGAGGGTGTAACATATATGGTGGTTTTTTGATATGGCTATGCTCCAAGCATCATAACTGTTACGCCCACTGTAGTAGTTATGATGTCAGTAGTACCTTGGAGTGGTTCCCTAGTAATAGGACAAACTTTATGTATAGCAATTGTTTGCCCCCCTGCTCCCAGCAAGAGTTCAAGGCTACTTTCCCCTCTGATTCAGCTTGCATTCATAGGCTGAAAGATCCTTAACTTAAGAGTCTAATCCTTTGCTAAAGAGTCAGGAATTCAAATTTAGTAAAAGTGAAATGTAATTTCAACTAAAATAGCTGACTTAACAGATTGTGGTCTTTAAGGGATTATTAGGTATGATTTCACTAAATCCTGGATATGTGAAGCCAGTGTAAGATTAGAAGCATTTGGTGTCACAAACATTGTTTGGAATGAGACAAGCAACCCGTAATTATTTTAGGAGTTTTCTGTCACGTAGACTTCTTACCTAAATAACTATATAATTTGTGACATGGGACATAGAAACCCATTCCCATTACCAGGGATGTTTATCCCAGACATGGATTCTTAGTCATAATGTGTTGAGTGTTATCTCGATGATAGCCATCTTCTAGCTCATAGTCTAATCTACTATATATTCCTAATCTTCGATAATCTCATCCTCCGAGCTACACAAACAATGAAGCTTCCCTTTCCTATTGGCCTTTCTTCCAGAATCATTCTTCCCACAGTATTGCCCCAGGTACAGGGCACTGTGAGTGACCTTTTTGCTTTTTGTAATGGCTGTTCAGTTTAGGAAGTGCCATTATAAAGCCTTTAGATTTTTTTTGTTTTCTTAGCCATAGGAGTATATATCTTTCTGGAGTGCCATTGGTATGTTTACACTTCTGGGTGGCCTTTCCAGACTTTAAGTGCTAGTAAACACTTTCCCCTTTAACTTTCTCTGATTTGAAGGAGCATTGTACCAAGGCTGATAGGAAAGATTCTGTCAGAGTTTCCTGCATATTGAAGATAAAGAGAGAGAAAACAAAATATATAGAGACAGGGCATATAGCGTAGTGTTTATTATAGAGGAATCAAGTTGTCTTATGACTGTATGTAGAACCATATCTGATTTATAGATATTTGAACCACATGGAATTTTACATTAATACATTCAACATCAAGATATGCGTGTCACAGTCTGCCTGAGATTGATGGCAGTCACACTCTCAGACACAATAATTCTGTAAGTGGAATTGCTATTATAGAACTCATGTGAAAGGTTTGTTATGGTGTTGGCAGGTAAGCCAATCTGATAGCATAGTAGAAGTATTATACATTTCTGGTATTTAAAAATGTACGTTGGGGTTTGACATAGTGCTTGGGTAACCTTTTTTGGTTTTGATTTGTTTATAAATTGATGCTGAATACCTCAACCAGTCCGGTTGCCCTAAAGTAATGGGAATTTGAGAACATGGCTGATATATGGGTTGTTATCATTAATTTATCCTCTTTCTCGTTACTGATATGCCTGCTTAGGTGCTTGGGAGAGAGACAGATCAGAATCGTCCTGTATGGAACGGGGCAAAACCATCCAGCTACATATGGGGCCATTCGCACTACAAAATCCGGACATTGTTCACACTATTTAGCAATTTTGCAATTCAGGCCACGAACAGACCTGAATTTGGTTGTGGTTACAGTTAGCCCAAAGAGCGCCGAACTGCTGAAATCAGTACAGAATTCTTCCAATCCTACTGGATTGAAAGTATTTGGCCTTGTTTTCCGATTAAAAAAAAACAAAAACTAAACTATTTGCTGTCAGCGCTAGAAATCAGCAGGAAAACCAGTTAGATAGCCTAGCCAACTACCAAATTTAAAAAAAAATCAGAAAATAAATAAAATTGGGAAAACGCAAAAGAGTGCATTCATAAAAAAACAACAACAAAAAAACGTGTGGCTTTACCACAAAAAAAGTCCAGGGGTTTTAGCCCTGCATTAATTGAAAAAAAAAAAAAAACACAAGAAAGTGGTTATCGAAAGAATAGACATTCTAAAATATAACTTTTGATAGTATAGGTTGCAAGTTTTTAATAGAATCTAATTTTAATTTAATTTCAATGTGATCAGTAAGAGATCTCTGACAGTCAACTCTCAAAAGAAGTCTCACTTTTCACACTGCCACAAGTGGGGGCAGGGGGGTGATCTGTCCACCCATCTTACTTGTTTTAAAGTTCCCCACCCACTGCCCAAGAACGAGGCATGTGGAAGGGTGGAACTGTGTTCTCCCTGTTATTTCACAGGCGCCATCACCATGGCTACCCAGTTGCTAGTTTTAACAAGTTAGTTCATATGTCTACAATTGCATCATATCAGTTGGGGACATAGAGAGGTTTTAAACCCCCCTTATAGTAAAATCCTAAAAGGCATGATAATCAGAAAGTATACAGAGTATTCAGGTATGCCTTTTCAAAATGTTGTTATTGTATCAAGGTGTTATTTTGTTAAGTACTGGTGACTCACTGAGATTGGTTTAGAGTTCATTATTACTGAAGTAGCTATGACTGGTTTTAGAGGATAATGCCATGAAATATTTCCATCATCAAACCATCTTCTCTTGACATCTGACACCTACAACTAGCTGCAATTATTTTATTTTTGAGGTTTCAAGAAACCAAAGAGAGTATAATATACCACGTGAATTTTAGTTTTGAAATATTCTGCCCATCAAAAGTTAAAATTGAAACTGCTATAAACAAAATATGGCCTTTTCAAAAGAAATAGTAAGATAGTTATTTATTAAATTTACTCATGACTACCTGTCACGTTGTGTTCCCACAGAACCATACTGAGTCTTAAAGTGAAACGGATTACAAAAAACACTTAAATGAAAACTGCAGTCACCCAAACCATTCCAATGAAGTGGTCTGGATGCAGTATCATCAGGGCCCGGTGGGCCGGCATACTAGCGGGATGGTGCGTGGCAATTACAAGGTGACCGACAGAAGGGGATGCGGTCCCCTCCTGCCGGTCACAGAGTGTAGTGTGGCCAAGCAGGCAGAACGCAGGTAGAGGAGCTTCTGTTCCCCTACCCGGTCTGACAGGAAGTGCTCACAGAGAGCACATGACTGCTTCCTGTCAGACCGGGTACAGTGAGCAGGAGCTCCTCCACGTGGTCTGCCTGCTCGGCCACGCTAAAGCAAGGTACAGGGAGTGCTGGGGAGTAGGGAACTAATGGGACACTTGGGGGGAGGGGAGAACTAATGGGAGACCTGGGGGCTGGAGTGGGAAAAAATAATTGGACATCTGGGGGCTGGGGCGGGGGGGGGAACTAATGGCACACCTGAGTGCTGGGGACAATAACTAATAGGACATCAGTGGGGGGGGAACTAAGGGGACACCTGGGAGCTGGGGGGGAAAACTAATGGAACACCCGAGCACTGGGGACGATGACTAATGGGACATCTGGGGGGAACTAATGGGACACCTGGGGGCTGGGTGTGGAACTGGGTGTGCCTAGGCAGCATTGATGCAATGCATCTCTATGAGGAGATGCTGATTGGTGCAGTGAAGCGCATCATTTTGCCACACATGCGCAATAGCCCCCCAATGCTTTCCTATGGGAATTGAATTGCATTGACTAAAATGTATCCAGTTGTCAGCCAAAGTGAAGAGCACACTCTTATTACTTTAAAAAAAAAAAACAAGATAACATCATTTTTTTACTGCTGTGCAATAACATACAGTCACAATTTCTGTCCAAAAGACCAAACTTTTCTTAATATATTAAGAAAATGGACTGAAACATTGATTATATGCAAATTCACATCTGCTTACAACAAATCCGCTCTTTTGTTTATTTTGAAGCCCTATGAGTGCTTTCTTTCACGTTTGAGTGATAGTTTTCAGTCTTATGTTTTATTTTTCCTGCTTCCATATCTGCGCACTATTCTGGCGCGATGCAGTATGGGGCTGGTATAGAATTTTTTTCCAGGGCTGCTTTTAATTCCCAGTCCGGCCCTGAGTATCATTTAACCTCAAAGGTAAAACATAGCGTTTTTTGAGAACCTGCAATGTTTTTTATGAGGCCATGCCTCCTCCATGATGTCATTGGTAGGAAAGAGCTAAGCAGCAGCAAGAGTACCTTGTGCTGGAAAAAGGTAAGTAAATCTTTATTAATTTATTTAGTACACCCAAAGGGGGAGGAAAAAAATAGGCATGGGGACACAATAGGTATATGAATACAGATTTGTATTCCTCATGCTATAGTGTTCCTTTAATAGAACTGTGCACACTGAAACATCTGGTTTTAAAATTTGCAAGGCTACGTAATATAACCCATCTTAGCAAGTAAATATGTAAATAGTGCTCACCTATAGCCATACCGTATCTAAGTCAAATGTCAGTGGGTCCGACATTTACCGTAATAATCATGCTAACTGCACTACGTACTATGTAAGCTGCTACAAGAAGTTCTCTGCAAATTCATGCTTTTCTTTGGTGGCAGGAATTAGGGAACTCGGAGGGCTTAACCAAGTGTTTCTGATTAGATAATACCTGATCGGATACGATATATATGCAGAAAAAAGAAAATGTTAGGCACACCCACATTTGATAATGCTCCTTCCAAATGAAAGAGGATATATGAATAATACTGCATGCCGAAAATGTGTGTGTTTATAGGTAGGTTAGCTGGGGGATGGTGGAGGCAAACGTTTTACCTCTTCTGGCGATTCCCACACTTTGTAAAGAGTGGCACTGTCGGTTCAGAGCTGTTGTATGAGCCAAGTAAATATGCTTCATGTTATGTTGATCAAGTAGAAATATTCCATGCATTCATTAATTAGATCCATCCAGGGGTTGTGAAAATGTCTGTAGATTGAGCGATTGTTGGGCTCAATACTTGCAAAAATTAGCTGCTCGCCAAGAAGTACATTGGAATTTGGCTAGGCATGTCTATCCCCATCAAGGTCCATTAAGCTGTAACTGTATCAACTTGGATGCTGGATGCTACCTTATGGCGCCCATTTATAATGATACAAGACCAGTGTTGTCCCCTCATTATCAATGTGCACATATAATCTGGGGGTGCAGGAATGACGTAAGCAGCATCAATAATTGCTCTACCCATTTAAATACTACTACCGCCTGACTTCAGTGTCCTGCTGTGGTTTCCTGTATACTAAAAAGTGTTTTTTTTTTGTATAATGGTTATTAATTTGGTATTTTAGTCTTGATTTTTGTATTCTCTGGTTTCCTTTGACCCAGATTTGTCTCTTGTTGTCTTGTTCTCTCATACCCCTGAACTCACTCTACCTTGACCATTCTCTTTATTTTGGCCCAATTTTGCCATGGAGTTAAAGGGGCAGCTCAATGAAGTAGTCTGGGTGCCAGTCCCTCAGGTTTTAACCCTTCAGATGCAAACATAGCAGTTTCAGAGAAACTGATAGGTGTTCATTCAAGTACTGAGTTCTGGGTTGCTTTTGCATCCTGACAGAAACAGGCTTTAAACAATGTGGGTTACTCTTACTGTTAGCCACGTGAAACAATTTCACTAAGTATCACGGCATACAGTTTGGGCGTTAAAGACAGAGAACATAGATACTGAACTTATTTTGCTCTTTACCACCCTAATCCTTGTGGGCAATAATAATTAATTTAATTATTTTATACTAAGAAGAAATGGATAAAACGACATGGAATAACCCATACTTTATTATATACAATGCAAGCTCTCCTATTGCTTTACTTCCTATTTGAATCGTGTACACGGTATGAAATGGCTAAAGCAGTATGTAGAGTATAGTGGTCCCTGTTCAGCTGTGTCTCACACCTGGTAAAGAGACATTCAGTTCACTGTTATTACAGTTGTCATTCCAAAACAACTTGTTACGGAAGCCCAAGTTCACAAGACAAAGGACTATGCTTGTTTGCAAGCCTAAACATCTCGGTGGGTGTGAATAACGCTTGTTCAAACAGTGGTGGCCTAGGAAAAAACAGTGTGACCTTTTGGTAGCCTAGGGGTTTGTATTCATTGTCAATACAACTCAAAACTGTGCAAAGGGGGATATGTGTGACTTACAGTAGGCATTTAATTGCATTCATAAGCTTTACAGTGGTTGCAAGAATAGCTTTTAATTGATTTGCTACTGTGAGCACCTGTATGTATACATGCACAAAGACTAGGTTTAGCTCCTAATTAACATCAAATACATTAAAAAAGAGTGCCACCCCCTAAATCTGTACACAGTCTACTAGTTAAGTAAAAAGGTATATATATAATTTGATTTGTATTCCCCAAACTACTGTTCAGCTTTTATTTTTAGTATATTAAAGAATATTGAAAAAAATATATACATATATATATATATATATATATATATATTTAAGGCCTTGGCCTGTAGTTGTAGGAGGGGCTTGATTTCCCCTTAAAAGGGCTGACAATCCACTCCCAACTTATCGTGGATTGTCTGGCGAGTCTGAGGACTACTTCCGGTTTCAGTCCGCCATCTTGTTTCTTACCTGATTGTCCCTCGTGGTCCTGGCTCCGGTTCTACGCTTACCTGACCGCTTTCCAAACCGTTTGTTATCCCACGGCCCCTTCCGGCGTCCTCGCAGCCCGGTCTTTTTTCAGGACACTCCTTCCATATAGGTGCAGCATCTGCAGCCTCCTCCAACTACATTCTAGCTCATATCATCAAGGCTATGGGACGCTGGAAACCCTCCTCCTATACTCTTTACATTCCAAACCCAGTTTAACCCCTTAAGGACACATGACATGTGTGACATGTCATGATTCCCTTTTATTCCAAAAGTTTGGTCCTTAAGGGGTTAAGAGTTAAGACAAGCTTTTCATGACTCGTCCAAATAAACAATGTTTTGTTATGTGAATTAAATTTGTATGGTACTTTTCTTTTTGACCACTTTGATTACAGGCCTACTGCTTTGTCGGTTCCGGCACACCACAACCGACTGATGTCCATTTGTATATGTTTATTAGTTTAATATGTTATGTTACCTTTTTTCATTACGGCCAGATTGCCCCGACTACAAATTTAAGGCCTTGGCCTGTAGTTGTGGGAGGGGCTTGATTTCCCCTTAAAAGGGCTGACAATCCACTCCCAACTTATCGTGGATTGTCTGGCGAGTCACCCCTCCCACCAATCATATCACCCTCTAAGGTGGGCCCACTTTTATTACAGGCCTACTGCTTTGTCGGTTCCGGCACACCACAACCGACTGATGTCCATTTGTATATGTTTATTAGTTTAATATGTTATGTTACCTTTTTTCATTATGGCCAGATTGCCCCGACTACAAATATATATATATATATATATATATATATATATATATATATATATATATATAGTTACCTGCATAAAGTGCAGTGGAATTCACCAGTGACTCTTGATGTGTGCTCATGTGTGACATTTTATGATGGTGATGTCCAGTGCTCATTATCACATGGTAAGATTTTTGGTAAGTTGTGAATTGCCAGTACCTGGAAGCATTGCAGAGGCAAGCATGTTTTATAATAATAATAATAATAATAGATACCTTGGCTGCACATCTCAACGCACTAAATGCTCTAATAGTGAATTTAAGGAATATCATCTAAAATGTGTATCTGTCTTGCTTGTTTTTTTTTCCTTTTTTTTACATTTAAATTCAGTTTTAGACAATTTGGAGGCAAATTTAATATAGTGAAAAACTGCAAACGAGCCTTTGAATTAATCCAAATAGCCTCTGAATTGGAATCAATCAAAAATGATCCAGGGTAACTAGAACATACCTGAAATGAGGGGCTGCTTTACTCAGAAATTGATTAGCTGTGTGGTATAGATTTGGCCTTAGCAACTACAAATTTATTTTCTTCTTTTACTAACAGCACTAACAGTGTTCCGACAAATTCTCAAACTAAGCTACATTTCAAACATGGATGTTTTGTCCCTGATTTTGCATGTTTAGATCCATACGAATTCACTGAAAGTTTACTCCTCATACCCATATGTGCTCTTGTCCTGAAAATGTAAAGGGTGCTATTGGAATCTATCCATCTCATGCAGCAATACATTTATGTGGGAATCTAGTGTGCAAGCTAATTCACTGCCACCTAGTGTTGAGTGAAATCAGAACACATAAGAATAGCAACAGAATCACAATGTGCCCGCTTGTGTATGCTTGGGCATCTGATTTTAAGTTTAGGTACAAGCACATGCACATTCAAGCTTTATGTCCAAAGCTTTGTACGTGTAAATGCTCTCTGGGGAGATGTATAATAATTTACATTGTAAACTTTGATTATCACAACCCATGACTTTTATTTATTTATTTGTTTATTTATAAAATATTTTACTAGGATGGGTACATTGAGATTTCTCTAGTTTTCATGTATGTCCTGGGTCCACGGAACATTGCATTGTTACAATAGGATACAATATTACAAAAATACAATATGCAAACAATATATATATATATATATACATACACACATGTATAAATTTAATACATAACAGGTAATACATATATTCAACCACGACAGGTGCATTCTGTGCTGAGGTATATTGCCATAGATCTCTTGAAAGATTTTAGATTGAATGAAGATTTGACTGTGTCCCTGAGGTTATTCCATAATTGCGGTGCTCTGTAGGAAAAGGAGGATAGAGCCACGTTATTTTTGTATTGCGGTATGCTAAATATCGTGCTAGTACTGGATCGGAGGCTATAGGAGGTGGGAACAGCTGGGGAGAGCATTCTACTCAGGTAGGGTGGGAGGTTCCCAGAAATGCTCTTATGCACAAGGCTGGAAAGATGAAGAGTGCGTCGGGATTCCAGCGACAGCCAGTTTAGCTCTTGTCATGTCACAGTGGTAGATAAAGTAGTTAACGTACATTCTAGTACAAAGCAGCAGAATGAATTATATAACGTATTAAAAAGGGATTTAAAAAGGAGAACAAGACTTCTTTAGTGCATTGGTGTGTTTTCTACCCAAGATCATGTTGCAATAAACACATTTTGCAGTTTTGTTTTGTGGATGTATGGGCTAATTTTATGGCTAGATATGCTTCAGTTAGCCAGTGGACTATCTACTAAAATCTCACTCAGCTCCTGTTTTAGGAAGTTTTAAGAAGTGGATTCTTGTCCCCTCATAATGATGTAACAATACTCCAAGAGGCTGACAGCTACTAAATGCATTAGAGGTGTTTTGGTGTCTAGTGTCCCTTAAAGTAATGGCTAATTGGCAATTAAAACTATAATCAATTAAGACTTGGATTACTGGCATAAATGCACTTTACGACTGTGTATTTAATGAAAATTTGCTTTTTAAAAAGGTCCCTGGTGCACTCCCTGATAACATGCAACTACAAACAGCATTACATTCACTAGAAAATGGATCATTATTTAAGGATATAAGCTGACACTCTAGAGCAGTTGTAGGCAAGCTTCGGTACCCTAGATGTTGTGAACTACAACTTCCATAACGCTCTTACAGCCATAATACTGGAAAAGCATCATAGTAAATGTAATAAAACAAAATATGGGGAGAGCACACTAAAAAACATACATTTTTACCACACATGTAAACTGGATGATCCTGTAAATCACAAAACAGGAAAATAAAACACAGGGTAATAATGTTTATGTAAATAAAAATTAACACTTAAAATAAGCTGGCTCAGACTAAAAGTGTTGAATGGATAGATGTAGATGGTCTCAAGATAAAATACCAGCAGCTTCCTTGTTGTATTTATAATACTCCCATAGCGAATCCAGGATGCAGGATATCGGGAAAAAATATTTATTTGAACATAAAAATAAAGACGGCTGGTAAAAAAAATCAACTATAAGAGTCCACTACAACAATAAAATACACTTAACGCGTTTCGGCATTAGCCTTTCTCAAAAGTGTAATATCCATTCTGTGCGTCCCAATCTTTAAAATAAGCCGGTATTGGCACTTTTTTTGGGAAGCACCTCCTACTTCCATTTTCAACGTCAGGACTGCATCCTCTATCCTGGCGTCCGTTCTGTTCTTTCCTCCTCTAGTTCTGGTTCCGTAATTAACCGGAAAGAGTCATACAGTTCGTTTGGGCAGATATGCCCTCACACAAAATGAAAGTATTTCATCTTCAGTGGGCAAAATCATAAATAGAGATGTCTTACTATAAAAAAAAACAAACTATAAATGATCCTAAATATGAAAAACATAGGTTAATAACTTACAAAAACACGTATATAATATTCCCGACCAAATAAAATGAAATATATCCTAATCAATAGAAAAACATATTGCTATTATTTAAAAAACAATATATAAAATACATTATATTTAATAAAAGCCTGTGGAAAGTAGAACAAGGAGGAAATTATTAGAAAAAAAAGGGGGGACAAATATAATATCAGCATAAATATAAGGGCATATTCTATAACTTATTTACTTTAATATATAAAATAGGATACCTATAAAAACACATATTTATCAATAATATATAGAAATATGTATTTATAAAAAATATATAAAAATATAAATATACAATTTAAATAAAAAGAGAGAAATAAAAAAGTAACTTCTATATCTTTATATTTCTATATATCTGGGGTAATCTCAAAATCAACATTTAGTCCTTGTGGTATGAGGGTATCTACATTAAAATTCCATTTCATCTCTGTTTTACTAAGGAGATTATTTTCATCTCCACTCTCCAATTAACTTTTCTTTCTCTCTATTCCTAGAAATTCTAGTCCACTTGGATCCCCATTACAAGTGACCATTCCTCCCCGGCCGGGTACATTTTTGCAGAGTAGTCACCTGCAGTGTGAGAAGAGCAGGTGCCAACTCTGCCTTAGTAAGCATGTCAAACTTGTGGCTTGCCCTGCCCCCTCCCCACTGTAACCCCTTCTCTCCCTGCCCCCCCCCACTGTAACCCCTTCTCACCCTGTCCCCCCCCCCACTGTAACCCCTTCTCTCCCTGCCCCCTCCCCACTGTAACCCCTTCTCTCCATGTCCCTCGCCGCTAAAAAAATATCATCTGTATCGACTTCAGAGTCTATGGACTTCAGTTTTTAAATAGTTTTACATGGAAACCAAACTATATCCTGGTGACATGCAATGTTCAATCACTCTATACTTATACCCAACAAAGTGGGATGTGAAGCAGTCTCCAGGATATTAAAAGAAGAAAAAAAGATTCCAAAGACTGAAATAGATTTTATCATAGAAGGTATTGAGATTATTTTAAATAATAATTATTTTTGTTTTTTAGATAGCTTTTATCTTCAGAAGCAGGGTAATGTTATGGGGACTAGGGTTGCCCCAAGCTATGCCAATTTATTTATGGCAGACTGGGAGACTCAGACTATCTGGAACGATCATGCTTGGAGGGCAAACCTAGTCACATATTTTCTGTACATAGATGATTTATTTTTTATTTGGAATAAGTCGGAAGAATCTCTTAAAGGACCACTATAGTGCCAGGAAAACAAACTCACTTTCCTGGCACTATAGTGTTAATAGGTGCCCCCCACCCTCATGGCCCCCTCCCGCCGGGCTCTAGGGGGAGGAAGGGGTTAAACGCTTACCTTTCTCGAGCGCTGGGCTTCCTCGTACTTTGGACTCTCCTCCTCCTTCCGAAGTCATCGGCTGAATACGCATGCGCGGCAAGAGTTTCCTATGGATGCTGGCATCTTCTCACTGTGAAAATCACAGTGAGAAGCGCGGAAGCACCTCTAGCGGCTGTCAATGAACCAGCCACTAGAGGCTGGATTAACCCTAAAGTAAACATAGCAGTTTCTCTGAAACTGCTATGTTTACAGCTGCAGGGTTAACCCTAGATGGACCTGGCACCCAGACCACTTCATTAAGCTGAAGTGGTCTGGGTGCCTATAGTGGTCCTTTAACCTTTTTTTAAATTATCTTAATAACAACAAAGGTATTATTCTCACTTCTGATTACAGCAAAGAAATTATTAACTTTTTAGATGTCCAAATTATTATCAGTAATGGGGAAATTAATACTCGAACCCTTTTAAAAAGAGAAGTTTGCACAAACACTGTCATCAATAGGAACAGTTGCCACTATAAACCATGGTTGGACAGCGCCCCAAAGAGCTAGTTGTTAAGACTTAGGAGGAATTGCTCTAAATTTGAAGATTTCGAAAGGCAATCCTTAGTTTTAAAACACCAATTTGTTGAGAAAGACTATCCAGAACAAGATCTAAATATAGTCATTGATCAAATAAAGACTCAAAATAGAAATTCACTTTTAACTTATAACGATAAAAAGAAGGATGTTCCATCTATACCTATCATTTTTGAACAGTAAAAATAAAGAAATAAAAAAAATAATTAATAAACACTGGCACATTCTACAACAGGATGACATACTGAAGAAGATTATCCCCAATAAGTCTAATATTATATTCAGAGGAGCCCCTAATTTTAAGTCGATCCTAACTAATAATTTTACTAGATCCACTAACACTAAAAAGAAATCTACAATATCTGACTTGAAAGGTTTTTTTCAATGTAAAAAATGCATTGTCTGTAGAACTACAAATAATAGAGTACCTACTGAAACCACTAATTTTACCTCCAACATCACCAAAATATATATATGTTAGAATGCCCATGTGGACTTCAGTATGTGGGCATGACCTCCAGATGTCTTAAAGGGACACTATAGTCACCTGAACAACTTTAGCTTAATGAAGCAGTTTTGGTGTATAGAACATGCCCCTGCAGCCTCACTGCTCAATCCTCTGCCATTTAGGAGTTAAATCCCTTTGTTTATGAACCCTAGTCACACTTCCCTGCATGTGACTTGCACAGCCTTCCATAAACACTTCCTGTAGAGAGAGCCCTTTTTAGGCTTTCTTTATGGCAAGTTCTGTTTATTAAGATTTTCTTATCCCCTGCTATGTTAATATCTTGCTAGACCCTGCAAGAGCCTCCTGTGTGTGATTAAAGTTCAATTCAGAGATTGAGATACAATTATTTAAGGTAAATTACATCTGTTTGAAAGTAAAACCAGTTTTTTTTTTCATGCAGGCTTTGTCAATCGTAGCCAGGGGAGGTGTGGCTAGGGCTGCATAAACAGAAACAAAGTGATTTAACTCCTAAATTACAGTGAATTGAGCAGTGAAATTGCAAGGGAATGATCTATACACTAAAACTGCTTTATTTAGCTAAAGTAATTTAGGTGACTATAGTGTTCCTTTAAAATCAGAATAGCAGAGTATTGTCGCAATATCGTAAAAGGATATGAGAATCATACGGTTTCCAAACATTTCTGTAAGTATCAAAACAACCCACAATTTTTTAAATTTATGGGCATTCAGAAATTTAACATTCCATGGAGAGGAGGTAATATTCATAATATTCTTGGTAAAAAGGAGATGGAGTGTGTTTTTAACATAAGAACTGTAACTCCAGAAGATCTCAATGCAGATTTTGATATTTTGAATTTTTTATGACCCTTACCACTTGTCAACCAATCACCTGGCCAGATGCGCAAACACATCGGCTGCATGGGTCTCGATGGGGGACCACACTGGCGAGAAACGCGGCCCAGCTCCGCCCCCTCCTCCCCGGCCGGTGGGGGTGAACCCGGCCTCATGGAGACCACACACTCTAGGGCGGGAAGCGCCACCTGGAGACCACGCTGCTCTCCTGTACAGGCACAGGCTGCCTAGACGTGGCCTGCCTGAAAACTACACCTGGAATTGAGAGACACTCACCGCTTGTGCTGATAGTCAGCATCTATCATGGGCCTAACCAATTCTCCCTGATCGGATCGCCCGCCTTACCCTGAGAAGCCTCCATGTCGATTTATCACTCACAGGACGGATGGGGCTCCGGAGACAATGCACGAGGGCGGTGGAGCCCGACGGGGCACTGCTGCGGTTTCCGTGGGGTCTGTTGGCCAGATGTTGCGGCTCTGGGACTGTACCATGTCGTGGTCGAGGAGCCGTTGCCTCTAGGTTTTGAGGAGGGCCTGGAGGTAAATGTCCCCAACGCTGTCAGCCCTAGGGGACTGGGAAGCAGCAGCCTCCGGCAGACCGGTAGCTGAGAGGACAGTCGGCACCTACCCTGAGTGGCCGGAGTAGAGTGAGACAAACGACGGCCTTCGCCCCGTCTGGCTGGTGCTCTGGTGGCGCAGTGGGGGTGCAGGAGACGGCCAACACACAGACTCTAGGTGGACTGGTAAATCCCCAGATGCCCGCTGCGCTATGGAACTGGAGATTTCGGCTGGAGATTTGGCGCAGCCTGGAGAGATGCTGGCAGGTGGCTGACGTCCCTAGGATCTCTCGCGGCTGTGTCTGTGGGAGGTTCTCCTGCTCATGTGTGTTTTACCCGCTGCCCCTCTGTTGCTTGTGGACCAGGTCAAAAGAAAAAAAAAAAAGAAACCATACGTTTATGTATTTATTTATAGTAATGACACAACATTTATGCAGGTGTATGTACCTATTTAACGCTCATCCCATATCTTAGCCCTCTTCAGCTTGCATTTTCCCTTGGTAACATATGCTGCCCTTTGCTTTGCCTTAAAAGATGTAATGCGTTATACATGATGATAAATTAAGCGTGTGCTTGTTAACTGCATTAGATTCCGTTATGCCTATATTATTTGACGTTTATGTTTCTGCGGGGTGAGTTTTTGAATGTTTGCATTTATTTTGCAAGGAAAATTGGTTACATATGGTTAATAATCGTCTCACTAAGCAATTTGCAACATATATAAACAGCTCTGAATCAGAATGCTTATGAAGTGCTAATGACTGATCTTATAATGTAAAGCCATATTAGGCCTCTGTGTAGGCCCATGTACACTACTCATTTTTCAAAATGAGCCTCTGCGCAGGCAACACTGCATTTAATCTTATCCTTGATATATACATGCCATCATACTACAAACAAACAAACAAAAAAACATTTAACACAAAATGTAAATAATAGCAAAGTATTTAAGGGAATCATGACATGTCACACATCCTTAAGGGTTTAACTAGGAAAGGTACATTCAGATTGCTCTGGTTTTCAAGTACATCATTGGGATGTTACTATTACCCAACGTAATTGTACTCATTTTATCTACCTGGGGAGGATAAAGGGCTGAGTCAACCTTGCCAGGATGTGAACCAGCCAGGGGGTAGAATAGCTTCAAGTGTTAAAACATTAGCCCACTGAGCTATCTCACCAGCCTTAAAAAAGTGCTAATTATGCAGAAATGTAAATGTGAATTGATTATGTATGCCATGGAAGTCTTTAATGGGCTGAATTAACTTTGGCAAGGTACTCACTTTTGTTGCCAACGGTTTAGACATTAACGGCTCTGTGTTGAGTTATTTTGAGGGGACAGCAAATTTACACTGTTATACAGGCTGTACACTTACTACTTTACATTGTAGCAGAGTGTCATTTCTTCAGTGTTGTCACATGAAAAGATATACAGTAATAAGATATTTAAACAAATGTGAGGGTGTACTCACTTTTGTGAGATACTGTGTGTTTATATATATATAAATCTCCACGAAGAAAGGCACACGCTGGGCTTTGTAGATAATTATTTGTCTTTATTCATAACACACGGGTTACAGCAAATCTACGTTTTAGTCCATCATAGGAATTTCATCAGATATACATATATATAAAACTAGAAAAAGGGAGGAAAAAGAAAAAAGGGAATCGTGAACAATTAAGACTATATTAGGGCTACCTCTACTCAAGTGTACGAGTCGCAGAGGACTAGAAAGGTAAAGTGGAGAGTAAGCAGAGAATAGACAGGAATTCAAACGTGGACAATATATAGACATGAATTCCACCTGCTTGGAAATAAACATCCCTGATCTAAAGCTCGTAGTTATCAATGTTCCTAATTGTTGATTGCATTAGAAATAAACATTATCTAGGAGTGCCAGATTTTGTTGTGAACTGGTAGAGTATTGCCTAATCTCTGCCAGTTTCACATTATAAGTGTTCTTATTTTTTTATTTAGGTGATCGGAATGTAGATCAGAGCCTCTACACCTCTTACCCATACATAATCTAGAGCAGTGGTTGAGATACAATCTCACAGTTGCAATGAATATTTTTAAAACCTCAGATTTGTCAGTTGATATTTATGTGTTTAGCTCAAACAAAGTACCTTTCTCATATGTCCTGTAGAAACAAATTTATTTCCACATTGTCATGAGAGTAGTGTGATGTAATATTAAAAATTTACACATACTAATTCTCAGAAAAGTTCAGTTCCATGTGCCTGGGACAGTGGTTGTGGCTGAAAATGTTTTTTTGTTTTTTTAAAACTGATAACGACAGAATCAAATTTTCGGTTTCCTGTTTTTAAAAGAACTTAAGAAAGACTTTGAAAATCTCTTAGCCATCCAGTAACCTTAACCAGTCATATAAACAATTAAAATGGAATATCTTGGACAATCCGGTGCAGCAGTCCACCCTGGAACAGAAATAGAAATTTGCAACTTTTGTTAAAAGCAGAAAGGTGAATATAAAGAACATATGTTTGAAGCACAGTAATAGTCATCACAGTAATAGTCATCTTTGAAGTTTTCACTCTCTAGTTGTGAGTGTGTGCTTGAGTATGTGTGTGTGTGTATTTATTGTAAGTCAAGTAGACAGTTCACCTTCCGCAATGCATGCAGCAGAAGAGAAAAATTTAAGTAGCCTTTTTTTTTTTTTTAATTCTTTATTTTTATTGTGCATGGTGTTACATATATGCTTGTTCCGCCCCAAAAGCAGGTAACAAGCCAGCGAGTCTACACAGCATACAAACACTTTTAGGACAGTGGTATAACTTGCACATTTTTTAAAAGTTAGTAAACAGGCATTAACTATTGTAAGAGTAATTTGTGTTATCGTTGGTTCATAGCTTGGTAGTTAAATCATGTTATGTCAAACCGCAGAAACATTCTAAAGGCGAACAAACTGTTAATTGTGAGCTATGCTGAGTATCATGCTTATAATGGGAAAACAACCTGACCTTTCCTGAATAGCTATACTACAATGCTGGGTTACATTCCTTAGTGAGCTCTACCAGACAACTATCATTACTTTGCCATTTTGAGTATAGAAGATTAAAGGTGTGCGCTAAGCAATGCGTTATACATCTGTTACCTAGCTCTCTAGGCTTAAATGTGAGAGGTCTAATCAAAGCAAAATCAAATAATACTCAAATAATAATCAAACCAGACAGTGTCCATTAGGTCTACACGGACGTGACGGCTTGGCAGCAGGCCGTCTCTCAGTGGGGCCGCAAAAATCATCCGACACCCGTAGTCTGCAAGGGCAGGGCCCCTGTAGGGAAGTCCCAAGGAGAAGTCCACCTGTGCCTCTCAGGGGCAGTGTAGCGTTTAGCCGCGAGAGTCCTGCTGTTGTGCCCTGCTGTCTTGTCAAAGGACAGCATTGTAGTACCAAAGGCAGCCACCCCGCATGAATCCGTGAGGCGGTGGAGTCACATCGCGCTGCTGGTGCGGTAGGTTGCGTAGTCTTGTTGAGTCTCATGCCCCCTTACTGTGAGCATGGTAGGTACAAATCAGGTGTGGTGAAGATAAGAGTGCTTGGAACATGAACGGGTTTATCGGCAGTTAGATATTAACGTTTGGCAGCAGTCGATCAGTCCTGGGCTCTGATTAAAGCCGTCACCCCACTCCAATGCACGGAAACTGGGAGGTGTTGTCCAAGGGGAGAGCCGGGTTAGGGTTCCGTGTAATAGCTCTCTCACCCCAGGCCCCGCGGAGGGTCTGTGTTGTACATCCACTGTCTCTGGGGCTCGTGGCAGAGGTCAGGTTTTTCTCATTAGAGGGAGCTCGGGAGTCAGTGAGTCCCGTGTGGTGGTCGGAGGTGTCCAATGCCGCTAGTTGGTTGGCAGATCGGATGCGTTGGGTGGTCCCACCCTGGCTTGGGTGATAGGGAGTGCTGGTGCCCGAGGGATATGTCGCCTTTTCGGTTGCTGGGACCACTGAATGAGGGGTAGGTTGGGCCTTGCTCTGTGGCTTGTGATCGTGGGTTTCGGCATTCGAGGGACCCGGCATTATTTCCCGCCATTTTGAGCTTCAGCTCCGGGGCAGTCTGGAGGCCGCTCCGGCGTTGCGAGGGGGGTTCCATTGTAGGGTGCGCCGGGTGGTTGGGCGTATCCACGCTGCCACCTCTCTCATCACCAGCCTGTAGGGTCGTCTCCGGGCCTTAAGTTGTGCCCAGAAGTAGGTGCGTAGCCAGTCAATGAAAGCCCCTGTGTGCTTGGGTGGTTTGAGGCATGTGTGCTTGGTTCCAAGCCTCGTCCATACCGCCATCTTGGCTGGGCCTATCAGGTCCCGTTTGATTGAATGTTTTGTCGCTTGGTCAGGTATGCATGTGGGGGTAATCGTCCCCAGAAAGGACCGGGATGTCCCCCACCGGTCCAGAGGGGGGGTAGCTGGGCTGTAATGGGCTTCTGCTTAGGAGCGCTTCCCGTGCCGGGAGGTCGGCCGCCTCCCCTGGTCCTCAGGCTCTGCGCTGGTATAGGCCGCATTGGTCAGTTTAAGTTTTTCCGCGGCGCGCCGGTGCTGGACAGGTATCATTTTGTTCCTGTCGCCGTTCTGCGTCATGTGCCGGTCCCCGTTTGCCGCTAGCGTTTGCATCTCAGTCGGTATCTTTACGTTTTTGTCCATTGCCGCAGGAGCTCTTAAAATGTGCGACCGGCCATGTTAGTTGTCATCAGGCCCCCCCCCCCCCGTAAGTAGCCTTTTAATGCAGAGGCAACATGAAATGATTGAGAATATATAATTTATACACAAATTGTTTCTTATTGTGCAACTATATCTTCATATATAGGATAGAATTCTCTTTGACTTACTCTCGGCCAATCACAACTTCCCATTGATGCTCAGGTTAATACTTCCTCATTAGCCAAAGCAGCACAGGTGGGATGGGCTGCTGGAGACTCTCATTTAGCATTTAAATATAAAACATTAACTATCACCCTAATATTGGTGGCCACCAGTTTCCCGGGTAGACATGTGTTGTCCATTGGGCACGTATAGTGCCTACTGTTTTTTTAAATATATTGTTCTTTTTCCCGATTTATATCAGAACTACCTCCCTCCCGCATTTTATTTCCCTACCTCTCTCTTCCTTTCACGCCACTCCAGACTTCTTCGGGAATTATGGTAATTTCGGGCTTCGGTAGTGACGATACAGGAGAAGCACTTCAAGTTTGCTTTCGAACCAATACTATGACAGAAGGTTCCCCAATGCATACTTCGCATCACATGCACAAGGCAAGAGGGCTGGGGTGCCGATTCTCTTTTCGAACTTATCGACCAGATGACAGAGCCTTACGGCAGTTATCTCTTTCTAAAGGGATGCATCAACTCACACCTCTACATTTTCGCCACACTATATGCCCCCAACTCCCATCAGCACATATTCCTCACGAAGACACTGAGACTTCTGGCTTATGTACACATCTCAGGGACACAGTGCGATCGCCTATTCCCGTATTAGATGTATCCGGAAAGCCTTTAGGAACCTACATTTAGTAGATTGCTGGAGAACACTCCATCCGGAGATGAAGGACTACACATTATTTAGCTGTTCATAAATCTTACACTAGAATAAACTACCTCTATCTTCCCCAAGCATACCTATCATTACTTCAAGACTCGACAATGGGAAACATAACATGGTCGGACCCACCCCGATGTCGCTCAGGATGCCCCCCCCCCCTCTTTAAACCAATGGAACGCATATGGCGACTGAATCAATCAATGTTACTGGAAGAAGAAGTACACACCATTATACGGGAGGCTCTAACAGCCTACTTTCACGGAAATTCCAACCCGGACCACCTTATACGAAATGTTCTGCACACAGAAGATGGGCTTTGGAAAACCCTTCTGTAAGTGGATACGATCTCTCTACTCCGAACCAGCTGCCAGAGTGTGAGTCAACGGAGGACTGTCTACCCCTGTGCAGGTTAAAAATGGGATGTGCCAGGGCTGCCCTCTCTCCCCAATCCTTTTTGTCCCCACACTGGAGCCTTTCCTAAATGCGATTTATTCTTAGCCCTTGATCCACGGCCTTAGATTTGCAGGAATAGAGCATAAGGTCTCCGCCTATGCAAACAACCTTAATTTCTATGTAGAACAACCTTTGGTCCCACTCCCGAACATTATAGCCGAATTCAATAACTATGGAAACATCATTAATTTTAAACTGAACTTCGACAAGTTGGAGGCGCTGAACGTAACAGTCCCAATTCAGGAAGTGGAACACCTGAAGACACAATATCAATTTCGATGGTCCACAGACCGCATCAAATACCTCGGGATATGGATCCCTTGAAATCTACAACAACTGTACCTACTTAAGTTTCAACCCTTACACTCCTGCCTATATTCAGACCTGAAAACATGGACCACGCCTCATTTCTTCTGGACGGGACGCATCAACTCCATCAAAATGAATGTACTACCCCGAACCTTATACCTGTTCCAGACGATCCCGATCAGATTGGCGTCCGCCTTTTTCCGATCACTAAACTCGGCCTTGATAAGGTTTATATGGAAAGGGCGTAGACGATGTCTATGCCTAAGGCAAGTGATGAGACCAACATGCGAGGGGGAGCTAGACCTACCAGACATACTGGGTTATTATAGGGCAACGCATCTCTCTAGAATTGTGACATAGCACAACAAAAACACTCAGAGGATGTGGAAGAAATTGGAAACGGAAGTATCAGGTGGGAGTATCCCAGGGGTAGTGTGGCTGCCCGATGACACAGCCAGAAGATTGAGACGTGAACAACCCTTTATTGGGGCATCCTTGCAGGTTTGGTGCCAAACTCTGTTTCATCTGTCCCTCACAATGCTAACCGGCCCAATGTACCCGGTCACAGGCAACCAAGCTGTCCTAACTGGACAAGAGCTGTAGAACCTGGAGTTTCTGGGGAAGAGACAATACATCTGTCTCTTAGAATGGTTAGGGAGTAGGGAGGCCACTAGTAATGAAAAACAGGTATTGAAGTAAAAAAAAACCACAATATCTTGGTTGTCAGGATAGAATCCTGACACTACCTGTGCACAAGAGACGAACCCGGTGATCAGCCTACTGAATAGGTAAATGGGAATGTCCCCTCCTGGAGTTGCTAGCCCTGAACAATAAGTGTGACGGGGTGGACTGGGGAGGATTGCGGGACTGGGGCTGCGTACTCCGCCCTATTCCCTCTCATCCTGACCCCACAATCCCTCTGTTACCCCTGTCAAGCCCCCACTTTTGTTTTCTCCTTCTCCTCCCCTCTCTCTTTCTCCTCCTTACCTTTTCCTACTTATTATTAGCTTTCCCCTTCACCACCTTCCTTCCCTATTTATGTCCCCTATTTTCCTCTCCACCACAACTATTATATTATACTTGACTAATTCTGAATATTCCCCATCCACATCTTATCAGCCAAAGCAGACACGCTAAGGTCAACAGGTGGTTACATGGATCTAGCACAATACTTTACTCTTCCCTCGAGCGCTCAGTTTATTGAATAATTAAGCGGCACACAATCTGCCCTCTAAAACACACGCGTTAGAGCTACACAAAACACGTCCAACAGCAGTACACAAAACACGCCTGGAGATATAACAAGGGACAACCTAAACCACGAGGACCTCCCTGCTAAATTGTGACCTTAAACTCTTCACAAAAATCCTAGCCCGCAGAATACAAACCTACCTCCCTGATCTCATACATAGGGACCAAGCAGGGTTCACGCCCCAGAGGGAAGCGAGAGACAACACCATCAGGACACTCGATCTCATCCACAGGGCACAATGCAGTCGGCAAGGCCTCCTCTTGCTCTCCACAGATGCGGAGAAGGCCTTCGATCGTATAGATTGGGGCTACATGCTAGCAGTACTAGAAGCAATAGGTCTGGGCCCGCATATGATGAGCTGGATACGAGCCCTGTACTCTAAGCCCACAGCAAGGGTATGCGTGAACGGGTTGTTCACGAACCTGTTCCCCATTCGGAATGGCACGAGACAGGGATGCCCTTTGTCCCCACTGCTGTTTGTACTGGCACTGGAGCCCTTTCTTAACGAGGGATACAAATAGGGCGGACGAGACACGTAGTGGCTGCCTTTGCAGATGATCTGCTGTTTTATGTCACCCAGCCTGAAACGTCGATGCCAGCAATCATGGCAGAGTTCAAGCTCTACGGCCAACTATCGAACTTCAAAATTAACCTCTCAAAATCTTCAGTTCTGAATGTCTCGATCCCACCCAGTAGAGTAGATGCCCTGAAACGCACGCTCCAATTCCAATGGTCTGACACCACTATAAGGTACTTAGGCACCTCCATACCGAGAGACCTGGCACAAATATACGCCGCTAACTTTCAACCCCTCCTGACCACAATACGCAGAGACCTGGAGGAATGGACTAAAGTCCGTCTTTCATGGTTTGGACGCATTGGAGTACTGAAAATGAACATCCTACCCAGGCTGCTCTACCTGTTCCAGACACTACCAATCCACATACCCGAGGCATATTTCTTAACACTGCGCTCCATGGCACTCAGATTTACATGGCACAACCTGCAGGCACGGGTCAAACACGACACACTCACGCTACCAAAACGGAAGGGTGGCCTGGCCCTCCCAGACTTCCAGGTCTATTACAAAGCAACCCATCTCCAGAGGGTAATGGAATGGTCCAAATCGGAGGTCCACAAGTTGTGGAAGGAAATAGAGTCAGACCAGATAACCAGACCGATAGGGCTCTTACCGTGGCTAGACCACCACCAGGGCAGACAGCTGGCTAACCCACACCCACTAATTAGAGCGACCTTAATGGTTTGGCATAAAGTGGGGACACCCTCCTCCCTCACCACACCCATTTCCCCACTCCTCCCCCTGACACACAATGACACTTTCCCACCCGGACTAGACGCAGGCCCGTTCCAACAAATGCTAGGAAACTCGCTACCTAGACTCTGCCACGCTACCACTAACGGCACGATACGGACTCTTGAGTCCTTGTTGCCCGTGGAGAAACCAACGTTCATGATGCAGTTCAGATACAAACAACTATTAGCCTACCTACTAATAATCACCAGGGACGTCCACGCACACAGGCCACTCACAGACTTTGAAAGGCTCTGCCACGACCCAAGCCCACTAGCCAGGGATCTGTCCACACTCTATGGCCTCCTCATGGACGCAAAGAGACTTCCCCCACCGAGCTTCATGAGTAAATGGGAAATAGACCTGGGAACCACACTCTCGCCAACCCAATGGGAAAAAGATCTGTACCCTTTCCCTTCACTGTGCAACATCCAGTGGCATACAAGAAACGGCTTATAAGGTACTATCCCGCTGGTACCGCACGCCACTGGTCACCCATTCCTACGACCCAACCGTCACCAACAACTGTTGGAGATGTGAGAAAGCTCTGGGCACTCTCTTCCACATCTGGTGGACATGCCCCTTGATACAACCCTACTGGGCAGCAATCCACACGATCATCACAAAGTTTTCCGACACTCCACCCCAACTGGACCCAGCATCCTTCCTCCTACACCACACCTCCACCCGTAGCTCAACTTATAAAAAATCCCTAACGATCAGGATACTAAACACAGCTAAGAGCCTAATCCCCTTATACTGGAAACAAAAAACCCCACCACCTGTGTCTGCCTGGTTTAAACGCATGGAAGAGCTCAGGGCGCTAGAGGAACTTATCTCACACGCAGAGGGGAGAGAACAGTCGTATATGACGACCTGGACACACTGGATACTGACTACGACGAAACCCGACTTCCAGACACTTATCACAGACTGAGTAGACATCAGTGGGGACACAGTCCGAGAAGATGGGTAGAGGTGACAGGGAATGACCGCAAAGACAGCACACGTCACACATGGAGCCACCACATACAGAGACTAACGCGACAGACTTAGCCCTGACGGGGACAAGGGGCCACACAGACCCATTGGGCAGGGATGACACTTCCCCAAACGCTGAAGATTCCCCCCCTCCTTGTTTTCTCATCTCCCCCTCCCCTCCCCACCCCACCGTTCCCCACCTTCCCCACCGCCCCCCCTTCCCACCCCCCCCCCTCCCCCCGGCCCGGGCGAGCTTGCGGGCCACGCAGCCGGACCAGGATACAACGGACCACAGGTGTACCATTAAAGGCTTAACTTTACATGCTTCGAGCTGGAAACCTGCGTGTTTCCCTACATCGGTGTACCGATACTCAAGACTCGCTAATACTGTACCTGATAATTTGTATGTGCCATTTACTGGAAACCTGCGTGTTTCACCGAACCACCTTTGAGACATTTACTTTTATTATTGTTCGAATGTATACTGTTGAAAACCTGAATAAAATTTAATTCACAAAAAAAAAAACCACGAGGACCAAACACCCTAGCCCTAATCTGAGCAGACAAGAAAACACAGCATAAGCTAAAATCAGAGCTCAGTGGGCCTCTGAGAACAAAAATATACAAATTCTATGTAATGATTCCCTTATATGTCATACTTTAACACGAATAAGAAATAACACCCTGTTTCGAGACACAAATTATGACTATGGCACTTTTGACGCCCAATGAGGGCATGTTTACCTCTGTAACGAAATTAATGTTAATGTCTTGTTTCTCTGATACCCTGTAACTGTATAACTTGCTATCTATTGACAAAAAACAATAAACAGAGATTGAATATATATATATATATATATATATATATATATATATATATATATATATATATATATATATATATAAAAAACATTAAAAACTGTTTAATGCTGAATTAAATAATGGCACCAGAGGACTGCAGATACTATAACCAGTTTAATGAGATGAAGCAGATACAGTGCCTACAGTGTTTCTTTAAACCTAGCAAAGAGAAGTAGTTAACACCTTAAGCAATAAGAGAATATTTCACATTTATTTTTCGAAGTGCACTTGCCATAACTGTGATTGCAAATTAATTAAAACAGCCAACACCCACACAAACATTTGACTTTTAACATACAGGTCCGTACCAATAAATTCCTTGGCATATTATATATTTGTTTAACTTTGATTGACAGAGGCATGTAATGCATTTGCTGCTTGTTTAATAACACTGAAAGGCACGGAACAAGCACCTGGATTGTTTATGATAGAAGAGGAAGATGGAACTGCGCCAAAAAGTGTTGCACTCTGGGTTGTGTCTTAACTACTTTACAGGATACATGTTTCCTTTTCAGCTGTAGCCGCACTGAGATTTCATTGAGGTTATGTCTTTACCGATGCATTACCTCTTGGAGGAATCATTGCTTGCCGCCTGCATGAACCTTGGAAAAAGTGTAATTCTGCAATGTCTACAACAAGATGTTCTTCCCCCTGATGGCACAACAGATGTGTTATCTGGTGCTTGTCAGGCTCTGGCAGAGGCAATTTTGAAGAGTGTGCAACTCCGAATTTTGGAAGATGGCTGTGTCACTCAGAAGGAGATCCTTTCATACGCCTGCAGTGAATTGGCAAAGCTCATTAAAACCCAATGTCCTCGTGGTCCAGGTGAGATGTGCCGAATGCAGGGAGAACTGGAATATGCACTCTCAGAAGCCTCAATAGCTAGTAAGCTAGCGGAAGTCATAAACACTCGAGAACTAGTTGAATGTGTATGTAGTCAACATGAGGCTGGATTGAGGACAGTGTTATTGACAGCCTGCCAGTGGTTAGTGAATGATATTAAAGCATTATTCTTGAGTGAGGAAGTATGGAGAAATTTCTTTGGTGATACTCATTCAGTACTTGCAGCGTTGTACACCCACCTGAGACCTCTGTTGAACATCATGGTGTACCAGGTGAATATGCAATCTAACAAAGCATGGGAATGTACTGGTCCTGTTGGTATTATATCTCCAGAAAGCCCTAATAGATATAAAGGCGAACTGGATAAGAATGTTCGAAAGCAGAACGAAGTAAGATATGAAAAACAGTTTAAACAGAAATGTCTCAACAGAAAAGAAAAACAAATATTAAATTACGACTCGTGTATTGCTCACAGCTCAAGCAATACAGGATTCCAGACTTTGATTAAGGATTCTGAAACAAAAAAAAGATTTTACAAAGAGAAGGTGAAATATACATACCAAAGTCAGGATTACAAAATGGTTATTAACAACAGAAAAACGCAGACCAGCTATATAATTGGGCTGATGAACACTGAAGTGGAACAAGCTTGTGGTTCCACTGTTTTAAGGCTGTGGTGTGCATTGATCAATACTAATGTATTTGCGTGCAATGATTTGTATGATGAGAAAGTTTGCTATCTAATAACATTTGGTAGGTATCCAGTTGGCACATTGGAGTTGTTGAGTTCAGTCAATTGTAATGACAGTGCTTTTAAAGCTGATATAACTCTACACGAAATCAGTTGTCCAATCTGGCCCAAGGACAAATCCGTGATCAAAAGGTGGTTCCCTGACCCTAGATCTCAGGCCATAGAAGAGATTGGAGATTGGGGAAACCAATGTCTGCAAATATGGGCAATTGGTTCTAAGAAAATTGAAAAAAGGTACCCCAGAACAATAAGTGTTAGATCAGTAGAAATGAGAAACAGATATGCAAAAGATGATGACAGTAATCACATCATGTATCCGAAGAAGACCACTGGCTGTTTTTGTTTTTTCAAACGCAAACAAAATGATGAAATCTCATATAGCACTTAGGGTTATTCAGTCACTGCTCAATTGACAATTTTTTTGTTCTCTTTCATTTGCAGCTTTTTTTGTGTCTTTTTCTGTATTTGGTAAATATAAAGAATTTTAAGCAAATTGTACATAGTAAAATATCCTGAATTTGATGAGCTTTAGCACTTCATAAAAATAATATATATGTATATCGAAAATTTATTTGAAAATTGTTATTTGTTATTCTGACTGACTCATTTATATTTAAATGTCACATACTACTTGAAATTTCCATAGAGGTTCTTTCACCATGTTTATGTAAAAAAAACAAAAAAAAAACGTGAGAAACTAAGTAAATGTATTCATGCAAACTCTGCTGGCACATATATTCTTCCTGATAGTGCTACTGTTTACATTATGCCAGGGGCTGTCTGATTAGAGGAATTTTCCTCACTGCTTGACAATATGCCTGATGAGTTGGGAACCAGCAAGAAAAGAAGAAGCTGTCCAAGGCAGTTTTGCCTCTGGGGCCCATGGAAACAGGCTTTCAATTGTTATAACTGTACACTATGCTACACATTTTCAGATAAATAACTGGTTTTAGAGGAATACTATAATGAAAAAAAAAAAAATAATAATATATATATATACAAAATCATATCAATATATAATCAATAATATATAAATCATACAAAATCCAGCACACTAGCTCATTCACTAAACAGTGACTTCAAGTTTCACAGAATGTAATAGTGTTACTTAAAAACACCTCACCTAGGCGGAAGGTACTTCCTCCTGGGACTCTCTGCAGGTCAAGGCTAATTAGGTTCCAGGAATGAGGCACCAGTGACAGGGAGGGGTGCAATAACAAGGAGTTGGCCTGGACTCCAAAATACATAAATGAAACCAAGAGGGCTGCACTCACCTTAACATGCATACATTATAGGGGGGCGGGGCCTGACTGCCATGGTGGAGAGATGTGTTTTAATCGAGCTCCTCGCCAAATTTGACAAAGAGAGCAACTGTATCCTCATCAAACTGAAATTACAACCAACCAAGCGACTAATATATCTCCTGATCAGGCTGCAGTATTCAAAAGAGGCTAGAGTCTCTACGGACACTCTATCGTGGTAAACTCTGAACATGCGGCCTGGAGAGAGCCGGGCGGGAGAGGCGGCCGATCCCCCAGGCCTGTGCAACTCCACGGCCCACACCACTATACTAGCGCCCCGTCACCCCCTCCTCTGGACCGGTGGGGGTTATCCCGGTCCACCTCTGAGAGGCTTTGGCAACTTAATAGAAACACGGGGAGAAGCCACTGAACCCACAGAGACAGCAAACGCCTCTTTCAGCATGGCGGCAGACACGTGGCATCCTGACTCCAGCGCAGAGGTGCGCAACCTGGGCTATAGGCTTGACAAAATTCTCGAGGACTTCTGGCAGAAGCTAGAGGACAGGAGGCAGTCCGTCCTAGTGCAAACACAAGCACATCCATCTCCACAGCCGATTACGCCCCGGTGGCAGACATCTACAGCCACGGCGGGGATGAAGGCCCCAAAATGGCAGCAAAGCAAGAAGCACACATCCCTCCGGCAGCGGGCGGTATGCAACTGGCACTCACCCCGAGCTAGGGCAGGGGCTTCCAAGTTGCCTGAAAACAGCCACATTACCCCCCAAACGCCAAAAGCACCGAGATAGCGCTGCAGAGGCAAGCAACACGCGCTTACAGGCAAACACACAAGGGGGAACCATGCCCTAAAGCACAGACACGAAGAGCAGCAAAACTTTCACACAACCAGCAAACAACCAGATCGGAACAAGCAGCGAAATACATCCCCTACCGCACCAGCTACTCATACTCACCAGGATCTCTCCCGCAAGAGAGTGCAGGGGGATGGAAACCCGAAGCACCCAGACCAGATTCAGCGGACCCGAGCACAGAGCCTCCGAGTGGGGAAGATCGGGCGCACCCAGCACCCACGCCTCCACACAATACGGCTTTACTCTGCAGCATCAAAGGGGCAAATGCAGCAGCAACTCACCCCACTCCGGTGCGCAAGTAGTTTGTTGCTGCGACCTCAGAGAGGGACATTTAACATGATTACACCCCAGCCCTGCCACCCTCAAATTCGAAGTTATTAAGGTTTACCTGTCTGATTTATGTTCTTGATAAACAAAATGCATGTTTCTCAAATAAGCACAATCAAGTATAAACATACAGTTTTATTTAGCTAGGTCTAGCATGTTTATCCGTAGCGAAGTAATGTCATAACCACTGTTGTGGATAGGTTTGTTTATCTGGACTGCTGGCACTCAGCTTGTAATAACTCCCCATGCTAGCCAGGACCCAGATGCTTTGTTTCTCATCTTAGAAACTTGTCACAAAGGGCTGTCACGATTATTAACTGACCCTCTCAAATGTGCATCTAGATTAGACTCTCAGAGCTTTAACCAAAGTAATGTTAATTTGCTTAGCTTAGCATGTAACTTAAACAGGAACTGTACCGCATACTAATGTCACGGACAATTATAACAGTTTGTACATTATAACCTAGATTGACAAAGTCTCGCACTTGAAATGCCTCATCACTTCGTTCTCTCTCCTCTGACTCTGACTTTAAAACAAAATGTGCACAGTATCTTTTTCATGCCATGTTATGTTATGTTATTGAACGGCTTTCTGCAGCTATCGTGGCGTAGCAAGCCAGTTGTTAACTCATGCACAAACTGCTGGGGCCAATTTATACAACATACAGAAATCCAGCGAACTTGCTCATTCACTAAACAGCGACTTCAAGTCTCACATAACGTAATAGTTTTACTTAAAAACACCTCACCTAGGCAAAAAAACTATGAGGGTTTAGTTACAATATATGATCATACATTGCATAAGCCTGCCACAACGTCAATGTAACCCATTCTTTGCAGTGATGTTACTACAAGAATCACAAATTTGCAGTGATGTGGGCCCTGGGTGGGCATATGCATTTTTCAAAGCTGTTGTATACAGCAAACACAGACTCAAAGGAATCCATGTTTAAAATTGAATGAGTCAAAAATTTACTAATTTGCATATGCCCACCCAGAATACTTTGTAGTGGTAATATCACTGCAAATTTGGAAAAAGCAAGTCTTATGGGTTGACTGGTGTGCAGATTTTTGTTTAACATTGTATTAACTCCACTTTACCTTTCTAGTCCTCTGCGACTCGTACACTTGAGTAGAGGTAGCCCTAATATAGTCTTAATTGTTCACGATTCCCTTTTTTCTTTTTCCTCCCCTTTTCTAGTTTTATATATATGTATTTATGATGAAATTCCTATGATGGACTGAAACATCGATTTGCTGTAACCCGTGTGTTATGAATAAAGACAAATAATTATCTACAAAAAGCTCAGCGTGTGCCTTTCTTCGTGGAGATTTATTTATATATATATATATATATTTATATACTCACAAAAGTGAGTACACCCTCACATTTTTGTAAATATCTTATTACTGTATATCTTTTCATGTGACAACACTGAAGAAATGACACTCTGCTACAATGTAAAGTAGTAAGTGTACAGCCTGTATAACAGTGTAAATTTGCTGTCCCCTCAAAATAACTCAACACATAGCCATTAAAGGGATACTATAGTCACCAGAACAACTACAGCTTATTGAATTTCTTCTGGTGAGTAGAATCATTACCTTCAGGCTTTTTTTGCTGTAAACACGGTCTTTTCAGAGAAAATGCAGTGTTTACATTACAACCTGGTCACTGGTCACTGGCCACTGGCCACTCCTTAGATGGCTGTTAGAGATCCTTCCTGGGTCATGGCTGCCTAAAATGCATCCAAACATTCAGTGTCTCCCCCCTCTGCATGCAGACACGGAACTCCTAAGTGGAAATGTCCAAATTGGGCCCAAAGTGTCAACATTTTGTGTGGCCACCATTATTTTCCAGCACTTCCTTAACCCCCAGTAAAGGGGAAAAAAATAGTGGGCCAATTAATTTAAATTGATTCAATAGAACCTGCCATGAAATAAATCATCCCCAAGCGCATTAAAAACATCATATATATATATATATATATATCTATCAATGTACAGGTTAGAGATATCTCAGACCCAGCTATGCCCTCAGTTATGCTTAGAGAGCAGAAGGATCCTTGTAGGTGGTCTCTTCTGCTCTCCCTTGTCAGTTAATTCTTCAGCTTAAAGTCTGTGCCGAAGAAGTGACTGACAGGTGGGAGAAAGAGTTGTTAGTTAACAGATTTTTCTCACACTCTATACATTTGTTTGCTAACCTGCTAGCACAATGTAGAGATGACATGTTACACTCTTCCAATAGAGCACAAGTTGTAGATACTTTAAGGAAAACAGAGAACTAAAAATATATATATTATTTGAATTAGAATCTTCCTTTACATAGTGGACGCACTAGTTTCAAACTGGCAGATAGCTGGTATCAGGTAGGTAATGCATCTTGAGGTGAATTTTCTGGGAACATCAAACATAATACATACTGCATGTAATGAATCAAACATTGAGATGCTTACATTTAGGGAGATTTCGTTTTCCTAATGAGATTCACTTCTGATATATAACTAACACATTCAGGGTGGAATGTTCTTTTATGATATTACTTTGTGTCATTTTGTTGCTTTTATATAAAAACATTTTAATTTTGCCTTAAGGGTTTATACAAACAATTACAATTATACCAACCAGTTAATCAGGTTTAATGGATTTCCCTTTCTGTTCTAAGTAAATTTTTTCAACAAGTAGTTCTTTCTTCTCCCTTTGGAGGTTTACACCAAATAAATTAAAGGATCACTCGAACATTACAAATAGACGATGCAGGGATGCTTACATCTAATGGCCATTGGCGTGGTATAAAAAAAACACAATTTGTTTAAATATGCTCAAGAAACTCTTTTCTTTGGTTTTTAATAAATACTATTGGAAATGCTGCATATTTTGTGGGAGTCATGCCTTAAAGGGTCACCCGAAGCTTGCAAAATCTGACTTCATTTTATTCTCCACCTGGAAAAAAACCTAGCTTGATTGGACTCGCATCACAATAATGGAATATTGGGGACATGGGTCAAGGTGCAGCAATTACCAAGCTCCACTAGTCACAATGCTTGTTAGAGAGAAGCATTGAACCCAGGGAAGCAAAACTGTCACTTAAGGACCACAGCTATTTTGAGATGCGCCGGTTTGGGATCAGGGTCTTTTTGGCACTTTTGCCATGCGTTCATTCTACCACAATTTGAGTCTTTCTGTTTAAGTGCACACGTACATATTATATATAGTTTTTTAAAGGACAAATAGGGCTTTCTTTTGATACTCTGTATGTATACATAACACAGTGTTAAATATGAATACCATATAAAAATGGAAAGAAAAAAATACTTAAAAATTTATACATAGGTGCAACTAGAAAACTAACTCAAAATAGATTCACTAATTAGTCCTGATTGTCAAAATGCCCAATTAGTCTAGGATTCCAATTAATATTTTGGAGCTATAAAGCAAATACTGCAAGGAGTGACTTACGGTTTTAAGATAAAACTTTGCAAAATTAGGCATGCTGAGATTACAACTTTTATAGGAGCAACAGAACCCAAACTGCTACACAAAAGTATATATTTGTAGAACGTACATCCCCCAGACTATTTAACTAAGAGCATTTTGACACTTTTCATTTAACTATTTCACATAAATATGTCTCTAATCCTTCCCCTAATCTTGTCCAGTAGTCAACCCCTAATCCAACCGTTTATCCAATCCTATAATCCTACCCATAATCCAACCTGCAATGCTATCCATAAGTCAACCCATAATACAACCTCTTTACTACCCCTAATCCAACCCCTAATCCTATCTATAATACAAGTCCTAATCCCACCCTTTAATCTCACTCTCTAATCCCACCACTTAACAGCTAAGGGATTTCATAGTTCACAAAGTACAGAGGGCTCTGGGAAATCTCCCTCTCATGCTGCAGCTCCAGTAACGGTGATTGTTGCTGGGCAGCTGGAATAGCCCAGCACCGATCACTGTGCTAAGGGGCATCCCTCATACTGTGGGGACATTGGCAGAAAGGGGGTACACTATTTTAAAGACTGCATATTTAAAACTACTGTGGCAGAACGCAATTTTGCTCAGCCTCAGTATTAAAGGGCTACTTGTCGCTCTCTCTTAGAGTGCTGGACAGAACTCTCCTGTCAGTCAGGGGCCCCAACTGATAGAGAGGATCCTCCAGTATCAAAAGAAATCCGGGGGTCCCTGATTTCTTAAAGCGGCACTGTCATGCCGAACTTACCTTTCTTTAATTGATTCCTCTTCACTCCCTCTGTCAGGATCTGTTCTTCGTTTCTTCCTGTCTGCTCTAGTTTTCTTTAAAGCATAAGACAAAGTAGGGACTATTTGTCTTATGGAGGTTCCCTACGCCTGACCATCTCTGACTAGCGAAGGAGCAAAGTGTGTTTCATTTCCGGTGGTCAGAGCAATTTCCTCACAATTCTCACCTTTCCTCCGTGTTCCCACTAAGCCTCCTATCACTTTTCCCAAACGTCCTGTCATTTAGACAGAACGCCGGCGAAACTACCGAATTGTGTCCTAACAGAATGAGAACAGTTTCTCCATTCGTGTTAGGACACAATTCGTGACTTTGTTCGGATCGGAATTTCATTCGAATGAAAACTAAAATCCAACCAATCAGAGTGCTCTGCATGAAATCCAACTAATCAGAGTGCTCTGCTTGAAATTAACCCAATCAGAGTGTTATGAGTCAATTTACACAGCGTGGGGAAATTCCAAAGAATTTTCCCACGCTGTGTAAAATGACACAGAGCAGTCTGATTGGTTGGCTTGAAATCCAACCGCTCAGGGATGGGGGCCGGGGGGGAGGACAATAGGTCCCCCTCCTATTCTCATTTAGGGCCCCCTCATAGAGATAAATTGAATCAGTGCATCTCTATGAGGAAAGTTCATTGTCTGCATGCAGAGGGAGGAGAGGGAGGCTGCTCAGGGGTGGGGGGGGGGCGACAATCGACCCCCCCCCACATTCTCATTTAGGGCCCCCACCCGCCGCTCAGGGGTGGTGCTGAGGGGAGGATAATAGGTTTCCCCCCACATTCTCATTTAGGGCCCCCACCTGCCGCTCATTGGTGAGGGCCAGGGGGGGGACGATAGGTCCCCCCTTAGTGTTATTTAGGGCCCCCACCTGCCGCTCAGGGGTGGGGGCGGCGCTAGGTCCCCCCTTCAGTTTAATAGTCCCCACTTGCGCGGCACGGGGGAGGTTCGGGAGGGGGGATACTAGGGTTTATTTTTAACAGTGAGCAGCCACTGGTTAGAGCTCTGCGAATGGGCCATATTGGGATGCACAAAACTGACATTCCCAGTTTGGAGTCATTGGTGATGGCACAACATGCCCCCTTTCTGATCCAGACACTTCCTAATGGGCAGCTCTGTCTTTAAATGCATGGACCAAATCTTTGTTCCAGTATGGCCGTGTGTGGAATTTGATGCAAAGTATGAAGCATAAACATATCTCGTTTCAGATTCTATGTAATTAGTAGAACTGTTTCTGCACTGATTTAATTCATCTCTATGAGAAGATGCTGATTGGCCAGGGCTGTGTTTGAATTGTGCTGGCTCTGCTCCTGATCTGCCTCCTTGTCAGTCTCAGCCAATCCTATGGGGAAGCATTGTGATTGGATCAGGCAACCACTTCTGATGATGTCAGCAGACAGCTTGTTTTTCTGAGGTAAACAGCATACAGACTTACAGCTTCAGGCGTGAATACAAGTAAGATTTTACTATTTTTAGGGAGGCATGAGGGGGACAGGGTGGCTAGATGGTGGTTTTAACCCTATAGGGTCAGGAATACATGTTTATGTTCCTGACCCTATAGTGTTATAGATGTGTTTCTTAATACATTCCTGAAGTGGTCTACAGGTGTGTCATACGTATTGCAGGTTGCAAGGGCGTGTTCATACATAAATTACATTATTGGAATGTCATCTGATTTGTCTTTGAATGTCATACTCCACTGGCATATTCCATTTACATTAGACTTAAACTGTTTCATTACCTTTACACTTTTTTTTCTATCTTATTTTATTATACAAAAATTTACATACAATACAAAAACAGTATAAAACTGGACAGCGATATCAAAAAAAAATTGCACAAACATATTAATTACTCTTCAGGATATTAAGTTATTATTGCTTTTCTACTTAACCCTCTCCAAAACCCATCTACCATCCATTTTATATTAAGTATGTTTTATTCCCCTTTCTTTTCCTTCTCCTTTCCATCCTCTTCTCTCTCTCTCTCCCTCTCCTCTTTTCCTTCCAAGAATGATATCTAAATTTTATTATTAATTTGTGAATTACCTTTACACTTTTACCACCTTTATTTTTACATCCAACACAATTATTACATTTAATAAAAACATTCTGAGCTATTCAAGAAATGTTTAGATTTACCTTGAATAAAAAAATTAACTAATTTTTTCTTAAATTTCCTTCTAATAGACCAAAAAGTGTTTTTAAGCACACTTTATCTTCTTATGTTCCTTATTAAAATAAAAAATAGCTGGATTAAAACAAATATTGTCACCTTCTCAATTTATTCTTTCTTTTTCATCCAATAATGTATTCCTTGGAATTAATTTAACCTATTCCATTTTAGCTTAAAAAAAATTCTGGATATCTTTTCTCTCTAAATCTATTTAGGAGAATATGCGCTTTAATGAGAAATTCTCAATTTTTGTGAAATGTATTTTCATCCAAAGCAATTGCCCCTTTGATACATTGCTAAGCCATGGGGGAAAAAATCCAAACTGTTAAACAAAATATATCCATACGTATCAATATTTTTAAAATGTGCTTTGTATCTATGGAATATCCCATTGTAAATTATAAATCAATTCAGTCAGCCAGCCAGGGAGGTTTTCTTCCACCTTACGCTAGCTCTGAGCTATGGAAGTGGCTGAGGGCTCTGCTTGAACACGCCTGCCTTGTTCTAAAAGTGACGGTAAACACGTACTTGTTCATGAGCGTCCACAGGGCTCAATTGTACCTAATAGTTTATGCTCTCCTACCTGCTGCCCAGTTACAGCGTACTCCATACCACCCAGTCCCTAGGCGTATGTTCCCCCATTACCAGGAAACAGGGTCAGGATACGCCTCACATCAATTCAGATATTTTTTAGTAAGCACTCATATTTCCTGTGGATATGTTGAAGAGAGGCGTCCCGATGTTCACAATCCCACTGGGCTTGAAATATGCTTTTCACGAGCCACACTGCATTACAAAACCTCTACTTCACATACCTGTCTTTTACTCTCTCCTAAAGGGCAGCACTATACTCTCTCCTCCAGCTCTGCTTCACTCCCACCTTATTTGATTGTTATTTCCTGTCCTAATGTTTTTTATACCCCACCTCCTATAGACTGTAAGCTCCTTTGAGCCTGTAAGTTTTCTTGTACTTGTCCTATTTATAGTTAAATCCCCCCTCTCATAATATTGTAAAGTGATACGGAATCTGTTGGCGCTATATATTATTATTATTATTATTGCCATTTATATAGCGCCAACAGATTCCGTAGCGCTTTACAATATTTTGAGAGGGGGGGATGCAACAATAAATAAGACAATTACAAGAAAACTTACAGGAATAATAGGTTGAAGAGGACCCTGCTCAAATGAGCTTACAGTCTATAGGAGGTGGGGTATTAGAAACATTAGGACAGGAAATATCAAGTAGGAGTGAAGCAGAGCTGGAGGAGAGAGCAAAGCACCATATAAATGGCAATAATAATAAAAATAAAGAAATTATCGTACATGACGTGTGACGATGCTGTGGTGGAGCTTCGGTCACTCTAATGTGCTGTTTATGGACTTCATATATATTTTCTTTTCAACTTTTCTAAATAAAGGTACTTTACTTATATTTGGACAACGCTACTTTACATCAAGTACTGCAACACTAACAATGTTTTTTTCATTGAATTTTACACCTCACGTCATAACCACCTCAGTGGCCTGTAGTAGTTACGATGCTAGGAGTAAGCCTTTAATTTAGCATTTGGGAGTACATTCTGACTTTAAAAAAAATAAAAAAAAAATAATAATAATAATTTTCAAAACATTCTTTATTTGAGCTTTTTTTTTTTTTATAAAAAACACTACAAGACATTTCTATACAGGATACAATTTAATGTACTGAAAAGACCTATACTCGTGAAAATAATTACAAAAAAGTAGACATTTTGTCGAAGACCATGATTTTCATACATGTCTACAATGACTGTTGCCCACCAAGAAAATGTCTCCTACAGCAGCACGGGACAAGCTACTTTGTGTCTCTTTGTGTTTAGAACTCCGTAAAACTACCCACCTTGAAATGGTACCTGTCTTCAAACGGAAAGCCACCACCTTACCATTGTGACGGCACGCAACTTGTAGCTCTGCACGCTGCACTCATTGTACGAACGGCGCGTGCAACTGGCTCGTGGAAAAACACAAATAGAGCTCCCGATTGGTTGACGCAGACGTCAATCAAGATTTCCTTCTCTGTGATTTGATCCTTGTTTCCGCTTCCTGTCAGGGATTTCTTTGCAACAACAATACAGTGAGAGTAGGCGGCAGGCAGAGTGTCCCAGGGAGCCGGACAGTACACGGAGTATCCCAGTGTATAGAGAGCTCCCCATGCTCACAGTGCTGTCCATGGGGATGTGTGACACCAGCTAACGAATACCGGACACTGAACACACAGAGCGAGAGAGAGAGCGCTGCATCCAGTGTGACCCGAGCGAGACAGCTGGCAGTCATCAGGTGAGGAGATTACACCAACATAGACTGTCTGTGAGCGATGGCTGTCACTCTGTCTGTCTGTGAGCGATGGCTGTCACTCTGTCTGTCTGTGAGTGATGGCTGTCACTCTGTCTGTCTGTGAGTGATGGCTGTCACTCTGTCTGTCTGTGAGCGATGGCTGTCACTGTCTGTCTGTGAGCGATGGCTGTCACTGTCTGTCTGTGAGCGATGGCTGTCACTGTCTGTCTGTGAGCGATGGCTGTCACTGTCTGTCTGTGAGCGATGGCTGTCACTGTCTGTCTGTGAGCGATGGCTGTCACTGTCTGTCTGTGAGCGATGGCTGTCACTGTCTGTCTGTGAGCGATGGCTGTCACTGTCTGTCTGTGAGCGATGGCTGTCGCTGTCTGTCTGTGAGCGATGGCTGTCGCTGTCTGTCTGTGAGCGATGGCTGTCGCTGTCTGTCTGTGAGCGATGGCTGTCGCTGTCTGTCTGTGAGCGATGGCTGTCGCTGTCTGTCTGTGAGCGATGGCTGTCGCTGTCTGTCTGTGAGCGATGGCTGTCGCTGTCTGTCTGTGAGCGATGGCTGTCGCTGTCTGTCTGTGAGCGATGGCTGTCGCTGTCTGTCTGTGAGCGATGGCTGTCGCTGTCTGTCTGTGAGCGATGGCTGTCGCTGTCTGTCTGTGAGCGAGCGGTGGCTGTCGCTGTCTGTCTGTGAGCGAGCGGTGGCTGTCGCTGTCTGTCTGTGAGCGAGCGGTGGCTGTCGCTGTCTGTCTGTGAGCGAGCGGTGGCTGTCGCTGTCTGTCTGTGAGCGAGCGGTGGCTGTCGCTGTCTGTCTGTGAGCGAGCGGTGGCTGTCGCTGTCTGTCTGTGAGCGAGCGGTGGCTGTCGCTGTCTGTCTGTGAGCGAGCGGTGGCTGTCGCTGTCTGTCTGTGAGCGAGCGGTGGCTGTCGCTGTCTGTCTGTGAGCGAGCGGTGGCTGTCGCTGTCTGTCTGTGAGCGAGCGGTGGCTGTCGCTGTCTGTCTGTGAGCGAGCGGTGGCTGTCGCTGTCTGTCTGTGAGCGAGCGGTGGCTGTCGCTGTCTGTCTGTGAGCGAGCGGTGGCTGTCGCTGTCTGTCTGTGAGCGAGCGGTGGCTGTCGCTGTCTGTCTGTGAGCGAGCGGTGGCTGTCGCTGTCTGTCTGTCGCTGTCTGTCTGTGAGCGAGCGGTGGCTGTCGCTGTCTGTCTGTGAGCGAGCGGTGGCTGTCGCTGTCTGTCTGTGAGCGAGCGGTGGCTGTCGCTGTCTGTCTGTGAGCGAGCGGTGGCTGTCGCTGTCTGTCTGTGAGCGAGCGGTGGCTGTCGCTGTCTGTCTGTGAGCGAGCGGTGGCTGTCGCTGTCTGTCTGTGAGCGAGCGGTGGCTGTCGCTGTCTGTCTGTGAGCGAGCGGTGGCTGTCGCTGTCTGTCTGTGAGCGAGCGGTGGCTGTCGCTGTCTGTCTGTGAGCGAGCGGTGGCTGTCGCGGTCTGTCTGTGAGCGAGCGGTGGCTGTCGCGGTCTGTCTGTGAGCGAGCGGTGGCTGTCGCGGTCTGTCTGTGAGCGAGCGGTGGCTGTCGCGGTCTGTCTGTGAGCGAGCGGTGGCTGTCGCGGTCTGTCTGTGAGCGAGCGGTGGCTGTCGCGGTCTGTCTGTGAGCGAGCGGTGGCTGTCGCGGTCTGTCTGTGAGCGAGCGGTGGCTGTCGCGGTCTGTCTGTGAGCGAGCGGTGGCTGTCGCGGTCTGTCTGTGAGCGAGCGGTGGCTGTCGCGGTCTGTCTGTGAGCGAGCGGTGGCTGTCGCGGTCTGTCTGTGAGCGAGCGGTGGCTGTCGCGGTCTGTCTGTGAGCGAGCGGTGGCTGTCGCGGTCTGTCTGTGAGCGAGCGGTGGCTGTCGCGGTCTGTCTGTGAGCGAGCGGTGGCTGTCGCGGTCTGTCTGTGAGCGAGCGGTGGCTGTCGCGGTCTGTCTGTGAGCGAGCGGTGGCTGTCGCGGTCTGTCTGTGAGCGAGCGGTGGCTGTCGCGGTCTGTCTGTGAGCGAGCGGTGGCTGTCGCGGTCTGTCTGTGAGCGAGCGGTGGCTGTCGCGGTCTGTCTGTGAGCGAGCGGTGGCTGTCGCGGTCTGTCTGTGAGCGAGCGGTGGCTGTCGCGGTCTGTCTGTGAGCGAGCGGTGGCTGTCGCGGTCTGTCTGTGAGCGAGCGGTGGCTGTCGCGGTCTGTCTGTGAGCGAGCGGTGGCTGTCGCGGTCTGTCTGTGAGCGAGCGGTGGCTGTCGCGGTCTGTCTGTGAGCGAGCGGTGGCTGTCGCGGTCTGTCTGTGAGCGAGCGGTGGCTGTCGCGGTCTGTCTGTGAGCGAGCGGTGGCTGTCGCGGTCTGTCTGTGAGCGAGCGGTGGCTGTCGCGGTCTGTCTGTGAGCGAGCGGTGGCTGTCGCGGTCTGTCTGTGAGCGAGCGGTGGCTGTCGCGGTCTGTCTGTGAGCGAGCGGTGGCTGTCGCGGTCTGTCTGTGAGCGAGCGGTGGCTGTCGCGGTCTGTCTGTGAGCGAGCGGTGGCTGTCGCGGTCTGTCTGTGAGCGAGCGGTGGCTGTCGCGGTCTGTCTGTGAGCGAGCGGTGGCTGTCGCGGTCTGTCTGTGAGCGAGCGGTGGCTGTCGCGGTCTGTCTGTGAGCGAGCGGTGGCTGTCGCGGTCTGTCTGTGAGCGAGCGGTGGCTGTCGCGGTCTGTCTGTGAGCGAGCGGTGGCTGTCGCGGTCTGTCTGTGAGCGAGCGGTGGCTGTCGCGGTCTGTCTGTGAGCGAGCGGTGGCTGTCGCGGTCTGTCTGTGAGCGAGCGGTGGCTGTCGCGGTCTGTCTGTGAGCGAGCGGTGGCTGTCGCGGTCTGTCTGTGAGCGAGCGGTGGCTGTCGCGGTCTGTCTGTGAGCGAGCGGTGGCTGTCGCGGTCTGTCTGTGAGCGAGCGGTGGCTGTCGCGGTCTGTCTGTGAGCGAGCGGTGGCTGTCGCGGTCTGTCTGTGAGCGAGCGGTGGCTGTCGCGGTCTGTCTGTGAGCGAGCGGTGGCTGTCGCGGTCTGTCTGTGAGCGAGCGGTGGCTGTCGCGGTCTGTCTGTGAGCGAGCGGTGGCTGTCGCGGTCTGTCTGTGAGCGAGCGGTGGCTGTCGCGGTCTGTCTGTGAGCGAGCGGTGGCTGTCGCGGTCTGTCTGTGAGCGAGCGGTGGCTGTCGCGGTCTGTCTGTGAGCGAGCGGTGGCTGTCGCGGTCTGTCTGTGAGCGAGCGGTGGCTGTCGCGGTCTGTCTGTGAGCGAGCGGTGGCTGTCGCGGTCTGTCTGTGAGCGAGCGGTGGCTGTCGCGGTCTGTCTGTGAGCGAGCGGTGGCTGTCGCGGTCTGTCTGTGAGCGAGCGGTGGCTGTCGCGGTCTGTCTGTGAGCGAGCGGTGGCTGTCGCGGTCTGTCTGTGAGCGAGCGGTGGCTGTCGCGGTCTGTCTGTGAGCGAGCGGTGGCTGTCGCGGTCTGTCTGTGAGCGAGCGGTGGCTGTCGCGGTCTGTCTGTGAGCGAGCGGTGGCTGTCGCGGTCTGTCTGTGAGCGAGCGGTGGCTGTCGCGGTCTGTCTGTGAGCGAGCGGTGGCTGTCGCGGTCTGTCTGTGAGCGAGCGGTGGCTGTCGGTCTGTCTGTGAGCGAGCGGTGGCTGTCGCGGTCTGTCTGTGAGCGAGCGGTGGCTGTCGGTCTGTCTGTGAGCGAGCGGTGGCTGTCGGTCTGTCTGTGAGCGAGCGGTGGCTGTCGGTCTGTCTGTGAGCGAACGGTGGCTGTCGGGCTGTCTGTGAGCGAACGGTGGCTGTCGCTGTCTGTGAGCGAACGGTGGCTGTCGCTGTCTGTGAGCGAACGGTGGCTGTCGCTGTCTGTGAGCGAACGGTGGCTGTCGGTCTGTCTGTGAGCGATGGCTGGCGCTGTGTGTTTTTGAGTAATGGTGTGATGGGATTTGGGATGCATACTGTGTAAAAAGCCTGTACTCCATGTGCTCAGGCCTCAGACCTTTTAGACATGAGATCAGCTGAGACCTGATCGGTGAGAAAAAAGACCTTTGCTTCCTGAACTGACATGCGTCCGGAGTCTCTGTGCGTGGCTTCTTCAGAGTTCCCCTATAACAATGGCTGTCTCTAAATGATGGCTGTCACTGTCTGTCTGCCACTTGGCTGTCGCTGAGTGATGGCTGTCGCTGGCTGTCTCTAAGTGACAGTGAGTGTGCTGTATCTGCTAACCCTCTTCATCGCCGCTCAAGTATCAGAAGTAGTGCAGTGGCTGCGACGAGGTCCAAGGGAGACAGGGAATTCTGTTCCAAATGGGTTTGACCGTGGCTTTTCGATCCAAAATTTCATAGAGCGTGCCTTCATAGTAGCATATGTAATACATTGACATTTTGATTACACGAGAGCTCTGAGCACCATAACCATTACATTACACTGTATTTGTTTTAGTGCTGTTAGTCCTTTTGCTCCTTCCCATGGTAAAGAGTCCAACTATTCCTGAATGTTTTGACACTTATGGGTCCCTGGGACACCTGTGGTCCTTGAGGTCTTTTGTAGTATCCCTGTAGCGGAAGTACCCATCCCAGTTTAGCAGTATCAGGTTTATAAAACTTTGGATGTCCTTTTATGTGTTTAGATTGTCAGATGAAACTCTAAGCCAGTGAATTAAGTCCCACTAGGGGAAAATTGATGACAACTTCCACTTTAGCAATATCATAGAAGACCGAAATGACGGCAAGACCCAGATCATAACTATTATTAGAAGCCAACAAAGTTTCTTTTTTTCCCTCTTTCATAAGCCTGCGTGAAAACATGAAGAATATTACAAAACAATTGAAGGACCAGGGTTGCAGAGAAATCGTTGCTACTGCTTGGTCTCTTGAGAATCTGCATGTCCCAGACAGGCATTCTGAGCTAGGGTGATATGTGTTTATACACACACTCTATCTCTGAAAAAAAGTTGTAAAACACCTAAATTTTTAAGAAAATATAATGTGAATATTTCTACATATCAAAGTATTCACTTTTTGCAGATATAGCTGCTAAATACACTTCTGGCATTCTTTCTAGAATGGAAATCAAATATTGGTATAATTTGGTTTATTATTTTTCTGCAGGATGAGCTAGAGCTATTGCATGATTCTGAAAAATGCATGGCTCAAGGTGTTACGCACTTTGTACAAACTACTGACTATGGATACAGACTATACCACTTCCTCATCCGTGTTGTACACTTGGTGTCACTCAGAGCCATCATCTTTGTACAAAACCCTGTGTGATGAACCCAAGTTTTAATTCATTTGTCTGTAAGGCGTTATTCCAGTATTCATTAGTCCAACGGAGGTGCTTTACTGCCCACGCAAGACTCTTTTTCTTATTTCTGTTTATAGTTGAAACTGAGGCTTACTTACTTCGTAATGTTACGCTAAGCTTGAAGACATTGTCCTGTAAGCTGCCTCTCATGCAAGTTGTCTCTCTGAAACCTGTTTTATGATTCTTGTGGCTTTGGGTCTGCCAGACCTCTTCCTGTCAGTTTCCTCTATGTTCCAAATGCCTTTTGATGGTATAGGAAACTATTTGCTAACACCTTACGTAGCTGAAAAGAGACTTGCGTCCATCAAGTTCAGCCTTCCTCACATATGTCTTCATTATGGCATACATTACAATTTATCTAAAATAAAATAACTAAACTTCTAAGCCTTATAAACGTTTGTCAGTTTTGTCAATTGCTCCAATCTCTCTGCAATATATGTGTGTGTATTATTTATTTATTTTTTAATATAATTTAGTGCATTATAAAAGCATTCTCAAAACCATTTAATCAGCCCAGGAGTTTTTAAAACCATAAAACAGTTAAAGGTATGGAGATTATGCATTAAACAATGAACACTTCCCATCTTGTATAACCCTGTTGGTTTTATATTTGCTTTCAAGTCATTTAGCACAATTTCTAGATGACAGATTATGCTCTGTATGTCCCATATTAAATATTCTCTTAACATAGGGTAATGAATGACTGGTTAGTGTGAGTCATGAGCATTCCGCAAAGAAAGGGTTACTCAGATGCATGAAGCAACTCTGATTTAAAGGGCTGGGAAATCTGACTAATCTCCTTCCTTGGAGATTAACAGGTTACAGCAGGAATTCTTTTATCCTACAGGGAATTTACTGTGTTCTAAGCTGCTCATATTTCTCTTGGTAGGTATCCATAAATATACCAGAGTACCAAATGTTTGGTTTATTATATTGCGTTCTGTGTAATGTCGCACTTCATCAGAATAATATTGATCCCAGTGCAATTAATAATCTTGTCAACTACCTGAAACAAGAAAATAAAACCCCCAGTAATTCCTAGCAGATGGACTGGGTGACACATGGCAGCGAGAGGATGTGTCTGAGCCTTGGGTAGGCTTATCACAGTTGGTGGCAAGTAATAAGGAAAGAGGTCAACAGCTGCCATGACACATGAAGACAGCTCAAGGGTATAGATTATGATGGCATATGCAAGTTTATAAACCTACTGGTTTTAGAGCAAGCTAAAATTTGCAACAGTATATCAATGGTTCTCACTATATCGGATCAGTTATTAGTAGTGTTTGTGTGTATGTGTGTTCTTTAAAGTAAATGTATTTATTATTCGTAGTGGGCAAGGGTAGTAGATTTAAAAAAAAAATGTTTTTACACTTTACTGAACACAAACGTACATACTAAAAGTTGTTGGGTACAATTACACACGTCTAAAGAAGTAGGAGATATTGGCAGTGGTGTATGCATACAAAATATCTGTTTTTAAAAATGGGGTGGGCAACAGAATATGTTAACGAGCCATAGGCTATAGTATCGAAAAGAAAGCACCTTGGAGAAATTCAAAAGAATGGGTTTACTTTTTCTAGTAAAGTGTTTAGCCTGGAGCCTTATACAATGTAACTTTATTGAATATTTCATACATATTCTTTTTCAGCCTATCACATGTTTACAGTAAGTTTTATTTTTTATTTATTTATTTTTCCTCCAAAATCTTTAGTGACTAATTCCTCTTTGCCTTCTGTTGATCATCAGATTTCCAAAGTACCTATAGTTTAGTTCTTTATATTTTTGACATTTAAAGAGTCTGCCTAATCCCCAAGATCACTTAATCCTAATGAAATGGTTTTGGTGCATAGGTCATGCCCCGGAAGTCTCACTGCTTAATACTCTGCTGTTTAGGAGTCGGATTACTATATTCTTTTTCATCTAGCCACACCTCTCTTGATGATGATGATAGTCACAGTCTCACATATGGTTTCCTGAAAATATATATCTATTTTGACCCTAATTTGTTTCAGTGTTATTACCAATGTTTACTTTAGGATTTGCAGGAGAGCAATATGCTCTCTTTATCTTCCTGCACAGAGCTCTGACGTTTTTGCAACACCGTTAAATGCATCCTAGTGTTGGCATTGCCCCAGTTAACAGCATCATGTGTGAGATAAAAGACTCACAAAAAGACCCCCCCAAAAAATCACATTTTTTTTTATCATGATGGTTTTTATTCTCAAGCGGTTGTTTCAGTGTAAATGTGTTGGTTCAGTGTAGCAGAAATATATTGGATGACACCCAAAAATGTTTTGCAATCTTCTTTCATTTTGAATTCAAATTTCTTAAAAAAATAAAATGGGGGGAAAAAAAAAATAAGTGCAGCAGGGCATGTACTGTTAAGTAAATATTTGTTGTAATCAGTGCTATTTAATGAAGGTAATGCTGTGTATCCTCTAAAAAGAAAACCAGGCTTGGCTGCAGGGGCATCCTTAATTGTTCCAATTCATCTGGTATAAGTGCAGATGTCTTCACCCACCAGTCATGAGAATTCACTCTGTCTAATTTTTCTTCCAATTAAACTCTCTGGTGCCATGTCACTTCCAGAGGGATGGTAAAATCATGGGACTCAATGTCAGGAGTTTTGGCCTATAATACACATTTAGCACAAAATAGCATGCTATTTCACAAGCATTTGTTAACCCTCTTGCTGCTCGATCTATCAAATTATTATGTTATTATCAAATGTCTGTAAAGTTTTACAGATTCTTTTAAATCAATAATTTGTCCAGACAGTGGAGATTAAATTGCATATGGGTTTATATAGCCACTGTGGAATCGATTCACAATGCTAGTTATTGAAATTAAATATAAAATTATTGGTCACAGTTACATACACTGTGCTGTTGTTATCCCCCACCCCCATATGTAAGTAGTCAAAGCATTTTAGAAGGGTTTGATTTGTTACTTGGGGTCCACCAGGTGCTGCTCCTTCGCATCTGGCAGGAGAGCCTGGAGCTCTCTACGTGACATGTACCCGGTGGTGCAGTCAGCTGATGCTCTCAGCTAATAGACTGACCCTGTTTCAGGGACCGCGGCCCCAAACCTCAGAGTACATGCATATTTCTGCTAGACCGTTTTTCAATTGTTCAGGTCCCCAGACACTTCTGCATGGCTACTCTCTATCTCTGCCGGGCTGCTTTTGATTCAGCCACAACAGGAAGAAGCTAAGTAATAGATCTAGACAAGGAGTGTCATATTCATTGTAGCTTTAACACTGCGCTTCTTATGCACCAAGCTTACTCCCATCTGTATTCCCCCCCACTCAACAATACCCCAAGGCGGACCCCAGATAAGAAGTCAAACCTTTTGTGTACTTTATTTTAAGGGGGCTTCCAGGGCTCTCCTAGCAACATGACCACTACATCGTATGGTGTATATGGTGCCTGGAGTGTTCCTTTAAACTACCTCATGACAGATGTAAAATTCATATAAAATAAAGGGATAGTTTTCCTCTCCCTCCAACTGTTTGCTATCTCCCATCTCCTTCCATTGCAAACAGTATTAAAAAAAAAAAAAATCCTCCCTCCTCTTGCCAGTGCAGAGGGTGGGCTGCGCTCGGAGCCAGCAAAACTGTCTGTCTATTCACAGACTTGTCTATAAGAAGCCTGTGATTGGATCACGGGATTATGCACAGAATTTACGTTAGGCAGTCTGGAACCGAGTTCTGGGCTGCCAAAGTCACGTGTGCTGAGGAAACCCTGCACATACATACTCCTACCACCATGATGTCTTCTGATCACTAAAGTGGACATGGTAGTTTGAGTAACCCTTTAAGAACTTTTCATGAAATTATTGTGACTGGTATCAGCAGGTAATGTGTTAATGGCATCACAAAAAGTATGGGTGCTTCTAGTATATCTTTATCACCCAGGTGTAATATCTAAATAGAAGACCTTTTAATAATGTGTATTGGATTTCCTGTTTAGAAACTTACCAAAGTTATCAGTTTAATTCACAATGTGGTAATAAAAGGGAACATCTGTTTGACATTGCTTTCTATATGTAATTGTGTTTACTATATGGAATTCAGTTCATTGCTACTGCTAGTATGCACTTATGATTTTGATGCATTCTGTAGAAATGGATCCCTTGGTGTTAAAAGCTTTGTCATATAAATTTAAAATAATTCCTTTTTTTTTCTTTTTTTTTTTTTTTCTTTTACTTATTTGGATGCTTTTGTCATAAAGGATAATCATTAATTTCATTATGTTCAATAAGGAACTGTTACTTCCATAGAAGGGGAAATTCATTATTCCCTCATCACAGTTATCGTTATTGCAGTGTTTTCTGGGTTGAACAAAACCACGTTCTCTAATGCTTCAGATGTGCTCAAGCATGCTCTGACATGTATAAAGGCATTTGTGCTCTGTGTGCGACATTGCATGGCTTAACAGTCGGTTGTGTTTCCACGTTTTATCATTGAAATAATCTGATTTAATATATTTTTAATGTTAGTATGGTTCAAAGTAAAAACAAAAGAAAGGAAGCAAAAAAAAAAAGTCAAATAACGTGAGCTTAATTCTTTGGCCAAAAAAAAAAAAAAAAAATCTGTACTTTAGGACTTAGAAGGCTTCATTGTATTTTCATGTTCAATAGTTTGATGATTTTGTAACCTGTGTGGTTGTCATGGTGGTCTGTCAACACTAATTTGCTGAAAAACTAAGAATTCATTTCATGTTAAGATCTTCCTTTAGAATTCATCCTTCTAACAAAGTTTTGGAATAAGGAAAGAAGTGGCTGATACCAACAAAGATGACAAGAAGAAGCATTCACTCACAGCAAAATGTTGAGCTTCAAACTTTTCAACTTCCCTAGGATTTTACATGTTTAGTTTTATTGTATTGCTCTGATCCCTATTTAAATTGACGGGCCCTCCTAAATTAAATGTAGGGGGAAAAATATTTTATTAACTTTTTTTTTTCCAGTGCTGAGACTCACTCAGTGCTATCACCTGGTTCACCTCCAATGATGTCATCATGCAGGCTTTGTTTCTCGTTCAGTCAATTGCTTCTCATTGGGCACAAGAAACGAGTTTGAGGCAAGCGCCGCACTTGTTCATTCAAATGCTTTGCATAGGAAAGCATTGATTCCGATGCTTCCCTGTGATCAGAATTTGCTGACTGTCGACGTTGACCATCACAAAACCAAGTCAAACTTAGCAGCTAACGTGGAAGCGCCCTCTAGTACCTGTCAGAAGACAGCCACTAGAGGTGTGTTTAGCCCTGCAATCAAATCCTTGCCTTATCTAATTAATGGCAATGTTTTAGATTGCCATACTATAATGACAGGGGCAATGCACCCAGACCATTATGTTGAGATGAAGTGGACTATGTGTCTTTAGTGGGCGGGTAAAATGCCAGTGGACCCATCGGCGCTGGAAATAGTTTTCTTACTTTTTAAGGGGAGCAAGCCGCCCAAATGGTTGTTTTGAATACTATAGGGTCAGGAATACATGTTTGTGTTCCTGACCCTATAGAGTTCCTGTAAGGGTATATTAGCAGACGATGGCTGTCTGTTATTTTACCCTTAACTACAAAAGCAAAAACCATTTACAGAGTCCTCAGAATGCTGTTGGCAACACATTTTTAATCTATATGTGTGAAATACAAATATTTAAAAACTTAGTACATTTACCCTAGCAACAACTGAAGTGTTGTCCTCCTTTTTTATTCTGGATGAGAGATATACTTCTCAAATTAGAGTAAAATATACTAGATAAAATGTGGTCTTTGCATACATTACTTGAACTTTTTATGTTTTACTTCCTGAAGTGTGTAGAATACATAGCGAGGAATAAACGAATAACGTGTGAAGAATGCATTACGTGTATAGGCAGGCTGACTCTACTCTCTGCTCAAGGGGCATGCAGCTTATTGGGAAGCATGCATACCAGGGCCTCCTCCAGCGAGAGGTTGAAGGTCCCGTCTGTAGGCTTTCTTTATGGAATGGCCTTGAAGGATGATTTTCTGGAAGGGCTCAGAGCAAAGCAAATGTGCTTTTCACGCCTTATAGGGGGAAGGAAGCTGCTTTAACCAGTAATCCTTGCCTGTGGGACATTTTAAAGCATATCGTGCACGGATTAAGGGACTGTGCACAATCCCTGAGAGAGGAAAGCATGCAGGTGATGATGTGACTGTAGTGTGAAGTAAAACGTTGAAGGTTAAAACTGTGGAACAGCAACTCTACAGCCTCAAGTACTTCGAAGGCAAATGTGAAGGGCCACAACAACAAATCTGTGCTAATACCTTTACATTTTTGTGAATATTCCAGCTGTTCTTATCTTTACTGAGCAAAACACTTTTAACTATCTACACCATATAAAACTAGTGATGTAATAGTTAAATTATATAGTCGGTTTGGGGAAAAAAAAAGGGGGGGTATGTACAGCATATCACAGTTTGATTTTTTTTTTTTCTCTCTGCTTAAAGCTCCACAGTAAATAGATTACAATAATAGTGATGGATGTGACAGTATGTAGCTTTAACTGCTACTTCTATAGTCTTTTATGTGTTTGTGTTTCCCAGTGGCCCCATTATGCATTAAAGGTTTTAATTTGTATTTATTATTATAAACATATATAAACTTCTTTTGGCAACCTGCTCTAAATTTAGTACATTTGCATAGCCTGTGAAATGACCTCCCATAATTAATGCACCAATTTTAGTCTTCGTCAAGGTGCCAGGATCATCTGATCGTTTTATTTTCTCATTTCTGAAGTTAAAAAAAGAGTACTATTTAGTTATTTAATTGTAACTTTAATATCCCAATGATATAGTTGGAACAATAGAAAATGGAAACCTTCCTTGATAAAACACATCTTTTTTTATTTGTATTAAAGCCTATTGACATTTCTTTGCTACATTTTTAATCATGGTTGTGTGATGTTTTTCCTCTACAGGTTGGAAATGCCTCATTGTTTTGCCTATGGCTGCACAAATCATAGTGGGAAACTTCCGCTTGCTGTTTCTATGCACTCCTTTCCAAAGGAGCTGCCTTTGGCAGAAGCCTGGGTTCATCACAGCCGCACCAATGTGGGAAACGTAAAGGAGTTTGTAAGAGACATCCTTTTGAAAAAAACAGGGCACTTTGTGCTGTGCTCAGAGCACTTTGAGGAGGATATGTTTGAACCAAGCATTGATTCACCTAGTGTTCCATGTGAATTGAAACCCAAATGGACAAGACGAAGGTTAAAAGCGAATGCTGTGCCAACTCTCTTTGCCACCGGTGCCCCCAAATTACACAAGCAAGCTACACATCACTTGAAAATACATGAGCGAAAACAGGTAATATTTTACATGACACACGTGGAATATCACTCGATCACAGGTTGTTCCATGAAATTTCCTGAAGAATTCTTATAAAAGTTCAAACATTTATCTCTCTACCATATTGTTTTGTTTCCACCAAAAAAAACCTTCAATATATATATCTTGTGAAATATTGAAACACCATGTGTTGCAGTATATCTAGTATGACCATTAACATGGTGAATTATACCACATGCAGTTCACGTGCTATTGGACTATGCTTAAGCTCTATAAAGCACTCTAATGGTAGCTACAATTTGAGTGTATTCAATCCCTTTACTACTGAGCACTTTTTGATTGAAAAAAATTGCATAATGTTTGTTTGAAGTAAGGGTGCAAAGCTAGCATATAAATATATCTCAGCAAGTTTGTGTATAGATTGCTTTGCAGACAAATTAAGACACTAATGGGTTGGGGCAGGGACTTTAATTGGGGTGGGTCAAAGGCAGGGACACTAAAGCGGTTAGTTTGGTCAGAGGCACACTAATTGACTTTTCACTAATGGGGTAGGTTGAGGGCAGGGATACAAATGGGGAAGGGTTAATACAGAGACACTAATGGGGGTGAGCTAGAGGCAAAGATGCTAATGGGGTGGATTAGGGGCAGGAACAGTAAAGGAAGTGGAGAGGGAGTGATAGCATCAGAACACTAGTGGAAGGGATAGCGTAGATACACTATTTAGAATTTGGAGGCAGAGACAAACTGTACACGCAGCCATGCCACACTACACTCAGCAGGTGCACACCAAATACCCAGCACACAGCCTGCACATGCATTACACACAGCCTGCACACGCACTGACACTCATTATGGGAGGGCAGAGGGTGAAACACTCGGGGTTATTTACTAAACTCTGAATTGTCACAAATTAAATCCAAATGTAAAAACTGGGGTAAAAAGTTGTGTTGGTGAATATTTCTAGATCAGCTTTTATTTTTATTATTTGCATTTAATTCATGAAAATTTAGAATTTAGTGAATAACCTTGTCTATTTCTGGGGTTCAAGGTAGATGCCCCAAACTAAAATTAATGTGTCGGGGCAAGTAGATTGACGGTGCACAAGTAGATTGGGCTACTGCTTTAGTCACTTGGACAAGTAGTTATTTATTTATTTTTAATTCCCACACCCCTGAGAAGTAAAGTTTACTAAAAATGGCAACAGAGTATAAAAGGGATGTCTGCGTTTGAACATAATGCCCAGATACAGTAAACACAAGATGGGCTTACATTTTCAGCAAATTTGCAGGAATTTTGTCAGTGGCTTATGGCAGAGGAATTTGTTGTTTTACATGCTGGCTGGTAATCATAACTAGAGTATAAATTAGGGTGATTAAGACTAGATTTCATACTACAAAATACATGAAAATAAAAACGTTTATGCTCGAATTAGGTATTCAAGGGGATTAAACATAGAATTCACCAAATTCATAGTAGATATGCTACACATAAAATTGTATCCACCTTTTCTCTCAGATCGCATGTTATCTGTGATTGTTGTTTATAAATGTAAAAATAAAGATATGGAAAATGATATAATAATAATGAATACTATAACTAACTTACAAAACTCCAAATAAGCATAAAAAAAATCTAAACATTCTGTTCTGGTTATTACTGAAAAGTCTGTACCAATTACCAATGCCTTATTGTTGGATACGTTTATCCAAACTCATTTAATTGAAATGCTTTTCCAAAGACATTAAATCGAGACCTATGTTCTCAATTAATATGAGTTGGGGGTCTCTGTCTGAATTAAAATTAGGGAGAAAAAAAAATCTAGCAGATGTCCAGTGGGATCCTGCTGTGGTAATTATACATTTAGGTTAACTGCTTTGCTGCTGTAAACATAAAAAACAAACAAAAAAAAAACAGGTGTAATAATGCCAGCTCTCTATTTTAGCAAAACACAATGAATTTGGGGCTTGGTTGCTATTACACTGGCATACATGTTACAACAGGGAAACCAGAATGGTGGGTGGGGCAACTTGACTTGTTGCCAATTCTGCACATGCTCAGAGCAAGTTCTGTAATGCTGTCTGCTGTCCCAAGCAAATGAGTCATCTGAATTGTAACCAGATGATGGGACACTTGTCCCACAGTGAATCAGTGACTCCGTCTCTGGGACTGTTGGAAGATGTGGACAGGTGTACCAACATAATTTCTCTTGATATATATCACTTACTGTTTTGCTCACTTTTAAAACTCATTAAATTGTCTTATTAATTTAATTGTTTAAAGGAACACTATGGGGTCAGGAACACAAACATGTATTCTGACTCCATCGTGTTAAAACCACTATCTAGCCGCACTAGCCAACCCTTGCCCCCCCCCCTCTAAATATAGTAAAATGTTACTTTTGTTAGAGTCTACAGCTCCTGGCTCTACCCATGATCTGCCTGCTTGGCTGACCTAATCAGCAGTGTTGTTCTGAGCCAATGCTTTCCCATAGGATTGGCTGAGACTGGCAGAGCCAGCACAAGTCAAACACAGCACTGGACAATCAGCATATTCTCATAGAGTTGTATTTAATCAATGCATCTCTATGAGGAAAGTTCAGTGTCTCCGTGCAGAGCAAGGATAAACTATTGGCAGTGCTGCACAATATGCAGCACTGTCCCAGGAAGCACTTCTATCAGCCATCTGAGGAGTGGCCAGTGGAGTTATCACTAGGCTGTAATGTAAACACTGCATTTTCTGAGGAAAAAACTGTGTTTACAGCAAAAAGCCTGAAAAGAATGACTATACTCCCCAGAACAAATACAATAAGCTGTAGTTGTTCTGGTAATTATAGTGTCCCTTTAACTTTATTACACATTTTAGTCTGTTCTTTCTCTTCTGTGTCTGCTTATTTTTTTTGTTACCACCCCCCATTTTCTTTCTAGAACAGTTACTTGGCTCACTTGTACCCTTTTACTGGTGTCTGACTAACCGTAGAAAGGGTAGACTTCTATGCCTAAATTGTCTTTATTGTTGGATGGCAGTCTTCTTCTTCTTTTTCATTTTCCTACTGAGAATAGTTGTAGGTCTTTAGTCTACTGTAATTTGTATAATTTTTTTTTTTTTTTTTTGGTGATAATTTTAGGATTTACTCTTAGTAATGCCCCTTAACAACATTGTTTTTTTGTTTTTTTTTGCAGCTCTTGGATAATCTTCTTCAGCAGCAGAAAAGACCTGAGCTAGAATCGGATCAGATAAGCAGCCCCTCCACCTCCCAGGATTCAGAAGAACATATGGTATGGCTAATAATGTGTCCCCTTTGTTTTGACATATAGGTGAATGGAATGACATCTAACCTTGTATTTTATAAAAAAATAACCTGTCACATTTTGCTCCCTTTATTTAAAAAAGGAAAAATAATTTTGGTTTAATTTAACCTTTTTCATGTTGGCAGTATGTAATATTTTCCAGGTCTGCACAGGTGCAATTCTAGGGCACACTGCTGAATAAGGAGCAGTCATCATAGAAACTAATAATGATCATGCTGTGTGTACGGTGTTTCACTTCTTGCATGAGCATCAAAGCACTTCAATAATTAGTACTTATTGATAATCATTTCAATGACCTCTGTATGTTAAAAGATTAGTTGGACCTTCCAGGATTCAAACCTGTAATCATCCAGAGATAGATCGCTACAGCATGTAAAGCAAGTCTGGGGAAAAGTGCGAAACACGGAGAAATATTCTATTCAGTTTTCCAAATTTTAGATCAAAATAGCCAAACTTGAAGCATAGTTGACTTGGAGAATTTTTCCTGTTTTGGCCTTACATTTGAAATTCATATTGATTTTAGCAATTTTCATTTTGGTAAATAATTTGAATATTGTTTCCAGTGTAATAGTATGTGTGTGTTTTCACTTTTCACTGTAATCATTTGATCAGTGGTGAAATCACTAATTAGACTGACGGAAGTGAAGCTGTCAGTCACGAATTAGATTGACAGACGTTGTTGGGAGATAGTTGGACTAACCTATAATAATGTTTTTTTACACAGGACGAGGATTGTATCAGCAACCGTCCAAAGAAACCTCAGTTATTGAGGAGGAAACTGCTTCCTCTAAAATCCCAGTGTGTTAAAGGAAGTTTTACTCCAGTACCGAGAGCCTTGCAGAGGAAGGTATGTAACATCTCGGTTTGAAAAAGAGAGGGGGTAAAAAACTAAAAAAAAAACTCTTTCAAATAAATGTGATACTTAATTTTTAATTGTTTTGCAAGCTCTGTAAACAAACGTCACAGTGTTGTATTTGTTTTTAGTTGCTCCTGTATTTATACATTTTAAACTTGTTTCTAGTTCCAATTTTCTATAAACTGCTGGTTTATCATTTCATGTCAGTAAACGTAGTCTTTTGAGGTCAGATATTGATGCATGCAACAGACCAATATGTGTCCAAACAAAAAATTGACAGATGAAATAAACTAAATTGGCAAGTAACATGAGAGATGTATCACAGTTCCTTAAAGGGACACTCCAAACACAATATGCAGTGTTGCTAATTATTTGTGTTGTGAAGCTTTGTGTTCAGTCCCCTTTTTTTTTTTTTTTTTTTTTTTTTTTTATTCTGCTCATTCAGGCGGAGAGAGGGGAAATTAGATTTCCACAGAATTACATTTCAACATAAGGCGTGAAATATTGGGAATTAAAAACACTTCTCACAAAAACGAAAATTATTGGTCGTCAAGGACTACAAATAAATGAATATATGTATATCTAAAATGTGCAAACAATATTTGAAGTATATTTAATAATACTGTTTAATTTACAACTTATTTAGCACTGTACTCACAAATGAAAGCTGTATATACATGGAGATAAGTGGTATCACATGTCACAGGGCCATTTCTGCCATATTCTTACCAAGCACCACTTGAACCCATGTGAGGGGTCAGCTATGATTCTGCAAGTCCTGGAGCTTCTCATTCATGTTCTTCAGGGCTACAAATGCAAAGAAACTAGTCCTACGCTCAAACTCCCATTGCTCCTGGGCGGCAGCAATGACTATAGTACACGTCAGTCAAAATATATATATAGTAAAAACCAAAGAAAAAAGTTACCTGCGCTCTTTCCACATCCCTATGTATTTTTAAACAAATGGAGGTTTTTAGTTACCTCTAATGGCCATGAGAGGGTATGTCCACCTGCCACGTCAAAGCAGACCTCTTAGGTGGGTCCTAACGCTAACCATTCGCCTTGCTTCCTTGAGCTTCTGGCAAAAATCTCTCTGAGACAGAAAGAGGTATTTTTTTATATACATCCCTACATGCTTATTAACCCTTAATAGGGAACACATGGGATGGGCAGCAGCATTGCAACCTAGCTGTGTGATACAAACGATAATACAAATGCAAAGAAACTAGTCCACTTATGTTCTTCAGGGCTGTTTGGTAACCTCAAATTTCAACATCACATTTTCCTTCTTGTGGTGCCAAGTCTTTAAGATATATAAAACAAATATGCACATGGATTCCCAAATGTAATTCAGTATGCTCACATCACAGTAGGATGTTGGAGTATTTTACAGCAATGGTTTAGGTGCCTCTTTGTATGTACATGTATAATATCTATTGTTGTAATTACTTTAGACTCCAGCATCTCGAAACCGGATCGCTGTATATATCTCAGACGAAGAGTGGGAGATGTTGGAAGAATGGCAAAGAGAACTCTACAAGAACATAATGAAAGAGAACTATGAAGCCTTAATATCGCTTGGTGAGGATTCTTTGATTGTTCTTTTTTTTTAATTCTTTATTTTGGTGTGCATAGTGTTGACAAACATGCCGGCACTGCCACAACAGCAGGTACCGGCCAGTAATCGACATAGGTTACATCTGCACATTTTTTGTTATAAGTGTCATGCTTAGGTTATGGTTAAACTGCAGCTTATGTCAGTATAACAGGCAACAGAAAACAATGAAGATCTGGACATATGCTGACATTAAGATTAGGTAATAAAACAATACTAATACTGGAATGATCAAGCTAGCGTTCAGTGTTAAGATTAACAGAAGTTAGTTAAATGTGTAATTCGTTTAACGTAGACTGCACATATAGTATAAATGGTTGATACATGAGCAGATAAAAGTCTGCTTGCAGTAGCTTTCAGCATTAGCATGTATGCGCCGGTGTATCTGCTTACAATTGTATGTCTATCTCTGTAACTGGATCGCCTGGCATGTGTAGCTGGCAAAACATTAGGGGTACAGGTATTGTGTATGTAGTCTGAAGACCGTCATGTTGGGGTATACAGGGACACATAGTGTTATATTGCAGGCAGGGATATTGCATGCTTCCACTCACTTCTATGTGTGAGATGGTGCGTATAGATTAGTATTTCCTAGCATGTTAACATGCAGGTAGACCAACAGCCACCTAGTGACTGGCAAGCATGCATAGAATGCCACATTAGATTGAGTCAGCTAGCGCGTATAGTAATGCTTGTGGTTCACATAGCAAAGGGTTAGTGATCGTTTGAGAGATAGCAACAAAAAGGAAAATCATACTGTAAATTATAAAGATAAAAGTCCATGCGTGGTACTTAAGACATATCGATTGTTCATCTGGTTGTCGGAGAGGGTGGTTAGTCAGATGGCAGTCCCTAGGGAAAGTTCAGCCAACCCCTGTCAGCGGCAAAGCTGTTACCCCGCCGGATATCACCTTGATGGCGTCTCCGCATTGGAAATTGGCTTTGTCCGTAGGCTGTGTGGTGTGGTCTTGTTTTGTGACCCGGCTGGAGGCTGTAATCCCACGGGGCATAGGTGCGCCATGCTGGTGTCTGAGGCCTTGGTCCTGTGGGTTGCTTGTGCGTGTGGCTTGCTCTAGGCTCCAGCGTGTGTGAGTGTTCATATCTGAGCCTCCTGGCGCCATTTCCCGGTTTATTGGTCTCTTGTCTCTGAGAGGCTTTGCTGAGGTGCCATATCTCGCTTGGATGGTCTCCCTGCTGACTGCCCGGCCGGGAAGTCCAGCATTGGTTAGTCCGACTTGGTAGGCCTCTGTCTGGCTAGCGTGGCCGAGTTATGTGCTTCTGCCATTTTGGATGCCCCTTCCCCCGTGGTGCTTGGAGGTGTCGCTGGCTCTTGCGGGAGGTGCCGGGCGCTGGGTGCTCCGGTTGGCGGGGACCGGGATATCCCCCACCGGTCCATAGGGGTGGGGGGAGGTAGTTCACCAAGCTCGCTGTTAGCTGCGTGCTTCCGGCGGGAAAGCGGCTGCCTTTCTCCGCCTCCTCCCACTGTAGGCCCCAATCTGCCGATCCGGTGCCTGGTTACCCTGGACATCGAATTTGGTGTCTCCGGGTTCGGGCCGGTCTCCCCAGTCCAGTGGGTCCTCTTGTGGGAGGGTGTGCACTTAGTATCCCGTTTCATGCTCGTTTTAGTGCTTGGTGTTTGGGAGCTCGTCCAGAACACGTCTGCCCTGTTCGTTGGTCAGGCTCCGCCCCCCTCTTTGATTGTTCTTTTGTGTTTTGTAGTCTGCAAATATCTAAACGTACTCACATGTAGAACAAAATTACACTTTTTCCTTTTTTATATTAAATTTATACTGGAGAATGAGTTACTTTACTGATAGCATTTAAACACAGTGACTCACTGCATTTAGTAGTGATTGACTTTGCAGTGATCTCCAGCACTCCCCCTTATAGGTTAATATTGTTAACAATGTAATTGCCATTTTTGCCTTATTCTGTATTTTTTTTATTTTTTTTTATTCTTTATTTGTATTTCTAGTCATAGGTTGGTAGGGGTGAGGGTTACAGAATCAGAAAGGGAGGGAGGGTGGGGTACATAGTAGGGTATATATCGATACAATTTCCAATGATATCATCTCACAGTATACCTCTATACATTAGGCTTTTATGTATGGTTAAGATATTCTTCGAGGCATGCTTGGGGCCCTTGTGAGGACAGCTTTGTAATGTTACTATTTCTGGGTAGCATTTTTCCCTTAGTCCGGTGTTTCGTTTCCTGGTTTCCCAAGCCCGGTTTGATTAGTATGGCCTTATTCTGTATTTAATCTTGGCTAAAAAAAGCCAAAATATTGTTAAAAAATGTTTTTTAATGCATATCCTTGTTGTCCTTTACCATGAAATTTGGTTCATATTAAGAAGCTCCTTTAACATGTTTGCTTTAGTCTTGTGATTTATTGCCTTTCCTTCCCTATTGTTGTAATAATACATCAGCTTTGGCGTTCATGGGTAAAATGACATCACTTCATGAGCAATAAAATGTGTTTTCTACATCTCTGGCAAATTTAGTGCTATAAGTTGAATATGTCATTGGCATAGAAGTATCAGATACATGTGGTTGACTGTTCGTCCTTCTGCTAACTTATATAATTGATGCATATCCTAGTTTGCGACTGTCTTTTGAAATTTAATGGGCTACTTGTGGTGAAATGCCAGCATCCTTCTTTGTAGTTTTCGTTAAACAGTGGTAGGGTAGTGGTCATAGTAACTTGAACATATGTTAGTAGATCTAGTTAAAGGGAACCATAGGCTAGGAATCCAAACTTGTATTCCTGCACAAAATTGCACTTAATTAGATGGTTTTTCATTTTTCAGGCTACCCAACTGTGAATCCGAACATCCTTCTTAAAATCAAGCAAGAGGAGGTGATGCGCTATACTACTCATTGTTCATCTGATGATCTAGAACAGCCAGACAGTCCCTCTGCAGGTAAGGAGACATAATCTTTAAAACTCTTGGCCTCAGTTGTGCAGTTTGTATTCATTGGACTGAGTTAGTAAGGCACTTTGCTAATCTTGCAAATATCACCAAGATAATGCAATGTAAATATTCTTGATCCCTGTCAAACAGGTGGCTAACTGTAAAGATCTGAAACCATATTCCATGTGTGACTTCCTTTTCACAACAGCCCAGTTACTTGCATCAACATGACCACTTGGATGCATTTAATGTAATATCTTAGTGATTTGTTACTGGACCTACTTTTTTGTTGTACGATAGTGATATCTAATGGTCATTTTAATGTATTCCTAGGTGAGCCTTTTGTTTAAATCTAGCATACATTTATGTGAATGTGTATATTTAAATACTTTTAAATGGATAGAGCACTTGTATCTCACCAATACCTAGGGGACACAGAAGAGGATGTGTATATTGGTTGTTTTGAAGGTAAATAAAAACGGGGTTAGTTTAGTAACATGAATTGTCTCTCTAAAGAAAAAAGCCTACCCAAGGAATACTGAAGCAGTGAAAGCGTATCTCATACACAAATGGTGTCATTGACCTGAAAATTGATGATGTAAATTATGTTACAGATGTTCCTAGCTTACCTCTAGGGGTAAACTATTAAGTGATTTAACCCGAAATAACTAGCTCCCTATTAGCAAAGTGGCTTGAGAAAAATACATCAGTTCCTGAGGCTGTTTTGTGAATGGGGTACTGCTTATAGCTGAGCAAGTCACCTGACACTCTCAGCCAATAAGTGGTGCCCATATTGAGGCTTCCTGATTCAAGCCTAAGACTGCTGGGGAAGGAGATGGGCTCAGCCCTTCTGCCACTGGATACAGCACTGTGTTTATTAATGGTTTAAACGCTTGCGGTATAACGGAAAGCCCAAGGACCTACCTGCACCATAACAACTTTGTGCTGGAGTGTCCCTTTAAGTGTCAAACCTGAAGCTTTCAGTTGTCTTCTTCATTTTTATTTTATTTATTTTTAAAATGTGCATTTTTTTTTTTATATATTTATATTTTGTCAGCCATAAGGATCTTGCGTTTGTGCTGCCATGCTCACTGTTTAGCAGTGTACTATTACTGGTTTGTATATGGAATCAATATACATTTCCCACACTAAACACACTGGGGTGGGGGGGTTTATCTGCAAAGGGAATTAGAGTTCTGAAGTAAATGCAAACCCGATAGAAATGAATAAAATCAACGATAATAATTGTTGATTACTCCACTTTAACACTTTACTCAATTTCCACAATTGCATTGATTTCAAATCAAAACAAAGTACTCCTGCCTAATGACATTAAATGCTAAACAGATTGTTTGGAGATGTACTGCTTGTGCATGTAACAGATATGTAACTAGCCATAAAGCAAAATCTCAAGGTATCCTTCTGGTGAAAGAGTTTGCAAATAAAACCTGTCTAGCTTGTAATTGGTCTTGTAGAAGTTCAATTTACAACAGAATAGCTGCTGTTGAGTGAATGAGTTAAACTTTTTTCCAAACACTTGTTTATGCTTTTACTGGCAAAGCTATGATTGTTTTACTTGCCAATGTTTATGTACATTTTGCTGGCCATTCCTCTTTTTTGTACCTGTGTTGACAAATCAAGGCACATGGTGCAACACGTTTACATCTACTTAACATCTCCCTAAACTTTTAAATGTTTTAGATTTTGTGGATTCCGAATTCTTATCAAAGATTAAGGAAAATGAGGAACGTTATATAGAGAGCAGTCCAGGTTCAGATGGAGGACAGGCCAATGGTTTCATTGAATCATGTGAGTAAACAGAAACCCTTAAAAAGAAACTGCCACTTCTCTGAACGGGCCAGTCCTCAATCTTCACTCAAGTAAACAGTGTTGTGTAAACACTACGAATATTTGCTGAGATGAGGAGTGCAGCAGAGGTAAATATAAAACACATTTACTTCTGCAACACTTCCCTCGGTGTGCCGTGTCCTTGCTCCTTAATGCCCCATGTATGCTAATGCTTGCTCGGGCATTCCTTCTGTAGTGTCGTATGCACAATGCATTATTGAGGGTTTGTATTGTATGCGCTAGCTGTGCCAGGACAGGCATACAATGTAAACCAGAACAAAAGAAAACTGTACATATCTGCAGAGCAATTCCACTGCATTGTTCAAAAACTAAATTTAAGTGGTTAAAATAATGTAATCTTCTGATTTTTTTTCGCAGATAATGTTCCTATAAGCACCACTATTGAGGCAGAAAACCGTGGAACTTGGAATGGCAATCTGAGCATGCAAGAAACTATTTCTGGAACACACAATTTTTCTCAGCGTTTCAGTAAAAGTCTAAATGGAGTTTCAGCAAAATGGAAAACCAGCCAAATGTCAACAAACTGTTTTGTTAGGCCCAGTGTTAATGAAAGAAGTTTAAGTCCTGTCTCGGCAGCACATGGAAGAGGTAGTCCGTATAGCTGGTTCTTTTGTGATAAAACATTATTACATCATAAGGGTATTCCTCCTAAACAAGGCAAACCCATGGAATTAAGACCATATAAATGTTTAGAGTGCGATAAGAGTTTTACTGTTAAATCAAATTTGATAAAACACCACCGTATTCATACAGGGGAGAGACCGTACAAGTGTACACATTGTTCTAAAAGCTTTAGTCGCAACTCACACCTAATTACTCACCAGCGAACACACACAGGAGAAAGACCTTACAAGTGTAATGAGTGCGACAAGAGCTTTATCCAAAACTCTGTCCTGATTCAACACCAAAGGATCCACACTGGAGAAAGACCTTTTAAATGCAACGAATGCAAAAAGAGCTTTAGCCAGAAATCCTGTCTCATACGTCACCAGAGAACTCACACCAGATAATGCCATAAACTAAAAGACACAACCAAAAGGGACCAGTGACTCATACTTGAGACCGGTGACAATACCGAATATATCCTAGGAAAATATCAAACTGATTTGTGGTTGATCACAAGCAATACACCATCTTCAGTCTTGTTGATTTGGGCAACACTAGCAGAGCATAAAGCTTTGCAGATCAACCATATGTTTCGAAGAGCCATTAACGAACACATATTTGCTGCAGAGATTTAAGTACACCCAATGACTGTTTAGCAACCACTTCAAAATAAATTGATTTTGTTTCGATAAAATCAGTATTTCAGTTGTACGTGATTCTCCAAAAGAACCAGAACATATATATTCTGGTCAGCCCAAGAGTTATGCTTTTGGTCAGCATCACCTATATGTATATATCAGCAAGATAAGATGTGGAGGAGGACTTATGAAAGCGTGAGAGATGTTCATTTTGTTATGTAAGACCCTAATTTGAACACCGCCATTAAGTGTTTTTTGTTTTGTTTTTTTCCTTCAGTTTAAATTCTACTTTTGAATATCTTTGTTCTCTTATGTCATGTAGCTTCACCTCGGAAGCTGTCACGTTCATTAAAGCAGTCAGTTGATAGTTACCAAACTTGATCGCAAATGCTAGGTATCCTAGTTAAAGTGTGCAGTCCAATGGTATGTTGCATACTTCCTGACATGAAACAGACTGTTTTTATCACTGCAGAAAAGCTCTGCTTCACATGGTAGGCTACTTTACCAATAGAAAATAAATCAGGCAAATATACACTAATCCCCTCTAATCTTTTATTAATCCTGAATCTCTAGCTCAGAGGAATTCCCTCTGCTGACTTCATCATTGACATTACCAGAAAGATTTTCGAGCTTACACAGTACAGAGTGCCCAGTATTGTGTTATTACAACACTTCATGCAGGATCTACAGCATGGGAGATCTTTCTTTTTTGCTGCAGCTCTTGCATGCACAGCCATATGCCGAGCACTATCGTCCGTGTGCATTTAGGCCGTACAGGGCTGTGTGCCGTACTCACTTTGAGCGCAGCAGAGAGCTCATGATTCAGTCTGGGGCCACTAAGTATGGCCTCTGGTATCAAGTGAAACTGGCTCGCCTGGTAATAAATCGGGAGCTTATCAGGGTTTTAACCCCTGCAGGCACAAAACAAAGTGATGTATCCGTACGGCATGTGTCCTTAACCCCTTATGGGAGGCACATGACAGAAATTTTCTGTCATGCTGGACTTTTACTTCTGAAGCTGTGTCCTTAAGGGGTTAACAGACTAAAAGATGGCCGTTTTACTTTAATTGTGTGGTCATTCTGTTGTTGTACAGATTTCCTCCCATTTCTAAAATATATATATATATATATTACTCTAAATATGTTTAAACAGTTGTCAAGCCTAAAATCTACGATCATTTCACTTATTTTTCGATTGTAAGAAAGTATTGTTTTCTGCAATAATTGGCTCTTTAAGTTGCTTGTATCATGGTTCTGTTATTGTCATAGAAGTTGCGTTCTTGCTAGTCAGCCTGGGGCTTTCTTTAAAATAAACTTTAATTTCAGTATTAAAACTAAATAAATGAAAGCAATATATTCATGTGACTATCTAACGTTAAGTATTCTAGTTATTCTGTTCACTTTTCATTCAAGCAAATCTGTTTGTGTCAGCAAGTGATATTACTGCCTGTTCTTCTTTACATATTTTACATGGCTTTTTGGGATAATTCTGTAAACAGCATTGCTGTGAGGGGAGCAATTGTTTTTTGGCTTTTTGATATGCAGATACAGTACAGTATGCTTGAGACTGAGTGATACAAACTTGCACACGCAACCTTCTTTCTCTCTCTAAAATATTATATTCAAATAGTAACTTTGCCCTCTCTTGGGGGTGTTAACTACTCATCTATTATCTGGGTGTCAGACCATAGCAAAAATAAATGTAAGTAGATCAAGATTACTACTTTTGGATTTTGGATCTTCTATGCTCTTATTGATTAAGTAGTCATGAACTATATATCCAAATTATGTGAATACAAGTGTGGACAATTAAGGCTCCACTTTTCCTTTCATCCTGTTGTTTATGTGTACTTCCTGAGTGTAAAATAATTACACTTTGCTTGGTCAATAGAAAGTAGAAGAATTAAAACCGCTTTTATATTCCCTATATGCAAATTATTGGCTATACCAGAGAGTAGTTCTTCTTAATAAATGAATACCAAACACACCTACATGCTGTTTAGACCACTGTTTAAAACTCCACCTTCCATGATACTTTTCCATTCTAATGGCATGCAAAGCTTCATGGAAGTTGTTCTACAACATCTGGGGGTCTACCTTTTGGGCACCTTTGGTATAGATTAACATTTTATGAGAGCGATGCAAGAAACCCATCTATTAGTGCATACATAAAGAATACAGTAGTCTGCTGTAGAATTTCTCTTATGTTAACCTTTTTTTGTGAGATGCTCTGTATTCTTTAAATTCTTTATTGAAGAGTTCGCAAAAGACACCCTAATTTAATTCAGACAAGGTAAAGCGAAGGCAAACATTGAAAATGAAGAGGAAAAATAAAACCATTGTTTGAATTCTATTCTACCCTCTTTGTTTTCTCTATGCTGACTTCTAGATGCAAAGAACAAAGCTTATAACAATGACTGACAGAAATTTTACAAATGCAAAGTGACTTTCAAATTTAATGCCATAGTAACCGAACTGGAAAAAAAATCCACTTTGGTCTAAAATTTGCGGATTCACTTTGAATTCACATCAATTCTCACATTAGTAAATAACCTTTTCTTATCTTTCACATCTCACAAGTGTAGAATCTTAAATATTGGAATAAGTAAATCTAGTACAGTGAGCTGACCGTTGCCCTTAAGGCTCAAATGTCCTTGTCCTTGTTGAAGAATGTTTAAGATAAACTATTAAAAAAAAACAAAAAAAAACTAAAGTATTGTTGTTGGGATGTGTTACAGGTCTGACTATGCTTGCCTCCAAAATAGTGGTAAGGCTCAAGTTCTCAATCAGGTTAACCCCTTAAGGACCAAACTTCTGGAATAAAAGGGAATCATGACATGTCAGACACGTCATGTGTCCTTAAGGGGTTAAAGCAGGAGGAACCAAAATGCACTACTCCAGATATTATCTAACTACATCTTTGATGCTTTTCCAGCTGTTGTAGACTAACATTTCTAATGTTTCTTAACCAGACTGTCAAATTGTTGTGTGAGTTACCCTCTCATCGAGAGGGCTACCTGTTGTCTACCACAGGGCAATAATGATAACCAAGTAGTTCTCAAGAAGTGCTAATAAAAATCAAATGTCAATCTGAGCATCTTGCTGATAAACTGTATGTGATCAAAAGGATTCAATGGAAGGGTATATGTGCAGTACTTAAACCTGTATTTTCTAATGACCTAGGGTAAATCCACATCTGCAGTATAGACAAACATTTGTCTTCAGTTTAATTGAGTATTAAGAATTATGGTTAATTGTTGTTGACTCTCCATAAATCCTGTCTTGTACAAAATGTATGTGTCCAGATTGGCACCTATCCTATAAATCAGATAATGGAACTTAAACAAAAATGTTGGCCTCCATCATATTAAATGCCACTACATATCTATATAATACTACCTGCCGCTGTAATGCACATGCATTCAATCAAGTCTAGCAATCTAATCTGTATTTTTCCCAAGGACTATTTTGAATAAATTATTATTTATCCGCCTATAGCTGTTTGAGAATCCCTGATGCAGTGGTGCTTTAAATGTTTCACATAGTTCAAATATACGGTATATGATTTATATTTTGTTCTACTCAAAATATTTTGTACAAGTCATGTTGGGTCATTAGTTATATTTTTATTTGCTAATTTCTGTTTTGTTTCCAGCATTTACACTTATGCTGTCCTTATGTGCTATGTAACATTGTGAGAATGTTGAGGTGGTTTGCAATGTATAATATGCTGATGTTTATGTAATTGTTTGACTCTGAACTTGTTATGTACGTTTTTTTTATTTAATGAAGCCACACATCTAACTATGCAGAAATTACTATGCGTTCTTAGATTAGGTTAAAGATAAAAAAAAGGAAAATAAATATATCAAAGCCTACTGTAAGCAGCTATGTTGCATTTCAAGGTGCTTAGATTAATTTTGTTTTCAGTTCTGTCCTTCCTACCCCCTTACCCAACAATTTTAAAGGTATCCTAGCATCTATAAATCTGTGACCGAATTATAAACAATAATATAACTTTTGCAATGTTGAAATACTGTAGAGGAATAGCAATTTGTTAATGGCATCTATATTTTTAAAATATATCCAAAGTTTTGTCACATTCATCTTTTTTATATTGGTAAATAAACCTGATACAAGATATCTTCCTCCTGATGTGGAAAATCAGTTCACGTATAGAAAAATATCAGAGCACTCCTGACTTTGGGAATTTGGCCTGAACTTGCAGGGTTTTACTAAAGCAGAATGACAAGTGAATTTTTCAAATTTAAGGTGGATGGAGCTGAACTGAATAAAAAATCTGCATTTTCTGCATTTAGCTATTCTAGCCTTAAACATTAAATTCACTTGGAGGTTTAACAGGGTTATTCACTAGGTGAGAATTCCAAGTTGATTTGAAATCTAAGGTCAAAGTAGACTAACCGAAAAAAAAAGTTAGCTATTTGATTTAATAGCACTTTACAATATTATGAGAGGGGGGATTTAACTATAAGTTGGACAATTACAAGAAAATGTACAGGAACAGTAGGTTGAAGAGGACCCTGCTCAAACGATCTTACAGTCTGTAGGAGGTGGGGTATAAAACACTATAGGACAGGAAATGGCAATCAAAAGGTGGGAGTGAAGCAGAGCTGGAGGAGAGAGTAGAGAGCTGCCCTTTAGGAGAGAGCAAGGAACAGGTATGTGAGGTAGAGGTTAGTCTGGGCTATGTTTTAAGTTTTGCTGCTCTGGCATAAAATTTTAAAATCACTTTAAATTAAGTTGGTATTCTCACTTTACTAATTAAAGGAGGGGAAGATTAGAAGCTCTGTTTTATAGAGATTGAGTTTCAGAAAGCAGGAGGGGATCCAATCAGAGATTGAAAAAGGCAAGCAGTGACCCTTTGCAGCACTGTAGTGGAAAGATCAGCGTAGAAGAGATATATCTGGGTGTCGTCGGCATACAGATGGTAGCGTAATCCAAAGGAGTTATTGTGTTTGCAGAAGGGGACCAAGAACAGATCCTTGGGAGGTGTCTTTGCAAAAGGAGACACTGAACGAACATTGGTAGAGATAAGAGGAGAACCATGAGAGGACCGTGTCACAGTCTGAGGGATTGAAGACTTTAGAGAAGGAGGACATGATCTTTCTAGAAGACTAGAAGTCTTTCTAGAAGTTTTGAAGAAAAAAGAAGCAGAGATATGGGACGATAGTTGGAAGGGGAAGACGGGTCTAGGGATGGCTTTTCTAGGATGGGTACGACTAGCCTGCTTAAGGGGAGCAGGGACAACACCAGATGAAAGAGAGCAGTTTAGGATGTGTGTTAAGAATGGTACAAGACAAGATGAGAAGATCAAGCAGACAGGTGCTGGGATGAGAGGAGAAGAGAAGCAAAGCCACCTCCTGTTCTGTATCTGGAGAGAAGGCCTGTAGGGTAGGGAAGGTATGGTCCATGTGTGGTTGCGAGAGGGTGGAGCAAAGTAGAGAGAATTATTTTCTTAACTGTTAAATCTTGTCGGTAAAGTAGCATGCAGGGCTGTCTGCTAAAAGGTCAGTTTGAGATTGGCGAAGGAGAGAGTTGAAGGTATTAAAGAGACGCCAGGGATTGCGTGAGCATGAACTAACAAGAGAAGAAAAGTAGGATTGTTTAGCAAGGGTGAGGGCTGTGCTATATGAACACCAAATTAATTTATAATGGAGGAAGTCTGACAAGGTGCGGGACTTCCTCCAGCAGCGTTCGGCTGAATGGGAGCATCTCTGCAGGTAGTGGGTTGATTTAGTGTAGCAAGGTTGGAGGCTTGTCTTCCTTGAGGTGCATCTTTGGAGTGGGGCTGCAGCGTCTAGGGCGGAGGTGGGGGTAGCATTATATTGGGAGATAGCTAGAGAGGGTCACGAGAAAGTGGGGATGAATGAGAGTTTGGAATGGTGATCAGCTGAGAGTTGCTGGAGGTCAAGAGAATTCAGGTCCCTTTTTGTAGCGGTACTTACCTTATCCGGGGGCCGGCCGCGGTCCTCTCTTCAAGCCGCGCGCGGTCCTGCGGCTGCACGAGCCGCGCGCGGCTCATCCGACTGCTCAAACAGGAAGGCGGGCAGTGACCGCGAGAAGCGGTCACGTGTCCCGCCTGCAGCTAAGAGCGCGCCGCGAATCTCGGGCGCGCTCTTAAAGAGACAGTGGGAGCCTAAATTGCAAAAAGGCTCCCATTGGCTCCTGTCACGCCAATCACCCCATACACTTACCTGTTGGGGGAGTGGAAGAGACAGGAGCCAATCACGTTAGTTTGAAGGCTACTTATACTTACCCTTTTCCCTTAGTTCCTTGCCCTATCGTGGTTTCTGCTACAGTTCCCTTTAGTGCTTGTTGTATTCAGTTGTGTTTCTCCGTATTTGACCTTGGCTTTGTATTCTGACTTCGTTTTCGCTTTATCCTTGTCTGTACTGTTTGCCGGCTTGCTGATTCCTGTGTACCAGACCCCGGCTAGTTCTCGTTTACGCTGTCTCTTTGTGCCCTTGACCTCGGATCGCTCCTGACTCTGTACTTCTCCTTTACGTCGAGTCCGGCCACTCTAAGGTCCGGTAGACGTATCTCTCCTCTGTGCTGTCTTCTGTTTTGCTGGATCCTGCGTGTAGGGGTATATACACGTTACATTACGATAGGGCCATGGACCCCGCAGATTTAGCTCAACAGATGGCGACCCATGAGGCTAGATTTGTAGAGCAGGATCACCGTATGGATCAAATAGCTCAGGCTCTCCAGACGCTCTTAGCTAGAACCATTCCAGCAACCGCACCTAACCCTCCTGCACCCCTGCTTCCTGAAGTATCGACTATGCCTAACGCTACAGCACATTTAACGCCTCCTCCTAGGTATGGAGGGGATTCTAAGACATGCAGAGGGTTCATTAACCAAATAGAGTTTCATTTTGAAATGTATCCACGTTCATTTCCCACAGAGAGGTCTAAAGTTGGGTTCTTTATGCACCAACTTACCGACAAAGCACTTGAATGGGCAAACCCTATTTGGGAGGCTAATGGACCTATGGTGCATAACTTTCACAGTTTCCTAACAGCTTTTCGTAGAACTTTTGATACTATGAAAAGGTCTAAGAATGCCGCTAGAGCATTAATGAGGGTTAAACAGGGTTCTAGGTCTGTGGCTGATTACGCTATACAGTTTCGTACCCTTGCCTCACAGGTCGATTGGACCAATAATGGGTTAACTACGGCCTTCATGGAAGGTTTATCAGACTCTATATTGGATGAGGTAGCAGCTAAGGAGCTTCCTATTGCCTTAGAGGACCTTATTGACTACCTCATCGATATAGATAATAGGATTCGTGACAGGCTCTATACTAAGAACAGGAATAGACGTTTTGTTACACCTATTCAACCCAGAGTTAATATACCGGAGAGTGTTAAAGTACCTGAAGAGGAACCTATGCAATTAGGGGTTGCCAAACTCTCAGATACTGAGAAATTACATAGGAGAAGGGAGGGACTCTGCCTATATTGTGGTAAGAGAGACCATATGGTAAAGGAGTGTCCTCTGCTCCCGGAAAACTCTCGCACCTAAGACCTTATAGGGGACTGGCCTTGGGTGTGATTTCTAAGTCTCCTACTTTGCCTCCTAACCGACTGCTTCTCCCTGTTTCTTTACATATGGGAGAGAGTTGTATAGTTGAAAACATAGACGCCCTGGTTGATTCTGGGGCAGCTGAGAATTTTATAGACTCTGGTTTTGTAAAGAAAAACAATATTCCCATCAGGGAGAAGGAGATACCCTTGGCCGTTGAGGCCATAGATGGTAGACCATTGATATCTCCAGTTGTTACTCACGAGACTGCACCGCTACACATGTACACAGGGGTTCTACACTATGAAACCATTCGGTTCCAGGTCATCACCTCTCCCTCTTCACAGTTAGTATTAGGGTATCCATGGTTACGTGCCCACAATCCCATTTTTGACTGGGAGACAGGGCAGATAAAATCATGGAGTGAAGCCTGCCATGAGTCATGTACTATTGAAGTCACGCCTGTGAATTCTATTAACGTTCCTACTGTTCCTCCTTTATCTACGGCTATACCCTCTCAGTATTTAACTTTAAAGACTGTCTTTGATAAAAGAGAGGCTGACAAATTACCGCCTCACAGACCCTACGATTGTGCTATTGATTTGTTGCCTGGTACTATACCTCCCAAGGGCAGGGTGTACCCCCTATCGGTTCAAGAAAACCGTGTCATGGAGGAGTACATTAAAGAATCATTAGAAAAGGGATTTATTAGGAGATCCTCTTCTCCGGCTGGAGCGGGGTTCTTCTTTGTATCGAAGAAAGAAGGTGATTTAAGACCTTGCATTGATTATAGAGGTCTTAATAAAATCACCATCAAAAATGCTTACCCTATACCGTTAATAACAGAATTGTTTGACAGGCTCAAACATGCTACGGTATTCACCAAATTAGATCTTAGAGGAGCATACAATTTGATACGTATAAAAAAGGACCACGAATGGAAAACAGCCTTTAACACTCGGTCAGGTCATTATGAGTATACCGTCATGCCATTTGGGCTTTGCAATGCCCCAGCAGTGTTCCAAGAATTTATTAATGATGTCTTAAGGGACTTTATTCACTCATTTGTTATTGTGTACTTGGATGACATTTTAATATATTCTACAGACATTCACACTCATCACAGACATGTTACGACAGTTCTGAAGACCCTTCTTGCTAATGGTCTTTATTGCAAATTAGAAAAATGTCTATTCGACCAATCCGAGGTCCAGTTTTTAGGGTATTTGATTTCCGCTGAGGGTTTTCGGATGGATCCCCAGAAGCTCGCTGCGGTCATAGAATGGCCTCTGCCACAAGGTCTGAAAGCCATCCAGCGTTTTCTGGGTTTCTCTAATTATTATAGACGTTTTATCAAAGGTTTTTCGTCTATAGTAGCGCCTATTACTCGTATGACTAAAAAGGATGGCAATACACGTGTCTGGTCTACTGAGGCACTTCAGGCTTTTGACTTTCTTAAGACTACGTTCGCCTCTGCCCCTATTTTACAGCATCCTGTCCCCTCATTGCCATATATACTTGAGGTTGATGCTTCCGATATAGGGGTAGGTGCTGTCTTATCCCAAAGAGAGTCTCCTGACAAGCCATTGCATCCTTGTGGCTTCTTTTCTAAACAAATGTCCAAAGCAGAAAGGAATTATGATGTGGGTAATCGCGAACTCCTTGCTATCATTTTAGCACTTAAAGAATGGAGACATTTGTTAGAAGACACTAAGGATCCCATCCTCATATTTACGGATCATAAGAACCTGTCCTACCTTAGCGAAGCTAAAAGATTGTCTTCCAGGCAGGCTAGGTGGTCACTGTTCTTGTCTCATTTTAATTATATAATAACCTATAGGCCAGGCGACCGGAACACTAAAGCGGACGCTCTGTCCAGACAATTCGAGACTATTGACAAACAGGAGATTGATGTCACTCCTGTCATTCCCCCAGACAGGATAATAGCAACTACTATATTGTCTATTTCCTCGTCCCTCTTGCAGGCCATACAAGCGAAACAGAGCATGGCACCTGGCGAGAGGCCTAATGATAAATTGTTCGTTGACGTTCCCGAGAGACGGGATATTCTGTCACTGTATCACGATACTAAGACTGCTGGACATCCTGGTATTTCCAAAACAGTGTCAGCCGTTTCTCGGTATTTCTGGTGGGATACCTTACGTAAGGATGTTACTGACTATATAAGTGCTTGTTCTACTTGTGCATGTATGAAAACCTCTCGTAGAGTTCCTTGTGGGCTGTTGCATCCGTTACCCGTTCCCGAGAGACCTTGGTCTAATCTATCAATGGATTTTATTGTTGAATTACCCCCTTCGAATGGTAACACAGTCATCCTAATGATAGTAGATCGGTTTTCCAAAATGGCTCACTTTGTGTCTCTTCGCAAGTTGCCCACTTCCAAGGAACTGGCTCTTATCTTCGCTAAAGAAGTGTTTCGATTACATGGTATTCCCTTATCTATTGTATCCGATAGGGGTAGCCAATTTATTTCCAGGTTCTGGAAAGCCTTTTGTTCGGAGATGGGTATTTCCCTCTCATTTTCTTCCGCTTACCATCCCCAGTCTAATGGAGCTGCTGAACGTGCCAACCAGTCTCTGGAGCAGTACCTCCGTTGTTTTGTGTCTCACCATCAGGACAATTGGTCTGACCTGCTTCCTTGGGCTGAATTTGCTCGGAATAACGCCACTCATGATTCTTCCGGCAAAAGCCCTTTTTACGTTGTCTATGGCCAGCATCCCGTTGTTCTTCCGGCTGCATTCTCCTCACAGGGCATGCCAGTTCTGGATGAGCATTTGGCTGGTTTGCGTAATACTTGGGAGCAGGTTCAGCGTTCTTTGGTGGACTCTGCTGCCCGCCAGAAGGCTCAGGCTGACAAGCATCGCAGAGCGGCTCCTTCCTATGTTGTGGGGGACAGGGTTTTGCTTTCCACACGGAATATTCGCCTCCGGGTGCCTTCTATGAAATTGGCTCCCCGCTTCATTGGTCCTTATCGCATTATACATAAGGTTAATCCCGTTTCTTATGCCTTGGGTCTGCCTAAAAATCTGCGTATACCCAATGTATTTCACACCTCGTTGTTGAAGCCTTACGTACGCAACCGCTATACCCGGAGTACACCCCCTCCCCCTCCTGTCTCTGTGGAGGGTCATGAGGAGTTCGAAGTGTCTGCTGTTATTGACTCTCGTTTCCTCAGGGGTCGGCTTCAGTACTTGGTACATTGGAAGGGTTATGGGCCTGAGGAGCGCAGTTGGATTTCTGCGGATGCTGTTCATGCTCCCCGCCTTGTACGTTCTTTCCATTCGCGTTTTCCTGCCAGACCTGGTCCTGCCCGCCCGGAGGGCGTGTCCTCAGGGGGGGGTACTGTAGCGGTACTTACCTTATCCGGGGGCCGGCCGCGGTCCTCTCTTCAAGCCGCGCGCGGTCCTGCGGCTGCACGAGCCGCGCGCGGCTCATCCGACTGCTCAAACAGGAAGGCGGGCAGTGACCGCGAGAAGCGGTCACGTGTCCCGCCTGCAGCTAAGAGCGCGCCGCGAATCTCGGGCGCGCTCTTAAAGAGACAGTGGGAGCCTAAATTGCAAAAAGGCTCCCATTGGCTCCTGTCACGCCAATCACCCCATACACTTACCTGTTGGGGGAGTGGAAGAGACAGGAGCCAATCACGTTAGTTTGAAGGCTACTTATACTTACCCTTTTCCCTTAGTTCCTTGCCCTATCGTGGTTTCTGCTACAGTTCCCTTTAGTGCTTGTTGTATTCAGTTGTGTTTCTCCGTATTTGACCTTGGCTTTGTATTCTGACTTCGTTTTCGCTTTATCCTTGTCTGTACTGTTTGCCGGCTTGCTGATTCCTGTGTACCAGACCCCGGCTAGTTCTCGTTTACGCTGTCTCTTTGTGCCCTTGACCTCGGATCGCTCCTGACTCTGTACTTCTCCTTTACGTCGAGTCCGGCCACTCTAAGGTCCGGTAGACGTATCTCTCCTCTGTGCTGTCTTCTGTTTTGCTGGATCCTGCGTGTAGGGGTATATACACGTTACACTTTTGAGCTGAGGGGTGTTAGGGTGAGACTGTTGGGTGAGGGGGCTTTCAAGAACAAATGATAAGAGGTTGTGATCTAAGAGAGGAAATGGAGTGTTGTGGAGCTTGGAGAGAGTGCACGCATTAGAAAAAATAATATCAAGGGTATTGCCAGCTACATGTGTGGGAGTATTACCCCACTGTGATAGGCCAAGAGAGGAGGTAATAGTAAGGAGTTTGGGGTGAGAGCTTGTATTTAGAGGATTTAGGAGGGGTTTGTGGAGAGAGACTGGATGTATATGAGTAAAGTGTATGTGATGAATACAGAGATGAGGAAAGTAGAGTGGGAGCAATGAAGATGGTGTCAGCAGGACCAGGTAAATAAGAGGATAGAGAGATTTTAATAATGAGGGGGAAGTGAGGGACAAAGTGAAAAGTAGAAGGGAGAACATTATTAGGACAATAGGTGCTGTGTTTTAAAGATATGGAAAATTGAGCTGTAAAAATCATAGGGGAGGTTAGAAGGATTAAGGGTTAAAATGTATTCATTTAAGATATTTCAGGTGTGGAGGGGTTTGTGAACGTGATTGGTTTGTCAGGAAAGCCAGCTAATTTGAGTGATCTATAAGTGTAATGTGTTGGGTGGGTGGGAAATGATTATCCAGACATGCTACCTCTGCTTGTGTTTCATCACACCTTGCACTTTCTGTCCCATTGTTCTAAGAGTTTAAAGCAGGGGTAGTCCACCTTTTAATACCTACCGCCCACTTTTGTATCTTTGTTAATGGTAAAATTTCCTTACCGCCCACCACTGCTGCAGTAACTAATTTTATAGTGCAAGTATGATATTTTTTTTTTTTTAGAAAGGATAAATATTTACTTAAATGGATCTATTTTTTTTCCATTTACTATTCCACTTTTTTCTATGTGTGTCTGTGGGGTGTGTGTGTTTGAGAGATGTAGTATGTGTGAGGGGTGCAGTGTGTGTGTTTGTTAGGGTTGCTGTGTGTGTGTGAGTGAGAGAGAGAGAGCTGGGTGTAGTTTGTGATGGGGCAGTCTGTGTGTGTGTGTGTGTGTTTGTTTGTGAAGGGTGCATAGGGTCTATGCTGTGTGTAGGTGGGTGAGATGTGAAAATCTATCTTATTATCTCCCCCTCCTTTCTTCTTGCCTATTACCAGCAAGGTGGTACATAATGCAAGTCCTGGTGGTCCAGTGGTGGCATGTTCAGGCCCACCGGGAGTTTTCTACAGCAAACCACCCACCTGAAATCCCAAAGCGCCCACTAGTGGGCGGTAGGGACCAGGTTGACTACCCATGATTTAAAGTAAAAAAATAAAAAGAGTATCTGGGAAAAGAATAGAAAATATGTGTTTGTAGGATCTGCCATGGGTGGAGTTACACTTTCAGCCGCAGATGGGCAGCATTTCATAGCAAAACACTGTGCATACCGATTCCAGGCATCATGACCTCTTCAAATCACTGAACTGGTCATGGTGCTTGGAAAAACTCTTTAAGAAAAACTCCTTTTTTGTCAATCTCTTTTTTTATTTTGGTGCCAGCAAAGTCTATGAAATATGGATCGACAGTATAGAGTACATACATCACTGACATGAGCAGTATAAACGTATGAACAGGGGGAACAATAAAACTAAATATCTGTAAATAAAAAAAATAAAAAAAATATGTGATGTCTTCTTTTTTCTAAAACCTTTTTTTCAGGCCCAAATAAGGCCAAATTAAAATCCATTAAGCCCGTTGAACTTATAAAATAAAAAAGACCTGAGCTCCCCCCAAAAAAATCACGCCAAAAAAATAATCCTGACGCTTAAAGTCTCACTATTTAGCTATCAGAGCACTCTTATTGGTTGGCTTCAGAGCATTGCATGAAAAAGAGAAATAATGCTAAGAAAACAAATTAAACTAAACAAAAATGCCATAATGAATGTATGCAAATAAAGTGTTCCGGCAGTTCTATCCAACACCCTCTTGGGCATGATTAAAGACCAGGGAAGTGGAGAGCTAGTAGAGACCCAATGTGCCTCCAGCACCGGGTTCATAGCCTCTCTGGGCCAAAGGACAGGACACAACAGCCCACAGGATTGCCTGCAGTTATATCCACCATGCTTCTCTTTTGGGGCGCTCCGGGTATTTTGCATAGTTACAGAGCGCTTGCTGCATCTGGGTGCCACTTTGCTGCGGTGCTCCCGCCGTTTCTTCAGGGATTTCCTGGAGCGTGAGCTGTGTATGGGTCGGATGGTCCCTTGAATCTGCTGCTTGCAGAAAGTCAGCCTTCCAACACCTTTGCGTCCTGCAACATGTGACACCTGAGTTGGTAAGTCGGAACAGGGAGGAGTGGGGTGCTGTTGGACCATGGTCAAGGAATGAGAGAGCTCGGATCTTGTAGCCAGCCTCTGCCAAAATGTTGCACATACACAATCAAAGGTCCCAGTCAACATGATCGTGGATGGTAGGCATCTTGGTATCACTAGATAAGTGCCATAACAAGCAGTGTTTTTCAAAGAGGCTAAACAGCGACAGACTTCGTAGTGTAGCTTGTCTTGGTCACTGTAGGATGGGATGACCCCCACCGACCCAAAGAGGGGTGATACAGAGCCCAGTATCATTATCTTGGGCAGGTCAGGGATGAGACTGAAATTGAGGTTAACTTCAGGGTCTTTATTTGTTATCTTAGACATTATAGTAAGAACAGGTTATCCTATAATTGTAGTTATTGGAAAGATAGATAGTAAACAGAATATCTGAAATTACAGGGAAGTAAGTAGGCTATGAAATAAAGGATTTAGACAACAAGTCCAAAGTGGAAATAAGATAAACCTATAAAAGAAGTTATAGGAAGGATAATTGAAGATAAACCTAGAAGAGAGATTATAGGTACAGTCAGGGCTGGACTGGCCCACCGGGAAATGGCACATGGGGGGCTGCATGTCTACTCTATGATGTGTCCATGCTGGAAATAATGGGAACCCCCTCCCTCAGTCCTCCTGTAACAAGGAAAATAGGGGAAGGAGAAGGAGGGAATGGGAAGGGGGGGAGGGGAGACAAATAGAGGGGTAATAGAAACACAGGGGAAGGGGGGACACGGAGTTTGAGGGGTAATAAAAACACAGGGGAGGGGGGGGGCACAGAGACTGAGGGGTAATAGAGAGACACCAGGTTGGTGGGGTGGGACAAAGAGACAGAGGGGTAATAGAGAGACATTGGGCAAGGGGGGGCACATAGACAGATGGGGTAATAGAGAGACACAGGGGATTGGAGTACAAAGAGACAGAGGGGTAAGAGAGAGACACAGGGAGGAGATGGGGAAGAGAGACAGGGAGGAGATGGGGAAGAGAGACACATGGAGGAGAGGGGGAAGAGAGACAGGGAGGAGAGGGGAGAAAGAGACAAATAGAAGGTTTGTTGGGGGGACAAAGAGACATACAGTAGGGAAGGGGAACAAAGTGACACAAGATTTGTGGGAGGCAACGCTGGGCTGGGGAAAAAGAGAGAGAGTGGCTGGGAGAAGAGAAAGAGGCACACAGAGTCTGGAGTTATAAAGAGACACACAGATGAGATTTGGAAGGGGAGAAAGAGACAAAGTGGCTGGGGCTAAGAACAACACAAAAGGGGCTGGAGAAGGGTTACAAGAAACACACAGGGACTGGGATGAAGTAAAAGATGCACAAGGGTCGCTGTAAGAGAAAAAAAGGAGACAATTGGAGACAAGATACACTAAACGAGGTAAAGGTAATAGACGTAAATTGATGTGATCCTGACAGTAATACATATATATATATATATACCGTATTTTTCGCTCCATAAGACGCACCTCACCATAAGACGCACCTAGTTTTTAGAGGAAGAAACCCAGAAAAAAAAATATTCTGAACAAACTGTCCCATAGTGTTTCTTACTATGGGACAGTTTGTACAGAATATTTTTTTTCTCCCTGTCCCATAGTGTCCCCCCCTCCCATAGTCTTCTCCTCTCTCCCATAGTCTTCACTCACCCCCTCCCCATAGTCTTCATCCACCCCCTCCCCATAGACTTCATCCACCCCCTCCCCATAGACTTCATCCCCCCCCTCCCCATAGACTTCATCCCCCCCCTACCCATAGACTTCATCCCCCCCCCCATAGACTTCATCCCCCCCCTCCCCATAGACTTCACCCCCCCTCCCCATAGACTTCATCCCCCCCTCCCCATAGACTTCATCCCCCCCTCCCCATAGACTTCATCCCCCCCTCCCCATAGACTTCATCCCCCCTCCCCATAGACTTCATCCCCCCCCTCCCCATAGACTTCATCCCCCCTCCCCATAGACTTCATCCCCCCCTCCCCATAGACTTCACCCCCCCTCCCCATAGACTTCATCCCCCCCATAGACTTCATCCCCCCCCATAGACTTCATCCCCCCCATAGACTTCATCCCCCCCCCATAGACTTCATCCCCCCCCCATAGACTTCATCCCCCTCCCCATATTCTTCTCTCCCATACTGTCCCCCTCCCCTTGTCCCATAATTACTTACCTGTCTTGTAGCGTTGGCCGGCAGCACAGGGCGCACCGCGGTAGTGGAACTTGAATTTCATGTTCCGGTTTCCGGCGGGACTGAAAGGAAGTGCGCACTCAGCTTGAAATTCAAGTTCCACTACCGTGGTGCGCCCTGTGCTGCCGGCCAACGCTGCAAGACAGGTAAGTAAACCTTCATATTCGCTCCATAAGACGCACAGACATTTCCCCTCACTTTTGAGGGGAAAAAAAGTGCGTCTTATGGAGCGAAAAATACGGTATATATATATATATATATATATATATATGCATGTAATGAGTACGTATTGGCCCAGTCTTGTTGCTAGTTGCATACTCATGCACAATAACATATTCAAAGTGAAGAGCGCACCCATAGAACTTCAAAATAAACAAGATTACTTCATTTTTTTTAGTTGTGCAACTGCAGACATTCAGCATTTCAGTCCCATTACTAAAATGTCCTTAATAGGCCAAAGTAGTTGTACTGAAACATTGATTACATGCAAATGTATGTCTACTTAAAATAAAGGCGCTCTTTTGTTTATTTTGAAGCCATATTTGCGTTCTTTCATTGGAGTAAGAGTTTTCAATTTGCGCGACACATTATTGGGCTGGTATAGAATTTCTTTCCAGGGCTGCTTTTAGTTCCCAGTCCGGCCCTGGGTACAGTATAGAGGGATAATAGGAAACAGGATTTAGGCAATATGCCACAGAACAGGATATAAAGAAACAACTAAACCGAACTAGACAGATGTATTCTATGTAAAGAATATTTAAATAGAACAGGATCCTGACATCCAGGCAAGTACTGAGGAGCTGCGAAGTGAGGAATCAGCCGCCTTCCCCTCTCCAAGTCACCCAGCAGGCCTCAAAGAGTCTCACTGCAGATTATACCTGACTGAGAGTGTAAGGTCAGTCTCGAGTGGTGGCAGTGCATTTAGTGGACCTATGTGGTTCAGTTAGTTGCAGATAACAGACAATTATTGTGTTTTTCAGGGTTAAAGTCCCCATTAATTTGAGGAGCTCCACCATCGTGTGACCAGCTCAGTCGGCAGCCAGGCCCCACCCTGCCCCCCCAACTCCAGAACTCCTTTTATATTAGTTTATTTTATTTAGGCAAATGTACTAAAAGAATCGTTATTCAGTTATGTATTTCTGTCTAGACTATGGAATGGATTTTACATTTTCTAACATGACAGAAGGCTTCGTATTTGCTTAAGTCTCTCTTTACTAGAACTCCACAGCAGCACAGAAAACAACCAATCAGAAAAAAGTTAGGTACTATAAAACTCCCCTCCCCATGCATCATTTCCTCTTTCTTTGCTGCTCCACAGTCAGTACAGGTCAGAGTACCACTGCCTCCTGCTTATAGTGGGTGGCTTTGGGATTTTAATATGATTTATTTATGATTTATATTTATTATATTTAGTTGTCATATATATTTATATTATACATATTATATATATATATTATTTAGTTATATTTTGTTATATTTAGTTGTCATATTACCTCCTCTTTGCTTCCCCTGTTTCTTTGGGGTGTGTGCCTTTCAGGGTGGTGGTTTATGGGGGTTCCCTTGCAGTCAGCTTCCCCCTTCTATTTTCACCCTTCCCCCACCCTCAAGCGCCTGCCTGTTAGCCCTCCGTGGGCTATGGGCGCTCCGCTTGGGGTATCAGGAGACTAGCTGTTTGGCTGCCTCCTCTGGCTCCCCGAGCTGCAGTGTGAGCCTGCCGGCGCCCGGGGTAACTCGCGGTCAGATGCGAGTACCCGGCGGCCGGGCTGCTCACACACGTGGCCGCCTAGTTGCGGCTGGCTCCCTCTAAAGCCGCGTGGCTCCTTTGATGCAGGGACAGCTCCTTCTAGCATCCGACCGGCTAGAGGAGGGTGCGCCTGCCCGCGGCCCCTCCTCTGCCCACGGTGGTCGGACATCGAGGTTTTTTTTCCCTGGGGTTCTGGCTCTGTAAGATGGTGCTTACAGAGCCAGTTTGCCTATTGGATCAGGGGTAAGCTTCTATAGTATCTCAGTGGTAACAGCACTGCAAACCTGCCTCCATGAGTTTGAATCCCCTATACATCAAGAGCCCAAGCACTGCTGCCTTACCATCCAAGAGGACACCAGTACACGGGCACCTCAATATGATTGAAAGGGTGAAGACCCTAAACCTCATACTCTGAGGGGCGAGGTTTTTTATTATGAGGATCCCCGGGCGCGCCACCACGGTTCACACCAACCCGGCGGCGGCACATCTCTGAAGAGAATATTGCACAAGCAGGTACCATTGCTCAGACACCAACAGGGGCAACTAACCATTTAGCTGCCTTTTCGGTATCCATCTTAGGTATTGGTAGTTAGTCTTACTTCTTGTTCAGCTCCTGACCCTTTCAGTTGGGTTTACTCGACTTGCTGTTCCGATCTGCTATTTACCTGCTCTCCGAGGTACGTATTTACCGTTATCTACATTATTTGTTGTTTCTTGGTTTTCGAGCCTTCCAATTGTCCTATCGCTCGGGTCGTCGAGAGGCCTGACTTGACCTCATCGGATCTCCCGGGCTCTGGTGGATTGCGGAGGACGTCTCCAGCTTTCCTCAGGCTACCAAGGGTCATTTTCTTTTCTTTGGTTTTTACTATATATTGGGGCTGATGTGTGTTGTAGTCCTTGCTGCTTAAGCGCAGGACTTCTCTTTTTGTATTTGTATTTACTTTGTATCACACAGCCTGGTTACAATGCTGCTACCCATCCCATGTGTTCCCTATTAAGGGTTAATAAGTAAAGGGGTGTATATAAAAAATACCCCTTTCTGTCTCATTAGAGATATCTTTGCCAGAAGCTCAAGGAAGCAGGCTGAAGGGTCAGTGTTAGGACCCGCTTAGGGGGGTCTGCCTTGACGTTGGCAGGCGGGCATCCCTCCAATGGCCATTGGAGCAACTAAATGACCTCCATTTGTCTAAATATACATAGGGATTAAGGAGAAAGCGCAAGTAACATTTTCTTTTCTTTGGTTTTTACTATATATTGGGGCTGATGTGTGTTGTAGTCCTTGCTGCTTAAGCGCAGGACTTCTCTTTTTGTATTTGTATTTACTTTGTATCACACAGCCTGGTTACAATGCTGCTACCCATCCCATGTGTTCCCTATTAAGGGTTAATAAGTAAAGGGGTGTATATAAAAAATACCCCTTTCTGTCTCATTAGAGATATCTTTGCCAGAAGCTCAAGGAAGCAGGCTGAAGGGTCAGTGTTAGGACCCGCTTAGGGGGGTCTGCCTTGACGTTGGCAGGCGGGCATCCCTCCAATGGCCATTGGAGCAACTAAATGACCTCCATTTGTCTAAATATACATAGGGATTAAGGAGAAAGCGCAAGTAACATTTTCTTTTCTTTGGTTTTTACTATATATTGGGGCTGATGTGTGTTGTAGTCCTTGCTGCTTAAGCGCAGGACTTCTCTTTTTGTATTTGTATTTACTTTGTATCACACAGCCTGGTTACAATGCTGCTACCCATCCCATGTGTTCCCTATTAAGGGTTAATAAGTAAAGGGGTGTATATAAAAAATACCCCTTTCTGTCTCATTAGAGATATCTTTGCCAGAAGCTCAAGGAAGCAGGCTGAAGGGTCAGTGTTAGGACCCGCTTAGGGGGGTCTGCCTTGACGTTGGCAGGCGGGCATCCCTCCAATGGCCATTGGAGCAACTAAATGACCTCCATTTGTCTAAATATACATAGGGATTAAGGAGAAAGCGCAAGTAACATTTTCTTTTCTTTGGTTTTTACTATATATTGGGGCTGATGTGTGTTGTAGTCCTTGCTGCTTAAGCGCAGGACTTCTCTTTTTGTATTTGTATTTACCAAGGGTCATTACTTCTTGTTCAGCTCCTGACCCTTTCAGTTGGGTTTACTCGACTTGCTGTTCCGATCTGCTATTTACCTGCTCTCCGAGGTACGTATTTACCGTTATCTACATTATTTGCTGTTTCTTGGTTTTCGAGCCTTCCACTTGTCCTATCGCTCGGGTCGTCGAGAGGCCTGACTTGACCTCCTCGGATCTCCCGGGCTCTGGTGGATTGCGAAGAACGTCTCCAGCTTTCCTCAGGCTACCAAGGGTCATTACTTCTTGTTCAGCTCCTGACCCTTTCAGTTGGGTTTACTCGACTTGCTGTTCCGATCTGCTATTTACCTGCTCTCCGAGGTACGTATTTACCGTTATCTACATTATTTGTTGTTTCTTGGTTTTCGAGCCTTCCAATTGTCCTATCGATCGGGTCGTCGAGAGGCCTGACTTGACCTCCTCGGATCTCCCGGGCTCTGGTGGATTGCGGAGAACATCTCCAGCTTTCCTCAGGCTACCAACGGTCATCCTGGACCCGGCGCACACGCACGGGATCCGGGCGGTCAGTTGGTAGTTCCCATCATTGTTTCCGTAGGTTGCTTTTTCTCACCATCCCTTTCTGTTATTAGGATGGACATGGCCCGTGGCTGTATACTAATCCATCTTCCATCGGTCTGGTTTATTGCCAGTTAATTCAAACTCAGGTGAGCGATTCAGAGAAAGGTCTCGTGGCCAGTGAGAGACCCACCTCAGGATCTCAGTCTTATGCTGATATTAGTGAACGGCGTACCCCTGCAGTTGGTCACCCTGAATTTCTAAAGGACTCTGGTTTGGATTACAAGGGGGTGTGACCTTCCATCACCTCAATCCGAGAATGATAGTTTACTTTCACAAACAGAGCGAACCCCTCTCATATACGGAACCGAACACTGATCTGTTATTAGAGGGTGCAGCCCTCCCTCAACCTCAGCCCGTTACTGATCTGGATACAGAGGTCATGTTTTGAGTGACACATTCTCGTAGAGAGAACCGGTCACGGAGGTAGACTCTACTGTCTGGTTATTAACGGGTGCGGCCTGCTCAACCAGACGCTGACACAGAGTTCGGTCACATTATTAGAGAGCGCGGCTCTCTCATACACTCAACGCACTACGGTGCCGTCCATTTGTTCATCACACAGGCTTGTACCTGTACAGGACAACGATGACTGCATAGAGGGGCGTCCCTCCTGCATTCAAATAGATCTTACGACCGTGCTACCGATTTCGTTATAGAGGGCTGCCTGATCATGCAGGATACATATTTAGACTGGATCCCTCTATTTCACCTTCTGTATGGATCTACTGGATTCAGACCACTGTACACCACACGATAAATACTCACAGAGGTATAACGGGGGGAGACTCCCGCTTATTTACACACACTCCCTGAGACGGTACGGCTAACGGATGAGCCTCAGGTATACAGAGTGCAGGTTTTGGTATATTCTGCGCTATATGAAACAGATAATTGCATTCTGTTTCGGATATCTGGACCATTGCCGACAAACTGCGCAGACAGTTTTTTCCCAGATCAAGATGACATGAAATACTGAGACCTTCAGGGGGCAAACGAGCACTGCATTGCTCGGGTTACAAGACTAGGGAAGGCCCTCTACCCAGTCTGCAGGTGCTCCGTACGCATGGAAAGTCCGGAAACCCTGGTTGACTTGAGTCCCCTGGTCATTACAATCTCGGAATAAGATGACAGGACTGCCCCTACTCCTCTGAGCGCATATCTGGAGAACATGGTTCGGAGGTGGAGGGCCCTCCGTCTATACTCTATATCCCTCGCGGGAGCCGTCTTGGTTTGGTTTCTCACTAACCCACCTTTTCATCTACCATCGAGAAGCCCTACGAGACTCTATAGAGGAATCGGGGTGCCCCGACTCCTACACGGACGTCAGAGTCGGGTTGCAACCTACCGCTGGGTTGTAGCAGACTCAGGATGTGTAGCAGACTCAGATAGGGCTGCTGACATTCTCAATCGAGACATCACATGATTCGGACGGTTGAAGCTAGACCCTTGTTTTTTATTTTTTCGTTATATCTGCTCTCTGGAGTCAACTGTTGTGAGCGAAGGAACTTTACGCCTTGCCTGCGTATTGGAGGACATTATGTTTTCGCGGGACTCTAAGCTCAGAAGGGAGGTATCCCTCTATAGGGAGACCTTGACTTTGGTTATCAAACTCACATTCCTCGGTCCCTTGACCTGGGGCCTACTCTGGGAGATACGCACCTGGACAGTCAGGGGTGCAGGGACCTAGGGGTCTCACTATGTTATACCCTATCTTGTAGGTGGCATGTAGACCAGGAACCCCTACACGAATTTTGACTGGTCGGGCATGGAACAGGATCGTTCTACGGGTAAGCGGATTATTTCACTCTCTCACTACAGCACGTGAGGACTCTTCGCTGTTATGCAGATCTCAATCAACATTGGGTCCGTACATCATATCACTCTTAGACAACGACATATCTGGATGGAAATCTCAACTCAGGTTTACGTTTCCCATCCCTCTGAATATTTCCGGGATTCACTATCTCCAGAAAAGTCGACCACCGTTCCATCACGCAAGTTCAGTTGGGACCCTGATTGGATGGCCCTTGTGGAGTTCCTTATCTACTGCAGTTGCGGGTTGCATAGTCCATTTGGAATACTGGATTCACTTAGGATACGGCTAGTTTGACGCACTCTTGCCTGCTTTATAACTGTATTCTCGAATGAGAATACCCACCGGGTAGGTCAATAGGGAACAAAAAGATCCTATTGAGTTCTATGACGGAATTGGTGGTAGGCTTAGACGCATTACTTGAAATGGGAGATTTACCTACAAGGCCACATTGCCTGGTAACCCTGGCACGATCTGAGGAGTCACCGTCCACATCAAGAGTCGAGACCGGGTGGCAGTTTCTTCTCACGGCCCTAAGTCTGCAAATGACCTTCGACAGTTTACACCTAAAGGAAAATAGCAGCTCATGGACCGGCTGCTAGGAAACAGGTCACAACCCCACATACAGTGGATCTAACAGCGGATAGTGTTTTCCCATGTTTGAGGTGCCTCGACAGCTGGCATCTTCATCGATCTGTCTTCTGTCACTCCTCGCAGTTGGAAGGTCCGTTTGCGATGGCTCTAGTACCAGCGAAACAATCAGCGTTGTATTCGTTGGCTGAGCGTTAAAACAGCAAATACGAAGCCTCCTGTCATGTTATAAAATTGTAGATTATGCTAGCTTTAGTGTACCTATAATCTTAATTTTATTAATGACAGGAGGCGAGTATTTCCCACCCTTTCTTATCCCTCCCTTGTTTCATTTTATAGTTTGGGTTCATCAGGTACGTATGCAACTCTGCTTGTTGTCTCTGCTACCTGTCACTTGTTCTTATGTCTATTTTTTCATAAGTAGGGTTGGGATCTATGCAGGCTTTGGTATTTTTAGTTGCTACATTGGGTACCTACATGTTTATTCAGAGTACATTTCATTGGATAATCAACCTGTTCGATTCTGTTTTTCTCTCGTTTCAGTTTACAGTCCATCAACGCTATCTGGTTCGGCAGCTCTTTTCGGATGGTGGACATTGTTGTATTCATCGTATCTAGGACTTCGTTTCTTCCCCATTATGTTTTCTGCCTTGTGATCTGTTTTGTCGCAGCTTGAAAGAGGAAATGATGCATGGGGAGAGGAGTTTTATAGTACCTAACTTTTTTCTGATTGGTGGTTTTCTGTGCTGCTGTGGAGTTCTAGTAAAGAGAGACTTAAGCAAATATTCGCCTCCTGTCATTAATAAAATTAAGATTATAGGTACACTAAAGCTAGCATAATCTACAATTGTCTGCTGTACTTAATTTAATCTGAGAACATTGGAGGTCCTCAATGAAAGCAGCAGAAAGTGAGATAAGTCCTGGGTATATACACCTATCCAAGCAGCGGTGTTAACATACTTCTAGCTTGTTATGAGAAGTGCAAACAGGATGCCCTGTGTGTGACTAATTGACCTGGTAGTTTTGATAGTGGGTGACCTTTGAGTTTGAGCTTGATTACTTGCAGAAGCAGCTATGGCATTAGTGTTGTAAAGGGGGACAAAAAACCTTATCCAAGTCAACCATAATTTCTCAGTGGGGGAGAGCAGACCTAAAAAAATATGCTTTAACCCCTTAAGGACCAAACTTCTGGAATAAAAGGGAATCATGACATGTCAGACATGTCATGTGTCCTTAAGGGGTTAATCAGGGCTGTCCAACCTGCGCCCCCCCAGCTGTTGCTGAACTACAACTCCCATGATTCCCTGGCTATCTGTTTCATTGAAAGAATCATGGGAGTTGTAGTACAGCAACATCTGGGGGGCCGCAGGTTGGACAGCCCTGCTTTAAATGCTTTCTTCAGATATAGGAGAATTAAGTCTTCATTACAATTTAGGATTAAAAGTTGTGTAACTTCCCCTTGCCCACAGATTTACTAATCACTGAGCTTAAAGACTTGAAAACATGCACTCAACTGTTTGATGGGAAATGTTTGGAACAATAATTCCAATAATTAAAAAGCTCTTTCCAAAATAATCTATGTGAAGATGTCTGAAAACCATTTCTTTACGACTTTAGTTTTATGATGCTGAGGAGTGTCATCAAGAGGGCAAACGTTAGTAGAGAGTGAGTAAACTTGTTCCAAACTTATTATCTTGTTCCACAGTTGTGGGTTTACATTTTGTCTGTACTCTCACTTTAGGAGAGTGATACAAAGGCCCAAATTGAATGTCCAATTCTATGTGAATTCATCTGGCCATAAAAAATAAATAAATACATTTAAAAAAAAATCCATGCTGTTGAATGCTTTTTAAACACTGATTGACAGGAGAAAACCTTTATTATTCGCATTTATGTAGTGCCAAAATATTCTGCAGCACTTTACAACTATACAAAGGGGATATTTTGAGGTGAAGAAGGATTTTCTCAAACAAGCTTGCAATCTTTGAGGAAGGCAGATATATATTGTTAAGTGTCCTCCCAAGAACAGGTGGTCTGACGGGGAGTCAAACCTTGGTTTCCTAGTTCTAAGCCACGTTACCACTGTTGTAACTAACACTGCCCTTCTTCTGTGTGACTGGTCTAACATGTATTGTGTTATTTTTCACCTCCATACCTACCATGAACCTACTACCAACTTAGAATCATCAGGGTGCCAGAATGCCCTAGGAAGAGTCAACTTAGACCTGTGCTTCTTGCACAGTGATGTCATGATTCTATGCCATTCTCTGTTAAATTCATTCAGGTTCTTGTAATTAATGAGTGCCTATTTAACCAATGTCACTCACTGGCTTGCATCTTTGCTCGATTATTGAATCACCATGTTTCACCTTGCCATTTGTAACCTCGTTGCCTTGCAGCCTCAGCTCGCGTGAGCACAAAATAATCCTTTCAGTTATCCTGTTCATCATTGACTATAGACTTCAGGTTAATGTTCATGACTACTCCCTCACATTGTCCTTGTTATCCATTGTTGATACCTAACCCTGGATCTCATTTCTTAATGCTCTCCCAGGTTGCCTCTTCATGTCTTCTGCCCAACTGGAATCAAACCTCCAATATCACTAGTTGTCTACTTTCTTGGAATATCCCATTAAGAACCTGTGAGGTAGGTCAGTCTCCCTTGGGGAGTTTAAAAGGGGTAAGGGGGGAGGTGTCACATTCCTCATTAATTACTTCACTGCTTTTCTTTTTTTTATTTAGTTTAAAGGACCACTCTAGGCACCCAGACCACTTCAGCTTAATGAGGTGGTCTGGGTGCCAGGTCCCTCTAGGATTAACCCTTTTTTTTTATAAACATAGCAGTTTCAGAGAAACTGCTATGTTTATACTGAGGGTTAATCCAGCCTCCAAAACCTCTAGTGGCTGTCTCATTGACAGCCACTAGAGGCGCTTGTGTGCTTCTCACTGTGAAAATCACAGTGAGAAGACGCCAGCGTCCATAGGAAAGCATTGTAAATGCTTTCCTATGCGACCGGCTGAATGCGCGTGCGGCTCCTGCCACGCATGCGCATTCAGCCGATGACGTCGCGAGGAAGGAGGAGAGGAGGAGGAAAGCTCCCCGCCCGGCGCTGGAGAAAGGTAAGTGTTAAACCCCTTCCTCTCTCCAGAGCCTGGCGGGAGGGGGTCCCTGGCACTATAGTGGTCCTTTAAATACAGTTGAGTCGCAATATCGGGATTAAAAAAAAGTCAGAGGCTTCCGGATAATCAAAAATTGTATAATGGAAGTTTCAGTAAAACGAAGACTGCTGTTATTGTGTGCGGTTGTTTTGTAACATGAAGACTAACTGTCGGTTTAGTTTAATCTTGTTACAACTCTCCATGCTGGAAATGACCTGTACAACATTTGCTTACAACAATCGCAAGAACAGTTGAAGAGCAGTCACACAATAAATCCGCACTCGCCGACCGTTATTGTTGGGGTCCAATGCACAGTATTAATGACTGCAACAATAGATTTTTCCAAGACCGTTTAATTTTAATTATTGCTAGCTTAGTTAACAGTTTGTCTTTTCTATTCAATACTACAATTTTTTACTAACTCTCTAACTCTGCTAGAAGTAGGGATGCACCGGAATTTTGGCTGCCGAAAATGGGCCTATCCCGTTTCGGCCGCAAACTGGTCAAATTTGCTGAAATTTAAAAAAAAAAAAAAAAAATTCTTTTTTTTATATTTTTTCTTTTTGTAGTGCATAATTTAACAGAAATGCTTGCATTAACAATTCAGATGATTATATATCACAATGAAAGATAGTAATGATAACATGAAAAGTCAATAATACTGCACTTGGGACGGGGGGGAGAACACTATGGGATAGAGGAAGGAGGATGAGAACACTATGGGACAGGGGAGGGGGGAAAGAACACTATGGGACAGGGGATGGGTGAGAAAAGAAAACTATAGGACAGGGGAGGGGGGGAAGAACACTATGGGACAGGGGAAGGGTGAGTAAAGAACACTATAGGACAGGGGAGGGGTGAGAAAAGAACACTATGGGACAGGGGAGGGGGGAAGAACACTATGGGACAGGGGAGGGGTGAGAAAAGAAAACTATAGGACAGGGGAAGGGGGAAAGAACACTATGGGACAGGAGAAGTGTGAGTAAAGAACACTATAGGACAGGGGAGGGGTGAGAAAAGAACACTATGGGACGAGAGGGCTGAGAAAAGTACACTATGGGACAGGGGAGGGGGGAGAAAAGAACACTATAGGACAGGGGAGGGGGGAGAAAAGAACACTATAGGACAGGGGAGGGGGGGGAAAGAATACTATAGGACAGGGGAGGCTGAGAAAAGAACACTATGGGACAGGAGAGGGATGAGAAAAGAACACTATAGGACAGGGGAGGGGGAGAAAAGAACACTATGGGACAGGGGAGGGGAGGAGAAAAGAACACTATAGGTGTCATATAATTACTGTGACTCTGCTCCCCTGAAGTTACTTTCTCATTCAGAAGTAAGCTCCTCCCATTCTGATGACAATTCACTGACCTGCTTTATAAGGAAGCCGGGCCAAACTCACTTTGCGGAGTTATTTTGAACCAACCTCAGTCTCCACAAGGAGGTCCCTTGTTTCGCTGCTACTTCAGTATCAATAACCTACAAAGACTCCTGTATCTAAAGAGACTTCAAACATTCTATTTGTTGCTGATCCCTATAATCTCTGCTACAAGGGGGCGGAGCCTGACTAGCAAGCGAGTAAGACGTGCTCTGCTCGAGCTCCCGCCGGACGGCAACATAAACACCCGAAATCGAGGGGTGCAACCCTGAAACACCCGCAAAACATGGCTACACAGCTTGGGGAACCCGGTGCACACCCGCAGATGCCTGACTTGCCAACCGGAATGCCGGGATCCGAGGCGGCAGACTGTGGCCTATGAGAGAGGACGGGCTGGGAGGACGGCCGCTTCCCACTCGCCGCCCAGAGCCACAGACAAGCACAAATCATCCCCCCCCCTTTGGACCAGTGGGGGTTAACCCGGTCCCCGCCACACAGAAACAGCGCGGTCCCTAATCTGCTGTTGAAGCCGGCAACCACAGCCGACGGACTGGAGTAGCAGGCCTCTAAGATGGCGGCCACAAACGACGACTACACTCATGGAAAGCAGCAGCAGCCTGCATCACCAGATCTCAATCTACCAGTGAGAGACTCTCTGGACGCAATTTTTACTAAGTTCTGGACTCAGCTACTGGCCCGCACATGACTAGCTGCTGCCATACCTCTCACTGTCCCACCTACAGCACTTGCAAGCAGCCCCAAGAGGATTGGGAAACCTCTGATGGGCATCAAAAAACGCCAAACCCCTGCATCTCGCATGAGTCGCCCACCTGGACAGAGGGCAATGAGGGGATTGATCCGCAGGTACCGGCCACACAAGCGGAGGGCCGCAGACACCACACGGAAACACACACCAGACCCATGCACAGCCCAACTCACCCGCCCGCCGGGAAAGACCCTGGACCTGAACGGACCCCAGGCTCGTGGCAGGAAGGCACCAGCCCTCACACTAACCCAGGGCCGAGGAGGCACCATGTCCACAAAGGGCTGCTCAGCCGGCTTGCTGTATATCCTCGACTGCTCCTATACTCACTGCGTACAGGGATCGGATGATATGTCTGGCTGGGAGATGCAGCTACAGTGTGGGGTTGGAACTGCACACAACGGGACTAGAATACGTATAATGTACTTGGACACTCTACGACCTAATTGAGCCTTATGTAACGTATTGCCACACCATACACCATCTTCCACTACATACACTGCACAACATGCTCGCATCCTACGGTGGTATTAGCTTACAGATAAAAGCAACACTACACTTACTTATTCACCCTGCTTTGATAGCGTGAACGCATAGGGAATGAGCACTTTCAATATAACTAATATAAAACTAACATAATTTGCAAGCGCATTATAATCGTCTAACTTGCTGATAATAACCACGTCATGTATAACTGTCTCTCTTTAACTCTTGGGCACAATCATTAGACATGCTAGCATTGGTTGTTTTCCACCTGCATAGTTAAGCATCTATTATTTCATTTTCGCCTTGGCGTTAACTTTACTGTTATTTCTCAACGGTACACATCACGCTGATTCACATGTTAGTTACTGTACACCACTGTGTAGAACAACTTGATAGTCCTAGCAAAACTCTTTTATACCGTTTATATAAATATCAGACAGTCAGTTATCAGGTTATATACAGGCGGAAACAAATAGACCAGCATTAACTCAATTTTTTTCTGTCTCTGACATTAGCATGTACCGTTTAGTCACGCATACCTTAGCAGATTAACATAATTTATTTTTATTTTATATTTTGCATGTTTACGCTCCAAGCTTTAATGACAACTCACTAAGTCTACCTATTCTGTAAACTTACTATTAGTCTCACTAACCAGCATACATAGTGTTTTTTGTTCTTTGTTTTTTTTTAAGCTACTGCAAACCGTACTACCAGATATTGCTATATCAAAGCTTAATATGTATAGCCTCCCTAGCTAGTACCTACTTAACTTAACCCTAGCAACGGTTAACTCTTGTTATATTAACTCCTTAAAATTGTGCATGTCAGACAGGAAAACTCATATGTTAATTGATATGTCAATCTACTGTCTACGTTTTCTCTCAACAAAACCTAAAAATTGTGCCGTCTATTCATATGCCATGTTTTGATTATTGTCTGTTACCGCTTACGACTGCTATCGTGGCTGAGTAAGCCTATTGTTATACCTTGCACAACAGAAAATAAAGAATTAAAAAAAAAATCTCTGCTACAAATACAGGAGGCTCTGGAGAAACCTTAAGTATACTTAATCTAAATAATACTACAACCTGCAAATAAGGATTACCAAATTCTATGTTCCATTTATCAAGTGTAATTACTACTACAACCTGCATATAATGATAATCAATTTCTATGTTCCACATATCAAGTTTAATTATTGCTGCAACCTGCACATAAGGATAATCAATTTCTATGTGCCACTTATCAAGCTTAATTATTACACCAATTGCATTTAAGGATAATAAATTCCCTGTGCAATTCATTTTCTTTAATTATGAATTGATTGTAGAAACCTATTTGTTTAAATGCGGACATTATTATTATTTTTTTTCTCTCAATGCAAACAAGAGAATTGCATAAAGTATTCTTTTTCCTTTTTGCCAAAACTGGAAGTATGAGATAAAGTGTCTTCAACTTGATTCAATAAGAGATAATAAAACCTCTTAAAATATATATTGGATGTTCTTTTTGTTTTTCTTAAAGGTATAGTACTACTAATTAATTCTGCAGTTGTGTTCCACAATTCTCTGTCTAACATTATTGAATCATAACAATAGGACAGGGGAGTGGTGGGGGGGGGGGGGGGAAGAACACTATGGGACATGGAGGGGGGGGGCAAGAACACTGGGACAGGGGAGGGGGGGTAACACTATGGGACTGGGGAGGAGGAACATTAAAGGCGGGCACTAAAAGAGAAGGGAGAAGGGAAGTTTTTCATATTAGATTAATCAAATTAATTAAAAAGTCTAATATTAATAAAATTTTAGGAAAAATACTTTTTAAAAATAATTTGGGGAAAAAAAGTCATTTTTAGTTTTGGTTTTCGGCCAAGGACATCCTGAATTTTCAGTTTTGGTTGCGGCCCAGAATTTTCATGCCGGTTAATCCCTAGTTAGAGTATATACTACAATTATGTGCCCTAAAAGAAAAAAAGAAGTACAGTGATAAATATGTTAAATATGGGTTCACATGCTACCTTGGCCGTGTTGGAATTGGAAAAATACAGTGTTTATTATGCAAAATCAATAATATATTAAAAGAATTACATTTTTTATATGCAAAAATGAATAATACATTATGAAAGAGTAAAATGTCAATTATGTTCGGGGGAGGTGTGAGACTAAATAGGTTAAGAACCTCTGTTCTATCTTGTTTGTCTACTTGTTACTTTATTGTTATAACTACTAATTTTATAGACTGACATACTTGGTTTCAATTGCTTCTCTATGTTAGACCACTCAGTTGGCTGTATCTGTTCTCTCTTCCAAAGCCTGCCATTTTATTATTATTTATAATGCTCCAACATATTTTGCAATGCTGTATAATGGTTCAACTAACAGATGTGAGGATATTTATGGGGTGATAAATATTAAAATAATATTTTATAAAAATTATCAAAAATGTATTTAATAATTTTTATTATATCAAAATTGATATCTTGGCACTGTATCCCCGAATAATGATAATATAAAGATGAGAATTACTCACGATTTACATTTTTTTAGATCCTAGAGGAAGCTCATTAGAGGATTTTTACTTCACACAGTGATCACAATTTAATTATAAAAATATAATTTATTGTGACAAAAATAATATAAATCATAATAATATGTAACATACGTGACAATCAGTGAATATTTAGGATTAACATAGGCATGCAATATGGCAATGGTTAAAACACAATACAGTGTCTAAAAGTGACCAGTTGTCATAATTTATGATAGGGCACTGTTTAGAAACCAACTCACACAGAAAACAGAACTTCGCAAGAGTGCAGCACAAGGCAATAAAAACTCTGACTGACAGTCAGATTACACTGATTAACCCTTCCACTGCTAGTTACAATCCCAATAGGCTAGATATCCTGTTATGTTGTAACTTTACAATTAAAGTACTGTTCATACCAGATCATTTACCATTCCTAGGACCATCCAATAAGAATAATTCTACCAGATTTTACGTTAGCCAAATTTTAACTTTCCTAAATAAGATTCACTATCTTATATCAGAACAAGTCAATTTTTCTGGATAAAGTGTGGCATGCTAACCTTTTGGTAAATTTTACTGTTAATATATTGTTATCTTTATTCCACCTACAGGAATGGAATTTTTATAACCATATCTTCCTTAGCTAATTAAGATTTCTAATGATTGAAATCTGACCAGGATTTATCGATATATATTCCTGCTATTAGTAAAATTAATTTAATTAAATAAAACCAGCATAATTACCAGTTAGGTTGTAGATTGTCTTATCAGATGTGTAGATCTGTCCCAGGAATTGAATGCAAGTATGATGTATAGAGAATTGTATGGACAATAGAAAAGTTTTTGTTAGTTGGGAAAGTAATAGTAAAAATTAGGTGTCCATGAGAGTGTTGTTTCTTGAGTGCAGTCCAAGTGTTTCAAAGAGAGTTTGAGTGTGGTTCAAAAAGTATCAATGTCCCAAAGACTATATGTTTGAATCTTTGAATCTTTGAATGTCCCCACTTCCCTTTGTCCTTACTTTTTAAAGGGCCAAACTCTCTGCACGTCACTTATTGATAGGACCAATAGGGAACCGTAGGTGTGTTTTCCCTACCGACTATCATCTAGATTTTGGTCAGTAGATGGCGCAATTACATCACCAAAATTTCTTGTCAGGGGTCCATTTGCCTTTTTGCATAATGGGTTAACTGTATTTGATAATGCTTTTTTTTGCATTTGCTTGTCTATTTTATGTCTGCTATCAATCGTAGGACATGTCACTTAAAAGCATTGGTTCACTTTTATGCCAGACAGAGTGTCGGCAATTCCAATCGTAATTTTAGAATTGACACCTCCTAACCTTAATTTCACCCGAAATCTTACAATGGGACGTTGTAAGATTTTGTTAGTTATTTATTTTATTTTTTTTAGAAAGTAAAATTAATTACTTAGTGTTATCTGTCATTGGTGTCTGGTTTTCTTGTGTGAGACTGTGTTTAAGATTAATTATATTCCACTAACATTATTCAATAATATGATATTTCTTCATTGATATTTATCCATGAATAGTCTATATTATTAACATAATACTAATTATATGTGATTAATATAAAATAGTAAGTTAAGTGGATAGTGTGTGTATAAGTATATATAATTATATATACATTTGTCTCTGGGTTAGTATTCCATCCCCCCATATCTGCTGTGAGACATCATGCCTTATCACTTGTTTACATAACGCATTCCTTAGCTCAGACTTGAATGAATAGAGTGATAGAAATGATTTTTGTGTCTGTCTTAGCCTTGTAATACAAATATGGAGTCACCTCTGTTCTGAGTGTGACTGGCAATATACTTTTAATTTCTGTCTTAACACAAAATGTCTGTCGATATAAATAAACTAACACAGACAAGTCTTTAAAAAGACCAATTGGACCCACAGGAACAAGGGGGTGTAGAGGACCCTGCTCAAATGAACTTACATTCTAGAGCAGGTTTCCCCAAACTCCGGCCCTCCAGCTTTTGCCGAACTACAACTCCCATGACCCTTTGAATTAACTAGATAGCCAGAGAATCATGGGAGTTGTAGTTCGGCAATATCTGAAAGGCCGGAGTTTGGGGAAGCCTGCTCTAGAGGGAGTGGGTAGGATATATTTCATGTACGGGAAAGGTAGGTTGATAGAATAGTCTTTTTCTTTCTCAGGAGTGGAAGCAACTTTGGCTACTAAGGTGCAGGGAGGGAAACCAATAAACATTTTAATTCATATACTTTCCTAAAGAAGTACGTTTTTAAATATTTTTTGAAGGAAGAACGGAGACTGGATGAGTGTCTGAAGGAGTAGGGAAGAGAGTTGCATAGGAACGGTGCAGCCCTAGAGAAGTTTTGAAGGCAAGCACCAAAGCTGCGAGTACAAACAGAGGATATATATGCAGGTCTTCGGCAGAGCACAGAGGCCTGGACAGGACATACTTGCTCATTAGGGAGAATAGGTAGGTTGGAGCAGCATTATGTAGAGATTTGTAAGCAATATCAGAATATCCAAGTTTCTCTGCTGAGTCTACTGGGTGACTTAAGCAGCATACTGCTCTTTGGAACTTACACACTCTTTAGTCCACAGTTGAGCTCTTCAACTGCACTATATTATAGATCTCCTAAACAGTCAAGCCATTACCAACAATCAACAATAGAGATTCTATACTGAATATTTGTGTATTCCTCCAAATTTTCCCAATATCCTCTACTGTCTTCACAGACAGCAATGCCTGCCAGCTGGCTTCCCCAGCTCTCTCCTTTGTTAGGCAGGCTCCGCACTGACAAGTGCCTGGCACATGGGTCCCCTCAAGCTGGTTAACAGTCAGGCACTGCATAGACAATGGTGCCTGCCTCTTGGTCCCCCAGCTCACCCCTGCACACCCAGTGTTTGAAGTGGTGCCTGCCTTACTTAAGTATTAGAAGTCCCCTCAGACCCTGAGCCCAGTACTCTAGCCACCTAGTGATAGGTATCACTTCAACAGCAGGTGCCTATCAATAAAGCAGCCTGACCCCCTGGACACGCTGCTCATTTATTTAATTTAACTTATTTAGTTATAAAAAAAATTACATAACTCAAATTATCTTCTTTATTTTGCTGTAAAATAATTTTAAAAAGTAATCCTTTGGCGACATCTTGTGGTTAAATTCTATATTACACATTGTATTTTTAATTTATCTTCTTTCTAAATTAGGGGTAATCAACCTGGTCCCTACCAGAGGCGGTTTAGGATTTCAGGTGGGCGGTGGTGGGTTCTGCAGAAAATGGTGCTCGATGACCGTGGACCAGGGTGGGCAAGGGAGATCCTTTCATCTCCCCTGCTGGCCCATGCAGGGCCAGCTGTCAAGATTGGGTAACCCACGCACACAGAGTATAGGAAAACAGTAACCAGAGTGAATGAATAAAAAGAGAGAAGGTACGTATACCGGACCTTAGAATGGGCTGGTTGACGTTTGCCCTAGATAGGCGGAAAATACAGAGTCAAAATAGCAAGCCAAGGTCAAGGACACCAGAGATACTCAAAAACGAAAAAACAAGCCGCAGACAGGGAACCAGAAAATCAGAATAGTCAAATACAAAGCCGCGTCAGTAACGAGAAGACCAAAACAACTTCACAGTAAGCACTCTCGGGCAGAATAAACCACGATAGGGCAATGATCTCCTGAAAGAGGGAAGTTTAAATAGGGAGAACAAAAATCTTCTTGGACAGCATCATCACCCCGCACCAAATCACTCAAAGGGATGTGACCTGTGAAGGGCAGATGATGTGTCCCAATAATGTGACCTGTCACTTTAAAGCTATAAAAAGCCTGCACCCACAGGGTCCTGTAATTTCCAAGGACTCTTGTCGGTGGTGCAAGGCTGCCAAAAAGATCAGGAACCAAACACCGCATGGTATTTACTGTGGCCAGAAAGGCGTGGGAACGGAGACTTCGTGGCTGCTGCACAGCACCCCCTGGAAGCCGCATGTGCTGCCCGGCATACCGACACCAGCCTTGCTGTAAGCCCTCTCGGGCTGGTGAGAAGATCAAAGAGGGAGGGAAGGCCCTAGGAGGCTCTGTGTTCCTCCTGTGAGCAGGCTGGTCGGAGCATTGCTGTGCATTACCATGGCAATGCTCCGAAACAGTGCTGTGCTCGCAGAAGGACTCTTGAGTCAGCCTGTAGCTGGAGGAGCTGCATTCTAAAGTGAACATGCCACCACTGGACCACCAGGGCTTGCAGCATTATGTTCTCCCTGGTAAAAGGTAAGTAGAAGATAGGGGAAACATCTCACCCACCTACACACAGCATAGACCCTGTGCACCCTTCACACACAAACACACACAGCACCCATCACACACACACACTGCCCCTCTCACACAGACACAGACCCTCACATGCACTGCCCCCTCACACGCACTGCCCCCTTCATACACACACTGGACCTCTTACACACACTACACACACACACAGCACCCTTAACACACACCGCACCTTACAGACACACATAAAATAAATGTAGAATAGGAAATAGAAAAAAAGGTAAAAAAAATTGATAACATTTAAGTACATTTTTTTTCTATAAAACCCTTCTTTCTAAAAAATTGTTTTAACCCCTTAAGGACACATGACATGTGTGACATGTCATGATTCTCTTTTATTCCAGAAGTTTGGTCCTTAAGGGGTTAAAAAATATAAAATATAAAAATATATAAAAAATACAAAATTAGTTACTGTGGCACTGGTGGGCAGTAAGGGAATTTTACCATCAACAAAGATACAAAAGTGGGTGGTAGGTATTAAAAGGTTGACTACCCCTGATCTAAATTACCAACATATTTAACTCGTCAAAAGGAATCTGTCTATATGGTTTATTCCCTGTAGATGGCATTGTCCTCATATTTTCAAGCTAATAGTGCCGTATAGACATATTTCTATTAATGATTAAAAAAATGTTTCATTAAATCAATGTGTCCTATCTAGCGTCCTTCCAACTTGAAAGTTCACCAGCAGCCTCTGTCTGGGGTCCTTTAGACCATACTGCATTGTGGAGTTCTGTATATTCCTCTGAATCAGAGAAGCCATCATAACGAAAAAATAGAAACATAGAATGCAACGGCAGATAAGAACCGTTTGACCCAGCTATTATGCCCAATTTTCTTAAAGGGACACTGTACGCACATGGGCATCCGCAGGGAGGAGCAATTTTTCAGCTTATGTCGATATTTTTCTTTTGAGATTCAGAATACACTACAATATGGCACCGGACCGTAGGTGGCGTTGTGTATGGAGATAGGCAGGGATAGGAAGCTACATCCATGCTTCTCTCTCCTGACTGAATCTGCAGGGGAGCAGCACAGAGTGCAGCCAGCAACTCCCAGACTGCAGAGACAGCCCACAGATCAGGTAAGTGAGGGATGGGGGGGGGGTAGCTTATAGATCAGGTAAGTGAGGCATGGGGGGCAGCGTACAGATCAGGTAAGTGAGGGATGGTGGTGCAGACTACAGATCAGGTAAGTGAGGGATGAAGGGGCAGCCTACAGATCAGGCAAGTGAGGCATAGGGGCATGGGCGTAGGAACCGGGGGGATGGAGTGGAGTGACAAGAGTGACAAGGGAGGGAGGGAGGGGGAGAAAGAGAGTGACAAGGGAGGGAGGGAGGGAGGGAGGGGGAGAAAGAGAGTGACAATGGAGGGAGGGGGAGAAAGAGAGTGACAAGGGGGGACGGAGGGGGAGAAAGAGAGTGACAAGGGAGGGAGGGGGAGAAAGAGTGACAAGGGAGGGGGAGAAAGAGAAAGAGTGACAAGGGAGGGAGGGGGAGAAAGAAAGTGACAAGGGAGGGAGGGAGGGGGAGAAAGAGAGGAGGAGTATGACAAGGGAGGGAGGGGGAGAAAAAAAGAGAGTGGCAAGGGAGGGAGGGGGAGAAAAAAGAGAGTGGCAAGGGAGGGAGGGGGAGAAAAAGTGACAAGGGAGGGGGAGAAAGAAAGAGTGACAAGGGAGGGAGGGAGGGAGGGGAGAAAGAGTGACAAGGGAGGGGGAGAAAGAGAAAGTGACAAGGGAGGGAGGGGGAGAAAGAAAGTGACAAGGGAGGGAGGGAGGGGGAGAAAGAAAGGAAGAGAATGACAAGGGAGGGAGGGGGAGAAAAAAGAGTGGCAAGGAAGGGGGGGGAGAAAAAAGAGAGTGGAAAGGGAGGGAGGGGGAGAAAAACGAGTGGCAAGGGAGGGAGGGAGGGAGGGGGAGAGAGAGTGACAACGGAGGGAGGGAGGAAGGGAGGGAGGGAGGGGGAGAAAGAGTGACAAGGGAGGGAGGGAGGGAGGGAGGGGGAGTAAGAGTGACAAGGGAGGGAGGGGGAGGGGGAGAAAGAGAGTGACAAGGGAGGGAGGGAGGGATGGAGGGGGAGAAAGAGAGTGACAAGGGAGGGAAGGAGGGAAGGGGAGAAAGAGTGACAATGGAGGGAGGGAGGGGGAGAAAGAGAGTGACAAGGGAGGAAGGGAGGGAGGGGGAGAAAGAGAGTGACAAGGGAGGGAGGGGGAGAAAGAGAGTGACAAGGGGGGGTGGAGGGGGAGTAAGAGAGTGTCAAGGGAGGGAGGGGGAGAAAGAGTGACAATGGAGGGGGAGAAAGAGTGACAAGGGAGGGGGAGAAAGAGAAAGAGTGACAAGGGAGGGTGTCACGTCTAAACATTTGTTATGAAGGAACACAACTGCAGATTTCGTATAGTTTGAATATTTATTAAAGAAAGTAAAAGGTAAAGACTTTAATTCCAATTTACAGGTACTGTAGCTTTAAGTAGTAAACGATAACTGAAGTCCACAATTACAGGCACTGTAGCTTTAAGTAGTAAATGATAACTGAAGTCCACAGTTACAGGCACTGTAGCTTTAAGTAGTAAACGATAACTGAAGTCCACAGTTACAGGCACTGTAGCTTTAAGTAGTAAACGATAACTGAAGTCCACAATTACAGGCACTGTAGCTTTAAGGAGTAAACGATAGTAAATTGCAGACACTGAATCAATAAGGAGTCTCTTAGTAGAGTTAACGGTTTAGGTGATAAGTAATTACAATAGCTGTTCCATACTTTAACTGAAGCAAGACAGATGCAGATAACTGATATGAAGTATGAGTTGAAGTTAGCTGTAACGGGATTGTTTTTACCGAAGGACTTTTGGAGACAGGTAATAACAGCTTTTAGATGCAACTCTTATCACATTGGTTTTACTTAGCTTCCGGCATATAGAACACTGGTTCCCGAGATCTCCTCAGAGGCGTATGAAGAGTGTTTAATCTTTAGTCGTGGATGAGGAGAGGTGAAGGGAACTTTGCAGAGTCTTTCAGTCCGGTCTGGTAGCAGAGGCTTTCACAACGAAGTTGTAGCCGGGTTGTGAGTAAGGAACGTAGTTCAATAATCCAGCCCTGATCAGCTGGTGCAGTCAGATTAAATAGGCAGACCGTGTCATAAAGGGGTGTGGCTAGGCTCCGTGGAACCAGGAAGTAAGAGGATACCATAGTTAAGGCATGACAGAGGGAGGGAGGGAGGGAGGGGGAGAAAGAGTGACAAGGGAGGAAGGGGGAGAAAGAAAGTGACAAGGGAGGGAGGGAGGGAGGGGGAGAAAGAGAGTGACAAGGGAGGGAGGTAGGGGGAGAAAGAGAGTGACAAGGGATGGAGACAGATTGACATCCATCACACACACACACAATCACACAATCATGCAATCCTTACACACACAGAAACACACAATGCATTCCTTACACACACTCAATGCACCCGTGCACACACACACACACAATCACACAATCATGCAACCCTTACACACACAGAAACACACAATGCATTCCTTACACACACTCAATGCACCTCGTACACACACTCAATGCACCCCTTACAGACACACACTGCATCCCGTACATACACAGAAACACACCTTGCAGCCCTTACACATACAAACACAGATTCACACAATGCATTCCTTACACACATATCAGGACATCCCCTACACACTCCACCCCCTGTGAACAAACTCATTGGTGGAACATGAAGGTGGATCCTGGGACCCAGACCTTGAGCTGTGTAAAGGGCCCCCCAAAAATGGAGCTGCTTCCCGTTCTCCCAGAACATTGATTTTTGTGACCACAGTTACAAACAGCCTCCAGAGAGCCTGTTCTACACCAGACCAGTGGAGCCAGACTGCAGCTAGAGCCCATCATCATCCTCATCTGGTTGTAAGTAGGCAATATAGCATATTATTCGTGGCACTAATCTCTAATTTACCTCACATTAAAGAAACACTATAGTCCCCAGAACCACTGCAGCTTAACCCCTTAAGACCGCAGGACGTACTATGCCGTCCTTATTTTGGTGGCTCTAAACGCCGCAGGACGGCATAGTACGTCCTGGGCGGTCTTCAGCCCCACGTGGCCGGCGGAACATGGCCGCTGCAGATCGCGGTCGGGGGGCATGCCTGGCCCCCCAGGCAGCCCCCCTGTGCCTGGGGACCGCGGTCTGCAGCTTCCGATCGCAGTGACAGGCTGTCACTGCGATCGGTATTTACCATGTGTCAGCCGATTTTAAAATCGGCTGACACATGGAGCCGGCGGAATTCTCTGCAGCAGATCGCGGTCGGGGGACATGCCTGGCCCCCCAGGCAGTCCCCCTGCGGTCAGTGACCGCGATCTGCAGAGTATGATCGCAGGGAGAGGCTGTCTCTGCGATCTGAATGCAGAGACAGCCTCTCCCTGCGATCTGATCGCAGTGACAGCCTGTCACTGCGATCAGAGGTTACTATGTGTCAGCCTATTGGCTGACACATAGTAACTGCAGGCAGGATCCCCCTGCAGATCGTGGTGGGGGGCATGCCTGGCCACCCAGGCACTCCCCCTGTGGCCAATTACCGCGATCTGCAGGAGGTGATCACAGTGACAGCCTGTCACTGTGATCACTGATCCTGTGTGTCAGCCAGTGATGTAAAATCACTGGCTGACACTGTCTCTGCCCCTCTCCTCCCCTATTAACCCCTTAATGTAAAAAAATAAATAAATTAGAGTTAAAAATAAAATACACTTACATCATTTATATATATATTATATATATGATCTATATATAATATATATATATACGCACACATTTACACATACACTAAGTGTATTTTAATATTTATATATATAATTATATATATATATATATTAATATCAAAATACACGTAGAAGGATATTGATTAAATATATACATAATTATATATATATATATATTATAATAAAAAAATATGTAAATACGTAAAAAAAATTAAAATAAAAAAATAAATAATTAAAAATATATATGTGTGTAATTTCGTTCTAACTGTATTTTGATAATATATATATATATCTATCTATATATATATATATATATATAGATAGATAGATAGATATATATAGATATCAAAATACACGTAGAACGAAATAATATACCCAAGTATATACGTATACATCACTATATGTATACCTATATATAAATAAAAATAATAGTAAAAAAATTATATACATATATATACATATATATATATATACACACACGTGTATATATAATAATTTTACATATATATTTATGTAATAATTTTACATAATTAGGTATCCTAATTAATTACAATTAGCGGGACCTGCCTAACAACCCAGGCCGAAAGTATAGGGAATTTAATTTGCTAGCACTATATTTAACCCTATAACTTTCCAAGACACTATAAAACCTGTACATGGGGGGTACTGTTTTACTCGGGAGACATCGCTGAATACAAATATTTGTGTTTCAAAACCGTAAAATTTATTACAACAATGATATCGTCAGGGAAAGTGAAATTTATTGCCTTTTTCGCACACAAACGGCACTTACACTGACGATATTTTTGCTGTCATACTTTTTACTGTTTTGAAACACAAATATTTGTGTTCAGCAAAGTCTCCTGAGTATAACAGTACCCCTCATGTACAGGTTTTATGGTGTTTTCAAAAGTTACAGAGTCAAATATAAGGCTTGCGTTTCAGTTTTTTCACAATGAAATTCGCCAGATTGGTTACGTTGGCTTTGAGACCGTATAGTAGCCCAGAAATAAGAATTACCTCCATAATGGCATACCATTTGCAAAAGTAGACAACCCAAGGTATTGCAAATGGGGTATGTTCAGTCTTTTTTAGTAGCCACTTAGTCACAAACACTGGCCAAAATTGGCTTTCAAATTAGTTTTTTGCATTTTTCACACACAAACAAATATTAACGTTAGCTTTGGCTAGTGTTTGTGACCAAGTGGCTACTAAAAAAGACTGGACATACCCCATTTGCAATACCTTGGGTTGTCTACTTTTGCAAATGGTATGCCATCATGGGGGTAATTTTCATTCCTGGGCTACCATACAGTCTCAAAGGCAACATAACCAAACTGGCAAATTTCAATGTGAAAAAACTGAAAAGTGTAACATGCTATATTTGACCCTGTAACTTCCCAAAACACCATAAAACCTGTACATAGGGGGTACTGTTTTACACCTGAGACATCGCTGAATACAAATATGTGTATTTTATTGCAGTAAAAGCAAACAGTATTATGACATTCACAGTTAGAATGTCACATAGAACTAAGAAAATTAAAAAAAAATCATATTTTCTCTCATTTTTTTATATTTTATTCATATTACGTTATGTTCCATACCTAAATATTGGATGTTAAATGAAAGCCCTGTTTCCCCTGAACAAAATGATATATAATAAGTGTGGGTGCATTTAATATGAAAGAGGTAAATTATTGTTGAACAGACATATAGTCAAAATCTGTGGTTTGTTTACATTTTTTTTTGTTCACAACTTGTACATTTGGCTGCGGTCTTAAGGGGTTAATGTAGTGGTTCTGGTGTCTATAGCCTGTCCCTGCAGGCCTTTTAATGTAAACACGGCGGCACTCCAGCACTGGCGTTAGTTAACATTGCAGAAAAATAATTGGAAAGGGTTAGGGGGGGCTACTAATAAGGATAGGGGGAGAGGGGTAGGTAGAAAAATAATTGGAAGGGTTTAGGGGGGCTACTAATATGGATGGGAGGAGGGGGGAGGTAGAAATATTATTGGAAGGGGTTAGGGGAGTACTAATATGAATGGAAGGGGTAGGGTGGGTTCTAATATGCATGGAAGGGGTTAGGGGGTACTCATATGCATGGAAGGGGTTAGTGGGGTACTAATATGCATGGAAGGGGTAGGGGGTTAATATGCGTGGAAGGGGTAGGTGGGGTTCTTTTGTGCATGGAAGGGCTAGGGGTGGTTCTAATATTCATGGGAAGGGTAGGGGTGGTTCTAATCAGGAGGATCCCGGAGCTGTATCCGGGTAAGTAAAACCCCTTCCCTGTAGTGACCCTTTAATGTTATTATTTAATCATTTATATAGCGACTGCAAATTCCGTAGCGCTGTACAATGGGATAAACAACTCCTAGTTTACCCGGTGAGTAAAATTGCTATCCCCCAGATTTGTTTGGGTTCCTACGCCCATGCATAGGGGGGAAGCCTAAAGATCAGGTAAGTAAGACAGCTTACAGGAAGGGTCAGAAAGGAGCAGGAAGGTAAGTAGAAGAAGGAGCAGAAAGGAGAAGGAGCAGAAATGAGCAGGAAGGGACATTAAAGGAACACAATAGGGTCGGAAACACAAACATGTATTCCTGATCCTATAGTGCAAACCCCATCATTTAGTGGCTTGCACCCTTAGCCCCCTTAAAAGTTAATAAAACTCACCCTATTTCCAGCACCACGCGGGTCTGCTGGTGCTGGCCCCGCCCCGCATTTTATTCAATGCATCTCAATGAGGAAAATTCAGCGCACACATGCAGAGCGTGGAGACGCTGAATGGCACTGCTGCCTACTGTGCATCACTGAGCCAGTAGGCACCTCCAGTGGCCATCTGAGGAGTAACCACTTGGAGGATTCCCTAGGGGCAGTGAAAATGCCTGAAGGCAATGATTATACTCACCAGAACAACTACACTAGGCTGTAAGTTGTTCTGATGACTATAGTGTCCCTTTAAGGAGCAGAAAGGGTCTGCAAGGAGCACAAAGGTAAAGGAGGAGAAGGAGCACAATGGAACAGAAAGTGTCAGCATGGAGCTGGAAAGGGCAGCAAGGAACAGAAAGGGGCAGGAAGGAGCTGGAAGGGGCAGAATAAGCACAAAGGTAAAGTAGGAGAAGGAGCAGAAAGTAACAGAAATGAGCAAGAATGGTCTGCAAGGAGCATAAAAGGTCAGCAAGGAGCACAAAGGTAAAGGAGTAGCAATAATCAATAGGAGCACAATGGTAAAGTATGAGAAGGGGCAGCAAGGAGCAGAAAGGGACAGAAGGAGCACAGAAGTAAAGGAGCAGCACGAATCAGAAGGAGCACAAAGGTAAAGTAGGAGAAGGAACAGAAATTAGCAAGAAGGGACATCAAAGACCAGAAAGGGTCAGCAATGAGGGGCAGAAGGAGCACAAAGGTAAAAGAGCAGAAATAATCAGAAGGAGCACAAAGGTAACGTAGGAGAAGGAGCAGGAAGGGTCAGCAAGGAGCAAGCAGAGGCAGAAGGAGCACGGAGGTAAAGTAAGAGAAGGAGAACAATGGAACAGAAATGAGCAGGAAGGGTCAGCAAGGAGCAGGAAGGCTCATCAAGGAGCAGAAAAGGGCAGCAAGGAGCAGGAAGGGGCAGAAGGAGCACAAAGGTAAAAGAGCAGAAATAATCAGAAGGAGCACAAAGGTAATGTAGGAGAAGGAGCAGGAAGGGTCAGCAAGGATCAGGAAGGGTCTGCAAGGAGCAGAAAGGCTCAGCAATGAGCAGGAAGGGACAGAAGAAGCACAAAGGTAAAGGAGCAGAAAGAATCAGAAGTTGCACAAAAGTAAAGTAGGAGGAGGGGCAGCAAAGAGCAGAAAGGGGCAGCAAGGGTCAGCAAGCAGCAGGAAGGGTCTTCAAGGAGTAGGAAGGGACAGAAGAAGCAGAAATAATCAGAAGTTGCACAAAGGTGAAGGAGAAGAAAGGGGGCAGCAAGGAGCAGAAAGGGGCAACAAGGAGCAGAAAGGGACAGAAGGAGAACAAAGGTAAAGGAACAGAAATAATCAGAACTTGCACAAAGGTAAAGTAGGAGAAGGCTCAGAAAGTTATGGGCAGCAAAAAGCAGAAAGGGTCAACAAGGAGCTGGAAGAGTCAGAAGGAGCACAAAGGTAAAGTAGGAGAAGGAGCAGAAAGGAACAGAAATGAGCAGGAATGATCTGCAAGTAGCAGGAAGGGTCAGCAAGGAGCAGGAAGGGGAAGCAAGGAGAACAAAGGTAAAAGAGCAGAAATAATCAGAAGGAGCACAAATGTAACATAGGAGAAGGAGAAGGAGCAGGAAGGGTCAGCAAGGAGCAGAAAGGAGCAGGAAGGGAAAGAAAAAGCACAAAGGTAAAGGAGCAGAAAGAATCAGAAGTTACACAAAGGTAAAGTAGGAGAAGGGGCAGAAGGGGGCAACAAGGGTCGGCAAGAAGCAGGAAGGGTCTGAAAGGAGCAGGAAGGGACAGAAGAAGCAGAAATAATCAGAAGTTGCACAAAGGTAAAGTAGGAGAAGGAGCAGAAAGGGTCAGCAAGGAGCAGAAAGGGACAGAATGAGCACAAAGGTAAAGGTCTTGGTGCAAACTTCCATCACTCTTAACCCTGCAGTGGTAATTATTGCAGTTTTTGTAAACTGCAATAATTACCTGCTAGGGTTAACTCCTCCTCTAGTGACTATCTACCAGACAGCCACTAGAGGGACTTCTGGGCTTGAAGGCGACTTTGGGTCGCCAAAACAAAACTGGAGCTCCTCATGCTATGCATGAGGACTTCCAGCGTCACCGGAATCATTATTCATTGCTTTCCTATGAAGAAATCATGATGCGAGCGCGGCCACTGCCGTGCATGCATGTTAGGTCTTTCCCGCGGCATACTTTGACGCGGAAGAGCGTGGGCGGAGCTGAGCTAGCACAAAGGGACATTGGCACAGAACCCAGGTAAGTGACAGAAGGCATTATTAACCCCTTCTGCACCACGGGGGTGGGCCTTGACAAAGTGGGAAGCTATAGTTCCAGGAAAACTAGTTTGTTTTCCTAGCACTATAGTTTCCCTTTAAGTCTAGGATAGCCTTATGCCTATCCCACGAATGCTTAAACTCCTCACTGTGTTATCCTCTACCACTTCAGCTAGAAGGCTGTTCCATGCATCCACTCTCCTCTCTATAAAGTAATACTTCCTAAAATAGTTTTTAAACCTTTGCCCCTCTAATTTAAGACTATGTCCTCTTGTTTTTATTTTTTTAGACCATAAATGCCCCTATCTTGACCCTCGTCATGTCCAGTGTAGTCATGGAAGTCCGTGGCTGCACAAGACATACCTCTTTTAAGTACTCAATGCCTCTAGCCTCTAGCCCAGCAAAACAACCTTTTAAAGCTGTTTTAAGATATACACCCAATGAATACATGCATGAAAAATTCATTCATGTAATTCATTGGTGGCATATCTACTAAACAGTAATTTTATTAGGGGGTAGGGAGTTGCCCATTTGGGCAGAGTGTTCCTTTAAATAATTGTTACTGAATCGCTTCAGTATATTTAACTTTGTATTGGTGTGAAAGGAAGAAGGTTTATTGAATTCAAATTTATATACAGATTTAAAAAAAATCTACTTTTATTTTTTGTCAGGGAGAGAGGAGGTGAGTGGAGGGGGGCTGTGGAAGGTGCAGGGATGGAGTGGGATCTGTGTGGGGAGGGAGGGTGATGCTGCAGGGGGGGCACAGCAGAGGGAGGGTGACTGTCAGCGTGCCGGGGAGGCAGGGGGAGAGGGGATCTGTACAGGGGAGGGAGAGAAGATCTGTGCAGGGAAGGGAGGGGGAGAAGGGATCTGTGCAGAGGGGGGGGGGGGAGAAGAGATCTGTGCAGGGGAGGGAGGGGGAGACGGGATCTGTGCAAGGTGGAAGGGTAGAGGGGATCTGTGCAGGGGGAGATGAGGGACTGTCAGGTTGCAGGGGAGGCAGGGAGTGAGAGGATTTGTGCAGGGGAGGGAGGGATAGAGGGGACCTGTGCATGGGAGGGAGGGGGAGAGGGGATCTATGCAGGGGAGGCAGTGTGAAAGGGGATGTGTGCAGGGGAGGCAGTGAGAAAGGCTGTGTGTGCTGAGGATGCAGGGAAAGAGGATATCTGTACAGGGAGGGGGCTGTGAAGTGGGAGAGGGGATCTGTGCAGGGGAGGAGAGGGACTGTAAGTGAATCAGGGGGAGAGGGGATCTGTGCAGGGGAGGAAGGGGGACTGTCAGGGAGGCAGGGGGAGAGGTGATATGTGCAGGGGAGGCAGGGGGAGAAGGGATCTGTGCAGAGGAGGCAGGGGGAGAGGGGATCTATGCAGGGGAGGAAGGGGGAGAGGGGATCTGTGCAGGGGAGAAAGGGGCAGAGGGGAACTGTGCAGGGAAGAACACCCCGGTGAAGGTGTTTCTGCCAGGCTGCTCTTCTCCTCACTTGCAGGACAGGAGGCACAGGAAGTGACCTCACTTCCCAAACCTCCTGCCCAGCCTCTTCCCCTCACTCACTGCACTGCACGGAGGAGACCTGGCAAGCAGAGCAGGATCACTGCCAGGTCTCACTCAGAGGGTAGGAGGGAGTATGAGAGTTAGCAGGGAACTTAACGCCCTCCATAAAGAGCCACTTGGGGTCCCCAGTGCTATATACAGTCTCCTCATTGGATTCCAAATCAACAAAGTATGCAGGATGCTGGGCACAAGTAGCAGTTTTTTTTTATCCCAATCAGGTGTATCAACAAGCCAGTCATCAAAATTAGAGAAATCAGTAGACATGTTCACCAGTGAAATTTTCCTACTGAATAAAAAATTCATTCATTCATTCATTCTGAATTTCGTCAGTAAATCATTTGTTTTTTGGATGAAATTCGGCAAAATATAATTCGTTTTCATCCATTAGGACGAAAATAGCACTGTGCATGCGCAAAAACAAAACAAGGAGGGAGCCGGCAGCGCTATCAGCTCCCTCCTTGTAATAAATATTAACCATTCCAACATTAAACATATGGGGGTCACTATAACCCCATATTAATAAAAGGGAGCTTAAATCCTCCCGCATGCCCCTACTCGCAGCATGCTGCGAGTAGGAGCATGTCATCTAAACAGCAAGCAGCCAGTGGATGCTCGCTTTCATTTAAAACTGGATGTCAATCAGTATGGGGGTTACTATTAATGAAAAATGTATTCAACTTTCCCAAACAATCCTAGTTTCCTATCTTCATATCCAATCAAGACCATACTCAAAGGCATAAACAAAGCCAGCGGTCCTACCTCATGGTTGCCCATTAATAAGCAAATGTTTAAAGACATGTCTGACTTGCTAGTTTCAGCCCCTTTTGAACACATCACAAACACAGTCATTAAAACTGCCATTTACATGGCATTTTATGGAATCGTTAGACCACGAGAATTTACCCGCAATAGTAGACATAGCTCCCAAGATTGCCTCAAGCGCTCCTGTAACGTCACCCCAGGCATAAAAGGGGTTGACAGCCGTTTAGTAGATCTTCCCCTTCCAGAGACACCGGACCAGCTACTGTAGACACCAATCCACCGAACCGGAGAAGCATATGAATGCTCTCAAACATACTGTTACAGTTACACCCAGGCTAGCTGGAAGCTGGACCGCTTGGATGATCTGGATCCCGGTTTGGAGAGAGAGAGAAGCCGCTTCAGCTGGACGACAAAAGGGTTCCTGTAAATGTAGAACAATCCCACTAGCTATTGTACAGCTAGGATACTCTTTTCCCCACAAAACGAGTCGAGGCTGCGATTTGAAGGTCAAACAAGAACTGGCAAACAGGGATCGGTATTTATGCAAAATCTCAGGTCCAGGGACAGCCCCCTCTGGACCTGATGGGATACAGGAATAATACAAGGGATCAACCAATCAGAATAAAATGCATCGTTAGAATTTGTTACCGCCCAGCTTGGAGATAATGAATCCAACGGCTTTGACAAAATAATTATCTCCAAGCGCCCAAATACCACGTTTTTATTATACACAAAAAACAGGTTAAAAATATATAACTTCAACATTTTCAGCTACAATTCGGGACTTCCACCATTCATTCTGTAGCCCCGGTCTGGGTGCAATAGTTCACCGAAGAGTGCCTCAAACCCATGAACTATATGCTTAGTTTCTTCGTTACAAAGTCCGTTCGCATATTTGGTCCCTGAGCCTGAGATGGCGGCCATGTTTTTGAGTGATTCAATAGGCGGCGGGACTTCGGCATCAAACTCGTGGAACGAGTACCGGCCAGAGTTGTGCACGAACCCCCGCTCTCTGGCTGGATGTTTCAGCTGTTCAGGAGATGAACGTAGACCGCCGTGAAGGGGGTACTTAACCTGCGGTTAACCGCAACACTCAACATTCTAATTGAGGCCACACGCCAGTCTGTAGGTGGTTCCCGTTCGTGACCCTTTCGGTAGTTTGACTATCGGGAGATACGGCACGAACGGGGATGCCCGGAGGCCGTCAATTAACCTGCGGTTAACCGCAGACCGCAACTCTCTGGGCGATCAAGTGGTAACACACTCCCCTCGCAGGGTGGTCGGTCGTTCGGTAGTTTAAAAGGTGACCGGGGTTAAGTGGCGGCTCACGCCAGGGACCGGGTGGTCTGTTATTCGTTTCACGAATCAGTTCAAGTAATCTGTTTGTGAGTTGAGTACAGGATTCAAGTACCGAAGCAATATTATAGCAAAGAACAACATAATGCTTGTCTGTAACAGTTTTGTAACACATACGAATGCTGTAAACAACCGAACAGGAAAAAACATACAAATAGTTTTACACTCCTAGCAGTCGAACTGGAACAGCATACAATAAATCCCCCCAAGAACGAGACAAGGCTCTGTTTTGAGGGTCAAGCAAGAACAGACAGAGCTGTGGGTTTATTGTTCTTATATACACATTAGTACCACCCTTAGGGTTTTGGAAAACAACCAATAAACACGTACAATACACTCAAACACTCCCACACAAATCCTCCCCTCTGCATGTGATACAATTACCTTACACAATGGATAATGTAATTATCACAGGCAGAGAAATACAGTTTTTCCACATTATTCATAACTAAGTATGCATCACATTCACATAAAACTTACATTTTCAGAATCAGCATACTCCAAATACAAACATACGTCAAACTCATACAAATTGGTCCAGTGGTTCAAAAGATAGATCGTAGTCCTTTGTGACCAAATGAAGCATGGCTTTTCTGGCCAAAACCAGTTCCACAGAGTCTTCTATCCTGGAGATAATTGGGAAGTAATCCAATTATCTCCAAGGACAGAGGCAAAACTCCATTGAACACATGGCAGCAAAAGACAATAAAATACATAAAAATATATAACTGTGCAGCCATTGCATAAAACAGGTACATTCAACATATCCCCAGATAGCTCAGATCTGAGCGCACATTATTACTGAATGGCGCTCAGATCACACACATACAGTTCAATTGCCATGGAGCCAAAGTCTTTCCCATAGTCTTTCATTATACGAATGGGCTCCATGGCATAGCTATCTGGGGTATCACTGCTCAAACAGGGAAAGCACAGAATGACCCGGCTTTCATGTCTTTGCAGGGGAAAATAAAGCGTTTCAACATGGGGCCATAGTCTAAAGGCAGCAGGCGGGCAACCAGGCTCCTCCAATGCACAGTGGCGAGATTGGTCTCATCACATCTCTCCCCTTTTCCAAACAGACTAACAAGGTATCTGACATCCTGTCGGTCAGTGCCCTGGTTAGTCCAGCAACCCACCCATAAAACACAATTAGTAGTACAGCCCACCCACAATAAATGGTTACTACACCTGAGTACGGGGAAAAGTTGTCCATGTCAAGGTGCCTCACCACAGCTGTGTGGGGGACTGGTACACTGAATTGGTGGGTTGCAAGGTGGGCAGAGACCAGCTGTACTCTGCCCTGATGCCAGCACTACCACGGAAGTAGCCTGGTGGGAGCCTGGTTGCTGGAGGGGGAGACCGACTGTTTCCCCTTTGTATACATAGCTGTGCTGCTGGAGTGGGAGACTGATTGTCTCGCCTTTGGACAAAGCACCATGCTTCTGTGGGGGGAGACCGACTGTCTCCCCTTTGGCTAAACAGCCCTGTTGCTGGGGGACAGGACCGACCGTCCCTACCCCCTGTAGTTTGGGCACAGAGACTACGGTCCCATCTGCACTGGTGTGGGGCTTATCATCTCCCCTTGGTGGGCTAGGCTACCGCTGGGGAGGGGGCATGAGGTTCTCCCCTCCCAGTAGAAGACTCTGCCGCTGGGGAGCAGGACCGACTTTCCCTACTCCCTGTAGCTTGGGCGCAGAGACCATGGTCCCATCTGCGCCGGTGTGGAACTTAGTGTCTCCCCTTGGTGGGCTAAGCTGCCGCTGGGGAGAGGGGGTAACAAGCTCCTCTCCCTTACACACTTTCAGCCGCTGGGGAGGGGAGACACTGCTCTCCACTCCCTGCATTTCACACTGCCACTGGGGAAAGGAGACACTGCTCTCTATTCCCTGCAAATCACACTGCCGCTGGGGATCTGAGCTGACCGCCCAGCATCCCTGTAGCTCACCCTGCCGCTGGGGAGGGAGGACACTGCTCTCCTCTCCCTGCAAGGTACACTGCTGCTGGGGAGGGGGGACGATGCTCTGCACTCCCTGCACTTCACACTGAAGCTGGGGAAAGGAGACATGGCTCTCTATTCCCTGCAAATCAATCTGCCGCTGGGGAATTGGGCTGACCGCCCAGCATCCCTGTAGAGCCGGTGGAGAGACCTCGGTTCCATCTCCACCTGCCACCTTGGGTTCCTCCCAGTAAATCTCTACAATATTTTCGAGCTGAAGGGGTCTGGATCTGGGTCTGTCACCTTGCTTTCCTGCTGAGCCTTCCCAATGGAGTGGAAGAGATCTAGGTAGTCCTGCTCCAGTTCCCACTCCAGGGTTGCTAGGTGAGCCAGGTCTTGCTCTACCTCATGGGGGTCTTCCCAGTCATGCCTAGCCTCCCTCTCGTAGAAAATGTCCTGAAGTCTGGTCTGCGCAGGGCTCCCGAAGTCAGGCTCTGCAAAGGGCTCTCATAACAAGCCAGGACCATCAAACTCCTCTCCCTCTGGCTTGTCATGCTCGGCTGTCCAGGGTATATACTGTGCCATATACCTCCAGCGATAGCTCCTGCCATACCCGGTGCTCTAGTTCCTTCACCCATTCCTCCAGGATCTGCTCTCCCAGGAAGGGCATCCGCAGGGCCACTTGCTTCTGCAATTGCTGCTCTTCACTGGGGAGACTCTCACCCCGCTGGTATTGTACATTATCCAGGGCCTGGTACCAGATGCCTTTCCTTAATGCATTCCGGCCATCCAGGTCCTCCTCCTCGTATAACACTTCTGGTTCCATTCTGTTGCTTTTAGGGTCGCTGTACTGGGACACGCGTTGCCCCAACTTGTAAATCCACGGAATGGTGTCTCCTGTAGCTGTCCTTCTGGCTGTGGGAACGATCCCGCCGCTTGCCACCAATTGTAACGGCACCCCCAGGCATAAAAGGGGTTAACAGCCATTTAGTAGATCTTCCCCTTACAGAGACACAGGCACAGCTACTGTAGACACCAATCCACCGAACCGGAGAAGCATATGAATGCTCTCAAACATACGAATGCTGTAAACAGCCGAATAGAAAAAAACATACGAATAGGTTTACACTCCTAGCAGTCAAACGGGAACAGCATACAATAAATCCCCCCCAAGAATTCGACAAGGCTCTGTTTTGAGGGTCAAGCAGAAACAGACAAAGCTGTGGGTTTATTGTTCTTATATACACATTAGTACCACCCACAGGGTTTGGAAAACAACCAATAAACACGTACAAAACACTCAGACACTCCCACACAAAATCCTCCCCTCTGCCTGTGATACAATTACCTTACACAATGGATAATGTAATTATCACAGGCAGATAAATACAGTTTTTCCACATTATTCATAACTAAGTATGCATCACATTCACATAAAACTTACATTTTCAGAATCAGCATATTCCAAATACAAACATACGTCAAACTCATACAAATTGGTCCAGTGGTTCAAAAGATAGATCGTAGTCCTTTGTGACCAAATGAAGCATGGCTTTTCTGGCCAAAACCAGTTCCACAGAGTCTTCTATCCTGGAGATAATTGGGAAGTAATCCAATTATCTCCAAGGACAGAGGCAAAACTCCATTGAACACATGGCAGCAAAAGACAATAAAATACATAAAAATATATAGCTGTGCAGCCATTGCATAAAACAGGTACATTCAACATATCCCCAGATAGCTCAGATCTGAGCGCACATTATTACTGAATGGCGCTCAGATCTCACACATACAGTTCAATTGCCATGGAGCCAAAGTCTTTCCCATAGTCTTTCATTATACGAATGGGCTCCATGGCATAGCTATCTGGGGTATCACCGCTCAAACAGGGAAAGCACAGAATGACCCGGCTTTCATGTCTTTGCAGGGGAAAATAAAGCGTTTCAACATGGGGCCATAGTCTAAAGGCAGCAGGCGGGCAACCAGGCTCCTCCAATGCACAGTGGCGAGATTGGTCTCATCACATCTCTCCCCTTTTCCAAACAGACTAACAGGGTATCTGACATCCTGTCGGTCAGTGCCCTGGTTAGTCCAGCAACCCACCCATAAAACACAATTAGTAGTACAGCCCACCCACAATAAATGGTTACTACACCTGAGTACGGGGAAAAGTTGTCCATGTCCAGTGCCTCACCACAGCTGTGTGGGGGACTGGTACACTGAATTGGTGGGTTGCGAGGTGGGCAGAGACTAGCTGTACTATGCCCTGATGCCAGCACTACCACGGAAGTAGCCTGGTGGGAGCCTGGTTGCTGGAGGGGGAGACCGACTGTTTCCCCTTTGTATACATAGCTGTGCTGCTGGAGTGGGAGACTGATCGTCTTGCCTTTGGACAAAGCACCATGCTTCTGTGGGGGGAGACCGACTGTCTCCCCTTTGGCTAAACAGCCCTGTTGCTGGGGGACAGGACCGACCTTCCCTACCCCCTGTAGTTTGGGCACAGAGACTACGGTCCCATCTGCACTGGTGTGGGGCTTACCATCTCCCCTTGGTGGGCTAGGCTACCGCTGGGGAGGGGGGATGAGGTTCTCCCCTCCCAGTAGAAGACTCTGCCGCTGGGGAGCAGGACCGACTTTCTGTACTCCCTGTAGCTTGGGCGCAGAGACCATGGTCCCATCTGTGCCGGTGGGGAACTTAGTGTCTCCCCTTGGTGGGTTAAGCTGCCGCTGGGGAGAGGGGGTAACAAGCTCCTCTCCCTTACACACTTTCAGCCGCTGGGGAGGGGAGACACTGCTCTCCACTCCCTGCATTTCACACTGCCGCTGGGGAAAGGAGACACTGCTCTCTATTCCCTGCAAATCACACTGCCGCTGGGGATCTGAGCTGACCGCCCAGCATCCCTGTAGCTCACCCTGCTGCTGGGGAGGGAGGACGCTGCTCTCCTCTCCCTGCAAGGTACACTGCCGCTTGGGAGGGGAGACGATGCTCTGCACTCCCTGAACTTCACACTGCCGCTGGGGAAAGGAGACACGGCTCTCTATTCCCTGCAAATCAATCTGCCGCTGGGGATCTGGGCTGACCACCCAGCATCCATGTAGGGCCGGTGGAGAGACCTCGGTTCCATCTCCACCTGCCGCCATTGGGTTCCTCCCAGTAAATCTCTACAATATCTTCGAATTGAAGGGGTCTGGATCTGGGTCTGTCACCTTGCTTTCCTGCTGAGCCTTCCCAATGGAGTGGAAGAGATCTCGGTAGTCCTGCTCCAGTTCCCACTCCAGGGTTGCTAGGTGAGCCAGGTCTTGCTCTTCCTCATGGGGGTCTTCCCAGTCATGCCTAGCCTCCCTCTCGTAGAAAATGTCCTGAAGTCTGGTCTGCACAGGGCTCCCGAAGTCAGGCTCTGCAAAGGGCTCTCATAACAAGCCAGAACCATCAAACTCCTCTCCCTCTGGCTTGTCATGCTCGGCTGTCCAGGGTATATACTGTGCCATATACCTCCAGCGATAGCTCCTGCCATACCCGGTGCTCTAGTTCCTTCACCCATTCCTCCAGGGGCTGCTCTCCCAGGAAGGGCATCTGCAGGGCCACTTGCTTCTGCAACCGCTGCTCTTCACTGGGGAGACTCTCACCCCACTGGTATTGTACATTATCCAGGGCCTGGTACCAGATGCCTTTCCTTAATGCATTCCGGCCATCCAGGTCCTCCTCCTCGTATAACACTTCTGGTTCCATTCTGTTGCTTTTAGGGTCGCTGTACTGGGACACGCGTTGCCCCAACTTGTAAATCCACGGAATGGTGTCTCCTGTAGCTGTCCTTCTGGCTGTGGGAACGATCCCGCCGCTTGCCACCAATTGTAACGGCACCCCCAGGCATAAAAGGGGTTAACAGCCATTTAGTAGATCTTCCCCTTACAGAGACACAGGCACAGCTACTGTAGACACCAATCCACCGAACCGGAGAAGCATATGAATGCTCTCAAACATACGAATGCTGTAAACAGCCGAATAGGAAAAAACATACGAATAGGTTTACACTCCTAGCAGTCGAACGGGAACAGCATACAATAAATCCCCCCCAAGAATGAGACAAGGCTCTGTTTTGAGGGTCAAGCAGGAACAGACAGAGCTGTGGGTTTATTGTTCTTATATACACATTAGTACCACCCACAGGGTTTTGGAAAACAACCAATAAACACGTACAAAACACTCAGACACTCCCACACAAAATCCTCCCCTCTGCCTGTGATACAATTACCTTACACAATGGATAATGTAATTATCACAGGCAGATAAATACAGTTTTTCCTCATTATTCATAACTAAGTATGCATCACATTCACATAAAACTTACATTTTCAGAATCAGCATATTCCAAATACAAACATACGTCAAACTCATACAAATTGGTCCAGTGGTTCAAAAGATAGATCGTAGTCCTTTGTGACCAAATGAAGCATGGCTTTTCTGGCCAAAACCAGTTCCACAGAGTCTTCTATCCTGGAGATAATTGGGAAGTAATCCAATTATCTCCAAGGACAGAGGCAAAACTCCATTGAACACATGGCAGCAAAAGACAATAAAATACATCAAAATATATAACTGTGCAGCCATTGCATAAAACAGGCACATTCAACATATCCCCAGATAGCTCAGATCTGAGCGCACATTATTACTAAATGGCGCTCAGACCGCACACATACAGTTCAATTGCCATGGAGCCAAAGTCTTTTTCCATAGTCTTTCATTATCCGAATGGGCTCCATGGCATAGCTATCTGGGGTATCACCGCTCAAACAGGGCAAGCGCCGAATGACCCAGCTTTCGTGTCTTTGCAGGGGAAAATCAAGCGTTTTAACATGGGGCTATAGTCTAAAGGCAGCAGGCGGGCAACCAGGCTCCTCCAATGCACAGTGGAGAGATTGGTCTCGTCACAGCTCCTATCTAGTAAAACACCAGGATCACTACATACTGTCACTACCCGTTACCAAAACTAGTCAACTAGGACAACTAGTCCAGATCCTCTATTACCCCACGCGCAATAGATGGTGCCTGGTGAAGGTTCTCCTCGCACTACCTATGCTATCCGCACAACCATTACTGTCACTTTGCAGGGCTGTCCTAACAACCTCAAAGATCATGCTGTACATGCGATTATTACTAGCAAGACTTGGTTTCAATCCTAGTAGATATCAGAGACACTCTTTTAGAATAGGGGCCACTTCTACTGCATCCAGTCAGAACATACCAGTCCATGTTATCAAATCACTGGGTCGATGGAAGTCATTTGCTTTTTCAGTATACATAGCTCAACCTGTACAGGAAATGCAAAAAATTTGTTAAAATGTCATCTTAATATATTTACTTTGTATTATATTTATTATCTAAATAAATATACAACGACAATGTACTTCTTTCTTTTTGCCCACTTTATTTACTGGCCTACCGCATACGTCGGTTTCCGGCACACCTGAACCGACTTTTCCTATAACAGGTTATGCTACTACACAGTCTTGCATTAACCCCTTAAGGACCTGACTGTTTTGGCCATGTTGTACGTTAAGGACCAGGGCTGTTTTAACAATTTTGTGGTGTTTGTGTTTAGCTGTAATTTTCCTCTCTCTTATTTACTGTTCCCATACAAATTATATATTGGGTTTTTTTCAGGATAAGAAGGGCTTTCTTTAAATACCATTATTTGAATCATGTCATATAATTTACTTTAAATATATATATATATAATATGGTGAAAATTTAAAAAAAAAAAACATGTTTTTTGACTTTTACTTGAAAAATCTTTTACTTATTAACCCCTTAAGGACACATGACATGTGTGACATGTCATGATTCCCTTTTATTCTAGAAGTTTGGTCCTTAAGGGGTTAAAAACTGCTAAATAGATTAAAAAAATGTGTCCAGAGTTTAACCCCTTAAGGACGAGTGACGGACGAGGTCCGTCACTCAGGGGAAACCCTTAATGACGAGTGACGGACCTTGTCCGTCACGCGGTAAAATTAACCCCAGATCGCCGCAATCGCGGCGATCGTGGGGTTAATGGTGCTCCGGTCTGCCTCTGTATTAGAGGCAGACCGGGAGCACCCGATAGTGCTGCCCCAGCACATGTGCCCGCTCTGACAGCATGTCAGAGCGAGCACATGTGCTCTGTATACTTACCTTCCGCCTCCCTGCACTTCCGGGTTCAGTGTGAAGTGCAGGGAGACGGATCAGTGCTGATCCTGCCCCCTAGTGAAAAAAAAATAAAGTAAAATTAAAATCCCACCCCCCTTTACCCATTTTAATAAAAAATTAACCCCTTCCCTGCCAATTGATCACTGACTACAGTGATCAATTGGCAGGGATTGCATTTTACTATGATCTGATTTTTTTTTTTAACCCCCTGAGGTTAATTCTTTTTTATTTTTTTAACCCTCAGGGGTTAAATTTATTTCATTAATTAATTTAAGTATTTTAAAATTATATATTTAGCTAGCTGGGGAGGGTGGAAGTTAGTGGGGAATTGGGGGATTTGGTGTTAGGCTAACTAGGGGTTAACGTTAAAAAAAGTTTTAAAATAAGCTTTAAAAAGTAAAAAAGTTAAAAAAAAGTTTTAATAACGTTTAAGTAAAAAAAAAAAAAAAAACACGGGGGGGAGGGATGACGTAGTCACGTACGTTGCGTCCTGTTGTTGATGGGGGAGAAGCCCGCCGAAATGAACAGCGAGGAATGCAGAGCAGCAGAGCAGCAAACGCCGTGAGCCCTTCATAAATCACATTTGAGAGGAAAATGCTTGCTGGTAAAACCGGAGCTGCTGAGGACTGAAGGCAGGAGAGAGACGTCGTCGTATTGTCTATGCTGATTGAATTTAAAGCGTTGACATAGACGGAGGAGATAAAAGATTACAGAGGTCAAAAGAAGTTAGTCCTAACAGTAAAGAGAGAGATACAACTCAGATGGAGACTGTAAAACTGATAGATACCTCTCAGATAACCCCAGACTTCCTCAAAAACTGTTTTGAGCAACAATTATCTGATATAAAACAAGAGATTACGAACAATAACTCTGAATTAAAAAAGGAGATAAAAGAAATTGGACAAAAGATCAGACTGGTTGAAGATAAATTGGAACATACAGAATGTTCTATTGTAGAACAACAAGAAATACATAGATATACAGATTATGTACCAGGAAATAGATAAAAACGGAAGATACACTATAGTAATATGTAAAATACAAAATGAAATATATACAATAGCGAATTTATATGCACCTAATGTTAAACCTATTGGCTTTATACAAACGGTACTAAATAAAATAGATAATATTAAAAAGGGAAAAGTCCTTATAGGGGGAGACTTTAATTGCATTATGGATGAAACGCTAGATAGAAACTCACTTAAAGGGGTTATCCAAAACAAAAAAACATCAAACCAGCTTAAACTTTCAGTAGGTAGACATGGTTTGTTAGATATATGGAGAATCTACCACCCCCAAGAAAGGGACTTTACGTGTTTCTCAAAAGTTCATTATACATATTCAAGGTTAGATCTATTCTTGGGTACAGTAGAGACATCACTTAAGATAAAGAAGGTCATAATTCAGGAAGTTACTTGGTCAGACCATAACCCGGTTATATTAGACCTTAATATAAGCCCAGATAATAAAATAAGGAACAGTTGGAGACTAAATGATCTTTTATTAAAAAATTCTCAAGAAATAGAGAAAGTGAAAGAATTAACTAAATGTTTCTTTGAAGATAACCAAAACAAAGGTACATCAGATGTAGTAGTTTGGTGCACCTATAAGGCAGTCCTGAGAGGGCACTTTATTAAAATGGGTTCAATAAGAAATAAGAGTAGAAGTTCCTCCTTGACAGACCTATATATTTCGCTAAATGCTCTAACAAGGCTTAATAAAGATAACCCCTCCAAACAAATGAGTGAGAATATAGATAAAATTAAAGAAAATATTAATGAAATTCTATGGCAGCAAACCGCCAAAAAATTGGAACGCTTAAGAATAAAATGGTATTACAGAGGCAACCGGGCAAATAAAATGCTTACAAATAAAGTTAAAGGATTTAGAATGGCCACGAGGATACAGAAAATTACAACTGAGGAAGGGCCACAACTAACCCCTGAAAAAGTTGGTAAAGCATTTAACTCTTTTTATCAAGAGCTATATAACTTGCCTAACCAACCCAACAATCCAGAAACATATTTCAAAAATAAAAAGATGAAACAGCTATCAGCAGAACAGGTTAATAGTATCAATAAACCTTTCACTGAATTAGAGATTAAGGAGGCAATAGATACGTTAAAAAAGAATTAAACTCCAGGCCCGGATGGCTACCCTAACATATTTTATAAGCAATTTAAGGAAGAATTGGCGCTCCATTTGAAAAATGTATTTAATAAAATTGTGGAGGAAAAGGTCATCCCGGAGGAAATGTTATACGCAAACATTATCCCTATACATAAGCCAGAAAAACCACCAGATCAAGTAAGAAGCTATAGGCCTATTTCCCTGCTAAATTCGGATATAAAGATATATGCTAGCATTCTAGCGAACAGGTTGCAAACCGTCTTACCTTTTATAATTCATAAAGATCAGGTCGGTTTCATAAAAGGTAGACTATCCAGTAATAGTGTGAGAAAAATAATTGATATCCTAGATAGCACTAATGATTCGGGAGTCCCATTTCTGGCCCTATCATTGGATGCAGAGAAGGCCTTTGATAGGGTCAGGTGGGACTTCCTGATAGCAGCTATGAGGGCTTTTGGTTTTGGTGGATGGCTAATGGACGCTGTAATGGCTTTAAATTCTTTCCCAAGGGCTAGAACTATAGGGAGAGGTATAACATCCGACTGGTTTAAAATAAGCAACGGGACGAGACAGGGGTGCCCTCTCTCGCCGCTGCTCTACTTGTTATATATCGAACCTCTAGCCTGTGAAATTAGGGAAAACTTAAAGATTGAAGGTGTTAGAATCGGTCAGGAAGATTATAAATTATCACTATATGCGGACGATGTCCTAATCTCCATTACAGATCCTGTACCATCATTGGATGAATTGATGAAAGTTATAACTGAATTTGGAAATTATTCCAATCTCAAGCTGAATGTAGATAAAACAACTATATTAGCAAAAAATCTAAGTAAGGAAGATAGAGGGAAGATTGGGGATAAATATGACTTCGCTTGGGCTAAGAAACATTTGCAATATTTAGGTATCAAAATTACAAGTAACCCAAGTAAAATCATAGAGAACAATATTCTCCCTATGATGAAACAAATAAATAAACAACTTAAAGACTTAAGAACTGCAGAGATATCATGGATTGGGAGAATAAATGTTGTAAAATCATATTTAATGCCCAAATGGAGCTATATATTCCACATGATACCTCTTAAAATCCCAAAACCATGGCTTACAATGATACAGACAGCTTTTGAGAAGTTTATATGGCTGAAAAAAAAACCGAGGGTGAATAAAAAAATACTAAATATGAGTTCCAAAAAAGGTGGGTTGGGGGTCCCAGATATTTTAGAGATATATGAGACATGCGCGTTGGCTCATTTAATTATATCACTAAAAGAGAGCTCCGCAGAGGAAGCTTGGGCAAAAATAGAAGCCACAAGACTGGGATCTCCAGACTTATTAGCTATATTTTGGAGTCTACAAAAGAGAAATAATACAAACATAGGCCTAATTACGGATAATTTATTATGGCAGTGGAAAAACTGGAAAAAGAGACTTAAGATACTGGATAAAATTATCACGGATATACCCTTCAGCATTTTGACAGTCAATATAGAAGATTTAAATATAAAAAACTGGACGGCTAATGGTATTAATAATATAGATCAAATAATGCAACAGAATCAAATTATGTCCTTTGAGGACATTAGGCAGTTATTTTCCCTTCCCTATAGAGAGAAATTCACATATTTAAGGATAAAACATTTTCTACATAAACATAGGGCCATAGAGTCATCTGAAGGATTACATACATTCATGAATTTAATTAACTCTAAAAGTAATAAAAATTTAGTATCACATTGTGCTAAACTATATAAATTATATAAATCGAGCCCAACATTTCCAGCCCTTGTATCTTGGGAAAAAGACCTACAGGTTACTATTACAAGAAATGAGTGGATAAATGCAAATAATGCCGTAACTAAGGCTATTCATTGTTTAAATTCATCTGAAAGTCATTATAAGATCATTAATAGATGGCATTATGTCCCCACTAAACTGGCAAAAATGTACCCATCCTCTCAATATAAGTGTTGGAGATGTGGCTCATCTAGAGCAGACTATGTCCACATCTGGTGGTCATGCCCAAACCTAAGGCAACTATGGAACAAAGTAGCAACATTTTGTCAAGAGGTGATAAAAGTAGATCTTGACTTTACCTGTAAGTCCTTTGTATTACATCTAGGCTGGCCTAGAATTTCAAGAAGCAAAAAAGATATAGTGATCCACATTCTAATGGAGACCAAAGCAACATTGGCGAGATATTGGAAATTATCTGATTCCCCCATTTGGGAAATGATAAAATTTCAGGTCCTGAACCATTGCAAAATGGAGATTGGAATCCTGAGACAAGACAACTATACTAATCCTAGAATAGAACAATGGGAGGAATGGTTAAAAAAGTTAAGCCCTACATAAGGAAAATAGTGGTATCCATTATTTGATTTTAGCACAGTATGAGTATTGGACACTACTGTTAAAAAACTACGTAGCGAACAATAAAAAAAAAAAAAAATTCTTTTGAGAAGAATAAAAGATGATAAACTTTCTGTGACTTATGAATATAGACAGATCAGAATTTTTTTTAATAATTTTTCATCTTACAGAGCTAACATTGTTGATACGTCTTGGGGCTGTAATGTTTATATATTTTGCATCTCTATATAAAGCCGTTTTCTTGGCTATTAATAATGTACATTTTTTTTTTTTAAAAGAAAAAAAAAAAGAGAAAGTAGAAGAAAGGGAAAAAGTAAAGGGGAAAATATCAAGCCCTATAGTAAGGTATTATTTATCAGGATATATATAGATCTCGGCACAGTGTGACTTTATGTTCGTTTTGTTTTTATGCTTACATGGTTTATCATTTATCATAGACAGTAAATAGTTATTTAAGGTTCTCTCAAGTTGAAGTAAAGATACTAAATTTGGTATGTCGTCCAATTTATAATTAAGAGGATAATTAAGGGTAATAAACTAAAAGATTCAGTATCTTAGAGGGCTAGTACTGTCGAAACGTATTTATTGTTTTATTGTTTTATTGTCTATATTTTTATTTTTATTTTTTTTATTAAGTCCTGTACTGTCCTGTATTGTCTATTGTGATACATTTTTTTGAAAAAAAAAACACCCCCCTTTACCCAGTCCAAATAAAAATATTATACTGTGATCTAATTTTTTTTAACCCCTGACGATTAACTTTTATATATTTTTTAATCCTCAGGGGTTCCATTTATTTAATTAACTAATTTAAATATTGTATAATTAAATATTTTTTTCTAGGTGGGGTGGGTGGGAGTTATGGGAAAATGGGGAATTTACGGTTAGTGCTGCTTACTGCTAGTTAGGTGTTAACAATAAAAAAAAAGCTTAGAAAAATGAAAAATCTGTAAAAAAAAAGTTTTAAGAAAGTTTAGGAAAGTTTAAAAAAATTAATAAGCAAAACAAAAGTTAAAAAAATAGTTTTAAAAAGTTAAAAAAGTTAAAAAATACATTTTAAAACGCTCATTATTACAACACCTAGAACAAACTAGAGAAAAAATGATCCCACGCTAAGGTTCAAAATATGCCTTTTGAATTACCCCAGGGTGTATTCTTTAATAAATAGTATGTGTTTGTGGGGAAGTTTCAATAACCAACCATCTAAACTACTCCAAATTGGAACATGGACACAGCGTAAAACTTCAACGTTAGAAAAAAACTGAATGGCTGCGTCTCAAATGTGCCCCTTCAACATCCACATATACCTGGCAAAGGTACATACAGGGGTATTGCTGTACTCAGACCACATAGCTGAGCAACATATAAGGTATTATACAGTGATAGCACACATAAGGTTTGCAAAATATACTGTGCAAACTCACTTTGTGTGTCAAAAAAGGCAGAAAAAACGCTTATTACCACTACACCTGGTACAAGCTAGCGGAAAAATGATCCCATGCTAAGGTTCAAAATATGCCTTTTGAAATACCCTGGTATGTCTTCTTTAAGAAATGGTATGCCTTTGTGGGGTAGTTTGCATTTAAAACCTGTGAAGATGCTTGGAAATTGCACATAGGCCCAGCGTCAAAATTCAAAGTTCTGTAAAAACTGATATGGCTTGGTCTCCTATATGGCACTGTAGCTTCACAAAATAGTGCCAAAGACATTCATTGGGAATGTCTTTTTACTCAGAAGACTTAGCTGAGCATAATTTGGAGGTTTTGAACTTAGTGGCACATATGAAATATACAAAATGCCCAGCAAAAATGGAATCCGTATGTAAAAAAATGCCCAAAATTATTTTTTACCACATACTTTGGCATATATTGGTGAACAAATGGGGGCATGCTGAGGCACAATATGCACCTTATGATATACCCTGGAGTGTCTACTTTTACAAATAGTAGGCCTTTGTGGTTTTTTTTTGATGAACAGTCAAACTGTTATAATACCCCAAATGGAAGCATAGGCTAATTAAATCCGTCTCTCAAAATTCTACTGTGAATACTGAAAAGGACAGGTCTCCTATATGGCACTGTAGCTTCACAAATTAGTGCCAAAGACATACAATGGGGGTGTCATTTTACTCAGCAGATGTAACTGAACACAAAATAAAACTTTGTACAGGAATAGCACACACTAACTTTACAAAATACACATGAGAAGTTCTTTGTTATAAGTTTGTGTGCCAAAACCCCCAAAAAACACAATTTTACTCCAATATTTAGCGGAGATTGGCGGTGAAATGGCTACGTAGAAAGTGTCCAAACAACCTTAGGTAAATAGCCTGTGGTATCTACTTTATATAAATATATACTTTTGTCTGGCAATTTTGTTTTCTTTTATGGCTATTTAGCTTACAAGACAAACATACCAAATTCTAAATTCGCTCCACATTAAAAGTTTATTTTACTCCTTGTGCTTTGTGACCTTTAACTACAAAAAAACTTAAAATCCCAGACACATTATATATTCTGTAAATCAGAACAACTAAATGAATTTATTTTTAATTACTTTCCTTAACCTGCACTAATTGTGCACACATTATTATTGCAAAAACTGTAAAAAAAAACACATTTTTCATTTTTTTTGCATTTTTCTGTATTTTTTATAATAAATAAGCATTTATGTATATATATGTTACATCAAATTAAAGCCCTTTCTGTCCTTTAAAAAACGGTATATAATATGCGTTGGTGCAATAAATTAGTCAAATGCAAATTGCAGTTGAACGCAAACAGCAAAAAATTCAAAAAATGCCGTTGTCATTAAGTGAAAGACAAGCTTCGAAGCTCTGTTCTTAAGGGGTTAAAAACACCTAGTGTTTATATGCTTTTTTGCTTTTTTTTCCCAAGTTATATGGCTATAAGTACAAGTAGGAAATTAAAGAAAAACAAGTTACCTGCGCTCTCTCCTTAATCCCTATGTATTTTAAAACAAATGGAGGTTTTTAGTTACCTCCAATGGCCATGAGAGGATGAGCCCACCATCCAACGTCAAGGCAGACCCCCCTAGGTGGGTCCTAACTCTAACCATTCACCTTGCTTCCTTGAGCCTCTGGCAAAAATCTCTAATGAGACAGAAAGGGGTATTTTTTACATACACCCCTAAACATGGTTAACCCTTAATAACAAGGCTGAGTAATACAAAAAATGGATACAAATGCAGAAAGAAAAGTCCTGCACTCACTCCCATCACTGGGCGGCAGCAAATGACTAAAGTACACATCAGCCCCAATATATAGTAAAAACCAAAGAAAAACACGTTACCTGCGCTCTCTCCTTAATCCCTGTGTATTTTTAAACAAATGGAGGTATTTTAGTTACCTCCAATGGCCATTAGAGGATGAGTCCACCTGCCAACGTCAAGGCAGACCCCCCTAGATGGGTCACATTAGTATATACACATTAGTACCACCCACAGGGTTTTGGAAAACAACCAATAAACACGTACAATACACTCAGACACTCCCACACAAAATTCTACCCTCTGCCTGTGATACAATTACCTTACACATTGGATAATGTAATTATCACAGGCAGATAAATACAGTTTTCCACATTATTCATAACTTTAAAAGTATGCATCAAATTCACATAAAACTTACATTTTCAGAATCAGCATATACCAAAAAACACACGTCAAACTCATACAAATTGGTCCAGTGGTTCAAAAGATAGATCGTAGTCTTTTGTGACCAAATGAAGCATGGCTTTTCTGCCCAAAGCCAGTTCCACAGAGTCTTCTATCCTGGAGATAATTGGGAAGTAATCCAATTATCTCAAAGGACAGAGGCAAAACTCCATTGAACACATGGCAGCAAAAGACAATAAAATGCATAAAAATATATAACTGTGCAGCCATTGCATAAAACAGGCACATTCAACATATCCCTAGATAGCTCAGATCTGAGCGCACATTATTACTGAATGGCGCTCAGATCAAACACATACAGTTCAATTGCCATGGAGCCAAATTCTTTCCCATAGTCTTTCATTATACGAATGGGCTCCATGGCATAGCTATCTGGGGTATCACCGCTCAAACAGGGCAAGCACCGAATGACCCAGCTTTCGTGTTTTTGCAGGGGAAAATCAAGCGTTTCAACATGGGGCCCTAGTCTAAAGGCAGCAGGCGGGCAACCAGGCTCCTCCAATGCACAGTGGCGAGATTGGTCTCGTCACAGCTCCTATCTAGTAAAACACCAGGATCACTACATACTGTCACTACCCGTTACCAAAACTAGTCAACTAGGACAACTAGTCCAGATCGTCTATTACCCCACGCACAATAGATGGTGCCCGGTGAAGGTTCTCCTCGCACTACCTACGCTATCCGCACAACTATTACTGTCACTTTGCAGGGCTGTCCTAACAACCTCAAAATTCATGCTGTACATGCAATTATTACTAGCAAGACTTGCAATTTCCACCTCTGTGGTCTAAGTGTCCGTCTGGGTGGCCGCAATAAATATGGACGACCACAAGGTGGCGGCCATCTTGTTCGCATGGACGAAAATTGCGAATAGACTTCATGGAGACTTAGCCGCGAATGCCCTGGAACCATTTTGGACATAAAGAACTTGCCGTTCCAGGTCGGACCTCCAGCGGCAGATAGCCGCGATTCTATGAAACTATTTTCGGCTTTAGGACCGTGCCTGCGGTCAGTAAAACTATGACTTCTATAAAATTTCTGAACCCCTGAACTGATCTGGGTGATTTTTGGATATGTTGGTCATATCCCTATCAGGGGATGTAATTTGGGATGTAATCCCATTTGTGGGGTTTTATATATTTTAGGGTACTCTTGGGGTGGTTTAAAAAAGTATGTTTTTTATGTGCTTGGAGATAATTGGATTGGAATTAGTACAGTTACAGATCCAATTATCTCCGAAGCAGGAAGGAGGAATTGTATGTTTGTTATGGGCAGGGGCGGGCTGGGAAGGGGGGCAGGGAGGCAATTGCCCCCCAGGCCGCCCTAAACCCAGGGGCCAGGGCTGCCCATATCCAGCAAAAAAAGGAAAATCTGAATCCCCTGCCTCTGGCTGAGGACTCAGATTTTTCAACTTACCTCACTCTTCCTGCAGTCTGCAGTCAGTGGAGTCGGCCGGCCTCTCCTGATGATGTCAGGAGGAGGGGGCGTGACTTTCACTGCTCTTCTCCCAGGACCGCTGGGGAGTCTGGGAGAAGAGCAGAGGAAGCCACGCCCCCTCCTCCTGACATCATCAGGAGAGGCCGGCCGACTCCACTGGCTGCAGGCTCCAGACTTCACTGACTGTTGCTGCCTGCTGCCTGCTGCCTGCTGCCTGCTGCCTGCTGCCTGCTGCCTGCTGCCTGCTGCCTACCCCTCCCTGGCTTAAGGTAAGACTCAGGGAGGGGGAAATACACTTAAGGTTTTTTTTTTATTCCCCTCCTCAGCTCTGCCCCCCCTTCCCCCCTCCTCAGCCCTGCCCCTCGCTTCCCCCCTCCTCAGCCCCTGTCCTCTCCTCAACCCCTGTCCCTCCTCAGCCTTGCCACCTCTCTTCCCCCCCCCTCCTCAGCCCCTGTCCCCTCCTCAGCCCCTGTCCCCTCCTCAGCCCCTGTCCCCTCCTCAGCCCCTACTCCCCATCCTCAGCCCCTACTCCCCATCCTCAGCCCCCTGTCCCCTCCTCAGCCCTGCCCCCCCTCCTCAGCCCCTCCTCAGCCCCTGTCCCCCTACTCAGCCCCAGTCCCCCTCCTCAGCCCCTTCCCCCCCTCCTCAATCCCTGTCCCCCTCCTCAGCCATCCCCTGTCCCTTAGTAAGGCTCTGTCCCACCCTTTCCCTGCTCCTTTTTTCCTCCTATCAGCTCCTGCCCCCTTTCTCAGCCCCATGCATCCCACTACAGCCCCATAACATCCCCACTACAGCTCCTCTTCCCCCAATTGCAACCCATATCACCCACACCACAACCCTTTTCCCAAATTGTAGCCATCAACCTACTTAAGCCCCTATCCCCCTCTACATTTCCTAAACCCCCCAATTACAGTTTATACCCTCCACTACAGCCCCTGTCCCCCCACTACAGCCCTGTCCCTTTACTCAGCCACTGTCTACTGGTTTTAAAAGTGTAAAGTTTGGGTGTATGTGTGTGTCAGTATGTCTGTGTGTGTGTGTGCACCACCATGTCTGTGTGTGTGTGCGCAAGTATGTCTCTGTGTGTGCCAGTTTGTGTGTGTGTGTATGTCAGCCAGTATGCCTGTCTGTGTGTTTGTGTGTGTGTGTGTGTGTGTGTGTCAGTATGCCTGTAACAGTGTGTCTTTCTGTGTGTGTCTGTGTGCCTGTCAGTGAGTGTGTGCGTGTGCCTGTCCGTGAGTTTGTGTTTTTTAGTGTGTGCCAAATCAGCAAGTGTGTGTGTGCTTGTCATTGAGTGTCTGTTTAGGTGACTGCTCTCCCCGCCCCCCCCCCCCTTTCAATCACATGGAAAAGGTGTTTTTACTCTCCTCTTGGTGCAATGGGCCACTTGACTGGATTTGCCCCCCATGCCAAAGGCTGCCAGCCCTCCCCTGGTTATGGGAGTGTTGGGCATTTAATCACTGTTCTTATTGGTCTGTGTCTTTGTGTTGGAGTCCCCAACAAGGTCCATGTGGGCGTACCCCTTGTATGGGGATTTTCATAAAAGACCAAGTGTGGCTCCCATTAAAAGAGAGATCCGATTACCCCTTCATGAAGTCTGGGCTCATGTTTGGAGATTTGAGAGCTATATTCACTCTGGGGATTGCTATAATCACAATACTCCCCTGAGAATAATCACTCATAAGAGCTGTTCCTGCTACACTCTCTGGACTAGGAGAGGTCTACCCACTGGAAGCTGGATCCTGGTCTTGGGTCCAGGGTGTGTGGAGGACAGTGAGACCCTAACCAAGCTGCGGCGGTTCATGAGGGTTTACGGTGGTTGTGGTGTTCCAGTGCAGTGCTTATGGTGCTTGCAAGTACTAGGAAGCAGCGATTGACGGAGGTACCCATTCGGGATGTCAGACGGGCCATCACATGTATATAGGCCTCTCCTAGTCCAGAGAGTGTAGCAGTATATATATATATATATATATATATATATATATATATATACAGTAGTGTATTTGTAAGGAAGGGAAGTGAATGCATGAAGTGTCATTTTTTACACAAAGATGAGAAGGTTATTTTATATGTATGAGAACAGAAATACATTTCTGTGAATAAACACATTGGGTCAGTTTAAAATAAGTTGATGATAAAGAAATAGCATGATTTCCAAATAACTTTTCCGTTTTCCTTTCTCTAACGATGACTGAAAGCAGTGTTTCCACAAGGTAACTTGGAGGGAAATGCAGATACATATAGAAGAGAATGGATCGGCTTAATTTCTTAAAAAAAAATTTTTGGCATACACTTTTGCAATTTTTGTGAATAAAAGTCATGACATCTTGCATGTTGCAAAAATCTTTGCAGGAAAACACATCCCAAAACACCTTTGCTTGCACACCATGGTCAGGATGGCTGAGCCAGACTAATCTAGAGATGTGCGTTTAAGTCCCACTTTTGACAAGCGTGTCTTTCTTTTGATTTCTGCAATACTCTTCTCATAGCCGGTAATCCTTTTTGGGTCTCCCTATAGAGGCTAAGTTGAAATCCCACCTTTGCCGCAGCTGGCTTCTCTTTTGATCTTCTTCAAATATATCCCTCTGTTTCTGATGAATTTTTTTGATGGTTTGCTTTAAAAGATTTGAAGGAAACTGTCCTTTATCTTATATTTGTAGTAATTTTCTGTCATAGGGTTGTTTGATTTAGTTAAATGCACCAATTTTTATCATTAAAAGTAACAAAGAAACTTGCCCCTTTTCAGAAGAACATGAAATGCCAGGCTTCTGTATTGGTGTTTGAAGCTTCATAAGTCAAAGTCAGATGCCTTATCCATTAGGCCACGCATTCTCAATTTGGGGTGTGCTTGGCAGCGTATCTGGGAAAAAGAAAAAAACATAGCATGACAAATTGCAGAAGCGATTCAACTTGTGAAAAAAATTGGAGAAATCTCCCTTTGTCCGTAAGAGGCACCACTTACTGCACACTCTTTCAAGCAGTGACAGCAATTTTAAAAGATGGATTAAGTAACGATGGAAGAAAGGCAAAGCTTTGCAAAACAACATCTTGATTTTCGATTCCCCAGAAATGAGCAGAGCCGAATTTGTCCGCTCAGTCAAATAGAGGAAATCTACTGTTAGAAGGGAATGCAGATGTTTCAATTCTTCAAACTTGACAACAACGTGGAAGGACAAGTGTTGTGGATCAGAATGTTGATCTTTCTTATATTCAGAGGAAACCCAAATTGTTGTTACAAGTGCACTCGGAGAAGCAAGAATTAGACACCAGACACCTGTTGGTATTCAAAATAAGGCTCTGACGTTTTTTATTCATCAGCTTGGTTTTATACATTAAAAAGTAAGTGCTTACGTGCAAATACTCTTAGAACAAAAATAGCAAGGGAATACAGATAAGACATAGGAATGAGCGCCATGTATACATAACAAATACGTTTCTGGGTAAGAGAGAACAACAAGATTAGAGTAGAGACATCTTGGGTGGGGGCTCTCTGCTCCCGGGACTTAGACATATATGGTCTTAAGTGTTGTTCAAGCATCAAGCAATCAATCCTGATTCCAAGTTAGCCAATTTTAATATAGGATATCATTATATGACACCTATAAGCTTGAGCCTTGGAATCAAGATAAATTCTATCACAATCCCCTCTTTTGATCCAAGGGTCACCCAAATGTCCAAGGTATATCCAGGCCTGCTAGCCAAAGCCTGTGGGACTTTCATTTATTGCTTCACCACGGTTCCCTTGGACTGAGCGACCACCAGAATCAGCAGAGGAGAGTTCTTTCATTTGTTAGGCGAGGTAACATCATAAAACCTTTCCGAAGTCAGAGCTGGAATGTAAGTTAAGGTACGACCAACAGTAGGTTTGCTTTTACATAGAGAGGTTAGTAGACATGAAAAAAATCTAAAGGTTAGAAAAATAGCCATAATGACAAATATAGCTAATAGCAAAAAGTACACAATTTTCTTAATTAGTAAAGTCAACCATGTTCCTAGCCCAAATGTCCAATCCCAATCCTCAAAGAAGCCCTTATCTTGTTTGATATCCTGTACTAAGTCATGTAAATCTTTTATTTGTTTATGGATCATAGTGCCATGGTCAGATAGGTTAAAACAGCACATACCTTCAATAGCTTCACATCCTAAGTCGTGTTTCATTAGTAAGTAGTCAATGGCTGCTCTATTCTCAAGGATTGCCTTCTTATTTGCCTGGTTGTCCATAAGTAGCTCTTCTAGGGCCTGTGAAGTGGCATTTAAACCTTTTGCAAGGGAACAGGCTACAGCATTAACTACTCGGGTATTATACAGTGCTAAGCCTGGGACTCCTACCAAGGTGTACGCTAGGGCAGAGTATTCGGCTTTGGATAAGAGAGTGATTTCAGAGTTACAATCAGAAGTAAGGGTGTTTTTAACATCTCTCCTGTCTCTCAGCAGTTTGTGTAGCTGGGTGGTTTTAGTGATCAGGTCAGATTTGGAAAACATGGTCATGGTTAGTCGAGAAATTGCACAGGGACCTCCTGTAATGTTACCTGGGACATAAGCATAAGTAATATTTCCACAGGAGAAAGTCCATCCTTTAGGAAGATAGACATTGTAGTGGTAACTCATAACTTGGTGAGTTTTGGTACAATTCATAGTGGCGCTCAGGGCTCTACAATTCGTGGTATTTTTCCACCATGTGGGGCAAAACAGGGATTCAGTATTAGGGTCTCTTGAACAATTACATGAAAAAGACCAACATAGTTCAGCGCCTGTCACATTAATTGTCTTCAGTTATAGGGGGGGCATGCCTACCAGTGGTTTGAAGGCATAAGAATATAGTTGTAGAGATTTATGGGGTCTATGGGTATGTAGGTACTTCCTCAACAGTGAGATTGGTGTGGGGACAGCTATAAGACAAGATTCTATGGCGTTTTCAGTACTAAGGAGAGGGTTGAGGCAAAAGGAGGTTAAATTGAAAGCCTTTGCTATCTGCAACCATATATTTTCCTGCCATGCATTATTATTTTCTGGTCTCAAGTCAGAGTAGCATATCTGAACAGAGCATAATATGGTAAAGGATATGAACAGCTTCATGTTGGTGGATCAGTCGGAGTGACTTGTTTACAGTGACTGGCGTGTATCCACGTGGCTTTTCCTTCTAGTTTTACCGAGGTAGCCGTAGTCAAGAGCACTTGGAATGGACCGTCAAAGCGTGGTTCAAGTCCTTTCCTCACATGCCTCTTTATCACCACCCAATCACCAGGCTGCAGTTTGTGAGTTGCAGAGTCAGAGTCTGGATCTGGAATAGAATCAAAGACTTGTTTATGCACCTTGTCTAATCTTTGGTGTAGGGCCTGAACATAGGCAGTCATACTACCATGCTGCATCTGGAGGGTTTGGGGAAAATAGAGGCCTGTCTTTGGGGCACATCCAAACAGGATCTCAAAAGGGGATAGGCCATGTCTGGAATTGGGGGTGAATCTCATAGAAAAGAGTGCTAGGGGAAGGCATTCAGTCCAGGGCTTCCCTGTGTCTTGCATGGCTTTTGCAATCTTGTTCTTTAAGGTGCCATTTGCCCTTTCTACTTTCCCACTACTCTGGGGGTGATAAGGGGTGTGGAAGGCCTGACTGATCCCTAAGGCTTTCATAATTTCTTGCATTATTTCCCCAGTGAAATGTCTACCTCTGTCACTTTCAATCACTTCAGGTACTCCATATCTACATACCAGTTCCTTCAGAAGCTTACTCGCTGTTATCTTTGTTGTGGCTTTCGACACTGGGTAGGCCTCTGGCCAACCTGAAAAGAGATCAATGCACACCAACACATATTCATACACTCCTACCTTAGGTAGTTGAATATAGTCTATCTGCAGTCTTTGAAACGGGTAAAGTGGCCTTGGTGTGTGCTTACTCGGTGTTTTGACAGCCTGTCCTGGATTGTTTCTAGCACAAATCATGGAAGCTTGGGTGTGTTTAGCTGCTACAACAGTAAATCCGGGTGCTACCCAATAGGTGTTTACTAAGCTGTTAATGTGCATCTTGGATAGATGTGTAGGTCCATGGGCAATCTGGGCCATCATGGGGTACAATACTCGTGGCAAACACAGTCTTTTACCTTTTCTCCACATTTTGTCATCATCAGGTTCTGCATCTTGTTTCCTCCAGAGGTCATGTTCTTCCTTGCTTGCCTGTCTTTGTAAGCTCAACAGTATATTGTAGTCAACGGCGTCATCTGTAAGAACAACTTGTAGGAAGGTTTTACCTTTAGAGGGATAAACTTGAATTGCTGCTTGCTTGGCAGCTTCGTCTGCTCTGTGGTTTCCTCTTGAAATTTCATCTGTGATCTTCACGTGAGCTGCCACCTTGATGATGCCTACTTGAGTGGGTAACAGGATAGCGTCCATAAGTGCACTCACGGCTTCAGAATCCTTGATTGGAGTTCCTGCTGAGGTGGGAAAATCACGAGCCCGCCAAATAGGGCCAAAATCATGGGCTATACCAAAAGCATAGCGAGAGTCTGTAAAAATATTAGCAGTCTTACCAGAAGCCATTTTACACGCTTCAGCGAGTGCCTTCAGCTCTGCCTCCTGTGCAGAGCAGTGAGGAGCGAGTGGTTCAGCTTTTATTATCTCATGTGCAGAGACTACAGCATATCCAGTGTGGAAATTTCCCTTCTCATCAGCATATCTGGAACCATCTACAAAAAACTCAAAATCTGCATTAGATAATGGAGAATCAGTTACATGCAAAAAACCTGCTGTTTCTTGTGCCATTAGTGCTGCACAATCATGGGGTACCTGGGCATCAGCTAACTCATCTGGTGAAAGTGAATTTACAAAAAGATCAGAAGTACAAGTACCATTCCCACTCCCCTCTTTTAAATCCAGGGGAAGTAATGTAGATGGATTTATTACCATACACCTTTTAAGAGTAACATTAGGTGGCATAAGCAAGGCACATTGCATTCTGAGATGCCTTGCAGTATGTATGTGTTTTGGTTGAACTTGCGACAGTATGCTGTTGATATCATGTGGTGTGTATATGGTCACCGGATTATCTAAAACAATATCAGTGGCTTTGTCCAGGAGGGCAGTAACAGCTGCCACTGCCCTAACACATGAGGGGGCACCCCTGGCAACAGGGTCCAATCTGGTGGAGTAGTAAGCTATTGGTCTTTGTTTACCACCATGGTCCTGTGTAAGGACAGATGTAGCATAACCTGATTGCTCAGTACAGAACAGGTTAAAATTCTTTCTGTAATCTGGGAGACCCAGTGCTGGAGCTGACGTTACCAGTATCTTAAGTGTATAGAAGGCATTTTCTGCCACATGATTTAATTTAAATGGTTTGTTTTCGTTGGCAAGACAGTCATACAGTGGTTGCATGTAGATAGCTACAGAACGCAGCCAAGGACAACAGTAAGATATCAAACCGAGATACGTGCGAAGCTGGGCTAAGCTGCGGGGGGTTTAATATTTTGAACTGCAGTCTTTCTACTCTCTGTGAGATGTTTTATGCCCTGGGAAATGCAATGTCCTAGGAAAATAACTTTCTCTACACAAGCTTGCAGTTTCGTTTTTGACGCTTTACAGCCTGCTTTTGCCATGGAATTTCAGCAAGGAGAGAGTGTTTACAATACAAGATTCCATATTATCGCAACATAGGAGTAGGTCATCGATATACTGCAATAAAATTACATTATTTGGCCTCTCCCATTCTTCAAGAATCTGGGCCATTGCCATGCAGTACATAGTGGGTGAGTTTTGTGCGCCCTGTGGCAATACTGTCCAAGTGTACTGTTTGTGTTTATGTGTAAATGCAAATAAAAACTGACTGTCGGGATCCAGGGGGACACTGAAAAATGCATTTGCCAAGTCAATAACAGTAAATACCTTAGAGGAAGGTGGTATTTGTGCCAACAAGGAGTGTGGGTTGGGAACATTAGGGGCAATCAGTTCAGTTACAGCATTAATTGCCCTCAAATCATGTACCATACGGTAAACCACAGGTTTACCTTTCTCTTGCTTTTTCTTAATTGGGTACAATGGTGTGTTACAAGGGGAGGTGGTCTGGACAACTACCCCTGCCTGCAGAAACTCTTGCACAGATTGCGAAATAGCATCTTCCTGTGCTGGGCTTAGGGGGTATTGTTTTTGGTATGGAGGTTTGGCTCCGGGCAGGAGATTCACCTTGACTGTGGGCACAGAGAGTCTGCCTGTATCTGTCTTCCCTGTAGCCCATAAGGAATCAGGGACTGAGGACAAGTCAATGGTAGGTTCTGGCACATGGCTGGGCATAGTGAGAGTTGCCAGAACATTTGAAAGAGATATCATTTGTTTGTCCTCTAAAGGCACAGACAATGTTACTTTTCCAGTGGGGCTATACTGGATATTTGCACTAAGAGCAGACAGTATATCACTGCCTAGTAGATTAACAGGGGCATTAGGGCTGACAAGTAGCCTTGTCACAAGGGCAGTAGAGTCGTGTAGCTTCAATTTCAGCTTGTGGGTAAGGGGAATGTCATTTTCGATACCATCCACCCCTACACATGATAATACATCATTAGATTTCTCATACGGGAACACATATTTTTCCTGTAACATCGATTTAGCAGCGCCAGTGTCCAACAGGAAAGGGACTATTCGGTCCCCAGGTAGTGTAACATTGAAAATGGGTGAGGGTCCTGCAGAGTCAGGGATATTTATAATATGCAGGGACACTGGTTTGCCAATTTCCTATTGGGGAGGGGGAGGTGGTGGAGGTGGTTGGCTGTCTTGGGAGTTATCATTAGAATCCTGGGTTTTTCTATTTTTAGGAGGACACTTGCAGTTACGTTTAATGTGTCCTTTCCTGCCACAATTCCAGCATTCTACCTGCCTTCTGTCTCCGTCAGCTCTAGGGACAGTTACAGCCATTAGAGGTGTGCTCCTCTTTCTAGTATTTAGATTAGCTTCCACTCCCCTAGCCACCTTCACCAGATCACCATAGGTTAAACTTCTCCACTCAGGTCTAGCATTTTGGAGACCAGTCCTTATGGGTATGTGGATACCATCCATGAAGCAGTTAATAAGCAGTCTGGTCGAAGTGGTTTCAATATCTGTGTAACCCAATGCCTCCCAAGCCATCTGTAGTCAGGTGAAGAATGTTTCTACAGGTTCATCTTTCCCTTGTAATATATCTCCTAATTTATGGGCTAGTCCCTCTGTCTTTACCTTAGCCCATTCTCTTATTGCAGTGACATAGCATGCTCCAGATGCAGACTTGGTTCTAAACCATTCATCTGTTTGCATGTTGCTTTTTCTGAGGTTATCTTCATGGGCATCAGTATATTTAGCAATTATTCTTGCCAAAATGGGGCCAGCTTTTAGTGCCACAATCTGTTTTAAATCCATCCAAGTACACTGGTAAGTAGCTTGAATTGTGGATAGAGACTGAACTAGAGCTAAGGGGGCCTTTTCAACATCTGCCAGCTGCTGTATTATTGCCAGTTGTTCACTGGGTGTCCAGGGCTTATATTCTTCCCAGTATTTGATACTTGAGCTTGGCTGTCTGTTCTCATGGTACATGCTCTCAACTTTGGGTATCATTGGAGTAGAAAATTGTGGAGCTAATGGCCCCACTGGGGTGTCTATGGGGGCAACTAGGGGTTCCTTTAAGTCTGGACTATCTGCCTGCTCTAATGAACCCATAGGTCTTACAGGGGCTGCTAGGGGACCATATGAAGTCCCACTGCATAATATTACTGGAAAGAGAGGTTTTGATCTCTGTAAAAGGGAAAGCGCCTGTCCTTTAGGGACCAAAGGAGTCCCTGCATTATCCTGGTCAAGGGGTGGGTTTACACGATTTTTCCCAGGATCCTGCCTACTCTGGGACCCTAGAGGTTCAAAACATTGATAATATGGTACACCTTTCCTGGTGGTTTCTCTACAACCACATTTAGTTAATTCAACAGCAGTATCATGCCATTTTTGTGCAACTTCTACTAAGTTATTATCTTCTAACCAACCTCTGTAATTTGCCATAAATTCACTCCATATATGTGGGTCTAGAGTGCCCTCTGAGGGCATGCCAGCTTTCTTAAGTAACCTCTTAACATTCTTAATTGCTCCTTGTCCTTTGTGATGCTTGACAATAGTCAAAGCCGTAAATCCCCCTTGGGTACTTTCAGAGCTACCCATCTTAAAACTTGTAAAGGTTAATTACTTCCTTACCAAGACAAACTGTACAAAAACAGTGTATTAAACACTTAGGACCGCTGCAGTGGAATTTTCACAGTTCTGTCTTCTAAACACAGATCAGGAGATCTGCCCTTGGAGGATTCTAACTCAAATTATAAAACAAATGACAAGGCAAACAATAAAAATAACTTACAACCCACAGTTCTATTCCACTATCTCAAGATTCCTTTCACAAGACATAACACAACCTCCACCTGAATAAAACCATAATTCCACAGAAAACAAGTTCTTTAGATCAGACGTTTTTAAAATCCTTACCCACCCGGACCGGGGTCTCAAAGAGCACCAGAGAGTCTAAATCATTTATAGGTAGAAAAATAAAAGCTTTTTCTTACCCGCTGCAGCTGATTAACCGTCTGGGCTCCGAGCCAACCCTTCTGGGTCCGGATGAACTGGATTCGTCTGATCCCGGGGTCACGGCACCAAATTGTTGTGGATCAAAATGTTGATCTTTCTTATATTCAGAGGAAACCCAAATTGTTGTTACAAGTGCACTCGGAGAAGCAAGAATTAGACACCAGACACCTGTTGGTATTCAAAATAAGCCTCTGACGTTTTTTATTCATCAGCTGGGTTTTATACATTAAAAAGTAAGTGCTTACGTGCAAATAATCTTAGAACAAAAATAGCAAGGGAATACAGATAAGACATAGGAATGAGCGCCATGTATACATAACAAATAAGTTTCTGGGTAAGAGAGAACAACAAGATTAGAGTAGAGACATCTTGGGTGGGGGCTCTCTGCTCCCGGGACTTAGAAATATATGGTCTTAAGTGTTGTTAAAGCATCAAGCAATCAATCCTGATTCCAAGTTAGCCAATTTTAATATAGGATATCATTATATGACACCTATAAGCTTGAGCCTTGGAATCAAGATAAATTCTATAACACAAGCCAAAACAGAATCCTCCTCTTCCATGAGGTCACTTGGCAGAAAACATGGACACCTTTAGGAGTTAATGCAGATGCTTCATTTTTTTCAAACTTGTGAAACAATTTGAGAGAGAAAACTGCCTTTTGTTAGAAACACACTTTCAGAGTTCTCTCTTTTTGGCATAAGTGGCAATTCCAATGATTTGCATAAGTTGATGAGAAAGAAATAGCATGATTTCCAAAGAATTTTTCTGTTTTCATTTCTCTAACAATGGCTAAAAGCATTGTTTCCACCAGGTAACTTCTTCAAATATATCCCTCTGTTTCTGATGACTTTTTTTTTAAAGATTTGCTTTAAAAGATTTGAAGGAAACTGTCCTTTATCTTATATTTATAGTAATTTTCCGTCCTAGGGTTGTTTGATTTAGTTAAACGCACCAATTTGTCTCATTAAAAGTAACAAAGAAACTTGCCCCTTTTCAGAAGAACATGCATTGGTGTTTGAAGCTTCATATACATCGACCACGAAGGGACTCGAACCCTCAATCTTCTGATTCGAAGTCAGACGCCTTATCCATTAGGCCACCCGGTCTCAATTTTGGGTGTGTGTGGCAGCGTATCTGGGAAAAAGAAAAAACATAGCATGACAAATTGCAGAAGCGATTCAACTTGTGAAAAAAATTGGAGAAACCTCCCTTTGTCCGAAAGAGGCACCACTTACTGCACACTCTTTCAAGCAGTGACAGCAATTTTAAAAGATGGATTAAGTAACGATGGAAGAAAGGCAAAGCTTTGCAAAACAACATCTTGATTTTCGATTTCCCAGAAATGAGCAGAGCCGAATTTGTCCGCTCAGTCAAATAGAGGAAATCTACTGTTAGAAGGGAATGCAGATGTTTCAATTCTTCAAACTTGATAACAACGTGGAAGGACAAGCCAAAACAGAATCCTCCTCTTCCATGAGGTCACTTGGCAGAAAACATGGACACCTTTAGGAGTTAATGCAGATGCTTCATTTTTTTCAAACTTGTGAAACAATTTGAGAGAGAAAACTGCCTTTTGTTAGAAACACACTTTCAGAGCTCTCTCTTTTTGTCATAAGTGGCAATTCCAATGATTTGCATAAATTGATGAGAAAGAAATAGCATGATTTCCAAAGAATTTTTCTGTTTTCATTTCTCGAACAATGGCTAAAAGCAGTGTTTCCACCAGGTAACTTCTTCAAATATATCCCTCTGTTTCTGATGACTTTTTTTTAAAGGTTTGCTTTAAAAGATTTGAAGGAAACTGTCCTTTATCTTATATTTGTAGTAATTTTCCATCATAGGGTTGTTTGATTTAGTTAAACGCACCAATTTTTTTCATTAAATGTAATAAAGAAACTTGCCCCTTTTCAGAAGAACATGACATGCCAGGCTTCTGCATTGGTGTTTGAAGCTTCATAAACATCGACCACGAAGGGACTCGAACCCTCAATCTTCTGATTCGAAGTTAGACGCCTTATCCATTAGGCCACGCGGTCTCAATTTTGGGTGGGTGTGGCAGCGTATCTGGGAAAAAGAAAAAACATAGCATGACAAATTGCAGAAGCGATTCAACTTGTGAAAAAAATTAGAGAAACCTGCCTTTGTCCGAAAGAGGCACCACTTACTGCACATTCTTTCAAGCAGTGACAGCAATTTTAAAAGATGGATTAAGTAACGATGGAAGAAAGGCAAAGCTTTGCAAAAAACCTTTAGGAGTTAATGCAGATGCTTCATTTTTTTCAAACTTGTGAAACAATTTGAGAGAGAAAACTGCCTTTTGTTAGAAACACACTTTCAGAGCTCTCTCTTTTTGTCATAAGTGGCAATTCCAATGATTTGCATAAATTGATGAGAAAGAAATAGCATGATTTCCAAAGAATTTTTCTGTTTTCATTTCTCGAACAATGGCTAAAAGCAGTGTTTCCACCAGGTAACTTCTTCAAATATATCCCTCTGTTTCTGATGACTTTTTTTTAAAGGTTTGCTTTAAAAGATTTGAAGGAAACTGTCCTTTTTCTTATATTTGTAGTAATTTTCCATCATAGGGTTGTTTGATTTAGTTAAACGCACCAATTTTTCTCATTAAAAGTAACTTGCCCCTTTTCAGAAGAACATGACAGGCTTCTGCATTGGTGTTTGAAGCTTCATAAACATCGACCACGAAGGGACTCGAACCCTCAATCTTCTGATTCGAAGTCAGACGCCTTATCCATTAGGCCACGCGGTCTCAATTTTGGGTGTGTGTGGCAGCGTATCTGGGAAAAAGAAAAAACATAGCATGACAAATTGCAGAAGCGATTCAACTTGTGAAAAAAATTGGAGAAACCTCCCTTTGTCCGAAAGAGGCACCACTTACTGCACACTCTTTCAAGCAGTGACAGCAATTTTAAAATATGGATTAAGTAACGATGGAAGAAAGGCAAAGCTTTGCAAAACAACATCTTGATTTTCGATTCCCCAGAAATGAGCAGAGCCGAATTTGTCCGCTCAGTCAAATAGAGGAAATCTACTGTTAGAAGGGAATGCAGATGTTTCAATTCTTCAAACTTGACAACAACGTGGAAGGACAAGCCAAAACAGAATCCTCCTCTTCCATGAGGTCACTTGGCAGAAAACATGGACACCTTTAGGAGTTAATGCAGATGCTTCATTTTTTTCAAACTTGTGAAACTATTTGAGAGAGAAAACTGCCATTTGTTAGAAACACACTTTCAGAGCTCTCTCTTTTTGGCATAAGTGGCAATTCCAATGATTTGCATCAGTTGATGAGAAAGAAATAGCATGATTTCCAAAGAATTTTTCTGTTTTCATTTCTCTAACAATGGCTAAAAGCAGTGTTTCCACCAGGTAACTTCTTCAAATATATCCCTCTGTTTCTGATGACTTTTTTTTAAAGGTTTGCTTTAAAAGATTTGAAGGAAACTGTCCTTTATCTTATATTTGTAGTAATTTTCCATCATAGGGTTGTTTGATTTAGTTAAACGCACCAATTTTTCTCATTAAAAGTAACAAAGAAACTTGCCCCTTTTCAGAAGAACATGACATGCCAGGCTTCTGCAATGGTGTTTGAAGCTTCATAAACATCGACCACGAAGGGACTCGAACCCTCAATCTTCTGATTCGAAGTCAGACGCCTTATCCATTAGGCCACGCGGTCTCAATTTTGGGTGTGTGTGTTGCAGCATATCTGGGAAAAAGAAAAAAACATAGCATGACAAATTGCAGAAGCGATTCAACTTGTGAAAAAAATTGGAGATACCTCCCTTTGTCCGAAAGAGGCACCACTTACTGCACACTCTTTCAAGCAGTGACAGCAATTTTAAAAGATGGATTAAGTAACGATGGAAGAAAGGCAAAGCTTTGCAAAACAACATCTTGATTTTCGATTTCCCAGAAATGAGCAGAGCCGAATTTGTCCGCTCAGTCAAATAGAGGAAATCTACTGTTAGAAGGGAATGCAGATGTTTCAATTCTTCAAACTTGACAACAACGTGGAAGGACAAGCCAAAACAGAATCCTCCTCTTCCATGAGGTCACTTGGCAGAAAACATGGACACCTTTAGGAGTTAATGCAGATGCTTCATTTTTTTCAAACTTGTGAAACAATTTGAGAGAGAAAACTGCCTTTTGTTAGAAACACACTTTCAGAGCTCTCTCTTTTTGGCATAAGTGGCAATTCCAATGATTTGCATAAATTGATGAGAAAGAAATAGCATGATTTCCAAAGAATTTTTCTGTTTTCATTTCTCTAACAATGGCTAAAAGCAGTGTTTCCACCAGGTAACTTCTTCAAATATATCCCTCTGTTTCTGATGACTTTTTTTTAAAGGTTTGCTTTAAAAGATTTGAAGGAAACTGTCTTTTATCTTATATTTGTAGTAATTTTCCATCATAGGGTTGTTTGATTTAGTTAAACGCACCAATTTTTTTCATTAAATGTAATAAAGAAACTTGCCCCTTTTCAGAAGAACATGACATGCCAGGCTTCTGCATTGGTGTTTGAAGCTTCATAAACATCGACCACGAAGGGACTCGAACCCTCAATCTTCTGATTCGAAGTCAGACACCTTATCCATTAGGCCACGCGGTCTCAATTTTGGGTGTTTGTGGCAGCGTATCTCGGAAAAAGAAAAAACATAGCATGACAAATTGCAGAAGCGATTCAACTTGTGAAAAAAATTAGAGAAACCTGCCTTTGTCCGAAAGAGGCACCACTTACTGCACATTCTTTCAAGCAGTGACAGCAATTTTAAAAGATGGATTAAGTAACGATGGAAGAAAGGCAAAGCTTTGCAAAACACCTTTAGGAGTTAATGCAGATGCTTCATTTTTTTCAAACTTGTGAAACAATTTGAGAGAGAAAACTGCCATTTGTTAGAAACACACTTTCAGAGCTCTCTCTTTTTGGCATAAGTGGCAATTCCAATGATTTGCATCAGTTGATGAGAAAGAAATAGCATGATTTCCAAAGAATGTTTCTGTTTTCATTTCTCTAACAATGGCTAAAAGCAGTGTTTCCACCAGGTAACTTCTTCAAATATATCCCTCTGTTTCTGATGACTTTTTTTTAAAGGTTTGCTTTAAAAGATTTGAAGGAAACTGTCCTTTATCTTATATTTGTAGTAATTTTCCATCATAGGGTTGTTTGATTTAGTTAAACGCACCAATTTTTCTCATTAAAAGTAACAAAGAAACTTGCCCCTTTTCAGAAGAACATGACATGCCAGGCTTCTGCATTGGTGTTTGAAGCTTCATAAACATCGACCACGAAGGGACACGAACCCTCAATCTTCTGATTCGAAGTCAGACACCTTATCCATTAGGCCACGCGGTCTCAATTTTGGGTGTGTGTGGCAGCGTATCTGGGAAAAAGAAAAAAACATAGCATGACAAATTGCAGAAGCGATTCAACTTGTGAAAAAAATTGGAGATACCTCCCTTTGTCCGAAAGAGGCACCACTTACTGCACACTCTTTCAAGCAGTGACAGCAATTTTAAAAGATGGATTAAGTAACGATGGAAGAAAGGCAAAGCTTTGCAAAACAACATCTTGATTTTCGATTTCCCAGAAATGACGAGAGCCGAATTTGTCCGCTCAGTCAAATAGAGGAAATCTACTGTTAGAAGGGAATGCAGATGTTTCAATTCTTCAAACTTGACAACAACGTGGAAGGACAAGCCAAAACAGAATCCTCCTCTTCCATGAGGTCACTTGGCAGAAAACATGGACACCTTTAGGAGTTAATGCAGATGCTTCATTTTTTTCAAACTTGTGAAACAATTTGAGAGAGAAAACTGCCTTTTGTTAGAAACACACTTTCAGAGCTCTCTCTTTTTGTCATAAGTGGCAATTCCAATGATTTGCATAAATTGATGAGAAAGAAATAGCATGATTTCCAAAGAATTTTTCTGTTTTCATTTCTCTAACAATGGCTAAAAGCAGTGTTTCCACCAGGTAACTTCTTCAAATATATCCCTCTGTTTCTGATGACTTTTTTTTAAAGGTTTGCTTTAAAAGATTTGAAGGAAACTGTCCTTTTTCTTATATTTGTAGTAATTTTCCATCATAGGGTTGTTTGATTTAGTTAAACGCACCAATTTTTCTCATTAAAAGTAACTTGCCCCTTTTCAGAAGAACATGACATGCCAGGCTTCTGCATTGGTGTTTGAAGCTTCATAAACATCGCCCACGAAGGGACTCGAACCCTCAATCTTCTGATTCAAAGTCAGACGCCTTATCCATTAGGCCACGCGGTCTCAATTTTGGGTGTGTGTGGCAGCGTATCTGGGAAAAAGAAAAAACATAGCATGACAAATTGCAGAAGCGATTCAACTTGTGAAAAAAATTGGAGAAACCTCCCTTTGTCCGAAAGAGGCACCACTTACTGCACACTCTTTCAAGCAGTGACAGCAATTTTAAAAGATGGATTAAGTAACGATGGAAGAAAGGCAAAGCTTTGCAAAACAACATCTTGATTTTCGATTTCCCAGAAATGAGCAGAGCCGAATTTGTCCGCTCAGTCAAATAGAGGAAATCTACTGTTAGAAGGGAATGCAGATGTTTCAATTCTTCAAACTTGACAACAACGTGGAAGGACAAGCCAAAACAGAATCCTCCTCTTCCATGAGGTCACTTGGCAGAAAACATGGACACCTTTAGGAGTTAATGCAGATGCTTCATTTTTTTCAAACTTGTGAAACAATTTGAGAGAGAAAACTGCCTTTTGTTAGAAACACACTTTCAGAGCTCTCTCTTTTTGGCATAAGTGGCAATTCCAATGATTTGCATAAATTGATGAGAAAGAAATAGCATGATTTCCAAAGAATTTTTCTGTTTTCATTTCTCTAACAATGGCTAAAAGCAGTGTTTCCACCAGGTAACTTCTTCAAATATATCCCTCTGTTTCTGATGACTTTTTTTTAAAGGTTTGCTTTAAAAGATTTGAAGGAAACTGTCTTTTATCTTATATTTGTAGTAATTTTCCATCATAGGGTTGTTTGATTTAGTTAAACGCACCAATATTTTTCATTAAATGTAATAAAGAAACTTGCCCCTTTTCAGAAGAACATGACATGCCAGGCTTCTGCATTGGTGTTTGAAGCTTCATAAACATCGACCACGAAGGGACTCGAACCCTCAATCTTCTGATTCGAAGTCAGACACCTTATCCATTAGGCCACGAGGTCTCAATTTTGGGTGTTTGTGGCAGCGTATCTCGGAAAAAGAAAAAACATAGCATGACAAATTGCAGAAGCGATTCAACTTGTGAAAAAAATTGGAGATACCTCCCTTTGTCCGAAAGAGGCACCACTTACTGCACACTCTTTCAAGATGCTTCATTTTTTTCAAACTTGTGAAACAATTTGAGAGAGAAAACTGCCTTTTGTTAGAAACACACTTTCAGAGCTCTCTCTTTTTGGCATAAGTGGCAATTCCAATGATTTGCATAAATTGATGAGAAAGAAATAGCATGATTTCCAAAGAATTTTTCTGTTTTCATTTCTCTAACAATGGCTAAAAGCAGTGTTTCCACCAGGTAACTTCTTCAAATATATCCCTCTGTTTCTGATGACTTTTTTTTAAAGGTTTGCTTTAAAAGATTTGAAGGAAACTGTCTTTTATCTTATATTTGTAGTAATTTTCCATCATAGGGTTGTTTGATTTAGTTAAACGCACCAATTTTTTTCATTAAATGTAATAAAGAAACTTGCCCCTTTTCAGAAGAACATGACATGCCAGGCTTCTGCATTGGTGTTTGAAGCTTCATAAACATCGACCACGAAGGGACTCGAACCCTCAATCTTCTGATTCGAAGTCAGACACCTTATCCATTAGGCCACGCGGTCTCAATTTTGGGTGTTTGTGGCAGCGTATCTCGGAAAAAGAAAAAACATAGCATGACAAATTGCAGAAGCGATTCAACTTGTGAAAAAAATTAGAGAAACCTGCCTTTGTCCGAAAGAGGCACCACTTACTGCACATTCTTTCAAGCAGTGACAGCAATTTTAAAAGATGGATTAAGTAACGATGGAAGAAAGGCAAAGCTTTGCAAAACACCTTTAGGAGTTAATGCAGATGCTTCATTTTTTTCAAACTTGTGAAACAATTTGAGAGAGAAAACTGCCATTTGTTAGAAACACACTTTCAGAGCTCTCTCTTTTTGGCATAAGTGGCAATTCCAATGATTTGCATCAGTTGATGAGAAAGAAATAGCATGATTTCCAAAGAATGTTTCTGTTTTCATTTCTCTAACAATGGCTAAAAGCAGTGTTTCCACCAGGTAACTTCTTCAAATATATCCCTCTGTTTCTGATGACTTTTTTTTAAAGGTTTGCTTTAAAAGATTTGAAGGAAACTGTCCTTTATCTTATATTTGTAGTAATTTTCCATCATAGGGTTGTTTGATTTAGTTAAACGCACCAATTTTTCTCATTAAAAGTAACAAAGAAACTTGCCCCTTTTCAGAAGAACATGACATGCCAGGCTTCTGCATTGGTGTTTGAAGCTTCATAAACATCGACCACGAAGGGACACGAACCCTCAATCTTCTGATTCGAAGTCAGACACCTTATCCATTAGGCCACGCGGTCTCAATTTTGGGTGTGTGTGGCAGCGTATCTGTGAAAAAGAAAAAAACATAGCATGACAAATTGCAGAAGCGATTCAACTTGTGAAAAAAATTGGAGATACCTCCCTTTGTCCGAAAGAGGCACCACTTACTGCACACTCTTTCAAGCAGTGACAGCAATTTTAAAAGATGGATTAAGTAACGATGGAAGAAAGGCAAAGCTTTGCAAAACAACATCTTGATTTTCGATTTCCCAGAAATGACGAGAGCCGAATTTGTCCGCTCAGTCAAATAGAGGAAATCTACTGTTAGAAGGGAATGCAGATGTTTCAATTCTTCAAACTTGACAACAACGTGGAAGGACAAGCCAAAACAGAATCCTCCTCTTCCATGAGGTCACTTGGCAGAAAACATGGACACCTTTAGGAGTTAATGCAGATGCTTCATTTTTTTCAAACTTGTGAAACAATTTGAGAGAGAAAACTGCCTTTTGTTAGAAACACACTTTCAGAGCTCTCTCTTTTTGTCATAAGTGGCAATTCCAATGATTTGCATAAATTGATGAGAAAGAAATAGCATGATTTCCAAAGAATTTTTCTGTTTTCATTTCTCTAACAATGGCTAAAAGCAGTGTTTCCACCAGGTAACTTCTTCAAATATATCCCTCTGTTTCTGATGACTTTTTTTTAAAGGTTTGCTTTAAAAGATTTGAAGGAAACTGTCCTTTTTCTTATATTTGTAGTAATTTTCCATCATAGGGTTGTTTGATTTAGTTAAACGCACCAATTTTTCTCATTAAAAGTAACTTGCCCCTTTTCAGAAGAACATGACAGGCTTCTGCATTGGTGTTTGAAGCTTCATAAACATCGACCACGAAGGGACTCGAACCCTCAATCTTCTGATTCGAAGTCAGACGCCTTATCCATTAGGCCACGCGGTCTCAATTTTGGGTGTGTGTGGCAGCGTATCTGGGAAAAAGAAAAAACATAGCATGACAAATTGCAGAAGCGATTCAACTTGTGAAAAAAATTGGAGAAACCTCCCTTTGTCCGAAAGAGGCACCACTTACTGCACACTCTTTCAAGCAGTGACAGCAATTTTAAAATATGGATTAAGTAACGATGGAAGAAAGGCAAAGCTTTGCAAAACAACATCTTGATTTTCGATTCCCCAGAAATGAGCAGAGCCGAATTTGTCCGCTCAGTCAAATAGAGGAAATCTACTGTTAGAAGGGAATGCAGATGTTTCAATTCTTCAAACTTGACAACAACGTGGAAGGACAAGCCAAAACAGAATCCTCCTCTTCCATGAGGTCACTTGGCAGAAAACATGGACACCTTTAGGAGTTAATGCAGATGCTTCATTTTTTTCAAACTTGTGAAACTATTTGAGAGAGAAAACTGCCATTTGTTAGAAACACACTTTCAGAGCTCTCTCTTTTTGGCATAAGTGGCAATTCCAATGATTTGCATCAGTTGATGAGAAAGAAATAGCATGATTTCCAAAGAATTTTTCTGTTTTCATTTCTCTAACAATGGCTAAAAGCAGTGTTTCCACCAGGTAACTTCTTCAAATATATCCCTCTGTTTCTGATGACTTTTTTTTAAAGGTTTGCTTTAAAAGATTTGAAGGAAACTGTCCTTTATCTTATATTTGTAGTAATTTTCCATCATAGGGTTGTTTGATTTAGTTAAACGCACCAATTTTTCTCATTAAAAGTAACAAAGAAACTTGCCCCTTTTCAGAAGAACATGACATGCCAGGCTTCTGCAATGGTGTTTGAAGCTTCATAAACATCGACCACGAAGGGACTCGAACCCTCAATCTTCTGATTCGAAGTCAGACGCCTTATCCATTAGGCCACGCGGTCTCAATTTTGGGTGTGTGTGGCAGCGTATCTGGGAAAAAGAAAAAAACATAGCATGACAAATTGCAGAAGCGATTCAACTTGTGAAAAAAATTGGAGATACCTCCCTTTGTCCGAAAGAGGCACCACTTACTGCACACTCTTTCAAGCAGTGACAGCAATTTTAAAAGATGGATTAAGTAACGATGGAAGAAAGGCAAAGCTTTGCAAAACAACATCTTGATTTTCGATTTCCCAGAAATGAGCAGAGCCGAATTTGTCCGCTCAGTCAAATAGAGGAAATCTACTGTTAGAAGGGAATGCAGATGTTTCAATTCTTCAAACTTGACAACAACGTGGAAGGACAAGCCAAAACAGAATCCTCCTCTTCCATGAGGTCACTTGGCAGAAAACATGGACACCTTTAGGAGTTAATGCAGATGCTTCATTTTTTTCAAACTTGTGAAACAATTTGAGAGAGAAAACTGCCTTTTGTTAGAAACACACTTTCAGAGCTCTCTCTTTTTGGCATAAGTGGCAATTCCAATGATTTGCATAAATTGATGAGAAAGAAATAGCATGATTTCCAAAGAATTTTTCTGTTTTCATTTCTCTAACAATGGCTAAAAGCAGTGTTTCCACCAGGTAACTTCTTCAAATATATCCCTCTGTTTCTGATGACTTTTTTTTAAAGGTTTGCTTTAAAAGATTTGAAGGAAACTGTCTTTTATCTTATATTTGTAGTAATTTTCCATCATAGGGTTGTTTGATTTAGTTAAACGCACCAATATTTTTCATTAAATGTAATAAAGAAACTTGCCCCTTTTCAGAAGAACATGACATGCCAGGCTTCTGCATTGGTGTTTGAAGCTTCATAAACATCGACCACGAAGGGACTCGAACCCTCAATCTTCTGATTCGAAGTCAGACACCTTATCCATTAGGCCACGAGGTCTCAATTTTGGGTGTTTGTGGCAGCGTATCTCGGAAAAAGAAAAAACATAGCATGACAAATTGCAGAAGCGATTCAACTTGTGAAAAAAATTGGAGATACCTCCCTTTGTCCGAAAGAGGCACCACTTACTGCACACTCTTTCAAGATGCTTCATTTTTTTCAAACTTGTGAAACAATTTGAGAGAGAAAACTGCCTTTTGTTAGAAACACACTTTCAGAGCTCTCTCTTTTTGGCATAAGTGGCAATTCCAATGATTTGCATAAATTGATGAGAAAGAAATAGCATGATTTTCAAAGAATTTTTCTGTTTTCATTTCTCTAACAATGGCTAAAAGCAGTGTTTCCACCAGGTAACTTCTTCAAATATATCCCTCTGTTTCTGATGACTTTTTTTTAAAGGTTTGCTTTAAAAGATTTGAAGGAAACTGTCTTTTATCTTATATTTGTAGTAATTTTCCATCATAGGGTTGTTTGATTTAGTTAAACGCACCAATTTTTTTCATTAAATGTAATAAAGAAACTTGCCCCTTTTCAGAAGAACATGACATGCCAGGCTTCTGCATTGGTGTTTGAAGCTTCATAAACATCGACCACGAAGGGACTCGAACCCTCAATCTTCTGATTCGAAGTCAGACACCTTATCCATTAGGCCACGCGGTCTCAATTTTGGGTGTTTGTGGCAGCGTATCTCGGAAAAAGAAAAAACATAGCATGACAAATTGCAGAAGCGATTCAACTTGTGAAAAAAATTAGAGAAACCTGCCTTTGTCCGAAAGAGGCACCACTTACTGCACATTCTTTCAAGCAGTGACAGCAATTTTAAAAGATGGATTAAGTAACGATGGAAGAAAGGCAAAGCTTTGCAAAACACCTTTAGGAGTTAATGCAGATGCTTCATTTTTTTCAAACTTGTGAAACAATTTGAGAGAGAAAACTGCCATTTGTTAGAAACACACTTTCAGAGCTCTCTCTTTTTGGCATAAGTGGCAATTCCAATGATTTGCATCAGTTGATGAGAAAGAAATAGCATGATTTCCAAAGAATGTTTCTGTTTTCATTTCTCTAACAATGGCTAAAAGCAGTGTTTCCACCAGGTAACTTCTTCAAATATATCCCTCTGTTTCTGATGACTTTTTTTTAAAGGTTTGCTTTAAAAGATTTGAAGGAAACTGTCCTTTATCTTATATTTGTAGTAATTTTCCATCATAGGGTTGTTTGATTTAGTTAAACGCACCAATTTTTCTCATTAAAAGTAACAAAGAAACTTGCCCCTTTTCAGAAGAACATGACATGCCAGGCTTCTGCATTGGTGTTTGAAGCTTCATAAACATCGACCACGAAGGGACACGAACCCTCAATCTTCTGATTCGAAGTCAGACACCTTATCCATTAGGCCACGCGGTCTCAATTTTGGGTGTGTGTGGCAGCGTATCTGGGAAAAAGAAAAAAACATAGCATGACAAATTGCAGAAGCGATTCAACTTGTGAAAAAAATTGGAGATACCTCCCTTTGTCCGAAAGAGGCACCACTTACTGCACACTCTTTCAAGCAGTGACAGCAATTTTAAAAGATGGATTAAGTAACGATGGAAGAAAGGCAAAGCTTTGCAAAACAACATCTTGATTTTCGATTTCCCAGAAATGACGAGAGCCGAATTTGTCCGCTCAGTCAAATAGAGGAAATCTACTGTTAGAAGGGAATGCAGATGTTTCAATTCTTCAAACTTGACAACAACGTGGAAGGACAAGCCAAAACAGAATCCTCCTCTTCCATGAGGTCACTTGGCAGAAAACATGGACACCTTTAGGAGTTAATGCAGATGCTTCATTTTTTTCAAACTTGTGAAACAATTTGAGAGAGAAAACTGCCTTTTGTTAGAAACACACTTTCAGAGCTCTCTCTTTTTGTCATAAGTGGCAATTCCAATGATTTGCATAAATTGATGAGAAAGAAATAGCATGATTTCCAAAGAATTTTTCTGTTTTCATTTCTCTAACAATGGCTAAAAGCAGTGTTTCCACCAGGTAACTTCTTCAAATATATCCCTCTGTTTCTGATGACTTTTTTTTAAAGGTTTGCTTTAAAAGATTTGAAGGAAACTGTCCTTTTTCTTATATTTGTAGTAATTTTCCATCATAGGGTTGTTTGATTTAGTTAAACGCACCAATTTTTCTCATTAAAAGTAACTTGCCCCTTTTCAGAAGAACATGACAGGCTTCTGCATTGGTGTTTGAAGCTTCATAAACATCGACCACGAAGGGACTCGAACCCTCAATCTTCTGATTCGAAGTCAGACGCCTTATCCATTAGGCCACGCGGTCTCAATTTTGGGTGTGTGTGGCAGCGTATCTGGGAAAAAGAAAAAACATAGCATGACAAATTGCAGAAGCGATTCAACTTGTGAAAAAAATTGGAGAAACCTCCCTTTGTCCGAAAGAGGCACCACTTACTGCACACTCTTTCAAGCAGTGACAGCAATTTTAAAATATGGATTAAGTAACGATGGAAGAAAGGCAAAGCTTTGCAAAACAACATCTTGATTTTCGATTCCCCAGAAATGAGCAGAGCCGAATTTGTCCGCTCAGTCAAATAGAGGAAATCTACTGTTAGAAGGGAATGCAGATGTTTCAATTCTTCAAACTTGACAACAACGTGGAAGGACAAGCCAAAACAGAATCCTCCTCTTCCATGAGGTCACTTGGCAGAAAACATGGACACCTTTAGGAGTTAATGCAGATGCTTCATTTTTTTCAAACTTGTGAAACTATTTGAGAGAGAAAACTGCCATTTGTTAGAAACACACTTTCAGAGCTCTCTCTTTTTGGCATAAGTGGCAATTCCAATGATTTGCATCAGTTGATGAGAAAGAAATAGCATGATTTCCAAAGAATTTTTCTGTTTTCATTTCTCTAACAATGGCTAAAAGCAGTGTTTCCACCAGGTAACTTCTTCAAATATATCCCTCTGTTTCTGATGACTTTTTTTTAAAGGTTTGCTTTAAAAGATTTGAAGGAAACTGTCCTTTATCTTATATTTGTAGTAATTTTCCATCATAGGGTTGTTTGATTTAGTTAAACGCACCAATTTTTCTCATTAAAAGTAACAAAGAAACTTGCCCCTTTTCAGAAGAACATGACATGCCAGGCTTCTGCAATGGTGTTTGAAGCTTCATAAACATCGACCACGAAGGGACTCGAACCCTCAATCTTCTGATTCGAAGTCAGACGCCTTATCCATTAGGCCACGCGGTCTCAATTTTGGGTGTGTGTGGCAGCGTATCTGGGAAAAAGAAAAAAACATAGCATGACAAATTGCAGAAGCGATTCAACTTGTGAAAAAAATTGGAGATACCTCCCTTTGTCCGAAAGAGGCACCACTTACTGCACACTCTTTCAAGCAGTGACAGCAATTTTAAAAGATGGATTAAGTAACGATGGAAGAAAGGCAAAGCTTTGCAAAACAACATCTTGATTTTCGATTTCCCAGAAATGAGCAGAGCCGAATTTGTCCGCTCAGTCAAATAGAGGAAATCTACTGTTAGAAGGGAATGCAGATGTTTCAATTCTTCAAACTTGACAACAACGTGGAAGGACAAGCCAAAACAGAATCCTCCTCTTCCATGAGGTCACTTGGCAGAAAACATGGACACCTTTAGGAGTTAATGCAGATGCTTCATTTTTTTCAAACTTGTGAAACAATTTGAGAGAGAAAACTGCCTTTTGTTAGAAACACACTTTCAGAGCTCTCTCTTTTTGGCATAAGTGGCAATTCCAATGATTTGCATAAATTGATGAGAAAGAAATAGCATGATTTCCAAAGAATTTTTCTGTTTTCATTTCTCTAACAATGGCTAAAAGCAGTGTTTCCACCAGGTAACTTCTTCAAATATATCCCTCTGTTTCTGATGACTTTTTATTAAAGGTTTGCTTTAAAAGATTTGAAGGAAACTGTCCTTTATCTTATATTTGTAGTAATTTTCAATCATAGGGTTGTTTGATTTAGTTAAACGCACCAATTTTTTTCATTAAATGTAATAAAGAAACTTGCCCCTTTTCAGAAGAACATGACATGCCAGGCTTCTGCAATGGTGTTTGAAGCTTCATAAACATCGACCACGAAGGGACTCGAACCCTCAATCTTCTGATTCGAAGTCAGACGCCTTATCCATTAGGCCACGCGGTCTCAATTTTGGGTGTGTGTGGCAGCGTATCTGGGAAAAAGAAAAAAACATAGCATGACAAATTGCAGAAGCGATTCAACTTGTGAAAAAAATTGGAGATACCTCCCTTTGTCCGAAAGAGGCACCACTTACTGCACACTCTTTCAAGCAGTGACAGCAATTTTAAAAGATGGATTAAGTAACGATGGAAGAAAGGCAAAGCTTTGCAAAACAACATCTTGATTTTCGATTTCCCAGAAATGAGCAGAGCCGAATTTGTCCGCTCAGTCAAATAGAGGAAATCTACTGTTAGAAGGGAATGCAGATGTTTCAATTCTTCAAACTTGACAACAACGTGGAAGGACAAGCCAAAACAGAATCCTCCTCTTCCATGAGGTCACTTGGCAGAAAACATGGACACCTTTAGGAGTTAATGCAGATGCTTCATTTTTTTCAAACTTGTGAAACAATTTGAGAGAGAAAACTGCCTTTTGTTAGAAACACACTTTCAGAGCTCTCTCTTTTTGGCATAAGTGGCAATTCCAATGATTTGCATGAATTGATGAGAAAGAAATAGCATGATTTCCAAAGAATTTTTCTGTTTTCATTTCTCTAACAATGGCTAAAAGCAGTGTTTCCACCAGGTAACTTCTTCAAATATATCCCTCTGTTTCTGATGACTTTTTATTAAAGGTTTGCTTTAAAAGATTTGAAGGAAACTGTCCTTTATCTTATATTTGTAGTAATTTTCAATCATAGGGTTGTTTGATTTAGTTAAACGCACCAATTTTTTTCATTAAATGTAATAAAGAAACTTGCCCCTTTTCAGAAGAACATGACATGCCAGGCTTCTGCAATGGTGTTTGAAGCTTCATAAACATCGACCACGAAGGGACTCGAACCCTCAATCTTCTGATTCGAAGTCAGACGCCTTATCCATTAGGCCACGCGGTCTCAATTTTGGGTGTGTGTGGCAGCGTATCTGGGAAAAAGAAAAAAACATAGCATGACAAATTGCAGAAGCGATTCAACTTGTGAAAAAAATTGGAGATACCTCCCTTTGTCCGAAAGAGGCACCACTTACTGCACACTCTTTCAAGCAGTGACAGCAATTTTAAAATATGGATTAAGTAACGATGGAAGAAAGGCAAAGCTTTGCAAAACAACATCTTGATTTTCGATTCCCCAGAAATGAGCAGAGCCGAATTTGTCCGCTCAGTCAAATAGAGGAAATCTACTGTTAGAAGGGAATGCAGATGTTTCAATTCTTCAAACTTGACAACAACGTGGAAGGACAAGCCAAAACAGAATCCTCCTCTTCCATGAGGTCACTTGGCAGAAAACATGGACACCTTTAGGAGTTAATGCAGATGCTTCATTTTTTTCAAACTTGTGAAACTATTTGAGAGAGAAAACTGCCATTTGTTAGAAACACACTTTCAGAGCTCTCTCTTTTTGGCATAAGTGGCAATTCCAATGATTTGCATCAGTTGATGAGAAAGAAATAGCATGATTTCCAAAGAATTTTTCTGTTTTCATTTCTCTAACAATGGCTAAAAGCAGTGTTTCCACCAGGTAACTTCTTCAAATATATCCCTCTGTTTCTGATGACTTTTTATTAAAGGTTTGCTTTAAAAGATTTGAAGGAAACTGTCCTTTATCTTATATTTGTAGTAATTTTCAATCATAGGGTTGTTTAATTTAGTTAAACGCACCAATTTTTTTCATTAAATGTAATAAAGAAACTTGCCCCTTTTCAGAAGAACATGACATGCCAGGCTTCTGCAATGGTGTTTGAAGCTTCATAAACATCGACCACGAAGGGACTCAAACCCTCAATCTTCTGATTCGAAGTCAGACGCCTTATCCATTAGGCCAAGCGGTCTCAATTTTGGGTGTGTGTGCAGCGTATCTGGGAAAAAGAAAAAACATAGCATGACAAATTGCAGAAGCGATTCAACTTGTGAAAAAAATTGGAGAAACCTCCCTTTGTCCGAAAGAGGCACCACTTACTGCACACTCTTTCAAGCAGTGACAGCAATTTTAAAAGATGGATTAAGTAACGATGGAAGAAAGGCAAAGCTTTGCAAAACAACATTTTGATTTTCGATTTCCCAGAAATGAGCAGAGCCGAATTTTAGGCATAAGTGGCAATTCCAATGATTTGCATAAGTTGATGAGAAAGAAATAGCATGATTTCCAAATAATTTTTCTGTTTTCATTTCTCTAACAATGGCTAAAAGCAGTGTTTCCACCAGGTAACTTCTTCAAATATATCCCTCTGTTTCTGATGACTTTTTTTCATGGTTTGCTTTAAAAGATTTGAAGGAAACTGTCCTTTATCTTATATTTATAGTAATTTTCCATCATAGGGTTGTTTGATTTAGTTAAACGCACCAATTTTTCTCATTAAAAGTAACAAAAAAACTTGCCCCTTTTCAGAAGAACATGACATGCCAGGCTTCTACATTGGTGTATGAAACTTCATAAACATCGACCACGAAGGGACTCGAACCCTCAATCTTCTGATTTGAAGTCAGACGCCTTATCCATTAGGCCACGCGGTCTCAATTTTGGGTGTGTGTGGCAGCGTATCTGGGAAAAAGAAAAAACATAGCATGACAAATTGCAGAAGCGATTCAACTTGTGAAAAAAATTGGAGAAACCTGCCTTTGTCCGAAAGAGGCACCACTTACTGCACACTCTTTCAAGCAGTGACAGCAATTTTAAAAGATGGATTAAGTAACGATGGAAGAAAGGCAAAGCTTTGCAAAACACCTTTAGGAGTTAATGCAGATGCTTCATTTTTTTCAAACTTGTGAAACAATTTGAGAGAGAAAACTGCCTTTTGTTAGAAACACACTTTCAGAGCTCTCTCTTTTTGGCATAAGTGGCAATTCCAATGATTTGCATAAGTTGATGAGAAAGAAATAGCATGATTTCCAAAGAATTTTTCTGTTTTCATTTCTCTAACAATGGCTAAAAGCAGTGTTTCCACCAGGTAACTTCTTCAAATATATCCCTCTGTTTCTGATGACTTTTTTTTAAAGGTTTGCTTTAAAAGATTTGAAGGAAACTGTCCTTTTTCTTATATTTGTAGTAATTTTCCATCATAGGGTTGTTTGATTTAGTTAAACGCACCAATTTTTCTCATTAAAAGTAACTTGCCCTTTTTCAGAAGAACATGACATGCCAGGCTTCTGCATTGGTGTTTGAAGCTTCATAAACATCGACCACGAAGGGACTCGAACCCTCAATCTTCTGATTCGAAGTCAGACGCCTTATCCATTAGGCCACCCGGTCTCAATTTTGGGTGTGTGTGGCAGCGTATCTGGGAAAAGGAAAAAACATAGCATGACAAATTGCAGAAGCGATTCAACTTGTGAAAAAAATTGGAGAAACCTCCCTTTGTTCGAAAGAGGCACCACTTACTGCACACTCTTTCAAGCAGTGACAGCAATTTTAAAAGATGGATTAAGTAACGATGGAAGAAAGGCAAAGCTTACCAAAACAACATCTTGATTTTCGATTCCCCAGAAATGAGCAGAGCCGAATTTGTCCGCTCAGTCAAATAGAGGAAATCTACTGTTAGAAGGGAATGCAGATGTTTCAATTCTTCAAACTTGACAACAACGTGGAAGGACAAGCCAAAACAGAATCCTCCTCTTCCATGAGGTCACTTGGCAGAAAACATGGACACCTTTAGGAGTTAATGCAGATGCTTCATTTTTTTCAAACTTGTGAAACAATTAGAGAGAGAAAACTGCCATTTGTTAGAAACACACTTTCAGAGCTCTCTCTTTTTGCCATAAGTGGCAATTCCAATGATTTGCATCAGTTGATGAGAAAGAAATAGCATGATTTCCAAAGAATTTTTCTGTTTTCATTTCTCTAACAATGGCTAAAAGCAGTGTTTCCACCAGGTAACTTCTTCAAATATATCCCTCTGTTTCTGATGACTTTTTTTTAAAGGTTTGCTTTAAAAGATTTGAAGGAAACTGTCCTTTATCTTATATTTGTAGTAATTTTCCATCATAGGGTTGTTTGATTTAGTTAAACGCACCAATTTTTTTCATTAAATATAATAAAGAAACTTGCCCCTTTTCAGAAGAACATGACATGCCAGGCTTCTGCATTGGTGTTTGAAGCTTCATAAACATCGACCACGAAGGGACTCGAACCCTCAATCTTCTGATTCGAAGTCAGACGCCTTATCCATTAGGCCACGCGGTCTCAATTTTGGGTGTGTGTGGCAGCGTATCTGGGAAAAAGAAAAAACATAGCATGACAAATTGCAGAAGCGATTCAACTTGTGAAAAAAATTAGAGAAACCTGCCTTTGTCCGAAAGAGGCACCACTTACTGCACACTCTTTCAAGCAGTGACAGCAATTTTAAAAGATGGATTAAGTAACGATGGAAGAAAGGCAAAGCTTACCAAAACAACATCTTGATTTTCGATTCCCCAGAAATGAGCAGAGCCGAATTTGTCCGCTCAGTCAAATAGAGGAAATCTACTGTTAGAAGGGAATGCAGATGTTTCAATTCTTCAAACTTGACAACAACGTGGAAGGACAAGCCAAAACAGAATCCTCCTCTTCCATGAGGTCACTTGGCAGAAAACATGGACACCTTTAGGAGTTAATGCAGATGCTTCATTTTTTTCAAACTTGTGAAACAATTAGAGAGAGAAAACTGCCATTTGTTAGAAACACACTTTCAGAGCTCTCTCTTTTTGGCATAAGTGGCAATTCCAATGATTTGCATAAGTTGATGAGAAAGAAATAGCATGATTTCCAAAGAATTTTTCTGTTTTCATTTCTCTAACAATGGCTAAAAGCAGTGTTTCCACCAGGTAACTTCTTCAAATATATCCTTCTGTTTCTGATGACTTTTTTTTAAAGGTTTGCTTTAAAAGATTTGAAGGAAACTGTCCTTTATCTTATATTTGTAGTAATTTTCCATCATAGGGTTGTTTGATTTAGTTAAACGCACCAATTTTTTTCATTAAAAGTAACTTGCCCCTTTTCAGAAGAACATGACATGCCAGGCTTCTGCATTAGTGTTTGAAGCTTCATAAACATCGACCACGAAGGGACTCGAACCCTCAATCTTCTGATTCGAAGTCAGACGCCTTATCCATTAGGCCACGCGGTCTCAATTTTGGTTGTGTTTGGCAGCGTATCTGGGAAAAAGAAAAAACATAGCATGACAAATTGCAGAAGCGATTCAACTTGTGAAAAAAATTGGAGAAACCTGCCTTTGTCTGAAAGAGGCACAACTTACTGCACATTCTTTCAAGCAGTGACAGCAATTTTAAAAGATGGATTAAGTAACGATGGAAGAAAGGCAAAGCTTTGCAAAACACCTTTAGGAGTTAATGCAGATGCTTCATTTTTTTCAAACGTGTGAAACAATTTGAGAGAGAAAACTGCCTTTTGTTAGAAACACACTTTCAGAGCTCTCTCTTTTTGGCATAAGTGGCAATTCCAAGGATTTGCATAAGTTGATGAGAAAGAAATAGCATGATTTCCAAAGAATTTTTCTGTTTTCATTTCTCTAACAATGGCTAAAAGCAGTGTTTCCACCAGGTAACTTCTTCAAATATATCCCTCTACTTCTGATGACTTTTTTTTAAAGGTTTGCTTTAAAAGATTTGAAGGAAACTGTCCTTTATCTTATATTTGTAGTAATTTTCCATCATAGGGTTGTTTGATTTAGTTAAACGCACCAATTTTTTTCATTAAATGTAATAAAGAAATTTGCCCCTTTTCAGAAGAACATGACATGCCAGGCTTCTGCATTGGTGTTTGAAGCTTCATAAACATCGACCACGAAGGGACCCGAACCCTCAGTCTTCTGATTCGAAGTCAGACGCCTTATCCATTAGGCCACGAGGTCTCAATTTTGGGTGTGTTTGGCAGCGTATCTGGGAAAAAGAAAAAACATAGCATGACAAATTGCAGAAGCGATTCAACTTGTGAAAAAAATTGGAGAAACCTGCCTTTGTCCGAAAGAGGCACCACTTACTGCACACTCTTTCAAGCAGTGACAGCAATTTTAAAAGATGGATTAAGTAACGATGGAAGAAAGGCAAAGCTTTGCAAAACACATTTAGGAGTTAATGCAGATGCTTCATTTTTTTCAAACTTGTGAAACAATTTGAGAGAGAAAACTGCCTTTTGTTAGAAACACACTTTCAGAGCTCTCTCTTTTTGGCATAAGTGGCAATTCCAATGATTTGCATAAGTTGATGAGAAAGAAATAGCATGATTTCCAAAGAATTTTTCTGTTTTCATTTCCCTAACAATGGCTAAAAGCAGTGTTTCCACCAGGTAACTTCTTCAAATATATCCCTCTGTTTCTGATGACTTTTTTTTAAAAGTTTGCTTTAAAAGATTTGAAGGAAACTGTCCTTTTTCTTATATTTGTAGTAATTTTCCATCATAGGGTCGTTTGATTTAGTTAAACGCACCAATTTTTCTCATTAAAAGTAACTTGCCCCTTTTCAGAAGAACATAACAGGCTTCTGCATTGGTGTTTGAAGCTTCATAAACATCGACCACGAAGGGACTCGAACGCTCAATCTTCTGATTCGAAGTCAGACGCCTTATCCATTAGGCCACGCGGTCTCAATTTTGGGTGTGTGTGGCAGCGTATCTGGGAAAAAGAAAAAAACATAGCATGACAAATTGCAGAAGCGATTCAACTTGTGAAAAAAATTGGAGAAACCTCACTTTGTCCGAAAGAGGCACCACTTACTGCACACTCTTTCAAGCAGTGACAGCAATTTTAAAATATGGATTAAGTAACGATGGAAGAAAGGCAAAGCTTTGCAAAACAACATCTTGATTTTCGATTCCCCAGAAATGAGCAGAGCCGAATTTGTCCGCTCAGTCAAATAGAGGAAATCTACTGTTAGAAGGGAATGCAGATGTTTCAATTCTTCAAACTTGACAACAACGTGGAAGGACAAGCCAAAACAGAATCCTCCTCTTCCATGAGGTCACTTGGCAGAAAACATGGACACCTTTAGGAGTTAATGCAGATGCTTCATTTTTTTCAAACTTGTGAAACAATTTGAGAGAGAAAACTGCCATTTGTTAGAAACACACTTTCAGAGCTCTCTCTTTTTGGCATAAGTGGCAATTCCAATGATTTGCATCAGTTGATGAGAAAGAAATAGCATGATTTCCAAAGAATTTTTCTGTTTTCATTTCTCTAACAATGGCTAAAAGCAGTGTTTCCACCAGGTAACTTCTTCAAATATATCCCTCTGTTTCTGATGACTTTTTTTAAAGGTTTGCTTTAAAAGATTTGAAGGAAACTGTCCTTTATCTTATATTTGTAGTAATTTTCCATCATAGGGTTGTTTGATTTAGTTAAACGCACCAATTTTTCTCATTAAAAGTAACAAAGAAACTTGCCCCTTTTCAGAAGAACATGACATGCCAGGCTTCTGCAATGGTGTTTGAAGCTTCATAAACATCGACCACGAAGGGACTCGAACCCTCAATCTTCTGATTCGAAGTCAGACGCCTTATCCATTAGGCCACGCGGTCTCAATTTTAGGTGTGTGTGGCAGCGTATCTGGGAAAAAGAAAAAAACATAGCATGACAAATTGCAGAAGCGATTCAACTTGTGAAAAAAATTGGAGATACCTCCCTTTGTCCGAAAGAGGCACCACTTACTGCACACTCTTTCAAGCAGTGACAGCAATTTTAAAAGATGGATTAAGTAACGATGGAAGAAAGGCAAAGCTTTGCAAAACAACATCTTGATTTTCGATTTCCCAGAAATGAGCAGAGCCGAATTTGTCCGCTCAGTCAAATAGAGGAAATCTACTGTTAGAAGGGAATGCAGATGTTTCAATTCTTCAAACTTGACAACAACGTGGAAGGACAAGCCAAAACAGAATCCTCCTCTTCCATGAGGTCACTTGGCAGAAAACATGGACACCTTTAGGAGTTAATGCAGATGCTTCATTTTTTTCAAACTTGTGAAACAATTTGAGAGAGAAAACTGCCTTTTGTTAGAAACACACTTTCAGAGCTCTCTCTTTTTGCCATAAGTGGCAATTCCAATGATTTGCATAAATTGATGAGAAAGAAATAGCATGATTTCCAAAGAATTTTTCTGTTTTCATTTCTCTAACAATGGCTAAAAGCAGTGTTTCCACCAGGTAACTTCTTCAAATATATCCCTCTGTTTCTGATGACTTTTTTTTAAAGGTTTGCTTTAAAAGATTTGAAGGAAACTGTCCTTTATCTTATATTTGTAGTAATTTTCCATCATAGGGTTGTTTGATTTAGTTAAACGCACCAATTTTTTTCATTAAATGTAATAAAGAAACTTGCCCCTTTTCAGAAGAACATGACAGGCTTCTGCAATGGTGTTTGAAGCTTCATTAACATCGACCACGAAGGGACTCGAACCCTCACTCTTCTGATTCGAAGTCAGACGCCTTATCCATTAGGCCACGCGGTCTCAATTTTGGGTGTGTGTGGCAGCGTATCTGGGAAAAGGAAAAAACATAGCATGACAAATTGCAGAAGCGATTCAACTTGTGAAAAAAATTGGAGAAACCTCCCTTTGTCCGAAAGAGGCACCACTTACTGCACACTCTTTCAAGCAGTGACAGCTATTTTAAAAGAAGATTAAGTAACGATGGAAGAAAGGCAAAGCTTTGCAAAACAACATTTTGATTTTCGATTTCCCAGAAATGAGCAGAGCCGAATTTTAGGCATAAGTGGCAATTCCAATGATTTGCATAAGTTGATGAGAAAGAAATAGCATGATTTCCAAAGAATTTTTCTGTTTTCATTTCTCTAACAATGGCTAAAAGCAGTGTTTCCACCAGGTAACTTCTTCAAATATATCCCTCTGTTTCTGATGACTTTTTTTAAAGGTTTGCTTTAAAAGATTTGAAGGAAACTGTCCTTTTTCTTATATTTGTAGTAATTTTCCATCATAGGGTCGTTTGATTTAGTTAAACGCACCAATTTTTCTCATTAAAAGTAACTTGCCCCTTTTCAGAAGAACATAACATGCTTCTGCATTGGTGTTTGAAGCTTCATAAACATCGACCACGAAGGGACTCGAACCCTCAATCTTCTGATTCGAAGTCAGACGCCTTATCCATTAGGCCACACGGTCTCAATTTTGGGTGTGTGTGGCAGCGTATCTGGGAAAAAGAAAAAACATAGAATGACAAATTATGAAGCGATTCAACTTGTGAAAAAAATTGGAGAAACCTCCCTTTGTCCGAAAGAGGCACCACTTACTGCACACTCTTTCAAGCAGTGACAGCAATTTTAAAATATGGATTAAGTAACGATGGAAGAAAGGCAAAGCTTTGCAAAACAACATCTTGATTTTCGATTCCCCAGAAATGAGCAGAGCCGAATTTGTCCGCTCAGTCAAATAGAGGAAATCTACTGTTAGAAGGGAATGCAGATGTTTCAATTCTTCAAACTTGACAACAACGTGGAAGGACAAGCCAAAACAGAATCCTCCTCTTCCATGAGGTCACTTGGCAGAAAACATGGACACCTTTAGGAGTTAATGCAGATGCTTCATTTTTTTCAAACTTGTGAAACAATTTGAGAGAGAAAACTGCCATTTGTTAGAAACACACTTTCAGAGCTCTCTCTTTTTGCCATAAGTGGCAATTCCAATGATTTGCATCAGTTGATGAGAAAGAAATAGCATGATTTCCAAAGAATTTTTCTGTTTTCATTTCTCTAACAATGGCTAAAAGCAGTGTTTCCACCAGGTAACTTCTTCAAATATATCCCTCTGTTTCTGATGACTTTTTTTTAAAGGTTTGCTTTAAAAGATTTGAAGGAAACTGTCCTTTATCTTATATTTGTAGTAATTTTCCATCATAGGGTTGTTTGATTTAGTTAAACGCACCAATTTTTTTCATTAAATGTAATAAAGAAACTTGCCCCTTTTCAGAAAAACATGACAGGCTTCTGCAATGGTGTTTGAAGCTTCATAAACATCGACCACGAAGGGACTCGAACGCTCAATCTTCTGATTCGAAGTCAGACGCCTTATCCATTAGGCCACGCGGTCTCAATTTTGGGTGTGTGTGGCAGCGTATCTGGGAAAAAGAAAAAAACATAGCATGACAAATTGCAGAAGCGATTCAACTTGTGAAAAAAATTGGAGATACCTCCCTTTGTCCGAAAGAGGCACCACTTACTGCACACTCTTTCAAGCAGTGACAGCAATTTTAAAAGATGGATTAAGTAACGATGGAAGAAAGGCAAAGCTTTGCAAAACAACATCTTGATTTTCGATTTCCCAGAAATGAGCAGAGCCGAATTTGTCCGCTCAGTCAAATAGAGGAAATCTACTGTTAGAAGGGAATGCAGATGTTTCAATTCTTCAAACTTGACAACAACGTGGAAGGACAAGCCAAAACAGAATCCTCCTCTTCCATGAGGTCACTTGGCAGAAAACATGGACACCTTTAGGAGTTAATGCAGATGCTTCATTTTTTTCAAACTTGTGAAACAATTTGAGAGAGAAAACTGCCTTTTGTTAGAAACACACTTTCAGAGCTCTCTCTTTTTGCCATAAGTGGCAATTCCAATGATTTGCATAAATTGATGAGAAAGAAATAGCATGATTTCCAAAGAATTTTTCTGTTTTCATTTCTCTAACAATGGCTAAAAGCAGTGTTTCCACCAGGTAACTTCTTCAAATATATCCCTCTGTTTCTGATGACTTTTTTTTAAAGGTTTGCTTTAAAAGATTTGAAGGAAACTGTCCTTTATCTTATATTTGTAGTAATTTTCCATCATAGGGTTGTTTGATTTAGTTAAACGCACCAATTTTTTTCATTAAATGTAATAAAGAAACTTGCCCCTTTTCAGAAGAACATGACAGGCTTCTGCAATGGTGTTTGAAGCTTCATTAACATCGACCACGAAGGGACTCGAACCCTCACTCTTCTGATTCGAAGTCAGACGCCTTATCCATTAGGCCACGCGGTCTCAATTTTGGGTGTGTGTGGCAGCGTATCTGGGAAAAGGAAAAAACATAGCATGACAAATTGCAGAAGCGATTCAACTTGTGAAAAAAATTGGAGAAACCTCCCTTTGTCCGAAAGAGGCACCACTTACTGCACACTCTTTCAAGCAGTGACAGCAATTTTAAAAGAAGATTAAGTAACGATGGAAGAAAGGAAAAAGCTTTGCAAAACAACATTTTGATTTTCGATTTCCCAGAAATGAGCAGAGCCGAATTTTAGGCATAAGTGGCAATTCCAATGATTTGCATAAGTTGATGAGAAAGAAATAGCATGATTTCCAAAGAATTTTTCTGTTTTCATTTCTCTAACAATGGCTAAAAGCAGTGTTTCCACCAGGTAACTTCTTCAAATATATCCCTCTGTTTCTGATGACTTTTTTTAAAGGTTTGCTTTAAAAGATTTGAAGGAAACTGTCCTTTTTCTTATATTTGTAGTAATTTTCCATCATAGGGTCGTTTGATTTAGTTAAACGCACCAATTTTTCTCATTAAAAGTAACTTGCCCCTTTTCAGAAGAACATAACATGCTTCTGCATTGGTGTTTGAAGCTTCATAAACATCGACCACGAAGGGACTCGAACCCTCAATCTTCTGATTCGAAGTCAGACGCCTTATCCATTAGGCCACACGGTCTCAATTTTGGGTGTGTGTGGCAGCGTATCTGGGAAAAAGAAAAAACATAGAATGACAAATTATGAAGCGATTCAACTTGTGAAAAAAATTGGAGAAACCTCCCTTTGTCCGAAAGAGGCACCACTTACTGCACACTCTTTCAAGCAGTGACAGCAATTTTAAAATATGGATTAAGTAACGATGGAAGAAAGGCAAAGCTTTGCAAAACAACATCTTGATTTTCGATTCCCCAGAAATGAGCAGAGCCGAATTTGTCCGCTCAGTCAAATAGAGGAAATCTACTGTTAGAAGGGAATGCAGATGTTTCAATTCTTCAAACTTGACAACAACGTGGAAGGACAAGCCAAAACAGAATCCTCCTCTTCCATGAGGTCACTTGGCAGAAAACATGGACACCTTTAGGAGTTAATGCAGATGCTTCATTTTTTTCAAACTTGTGAAACAATTTGAGAGAGAAAACTGCCATTTGTTAGAAACACACTTTCAGAGCTCTCTCTTTTTGCCATAAGTGGCAATTCCAATGATTTGCATCAGTTGATGAGAAAGAAATAGCATGATTTCCAAAGAATTTTTCTGTTTTCATTTCTCTAACAATGGCTAAAAGCAGTGTTTCCACCAGGTAACTTCTTCAAATATATCCCTCTGTTTCTGATGACTTTTTTTTAAAGGTTTGCTTTAAAAGATTTGAAGGAAACTGTCCTTTATCTTATATTTGTAGTAATTTTCCATCATAGGGTTGTTTGATTTAGTTAAACGCACCAATTTTTTTCATTAAATGTAATAAAGAAACTTGCCCCTTTTCAGAAGAACATGACAGGCTTCTGCAATGGTGTTTGAAGCTTCATAAACATCGACCACTAAGGGACTCGAACGCTCAATCTTCTGATTCGAAGTCAGACGCCTTATCCATTAGGCCACGCGGTCTCAATTTTGGGTGTGTGTGGCAGCGTATCTGGGAAAAAGAAAAAAACATAGCATGACAAATTGCAGAAGCGATTCAACTTGTGAAAAAAATTGGAGATACCTCCCTTTGTCCGAAAGAGGCACCACTTACTGCACACTCTTTCAAGCAGTGACAGCAATTTTAAAAGATGGATTAAGTAACGATGGAAGAAAGGCAAAGCTTTGCAAAACAACATCTTGATTTTCGATTTCCCAGAAATGAGCAGAGCCGAATTTGTCCGCTCAGTCAAATAGAGGAAATCTACTGTTAGAAGGGAATGCAGATGTTTCAATTCTTCAAACTTGACAACAACGTGGAAGGACAAGCCAAAACAGAATCCTCCTCTTCCATGAGGTCACTTGGCAGAAAACATGGACACCTTTAGGAGTTAATGCAGATGCTTCATTTTTTTCAAACTTGTGAAACAATTTGAGAGAGAAAACTGCCTTTTGTTAGAAACACACTTTCAGAGCTCTCTCTTTTTGCCATAAGTGGCAATTCCAATGATTTGCATAAATTGATGAGAAAGAAATAGCATGATTTCCAAAGAATTTTTCTGTTTTCATTTCTCTAACAATGGCTAAAAGCAGTGTTTCCACCAGGTAACTTCTTCAAATATATCCCTCTGTTTCTGATGACTTTTTTTTAAAGGTTTGCTTTAAAAGATTTGAAGGAAACTGTCCTTTATCTTATATTTGTAGTAATTTTCCATCATAGGGTTGTTTGATTTAGTTAAACGCACCAATTTTTTTCATTAAATGTAATAAAGAAACTTGCCCCTTTTCAGAAGAACATGACAGGCTTCTGCAATGGTGTTTGAAGCTTCATTAACATCGACCACGAAGGGACTCGAACCCTCACTCTTCTGATTCGAAGTCAGACGCCTTATCCATTAGGCCACGCGGTCTCAATTTTGGGTGTGTGTGGCAGCGTATCTGGGAAAAGGAAAAAACATAGCATGACAAATTGCAGAAGCGATTCAACTTGTGAAAAAAATTGGAGAAACCTCCCTTTGTCCGAAAGAGGCACCACTTACTGCACACTCTTTCAAGCAGTGACAGCAATTTTAAAAGAAGATTAAGTAACGATGGAAGAAAGGCAAAGCTTTGCAAAACAACATTTTGATTTTCGATTTCCCAGAAATGAGCAGAGCCGAATTTTAGGCATAAGTGGCAATTCCAATGATTTGCATAAGTTGATGAGAAAGAAATAGCATGATTTCCAAAGAATTTTTCTGTTTTCATTTCTCTAACAATGGCTAAAAGCAGTGTTTCCACCAGGTAACTTCTTCAAATATATCCCTCTGTTTCTGATGACTTTTTTTAAAGGTTTGCTTTAAAAGATTTGAAGGAAACTGTCCTTTTTCTTATATTTGTAGTAATTTTCCATCATAGGGTCGTTTGATTTAGTTAAACGCACCAATTTTTCTCATTAAAAGTAACTTGCCCCTTTTCAGAAGAACATAACATGCTTCTGCATTGGTGTTTGAAGCTTCATAAACATCGACCACGAAGGGACTCGAACCCTCAATCTTCTGATTCGAAGTCAGACGCCTTATCCATTAGGCCACACGGTCTCAATTTTGGGTGTGTGTGGCAGCGTATCTGGGAAAAAGAAAAAACATAGAATGACAAATTATGAAGCGATTCAACTTGTGAAAAAAATTGGAGAAACCTCCCTTTGTCCGAAAGAGGCACCACTTACTGCACACTCTTTCAAGCAGTGACAGCAATTTTAAAATATGGATTAAGTAACGATGGAAGAAAGGCAAAGCTTTGCAAAACAACATCTTGATTTTCGATTCCCCAGAAATGAGCAGAGCCGAATTTGTCCGCTCAGTCAAATAGAGGAAATCTACTGTTAGAAGGGAATGCAGATGTTTCAATTCTTCAAACTTGACAACAACGTGGAAGGACAAGCCAAAACAGAATCCTCCTCTTCCATGAGGTCACTTGGCAGAAAACATGGACACCTTTAGGAGTTAATGCAGATGCTTCATTTTTTTCAAACTTGTGAAACAATTTGAGAGAGAAAACTGCCATTTGTTAGAAACACACTTTCAGAGCTCTCTCTTTTTGCCATAAGTGGCAATTCCAATGATTTGCATCAGTTGATGAGAAAGAAATAGCATGATTTCCAAAGAATTTTTCTGTTTTCATTTCTCTAACAATGGCTAAAAGCAGTGTTTCCACCAGGTAACTTCTTCAAATATATCCCTCTGTTTCTGATGACTTTTTTTTAAAGGTTTGCTTTAAAAGATTTGAAGGAAACTGTCCTTTATCTTATATTTGTAGTAATTTTCCATCATAGGGTTGTTTGATTTAGTTAAACGCACCAATTTTTTTCATTAAATGTAATAAAGAAACTTGCCCCTTTTCAGAAGAACATGACAGGCTTCTGCAATGGTGTTTGAAGCTTCATAAACATCGACCACGAAGGGACTCGAACGCTCAATCTTCTGATTCGAAGTCAGACGCCTTATCCATTAGGCCACGCGGTCTCAATTTTGGGTGTGTGTGGCAGCGTATCTGGGAAAAAGAAAAAAACATAGCATGACAAATTGCAGAAGCGATTCAACTTGTGAAAAAAATTGGAGAAACCTCCCTTTGTCCGAAAGAGGCACCACTTACTGCACACTATTTCAAGCAGTGACAGCAATTTTAAAATATGGATTAAGTAACGATGGAAGAAAGGCAAAGCTTTGCAAAACAACATCTTGATTTTCGATTCCCCAGAAATGAGCAGAGCCGAATTTGTCCGCTCAGTCAAATAGAGGAAATCTACTGTTAGAAGGGAATGCAGATGTTTCAATTCTTCAAACTTGACAACAACGTGGAAGGACAAGCCAAAACAGAATCCTCCTCTTCCATGAGGTCACTTGGCAGAAAACATGGACACCTTTAGGAGTTAATGCAGATGCTTCATTTTTTTCAAACTTGTGAAACAATTAGAGAGAGAAAACTGCCATTTGTTAGAAACACACTTTCAGAGCTCTCTCTTTTTGCCATAAGTGGCAATTCCAATGATTTGCATCAGTTGATGAGAAAGAAATAGCATGATTTCCAAAGAATTTTTCTGTTTTCATTTCTCTAACAATGGCTAAAAGCAGTGTTTCCAGCAGGTAACTTCTTCAAATATATCCCTCTTTTTCTGATGACTTTTTTTTAAAGGTTTGCTTTAAAAGATTTGAAGGAAACTGTCCTTTATCTTATATTTGTAGTAATTTTCCATCATAGGGTTGTTTGATTTAATTAAACGCACCAATTTTTCTCATTAAAAGTAACTTGCCCCTTTTCAGAAGAACATGACATGCCAGGCTTCTGCATTGGTGTTTGAAGCTTCATAAACATCGACCACGAAGGGACTCGAACCCTCAATCTTCTGATTCGAAGTCAGACGCCTTATCCATTAGGCCACCTGGTCTCAATATTCTTCTTCAAATATAACCCTCTGTTTCTGATTACTTTTTTTTAAAGGTTTGCTTTTAAAGATTTGAAGGAAACTGTCCTTTATCTTATATTTGTAGTAATTTTCCATCATAGGGTTGTTTGATTTAGTTAAACGCACCAATTTTTTTCATTAAATGTAATAAAGAAATTTGCCCCTTTTCAGAAGAACATGACATGCCAGGCTTCTGCATTGGTGTTTGAAGCTTCATAAACATCGACCACGAAGGGACCCGAACCCTCAGTCTTCTGATTCGAAGTCAGACGCCTTATCCATTAGGCCACGCGGTCTCAATTTTGGGTGTGTTTGGCAGCGTATCTGGGAAAAAGAAAAAACATAGCATGACAAATTGCAGAAGCGATTCAACTTGTGAAAAAAATTGGAGAAACCTGCCTTTGTCCGAAAGACGCACCACTTACTGCACATTCTTTCAAGCAGTGACAGCAATTTTAAAAGATGGATTAAGTAACGATGGAAGAAAGGCAAAGCTTTGCAAAACACCTTTAGGAGTTAATGCAGATGCTTCATTTTTTTCAAACTTGTGAAACAATTTGAGAGAGAAAACTGCCTTTTGTTAGAAACACACTTTCAGAGCTCTCTCTTTTTGGCATAAGTGGCAATTCCAATGATTTGCATAAGTTGATGAGAAAGAAATAGCATGATTTCCAAAGAATTTTTCTGTTTTCATTTCCCTAACAATGGCTAAAAGCAGTGTTTCCACCAGGTAACTTCTTCAAATATATCCCTCTGTTTCTGATGACTTTTTTTTAAAGGTTTGCTTTAAAAGATTTGAAGGAAACTGTCCTTTTTCTTATATTTGTAGTAATTTTCCATCATAGGGTCGTTTGATTTAATTAAACGCACCAATTTTTCTCATTAAAAGTAACTTGCCCCTTTTCAGAAGAACATAACAGGCTTCTGCATTGGTGTTTGAAGCTTCATAAACATCGACCACGAAGGGACTCGAACCCTCAATCTTCTGATTCGAAGTCAGACGCCTTATCCATTAGGCCACGCGGTCTCAATTTTGGGTGTGTGTGGCAGCGTATCTGGGAAAAAGAAAAAACATAGCATGACAAATTGCAGAAGCGATTCAACTTGTGAAAAAAATTGGAGAAACCTCCCTTTGTCCGAAAGAGGCACCACTTACTGCACACTCTTTCAAGCAGTGACAGCAATTTTAAAATATGGATTAAGTAACGATGGAAGAAAGGCAAAGCTTTGCAAAACAACATCTTGATTTTCGATTCCCCAGAAATGAGCAGAGCCGAATTTGTCCGCTCAGTCAAATAGAGGAAATCTACTGTTAGAAGGGAATGCAGATGTTTCAATTCTTCAAACTTGACAACAACGTGGAAGGACAAGCCAAAACAGAATCCTCCTCTTCCATGAGGTCACTTGGCAGAAAACATGGACACCTTTAGGAGTTAATGCAGATGCTTCATTTTTTTCAAACTTGTGAAACAATTTGAGAGAGAAAACTGCCATTTGTTAGAAACACACTTTCAGAGCTCTCTCTTTTTGGCATAAGTGGCAATTCCAATGATTTGCATCAGTTGATGAGAAAGAAAAAGCATGATTTCCAAAGAATTTTTCTGTTTTCATTTCTCTAACAATGGCTAAAAGCAGTGTTTCCACCAGATAACTTCTTCAAATATATCCCTCTGTTTCTGATGACTTTTTTTTAAAGGTTTGCTTTAAAAGATTTGAAGGAAACTGTCCTTTATCTTATATTTGTAGTAATTTTCCATCATAGGGTTGTTTGATTTAGTTAAACGCACCAATTTTTTTCATTAAATGTAATAAAGAAACTTGCCCCTTTTCAGAAGAACATGACATGCCAGGCTTCTGCAATTGTGTTTAAAGCTTCATAAACATCGACCACGAATAGACTCGAACCCTCAATCTTCTGATTCGAAGTCAGACGCCTTATCCATTAGGCCACGCGGTCTCAATTTTGGGTGTGTGTGGCAGCGTATCTGGGAAAAAGAAAAAACATAGCATGACAAATTGCAGAAGCGATTCAACTTGTGAAAAAAATTGGAGAAACCTCCCTTTGTCCGAAAGAGGCACCACTTACTGCACACTCTTTCAAGCAGTGACAGCAATTTTAAAAGATGGATTAAGTAACGATGGAAGAAAGGCAAAGCTTACCAAAACAACATCTTGATTTTCGATTTCCCAGAAATGAGCAGAGCCGAATTTTAGGCATAAGTGGCAATTCCAATGATTTGCATAAGTTGATGAGAAAGAAATAGCATGATTTCCAAAGAATTTTTCTGTTTTCATTTCTCTAACAATGGCTAAAAGCAGTGTTTCCACCATGTAACTTCTTCAAATATATCCCTCTGTTTCTGATGACTTTTTTTCATGGTTTGCTTTAAAAGATTTGAAGGAAACTGTCCTTTATCTTATATTTATAGTAATTTTCCATCATAGGGTTGTTTGATTTAGTTAAACGCACCAATTTTTCTCATTAAAAGTAACAAACAAACTTGCCCCTTTTCAGAAGAACATGACATGCCAGGCTTCTACATTGGTGTATGAAACTTCATAAACATCGACCACGAAGGGACTCGAACCCTCAATCTTCTGATTTGAAGTCAGACGCCTTATCCATTAGGCCACGCGGTCTCAATTTTGGGTGTGTGTGGCAGCGTATCTGGGAAAAAGAAAAAACATAGCATGACAAATTGCAGAAGCGATTCAACTTGTGAAAAAAATTGGAGAAACCTGCCTTTGTCCGAAAGAGGCACCTTTAGGAGTTAATGCAGATTCTTCATTTTTTTCAAACTTGTGAAACAATTTGAGAGAGAAAACTGCCTTTTGTTAGAAACACACTTTCAGTGGCAATTCCAATGATTTGCATAAGTTGATGAGAAAGAAATAGCATGATTTCCAAAGAATTTTTCTGTTTTCATTTCCCTAACAATGGCTAAAAGCAGTGTTTCCACCAGGTAACTTCTTCAAATATATCCCTCTGTTTTTGATGACTTTTTTTAAAGGTTTGCTTTAAAAGATTTGAAGGAAACTGTCCTTTTTCTTATATTTGTAGTAATTTTCCATCATAGGGTCATCAATTTGTCCGCTCAGTCAAATAGAGGAAATCTACTGTTAGAAGGGAATGCAGATGTTTCAATTCTTCAAACTTGACAACAACGTGGAAGGACAAGCCAAAACAGAATCCTCCTCTTCCATGAGGTCACTTGGCAGAAAACATGGACACCTTTAGTAATTAATGCAGATGCTTCATTTTTTTCAAACTTGTGAAACAATTTGAGAGAGAAAACTGCCATTTGTTAGAAACACACTTTCAGAGCTCTCTCTTTTTGGCATAAGTGGCAATTCCAATGATTTGCATAAGTTGATGAGAAAGAAATAGCATGATTTCCAAAGAATTTTTCTGTTTTCATTTTTCTAACAATGGCTAAAAGCAGTGTTTCCACCAGGTAACTTCTTCAAATATAACCCTCTGTTTCTGATGACTTTTTTTTAAAGGTTTGCTTTAAAAGATTTGAAGGAAACTGTCCTTTATCTTATATTTGTAGTAATTTTCCATCATAGGGTTGTTTGATTTAGTTAAACGCACCAATTTTTTTCATTAAATGTAATAAAGAAATTTGCCCCTTTTCAGAAGAACATGACATGCCAGGCTTCTGCATTGGTGTTTGAAGCTTCATAAACATCGACCACGAAGGGACTCGAACCCTCAATCTTCTGATTTGAAGTCAGACGCCTTATCCATTAGGCCACGCGGTCTCAATTTTGGGTGTGTTTGGCAGCGTATCTGGGAAAAAGAAAAAACATAGCATGACAAATTGCAGAAGCGATTCAACTTGTGAAAAAAATTGGAGAAACCTGCCTTTGTCCGAAAGACGCACCACTTACTGCACATTCTTTCAAGCAGTGACAGCAATTTTAAAAGATGGATTAAGTAACGATGGAAGAAAGGCAAAGCTTTGCAAAACACCTTTAGGAGTTAATGCAGATGCTTCATTTTTTTCAAACTTGTGAAACAATTTGAGAGAGAAAACTGCCTTTTGTTAGAAACACACTTTCAGAGCTCTCTCTTTTTGGCATAAGTGGCAATTCCAATGATTTGCATAAGTTGATGAGAAAGAAGTAGCATGATTTCCAAAGAATTTTTCTGTTTTCATTTCCCTAACAATGGCTAAAAGCAGTGTTTCCACCAGGTAACTTCTTCAAATATATCCCTCTGTTTCTGATGACTTTTTTTTAAAGGTTTGCTTTAAAAGATTTGAAGGAAACTGTCCTTTTTCTTATATTTGTAGTAATTTTCCATCATAGGGTCGTTTGATTTAATTAAACGCACCAATTTTTCTCATTAAAAGTAACTTGCCCCTTTTCAGAAGAACATAACAGGCTTCTGCATTGGTGTTTGAAGCTTCATAAACATCGACCACGAAGGGACTCGAACCCTCAATCTTCTGATTCGAAGTCAGACGCCTTATCCATTAGGCCACGCGGTCTCAATTTTGGGTGTGTGTGGCAGCGTATCTGGGAAAAAGAAAAAACATAGCATGACAAATTGCAGAAGCGATTCAACTTGTGAAAAAAATTGGAGAAACCTCCCTTTGTCCGAAAGAGGCACCACTTACTGCACACTCTTTCAAGCAGTGACAGCAATTTTAAAATATGGATTAAGTAACGATGGAAGAAAGGCAAAGCTTTGCAAAACAACATCTTGATTTTCGATTCCCCAGAAATGAGCAGAGCCGAATTTGTCCGCTCAGTCAAATAGAGGAAATCTACTGTTAGAAGGGAATGCAGATGTTTCAATTCTTCAAACTTGACAACAACGTGGAAGGACAAGCCAAAACAGAATCCTCCTCTTCCATGAGGTCACTTGGCAGAAAACATGGACACCTTTAGGAGTTAATGCAGATGCTTCATTTTTTTCAAACTTGTGAAACAATTTGAGAGAGAAAACTGCCATTTGTTAGAAACACACTTTCAGAGCTCTCTCTTTTTGGCATAAGTGGCAATTCCAATGATTTGCATCAGTTGATGAGAAAGAAATAGCATGATTTCCAAAGAATTTTTCTGTTTTCATTTCTCTAACAATGGCTAAAAGCAGTGTTTCCACCAGGTAACTTCTTCAAATATATCCCTCTGTTTCTGATGACTTTTTTTTAAAGGTTTGCTTTAAAAGATTTGAAGGAAACTGTCCTTTATCTTATATTTGTAGTAATTTTCCATCATAGGGTTGTTTGATTTAGTTAAACGCACCAATTTTTTTCATTAAATGTAATAAAGAAACTTGCCCCTTTTCAGAAGAACATGACAAGCCAGGCTTCTGCAATGGTGTTTGAAGCTTCATAAACATTGACCACGAAGGGACTCGAACCCTCAATCTTCTGATTCGAAGTCAGACGCCTTATCCATTAGGCCACGCGGTCTCAATTTTGGGTGTGTGTGGCAGCGTATCTGGGAAAAGGAAAAAACATAGCATGACAAATTGCAGAAGCGATTCAACTTGTGAAAAAAATTGGAGAAACCTCCCTTTGTCCGATAGAGGCACCACTTACTGCACACTCTTTCAAGCAGTGACAGCAATTTTAAAAGATGGATTAAGTAACGATGGAAGAAAGGCAAAGCTTTGCAAAACAACATCTTGATTTTCGATTCCCCAGAAATGAGCAGAGCCGAATTTGTCCGCTCAGTCAAATAGAGGAAATCTACTGTTAGAAGGGAATGCAGATGTTTCAATTCTTCAAACTTGACAACAACGTGGAAGGACAAGCCAAAACAGAATCCTCCTCTTCCATGAGGTCACTTGGCAGAAAACATGGACACCTTTAGGAGTTAATGCAGATGCTTCATTTTTTTCAAACTTGTGAAACAATTTGAGAGAGAAAACTGCCATTTGTTAGAAACACACTTTCAGAGCTCTCTCTTTTTGGCATAAGTGGCAATTCCAATGATTTGCATCAGTTGATGAGAAAGAAATAGCATGATTTCCAAAGAATTTTTCTGTTTTCATTTCTCTAACAATGGCTAAAAGCAGTGTTTCCACCAGGTAACTTCTTCAAATATATCCCTCTGTTTCTGATGACTTTTTTTTAAAGGTTTGCTTTAAAAGATTTGAAGGAAACTGTCCTTTATCTTATATTTGTAGTAATTTTCCATCATAGGGTTGTTTGATTTAGTTAAACGCACCAATTTTTTTCATTAAATGTAATAAAGAAACTTGCCCCTTTTCAGAAGAACATGACAAGCCAGGCTTCTGCAATGGTGTTTGAAGCTTCATAAACATTGACCACGAAGGGACTCGAACCCTCAATCTTCTGATTCGAAGTCAGACACCTTATCCATTAGGCCACGCGGTCTCAATTTTGGGTGTGTGTGGCAGCGTATCTGGGAAAAGGAAAAAACATAGCATGACAAATTGCAGAAGCGATTCAACTTGTGAAAAAAATTGGAGAAACCTCCCTTTGTCCGATAGAGGCACCACTTACTGCACACTCTTTCAAGCAGTGACAGCAATTTTAAAAGATGGATTAAGTAACGATAGAAGAAAGGCAAAGCTTTGCAAAACAACATCTTGATTTTCGATTCCCCAGAAATGAGCAGAGCCGAATTTGTCCGCTCAGTCAAATAGAGGAAATCTACTGTTAGAAGGGAATGCAGATGTTTCAATTCTTCAAACTTGACAACAACGTGGAAGGACAAGCCAAAACAGAATCCTCCTCTTCCATGAGGTCACTTGGCAGAAAACATGGACACCTTTAGGAGTTAATGCAGATGCTTCATTTTTTTCAAACTTGTGAAACAATTTGAGAGAGAAAACTGCCTTTTGTTAGAAACACACTTTCAGAGCTCTCTCTTTTTGGCATAAGTGGCAATTCCAATGATTTGCATAAGTTGATGAGAAAGAAATAGCATGATTTCCAAAGAATTTTTCTGTTTTCATTTCTCTAACAATGGCTAAAAGCAGTGTTTCCACCAGGTAACTTCTTCAAATATATCCCTCTGTTTCTGATGACTTTTTTTTAAAGGTTTGCTTTAAAAGATTTGAAGGAAACTGTCCTTTTTCTTATATTTGTAGTAATTTTCCATCATCGGGTTGTTTGATTTAGTTAAACGCACCAATTTTTCTCATTAAAAGTAACTTGCCCCTTTTCAGAAGAACATGACATGCCAGGCTTCTGCATTGCCAGGCTTCTGCATTGGTGTTTGAAGCTTCATAAACATCGACCACGAAGGGACTCGAACCCTCAATCTTCTGATTCAAAGTCAGACGCCTTATCCATTAGGCCACCCGGTCTCAATTTTGGGTGTGTGTGGCAGCGTATCTGGGAAAAGGAAAAAACATAGCATGACAAATTGCAGAAGCGATTCAACTTGTGAAAAAAATTGGAGAAACCTCCCTTTGTCCGAAAGAGGCACCACTTACTGCACACTCTTTCAAGCAGTGACAGCAATTTTAAAAGATGGATTAAGTAACGATGGAAGAAAGGCAAAGCTTACCAAAACAACATCTTGATTTTCGATTCCCCAGAAATGAGCAGAGCCGAATTTGTCCGCTCAGTCAAATAGAGGAAATCTACTGTTAGAAGGGAATGCAGATGTTTCAATTCTTCAAACTTGACAACAACGTGGAAGGACAAGCCAAAACAGAATCCTCCTCTTCCATGAGGTCACTTGGCAGAAAACATGGACACCTTTAGGAGTTAATGCAGATGCTTCATTTTTGTTCAAACTTGTGAAACAATTTGAGAGTGAAAACTGCCATTTGTTAGAAACACACTTTCAGAGCTCTCTCTTTTTGGCATAAGTGGCAATTCCAATGATTTGCATAAGTTGATGAGAAAGAAATAGCATGATTTCCAAAGAATTTTTCTGTTTTCATTTCTCTAACAATGGCTAAAAGCAGTGTTTCCACCAGGTAACTTCTTCAAATATATCCCTCTGTTTCTGATGACTTTTTTTTTTAAAGGTTTGCTTTAAAAGATTTGAAGGAAACTGTCCTTTATCTTATATTTGTAGTAATTTTCCATCATAGGGTTGTTTGATTTAGTTAAACGCACCAATTTTTCTCATTGAAAGTAACAAAGAAACTTTCCCCTTTTCAGAAGAACATGACATGCCAGGCTTCTGCAATGGTGTTTGAAGCTTCATAAACATCGACCACGAAGGGACTCAAACCCTCAATCTTCTGATTCGAAGTCAGACGCCTTATCCATTAGGCCACGCGGTCTCAATTTTGGGTGTGTGTGGCAGCGTATCTGGGAAAAAGAAAAAAACATAGCATGACAAATTGCAGAAGCGATTCAACTTGTGAAAAAAATTGGAGAAACCTCCCTTTGTCCGAAAGAGGCACCACTTACTGCACACTCTTTCAAGCAGTGACAGCAATTTTAAAAGATGGATTAAGTAACGATGGAAGAAAGGCAAAGCTTTGCAAAACAACATCTTGATTTTCGATTCCCCAGAAATGAGCAGAGCCGAATTTGTCCGCTCAGTCAAATAGAGGAAATCTACTGTTAGAAGGGAATGCAGATGTTTCAATTCTTCAAACTTGACAACAACGTGGAAGGACAAGCCAAAACAGAATCCTCCTCTTCCATGAGGTCACTTGGCAGAAAACATGGACACCTTTAGGAGTTAATGCAGATGCTTCATTTTTTTCAAACTTGTGAAACAATTTGAGAGAGAAAACTGCCTTTTGTTAGAAACACACTTTCAGAGCTCTCTCTTTTTGTCATAAGTGGCAATTCCAATGATTTGCATAAAATGATGAGAAAGAAATAGCATGATTTCCAAAGAATTTTTCTGTTTTCATTTCTCTAACAATGGCTAAAAGCAGTGTTTCCACCAGGTAACTTCTTCAAATATATCCCTCTGTTTCTGATGACTTTTTTTTAAAGGTTTGCTTTAAAAGATTTGAAGGAAACTGTCCTTTTTCTTATATTTGTAGTAATTTTCCATCATAGGGTTGTTTGATTTAGTTAAACGCACCAATTTTTCTCATTAAAAGTAACTTGCCCCTTTTCAGAAGAACATGACATGCCAGGCTTCTGCATTGGTGTTTGAAGCTTCATAAACATCGACCACGAAGGGACTCGAACCCTCAATCTTCTGATTCGAAGTCAGACGCCTTATCCATTAGGCCACCCGGTCTCAATTTTGGGTGTGTGTGGCAGCGTATCTGGGAAAAGGAAAAAACATAGCATGACAAATTGCAGAAGCGATTCAACTTGTGAAAAAAATTGGAGAAACCTCCCTTTGTCCGAAAGAGGCACCACTTACTGCACACTCTTTCAAGCAGTGACAGCAATTTTAAAAGATGGATTAAGTAACGATGGAAGAAAGGCAAAGCTTACCAAAACAACATCTTGATTTTCGATTCCCCAGAAATGAGCAGAGCCGAATTTGTCCGCTCAGTCAAATAGAGGAAATCTACTGTTAGAAGGGAATGCAGATGTTTCAATTCTTCAAACTTGACAACAACGTGGAAGGACAAGCCAAAACAGAATCCTCCTCTTCCATGAGGTCACTTGGCAGAAAACATGGACACCTTTAGGAGTTAATGCAGATGCTTCATTTTTTTCAAACTTGTGAAACAATTTGAGAGAGAAAACTGCCATTTGTTAGAAACACACTTTCAGAGCTCTCTCTTTTTGGCATAAGTGGCAATTCCAATGATTTGCATAAGTTGATGAGAAAGAAATAGCATGATTTCCAAAGAATTTTTCTGTTTTCATTTCTCTAACAATGGCTAAAAGCAGTGTTTCCACCAGGTAACTTCTTCAAATATATCCCTCTGTTTCTGATGACTTTTTTTTAAAGGTTTGCTTTAAAAGATTTGAAGGAAACTGTCCTTTATCTTATATTTGTAGTAATTTTCCATCATAAGGTTGTTTGATTTAGTTAAACGCACCAATTTTTTTTCATTAAATGTAATAAAGAAACTTGCCCCTTTTCAGAAGAACATGACATGCCAGGCTTCTGCATTGGTGTTTGAAGCTTCATAAACATCGACCACGAAGGGACTCGAACCCTCAATCTTCTGATTCGAAGTCAGACGCCTTATCCATTAGGCCACACGGTCTCAATTTTGGGTGTGTGTGGCAGCGTATCTGGGAAAAAGAAAAAACATAGCATGACAAATTGCAGAAGCGATTCAACTTGTGAAAAAAATTAGAGAAACCTGCCTTTGTCCGAAAGATGCACCACTTACTGCACATTCTTTCAAGCAGTGACAGATATTTTAAAAGATGGATTAAGTAACGATGGAAGAAAGGCAAAGCTTTGCAAAACACCTTTAGGAGTTAATGCAGATGCTTCATTTTTTTCAAACTTGTGAAACAATTTGAGAGAGAAAACTGCCTTTTGTTAGAAACACACTTTCAGAGCTCTCTCTTTTTGTCATAAGTGGCAATTCCAATGATTTGCATAAAATGATGAGAAAGAAATAGCATGATTTCCAAAGAATTTTTCTGTTTTCATTTCTCTAACAATGGCTAAAAGCAGTGTTTCCACCAGGTAACTTCTTCAAATATATCCCTCTGTTTCTGATGACTTTTTTTTAAAGGTTTGCTTTAAAAGATTTGAAGGAAACTGTCCTTTTTCTTATATTTGTAGTAATTTTCCATCATAGGGTTGTTTGATTTAGTTAAACGCACCAATTTTTCTCATTAAAAGTAACTTGCCCCTTTTCAGAAGAACATGACATGCCAGGCTTCTGCATTGGTGTTTGAAGCTTCATAAACATCGACCACGAAGGGACTCGAACCCTCAATCTTCAGATTTTAAGTCAGACGCCTTATCCATTAGGCCACCCGGTCTCAATTTTGGGTGTGTGTGGCAGCGTATCTGGGAAAAGGAAAAAACATAGCATGACAAATTGCAGAAGCGATTCAACTTGTGAAAAAAATTGAAGAAACCTCCCTTTGTCCGAAAGAGGCACCACTTACTGCACACTCTTTCAAGCAGTGACAGCAATTTTAAAAGATGGATTAAGTAACGATGGAAGAAAGGCAAAGCTTACCAAAACAACATCTTGATTTTCGATTCCCCAGAAATGAGCAGAGCCGAATTTGTCCGCTCAGTCAAATAGAGGAAATCTACTGTTAGAAGGGAATGCAGATGTTTCAATTCTTCAAACTTGACAACAACGTGGAAGGACAAGCCAAAACAGAATCCTCCTCTTCCATGAGGTCACTTGGCAGAAAACATGGACACCTTTAGGAGTTAATGCAGATGCTTCATTTTTTTCAAACTTGTGAAACAATTTGAGAGAGAAAACTGCCATTTGTTAGAAACACACTTTCAGAGCTCTCTCTTTTTGGCATAAGTGGCAATTCCAATGATTTGCATAAGTTGATGAGAAAGAAATAGCGTGATTTCCAAAGAATTTTTCTGTTTTCATTTCTCTAACAATGGCTAAAAGCAGTGTTTCCACCAGGTAACTTCTTCAAATATATCCCTCTGTTTCTGATGACTTTTTTTAAAGGTTTGCTTTAAAAGATTTGAAGTAAACTGTCCTTTATCTTATATTTGTAGTAATTTTCCATCATAGGGTTGTTTGATTTAGTTAAACGCACCAATTTTTTTCATTAAATGTAATAAAAAAACTTGCCCCTTTTCAGAAGAACATGACATGCCAGGCTTCTGCATTGGTGTTTGAAGCTTCATAAACATCGACCACGAAGGGACTCGAACCCTCAATCTTCTGATTCAAAGTCAGACGCCTTATGCATTAGGCCACGCGGTCTCAATTTTGGGTGTGTTTGGCAGCGTATCTGGGAAAAAGAAAAAACATAGCATGACAAATTGCAGAAGAGATTCAACTTGTGAAAAAAATTGGAGAAACCTGCCTTTGTCCGAAAGAGGCACCACTTACTGCACATTCTTTCAAGCAGTGACAGCAATTTTAAAAGATGGATTAAGTAACGATGGAAGAAAGGCAAAGCTTTGCAAAACACCTTTAGGAGTTAATGCAGATGCTTCATTTTTTTCAAACTTGTGAAACAATTTGAGAGAGAAAACTGCCTTTTGTTAGAAACACACTTTCAGAGCTCTCTCTTTTTGGCATAAGTGGCAATTCCAATGATTTGCATAAGTTGATGAGAAAGAAATAGCATGATTTCCAAATAATTTTTCTGTTTTCATTTCTCTAACAATGGCTAAAAGCAGTGTTTCCACCAGGTAACTTCTTCAAATATATCCCTCTGTTTCTGATGACTTTTTTTTTAAAGGTTTGCTTTAAAAGATTTGAAGGAAACTGTCCTTTTTCTTATATTTGTAGTAATTTTCCATCATAGGGTTGTTTGATTTAGTTAAACGCACCAATTTTTCTCATTAAAAGTAACTTGCCCCTTTTCAGAAGAACATGAGATGCCAGGCTTCTGCATTGGTGTTTGAAGCTTCATAAACATCGACCACGAAGGGACTCGAACCCTCAATTTTCTGATTTGAAGTCAGACGCCTTATCCATTAGGCCACCCGGTCTCAATTCTGGGTGTGTGTGGCAGCGTATCTGGGAAAAGGAAAAAACATAGCATGACAAATTGCAAAAGCGATTCAACTTGTGAAATAAATTGGAGAAACCTCCCTTTGTCCGAAAGAGGCACCACTTACTGCACACTCTTTCAAGCAGTGACAGCAATTTTAAAAGATGGATTAAGTAACGATGGAAGAAAGGCAAAGCTTTGCAAAACAACATCTTGATTTTCGATTTCCCAGAAATGAGCAGAGCCGAATTTGTCCGCTCAGTCAAATAGAGGAAATCTACTGTTAGAAGGGAATGCAGATGTTTCAATTCTTCGAACTTGACAACAACGTGGAAGGACAAGCCAAAACAGAATCCTCCTCTTCCATGAGGTCACTTGGCAGAAAACATGGACACCTTTAGGAGTTAATGCAGATGCTTCATTTTTTTCAAACTTGTGAAACAATTTGAGAGAGAAAACTGCCTTTTGTTAGAAACACACTTTCAGAGCTCTCTCTTTTTGCCATAAGTGGCAATTCCAATGATTTGCATAAATTGATGAGAAAGAAATAGCATGATTTCCAAAGAATTTTTCTGTTTTCATTTCTCTAACAATGGCTAAAAGCAGTGTTTCCACCAGGTAACTTCTTCAAATATATCCCTCTGTTTCTGATGACTTTTTTTTAAAGGTTTGCTTTAAAAGATTTGAAGGAAACTGTCCTTTATCTTATATTTGTAGTAATTTTCCATCATAGGGTTGTTTGATTTAGTTAAACGCACCAATTTTTTTCATTAAATGTAATAAAGAAACTTGCCCCTTTTCAGAAGAACATGACATGCCAGGCTTCTGCAATGGTGTTTGAAGCTTCATAAACATCGACCACGAAGGGACTCGAACCCTCAATCTTCTGATTCGAAGTCAGACGCCTTATCCATTAGGCCACGCGGTCTCAATTTTGGGTGTGTGTGGCAGCGTATCTGGGAAAAAGAAAAAACATAGCATGACAAATTGCAGAAGCGATTCAACTTGTGAAAAAAATTGGAGAAACCTCCCTTTGTCCGAAAGAGGCACCACTTACTGCACACTCTTTCAAGCAGTGACAGCAATTTTAAAAGATGGATTAAGTAACGATGGAAGAAAGGCAAAGCTTTGCAAAACAACATTTTGATTTTCGATTTCCCAGAAATGAGCAGAGCCGAATTTTAGGCATAAGTGGCAATTCCAATGATTTGCATAAGTTGATGAGAAAGAAATAGCATGATTTCCAAAGAATTTTTCTGTTTTCATTTCTCTAACAATGGCTAAAAGCAGTGTTTCCACCAGGTAACTTCTTCAAATATATCCCTCTGTTTCTGATGACTTTTTTTCATGGTTTGCTTTAAAAGATTTGAAGGAAACTGTCCTTTATCTTATATTTATAGTAATTTTCCATCATAGGGTTGTTTGATTTAGTTAAACGCACCAATTTTTCTCATTAAAAGTAACAAATAAACTTGCCCCTTTTCAGAAGAACATGACATGCCAGGCTTCTACATTGGTGTATGAAACTTCATAAACATCGACCACGAAGGGACTCGAACCCTCAATCTTCTGATTTGAAGTCAGACGCCTTATCCATTAGGCCACGCGGTCTCAATTTTGGGTGTGTGTGGCAGCGTATCTGGGAAAAAGAAAAAACATAGCATGACAAATTGCAGAAGCGATTCAACTTGTGAAAAAAATTGGAGAAACCTCCCTTTGTCCGAAAGAGGCACCACTTACTGCACACTCTTTCAAGCAGTGACAGCAATTTTAAAAGATGGATTAAGTAACGATGGAAGAAAGGCAAAGCTTTGCAAAACAACATTTTGATTTTCGATTTCCCAGAAATGAGCAGAGCTGAATTTTAGGCATAAGTGGCAATTCCAATGATTTGCATAAGTTGATGAGAAAGAAATAGCATGATTTCCAAATAATTTTTCTGTTTTCATTTCTCTAACAATGGCTAAAAGCAGTGTTTCCACCAGGTAACTTCTTCAAATATATCCCTCTGTTTCTGATGACTTTTTTTCATGGTTTGCTTTAAAAGATTTGAAGAAAATTGTCCTTTATCTTATATTTATAGTAATTTTCCATCATAGGGTTGTTTGATTTAGTTAAACGCACCAATTTTTCTCATTAAAAGTAACTTGCCCCTTTTCAGAAGAACATGACATGCCAGGCTTCTGCATTGGTGTTTGAAGCTTCATAAACATCGACCACGAAGGGACTCAAACCCTCAATCTTCTGATTCGAAGTCAGACGCCTTATCCATTAGGCCACCCGGTCTCAATTTTGGGTGTGTGTGGCAGCGTATCTGGGAAAAGGAAAAAACATAGCATGACAAATTGCAGAAGCGATTCAACTTGTGAAAAAAATTGGAGAAACCTCCCTTTGTCCGAAAGAGGCACCACTTACTGCACACTCTTTCAAGCAGTGACAGCAATTTTAAAAGATGGATTAAGTAACGATGGAAGAAAGGCAAAGCTTTGCAAAACAACATCTTGATTTTCGATTCCCCAGAAATGAGCAGAGCCGAATTTGTCCGCTCAGTCAAATAGAGGAAATCTACTGTTAGAAGGGAATGCAGATGTTTCAATTCTTCAAACTTGACAACAACGTGGAAGGACAAGCCAAAACAGAATCCTCCTCTTCCATGAGGTCACTTGGCAGAAAACATGGACACCTTTAGGAGTTAATGCAGATGCTTCATTTTTTTCAAACTTGTGAAACAATTTGAGAGAGAAAACTGCCTTTTGTTAGAAACACACTTTCAGAGCTCTCTCTTTTTGTCATAAGTGGCAATTCCAATGATTTGCATAAATTGATGAGAAAGAAATAGCATGATTTCCAAAGAATTTTTCTGTTTTCATTTCTCTAACAATGGCTAAAAGCAGTGTTTCCACCAGGTAACTTCTTCAAATATATCCCTCTATTTCTGATTACTTTTTTTTAAAGGTTTGCTTTAAAAGATTTGAAGGAAACTGTCCTTTATCTTATATTTGTAGTAATTTTCCATCATAGGGTTGTTTGATTTAGTTAAACGCACCAATTTTTTTCATTAAATGTAATAAAGAAACTTGCCCCTTTTCAGAAGAACATGACATGCCAGGCTTCTGCATTGGTGTTTGAAGCTTCATAAACATCGACCACGAAGGGACTCGAACCCTCAATCTTCTGATTCGAAGTCAGACGCCTTATCCATTAGGCCACGCGGTCTCAATTTTGGGTGTGTGTGGCAGCGTATCTGGGAAAAAGAAAAAACATAGCATGACAAATTGCAGAAGCGATTCAACTTGTGAAAAAAATTAGAGAAACCTGCCTTTGTCCGAAAGAGGCACCACTTACTGCACATTCTTTCAAGCAGTGACAGCAATTTTAAAAGATGGATTAAGTAACGATGGAAGAAAGGCAAAGCTTTGCAAAACACCTTTAGGAGTTAATGCAGATGCTTCATTTTTTTCAAACGTGTGAAACAATTTGAGAGAGAAAACTGCCTTTTGTTAGAAACACACTTTCAGAGCTCTCTCTTTTTGGCATAAGTGGCAATTCCAAGGATTTGCATAAGTTGATGAGAAAGAAATAGCATGATTTCCAAAGAATTTTTCTGTTTTCATTTCTCTAACAATGGCTAAAAGCAGTGTTTCCACCAGGTAACTTCTTCAAATATATCCCTCTGTTTCTGATGACTTTTTTTTAAAGGTTTGCTTTAAAAGATTTGAAGGAAACTGTCCTTTATCTTATATTTGTAGTAATTTTCCATCATAGGGTTGTTTGATTTAGTTAAACGCACCAATTTTTATCATTAAAAGTAACTTGCCCCTTTTCAGAAGAACATGATACGCCAGGCTTCTGCATTGGTGTTTGAAGCTTCATAAACATCGACCACGAAGGGACTCGAACCCTCAATCTTCTGATTCGAAGTCAGACGCCTTATCCATTAGGCCACGCGGTCTCAATTTTGGGTGTGTGTGGCAGCGTATCTGGGAAAAAGAAAAAACATAGCATGACAAATTGCAGAAGCGATTCAACTTGTGAAAAAAATTAGAGAAACCTGCCTTTGTCCGAAAGAGGCACCACTTACTGCACATTCTTTCAAGCAGTGACAGCAATTTTAAAAGATGGATTAAGTAACGATGGAAGAAAGGCAAAGCTTTGCAAAACACCTTTAGGAGTTAATGCAGATGCTTCATTTTTTTCAAACTTGTGAATCAATTTGAGAGAGAAAACTGCCTTTTGTTAGAAACACACTTTCAGAGCTCTCTCTTTTTGGCAGAAGTGGCAATTCCAATGATTTGCATAAGTTGATGAGAAAGAAATAGCATGATTTCCAAATAATTTTTCTGTTTTCATTTCTCTAACAATGGCTAAAAGCAGTGTTTCCACCAGGTAACTTCTTCAAATATATCCCTCTGTTTCTGATGACTTTGTTTTAAAGGTTTGCTTTAAAAGATTTGAAGGAAACTGTCCTTTTTCTTATATTTGTAGTAATTTTCCATCATAAGGTTGTTTGATTTAAACGCACCAATTTTTCTCATTAAAAGTAAATTGCCCCTTTTCAGAAGAACATGACATGCCAGGCTTCTGCATTGGTGTTTGAAGCTTCATAAACATCGACCACGAAGGGACTCGAACCCTCAATCTTCTGATTCGAAGTCAGACGCCTTATCCATTAGGCCACCCGGTCTCAATTTTGGGTGTGTGTGGCAGCGTATCTGGGAAAAGGAAAAAACATAGCATGACAAATTGCAGAAGCGATTCAACTTGTGAAAAAAATTGGAGAAACCTCCCTTTGTCCGAAAGAGGCACCACTTACTGCACACTCTTTCAAGCAGTGACAGCAATTTTAAAAGATGGATTAAGTAACGATGGAAGAAAGGCAAAGCTTTGCAAAACAACATCTTGATTTTCGATTCCCCAGAAATGAACAGAGCCGAATTTGTCCGCTCAGTCAAATAGAGGAAATCTACTGTTAGAAGGGAATGCAGATGTTTCAATTCTTCAAACTTGACAACAACGTGGAAGGACAAGCCAAAACAGAATCCTCCTCTTCCATGAGGTCACTTGGCAGAAAACATGGACACCTTTAGGAGTTAATGCAGATGCTTCATTTTTTTTCAAACTTGTGAAACAATTTGAGAGAGAAAACTGCCTTTTGTTAGAAACACACTTTCAGAGCTCTCTCTTTTTGGCATAAGTGTCAATTCCAATGATTTGCATAAGTTGATGAGAAAGAAATAGCATGATTTCCAAAGATTTTTTCTGTTTTCATTTCTCTAACAATGGCTAAAAACAGTGTTTCCACCAGGTAACTTCTTCAAATAAAACCCTCTGTTTCTGATGACTTTTTTTTAAAGGTTTGCTTTAAAAGATTTGAAGGAAACTGTCCTTTATCTTATATTTGTAGTAATTTTCCATCATAGGGTTGTTTGATTTAGTTAAACGCACCAATTTTTATCATTAAAAGTAACAAAGAAACTTGCCCCTTTTCAGAAGAACATGACATGCCAGGCTTCTGCATTGGTGTTTGAAGCTTCATAAACATCGACCACGAAGGGACTCGAACCCTCAATCTTCTGATTCGAAGTCAGACGCCTTATCCATTAGGCCACGCGGTCTCAATTTTGAGTGTGTGTGGCAGCGTATCTGGGAAAAAGAAAAAACATAGCATGACAAATTGCAGAAGCGATTCAACTTGTGAAAAAAATTGGAGAAACCTCCCTTTGTCCGAAAGAGGCACCACTTACTGCACACTCTTTCAAGCAGTGACAGCAATTTTAAAAGATGGATTAAGTAACGATGGAAGAAAGGCAAAGCTTTGCAAAACAACATCTTGATTTTCGATTCCCCAGAAATGAGCAGAGCCGAATTTGTCCGCTCAGTCAAATAGAGGAAATCTACTGTTAGAAGGGAATGCAGATGTTTCAATTCTTCAAACTTGACAACAACGTGGAAGAACAATCCAAAACAGAATCCTCCTCTTCCATGAGGTCACTTGGCAGAAAACATGGGCACCTTTAGGAGTTAATGCAGATGCTTCATTTTTTTTCAAACTTGTGAAACAATTTGAGAGAGAAAACTGCCTTTTGTTAGAAACACACTTTTAGAGCTCTCTCTTTTTGGCATAAGTGGCAATTCCAATGATTTGCATAAGTTGATGAGAAAGAAATAGCATGATTTCCAAAGAATTTTTCTGTTTTCATTTCTCTAACAATGGCTAAAAACAGTGTTTCCACCAAGTAACTTCTTCATATATATCCCTCTGTTTCTGATGACTTTTTTTTAAAGGTTTGCTTTAAAAGATTTGAAGGAAACTGTCCTTTATCTTATATTTGTAGTAATTTTCCATCATAGGGTTGTTTGATTTAGTTAAACGCACCAATTTTTATCATTAAAAGTAACTTGCCCCTTTTCAGAAGAACATGACATGCAAGGCTTCTGCATTGGTGTTTGAAGCTTCATAAACATCGACCACGAAGGGACTCAAACCCTCAATCTTCTGATTCGAAGTCAGACGCCTTATCCATTAGGCCACGCGGTCTCAATTTTGAGTGTGTGTGGCAGCGTATCTGGGAAAAAGAAAAAACATAGCATGACAAATTGCAGAAGCGATTCAACTTGTGAAAAAAATTGGAGAAACCTCCCTTTGTCCGAAAGAGGCACCACTTACTGCACACTCTTTCAAGCAGTGACAGCAATTTTAAAAGATGGATTAAGTAACGATGGAAGAAAGGCAAAGCTTTGCAAAACAACATCTTGATTTTTGATTCCCCAGAAATGAGCAGAGCCGAATTTGTCCGCTCAGTCAAATAGAGGAAATCTACTGTTAGAAGGGAATGCAGATGTTTCAATTCTTCAAACTTGACAACAACGTGGAAGGACAAGCCAAAACAGAATCCTCCTCTTCCATGAGGTCACTTGGCAGAAAACATGGACACCTTTAGGAGTTAATGCAGATGCTTCATTTTTTTCAAACTTGTGAAACAATTTGAGAGAGAAAACTGCCTTTTGTTAGAAACACACTTTCAGAGCTCTCTCTTTTTGGCATAAGTGGCAATTCCAATGATTTGCATAAGTTGATGAGAAAGAAATAGCATGATTTCCAAAGAATTTTTCTGTTTTCATTTCTCTAACAATGGCTAAAAACAGTGTTTCCACCAAGTAACTTCTTCATATACATCCCTCTGTTTCTGATGACTTTTTTTTAAAGGTTTGCTTTAAAAGATTTGAAGGAAACTGTCCTTTATCTTATATTTGTAGTAATTTTCCATCATAGGGTTGTTTGATTTAGTTAAACGCACCAATTTTTATCATTAAAAGTAACTTGCCCCTTTTCAGAAGAACATGACATGCAAGGCTTCTGCATTGGTGTTTGAAGCTTCATAAACATCGACCACGAAGTGACTCGAACCCTCAATCTTCTGATTCGAAGTCAGACGCCTTATCCATTAGGCCACGCGGTCTCAATTTTGAGTGTGTGTGGCAGCGTATCTGGGAAAAAGAAAAAACATAGCATGACAAATTGCAAAAGCGATTCAACTTGTGAAAAAAATTGGAGAAACCTCCCTTTGTCCGAAAGAGGTACCACTTACTGCACACTCTTTCAAGCAGTGACAGCAATTTTAAAAGATGGATTAAGTAACGATGGAAGAAAGGCAAAGCTTTGCAAAACAACATCTTGATTTTCGATTCCCCAGAAATGAGCAGAGCCGAATTTGTCCGCTCAGTCAAATAGAGGAAATCTACTGTTAGAAGGGAATGCAGATGTTTCAATTCTTCAAACTTGACAACAACGTGGAAGGACAAGCCAAAACAGAATCCTCCTCTTCCATGAGGTCACTTGGCAGAAAACATGGGCACCTTTAGGAGTTAATGCAGATGCTTCATTTTTTTTCAAACTTGTGAAACAATTTGAGAGAGAAAACTGCCTTTTGTTAGAAACACACTTTCAGAGCTCTCTCTTTTTGGCATAAGTGGCAATTCCAATGATTTGCATAAGTTGATGAGAAAGAAATAGCATGATTTCCAAAGAATTTTTCTGTTTTCATTTCTCTAACAATGGTTAAAAGCAGTGTTTCCACCAGGAAACTTCTTCAAATATATCCCTCTGTTTCTGATGAATTTTTTTTAAAAGTTTGCTTTGAAAGATTTGAAGGAAACTGTCCTTTATCTTATATTTGTAGTAATTTTCCATCATAGGGTTGTTTGATTTAGTCAAACGCACCAATTTTTCTCATTAAAAGTAACAAAGAAACTTGCCCCTTTTCAGAAGAACATGACATGCCAGGCTTCTGCATTGGTGTTTGAAGCTTCATAAACATCGACCACGAAGGGACTCGAACCCTCAATCTTCTGATTCGAAGTCAGACGCCTTATCCATTAGGCCACGCGGTCTCAATTTTGAGTGTGTGTGGCAGCGTATCTGGGAAAAAGAAAAAACATAGCATGACAAATTGCAGAAGCGATTCAACTTGTGAAAAAAATTGGAGAAACCTCCCTTTGTCCGAAAGAGGCACCACTTACTGCACACTCTTTCAAGCAGTGACAGCAATTTTAAAAGATGGATTAAGTAACGATGGAAGAAAGGCAATGCTTTGCAAAACAACATCTTGATTTTCGATTCCCCAGAAATGAGCAGAGCCGAATTTGTCCGCTCAGTCAAATAGAGGAAATCTACTGTTAGAAGGGAATGCAGATGTTTCAATTCTTCAAACTTGACAACAACGTGGAAGGACAAGCCAAAACAGAATCCTCCTCTTCAATGAGGTCACTTGGCAGAAAACATGGACACCTTTATGAGTTAATGCAGATGCTTCATTTTTTTCAAACTTGTGAAACAATTTGAGAGAGAAAACTGCCTTTTGTTAGAAACACACTTTCAGAGCTCTCTCTTTTTGGCACAAGTGGCAATTCCAATGATTTGCATAAGTTGATGAGAAAGAAATAGCATGATTTCCAAAGAATTTTTCTGTTTTCATTTCTCTAACAATGGCTAAAAGCAGTGTTTCCACCAGGTAACTTCTTCCAATATATCCCTCTGTTTCTGATGACTTTTTTTTAAAGGTTTGCTTTAAAAGATTTGAAGGAAACTGTCCTTTATCTTATATTTGTAGTAATTTTATATCATAGGGTTGTTTGATTTAGTTAAACGCACCAATTTTTATCATTAAAAGTAACAAAGAAACTTGCCCCTTTTCAGAAGAACATGACATGCCAGGCTTCTGCATTGGTGTTTGAAGCTTCATAAACATCGACCACGAAGGGACTCGAACCCTCAATCTTCTGATTCGAAGTCAGACGCCTTATCCATTAGGCCACGCGGTCTCAATTTTGGGTGTGTGTGGCAGCGTATCTGGGAAAAAGAAAAAACATAGCATGACAAATTGCAGAAGCGATTCAACTTGTGAAAAAAATTAGAGAAACCTGCCTTTGTCCGAAAGAGGCACCACTTACTGCACATTCTTTCAAGCAGTGACAGCAATTTTAAAAGATGGATTAAGTAACGATGGAAGAAAGGCAAAGCTTTGCAAAACACCTTTAGGAGTTAATGCAGATGCTTCATTTTTTTCAAACTTGTGAATCAATTTGAGAGAGAAAACTGCCTTTTGTTAGAAACACACTTTCAGAGCTCTCTCTTTTTGGCAGAAGTGGCAATTCCAATGATTTGCATAAGTTGATGAGAAAGAAATAGCATGATTTCCAAATAATTTTTCTGTTTTCATTTCTCTAACAATGGCTAAAAGCAGTGTTTCCACCAGGTAACTTCTTCAAATATATCCCTCTGTTTCTGATGACTTTGTTTTAAAGGTTTGCTTTAAAAGATTTGAAGGAAACTGTCCTTTTTCTTATATTTGTAGTAATTTTCCATCATAAGGTTGTTTGATTTAAACGCACCAATTTTTCTCATTAAAAGTAAATTGCCCCTTTTCAGAAGAACATGACATGCCAGGCTTCTGCATTGGTGTTTGAAGCTTCATAAACATCGACCACGAAGGGACTCGAACCCTCAATCTTCTGATTCGAAGTCAGACGCCTTATCCATTAGGCCACCCGGTCTCAATTTTGGGTGTGTGTGGCAGCGTATCTGGGAAAAGGAAAAAACATAGCATGACAAATTGCAGAAGCGATTCAACTTGTGAAAAAAATTGGAGAAACCTCCCTTTGTCCGAAAGAGGCACCACTTACTGCACACTCTTTCAAGCAGTGACAGCAATTTTAAAAGATGGATTAAGTAACGATGGAAGAAAGGCAAAGCTTTGCAAAACAACATCTTGATTTTCGATTCCCCAGAAATGAACAGAGCCGAATTTGTCCGCTCAGTCAAATAGAGGAAATCTACTGTTAGAAGGGAATGCAGATGTTTCAATTCTTCAAACTTGACAACAACGTGGAAGGACAAGCCAAAACAGAATCCTCCTCTTCCATGAGGTCACTTGGCAGAAAACATGGACACCTTTAGGAGTTAATGCAGATGCTTCATTTTTTTTCAAACTTGTGAAACAATTTGAGAGAGAAAACTGCCTTTTGTTAGAAACACACTTTCAGAGCTCTCTCTTTTTGGCATAAGTGTCAATTCCAATGATTTGCATAAGTTGATGAGAAAGAAATAGCATGATTTCCAAAGAATTTTTCTGTTTTCATTTCTCTAACAATGGCTAAAAACAGTGTTTCCACCAGGTAACTTCTTCAAATAAAACCCTCTGTTTCTGATGACTTTTTTTTAAAGGTTTGCTTTAAAAGATTTGAAGGAAACTGTCCTTTATCTTATATTTGTAGTAATTTTCCATCATAGGGTTGTTTGATTTAGTTAAACGCACCAATTTTTATCATTAAAAGTAACAAAGAAACTTGCCCCTTTTCAGAAGAACATGACATGCCAGGCTTCTGCATTGGTGTTTGAAGCTTCATAAACATCGACCACGAAGGGACTCGAACCCTCAATCTTCTGATTCGAAGTCAGACGCCTTATCCATTAGGCCACGCGGTCTCAATTTTGAGTGTGTGTGGCAGCGTATCTGGGAAAAAGAAAAAACATAGCATGACAAATTGCAGAAGCGATTCAACTTGTGAAAAAAATTGGAGAAACCTCCCTTTGTCCGAAAGAGGCACCACTTACTGCACACTCTTTCAAGCAGTGACAGCAATTTTAAAAGATGGATTAAGTAACGATGGAAGAAAGGCAAAGCTTTGCAAAACAACATCTTGATTTTCGATTCCCCAGAAATGAGCAGAGCCGAATTTGTCCGCTCAGTCAAATAGAGGAAATCTACTGTTAGAAGGGAATGCAGATGTTTCAATTCTTCAAACTTGACAACAACGTGGAAGAACAATCCAAAACAGAATCCTCCTCTTCCATGAGGTCACTTGGCAGAAAACATGGGCACCTTTAGGAGTTAATGCAGATGCTTCATTTTTTTTCAAACTTGTGAAACAATTTGAGAGAGAAAACTGCCTTTTGTTAGAAACACACTTTTAGAGCTCTCTCTTTTTGGCATAAGTGGCAATTCCAATGATTTGCATAAGTTGATGAGAAAGAAATAGCATGATTTCCAAAGAATTTTTCTGTTTTCATTTCTCTAACAATGGCTAAAAACAGTGTTTCCACCAAGTAACTTCTTCATATATATCCCTCTGTTTCTGATGACTTTTTTTTAAAGGTTTGCTTTAAAAGATTTGAAGGAAACTGTCCTTTATCTTATATTTGTAGTAATTTTCCATCATAGGGTTGTTTGATTTAGTTAAACGCACCAATTTTTATCATTAAAAGTAACTTGCCCCTTTTCAGAAGAACATGACATGCAAGGCTTCTGCATTGGTGTTTGAAGCTTCATAAACATCGACCACGAAGGGACTCAAACCCTCAATCTTCTGATTCGAAGTCAGACGCCTTATCCATTAGGCCACGCGGTCTCAATTTTGAGTGTGTGTGGCAGCGTATCTGGGAAAAAGAAAAAACATAGCATGACAAATTGCAGAAGCGATTCAACTTGTGAAAAAAATTGGAGAAACCTCCCTTTGTCCGAAAGAGGCACCACTTACTGCACACTCTTTCAAGCAGTGACAGCAATTTTAAAAGATGGATTAAGTAACGATGGAAGAAAGGCAAAGCTTTGCAAAACAACATCTTGATTTTTGATTCCCCAGAAATGAGCAGAGCCGAATTTGTCCGCTCAGTCAAATAGAGGAAATCTACTGTTAGAAGGGAATGCAGATGTTTCAATTCTTCAAACTTGACAACAACGTGGAAGGACAAGCCAAAACAGAATCCTCCTCTTCCATGAGGTCACTTGGCAGAAAACATGGACACCTTTAGGAGTTAATGCAGATGCTTCATTTTTTTCAAACTTGTGAAACAATTTGAGAGAGAAAACTGCCTTTTGTTAGAAACACACTTTCAGAGCTCTCTCTTTTTGGCATAAGTGGCAATTCCAATGATTTGCATAAGTTGATGAGAAAGAAATAGCATGATTTCCAAAGAATTTTTCTGTTTTCATTTCTCTAACAATGGCTAAAAACAGTGTTTCCACCAAGTAACTTCTTCATATACATCCCTCTGTTTCTGATGACTTTTTTTTAAAGGTTTGCTTTAAAAGATTTGAAGGAAACTGTCCTTTATCTTATATTTGTAGTAATTTTCCATCATAGGGTTGTTTGATTTAGTCAAACGCACCAATTTTTCTCATTAAAAGTAACAAAGAAACTTGCCCCTTTTCAGAAGAACATGACATGCCAGGCTTCTGCATTGGTGTTTGAAGCTTCATAAACATCGACCACGAAGGGACTCGAACCCTCAATCTTCTGATTCGAAGTCAGACGCCTTATCCATTAGGCCACGCGGTCTCAATTTTGAGTGTGTGTGGCAGCGTATCTGGGAAAAAGAAAAAACATAGCATGACAAATTGCAGAAGCGATTCAACTTGTGAAAAAAATTGGAGAAACCTCCCTTTGTCCGAAAGAGGCACCACTTACTGCACACTCTTTCAAGCAGTGACAGCAATTTTAAAAGATGGATTAAGTAACGATGGAAGAAAGGCAATGCTTTGCAAAACAACATCTTGATTTTCGATTCCCCAGAAATGAGCAGAGCCGAATTTGTCCGCTCAGTCAAATAGAGGAAATCTACTGTTAGAAGGGAATGCAGATGTTTCAATTCTTCAAACTTGACAACAACGTGGAAGGACAAGCCAAAACAGAATCCTCCTCTTCAATGAGGTCACTTGGCAGAAAACATGGACACCTTTAGGAGTTAATGCAGATGCTTCATTTTTTTCAAACTTGTGAAACAATTTGAGAGAGAAAACTGCCTTTTGTTAGAAACACACTTTCAGAGCTCTCTCTTTTTGGCACAAGTGGCAATTCCAATGATTTGCATAAGTTGATGAGAAAGAAATAGCATGATTTCCAAAGAATTTTTCTGTTTTCATTTCTCTAACAATGGCTAAAAGCAGTGTTTCCACCAGGTAACTTCTTCCAATATATCCCTCTGTTTCTGATGACTTTTTTTTAAAGGTTTGCTTTAAAAGATTTGAAGGAAACTGTCCTTTATCTTATATTTGTAGTAATTTTCCATCATAGGGTTGTTTGATTTAGTTAAACGCACCAATTTTTATCATTAAAATTAACTTGCCCCTTTTCAGAAGAACATGACATGCAAGGCTTCTGCATTGGTGTTTGAAGCTTCATAAACATCGACCACGAAGGGACTCGAACCCTCAATCTTCTGATTCGAAGTCAGACGCCTTATCCATTAGGCCACGCGGTCTCAATTTTGAGTGTGTGTGGCAGCGTATCTGGGAAAAAGAAAAAACATAGCATGACAAATTGCAAAAGCGATTCAACTTGTGAAAAAAATTGGAGAAACCTCCCTTTGTCCGAAAGAGGCACCACTTACTGCACACTATTTCAAGCAGTGACAGCAATTTTAAAAGATGGATTAAGTAACGATGGAAGAAAGGCAAAGCTTTGCAAAACAACATCTTGATTTTCGATTCCCCAGAAATGAGCAGAGCCGAATTTGTCCGCTCAGTCAAATAGAGGAAATCTACTGTTAGAAGGGAATGCAGATGTTTCAATTCTTCAAACTTGACAACAACGTGGAAGAACAATCCAAAACAGAATCCTCCTCTTCCATGAGGTCACTTGGCAGAAAACATGGGCACCTTTAGGAGTTAATGCAGATGCTTCATTTTTTTTCAAACTTGTGAAACAATTTGAGAGAGAAAACTGCCTTTTGTTAGAAACACACTTTCAGAGCTCTCTCTTTTTGGCATAAGTGGCAATTCCAATGATTTGCATAAGTTGATGAGAAAGAAATAGCATGATTTCCAAAGAATTTTTCTGTTTTCATTTCTCTAACAATGGCTAAAAGCAGTGTTTCCACCAGATAACTTCTTCCAATATATCCCTCTGTTTCTGATGACTTTTTTTTAAAGGTTTGCTTTAAAAGATTTGAAGGAAACTGTCCTTTATCTTATATTTGTAGTAATTTTCCATCATAGGGTTGTTTGATTTAGTTAAACGCACCAATTTTTATCATTAAAAGTAACAAAGAAACTTGCCCCTTTTCAGAAGAACATGACATGCCAGACTTCTGCATTGGTGTTTGAAGCTTCATAAACATCGACCACGAAGGGACTCGAACCCTCAATCTTCTGATTCGAAGTCAGACGCCTTATCCATTAGGCCACGCGGTCTCAATTTTGAGTGTGTGTGGCAGCGTATCTGGGAAAAAGAAAAAACATAGCATGACAAATTGCAGAAGCGATTCAACTTGTGAAAAAAATTGGAGAAACCTCCCTTTGTCCGAAAGAGGCACCACTTACTGCACACTCTTTCAAGCAGTGACAGCAATTTTAAAAGATGGATTAAGTAACGATGGAAGAAAGGCAAAGCTTTGCAAAACAACATCTTGATTTTCGATTCCCCAGAAATGAGCAGAGCCGAATTTGTCCGCTCAGTCAAATAGAGGAAATCTACTGTTAGAAGGGAATGCAGATGTTTCAATTCTTCAAACTTGACAACAACGTGGAAGGACAAGCCAAAACAGAATCCTCCTCTTCCATGAGGTCACTTGGCAGAAAACATGGACACCTTTAGGAGTTAATGCAGATGCTTCATTTTTTTCAAACTTGTGAAACAATTTGAGAGAGAAAACTGCCTTTTGTTAGAAACACACTTTCAGAGCTCTCTCTTTTTGGCATAAGTGGCAATTCCAATGATTTGCATGAGTTGATGAGAAAGAAATAGCATGATTTCCAAAGAATTTTTCTGTTTTCATTTCTCTAACAATGGCTAAAAACAGTGTTTCCACCAGGTAACTTCTTCAAATATATCCCTCTGTTTCTGATGACTTTTTTTTAAAGGTTTGCTTTAAAAGATTTGAAGGAAACTGTCCTTTATCTTATATTTGTAGTAATTTTCCATCATAGGGTTGTTTGATTTAGTTAAACGCACCAATTTTTATCATTAAAAGTAACTTGACCCTTTTCAGAAGAACATGACATGCAAGGCTTCTGCATTGGTGTTTGAAGCTTCATAAACATCGACCACGAAGGGACTCGAACCCTCAATCTTCTGAATCGAAGTCAGACGCCTTATCCATTAGGCCACGCGGTCTCAATTTTGAGTGTGTGTGGCAGCGTATCTGGGAAAAAGAAAAAACATAGCATGACAAATTGCAGAAGCGATTCAACTTGTGAAAAAAATTGGAGAAACCTCCCTTTGTCCGAAAGAGGCACCACTTACTGCACACTCTTTCAAGCAGTGACAGCAATTTTAAAAGATGGATTAAGTAACGATGGAAGAAAGGCAATGCTTTGCAAAACAACATCTTGATTTTCGATTCCCCAGAAATGAGCAGAGCCGAATTTGTCCGCTCATTCAAATAGAGGAAATCTACTGTTAGAAGGGAATGCAGATGTTTCAATTCTTCAAACTTGACAACAACGTGGAAGGACAAGCCAAAACAGAATCCTCCTCTTCAATGAGGTCACTTGGCAGAAAACATGGACACCTTTAGGAGTTAATGCAGATGCTTCATTTTTTTCAAACTTGTGAAACAATTTGAGAGAGAAAACTGCCTTTTGTTAGAAACACACTTTCAGAGCTCTCTCTTTTTGGCATAAGTGGCAATTCCAATGATTTGCATAAGTTGATGAGAAAGAAATAGCATGATTTCCAAAGAATTTTTCTGTTTTCATTTCTCTAACAATGGCTAAAAGCAGTGTTTCCACCAGGTAACTTCTTCAAATATATCCCTCTGTTTCTGATGACTTTTTTTTAAAGGTTTGCTTTAAAAGATTTGAAGGAAACTGTCCTTTATCTTATATTTGTAGTAATTTTCCATCATAGGGTTGTTTGATTTAGTTAAACGCACCAATTTTTATCATTAAAAGTAACAAATAAACTTGCTCCTTTTCAGAAGAACATGACATGCCAGGCTTCTGCATTGGTGTTTGAAGTTTCATAAACATCGACCACGAAGGAACTCGAACACTCAATCTTCTGATTCGAAGTCAGACGCCTTATCCATTAGGCCACGCGGTCTCAATTTTGAGTGTGTGTGTGTGGCAGCGTATCTGGGAAAAAGAAAAAACATAGCATGACAAATTGCAGAAGCGATTCAACTTGTGAAAAAAATTGGAGAAACCTCCCTTTGTCCGAAAGAGGCACCACTTACTGCACACTCTTTCAAGCAGTGACAGCAATTTTAAAAGATGGATTAAGTAACGATGGAAGAAAGGCAAAGCTTTGCAAAACAACATCTTGATTTTCGATTCCCCAGAAATGAGCAGAGCCGAATTTGTCCGCTCAGTCAAATAGAGGAAATCTACTGTTAGAAGGGAATGCAGATGTTTCAATTCTTTAAACTTGACAACAACGTGGAAGGACAAGCCAAAACAGAATCCTCCTCTTCCATGAGGTCACTTGGCAGAAAACATGGACACCTTTAGGAGTTAATGCAGATGCTTCATTTTTTTCAAACTTGTGAAACAATTTGAGAGAGAAAACTGCCTTTTGTTAGAAACACACTTTCAGAGCTCTCTCTTTTTGGCATAAGTGGCAATTCCAATGATTTGCATAAGTTGATGAGAAAGAAATAGCATGATTTCCAAAGAATTTTTCTGTTTTCATTTCTCTAACAATGGCTAAAAGCAGTGTTTCCACCAGGTAACTTCTTCCAATATATCCCTCTGTTTCTGACGACTTTTTTTTAAAGGTTTGCTTTAAAAGATTTGAAGGAAACTGTCCTTTATCTTATATTTGTAGTTATTTTCCATCATAGGGTTGTTTGATTTAGTTAAACGCACCAATTTTTATCATTAAAAGTAACAAAGAAACTTGCCCCTTTTCAGAAGAACATGACATGCCAGGCTTCTGCATTGGTGTTTGAAGCTTCATAAACATCGACCACGAAGGGACTCGAACCCTCAATCTTCTGATTCGAAGTCAGACGCCTTATCCATTAGGCCACGCGGTCTCAATTTTGAGTGTGTGTGGCAGCGTATCTGGGAAAAAGAAAAAACATAGCATGACAAATTGCAGAAGCGATTCAACTTGTGAAAAAAATTGGAGAAACCTCCCTTTGTCCGAAAGAGGCACCACTTACTGCACACTCTTTCAAGCAGTGACAGCAATTTTAAAAGATGGATTAAGTAACGATGGAAGAAAGGCAAAGCTTTGCAAAACAACATCTTGATTTTCGATTCCCCAGAAATGAGCAGAGCCGAATTTGTCCGCTCAGTCAAATAGAGGAAATCTACTGTTAGAAGGGAATGCAGATGTTTCAATTCTTCAAACTTGACAACAACGTGGAAGGACAAGCCAAAACAGAATCCTCCTCTTCCATGAGGTCACTTGGCAGAAAACATGGACACCTTTAGGAGTTAATGCAGATGCTTCATTTTTTTCAAACTTGTGAAACAATTTGAGAGAGAAAACTGCCTTTTGTTAGAAACACACTTTCAGAGCTCTCTCTTTTTGGCATAAGTGGCAATTCCAATGATTTGCATAAGTTGATGAGAAAGAAATAGCATGATTTCCAAAGAATTTTTCTGTTTTCATTTCTCTAACAATGGCTAAAAGCAGTGTTTCCACCAGGTAACTTCTTCCAATATATCCCTCTGTTTCTGATGACTTTTTTTTAAAGGTTTGCTTTAAAAGATTTGAAGGAAACTGTCCTTTATCTTATATTTGTAGTAATTTTCCATCATAGGGTTGTTTGATTTAGTTAAACGCACCAATTTTTCTCATTAAAAGTAACAAAGAAACTTGCCCCTTTTCAGAAGAACATGACATGCCAGGCTTCTGCATTGGTGTTTGAAGCTTCATAAACATCGACCACGAAGGGACTCGAACCCTCAATCTTCTGATTCGAAGTCAGACGCCTTATCCATTAGGCCACGCGGTCTCAATTTTGAGTGTGTGTGGCAGCGTATCTGGGAAAAAGAAAAAACATAGCATGACAAATTGCAGAAGCGATTCAACTTGTGAAAAAAATTGGAGAAACCTCCCTTTGTCCGAAAGAGGCACCACTTACTGCACACTCTTTCAAGCAGTGACAGCAATTTTAAAAGATGGATTAAGTAACGATGGAAGAAAGGCAAAGCTTTGCAAAACAACATCTTGATTTTCGATTCCCCAGAAATGAGCAGAGCCGAATTTGTCCGCTCAGTCAAATAGAGGAAATCTACTATTAGAAGGGAATGCAGATGTTTCAATTCTTCAAACTTGACAACAACGTGGAAGGACAAGCCAAAACAGAATCCTCCTCTTCCATGAGGTCACTTGGCAGAAAACATGGACACCTTTAGGAGTTAATGCAGATGCTTCATTTTTTTCAAACTTGTGAAACAATTTGAGAGAGAAAACTGCCTTTTGTTAGAAACACACTTTCAGAGCTCTCTCTTTTTGGCATAAGTGGCAATTCCAATGATTTGCATAAGTTGATGAGAAAGAAATAGCATGATTTCCAAAGAATTTTTCTGTTTTCATTTCTCTAACAATGGCTAAAAACAGTGTTTCCACCAGGTAACTTCTTCAAATATATCCCTCTGTTTCTGATGACTTTTTTTTAAAGGTTTGCTTTAAAAGATTTGAAGGAAACTGTCCTTTATCTTATATTTGTAGTAATTTTCCATCATAGGGTTGTTTGATTTAGTTAAACGCACCAATTTTTCTCATTAAAAGTAACAAATAAACTTGCCCCTTTTCAGAAGAACATGACATGCCAGGCTTTTGTATTGGTGTTTGAAGCTTCATAAACATCGACCACGAAGGGACTCGAACCCTCAATCTTCTGATTCGAAGTCAGACGCCTTATCCATTAGGCCACGCGGTCTCAAGTTTGAGTGTGTGTGTGGCAGCGTATCTGGGAAAAAGAAAAAACATAGCATGACAAATTGCAGAAGCGATTCAACTTGTGAAAAAAATTGGAGAAACCTCCCTTTGTCCGAAAGAGGCACCACTTACTGCACACTCTTTCAAGCAGTGACAGCAATTTTAAAAGATGGATTAAGTAACGATGGAAGAAAGGCAAAGCTTTGCAAAACAACATCTTGATTTTCGATTCCCCAGAAATTAGCAGAGCCAAATTTGTCCGCTCAGTCAAATAGAGGAAATCTACTGTTAGAAGGGAATGCAGATGTTTCAATTCTTCAAACTTGACAACAACGTGGAAGGACAAGCCAAAACAGAATCCTCCTCTTCCATGAGGTCACTTGGCAGAAAACATGGGCACCTTTAGGAGTTAATGCAGATGCTTCATTTTTTTCAAACTTGTGAAACAATTTGAGAGAGAAAACTGCCTTTTGTTAGAAACACACTTTCAGAGCTCTCTCTTTTTGGCATAAGTGGCAATTCCAATGATTTGCATAAGTTGATGAGAAAGAAATAGCATGATTTCCAAAGAATTTTTCTGTTTTCATTTCTCTAACAATGGTTAAAAGCAGTGTTTCCACCAGGAAACTTCTTCAAATATATCCCTCTGTTTCTGATGAATTTTTTTTAAAGGTTTGCTTTGAAAGATTTGAAGGAAACTGTCCTTTATCTTATATTTGTAGTAATTTTCCATCATAGGGTTGTTTGATTTAGTCAAACGCACCAATTTTTCTCATTAAAAGTAACAAAGAAACTTGCCCCTTTTCAGAAGAACATGACATGCCAGGCTTCTGCATTGGTGTTTGAAGCTTCATAAACATCGACCACGAAGGGACTCGAACCATCAATCTTCTGATTTGAAGTCAGACGCCTTATCCATTAGGCCACGCGGTCTCAATTTTGAGTGTGTGTGGCAGCGTATCTGGGAAAAAGAAAAAACATAGCATGACAAATTGCAGAAGCGATTCAACTTGTGAAAAAAATTGGAGAAACCTCCCTTTGTCCGAAAGAGGCACCACTTACTGCACACTCTTTCAAGCAGTGACAGCAATTTTAAAAGATGGATTAAGTAACGATGGAAGAAAGGCAAAGCTTTGCAAAACAACATCTTGATTTTCGATTCCCCAGAAATGAGCAGAGCCGAATTTGTCCGCTCAGTCAAATAGAGGAAATCTACTGTTAGAAGGGAATGCAGATGTTTCAATTCTTCAAACTTGACAACAACGTGGAAGGACAAGCCAAAACAGAATCCTCCTCTTCCATGAGGTCACTTGGCAGAAAACATGGACACCTTTAGGAGTTAATGCAGATGCTTCATTTTTTTCAAACTTGTGAAACAATTTGAGAGAGAAAACTGCCTTTTGTTAGAAACACACTTTCAGAGCTCTCTCTTTTTGGCATAAGTGGCAATTCCAATGATTTGCATAAGTTGATGAGAAAGAAATAGCATGATTTCCAAAGAATTTTTCTGTTTTCATTTCTCTAACAATGGCTAAAAACAGTGTTTCCACCAAGTAACTTCTTCATATACATCCCTCTGTTTCTGATGACTTTTTTTTAAAGGTTTGCTTTAAAAGATTTGAAGGAAACTGTCCTTTATCTTATATTTGTAGTAATTTTCCATCATAGGGTTGTTTGATTTAGTTAAACGCACCAATTTTTATCATTAAAAGTAACTTGCCCCTTTTCAGAAGAACATGACATGCCAGGCTTTTGTATTGGTGTTTGAAGCTTCATAAACATCGACCACGAAGGGACTCGAACCCTCAATCTTCTGATTCGAAGTCAGACGCCTTATCCATTAGGCCACGCGGTCTCAATTTTGAGTGTGTGTGTGGCAGCGTATCTGGGAAAAAGAAAAAACATAGCATGACAAATTGCAGAAGCGATTCAACTTGTGAAAAAAATTGGAGAAACCTCCCTTTGTCCGAAAGAGGCACCACTTACTGCACACTCTTTCAAGCAGTGACAGCAATTTTAAAAGATGGATTAAGTAACGATGGAAGAAAGGCAAAGCTTTGCAAAACAACATCTTGATTTTCGATTCCCCAGAAATGAGCAGAGCCGAATTTGTCCGCTCAGTCAAATAGAGGAAATCTACTGTTAGAAGGGAATGCAGATGTTTCAATTCTTTAAACTTGACAACAACGTGGAAGGACAAGCCAAAACAGAATCCTCCTCTTCCATGAGGTCACTTGGCAGAAAACATGGACACCTTTAGGAGTTAATGCAGATGCTTCATTTTTTACAAACTTGTGAAACAATTTGAGAGAGAAAACTGCCTTTTGTTAGAAACACACTTTCAGAGCTCTCTCTTTTTGGCATAAGTGGCAATTCCAATGATTTGCATAAGTTGATGAGAAAGAAATAGCATGATTTCCAAAGAATTTTTCTGTTTTCATTTCTCTAACAATGGCTAAAAACAGTGTTTCCACCAGGTAACTTCTTCAAATATATCCCTCTGTTTCTGATGACTTTTTTTTAAAGGTTTGCTTTAAAAGATTTGAAGGAAACTGTCCTTTATCTTATATTTGTAGTAATTTTCCATCATAGGGTTGTTTGATTTAGTTAAACGCACCAATTTTTATCATTAAAAGTAACTTGCCCCTTTTCAGAAGAACATGACATGCAAGGCTTCTGCATTGGTGTTTGAAGCTTCATAAACATCGACCACGAAGGGACTCGAACCCTAAATCTTCTGATTCGAAGTCAGACGCCTTATCCATTAGGCCACGCGGTCTCAATTTTGAGTGTGTGTGGCAGCGTATCTGGGAAAAAGAAAAAACATAGCATGACAAATTGCAAAAGCGATTCAACTTGTGAAAAAAATTGGAGAAACCTCCCTTTGTCCGAAAGAGGCACCACTTACTGCACACTCTTTCAAGCAGTGACAGCAATTTTAAAAGATGGATTAAGTAACGATGGAAGAAAGGCAAAGCTTTGCAAAACAACATCTTGATTTTCGATTCCCCAGAAATGAGCAGAGCCGAATTTGTCCGCTCAGTCAAATAGAGGAAATCTACTGTTAGAAGGGAATGCAGATGTTTCAATTCTTCAAACTTGACAACAACGTGGAAGAACAATCCAAAACAGAATCCTCCTCTTCCATGAGGTCACTTGGCAGAAAACATGGGCACCTTTAGGAGGTAATGCAGATGCTTCATTTTTTTTCAAACTTGTGAAACAATTTGAGAGAGAAAACTGCCTTTTGTTAGAAACACACTTTCAGAGCTCTCTCTTTTTGGCATAAGTGGCAATTCCAATGATTTGCATAAGTTGATGAGAAAGAAATAGCATGATTTCCAAAGAATTTTTCTGTTTACATTTCTCTAACAATGGCTAAAAGCAATGTTTCCACCAGGTAACTTCTTCCAATATATCCCTCTGTTTCTGATGACTTTTTTTTAAAGGTTTGCTTTAAAAGATTTGAAGGAAACTGTCCTTTATCTTATATTTGCAGTAATTTTCCATCATAGGGTTGTTTGATTTAGTTAAACGCACCAATTTTTATCATTACAAGTAACAAAAAAACTTGCCCCTTTTCAGAAGAACATGACATGCCAGACTTCTGCATTGGTGTTTGAAGCTTCATAAACATCGACCACGAAGGGACTCGAACCCTCAATCTTCTGATTCGAAGTCAGACACCTTATCCATTAGGCCACGCGGTCTCAATTTTGAGTGTGTGTGGCAGCGTATCTGGGAAAAAGAAAAAACATAGCATGACAAATTGCAGAAGCGATTCAACTTGTGAAAAAAATTGGAGAAACCTCCCTTTGTCCGAAAGAGGCACCACTTACTGCACACTCTTTCAAGCAGTGACAGCAATTTTAAAAGATGGATTAAGTAACGATGGAAGAAAGGCAAAGCTTTGCAAAACAACATCTTGATTTTCGATTCCCCAGAAATGAGCAGAGCCGAATTTGTCCGCTCAGTCAAATAGAGGAAATCTACTGTTAGAAGGGAATGCAGATGTTTCAATTCTTCAAACTTGACAACAACGTGGAAGGACAAGCCAAAACAGAATCCTCCTCTTCCATGAGGTCACTTGGCAGAAAACATGGACACCTTTAGGAGTTAATGCAGATGCTTCATTTTTTTCAAACTTGTGAAACAATTTGAGAGAGAAAACTGCCTTTTGTTAGAAACACACTTTCAGAGCTCTCTCTTTTTGGCATAAGTGGCAATTCCAATGATTTGCATAAGTTGATGAGAAAGAAATAGCATGATTTCCAAAGAATTTTTCTGTTTTCATTTCTCTAACAATGGCTAAAAACAGTGTTTCCACCAGGTAACTTCTTCAAATATATCCCTCTGTTTCTGATGACTTTTTTTTAAAGGTTTGCTTTAAAAGATTTGAAGGAAACTGTCCTTTATCTTATATTTGTAGTAATTTTCCATCATAGGGTTGTTTGATTTAGTTAAACGCACCAATTTTTCTCATTAAAAGTAACAAATAAACTTGCCCCTTTTCAGAAGAACATGACATGCCAGGCTTTTGTATTGGTGTTTGAAGCTTCATAAACATCGACCACGAAGGGACTCGAACCCTCAATCTTCTGATTCGAAGTCAGACGCCTTATCCATTAGGCCACGCGGTCTCAATTTTGAGTGTGTGTGTGTGGCAGCGTATCTGGGAAAAAGAAAAAACATAGCATGACAAATTGCAGAAGCGATTCAACTTGTGAAAAAAATTGGAGAAACCTCCCTTTGTCCGAAAGAGGCACCACTTACTGCACACTCTTTCAAGCAGTGACAGCAATTTTAAAAGATGGATTAAGTAACGATGGAAGAAAGGCAAAGCTTTGCAAAACAACATCTTGATTTTCGATTCCCCAGAAATGAGCAGAGCCGAATTTGTCCGCTCAGTCAAATAGAGGAAATCTACTGTTAGAAGGGAATGCAGATGTTTCAATTCTTTAAACTTGACAACAACGTGGAAGGACAAGCCAAAACAGAATCCTCCTCTTCCATGAGGTCACTTGGCAGAAAACATGGACACCTTTAGGAGTTAATGCAGATGCTTCATTTTTTACAAACTTGTGAAACAATTTGAGAGAGAAAACTGCCTTTTGTTAGAAACACACTTTCAGAGCTCTCTCTTTTTGGCATAAGTGGCAATTCCAATGATTTGCATAAGTTGATGAGAAAGAAATAGCATGATTTCCAAATAATTTTTCTGTTTTCATTTCTCTAACAATGGCTAAAAGCAGTGTTTCCACCAGGAAACTTCTTCAAATATATCCCTCTGTTTCTGATGACTTTTTTTTAAAGGTTTGCTTTAAAAGATTTGAAGTAAACTGTCCTTTATCTTATATTTGTAGTAATTTTCCATCATAGGGTTGTTTGATTTAGTTAAACGCACCAATTTTTATCATTAAATGTAACTTGCCCCTTTACAGAAGAACATGACATGCAAGGCTTCTGCATTGGTGTTTGAAGCTTCATAAACATCGACCACGAAGGGACTCGAACCCTCAATCTTCTGATTCGAAGTCAGACGCCTTATCCATTAGGCCACGCGGTCTCAATTTTGAGTGTGTGTGGCAGCGTATCTGGGAAAAAGAAAAAACATAGCATGACAAATTGCAGAAGTGATTCAACTTGTGAAAAAAATTGGAGAAACCTCCCTTTGTCCGAAAGAGGCACCACTTACTGCACACTCTTTCAAGCAGTGACAGCAATTTTAAAAGATGGATTAAGTAACGATGGAAGAAAGGCAATGCTTTGCAAAACAACATCTTGATTTTCGATTCCCCAGAAATGAGCAGAGCCGAATTTGTCCGCTCAGTCAAATAGAGGAAATCTACTGTTAGAAGGGAATGCAGATGTTTCAATTCTTCAAACTTGACAACAACGTGGAAGGACAAGCCAAAACAGAATCCTCCTCTTCAATGAGGTCACTTGGCAGAAAACATGGACACCTTTAGGAGTTAATGCAGATGCTTCATTTTTTTCAAACTTGTGAAACAATTTGAGAGAGAAAACTGCCTTTTGTTAGAAACACACTTTCAGAGCTCTCTCTTTTTGGCATAAGTGGCAATTCCAATGATTTGCATAAGTTGATGAGAAAGAAATAGCATGATTTCCAAAGAATTTTTCTGTTTTCATTTCTCTAACAATGGCTAAAAGCAGTGTTTCCACCAGGTAACTTCTTCCAATATATCCCTCTGTTTCTGATGACTTTTTTTTAAAGGTTTGCTTTAAAAGATTTGAAGGAAACTGTCCTTTATCTTATATTTGTAGTAATTTTCCATCATAGGGTTGTTTGATTTAGTTAAACGCACCAATTTTTATCATTAAAAGTAACAAAGAAACTTGCCCCTTTTCAGAAGAACATGACATGCCAGGTGTGTTTGCATTGGTGTTTGAAGCTTCATAAGCATCGACCACGAAGGGACTCGAACCCTCAATCTTCCGATTCGAAGTCAGACGCCTTATCCATTAGGCCACGCGGTCTCAATTTTGAGTGTGTGTGGCAGCGTATCTGGGAAAAAGAAAAAACATAGCATGACAAATTGCAAAAGCGATTCAACTTGTGAAAAAAATTGGAGAAACCTCCCTTTGTCTGAAAGAGGCACCACTTACTGCACACTCTTTCAAGCAGTGACAGCAATTTTAAAAGATGGATTAAGTAACGATGGAAGAAAGGCAAAGCTTTGCAAAACAACATCTTGATTTTCGATTCCCCAGAAATGAGCAGAGCCGAATTTGTCCGCTCAGTCAAATAGAGGAAATCTACTGTTAGAAGGGAATGCAGATGTTTCAATTCTTCAAACTTGACAACAACGTGGAAGGACAAGCCAAAACAGAATCCTCCTCTTCCATGAGGTCACTTGGCAGAAAACATGGACACCTTTAGGAGTTAATGCAGATGCTTCATTTTTTTCAAACTTGTGAAACAATTTGAGAGAGAAAACTGCCTTTTGTTAGAAACACACTTTCAGAGCTCTCTCTTTTTGGCATAAGTGGCAATTCCAATGATTTGCATAAGTTGATGAGAAAGAAATAGCATGATTTCCAAAGAATTTTTCTGTTTTCATTTCTCTAACAATGGCTAAAAACAGTGTTTCCACCAGGTAACTTCTTCAAATATATCCCTCTGTTTCTGATGACTTTTTTTTAAAGGTTTGCTTTAAAAGATTTGAAGGAAACTGTCCTTTATCTTATATTTGTAGTAATTTTCCATCATAGGGTTGTTTGATTTAGTTAAACGCACCAATTTTTATCATTAAAAGTAACAAATAAACTTGCCCCTTTTCAGAAGAACATGACATGCCAGGCTTTTGTATTGGTGTTTGAAGCTTCATAAACATCGACCACGAAGGGACTCGAACCCTCAATCTTCTGATTCGAAGTCAGACGCCTTATCCATTAGGCCACGCGGTCTCAATTTTGAGTGTGTGTGGCAGCGTATCTGGGAAAAAGAAAAAACATAGCATGACAAATTGCAGAAGCGATTCAACTTGTGAAAAAAATTGGAGAAACCTCCCTTTGTCCGAAAGAGGCACCACTTACTGCACACTCTTTCAAGCAGTGACAGCAATTTTAAAAGATGGATTAAGTAACGATGGAAGAAAGGCAAAGCTTTGAAAACAACATCTTGATTTTCGATTCCCCAGAAATGAGCAGAGCCGAATTTGTCCGCTCAGTCAAATAGAGGAAATCTACTGTTAGAAGGGAATGCAGATGTTTCAATTCTTCAAACTTGACAACAACAACGTGGAAGGACAAGCCAAAACAGAATCCTCCTCTTCCATGAGGTCACTTGGCAGAAAACATGGACACCTTTAGGAGTTAATGCAGATGCTTCATTTTTTTCAAACTTGTGAAACAATTTGAGAGAGAAAACTGCCTTTTGTTAGAAACACACTTTCAGAGCTCTCTCTTTTTGGCATAAGTGGCAATTCCAATGATTTGCATAAGTTGATGAGAAAGAAATAGCATGATTTCCAAAGAATTTTTCTGTTTTCATTTCTCTAACAATGGCTAAAAACAGTGTTTCCACCAGGTAACTTCTTCAAATATATCCCTCTGTTTCTGATGACTTTTTTTTAAAGGTTTGCTTTAAAAGATTTGAAGGAAACTGTCCTTTATCTTATATTTGTAGTAATTTTCCATCATAGGGTTGTTTGATTTAGTTAAACGCACCAATTTTTCTCATTAAAAGTAACAAATAAACTTGCCCCTTTTCAGAAGAACATGACATGCCAGGCTTTTGTATTGGTGTTTGAAGCTTCATAAACATCGACCACGAAGGGACTCGAACCCTCAATCTTCTGATTCGAAGTCAGACGCCTTATCCATTAGGCCACGCGGTCTCAATTTTGAGTGTGTGTGTGTGGCAGCGTATCTGGGAAAAAGAAAAAACATAGCATGACAAATTGCAGAAGCGATTCAACTTGTGAAAAAAATTGGAGAAACCTCCCTTTGTCCGAAAGAGGCACCACTTACTGCACACTCTTTCAAGCAGTGACAGCAATTTTAAAAGATGGATTAAGTAACGATGGAAGAAAGGCAAAGCTTTGCAAAACAACATCTTGATTTTCGATTCCCCAGAAATGAGCAGAGCCGAATTTGTCCGCTCAGTCAAATAGAGGAAATCTACTGTTAGAAGGGAATGCAGATGTTTCAATTCTTTAAACTTGACAACAACGTGGAAGGACAAGCCAAAACAGAATCCTCCTCTTCCATGAGGTCACTTGGCAGAAAACATGGACACCTTTAGGAGTTAATGCAGATGCTTCATTTTTTACAAACTTGTGAAACAATTTGAGAGAGAAAACTGCCTTTTGTTAGAAACACACTTTCAGAGCTCTCTCTTTTTGGCATAAGTGGCAATTCCAATGATTTGCATAAGTTGATGAGAAAGAAATAGCATGATTTCCAAAGAATTTTTCTGTTTTCATTTCTCTAACAATGGCTAAAAGCAGTGTTTCCACCAGGAAACTTCTTCAAATATATCCCTCTGTTTCTGATGACTTTTTTTTAAAGGTTTGCTTTAAAAGATTTGAAGTAAACTGTCCTTTATCTTATATTTGTAGTAATTTTCCATCATAGGGTTGTTTGATTTAGTTAAACGCACCAATTTTTATCATTAAATGTAACTTGCCCCTTTACAGAAGAACATGACATGCAAGGCTTCTGCATTGGTGTTTGAAGCTTCATAAACATCGACCACGAAGGGACTCGAACCCTCAATCTTCTGATTCGAAGTCAGACGCCTTATCCATAAGGCCACGCGGTCTCAATTTTGAGTGTGTGTGGCAGCGTATCTGGGAAAAAGAAAAAACATAGCATGACAAATTGCAGAAGTGATTCAACTTGTGAAAAAAATTGGAGAAACCTCCCTTTGTCCGAAAGAGGCACCACTTACTGCACACTCTTTCAAGCAGTGACAGCAATTTTAAAAGATGGATTAAGTAACGATGGAAGAAAGGCAATGCTTTGCAAAACAACATCTTGATTTTCGATTCCCCAGAAATGAGCAGAGCCGAATTTGTCCGCTCAGTCAAATAGAGGAAATCTACTGTTAGAAGGGAATGCAGATGTTTCAATTCTTCAAACTTGACAACAACGTGGAAGGACAAGCCAAAACAGAATCCTCCTCTTCAATGAGGTCACTTGGCAGAAAACATGGACACCTTTAGGAGTTAATGCAGATGCTTCATTTTTTTCAAACTTGTGAAACAATTTGAGAGAGAAAACTGCCTTTTGTTAGAAACACACTTTCAGAGCTCTCTCTTTTTGGCATAAGTGGCAATTCCAATGATTTGCATAAGTTGATGAGAAAGAAATAGCATGATTTCCAAAGAATTTTTCTGTTTTCATTTCTCTAACAATGGCTAAAAGCAGTGTTTCCACCAGGTAACTTCTTCCAATATATCCCTCTGTTTCTGATGACTTTTTTTTAAAGGTTTGCTTTAAAAGATTTGAAGGAAACTGTCCTTTATCTTATATTTGTAGTAATTTTCCATCATAGGGTTGTTTGATTTAGTTAAACGCACCAATTTTTATCATTAAAAGTAACAAAGAAACTTGCCCCTTTTCAGAAGAACATGACATGCCAGACTTCTGCATTGGTGTTTGAAGCTTCATAAACATCGACCACGAAGGGACTCGAACCCTCAATCTTCTGATTCGAAGTCAGACGCCTTATCCATTAGGCCACGCGGTCTCAATTTTGAGTGTGTGTGGCAGCGTATCTGGGAAAAAGAAAAAACATAGCATGACAAATTGCAGAAGCGATTCAACTTGTGAAAAAAATTGGAGAAACCTCCCTTTGTCCGAAAGAGGCACCACTTACTGCACACTCTTTCAAGCAGTGACAGCAATTTTAAAAGATGGATTAAGTAACGATGGAAGAAAGGCAAAGCTTTGCAAAACAACATCTTGATTTTCGATTCCCCAGAAATGAGCAGAGCCGAATTTGTCCGCTCAGTCAAATAGAGGAAATCTACTGTTAGAAGGGAATTCAGATGTTTCAATTCTTCAAACTTGACAACAACGTGGAAGGACAAGCCAAAACAGAATCCTCCTCTTTCATGAGGTCACTTGGCAGAAAACATGGACACCTTTAGGAGTTAAAGCAGATGCTTCATTTTTTTCAAACTTGTGAAACAATTTGAGAGAGAAAACTGCCTTTTGTTAGAAACACACTTTCAGAGCTCTCTCTTTTTGGCATAAGTGGCAATTCCAATGATTTGCATAAGTTGATGAGAAAGAAATAGCATGATTTCCAAAGAATTTTTCTGTTGTCATTTCTCTAACAATGGCTAAAAGCAGTGTTTCCACCAGGTAACTTCTTCCAATATATCCCTCTGTTTCTGATGACTTTTTTTAAAGGTTTGCTTTAAAAGATTTGAAGGAAACTGTCCTTTATCTTATATTTGTAGTAATTTTCCATCATAGGGTTGTTTGATTTAGTCAAACGCACCAATTTTTATCATTAAAAGTAACAAAGAAACTTGTTTGAAGCTTCATAAACATCGACCACGAAGGGAGCCGAATTTGTCCGCTCAGTCAAATAGAGGAAATCTACTGTTAGAAGGGAATGCAGATGTTTCAATTCTTCAAACTTGACAACAACGAGGAAGGACAAGCCAAAACAGAATCCTCCTCTTCCATGAGGTCACTTGGCAGAAAACATGATCACCTTTAGGAGTTAATGCAGATGCTTCATTTTTTTCAAACTTGTGAAACAATTTGAGAGAGAAAACTGCCTTTTGTTAGAAACACACTTTCAGAGCTCTCTCTTTTTGGCATAAGTGGCAATTCCAATGATTTGCATAAGTTGATGAGAAAGAAATAGCATGATTTCCAAAGAATTTTTCTGTTTTCATTTCTCTAACAATGGCTAAAAGCAGTGTTTCCACCAGGTAACTTCTTCAAATATATCCCTCTGTTTCTGATGAATTTTTTTTAAAGGTTTGCTTTAAAAGATTTGAAGGAAACTGTCCTTTATCTTATATTTGTAGTAATTTTCCATCATAGGGTTGTTTGATTTAGTCAAACGCACCAATTTTTATCATTAAAAGTAACAAAGAAACTTACCCCTTTTCAGAAGAACATGACATACCAGGCTTCTGCATTGGTGTTTGAAGCTTCATAAACATCGACCACGAAGGGACTCGAACCCTCAATCTTCTGATTTGAAGTCAGACGCCTTATCCATTAGGCCACCCGTTCTCAATTTTGAGTGTGTGTGGCAGCGTATCTGGGAAAAAGAAAAAACATAGCATGACAAATTGCAAAAGCGATTCAACTTGTGAAAAAAATTGGAGAAACCTCCCTTTGTCCGAAAGAGGCACCACTTACTGCACACTATTTCAAGCAGTGACAGCAATTTTAAAAGATGGATTAAGTAACGATGGAAGAAAGGCAAAGCTTTGCAAAACAACATCTTGATTTTCGATTCCCCAGAAATGAGCAGAGCCGAATTTGTCCGCTCAGTCAAATAGAGGAAATCTACTGTTAGAAGGGAATGCAGATGTTTCAATTCTTCAAACTTGACAACAACGTGGAAGGACAAGCCAAAACAGAATCCTCCTCTTCCATGAGGTCACTTGGCAGAAAACATGATCACCTTTAGGAGTTAATGCAGATGCTTCATTTTTTTCAAACTTGTGAAACAATTTGAGAGAGAAAACTGCCTTTTGTTAGAAACACACTTTCAGAGCTCTCTCTTTTTGGCATAAGTGGCAATTCCAATGATTTGCATAAGTTGATGAGAAAGAAATAGCATGATTTCCAAAGAATTTTTCTGTTTTCATTTCTCTTACAATGGCTAAAAGCAGTGTTTCCACCAGGTAACTTCTTCAAATATATCCCTCTGTTTCTGATGAATTTTTTTTAAAGGTTTGCTTTAAAAGATTTGAAGGAAACTGTCCTTTATCTTATATTTGTAGTAATTTTCCATCATAGGGTTGTTTGATTTAGTCAAACGCACCAATTTTTATCATTAAAAGTAACAAAGAAACTTACCCCTTTTCAGAAGAACATGACATGCCAGGCTTCTGCATTGGTGTTTGAAGCTTCATAAACATCGACCACGAAGGGACTCGAACCCTCAATCTTCTGATTCGAAGTCAGACGCCTTATCCATTAGGCCACGCGGTCTCAATTTTGAGTGTGTGTGGCAGCGTATCTGGGAAAAAGAAAAAACATAGCATTACAAATTGCAAAAGCGATTCAACTTGTGAAAAAAATTGGAGAAACCTCCCTTTGTCCGAAAGAGGCACCACTTACTGCACACTCTTTCAAGCAGTGACAGCAATTTTAAAAGATGGATTAAGTAACGATGGAATAAAGGCAAAGCTTTGCAAAAAAACATCTTGATTTTCGATTCCCCAGAAATGAGCAGAGCCGAATTTGTCCGCTCAGTCAAATAGAGGAAATCTACTGTTAGAAGGGAATGCAGATGTTTCAATTCTTCAAACTTGACAACAACGTGGAAGGACAAGCCAAAACAGAATCCTCCTCTTCCATGAGGTCACTTGGCAGAAAACATGGGCACCTTTAGGAGTTAATGCAGATGCTTCATTTTTTTCAAACTTGTGAAACAATTTGAGAGAGAAAACTGCCTTTTGTTAGAAACACACTTTCAGAGCTCTCTCTTTTTGGCATAAGTGGCAATTCCAATGATTTGCATAAGTTGATGAGAAAGAAATAGCATGATTTCCAAAGAATTTTTCTGTTTTCATTTCTCTAACAATGGTTAAAAGCAGTGTTTCCACCAGGAAACTTCTTCAAATATATCCCTCTGTTTCTGATGAATTTTTTTTAAAGGTTTGCTTTGAAAGATTTGAAGGAAACTGTCCTTTATCTTATATTTGTAGTAATTTTCCATCATAGGGTTGTTTGATTTAGTCAAACGCACCAATTTTTCTCATTAAAAGTAACAAAGAAACTTGCCCCTTTTCAGAAGAACATGACATGCCAGGCTTCTGCATTGGTGTTTGAAGCTTCATAAACATCGACCACGAAGGGACTCAAACCCTCAATCTTCTGATTCGAAGTCAGACGCCTTATCCATTAGGCCACGCGGTCTCAATTTTGAGTGTGTGTGTGGCAGCGTATCTGGGAAAAAGAAAAAACATAGCATGACAAATTCCAGAAGCGATTCAACTTGTGAAAAAAATTGGAGAAACCTCCCTTTGTCCGAAAGAGGCACCACTTACTGCACACTCTTTCAAGCAGTGACAGCAATTTTAAAAGATGGATTAAGTAACGATGGAAGAAAGGCAAAGCTTTGCAAAACAACATCTTGATTTTCGATTCCCCAGAAATGAGCAGAGCCGAATTTGTCCGCTCAGTCAAATAGAGGAAATCTACTGTTAGAAGGGAATGCAGATGTTTCAATTCTTTAAACTTGACAACAACGTGGAAGGACAAGCCAAAACAGAATCCTCCTCTTCCATGAGGTCACTTGGCAGAAAACATGGACACCTTTAGGAGTTAATGCAGATGCTTCATTTTTTACAAACTTGTGAAACAATTTGAGAGAGAAAACTGCCTTTTGTTAGAAACACACTTTCAGAGCTCTCTCTTTTTGGCATAAGTGGCAATTCCAATGATTTGCATAAGTTGATGAGAAAGAAATAGCATGATTTCCAAAGAATTTTTCTGTTTTCATTTCTCTAACAATGGCTAAAAACAGTGTTTCCACCAGGTAACTTCTTCAAATATATCCCTCTGTTTCTGATGACTTTTTTTTAAAGGTTTGCTTTAAAAGATTTGAAGGAAACTGTCCTTTATCTTATATTTGTAGTAATTTTCCATCATAGGGTTGTTTGATTTAGTTAAACGCACCAATTTTTATCATTAAAAGTAACTTGCCCCTTTTCAGAAGAACATGACATGCAAGGCTTCTGCATTGGTGTTTGAAGCTTCATAAACATCGACCACGAAGGGACTCGAACCCTCAATCTTCTGATTCGAAGTCAGACGCCTTATCCATTAGGCCACGCGGTCTCAATTTTGAGTGTGTGTGTGGCAGCGTATCTGGGAAAAAGAAATAACATAGCATGACAAATTGCAAAAGCGATTCAACTTGTGAAAAAAATTGGAGAAACCTCCCTTTGTCCGAAAGAGGTACCACTTACTGCACACTCTTTCAAGCAGTGACAGCAATTTTAAAAGATGGATTAAGTAACGATGGAAGAAAGGCAAAGCTTTGCAAAACAACATCTTGATTTTCGATTCCCCAGAAATGAGCAGAGCCGAATTTGTCCGCTCAGTCAAATAGAGGAAATCTACTGTTAGAAGGGAATGCAGATGTTTCAATTCTTCAAACTTGACAACAACATGGAAGGACAGGCCAAAACAGAATCCTCCTCTTCCATGAGGTCACTTGGCAGAAAACATGGGCACCTTTAGGAGTTAATGCAGATGCTTCATTTTTTTTCAAACTTGTGAAACAATTTGAGAGAGAAAACTGCCTTTTGTTAGAAACACACTTTCAGAGCTCTCTCTTTTTGGCATAAGTGGCAATTCCAATGATTTGCATAAGTTGATGAGAAAGAAATAGCATGATTTCCAAAGAATTTTTCTGTTTTCATTTCTCTAACAATGGTTAAAAGCAGTGTTTCCACCAGGAAACTTCTTCAAATATATCCCTCTGTTTCTGATGAATTTTTTTTAAAAGTTTGCTTTGAAAGATTTGAAGGAAACTGTCCTTTATCTTATATTTGTAGTAATTTTCCATCATAGGGTTGTTTGATTTAGTTAAACGCACCAATTTTTATCATTAAAAGTAACAAAGAAACTTGCCCCTTTTCAGAAGAACATGACATGCCAGGCTTCTGCATTGGTGTTTGAAGCTTCATAAACATCGACCACGAAGGGACTCGAACCCTCAATCTTCTGATTCGAAGTCAGACGCCTTATCCATTAGGCCACGCGGTCTCAATTTTGAGTGTGTGTGGCAGCGTATCTGGGAAAAAGAAAAAACATAGCATGACAAATTGCAGAAGCGATTCAACTTGTGAAATAAATTGGAGAAACCTCCCTTTGTCCGAAAGAGGCACCACTTACTGCACACTCTTTCAAGCAGTGACAGCAATTTTAAAAGATGGATTAAGTAACGATGGAAGAAAGGCAATGCTTTGCAAAACAACATCTTGATTTTCGATTCCCCAGAAATGAGCAGAGCCGAATTTGTCCGCTCAGTCAAATAGAGGAAATCTACTGTTAGAAGGGAATGCAGATGTTTCAATTCTTCAAACTTGACAACAACGTGGAAGGACAAGCCAAAACAGAATCCTCCTCTTCAATGAGGTCACTTGGCAGAAAACATGGACACCTTTAGGAGTTAATGCAGATGCTTCATTTTTTTCAAACTTGTGAAACAATTTGAGAGAGAAAACTGCCTTTTGTTAGAAACACACTTTCAGAGCTCTCTCTTTTTGGCATAAGTGGCAATTCCAATGATTTGCATAAGTTGATGAGAAAGAAATAGCATGATTTCCAAAGAATTTTTCTGTTTTCATTTCTCTAACAATGGCTAAAAGCAGTGTTTCCACCAGGTAACTTCTTCCAATATATCCCTCTGTTTCTGATGACTTTTTTTTAAAGGTTTGCTTTAAAGGATTTGAAGGAAACTGTCCTTTATCTTATATTTGTAGTAATTTTCCATCATAGGGTTGTTTGATTTAGTTAAACGCACCAATTTTTCTCATTAAAAGTAACAAATAAACTTGCCCCTTTTCAGAAGAACATGACATGCCAGGCTTTTGTATTGGTGTTTGAAGCTTCATAAACATCGACCACGAAGGGACTCGAACCCTCAATCTTCTGATTCGAAGTCAGACGCCTTATCCATTAGGCCACGCGGTCTCAATTTTGAGTGTGTGTGGCAGCGTATCTGGGAAAAAGAAAAAACATAGCATGACAAATTGCAGAAGCGATTCAACTTGTGAAAAAAATTGGAGAAACCTCCCTTTGTCCGAAAGAGGCACCACTTACTGCACACTCTTTCAAGCAGTGACAGCAATTTTAAAAGATGGATTAAGTAACGATGGAAGAAAGGCAATGCTTTGCAAAACAACATCTTGATTTTCGATTCCCCAGAAATGAGCAGAGCCGAATTTGTCCGCTCAGTCAAATAGAGGAAATCTACTGTTAGAAGGGAATGCAGATGTTTCAATTCTTCAAACTTGACAACAACGTGGAAGGACAAGCCAAAACAGAATCCTCCTCTTCAATGAGGTCACTTGGCAGAAAACATGGACACCTTTAGGAGTTAATGCAGATGCTTCATTTTTTTCAAACTTGTGAAACAATTTGAGAGAGAAAACTGCCTTTTGTTAGAAACACACTTTCAGAGCTCTCTCTTTTTGGCATAAGTGGCAATTCCAATGATTTGCATAAGTTGATGAGAAAGAAATAGCATGATTTCCAAAGAATTTTTCTGTTTTCATTTCTCTAACAATGGCTAAAAGCAGTGTTTCCACCAGGTAACTTCTTCCAATATATCCCTCTGTTTCTGATGACTTTTTTTTAAAGGTTTGCTTTAAAAGATTTGAAGGAAACTGTCCTTTATCTTATATTTGTAGTAATTTTCCATCATAGGGTTGTTTGATTTAGTTAAACGCACCAATTTTTCTCATTAAAAGTAACAAATAAACTTGCCCCTTTTCAGAACAACATGACATGCCAGGCTTTTGTATTGGTGTTTGAAGCTTCATAAACATCGACCACGAAGGGACTCGAACCCTCAATCTTCTGATTCGAAGTCAGACGCCTTATCCATTAGGCCACGCGGTCTCAATTTTGAGTGTGTGTGTGGCAGCGTATCTGGGAAAAAGAAAAAACATAGCATGACAAATTGCAGAAGCGATTCAACTTGTGAAAAAAATTGGAGAAACCTCCCTTTGTCCGAAAGAGGCACCACTTACTGCACACTCTTTCAAGCAGTGACAGCAATTTTAAAAGATGGATTAAGTAACGATGGAAGAAAGGCAAAGCTTTGCAAAACAACATCTTGATTTTCGATTCCCCAGAAATGAGCAGAGCCGAATTTGTCCGCTCAGTCAAATAGAGGAAATCTACTGTTAGAAGGGAATGCAGATGTTTCAATTCTTTAAACTTGACAACAACGTGGAAGGACAAGCCAAAACAGAATCCTCCTCTTCCATGAGGTCACTTGGCAGAAAACATGGACACCTTTAGGAGTTAATGCAGATGCTTCATTTTTTACAAACTTGTGAAACAATTTGAGAGAGAAAACTGCCTTTTGTTAGAAACACACTTTCAGAGCTCTCTCTTTTTGGCATAAGTGGCAATTCCAATGATTTGCATAAGTTGATGAGAAAGAAATAGCATGATTTCCAAAGAATTTTTCTGTTTTCATTTCTCTAACAATGGCTAAAAACAGTGTTTCCACCAGGTAACTTCTTCAAATATATCCCTCTGTTTCTGATGACTTTTTTTTAAAGATTTGCTTTAAAAGATTTGAAGGAAACTGTCCTTTATCTTATATTTGTAGTAATTTTCCATCATAGGGTTGTTTGATTTAGTTAAACGCACCAATTTTTATCATTAAAAGTAACTTGCCCCTTTTCAGAAGAACATGACATGCAAGGCTTCTGCATTGGTGTTTGAAGCTTCATAAACATCGACCACGAAGGGACTCGAACCCTCAATCTTCTGATTCGAAGTCAGACGCCTTATCCATTAGGCCACGCGGTCTCAATTTTGAGTGTGTGTGGCAGCGTATCTGGGAAAAAGAAAAAACATAGCATGACAAATTGCAGAAGCGATTCAACTTGTGAAATAAATTGGAGAAACCTCCCTTTGTCCGAAAGAGGCACCACTTACTGCACACTCTTTCAAGCAGTGACAGCAATTTTAAAAGATGGATTAAGTAACGATGGAAGAAAGGCAAAGCTTTGCAAAACAACATCTTGATTTTCGATTCCCCAGAAATGAGCAGAGCCGAATTTGTCCGCTCAGTCAAATAGAGGAAATCTACTGTTAGAAGGGAATGCAGATGTTTCAATTCTTCAAACTTGACAACAACGTGGAAGAACAATCCAAAACAGAATCCTCCTCTTCCATGAGGTCACTTGGCAGAAAACATGGGCACCTTTAGGAGTTAATGCAGATGCTTCATTTTTTTTCAAACTTGTGAAACAATTTGAGAGAGAAAACTGCCTTTTGTTAGAAACACACTTTCAGAGCTCTCTCTTTTTGGCATAAGTGGCAATTCCAATGATTTGCATAAGTTGATGAGAAAGAAATAGCATGATTTCCAAATAATTTTTCTGTTTTCATTTCTCTAACAATGGCTAAAAGCAGTGTTTCCACCAGGAAACTTCTTCAAATATATCCCTCTGTTTCTGATGACTTTTTTTTAAAGGTTTGCTTTAAAAGATTTGAAGTAAACTGTCCTTTATCTTATATTTGTAGTAATTTTCCATCATAGGGTTGTTTGATTTAGTTAAACGCACCAATTTTTATCATTAAATGTAACTTGCCCCTTTACAGAAGAACATGACATGCAAGGCTTCTGCATTGGTGTTTGAAGCTTCATAAACATCGACCACGAAGGGACTCGAACCCTCAATCTTCTGATTCGAAGTCAGACGCCTTATCCATTAGGCCACGCGGTCTCAATTTTGAGTGTGTGTGGCAGCGTATCTGGGAAAAAGAAAAAACATAGCATGACAAATTGCAGAAGCGATTCAACTTGTGAAAAAAATTGGAGAAACCTCCCTTTGTCTGAAAGAGGCACCACTTACTGCACACTCTTTCAAGCAGTGACAGCAATTTTAAAAGATGGATTAAGTAACGATGGAAGAAAGGCAAAGCTTTGCAAAACAACATCTTGATTTTCGATTCCCCAGAAATGAGCAGAGCCGAATTTGTCCGCTCAGTCAAATAGAGGAAATCTACTGTTAGAAGGGAATGCAGATGTTTCAATTCTTCAAACTTGACAACAACGTGGAAGGACAAGCCAAAACAGAATCCTCCTCTTCCATGAGGTCACTTGGCAGAAAACATGGACACCTTTAGGAGTTAATGCAGATGCTTCATTTTTTTCAAACTTGTGAAACAATTTGAGAGAGAAAACTGCCTTTTGTTAGAAACACACTTTCAGAGCTCTCTCTTTTTGGCATAAGTGGCAATTCCAATGATTTGCATAAGTTGATGAGAAAGAAATAGCATGATTTCCAAAGAATTTTTCTGTTTTCATTTCTCTAACAATGGCTAAAAACAGTGTTTCCACCAGGTAACTTCTTCAAATATATCCCTCTGTTTCTGATGACTTTTTTTTAAAGGTTTGCTTTAAAAGATTTGAAGGAAACTGTCCTTTATCTTATATTTGTAGTAATTTTCCATCATAGGGTTGTTTGATTTAGTTAAACGCACCAATTTTTATCATTAAAAGTAACAAATAAACTTGCCCCTTTTCAGAAGAACATGACATGCCAGGCTTTTGTATTGGTGTTTGAAGCTTCATAAACATCGACCACGAAGGGACTCGAACCCTCAATCTTCTGATTCGAAGTCAGACGCCTTATCCATTAGGCCACGCGGTCTCAATTTTGAGTGTGTGTGGCAGCGTATCTGGGAAAAAGAAAAAACATAGCATGACAAATTGCAGAAGCGATTCAACTTGTGAAAAAAATTGGAGAAACCTCCCTTTGTCCGAAAGAGGCACCACTTACTGCACACTCTTTCAAGCAGTGACAGCAATTTTAAAAGATGGATTAAGTAACGATGGAAGAAAGGCAAAGCTTTGAAAACAACATCTTGATTTTCGATTCCCCAGAAATGAGCAGAGCCGAATTTGTCCGCTCAGTCAAATAGAGGAAATCTACTGTTAGAAGGGAATGCAGATGTTTCAATTCTTCAAACTTGACAACAACAACGTGGAAGGACAAGCCAAAACAGAATCCTCCTCTTCCATGAGGTCACTTGGCAGAAAACATGGACACCTTTAGGAGTTAATGCAGATGCTTCATTTTTTTCAAACTTGTGAAACAATTTGAGAGAGAAAACTGCCTTTTGTTAGAAACACACTTTCAGAGCTCTCTCTTTTTGGCATAAGTGGCAATTCCAATGATTTGCATAAGTTGATGAGAAAGAAATAGCATGATTTCCAAAGAATTTTTCTGTTTTCATTTCTCTAACAATGGGTAAAAACATTGTTTCCACCAGGTAACTTCTTCAAATATATCCCTCTGTTTCTGATGACTTTTTTTTAAAGGTTTGCTTTAAAAGATTTGAAGGAAACTGTCCTTTATCTTATATTTGTAGTAATTTTCCATCATAGGGTTGTTTGATTTAGTTAAACGCACCAATTTTTCTCATTAAAAGTAACAAATAAACTTGCCCCTTTTCAGAAGAACATGACATGCCAGGCTTTTGTATTGGTGTTTGAAGCTTCATAAACATCGACCACGAAGGGACTCGAACCCTCAATCTTCTGATTCGAAGTCAGACGCCTTATCCATTAGGCCACGCGGTCTCAATTTTGAGTGTGTGTGTGTGGCAGCGTATCTGGGAAAAAGAAAAAACATAGCATGACAAATTGCAGAAGCGATTCAACTTGTGAAAAAAATTGGAGAAACCTCCCTTTGTCCGAAAGAGGCACCACTTACTGCACACTCTTTCAAGCAGTGACAGCAATTTTAAAAGATGGATTAAGTAACGATGGAAGAAAGGCAAAGCTTTGCAAAACAACATCTTGATTTTCGATTCCCCAGAAATGAGCAGAGCCGAATTTGTCCGCTCAGTCAAATAGAGGAAATCTACTGTTAGAAGGGAATGCAGATGTTTCAATTCTTTAAACTTGACAACAACGTGGAAGGACAAGCCAAAACAGAATCCTCCTCTTCCATGAGGTCACTTGGCAGAAAACATGGACACCTTTAGGAGTTAATGCAGATGCTTCATTTTTTACAAACTTGTGAAACAATTTGAGAGAGAAAACTGCCTTTTGTTAGAAACACACTTTCAGAGCTCTCTCTTTTTGGCATAAGTGGCAATTCCAATGATTTGCATAAGTTGATGAGAAAGAAATAGCATGATTTCCAAAGAATTTTTCTGTTTTCATTTCTCTAACAATGGCTAAAAGCAGTGTTTCCACCAGGAAACTTCTTCAAATATATCCCTCTGTTTCTGATGACTTTTTTTTAAAGGTTTGCTTTAAAAGATTTGAAGTAAACTGTCCTTTATCTTATATTTGTAGTAATTTTCCATCATAGGGTTGTTTGATTTAGTTAAACGCACCAATTTTTATCATTAAATGTAACTTGCCCCTTTACAGAAGAACATGACATGCAAGGCTTCTGCATTGGTGTTTGAAGCTTCATAAACATCGACCACGAAGGGACTCAAACCCTCAATCTTCTGATTCGAAGTCAGACGCCTTATCCATAAGGCCACGCGGTCTCAATTTTGAGTGTGTGTGGCAGCGTATCTGGGAAAAAGAAAAAACATAGCATGACAAATTGCAGAAGTGATTCAACTTGTGAAAAAAATTGGAGAAACCTCCCTTTGTCCGAAAGAGGCACCACTTACTGCACACTCTTTCAAGCAGTGACAGCAATTTTAAAAGATGGATTAAGTAACGATGGAAGAAAGGCAATGCTTTGCAAAACAACATCTTGATTTTCGATTCCCCAGAAATGAGCAGAGCCGAATTTGTCCGCTCAGTCAAATAGAGGAAATCTACTGTTAGAAGGGAATGCAGATGTTTCAATTCTTCAAACTTGACAACAACGTGGAAGGACAAGCCAAAACAGAATCCTCCTCTTCAATGAGGTCACTTGGCAGAAAACATGGACACCTTTAGGAGTTAATGCAGATGCTTCATTTTTTTCAAACTTGTGAAACAATTTGAGAGAGAAAACTGCCTTTTGTTAGAAACACACTTTCAGAGCTCTCTCTTTTTGGCATAAGTGGCAATTCCAATGATTTGCATAAGTTGATGAGAAAGAAATAGCATGATTTCCAAAGAATTTTTCTGTTTTCATTTCTCTAACAATGGCTAAAAGCAGTGTTTCCACCAGGTAACTTCTTCCAATATATCCCTCTGTTTCTGATGACTTTTTTTTAAAGGTTTGCTTTAAAAGATTTGAAGGAAACTGTCCTTTATCTTATATTTGTAGTAATTTTCCATCATAGGGTTGTTTGATTTAGTTAAACGCACCAATTTTTATCATTAAAAGTAACAAAGAAACTTGCCCCTTTTCAGAAGAACATGACATGCCAGACTTCTGCATTGGTGTTTGAAGCTTCATAAACATCGACCACGAAGGGACTCGAACCCTCAATCTTCTGATTCGAAGTCAGACGCCTTATCCATTAGGCCACGCGGTCTCAATTTTGAGTGTGTGTGGCAGCGTATCTGGGAAAAAGAAAAAACATAGCATGACAAATTGCAGAAGCGATTCAACTTGTGAAAAAAATTGGAGAAACCTCCCTTTGTCCGAAAGAGGCACCACTTACTGCACACTCTTTCAAGCAGTGACAGCAATTTTAAAAGATGGATTAAGTAACGATGGAAGAAAGGCAAAGCTTTGCAAAACAACATCTTGATTTTCGATTCCCCAGAAATGAGCAGAGCCGAATTTGTCCGCTCAGTCAAATAGAGGAAATCTACTGTTAGAAGGGAATTCAGATGTTTCAATTCTTCAAACTTGACAACAACGTGGAAGGACAAGCCAAAACAGAATCCTCCTCTTTCATGAGGTCACTTGGCAGAAAACATGGACACCTTTAGGAGTTAAAGCAGATGCTTCATTTTTTTCAAACTTGTGAAACAATTTGAGAGAGAAAACTGCCTTTTGTTAGAAACACACTTTCAGAGCTCTCTCTTTTTGGCATAAGTGGCAATTCCAATGATTTGCATAAGTTGATGAGAAAGAAATAGCATGATTTCCAAAGAATTTTTCTGTTGTCATTTCTCTAACAATGGCTAAAAGCAGTGTTTCCACCAGGTAACTTCTTCCAATATATCCCTCTGTTTCTGATGACTTTTTTTAAAGGTTTGCTTTAAAAGATTTGAAGGAAACTGTCCTTTATCTTATATTTGTAGTAATTTTCCATCATAGGGTTGTTTGATTTAGTCAAACGCACCAATTTTTATCATTAAAAGTAACAAAGAAACTTGTTTGAAGCTTCATAAACATCGACCACGAAGGGAGCCGAATTTGTCCGCTCAGTCAAATAGAGGAAATCTACTGTTAGAAGGGAATGCAGATGTTTCAATTCTTCAAACTTGACAACAACGAGGAAGGACAAGCCAAAACAGAATCCTCCTCTTCCATGAGGTCACTTGGCAGAAAACATGATCACCTTTAGGAGTTAATGCAGATGCTTCATTTTTTTCAAACTTGTGAAACAATTTGAGAGAGAAAACTGCCTTTTGTTAGAAACACACTTTCAGAGCTCTCTCTTTTTGGCATAAGTGGCAATTCCAATGATTTGCATAAGTTGATGAGAAAGAAATAGCATGATTTCCAAAGAATTTTTCTGTTTTCATTTCTCTAACAATGGCTAAAAGCAGTGTTTCCACCAGGTAACTTCTTCAAATATATCCCTCTGTTTCTGATGAATTTTTTTTAAAGGTTTGCTTTAAAAGATTTGAAGGAAACTGTCCTTTATCTTATATTTGTAGTAATTTTCCATCATAGGGTTGTTTGATTTAGTCAAACGCACCAATTTTTATCATTAAAAGTAACAAAGAAACTTACCCCTTTTCAGAAGAACATGACATGCCAGGCTTCTGCATTGGTGTTTGAAGCTTCATAAACATCGACCACGAAGGGACTCGAACCCTCAATCTTCTGATTTGAAGTCAGACGCCTTATCCATTAGGCCACCCGGTCTCAATTTTGAGTGTGTGTGGCAGCGTATCTGGGAAAAAGAAAAAACATAGCATGACAAATTGCAAAAGCGATTCAACTTGTGAAAAAAATTGGAGAAACCTCCCTTTGTCCGAAAGAGGCACCACTTACTGCACACTATTTCAAGCAGTGACAGCAATTTTAAAAGATGGATTAAGTAACGATGGAAGAAAGGCAAAGCTTTGCAAAACAACATCTTGATTTTCGATTCCCCAGAAATGAGCAGAGCCGAATTTGTCCGCTCAGTCAAATAGAGGAAATCTACTGTTAGAAGGGAATGCAGATGTTTCAATTCTTCAAACTTGACAACAACGTGGAAGGACAAGCCAAAACAGAATCCTCCTCTTCCATGAGGTCACTTGGCAGAAAACATGGGCACCTTTAGGAGTTAATGCAGATGCTTCATTTTTTTCAAACTTGTGAAACAATTTGAGAGAGAAAACTGCCTTTTGTTAGAAACACACTTTCAGAGCTCTCTCTTTTTGGCATAAGTGGCAATTCCAATGATTTGCATAAGTTGATGAGAAAGAAATAGCATGATTTCCAAAGAATTTTTCTGTTTTCATTTCTCTAACAATGGTTAAAAGCAGTGTTTCCACCAGGAAACTTCTTCAAATATATCCCTCTGTTTCTGATGAATTTTTTTTAAAGGTTTGCTTTGAAAGATTTGAAGGAAACTGTCCTTTATCTTATATTTGTAGTAATTTTCCATCATAGGGTTGTTTGATTTAGTCAAACGCACCAATTTTTCTCATTAAAAGTAACAAAGAAACTTGCCCCTTTTCAGAAGAACATGACATGCCAGGCTTCTGCATTGGTGTTTGAAGCTTCATAAACATCGACCACGAAGGGACTCGAACCCTCAATCTTCTGATTCGAAGTCAGACGCCTTATCCATTAGGCCACGCGGTCTCAATTTTGAGTGTGTGTGGCAGCGTATCTGGGAAAAAGAAAAAACATAGCATGACAAATTGCAGAAGCGATTCAACTTGTGAAATAAATTGGAGAAACCTCCCTTTGTCCGAAAGAGGCACCACTTACTGCACACTCTTTCAAGCAGTGACAGCAATTTTAAAAGATGGATTAAGTAACGATGGAAGAAAGGCAATGCTTTGCAAAACAACATCTTGATTTTCGATTCCCCAGAAATGAGCAGAGCCGAATTTGTCCGCTCAGTCAAATAGAGGAAATCTACTGTTAGAAGGGAATGCAGATGTTTCAATTCTTCAAACTTGACAACAACGTGGAAGGACAAGCCAAAACAGAATCCTCCTCTTCAATGAGGTCACTTGGCAGAAAACATGGACACCTTTAGGAGTTAATGCAGATGCTTCATTTTTTTCAAACTTGTGAAACAATTTGAGAGAGAAAACTGCCTTTTGTTAGAAACACACTTTCAGAGCTCTCTCTTTTTGGCATAAGTGGCAATTCCAATGATTTGCATAAGTTGATGAGAAAGAAATAGCATGATTTCCAAAGAATTTTTCTGTTTTCATTTCTCTAACAATGGCTAAAAGCAGTGTTTCCACCAGGTAACTTCTTCCAATATATCCCTCTGTTTCTGATGACTTTTTTTTAAAGGTTTGCTTTAAAAGATTTGAAGGAAACTGTCCTTTATCTTATATTTGTAGTAATTTTCCATCATAGGGTTGTTTGATTTAGTTAAACGCACCAATTTTTCTCATTAAAAGTAACAAATAAACTTGCCCCTTTTCAGAAGAACATGACATGCCAGGCTTTTGTATTGGTGTTTGAAGCTTCATAAACATCGACCACGAAGGGACTCGAACCCTCAATCTTCTGATTCGAAGTCAGACGCCTTATCCATTAGGCCACGCGGTCTCAATTTTGAGTGTGTGTGGCAGCGTATCTGGGAAAAAGAAAAAACATAGCATGACAAATTGCAGAAGCGATTCAACTTGTGAAAAAAATTGGAGAAACCTCCCTTTGTCCGAAAGAGGCACCACTTACTGCACACTCTTTCAAGCAGTGACAGCAATTTTAAAAGATGGATTAAGTAACGATGGAAGAAAGGCAATGCTTTGCAAAACAACATCTTGATTTTCGATTCCCCAGAAATGAGCAGAGCCGAATTTGTCCGCTCAGTCAAATAGAGGAAATCTACTGTTAGAAGGGAATGCAGATGTTTCAATTCTTCAAACTTGACAACAACGTGGAAGGACAAGCCAAAACAGAATCCTCCTCTTCAATGAGGTCACTTGGCAGAAAACATGGACACCTTTAGGAGTTAATGCAGATGCTTCATTTTTTTCAAACTTGTGAAACAATTTGAGAGAGAAAACTGCCTTTTGTTAGAAACACACTTTCAGAGCTCTCTCTTTTTGGCATAAGTGGCAATTCCAATGATTTGCATAAGTTGATGAGAAAGAAATAGCATGATTTCCAAAGAATTTTTCTGTTTTCATTTCTCTAACAATGGCTAAAAGCAGTGTTTCCACCAGGTAACTTCTTCCAATATATCCCTCTGTTTCTGATGACTTTTTTTTAAAGGTTTGCTTTAAAGGATTTGAAGGAAACTGTCCTTTATCTTATATTTGTAGTAATTTTCCATCATAGGGTTGTTTGATTTAGTTAAACGCACCAATTTTTCTCATTAAAAGTAACAAAGAAACTTGCCCCTTTTCAGAAGAACATGACATGCCAGGCTTTTGTATTGGTGTTTGAAGCTTCATAAACATCGACCACGAAGGGACTCGAACCCTCAATCTTCTGATTCGAAGTCAGACGCCTTATCCATTAGGCCACGCGGTCTCAATTTTGAGTGTGTGTGGCAGCGTATCTGGGAAAAAGAAAAAACATAGCATGACAAATTGCAGAAGCGATTCAACTTGTGAAAAAAATTGGAGAAACCTCCCTTTGTCCGAAAGAGGCACCACTTACTGCACACTCTTTCAAGCAGTGACAGCAATTTTAAAAGATGGATTAAGTAACGATGGAAGAAAGGCAATGCTTTGCAAAACAACATCTTGATTTTCGATTCCCCAGAAATGAGCAGAGCCGAATTTGTCCGCTCAGTCAAATAGAGGAAATCTACTGTTAGAAGGGAATGCAGATGTTTCAATTCTTCAAACTTGACAACAACGTGGAAGGACAAGCCAAAACAGAATCCTCCTCTTCAATGAGGTCACTTGGCAGAAAACATGGACACCTTTAGGAGTTAATGCAGATGCTTCATTTTTTTCAAACTTGTGAAACAATTTGAGAGAGAAAACTGCCTTTTGTTAGAAACACACTTTCAGAGCTCTCTCTTTTTGGCATAAGTGGCAATTCCAATGATTTGCATAAGTTGATGAGAAAGAAATAGCATGATTTCCAAAGAATTTTTCTGTTTTCATTTCTCTAACAATGGCTAAAAGCAGTGTTTCCACCAGGTAACTTCTTCCAATATATCCCTCTGTTTCTGATGACTTTTTTTTAAAGGTTTGCTTTAAAAGATTTGAAGGAAACTGTCCTTTATCTTATATTTGTAGTAATTTTCCATCATAGGGTTGTTTGATTTAGTTAAACGCACCAATTTTTCTCATTAAAAGTAACAAATAAACTTGCCCCTTTTCAGAAGAACATGACATGCCAGGCTTTTGTATTGGTGTTTGAAGCTTCATAAACATCGACCACGAAGGGACTCGAACCCTCAATCTTCTGATTCGAAGTCAGACGCCTTATCCATTAGGCCACGCGGTCTCAATTTTGAGTGTGTGTGTGGCAGCGTATCTGGGAAAAAGAAAAAACATAGCATGACAAATTGCAGAAGCGATTCAACTTGTGAAAAAAATTGGAGAAACCTCCCTTTGTCCGAAAGAGGCACCACTTACTGCACACTCTTTCAAGCAGTGACAGCAATTTTAAAAGATGGATTAAGTAACGATGGAAGAAAGGCAAAGCTTTGCAAAACAACATCTTGATTTTCGATTCCCCAGAAATGAGCAGAGCCGAATTTGTCCGCTCAGTCAAATAGAGGAAATCTACTGTTAGAAGGGAATGCAGATGTTTCAATTCTTTAAACTTGACAACAACGTGGAAGGACAAGCCAAAACAGAATCCTCCTCTTCCATGAGGTCACTTGGCAGAAAACATGGACACCTTTAGGAGTTAATGCAGATGCTTCATTTTTTACAAACTTGTGAAACAATTTGAGAGAGAAAACTGCCTTTTGTTAGAAACACACTTTCAGAGCTCTCTCTTTTTGGCATAAGTGGCAATTCCAATGATTTGCATAAGTTGATGAGAAAGAAATAGCATGATTTCCAAAGAATTTTTCTGTTTTCATTTCTCTAACAATGGCTAAAAACAGTGTTTCCACCAGGTAACTTCTTCAAATATATCCCTCTGTTTCTGATGACTTTTTTTTAAAGGTTTGCTTTAAAAGATTTGAAGGAAACTGTCCTTTATCTTATATTTGTAGTAATTTTCCATCATAGGGTTGTTTGATTTAGTTAAACGCACCAATTTTTATCATTAAAAGTAACTTGCCCCTTTTCAGAAGAACATGACATGCAAGGCTTCTGCATTGGTGTTTGAAGCTTCATAAACATCGACCACGAAGGGACTCGAACCCTCAATCTTCTGATTCGAAGTCAGACGCCTTATCCATTAGGCCACGCGGTCTCAATTTTGAGTGTGTGTGGCAGCGTATCTGGGAAAAAGAAAAAACATAGCATGACAAATTGCAGAAGCGATTCAACTTGTGAAATAAATTGGAGAAACCTCCCTTTGTCCGAAAGAGGCACCACTTACTGCACACTCTTTCAAGCAGTGACAGCAATTTTAAAAGATGGATTAAGTAACGATGGAAGAAAGGCAAAGCTTTGCAAAACAACATCTTGATTTTCGATTCCCCAGAAATGAGCAGAGCCGAATTTGTCCGCTCAGTCAAATAGAGGAAATCTACTGTTAGAAGGGAATGCAGATGTTTCAATTCTTCAAACTTGACAACAACGTGGAAGAACAATCCAAAACAGAATCCTCCTCTTCCATGAGGTCACTTGGCAGAAAACATGGGCACCTTTAGGAGTTAATGCAGATGCTTCATTTTTTTTCAAACTTGTGAAACAATTTGAGAGAGAAAACTGCCTTTTGTTAGAAACACACTTTTAGAGCTCTCTCTTTTTGGCATAAGTGGCAATTCCAATGATTTGCATAAGTTGATGAGAAAGAAATAGCATGATTTCCAAAGAATTTTTCTGTTTACATTTCTCTAACAATGGCTAAAATCAGTGTTTCCACCAGGTAACTTCTTCCAATATATCCCTCTGTTTCTGATGACTTTTTTTTAAAGGTTTGCTTTAAAAGATTTGAAGGAAACTGTCCTTTATCTTATATTTGTAGTAATTTTCCATCATAGGGTTGTTTGATTTAGTTAAACGCACCAATTTTTATCATTAAAAGTAACAAAGAAACTTGCCCCTTTTCAGAAGAACATGACATGCCAGACTTCTGCATTGGTGTTTGAAGCTTCATAAACATCGACCACGAAGGGACTCGAACCCTCAATCTTCTGATTCGAAGTCAGACACCTTATCCATTAGGCCACGCGGTCTCAATTTTGAGTGTGTGTGGCAGCGTATCTGGGAAAAAGAAAAAACATAGCATGACAAATTGCAGAAGCGATTCAACTTGTGAAAAAAATTGGAGAAACCTCCCTTTGTCCGAAAGAGGCACCACTTACTGCACACTCTTTCAAGCAGTGACAGCAATTTTAAAAGATGGATTAAGTAACGATGGAAGAAAGGCAAAGCTTTGCAAAACAACATCTTGATTTTCGATTCCCCAGAAATGAGCAGAGCCGAATTTGTCCGCTCAGTCAAATAGAGGAAATCTACTGTTAGAAGGGAATGCAGATGTTTCAATTCTTTAAACTTGACAACAACGTGGAAGGACAAGCCAAAACAGAATCCTCCTCTTCCATGAGGTCACTTGGCAGAAAACATGGACACCTTTAGGAGTTAATGCAGATGCTTCATTTTTTACAAACTTGTGAAACAATTTGAGAGAGAAAACTGCCTTTTGTTAGAAACACACTTTCAGAGCTCTCTCTTTTTGGCATAAGTGGCAATTCCAATGATTTGCATAAGTTGATGAGAAAGAAATAGCATGATTTCCAAATAATTTTTCTGTTTTCATTTCTCTAACAATGGCTAAAAGCAGTGTTTCCACCAGGAAACTTCTTCAAATATATCCCTCTGTTTCTGATGACTTTTTTTTAAAGGTTTGCTTTAAAAGATTTGAAGTAAACTGTCCTTTATCTTATATTTGTAGTAATTTTCCATCATAGGGTTGTTTGATTTAGTTAAACGCACCAATTTTTATCATTAAATGTAACTTGCCCCTTTACAGAAGAACATGACATGCAAGACTTCTGCATTGGTGTTTGAAGCTTCATAAACATCGACCACGAAGGGACTCGAACCCTCAATCTTCTGATTCGAAGTCAGACGCCTTATCCATTAGGCCACGCGGTCTCAATTTTGAGTGTGTGTGGCAGCGTATCTGGGAAAAAGAAAAAACATAGCATGACAAATTGCAGAAGTGATTCAACTTGTGAAAAAAATTGGAGAAACCTCCCTTTGTCCGAAAGAGGCACCACTTACTGCACACTCTTTCAAGCAGTGACAGCAATTTTAAAAGATGGATTAAGTAACGATGGAAGAAAGGCAATGCTTTGCAAAACAACATCTTGATTTTCGATTCCCCAGAAATGAGCAGAGCCGAATTTGTCCGCTCAGTCAAATAGAGGAAATCTACTGTTAGAAGGGAATGCAGATGTTTCAATTCTTCAAACTTGACAACAACGTGGAAGGACAAGCCAAAACAGAATCCTCCTCTTCAATGAGGTCACTTGGCAGAAAACATGGACACCTTTAGGAGTTAATGCAGATGCTTCATTTTTTTCAAACTTGTGAAACAATTTGAGAGAGAAAACTGCCTTTTGTTAGAAACACACTTTCAGAGCTCTCTCTTTTTGGCATAAGTGGCAATTCCAATGATTTGCATAAGTTGATGAGAAAGAAATAGCATGATTTCCAAAGAATTTTTCTGTTTTCATTTCTCTAACAATGGCTAAAAGCAGTGTTTCCACCAGGTAACTTCTTCCAATATATCCCTCTGTTTCTGATGACTTTTTTTTAAAGGTTTGCTTTAAAAGATTTGAAGGAAACTGTCCTTTATTTTATATTTGTAGTAATTTTCCATCATAGGGTTGTTTGATTTAGTTAAACGCACCAATTTTTATCATTAAAAGTAACAAAGAAACTTGCCCCTTTTCAGAAGAACATGACATGCCAGGTGTGTTTGCATTGGTGTTTGAAGCTTCATAAGCATCGACCACGAAGGGACTCGAACCCTCAATCTTCCGATTCGAAGTCAGACGCCTTATCCATTAGGCCACGCGGTCTCAATTTTGAGTGTGTGTGGCAGCGTATCTGGGAAAAAGAAAAAACATAGCATGACAAATTGCAAAAGCGATTCAACTTGTGAAAAAAATTGGAGAAACCTCCCTTTGTCCGAAAGAGGCACCACTTACTGCACACTCTTTCAAGCAGTGACAGCAATTTTAAAAGATGGATTAAGTAACGATGGAAGAAAGGCAAAGCTTTGCAAAACAACATCTTGATTTTCGATTCCCCAGAAATGAGCAGAGCCGAATTTGTCCGCTCAGTCAAATAGAGGAAATCTACTGTTAGAAGGGAATGCAGATGTTTCAATTCTTCAAACTTGACAACAACGTGGAAGGACAAGCCAAAACAGAATCCTCCACTTTCATGAGGTCACTTGGCAGAAAACATGGACACCTTTAGGAGTTAAAGCAGATGCTTCATTTTTTTCAAACTTGTGAAACAATTTGAGAGAGAAAACTGCCTTTTGTTAGAAACACACTTTCAGAGCTCTCTCTTTTTGGCATAAGTGGCAATTCCAATGATTTGCATAAGTTGATGAGAAAGAAATAGCATGATTTCCAAAGAATTTTTCTGTTTTCATTTCTCTAACAATGGCTAAAAGCAGTGTTTCCACCAGGTAACTTCTTCCAATATATCCCTCTGTTTCTGATGACTTTTTTTAAAGGTTTGCTTTAAAAGATTTGAAGGAAACTGTCCTTTATCTTATATTTGTAGTAATTTTCCATCATAGGGTTGTTTGATTTAGTCAAACGCACCAATTTTTATCATTAAAAGTAACAAAGAAACTTGTTTGAAGCTTCATAAACATCGACCACGAAGGGAGCCGAATTTGTCCGCTCAGTCAAATAGAGGAAATCTACTGTTAGAAGGGAATGCAGATGTTTCAATTCTTCAAACTTGACAACAACGAGGAAGGACAAGCCAAAACAGAATCCTCCTCTTCCATGAGGTCACTTGGCAGAAAACATGATCACCTTTAGGAGTTAATGCAGATGCTTCATTTTTTTCAAACTTGTGAAACAATTTGAGAGAGAAAACTGCCTTTTGTTAGAAACACACTTTCAGAGCTCTCTCTTTTTGGCATAAGTGGCAATTCCAATGATTTGCATAAGTTGATGAGAAAGAAATAGCATGATTTCCAAAGAATTTTTCTGTTTTCATTTCTCTAACAATGGCTAAAAGCAGTGTTTCCACCAGGTAACTTCTTCAAATATATCCCTCTGTTTCTGATGAATTTTTTTTAAAGGTTTGCTTTAAAAGATTTGAAGGAAACTGTCCTTTATCTTATATTTGTAGTAATTTTCCATCATAGGGTTGTTTGATTTAGTCAAACGCACCAATTTTTATCATTAAAAGTAACAAAGAAACTTACCCCTTTTCAGAAGAACATGACATGCCAGGCTTCTGCATTGGTGTTTGAAGCTTCATAAACATCGACCACGAAGGGACTCGAACCCTCAATCTTCTGATTTGAAGTCAGACGCCTTATCCATTAGGCCACCCGGTCTCAATTTTGAGTGTGTGTGGCAGCGTATCTGGGAAAAAGAAAAAACATAGCATGACAAATTGCAAAAGCGATTCAACTTGTGAAAAAAATTGGAGAAACCTCCCTTTGTCCGAAAGAGGCACCACTTACTGCACACTATTTCAAGCAGTGACAGCAATTTTAAAAGATGGATTAAGTAACGATGGAAGAAAGGCAAAGCTTTGCAAAACAACATCTTGATTTTCGATTCCCCAGAAATGAGCAGAGCCGAATTTGTCCGCTCAGTCAAATAGAGGAAATCTACTGTTAGAAGGGAATGCAGATGTTTCAATTCTTCAAACTTGACAACAACGTGGAAGGACAAGCCAAAACAGAATCCTCCTCTTCAATGAGGTCACTTGGCAGAAAACATGGACACCTTTAGGAGTTAATGCAGATGCTTCATTTTTTTCAAACTTGTGAAACAATTTGAGAGAGAAAACTGCCTTTTGTTAGAAACACACTTTCAGAGCTCTCTCTTTTTGGCATAAGTGGCAATTCCAATGATTTGCATAAGTTGATGAGAAAGAAATAGCATGATTTCCAAAGAATTTTTCTGTTTTCATTTCTCTTACAATGGCTAAAAGCAGTGTTTCCACCAGGTAACTTCTTCAAATATATCCCTCTGTTTCTGATGAATTTTTTTTAAAGGTTTGCTTTAAAAGATTTGAAGGAAACTGTCCTTTATCTTATATTTGTAGTAATTTTCCATCATAGGGTTGTTTGATTTAGTCAAACGCACCAATTTTTATCATTAAAAGTAACAAAGAAACTTACCCCTTTTCAGAAGAACATGACATGCCAGGCTTCTGCATTGGTGTTTGAAGCTTCATAAACATCGACCACGAAGGGACTCGAACCCTCAATCTTCTGATTCGAAGTCAGACGCCTTATCCATTAGGCAACGCGGTCTCAATTTTGAGTGTGTGTGGCAGCGTATCTGGGAAAAAGAAAAAACATAGCATTACAAATTGCAAAAGCGATTCAACTTGTGAAAAAAATTGGAGAAACCTCCCTTTGTCCGAAAGAGGCACCACTTACTGCACACTCTTTCAAGCAGTGACAGCAATTTTAAAAGATGGATTAAGTAACGATGGAATAAAGGCAAAGCTTTGCAAAACAACATCTTGATTTTCGATTCCCCAGAAATGAGCAGAGCCGAATTTGTCCGCTCAGTCAAATAAAGGAAATCTACTGTTAGAAGGGAATGCAGATGTTTCAATTCTTCAAACTTGACGACAACAACGTGGAAGGACAAGCCAAAACAGAATCCTCCTCTTCCATGAGGTCACTTGGCAGAAAACATGGGCACCTTTAGGAGTTAATGCAGATGCTTCATTTTTTTCAAACTTGTGAAACAATTTGAGAGAGAAAACTGCCTTTTGTTAGAAACACACTTTCAGAGCTCTCTCTTTTTGGCATAAGTGGCAATTCCAATGATTTGCATAAGTTGATGAGAAAGAAATAGCATGATTTCCAAAGAATTTTTCTGTTTTCATTTCTCTAACAATGGTTAAAAGCAGTGTTTCCACCAGGAAACTTCTTCAAATATATCCCTCTGTTTCTGATGAATTTTTTTTAAAGGTTTGCTTTGAAAGATTTGAAGGAAACTGTCCTTTATCTTATATTTGTAGTAATTTTCCATCATAGGGTTGTTTGATTTAGTCAAACGCACCAATTTTTCTCATTAAAAGTAACAAAGAAACTTGCCCCTTTTCAGAAGAACATGACATGCCAGGCTTCTGCATTGGTGTTTGAAGCTTCATAAACATCGACCACGAAGGGACTCAAACCCTCAATCTTCTGATTCGAAGTCAGACGCCTTATCCATTAGGCCACGCGGTCTCAATTTTGAGTGTGAGTGGCAGCGTATCTGGGAAAAAGAAAAAACATAGCATGACAAACAGAATCCTCCTCTTCCATGAGGTCACTTGGCAGAAAACATGGACACCTTTAGGAGTTAATGCAGATGCTTAATTTTTTTCAAACTTGTGAAACAATTTGAGAGAGAAAACTGCCTTTTGTTAGAAACACACTTTCAGAGCTCTCTCTTTTTGGCATAAGTGGCAATTCCAATGATTTGCATAAGTTGATGAGAGAGAAATAGCATGATTTCCAAAGAATTTTTCTGTTTTCATTTCTCTAACAATGGCTAAAAGCAGTGTTTCCACCAGGTAACTTCTTCAAATATATCCCTCTGTTTCTGATGACTTTTATTTAAAGGTTTGCTTTAAAAGATTTGAAGGAAACTGTCCTTTATCTTATATTTGTAGTAATTTTCCATCATAGGGTTGTTTGATTTAGTTAAACGCACCAATTTTTATCATTAAAAGTAACAAATAAACTTGCCCCTTTTCAGAAGAACATGACATGCTTCTGCATTGGTGTTTGAAGCTTCATAAACATCGACCACAAAGGGACTCGAACCCTCAATCTTCTGATTCGAAGTCAGACGCCTTATCCATTAGGCCACGCGGTCGCAATTTTGGGTGGGTGTGGCAGCGTATCTGGGAAAAAGAAAAAACATAGCATGACAAATTGCAGAAGCGATTCAACTTGTGAAAAAAATTGGAGAAACCTCCCTTTGTCCGAAAGAGGCACCACTTACTGCACACTCTTTCAAGCAGTGACAGCAATTTTAAAAGATGAATTAAGTAACGATGGAAGAAAGGCAAAGCTTTGCAAAACAACATCTTGATTTTCGATTCCCCAGAAATGAGCAGAGCCGAATTTGTCCGCTCAGTCAAATAGAGGAAATCTACTGTTAGAAGGGAATGCAGATGTTTCAATTCTTCAAACTTGACAACAACGTGGAAGGACAAGCCAAAACAGAATCCTCCTCTTCCATGAGGTCACTTGGCAGAAAACATGGACACCTTTAGGAGTTAATGCAGATGCTTCATTTTTTTCAAACTTGTGAAACAATTTGAGAGAGAAAACTGCCTTTTGTTAGAAACACACTTTCAGAGCTCTCTCTTTTTGGCATAAGTGGCAATTCCAATGATTTGCATAAGTTGATGAGAAAGAAATAGCATGATTTCCAAAGAATTTTTCTGTTTTCATTTCTCTAACAATGGCTAAAAGCAGTGTTTCCACCAGGTAACTTCTTCAAATATATCCCTCTGTTTCTGATGACTTTTATTTAAAGGTTTGCTTTAAAAGATTTGAAGGAAACTGTCCTTTATCTTATATTTGTAGTAATTTTCCATCATAGGGTTGTTTGATTTAGTTAAACGCACCAATTTTTATCATTAAAAGTAACAAAGAAACTTGCCCCTTTTCAGAAGAACATGACAGGCTTCTGCATTGGTGTTTGAAGCTTCATAAACATCGACCACAAAGGGACTCGAACCCTCAATCTTCTGATTCGAAGTTAGACGCCTTATCCATTAGGCCACGCGGTCTCAATTTTGGGTGTGTGTGGCAGCGTATCTGGGAAAAAGAAAAAACATAGCATGACAAATTGCAGAAGCGATTCAACTTGTGAAAAAAATTGGAGAAACCTCCCTTTGTCCGAAAGAGGCACCACTTACTGCACACTCTTTCAAGCAGTGACAGCAATTTTAAAAGATGGATTAAGTAACGATGGAAGAAAGGCAAAGCTTTGCAAAACAACATCTTGATTTTCGATTCCCCAGAAATGAGCAGAGCCGAATTTGTCCGCTCAGTCAAATAGAGGAAATCTACTGTTAGAAGGGAATGCAGATGTTTCAATTCTTCAAACTTGACGACAACAACGTGGAAGGACAAGCCAAAACAGAATCCTCCTCTTCCATGAGGTCACTTGGCAGAAAACATGGACACCTTTAGGAGTTAATGCAGATGCTTCATTTTTTTCAAACTTGTGAAACAATTTGAGAGAGAAAACTGCCTTTTGTTAGAAACACACTTTCAGAGCTCTCTCTTTTTGGCATAAGTGGCAATTCCAATGATTTGCATAAGTTGATGAGAAAGAAATAGCATGATTTCCGAAGAATTTTTCTGTTTTCATTTCTCTAACAATGGCTAAAAGCAGTGTTTCCACCAGGTAACTTCTTCAAATATATCCCTCTGTTTCTGATAACTTTTCTTCAAGGTTTGCTTTAAAAGATTTGAAGGAAACTGTCCTTTATCTTATATTTGTAGTAATTTTATATCATAGGGTTGTTTGATTTAGTTAAACGCACCAATTTTTATCATTAAAAGTAACTTGCCCCTTTTCAGAAGAACATGCCAGGCTTCTGCATTGGTGTTTGAAGCTTCATAAACATCGACCACGAAGGGACTCGAACCCTCAATCTTCTGATTCGAAGTCAGACGCCTTATCCATTAGGCCACGCGGTCTCAATTTTGGGTGTGTGTGGCAGCGTATCTGGGAAAAAGAAAAAACATAGCATGACAAATTGCAGAAGCGATTCAACTTGTGAAAAAAATTGGAGAAACCTGCCTTTGTCCGAAAGAGGCACCACTTACTGCATACTCTTTCAAGCAGTGACAGCAATTTTAAAAGATGGATTAAGTAACGATGGAAGAAAGGCAAAGCTTTGCAAAACAACATCTTGATTTTCGATTCCCCAGAAATGAGCAGAGCCGAATTTGTCCGCTCAGTCAAATAGAGGAAATCTACTGTTAGAAGGGAATGCAGATGTTTCAATTCTTCAAACTTGACGACAACAACGTGGAAGGACAAGCCAAAACAGAATCCTCCTCTTCCATGAGGTCACTTGGCAGAAAACATGGACACCTTTAGGAGTTAATGCAGATGCTTCATTTTTTTCAAACTTGTGAAACAATTTGTGAGAGAAAACTGCCTTTTGTTAGAAACACACTTTCAGAGCTCTCTCTTTTTGGCATAAGTGGCAATTCCAATGATTTGCATAAGTTGATGAGAGAGAAATAGCATGATTTCCAAAGAATTTTTCTGTTTTCATTTCTCTAACAATGGCTAAAAGCAGTGTTTCCACCAGGTAACTTCTTCAAATATATCCCTCTGTTTCTGATGACTTTTATTTAAAGGTTTGCTTTAAAAGATTTGAAGGAAACTGTCCTTTATCTTATATTTGTAGTAATTTTCCATCATAGCGTTGTTTGATTTAGTTAAACGCACCAATTTTTATCATTAAAAGTAACAAATAAACTTGCCCCTTTTCAGAAGAACATGACAGGCTTCTGCATTGGTGTTTGAAGCTTCATAAACATCGACCACAAAGGGACTCGAACCCTCAATCTTCTGATTCGAAGTCAGACGCCTTATCCATTAGGCCACGCGGTCTCAATTTTGGGTGTGTGTGGCAGCGTATCTGGGAAAAAGAAAAAACATAGCATGACAAATTGCAGAAGCGATTCAACTTGTGAAAAAAATTGGAGAAACCTCCCTTTGTCCGAAAGAGGCACCACTTACTGCACACTCTTTCAAGCAGTGACAGCAATTTTAAAAGATGAATTAAGTAACGATGGAAGAAAGGCAAAGCTTTGCAAAACAACATCTTGATTTTCGATTCCCCAGAAATGAGCAGAGCCGAATTTGTCCGCTCAGTCAAATAGAGGAAATCTACTGTTAGAAGGGAATGCAGATGTTTCAATTCTTCAAACTTGACAACAACGTGGAAGGACAAGCCAAAACAGAATCCTCCTCTTCCATGAGGTCACTTGGCAGAAAACATGGACACCTTTAGGAGTTAATGCAGATGCTTCATTTTTTTCAAACTTGTGAAACAATTTGAGAGAGAAAACTGCCTTTTGTTAGAAACACACTTTCAGAGCTCTCTCTTTTTGGCATAAGTGGCAATTCCAATGATTTGCATAAGTTGATGAGAAAGAAATAGCATGATTTCCAAAGAATTTTTCTGTTTTCATTTCTCTTACAATGGCTAAAAGCAGTGTTTCCACCAGGTAACTTCTTCAAATATATCCCTCTGTTTCTGATGACTTTTATTTAAAGGTTTGCTTTAAAAGATTTGAAGGAAACTGTCCTTTATCTTATATTTGTAGTAATTTTCCATCATAGGGTTGTTTGATTTAGTTAAACGCACCAATTTTTATCATTAAAAGTAACAAAGAAACTTGCCCCTTTTCAGAAGAACATGACAGGCTTCTGCATTGGTGTTTGAAGCTTCATAAACATCGACCACAAAGGGACTCGAACCCTCAATCTTCTGATTCGAAGTCAGACGCCTTATCCATTAGGCCACGCGGTCTCAATTTTGGGTGTGTGTGGCAGCGTATCTGGGAAAAAGAAAAAACATAGCATGACAAATTGCAGAAGCGATTCAACTTGTGAAAAAAATTGGAGAAACCTCCCTTTGTCCGAAAGAGGCACCACTTACTGCACACTCTTTCAAGCAGTGACAGCAATTTTAAAAGATGGATTAAGTAACGATGGAAGAAAGGCAAAGCTTTGCAAAACAACATCTTGATTTTCGATTTCCCAGAAATGAGCAGAGCCGAATTTGTCCGCTCAGTCAAATAGAGGAAATCTACTGTTAGAAGGGAATGCAGATGTTTCAATTCTTCAAACTTGACGACAACAACGTGGAAGGACAAGCCAAAACAGAATCCTCCTCTTCCATGAGGTCACTTGGCAGAAAACATGGACACCTTTAGGAGTTAATGCAGATGCTTCATTTTTTTCAAACTTGTGAAACAATTTGAGAGAGAAAACTGCCTTTTGTTAGAAACACACTTTCAGAGCTCTCTCTTTTTGGCATAAGTGGCAATTCCAATGATTTGCATAAGTTGATGAGAAAGAAATAGCATGATTTCCGAAGAATTTTTCTGTTTTCATTTCTCTAACAATGGCTAAAAGCAGTGTTTCCACCAGGTAACTTCTTCAAATATATCCCTCTGTTTCTGATAACTTTTCTTCAAGGTTTGCTTTAAAAGATTTGAAGGAAACTGTCCTTTATCTTATATTTGTAGTAATTTTATATCATAGGGTTGTTTGATTTAGTTAAACGCACCAATTTTTATCATTAAAAGTAACAAAGAAACTTGCCCCTTTTCAGAAGAACATGCCAGGCTTCTGCATTGGTGTTTGAAGCTTCATAAACATCGACCACGAAGGGACTCGAACTCTCAATCTTCTGATTCAAAATCAGACGCCTTATCCATTAGTCCACGCGGTCTCAATTTTGGGTGTGTGTGGCAGCGTATCTGGGAAAAAGAAAAAACATAGCATGATAAATTGCAGAAGCGATTCAACTTGTGAAAAAAATTGGAGAAACCTCCCTTTGTCCGAAAGAGGCACCACTTACTGCACACTCTTTCAAGCAGTGACAGCAATTTTAAAAGATGGATTAAGTAACGATGGAAGAAAGGCAAAGCTTTGCAAAACAACATCTTGATTTTCGATTCCCCAGAAATGAGCAGAGCCGAATTTGTCCGCTCAGTCAAATAGAGGAAATCTACTGTTAGAAGGGAATGCAGATGTTTCAATTCTTCAAACTTGACGACAACAACGTGGAAGGACAAGCCAAAACAGAATCCTCCTCTTCCATGAGGTCACTTGGCAGAAAACATGGACACCTTTAGGAGTTAATGCAGATGCTTCATTTTTTCAAACTTGTGAAACAATTTGAGAGAGAAAACTGCCTTTTGTTAGAAACACACTTTCAGAGCTCTCTCTTTTTGGCATAAGTAGCAATTCCAATGATTTGCCCCTTTTCAGAAGAACATGACAGGCTTCTGCATTGATGTTTGAAGCTTCATAAACATCGACCACGAAGGGACTCGAACCCTCAATCTTCTGATTCGAAGTCAGACGCCTTATCCATTAGGCCACACGGTCTCAATTTTGGGTGTGATGTGGCAGCGTATCTGGGAAAAAGAAAAAACATAGCATGACAAATTGCAGAAGCGATTCAACTTGTGAAAAAAATTGGAGAAACCTCCTTTTGTCCGAAAGAGGCACCACTTACTGCACACTCTTTCACGCAGTGACAGCAATTTTAAAAGATGGATTAAGTAACGATGGAAGAAAGGCAAAGCTTTGCAAAACAACATCTTGATTTTCGATTCCCCAGAAATGAGCAGAGCCGAATTTGTCCACTCAGTCAAATAGAGGAAATCTACTGTTAGAAGGGAATGCAGATGTTTCAATTCTTCAAACTTGACGACAACGTGGAAGGACAAGCCAAAACAGAATCCTCCTCTTCCATGAGGTCACTTGGCAGAAAACATGGACACCTTTAGGAGTTAATGCAGATGCTTCATTTTTTTCAAACTTGTGAAACAATTTGAGATTGAAAACTGCCATTTGTTAGAAACACACTTTCAGAGCTCTCTCTTTTTGGCATACGTGGCAATTCCAATGATTTGCATAAGTTGATGAGAAAGAAATAGCATGATTTCCAAAGAATTTTTCTGTTTTCATTTCTCTAACAATGGCTAAAAGCAGTGTTTCCACCAGGTAACTTCTTCCAATATATCCCTCTTTTTCTGATGACTTTTATTTAAAGGTTTGCTTTAAAAGATTTGAAGGAAACTGTCCTTTATCTTATATTTGTAGTAATTTTATATCATAGGGTTGTTTGATTTAGTTAAACGCACCAATTTTTATCATTAAAAGTAACAAATAAACTTGCCCCTTTTCAGAAGAACATGCCAGGCTTCTGCATTGGTGTTTGAAGCTTCATAAACATCGACCACGAAGGGACTCGAACCCTCAATCTTCTGATTCGAAGTCAGACGCCTTATCCATTAGGCCACGCGGTCTCAATTTTGGGTGTATGTGGCAGCGTATCTGGGAAAAAGAAAAAACATAGCATGACAAATTGCAGAAGCGATTCAACTTGTGAAAAAAATTGGAGAAACCTCCCTTTGTCCGAAAGAGGCACCACTTACTGCACACTCTTTCAAGCAGTGACAGCAATTTTAAAAGATGGATTAAGTAACGATGGAAGAAAGGCAAAGCTTTGCAAAACAACATCTTGATTTTCGATTCCCCAGAAATGAGCAGAGCCGAATTTGTCCGCTCAGTCAAATAGAGGAAATCTACTGTTAGAAGGGAATGCAGATGTTTCAATTCTTCAAACTTGACGACAACAACGTGGAAGGACAAGCCAAAACAGAATCCTCCTCTTCCATGAGTTCACTTGGCAGAAAACATGGACACCTTTAGGAGTTAATGCAGATGCTTCATTTTTTTCAAACTTGTGAAACAATTTGTGAGAGAAAACTGCCTTTTGTTAGAAACACACTTTCAGAGCTCTCTCTTTTTGGCATAAGTGGCAATTCCAATGATTTGCATAAGTTGATGAGAAGGAAATAGCATGATTTCCAAAGAATTTTTCTGTTTTCATTTCTCTAACAATGGCTAAAAGCAGTGTTTCCACCAGTTAACTTCTTCAAATATATCCCTCTGTTTCTGATGACTTTTATTTAAAGGTTTGCTTTAAAAGATTTGAAGGAAACTGTCCTTTATCTTATATTTGTAGTAATTTTCCATCATAGGGTTGTTTGATTTAGTTAAACGCACCATTTTTTATCATTAAAAGTAACAAATAAACTTGCCCCTTTTCAGAAGAACATGACAGGCTTCTGCATTGGTGTTTGAAGCTTCATAAACATCGACCACGAAGGGACTCGAACCCTCAATCTTCTGATTCGAAGTCAGACGCCTTATCCATTAGGCCACGCGGTCTCAATTTTGGGTGTGTGTGGCAGCGTATCTGGGAAAAAGAAAAAACATAGCATGACAAATTGCAGAAGCGATTCAACTTGTGAAAAAAATTGGAGAAACCTCCCTTTGTCCGAAAGAGGCACCACTTACTGCACACTCTTTCAAGCAGTGACAGCAATTTTAAAAGATGGATTAAGTAACGATGGAAGAAAGGCAAAGCTTTGCAAAACAACATCTTGATTTTCGATTCCCCAGAAATGAGCAGAGCCGAATTTGTCCGCTCAGTCAAATAGAGGAAATCTACTGTTAGAAGGGAATGCAGATGTTTAAATTCTTCAAACTTGACGACAACAACGTGGAAGGACAAGCCAAAACAGAATCCTCCTCTTCCATGAGGTCACTTGGCAGAAAACATGGACACCTTTAGGAGTTAATGCAGATGCTTCATTTTTTTCAAATTTGTGAAACAATTTGAGAGAGAAAACTGCCTTTTGTTAGAAACACACTTTCAGAGCTCTCTCTTTTTGGCATAAGTGGCAATTCCAATGATTTGCATAAGTTGATGAGAAAGAAATAGCATGATTTCCAAAGAATTTTTCTGTTTTCATTTCTCTAACAATGGCTAAAAGCAGTGTTTCCACCAGGTAACTTCTTCAAATATATCCCTCTGTTTCTGATGACTTTTATTTAAAGGTTTGCTTTAAAAGATTTGAAGGAAACTGTCCTTTATCTTATATTTGTAGTAATTTTCCATCATAGGGTTGTTTGATTTAGTTAAACGCACCAATTTTTATCATTAAAAGTAACAAATAAACTTGCCCCTTTTCAGAAGAACATGACAGGCTTCTTCATTGGTGTTTGAAGCTTCATAAACATCGACCACGAAGGGACTCGAACCCTCAATCTTCCGATTCAAAGTCAGACGCCTTATCCATTAGGCCACGCGGTCTCAATTTTGGGTGTGTGTGGCAGCGTATCTGGGAAAAAGAAAAAACATAGCATGACAAATTGCAGAAGCGATTCAACTTGTGAAAAAAATTGGAGAAACCTCCCTTTGTCCGAAAGAGGCACCACTTACTGCACACTCTTTCAAGCAGTGACAGCAATTTTAAAAGATGGATTAAGTAACGATGGAAGAAAGGCAAAGCTTTGCAAAACAACATCTTGATTTTCGATTCCCCAGAAATGAGCAGAGCCGAATTTGTCCGCTAAGTCAAATAGAGGAAATCTACTGTTAGAAGGGAATGCAGATGTTTCAATTCTTCAAACTTGACGACAACAACGTGGAAGGACAAGCCAAAACAGAATCCTCCTCTTCCATGAGGTCACTTGGCAGAAAACATGGACACCTTTAGGAGTTAATGCAGATGCTTCATTTTTTTCAAACTTGTGAAACAATTTGAGAGAGAAAACTGCCTTTTGTTAGAAACACACTTTCAGAGCTCTCTCTTTTTGGCATAAGTGGCAATTCCAATGATTTGCATAAGTTGATGAGAAAGAAATAGCATGATTTCCAAAGAATTTTTCTGTTTTCATTTCTCTAACAATGGCTAAAAGCAGTGTTTCCACCAGGTAACTTCTTCAAATATATCCCTCTGTTTCTGATGACTTTTATTTAAAGGTTTGCTTTAAAAGATTTGAAGGAAACTGTCCTTTATCTTATATTTGTAGTAATTTTCCATCATAGGGTTGTTTGATTTAGTTAAACGCACCAATTTTTATCATTAAAAGTAACAAATAAACTTGCCCCTTTTCAGAAGAACATGACAGGCTTCTGCATTGGTGTTTGAAGCTTCATAAACATCGACCACAAAGGGACTCGAACCCTCAATCTTCTGATTCAAAGTCAGACGCCTTATCCATTAGGCCACGCGGTCTCAATTTTGGGTGTGTGTGGCAGCGTATCTGGGAAAAAGAAAAAACATAGCATGAAAAATTGCAGAAGCGATTCAACTTGTGAAAAAAATTGGAGAAACCTCCCTTTGTCCGAAAGAGGCACCACTTACTGCACACTCTTTCAAGCAGTGACAGCAATTTTAAAAGATGAATTAAGTAACGATGGAAGAAAGGCAAAGCTTTGCAAAACAACATCTTGATTTTCGATTCCCCAGAAATGAGCAGAGCCGAATTTGTCCGCTCAGTCAAATAGAGGAAATCTACTGTTAGAAGGGAATGCAGATGTTTCAATTCTTCAAACTTGACGACAACAACGTGGAAGGACAAGCCAAAACAGAATCCTCCTCTTCCATGAGGTCACTTGGCAGAAAACATGGACACCTTTAGGAGTTAATGCAGATGCTTCATTTTTTCAAACTTGTGAAACAATTTGAGAGAGAAAACTGCCTTTTGTTAGAAACACACTTTCAGAGCTCTCTCTTTTTGGCATAAGTGGCAATTCCAATGATTTGCATAAGTTGATGAGAAAGAAATAGCATGATTTCCGAAGAATTTTTCTGTTTTCATTTCTCTAACAATGGCTAAAAGCAGTGTTTCCACCAGGTAACTTCTTCAAATATATCCCTCTGTTTCTGATAACTTTTCTTCAAGGTTTGCTTTAAAAGATTTGAAGGAAACTGTCCTTTATCTTATATTTGTAGTAATTTTATATCATAGGGTTGTTTGATTTAGTTAAACGCACCAATTTTTATCATTAAAAGTAACAAAGAAACTTGCCCCTTTTCAGAAGAACATGACAGGCTTCTTCATTGGTGTTTGAAGCTTCATAAACATCGACCACGAAGGGACTCGAACTCTTAATCTTCTGATTCAAAGTCAGACGCCTTATCCATTAGGCCACGCGGTCTCAATTTTGGGTGTGTGGCAGCGTATCTGGGAAAATGAAAAAACATAGCATGACAAATTGCAGAAGCGATTCAACTTGTGAAAAAAATTGGAGAAACCTCCCTTTGTCCGAAAGAGGCACCACTTACTGCACACTCTTTCAAGCAGTGACAGCAATTTTAAAAGATGGATTAAGTAACGATGGAAGAAAGGCAAAGCTTTGCAAAACAACATCTTGATTTTCGATTCCCCAGAAATGAGCAGAGCCGAATTTGTCCGCTCAGTCAAATAGAGGAAATCTACTGTTAGAAGGGAATGCAGATGTTTCAATTCTTCAAACTTGACGACAACAACGTGGAAGGACAAGCCAAAACAGAATCCTCCTCTTCCATGAGGTCACTTGGCAGAAAACATGGACACCTTTAGGAGTTAATGCAGATGCTTCATTTTTTCAAACTTGTGAAACAATTTGAGAGAGAAAACTGCCTTTTGTTAGAAACACACTTTCAGAGCTCTCTCTTTTTGGCATAAGTGGCAATTCCAATGATTTGCATAAGTTGATGAGAAAGAAATAGCATGATTTCCAAAGAATTTTTCTGTTTTCATTTCTCTAACAATGGCTAAAAGCAGTGTTTCCACCAGGTAACTTCTTCAAATATATCCCTCTGTTTCTGATGACTTTTATTTAAAGGTTTGCTTTAAAAGGAAACTGTCCTTTATCTTATATTTGTAGTAATTTTCCATCATAGGGTTGTTTGATTTAGTTAAACGCACCAATTTTTATCATTAAAAGTAACAAATAAACTTGCCCCTTTTCAGAAGAACATGACAGGCTTCTGCATTGATGTTTGAAGCTTCATTAACATCGACCACGAAGGGACTCGAACCCTCAATCTTCTGATTCGAAGTCAGACGCCTTATCCATTAGGCATCATGGTCTCAATTTTGGGTGTGATGTGGCAGCGTATCTGGGAAAAAGAAAAAACATAGCATGACAAATTGCAGAAGCGATTCAACTTGTGAAAAAAATTGGAGAAACCTCCTTTTGTCCGAAAGAGGCACCACTTACTGCACACTCTTTCACGCAGTGACAGCAATTTTAAAAGATGGATTAAGTAACGATGGAAGAAAGGCAAAGCTTTGCAAAACAACATCTTGATTTTCGATTCCCCAGAAATGAGCAGAGCCGAATTTGTCCACTCAGTCAAATAGAGGAAATCTACTGTTAGAAGGGAATGCAGATGTTTCAATTCTTCAAACTTGACGACAACGTGGAAGGACAAGCCAAAACAGAATCCTCCTCTTCCATGAGGTCACTTGGCAGAAAACATGGACACCTTTAGGAGTTAATGCAGATGCTTCATTTTTTTCAAACTTGTGAAACAATTTGAGAGAGAAAACTGCCTTTTGTTAGAAACACACTTTCAGAGCTCTCTCTTTTTGGCATAAGTGGCAATTCCAATGATTTGCATAAGTTGATGAGAAAGAAATAGCATGATTTCCAAAGAATTTTTCTGTTTTCATTTCTCTAACAATGGCTAAAAGCAGTGTTTCCACCAGGTAACTTCTTCCAATATATCCCTCTGTTTCTGATGACTTTTATTTAAAGGTTTGCTTTAAAAGATTTGAAGAAAACTGTCCTTTATCTTATTGTAGCGAAAGCCACTTCGCCACTGTGTTTTGGAGGGGGCTGCTTGCCCGCCTCTTACCGTGTGACTACGGTCCCTGGGCGATTTGGCCCTTTATGCACGGTATTTGGGCATACTGTGTTTTATCGTGCGGCTACTGGCCCTTTAAGCACAGTGAATGGACTTTTATTGTACTGTGCTGGCCTTTTAAAAACAGTGTATGGACATACTGAAACTTTTTGGACACTTCCTCTTCCCCTCCCCCGGATCCATTGTTCTCCAGCAGGGTGTTGTCCCAGGGACAAGGAAAAGCCATGCTTGCAAGTGAAAACAAAGGACTTCGACCTAACCGTTAAACCCCTGAACCTATTCAAGTGAATTTTGGATATGTTTGTCCCCAAGTTATACTGGTTAAAATAATATAAGTTTTATGTATGTACGATGTTAACTCACAAAGTTATAAAAATGTATAAAAAGTGTAACTTTTCAGCTTGGAGATAATTGAGTAGATACAGTAATTGACTCAATTATCTCCTAAGCAGAGGGGAGGAATATGCTGGGTGTGTTTCTATTGTCCCATTGTGTCTGATTGGCTGCTGTACTTGCATTGTATGTGTTGTAATGTGTCTATTGGTTGTTCTGCAAAACCCTGTGAGCAGTACTAGGTTTTGTGGATTGTGAATAAAAAGGGCTGCAAGCTAGCAGCCAGAGAGTTCCTGTTTTACCCTCAAAGTGATGTGTCGTCTCATTATTGGGGGGAAGGATTTATGGCATGCTGTTCCAGTTGACTGCTAGGAGTACAAGCCTATTCGTATGGTTCCTATTCAATGGTCTACAGCATTCATATGCTTGGGAGAATTTAAAGGTTTCTCGGATTCGGTGATTGTGGTGTCTGCCAGAGTGCTTGGAGTCCTCAGGAAGCGCTAGGAGCATCCATTAACGGACGTACCCAGTCGGGGTACACGGAGCTCCGTTACATTTGGAGTCCTCAGGAAGCGCTAGGAGCATCCATTAACGGAGGTACCAAGTCGGGGTGCCAGGTGATCCGTTACACTTATATTTGTAGTAATTTTATATCATAGGGTTGTTTGATTTAGTTAAACGCACCAATTTTTATCATTAAAAGTAACAAAGAAACTTGCCCCTTTTCAGAAGAACATGCCAGGCTTCTGCATTGGTGTTTGAAGCTTCATAGACATCGACCACGAAGGGACTCGAACCCTCAATCTTCTGATTCGAAGTCAGACGCCGTATCCATTAGGCCACACGGTCTCAATTTTGAGTGTGTGTGGCAGCGTATCTGGGAAAAAGAAAAAACATAGCATGACAAATTGCAGAAGCGATTCAACTTGTGAAAAAAATTGGAGAAACCTCCCTTTGTCCGAAAGAGGCACCACTTACTGCACACTCTTTCAAGCAGTGACAGCAATTTTGAAAGATGGATTAAGTAACGATGGAAGAAAGGCAAAGCTTTGCAAAACAACATCTTGATTTTCGATTCCCCAGAAATGAGCAGAGCCGAATTTGTCCGCTCAGTCAAATAGAGGAAATCTACTGTTAGAAGGGAATGCAGATGTTTCAATTCTTCAAACTTGACGACAACAACGTGGAAGGACAAGCCAAAACAGAATCCTCCTCTTCCATGAGGTCACTTGGCAGAAAACATGGACACCTTTAGGAGTTAATGCAGATGCTTCATTTTTTTCAAACTTGTGAAACAATTTGAGAGAGAAAACTGCCTTTTGTTAGAAACACACTTTCAGAGCTCTCTCTTTTTGGCATAAGTGGCAATTCCAATGATTTGCATAAGTTGATGAGAAAGAAATAGCATGATTTCCAAAGAATTTTTCTGTTTTCATTTCTCTAACAATGGCTAAAAGCAGTGTTTCCACCAGGTAACTTCTTCAAATATATCCCTCTGTTTCTGATGACTTTTATTTAAAGGTTTGCTTTAAAAGATTTGAAGGAAACTGTCCTTTATCTTATATTTGTAGTAATTTTCCATCATAGGGTTGTTTGATTTAGTTAAACGCACCAATTTTTATCATTAAAAGTAACAAATAAACTTGCCCCTTTTCAGAAGAACATGACAGGCTTCTTCATTGGTGTTTGAAGCTTCATAAACATCGACCACGAAGGGACTCGAACCCTCAATCTTCTGATTCGAAGTCAGACGCCTTATCCATTAGGCCACGCGGTCTCAATTTTGGGTGTGATGTGGCAGCGTATCTGGGAAAAAGAAAAAACATAGCATGACAAATTGCAGAAGCGATTCAACTTGTGAAAAAAATTGCAGAAACCTGCCTTTGTCCGAAAGAGGCACCACTTACTGCACACTCTTTCAAGCAGTGACAGCAATTTTAAAAGATGGATTAAGTAACGATGGAAGAAAGGCAAAGCTTTGCAAAACAACATCTTGATTTTCGATTCCCCAGAAATGAGCAGAGTTGAATTTGTCCCCTCAGTCAAATAGAGGAAATCTACTGTTAGAAGGGAATGCAGATGTTTCAATTCTTCAAACTTGACAACAACGTGGAAGGACAAGCCAAAACAGAATCCTCCTCTTCCATGAGGTCACTTGGCAGAAAACATGGACACCTTTAGGAGTTAATGCAGATGCTTCATTTTTTTCAAACTTGTGAAACAATTTGAGAGAGAAAACTGCCTTTTGTTAGAAACACACTTTCAGAGCTCTCTCTTTTTGGCATAAGTGGCAATTCCAATGATTTGCATAAGTTGATGAGAAAGAAATAGCATGATTTCCAAAGAATTTTTCTGTTTTCATTTCTCTAACAATGGCTAAAAGCAGTGTTTCCACCAGGTAACTTCTTCAAATATATCCCTCTGTTTCTGATGACTTTTATTTAAAGGTTTGCTTTAAAAGATTTGAAGGAAACTGTCCTTTATCTTATATTTGTAGTAATTTTCCATCATAGGGTTGTTTGATTTAGTTAAACGCACCAATTTTTATCATTAAAAGTAACAAATAAACTTGCCCCTTTTCAGAAGAACATGACAGGCTTCTGCATTGGTGTTTGAAGCTTCATAAACATCGACCACGAAGGGACTCGAGCTCTCAATCTTCTGATTCAAAGTCAGACGCCTTATCCATTAGGCCACGCGGTCTCAATTTTGGGTGTGTGTGGCAGCGTATCTGGGAAAAAGAAAAAACATAGCATGACAAATTGCAGAAGCGATTCAACTTGTGAAAAAAATTGGAGAAACCTCCCTTTGTCCGAAAGAGGCACCACTTACTGCACACTCTTTCAAGCAGTGACAGCAATTTTAAAAGATGGATTAAGTAACGATGGAAGAAAGGCAAAGCTTTGCAAAACAACATCTTGATTTTCGATTCCCCAGAAATGAGCAGAGCCGAATTTGTCCGCTAAGTCCAATAGAGGAAATCTACTGTTAGAAGGGAATGCAGATGTTTCAATTCTTCAAACTTGACGACAACAACGTGGAAGGACAAGCCAAAACAGAATCCTCCTCTTCCATGAGGTCACTTGGCAGAAAACATGGACACCTTTAGGAGTTAATGCAGATGCTTCATTTTTTTCAAACTTGTGAAACAATTTGAGAGAGAAAACTGCCTTTTGTTAGAAACACACTTTCAGAGCTCTCTCTTTTTGGCATAAGTGGCAATTCAAATGATTTGCATAAGTTGATGAGAAAGAAATAGCATGATTTCCAAAGAATTTTTCTGTTTTCATTTCTCTAACAATGGCTAAAAGCAGTGTTTCCACCAGGTAACTTCTTCAAATATATCCCTCTGTTTCTGATGACTTGTATTTAAAGGTTTGCTTTAAAAGATTTGAAGGAAACTGTCCTTTATCTTATATTTGTAGTAATTTTCCATCATAGGGTTGTTTGATTTAGTTAAACGCACCAATTTTTATCATTAAAAGTAACAAATAAACTTGCCCCTTTTCAGAAGAACATGACAGGCTTCTTCATTGGTGTTTGAAGCTTCATAAACATCGACCACGAAGGGACTCGAACCCTCAATCTTCTGATTCGAAGTCAGACGCCTTATCCATTAGGCCACGCGGTCTCAATTTTGGTTGTGATGTGGCAGCGTATCTGGGAAAAAGAAAAAACATAGCATGACAAATTGCAGAAGCGATTCAACTTGTGAAAAAAATTGGAGAAACCTGCCTTTGTCCGAAAGAGGCACCACTTACTGCACACTCTTTCAAGCAGTGACAGCAATTTTAAAAGATGGATTAAGTAACGATGGAAGAAAGGCAAAGCTTTGCAAAACAACATCTTGATTTTCGATTCCCCAGAAATGAGCAGAGCCGAATTTGTCCCCTCAGTCAAATAGAGGAAATCTACTGTTAGAAGGGAATGCAGATGTTTCAATTCTTCAAACTTGACGACAACAACGTGGAAGGACAAGCCAAAACAGAATCCTCCTCTTCCATGAGGTCATTTGGCAGAAAACATGGACACCTTTAGGAGTTAATGCAGATGCTTCATTTTTTTCAAACTTGTGAAACAATTTGAGAGAGAAAACTGCCTTTTGTTAGAAACACACTTTCAGAGCTCTCTCTTTTTGGCATAAGTGGCAATTCCAATGATTTGCATAAGTTGATGAGAAAGAAATAGCATGATTTCCAAAGAATTTTTCTGTTTTCATTTCTCTAACAATGGCTAAAAGCAGTGTTTCCACCAGGTAACTTCTTCAAATATATCCCTCTGTTTCTGATGACTTTTATTTAAAGGTTTGCTTTAAAAGATTTGAAGGAAACTGTCCTTTATCTTATATTTGTAGTAATTTTCCATCATAGGGTTGTTTGATTTAGTTAAACGCACCAATTTTTATCATTAAAAGTAACAAATAAACTTGCCCCTTTTCAGAAGAACATGACAGGCTTCTGCATTGGTGTTTGAAGCTTCATAAACATCGACCACGAAGGGACTCGAGCTCTCAATCTTCTGATTCAAAGTCAGACGCCTTATCCATTAGGCCACGCGGTCTCAATTTTGGGTGTGTGTGGCAGCGTATCTGGGAAAAAGAAAAAACATACATGACAAATTGCAGAAGCGATTCAACTTGTGAAAAAAATTGGAGAAACCTGCCTTTGTCCGAAAGAGGCACCACTTACTGCACACTCTTTCAAGCAGTGACAGCAATTTTAAAAGATGGATTAAGTAACGATGGAAGAAAGGCAAAGCTTTGCAAAACAACATCTTGATTTTCGATTCCCCAGAAATGAGCAGAGCCGAATTTGTCCCCTCAGTCAAATAGAGGAAATCTACTGTTAGAAGGGAATGCAGATGTTTCAATTCTTCAAACTTGACGACAACAACGTGGAAGGACAAGCCAAAACAGAATCCTCCTCTTCCATGAGGTCACTTGGCAGAAAACATGGACACCTTTAGGAGTTAATGCAGATGCTTCATTTTTTTCAAACTTGTGAAACAATTTGAGAGAGAAAACTGCCTTTTGTTAGAAACACACTTTCAGAGCTCTCTCTTTTTGGCATAAGTGGCAATTCCAATGATTTGCATAAGTTGATGAGAAAGAAATAGCATGATTTCCAAAGAATTTTTCTGTTTTCATTTCTCTAACAATGGCTAAAAGCAGTGTTTCCACCAGGTAACTTCTTCAAATATATCCCTCTGTTTCTGATGACTTTTATTTAAAGGTTTGCTTTAAAAGATTTGAAGGAAACTGTCCTTTATCCTATATTTGTAGTAATTTTCCATCATAGGGTTGTTTGATTTAGTTAAACGCACCAATTTTTATCATTAAAAGTAACAAATAAACTTGCCCCTTTTCAGAAGAACATGACAGGCTTCTTCATTGGTGTTTGAAGCTTCATAAACATCGACCACGAAGGGACTCGAACCCTCAATCTTCTGATTCGAAGTCAGACGCCTTATCCATTAGGCCACGCGGTCTCAATTTTGGGTGTGATGTGGCAGCGTATCTGGGAAAAAGAAAAAACATAGCATGACAAATTGCAGAAGCGATTCAACTTGTGAAAAAAATTGGAGAAACCTGCCTTTGTCCGAAAGAGGCACCACTTACTGCACACTCTTTCAAGCAGTGACAGCAATTTTAAAAGATGGATTAAGTAACGATGGAAGAAAGGCAAAGCTTTGCAAAACAACATCTTGATTTTCGATTCCCCAGAAATGAGCAGAGCCGAATTTGTCCCCTCAGTCAAATAGAGGAAATCTACTGTTAGAAGGGAATGCAGATGTTTCAATTCTTCAAACTTGACGACAACAACGTGGAAGGACAAGCCAAAACAGAATCCTCCTCTTCCATGAGGTCACTTGGCAGAAAACATGGACACCTTTAGGAGTTAATGCAGATGCTTCATTTTTTTCAAACTTGTGAAACAATTTGAGAGAGAAAACTGCCTTTTGTTAGAAACACACTTTCAGAGCTCTCTCTTTTTGGCATAAGTGGCAATTCCAATGATTTGCATAAGTTGATGAGAAAGAAATAGCATGATTTCCAAAGAATTTTTCTGTTTTCATTTCTCTAACAATGGCTAAAAGCAGTGTTTCCACCAGGTAACTTCTTCAAATATATCCCTCTGTTTCTGATGACTTTTATTTAAAGGTTTGCTTTAAAAGATTTGAAGGAAACTGTCCTTTATCTTATATTTGTAGTAATTTTCCATCATAGGGTTGTTTGATTTAGTTAAACGCACCAATTTTTATCATTAAAAGTAACAAATAAACTTGCCCCTTTTCAGAAGAACATGACAGGCTTCTGCATTGGTGTTTGAAGCTTCATAAACATCGACCACGAAGGGACTCGAGCTCTCAATCTTCTGATTCAAAGTCAGACGCATTATCCATTAGGCCACGCGGTCTCAATTTTGGGTGTGTGTGGCAGCGTATCTGGGAAAAAGAAAAAACATAGCATGACAAATTGCAGAAGCGATTCAACTTGTGAAAAAAATTGGAGAAACCTGCCTTTGTCCGAAAGAGGCACCACTTACTGCACACTCTTTCAAGCAGTGACAGCAATTTTAAAAGATGGATTAAGTAACGATGGAAGAAAGGCAAAGCTTTGCAAAACAACATCTTGATTTTCGATTCCCCAGAAATGAGCAGAGCCGAATTTGTCCCCTCAGTCAAATAGAGGAAATCTACTGTTAGAAGGGAATGCAGATGTTTCAATTCTTCAAACTTGACGACAACAACGTGGAAGGACAAGCCAAAACAGAATCCTCCTCTTCCATGAGGTCACTTGGCAGAAAACATGGACACCTTTAGGAGTTAATGCAGATGCTTCATTTTTTTCAAACTTGTGAAACTATTTGAGAGAGAAAACTGCCTTTTGTTAGAAACACACTTTCAGAGCTCTCTCTTTTTGGCATAAGTGGCAATTCCAATGATTTGCATAAGTTGATGAGAAAGAAATAGCATGATTTCCAAAGAATTTTTCTGTTTTCATTTCTCTAACAATGGCTAAAAGCAGTGTTTCCACCAGGTAACTTCTTCAAATATATCCCTCTGTTTCTGATGACTTTTATTTAAAGGTTTGCTTTAAAAGATTTGAAGGAAACTGTCCTTTATCCTATATTTGTAGTAATTTTCCATCATAGGGTTGTTTGATTTAGTTAAACGCACCAATTTTTATCATTAAAAGTAACAAATAAACTTGCCCCTTTTCAGAAGAACATGACAGGCTTCTTCATTGGTGTTTGAAGCTTCATAAACATCGACCACGAAGGGACTCGAACCCTCAATCTTCTGATTCGAAGTCAGACGCCTTATCCATTAGGCCACGCGGTCTCAATTTTGGGTGTGATGTGGCAGCGTATCTGGGAAAAAGAAAAAACATAGCATGACAAATTGCAGAAGCGATTCAACTTGTGAAAAAAATTGGAGAAACCTGCCTTTGTCCGAAAGAGGCACCACTTACTGCACACTCTTTCAAGCAGTGACAGCAATTTTAAAAGATGGATTAAGTAACGATGGAAGAAAGGCAAAGCTTTGCAAAACAACATCTTGATTTTCGATTCCCCAGAAATGAGCAGAGTTGAATTTGTCCCCTCAGTCAAATAGAGGAAATCTACTGTTAGAAGGGAATGCAGATGTTTCAATTCTTCAAACTTGACAACAACGTGGAAGGACAAGCCAAAACAGAATCCTCCTCTTCCATGAGGTCACTTGGCAGAAAACATGGACACCTTTAGGAGTTAATGCAGATGCTTCATTTTTTTCAAACTTGTGAAACAATTTGAGAGAGAAAACTGCCTTTTGTTAGAAACACACTTTCAGAGCTCTCTCTTTTTGGCATAAGTGGCAATTCCAATGATTTGCATAAGTTGATGAGAAAGAAATAGCATGATTTCCAAAGAATTTTTCTGTTTTCATTTCTCTAACAATGGCTAAAAGCAGTGTTTCCACCAGGTAACTTCTTCCAATATATCCCTCTGTTTCTGATGACTTTTATTTAAAGGTTTGCTTTAAAAGATTTGAAGGAAACTGTCCTTTATCTTATATTTGTAGTAATTTTATATCATAGGGTTGTTTGATTTAGTTAAACGCACCAATTTTTATCATTAAAAGTAACAAAGAAACTTGCCCCTTTTCAGAAGAACATGACATGCCAGGCTTCTGCATTGGTGTTTGAAGCTTCATAAACATCGACCACGAAGGGACTCGAACACTCAATCTTCTGATTCGAAGTCAGACGCCTTATCCATTAGGCCACGCAGTCTCAATTTTGAGTGCGTGTGGCAGCGTATCTGGGAAAAAGAAAAAACATAGCATGACAAATTGCAGAAGCGATTCAACTTGTGAAAAAAATTGGAGAAACCTCCCTTTGTCCGAAAGAGGCACCACTTACTGCACACTCTTTCAAGCAGTGACAGCAATTTTGAAAGATGGATTAAGTAACGATGGAAGAAAGGCAAAGCTTTGCAAAACAACATCTTGATTTTCGATTCCCCAGAAATGAGCAGAGCCGAATTTGTCCGCTCAGTCAAATAGAGGAAATCTACTGTTAGAAGGGAATGCAGATGTTTCAATTCTTCAAACTTGACGACAACAACGTGGAAGGACAAGCCAAAACAGAATCCTCCTCTTCCATGAGGTCACTTGGCAGAAAACATGGACACCTTTAGGAGTTAATGCAGATGCTTCATTTTTTTCAAACTTGTGAAACAATTTGAGAGAGAAAACTGCCTTTTGTTAGAAACACACTTTCAGAGCTCTCTCTTTTTGGCATAAGTGGCAATTCCAATGATTTGCATAAGTTGATGAGAAAGAAATAGCATGATTTCCAAAGAATTTTTCTGTTTTCATTTCTCTAACAATGGCTAAAAGCAGTGTTTCCACCAGGTAACTTCTTCAAATATATCCCTCTGTTTCTGATGACTTTTATTTAAAGGTTTGCTTTAAAAGATTTGAAGGAAACTGTCCTTTATCTTATATTTGTAGTAATTTTCCATCATAGGGTTGTTTGATTTAGTTAAACGCACCAATTTTTATCATTAAAAGTAACAAATAAACTTGCCCCTTTTCAGAAGAACATGACAGGCTTCTTCATTGGTGTTTGAAGCTTCATAAACATCGACCACGAAGGGACTCGAACTCTCAATCTTCTGATTCAAAGTCAGACGCCTTATCCATTAGGCCACGCGGTCTCAATTTTGGGTGTGTGTGGCAGCGTATCTGGGAAAAAGAAAAAACATAGCATGACAAATTGCAGAAGCGATTCAACTTGTGAAAAAAATTGGAGAAACCTCCCTTTGTCCGAAAGAGGCACCACTTTCTGCACACTCTTTCAAGCAGTGACAGCAATTTTGAAAGATGGATTAAGTAACGATGGAAGAAAGGCAAAGCTTTGCAAAACAACATCTTGATTTTCGATTCCCCAGAAATGAGCAGAGCCGAATTTGTCCGCTCAGTCAAATAGAGGAAATCTACTGTTAGAAGGGAATGCAGATGTTTCAATTCTTCAAACTTGACGACAACAACGTGGAAGGACAAGCCAAAACAGAATCCTCCTCTTCCATGAGGTCACTTGGCAGAAAACATGGACACCTTTAGGAGTTAATGCAGATGCTTCATTTTTTTCAAACTTGTGAAACAATTTGAGAGAGAAAACTGCCTTTTGTTAGAAACACACTTTCAGAGCTCTCTCTTTTTGGCATAAGTGGCAATTCCAATGATTTGCATAAGTTGATGAGAAAGAAATAGCATGATTTCCAAAGAATTTTTCTGTTTTCATTTCTCTAACAATGGCTAAAAGCAGTGTTTCCACCAGGTAACTTCTTCCAATATATCCCTCTGTTTCTGATGACTTTTATTTAAAGGTTTGCTTTAAAAGATTTGAAGGAAACTGTCCTTTATCTTATATTTGTAGTAATTTTATATCATAGGGTTGTTTGATTTAGTTAAACGCACCAATTTTTATCATTAAAAGTAACAAAGAAACTTGCCCCTTTTCAGAAGAACATGACATGCCAGGCTTCTGCATTGGTGTTTGAAGCTTCATAAACATCGACCACGAAGGGACTCGAACCCTCAATCTTCTGATTCGAAGTCAGACGCCTTATCCATTAGGCCACGCGGTCTCAATTTTGTGTGTGTGTGGCAGTGTATCTGGGAAAAAGAAAAAACATAGCATGACAAATTGCAGAAGCGATTCAACTTGTGAAAAAAATTGGAGAAACCTCCCTTTGTCCGAAAGAGGCACCACTTACTGCACACTCTTTCAAGCAGTGACAGCAATTGTGAAAGATGGATTAAGTAACGATGGAAGAAAGGCAAAGCTTTGCAAAACAACATCTTGATTTTCGATTCCCCAGAAATGAGCAGAGCCGAATTTGTCCGCTCAGTCAAATAGAGGAAATCTACTGTTAGAAGGGAATGCAGATGTTTCAATTCTTCAAACTTGACGACAACAACGTGGAAGGACAAGCCAAAACAGAATCCTCCTCTTCCATGAGGTCACTTGGCAGAAAACATGGACACCTTTAGGAGTTAATGCAGATGCTTCATTTTTTTCAAACTTGTGAAACAATTTGAGAGAGAAAACTGCCTTTTGTTAGAAACACACTTTCAGAGCTCTCTCTTTTTGGCATAAGTGGCAATTCCAATGATTTGCATAAGTTGATGAGAAAGAAATAGCATGATTTCCAAAGAATTTTTCTGTTTTCATTTCTCTAACAATGGCTAAAAGCAGTGTTTCCACCAGGTAACTTCTTCAAATATATCCCTCTGTTTCTGATGACTTTTATTTAAAGGTTTGCTTTAAAAGATTTGAAGGAAACTGTCCTTTATCCTATATTTGTAGTAATTTTCCATCATAGGGTTGTTTGATTTAGTTAAACGCACCAATTTTTATCATTAAAAGTAACAAATAAACTTGCCCCTTTTCAGAAGAACATGACAGGCTTCTTCATTGGTGTTTGAAGCTTCATAAACATTGACCACGAAGGGACTCGAACTCTCAATCTTCTGATTCAAAGTCAGACGCCTTATCCATTAGGCCACGCGGTCTCAATTTTGGGTGTGTGTGGCAGCGTATCTGGGAAAAAGAAAAAACATAGCATGACAAATTGCAGAAGCGATTCAACTTGTGAAAAAAATTGGAGAAACCTCCCTTTGTCCGAAAGAGGCACCACTTACTGCACACTCTTTCAAGCAGTGACAGCAATTTTGAAAGATGGATTAAGTAACGATGGAAGAAAGGCAAAGCTTTGCAAAACAACATCTTGATTTTCGATTCCCCAGAAATGAGCAGAGCCGAATTTGTCCGCTCAGTCAAATAGAGGAAATCTACTGTTAGAAGGGAATGCAGATGTTTCAATTCTTCAAACTTGACGACAACAACGTGGAAGGACAAGCCAAAACAGAATCCTCCTCTTCCATGAGGTCAATTGGCAGAAAACATGGACACCTTTAGGAGTTAATGCAGATGCTTCATTTTTTTCAAACTTGTGAAACAATTTGAGAGAGAAAACTGCCTTTTGTTAGAAACACACTTTCAGAGCTCTCTCTTTTTGGCATAAGTGGCAATTCCAATGATTTGCATAAGTTGATGAGAAAGAAATAGCATGATTTCCAAAGAATTTTTCTGTTTTCATTTCTCTAACAATGGCTAAAAGCAGTGTTTCCACCAGGTAACTTCTTCAAATATATCCCTCTGTTTCTGATGACTTTTATTTAAAGGTTTGCTTTAAAAGATTTGAAGGAAACTGTCCTTTATCCTATATTTGTAGTAATTTTCCATCATAGGGTTGTTTGATTTAGTTAAACGCACCAATTTTTATCATTAAAAGTAACAAATAAACTTGCCCCTTTTCAGAAGAACATGACAGGCTTCTGCATTGGTGTTTGAAGCTTCATAAACATCGACCACGAAGGGACTCGAACCCTCAATCTTCTGATTCGAAGTCAGATGCCTTATCCATTAGGCCACGCGGTCTCAATTTTGTGTGTGTGTGGCAGCGTATCTGGGAAAAAGAAAAAACATAGCATGACAAATTGCAGAAGCGATTCAACTTGTGAAAAAAATTGGAGAAACCTCCCTTTGTCCGAAAGAGGCACCACTTACTGCACACTCTTTCAAGCAGTGACAGCAATTTTAAAAGATGGATTAAGTAACGATGGAAGAAAGGCAAAGCTTTGCAAAACAACATCTTGATTTTCGATTCCCCAGAAATGAGCAGAGACGAATTTGTCCGCTCAGTCAAATAGAGGAAATCTACTGTTAGAAGGGAATGCAGATGTTTCAATTCTTCAAACTTGACGACAACAACGTGGAAGGACAAGCCAAAACAGAATCCTCCTCTTCCATGAGGTCACTTGGCAGAAAACATGGACACCTTTAGGAGTTAATGCAGATGCTTCATTTTTTTCAAACTTGTGAAACAATTTGAGAGAGAAAACTGCCTTTTGTTAGAAACACACTTTCAGAGCTCTCTCTTTTTGGCATAAGTGGCAATTCCAATGATTTGCATAAGTTGATGAGAAAGAAATAGCATGATTTCCAAAGAATTTTTCTGTTTTCATTTCTCTAACAATGGCTAAAAGCAGTGTTTCCACCAGGTAACTTCTTCAAATATATCCCTCTGTTTCTGATGACTTTTATTTAAAGGTTTGCTTTAAAAGATTTGAAGGAAACTGTCCTTTATCCTATATTTGTAGTAATTTTCCATCATAGGGTTGTTTGATTTAGTTAAACGCACCAATTTTTATCATTAAAAGTAACAAATAAACTTGCCCCTTTTCAGAAGAACATGACAGGCTTCTTCATTGGTGTTTGAAGCTTCATAAACATCGACCACGAAGGGACTCGAACTCTCAATCTTCTGATTCAAAGTCAGACGCCTTATCCATTAGGCCACGCGGTCTCAATTTTGTGTGTGTGTGGCAGCGTATCTGGGAAAAAGAAAAAACATAGCATGACAAATTGCAGAAGCGATTCAACTTGTGAAAAAAATTGGAGAAACCTCCCTTTGTCCGAAAGAGGCACCACTTACTGCACACTCTTTCAAGCAGTGACAGCAATTTTGAAAGATGGATTAAGTAACGATGGAAGAAAGGCAAAGCTTTGCAAAACAACATCTTGATTTTCGATTCCCCAGAAATGAGCAGAGCCGAATTTGTTCGCTCAGTCAAATAGAGGAAATCTACTGTTAGAAGGGAATGCAGATGTTTCAATTCTTCAAACTTGACGACAACAACGTGGAAGGACAAGCCAAAACAGAATCCTCCTCTTCCATGAGGTCACTTGGCAGAAAACATGGACACCTTTAGGAGTTAATGCAGATGCTTCATTTTTTTCAAACTTGTGAAACAATTTGAGAGAGAAAACTGCCTTTTGTTAGAAACACACTTTCAGAGCTCTCTCTTTTTGGCATAAGTGGCAATTCCAATGATTTGCATAAGTTGATGAGAAAGAAATAGCATGATTTCCAAATAATTTTTCTGTTTTCATTTCTCTAACAATGGCTAAAAGCAGTGTTTCCACCAGGTAACTTCTTCCAATATATCCCTCTGTTTCTGATGACTTTTATTTAAAGGTTTGCTTTAAAAGATTTGAAGGAAACTGTCCTTTATCTTATATTTGTAGTAATTTTATATCATAGGGTTGTTTGATTTAGTTAAACGCACCAATTTTTATCATTAAAAGTAACAAAGAAACTTGCCCCTTTTCAGAAGAACATGACATGCCAGGCTTCTGCATTGGTGTTTGAAGCTTCATAAACATCGACCACGAAGGGACTCGAACCCTCAATCTTCTGATTCGAAGTCAGACGCCTTATCCATTAGGCCACGCGGTCTCAATTTTGTGTGTGTGTGGCAGCGTATCTGGGAAAAAGAAAAAACATAGCATGACAAATTGCAGAAGCAATTCAACTTGTGAAAAAAATTGGAGAAACCTCCCTTTGTCCGAAAGAGGCACCACTTACTGCACACTCTTTCAAGCAGTGACAGCAATTTTGAAAGATGGATTAAGTAACGATGGAAGAAAGGCAAAGCTTTGCAAAACAACATCTTGATTTTCGATTCCCCAGAAATGAGCAGAGCCGAATTTGTCCGCTCAGTCAAATAGAGGAAATCTACTGTTAGAAGGGAATGCAGATGTTTCAATTCTTCAAACTTGACGACAACAACGTGGAAGGACAAGCCAAAACAGAATCCTCCTCTTCCATGAGGTCACTTGGCAGAAAACATGGACACCTTTAGGAGTTAATGCAGATGCTTCATTTTTTTCAAACTTGTGAAACAATTTGAGAGAGAAAACTGCCTTTTGTTAGAAACACACTTTCAGAACTCTCTCTTTTTGGCATAAGTGGCAATTCCAATGATTTGCATAAGTTGATGAGAAAGAAATAGCATGATTTCCAAAGAATTTTTCTGTTTTCATTTCTCTAACAATGGCTAAAAGCAGTGTTTCCACCAGGTAACTTCTTCAAATATATCCCTCTGTTTCTGATGACTTTTATTTAAAGGTTTGCTTTAAAAGATTTGAAGGAAACTGTCCTTTATCCTATATTTGTAGTAATTTTCCATCATAGGGTTGTTTGATTTAGTTAAACGCACCAATTTTTATCATTAAAAGTAACAAATACACTTGCCCCTTTTCAGAAGAACATGACAGGCTTCTTCATTGGTGTTTGAAGCTTCATAAACATCGACCACGAAGGGACTCGAACTCTCAATCTTCTGATTCAAAGTCAGACGCCTTATCCATTAGGCCACGCGGTCTCAATTTTGGGTGTGTGTGGCAGCGTATCTGGGAAAAAGAAAAAACATAGCATGACAAATTGCAGAAGCGATTCAACTTGTGAAAAAAATTGGAGAAACCTCCCTTTGTCCGAAAGAGGCACCACTTACTGCACACTCTTTCAAGCAGTGACAGCAATTTTGAAAGATGGATTAAGTAACGATGGAAGAAAGGCAAAGCTTTGCAAAACAACATCTTGATTTTCGATTCCCCAGAAATGAGCAGAGCCGAATTTGTCCGCTCAGTCAAATAGAGGAAATCTACTGTTAGAAGGGAATGCAGATGTTTCAATTCTTCAAACTTGACGACAACAACGTGGAAGGACAAGCCAAAACAGAATCCTCCTCTTCCATGAGGTCACTTGGCAGAAAACATGGACACCTTTAGGAGTTAATGCAGATGCTTCATTTTTTTCAAACTTGTGAAACAATTTGAGAGAGAAAACTGCCTTTTGTTAGAAACACACTTTCAGAGCTCTCTCTTTTTGGCATAAGTGGCAATTCCAATGATTTGCATAAGTTGATGAGAAAGAAATAGCATGATTTCCAAAGAATTTTTCTGTTTTCATTTCTCTAACAATGGCTAAAAGCAGTGTTTCCACCAGGTAACTTCTTCCAATATATCCCTCTGTTTCTGATGACTTTTATTTAAAGGTTTGCTTTAAAAGATTTGAAGGAAACTGTCCTTTATCTTATATTTGTAGTAATTTTATATCATAGGGTTGTTTGATTTAGTTAAACGCACCAATTTTTATCATTAAAAGTAACAAAGAAACTTGCCCCTTTTCAGAAGAACATGCCAGGCTTCTGCATTGGTGTTTGAAGCTTCATAAACATCGACCACGAAGGGACTCAAACCCTCAATCTTCTGATTCGAAGTCAGACGCCTTATCCATTAGGCCACGCGGTCTCAATTTTGGGTGTGTGTGTGGCAGCGTATCTGGGAAAAAGAAAAAACATAGCATGACAAATTGCAGAAGCGATTCAACTTGTGAAAAAAATTGGAGAAACCTCCCTTTGTCCGAAAGAGGCACCACTTACTGCACACTCTTTCAAGCAGTGACAGCAATTTTAAAAGATGGATTAAGTAACGATGGAAGAAAGGCAAAGCTTTGCAAAACAACATCTTGATTTTCGATTCCCCAGAAATGAGCAGAGCCGAATTTGTCCGCTCAGTCAAATAGAGGAAATCTACTGTTAGAAGGGAATGCAGTTGTTTCAATTCTTCAAACTTGACGACAACAACGTGGAAGGACAAGCCAAAACAGAATCCTCCTCTTCCATGAGGTCACTTGGCAGAAAACATGGACACCTTTAGGAGTTAATGCAGATGCTTCATTTTTTTCAAACTTGTGAAACAATTTGAGAGAGAAAACTGCCTTTTGTTAGAAACACACTTTCAGAGCTCTCTCTTTTTGGCATAAGTGGCAATTCCAATGATTTGCATAAGTTGATGAGAAAGAAATAGCATGATTTCCAAAGAATTTTTCTGTTTTCATTTCTCTAACAATGGCTAAAAGCAGTGTTTCCACCAGGTAACTTCTTCCAATATATCCCTCTGTTTCTGATGACTTTTATTTAAAGGTTTGCTTTAAAAGATTTGAAGGAAACTGTCCTTTATCTTATATTTGTAGTAATTTTATATCATAGGGTTGTTTGATTTAGTTAAACGCACCAATTTTTATCATTAAAAGTAACAAAGAAACTTGCCCCTTTTCAGAAGAACATGCCAGGCTTCTGCATTGGTGTTTGAAGCTTCATAAACATCGACCACGAAGGGACTCGAACCCTCAATCTTCTGATTCGAAGTCAGACGCCTTATCCATTAGGCCACGCGGTCTTAATTTTGGGTGTGTGTGTGGCAGCGTATCTGGGAAAAAGAAAAAACATAGCATGACAAATTGCAGAAGCGATTCAACTTGTGAAAAAAATTGGAGAAACCTCCCTTTGTCCGAAAGAGGCACCACTTACTGCACACTCTTTCAAGCAGTGACAGCAATTTTAAAAGATGGATTAAGTAACGATGGAAGAAAGGCAAAGCTTTGCAAAACAACATCTTGATTTTCGATTCCCCAGAAATGAGCAGAGCCGAATTTGTCCGCTCAGTCAAATAGAGGAAATCTACTGTTAGAAGGGAATGCAGTTGTTTCAATTCTTCAAACTTGACGACAACAACGTGGAAGGACAAGCCAAAACAGAATCCTCCTCTTCCATGAGGTCACTTGGCAGAAAACATGGACACCTTTAGGAGTTAATGCAGATGCTTCATTTTTTTCAAACTTGTGAAACAATTTGAGAGAGAAAACTGCCTTTTGTTAGAAACACACTTTCAGAGCTCTCTCTTTTTGGCATAAGTGGCAATTCCAATGATTTGCATAAGTTGATGAGAAAGAAATAGCATGATTTCCAAAGAATTTTTCTGTTTTCATTTCTCTAACAATGGCTAAAAGCAGTGTTTCCACCAGGTAACTTCTTCCAATATATCCCTCTGTTTCTGATGACTTTTATTTAAAGGTTTGCTTTAAAAGATTTGAAGGAAACTGTCCTTTATCTTATATTTGTAGTAATTTTATATCATAGGGTTGTTTGATTTAGTTAAACGCACCAATTTTTATCATTAAAAGTAACAAAGAAACTTGCCCCTTTTCAGAAGAACATGCCAGGCTTCTGCATTGGTGTTTGAAGCTTCATAAACATCGACCACGAAGGGACTCGAACCCTCAATCTTCTGATTCGAAGTCAGACGCCTTATCCATTAGGCCACGCGGTCTTAATTTTGGGTGTGTGTGTGGCAGCGTATCTGGGAAAAAGAAAAAACATAGCATGACAAATTGCAGAAGCGATTCAACTTGTGAAAAAAATTGGAGAAACCTCCCTTTGTCCGAAAGAGGCACCACTTACTGCACACTCTTTCAAGCAGTGACAGCAATTTTAAAAGATGGATTAAGTAACGATGGAAGAAAGGCAAAGCTTTGCAAAACAACATCTTGATTTTCGATTCCCCAGAAATGAGCAGAGCCGAATTTGTCCGCTCAGTCAAATAGAGGAAATCTACTGTTAGAAGGGAATGCAGATGTTTAAATTCTTCAAACTTGACGACAACAACGTGGAAGGACAAGCCAAAACAGAATCCTCCTCTTCCATGAGGTCACTTGGCAGAAAACATGGACACCTTTAGGAGTTAATGCAGATGCTTCATTTTTTTCAAACTTGTGAAACAATTGGAGAGAGAAAACTGCCTTTTGTTAGAAACACACTTTCAGAGCTCTCTCTTTTTGGCATAAGTGGCAATTCCAATGATTTGCATAAGTTGATGAGAAAGAAATAGCATGATTTCCAAAGAATTTTTCTGTTTTCATTTCTCTAACAATGGCTAAAAGCAGTGTTTCCACCAGGTAACTTCTTCAAATATATCCCTCTGTTTCTGATGACTTTTATTTAAAGGTTTGCTTTAAAAGATTTGAAGGAAACTGTCGTTTATCTTATATTTGTAGTAATTTTCCATCATAGGGTTGTTTGATTTAGTTAAACGCACCAATTTTTATCATTAAAAGTAACAAATAAACTTGCCCCTTTTCAGAAGAACATGACAGGCTTCTGCATTGGTGTTTGAAGCTTCATAAACATCGACCACGAAGGGACTCGAACCCTCAATCTTCTGATTTGAAGTCAGACGCCTTATCCATTAGGCCACGCGGTCTCAATTTTGGGTGTGATGTGGCAGCGTATCTGGGAAAAAGAAAAAACATAGCATGACAAATTGCAGAAGCGATTCAACTTGTGAAAAAAATTGGAGAAACCTGCCTTTGTCCGAAAGAGGCACCACTTACTGCACACTCTTTCAAGCAGTGACAGCAATTTTAAAAGATGGATTAAGTAACGATGGAAGAAAGGCAATGCTTTGCAAAACAACATCTTGATTTTCGATTCCCCAGAAATGAGCAGAGCCGAATTTGTCCGCTCAGTCAAATAGAGGAAATCTACTGTTAGAAGGGAATGCAGATGTTTCAATTCTTCAAACTTGACAACAACGTGGAAGGACAAGCCAAAACAGAATCCTCCTCTTCCATGAGGTCACTTGGCAGAAAACATGGACACCTTTAGGAGTTAATGCAGATGCTTCATTTTTTTCAAACTTGTGAAACAATTTGAGAGAGAAAACTGCCTTTTGTTAGAAACACACTTCCAGAGCTCTCTCTTTTTGGCATAAGTGGCAATTCCAATGATTTGCATAAGTTGATGAGAAAGAAATAGCATGATTTCCAAAGAATTTTTCTGTTTTCATTTCTCTAACAATGGCTAAAAGCAGTGTTTCCACCAGGTAACTTCTTCCAATATATCCCTCTGTTTCTGATGACTTTTATTTAACCCCTTAAGGACCAAACTTCTGGAATAAAAGGGAATCATGACATGTCACACATGTCATGTGTCCTTAAGGGGTTAAAGGTTTGCTTTAAAAGATTTGAAGGAAACTGTCCTTTATCTTATATTTGTAGTAATTTTATATCATAGGGTTGTTTGATTTAGTTAAACGCACCAATTTTTATCATTAAAAGTAACAAAGAAACTTGCCCCTTTTCAGAAGAACATGACATGCCAGGCTTCTGCATTGGTGTTTGAAGCTTCATAAACATCGACCACGAAGGGACTCGAACCCTCAATCTTCTGATTCGAAGTCAGACGCCTTATCCATTAGGCCACGCGGTCTCAATTTTGTGTGTGTGTGGCAGCGTATCTGGGAAAAAGAAAAAACATAGCATGACAAATTGCAGAAGCGATTCAACTTGTGAAAAAAATTGGAGAAACCTCCCTTTGTCCGAAAGAGGCACCACTTACTGCACACTCTTTCAAGCAGTGACAGCAATTTTAAAAGATGGATTAAGTAACGATGGAAGAAAGGCAAAGCTTTGCAAAACAACATCTTGATTTTCGATTCCCCAGAAATGAGCAGAGACGAATTTGTCCGCTCAGTCAAATAGAGGAAATCTACTGTTAGAAGGGAATGCAGATGTTTCAATTCTTCAAACTTGACGACAACAACGTGGAAGGACAAGCCAAAACAGAATCCTCCTCTTCCATGAGGTCACTTGGCAGAAAACATGGACACCTTTAGGAGTTAATGCAGATGCTTCATTTTTTTCAAACTTGTGAAACAATTTGAGAGAGAAAACTGCCTTTTGTTAGAAACACACTTTCAGAGCTCTCTCTTTTTGGCATAAGTGGCAATTCCAATGATTTGCATAAGTTGATGAGAAAGAAATAGCATGATTTCCAAAGAATTTTTCTGTTTTCATTTCTCTAACAATGGCTAAAAGCAGTGTTTCCACCAGGTAACTTCTTCAAATATATCCCTCTGTTTCTGATGACTTTTATTTAAAGGTTTGCTTTAAAAGATTTGAAGGAAACTGTCCTTTATCCTATATTTGTAGTAATTTTCCATCATAGGGTTGTTTGATTTAGTTAAACGCACCAATTTTTATCATTAAAAGTAACAAATAAACTTGCCCCTTTTCAGAAGAACATGACAGGCTTCTTCATTGGTGTTTGAAGCTTCATAAACATCGACCACGAAGGGACTCGAACTCTCAATCTTCTGATTCAAAGTTAGACGCCTTATCCATTAGGCCACGCGGTCTCAATTTTGTGTGTGTGTGGCAGCGTATCTGGGAAAAAGAAAAAACATAGCATGACAAATTGCAGAAGCGATTCAACTTGTGAAAAAAATTGGAGAAACCTCCCTTTGTCCGAAAGAGGCACCACTTACTGCACACTCTTTCAAGCAGTGACAGCAATTTTGAAAGATGGATTAAGTAACGATGGAAGAAAGGCAAAGCTTTGCAAAACAACATCTTGATTTTCGATTCCCCAGAAATGAGCAGAGCCGAATTTGTCCGCTCAGTCAAATAGAGGAAATCTACTGTTAGAAGGGAATGCAGATGTTTCAATTCTTCAAACTTGACGACAACAACGTGGAAGGACAAGCCAAAACAGAATCCTCCTCTTCCATGAGGTCACTTGGCAGAAAACATGGACACCTTTAGGAGTTAATGCAGATGCTTCATTTTTTTCAAACTTGTGAAACAATTTGAGAGAGAAAACTGCCTTTTGTTAGAAACACACTTTCAGAGCTCTCTCTTTTTGGCATAAGTGGCAATTCCAATGATTTGCATAAGTTGATGAGAAAGAAATAGCATGATTTCCAAAGAATTTTTCTGTTTTCATTTCTCTAACAATGGCTAAAAGCAGTGTTTCCACCAGGTAACTTCTTCCAATATATCCCTCTGTTTCTGATGACTTTTATTTAAAGGTTTGCTTTAAAAGATTTGAAGGAAACTGTCCTTTATCTTATATTTGTAGTAATTTTATATCATAGGGTTGTTTGATTTAGTTAAACGCACCAATTTTTATCATTAAAAGTAACAAAGAAACTTGCCCCTTTTCAGAAGAACATGACATGCCAGGCTTCTGCATTGGTGTTTGAAGCTTCATAAACATCGACCACGAAGGGACTCGAACCCTCAATCTTCTGATTCGAAGTCAGACGCCTTATCCATTAGTCCACGGGGTCTCAATTTTGGGTGTGTGTGGCAGCGTATCTGGGAAAAAGAAAAAACATAGCATGACAAATTGCAGAAGCGATTCAACTTGTGAAAAAAATTGGAGAAACCTCCCTTTGTCCGAAAGAGTCACCACTTACTGCACACTCTTTCAAGCAGTGACAGCAATTTTGAAAGATGGATTAAGTAACGATGGAAGAAAGGCAAAGCTTTGCAAAACAACATCTTGATATTCGATTCCCCAGAAATGAGCAGAGCCGAATTTGTCCGCTCAGTCAAATAGAGGAAATCTACTGTTAGAAGGGAATGCAGATGTTTCAATTCTTCAAACTTGACGACAACAACGTGGAAGGACAAGCCAAAACAGAATCCTCCTCTTCCATGAGGTCACTTGGCAGAAAACATGGACACCTTTAGGAGTTAATGCAGATGCTTCATTTTTTTCAAACTTGTGAAACAATTTGAGAGAGAAAACTGCCTTTTGTTAGAAACACACTTTCAGAGCTCTCTCTTTTTGGCATAAGTGGCAATTCCAATGATTTGCATAAGTTGATGAGAAAGAAATAGCATGATTTCCAAAGAATTTTTCTGTTTTCATTTCTCTAACAATGGCTAAAAGCAGTGTTTCCACCAGGTAACTTCTTCCAATATATCCCTCTGTTTCTGATGACTTTTATTTAAAGGTTTGCTTTAAAAGATTTGAAGGAAACTGTCCTTTATCTTATATTTGTAGTAATTTTATATCATAGGGTTGTTTGATTTAGTTAAACGCACCAATTTTTATCATTAAAAGTAACAAAGAAACTTGCCCCTTTTCAGAAGAACATGACATGCCAGGCTTCTGCATTGGTGTTTGAAGCTTCATAAACATCGACCACGAAGGGACTCGAACCCTCAATCTTCTGATTCGAAGTCAGACGCCTTATCCATTAGGCCACGCGGTCTCAATTTTGTGTGTGTGTGGCAGCGTATCTGGGAAAAAGAAAAAACATAGCATGACAAATTGCAGAAGCGATTCAACTTGTGAAAAAAATTGGAGAAACCTCCCTTTGTCCGAAAGAGGCACCACTTACTGCACACTCTTTCAAGCAGTGACAGCAATTTTGAAAGATGGATTAAGTAACGATGGAAGAAAGGCAAAGCTTTGCAAAACAACATCTTGATTTTCGATTCCCCAGAAATGAGCAGAGCCGAATTTGTCCGCTCAGTCAAATAGAGGAAATCTACTGTTAGAAGGGAATGCAGATGTTTCAATTCTTCAAACTTGACGACAACAACGTGGAAGGACAAGCCAAAACAGAATCCTCCTCTTCCATGAGGTCACTTGGCAGAAAACATGGACACCTTTAGGAGTTAATGCAGATGCTTCATTTTTTTCAAACTTGTGAAACAATTTGAGAGAGAAAACTGCCTTTTGTTAGAAACACACTTTCAGAACTCTCTCTTTTTGGCATAAGTGGCAATTCCAATGATTTGCATAAGTTGATGAGAAAGAAATAGCATGATTTCCAAAGAATTTTTCTGTTTTCATTTCTCTAACAATGGCTAAAAGCAGTGTTTCCACCAGGTAACTTCTTCAAATATATCCCTCTGTTTCTGATGACTTTTATTTAAAGGTTTGCTTTAAAAGATTTGAAGGAAACTGTCCTTTATCCTATATTTGTAGTAATTTTCCATCATAGGGTTGTTTGATTTAGTTAAACGCACCAATTTTTATCATTAAAAGTAACAAATACACTTGCCCCTTTTCAGAAGAACATGACAGGCTTCTTCATTGGTGTTTGAAGCTTCATAAACATCGACCACGAAGGGACTCGAACTCTCAATCTTCTGATTCAAAGTCAGACGCCTTATCCATTAGGCCACGCGGTCTCAATTTTGGGTGTGTGTGGCAGCGTATCTGGGAAAAAGAAAAAACATAGCATGACAAATTGCAGAAGCGATTCAACTTGTGAAAAAAATTGGAGAAACCTCCCTTTGTCCGAAAGAGGCACCACTTACTGCACACTCTTTCAAGCAGTGACAGCAATTTTGAAAGATGGATTAAGTAACGATGGAAGAAAGGCAAAGCTTTGCAAAACAACATCTTGATTTTCGATTCCCCAGAAATGAGCAGAGCCGAATTTGTCCGCTCAGTCAAATAGAGGAAATCTACTGTTAGAAGGGAATGCAGATGTTTCAATTCTTCAAACTTGACGACAACAACGTGGAAGGACAAGCCAAAACAGAATCCTCCTCTTCCATGAGGTCACTTGGCAGAAAACATGGACACCTTTAGGAGTTAATGCAGATGCTTCATTTTTTTCAAACTTGTGAAACAATTTGAGAGAGAAAACTGCCTTTTGTTAGAAACACACTTTCAGAGCTCTCTCTTTTTGGCATAAGTGGCAATTCCAATGATTTGCATAAGTTGATGAGAAAGAAATAGCATGATTTCCAAAGAATTTTTCTGTTTTCATTTCTCTAACAATGGCTAAAAGCAGTGTTTCCACCAGGTAACTTCTTCAAATATATCCCTCTGTTTCTGATGACTTTTATTTAAAGGTTTGCTTTAAAAGATTTGAAGGAAACTGTCCTTTATCTTATATTTGTAGTAATTTTCCATCATAGGGTTGTTTGATTTAGTTAAACGCACCAATTTTTATCATTAAAAGTAACAAATAAACTTGCCCCTTTTCAGAAGAACATGACAGGCTTCTTCATTGGTGTTTGAAGCTTCATAAACATCGACCACGAAGGGACTCGAACTCTCAATCTTCTGATTCAAAGTTAGACGCCTTATCCATTAGGCCACGCGGTCTCAATTTTGTGTGTGTGTGGCAGCGTATCTGGGAAAAAGAAAAAACATAGCATGACAAATTGCAGAAGCGATTCAACTTGTGAAAAAAATTGGAGAAACCTCCCTTTGTCCGAAAGAGGCACCACTTACTGCACACTCTTTCAAGCAGTGACAGCAATTTTGAAAGATGGATTAAGTAACGATGGAAGAAAGGCAAAGCTTTGCAAAACAACATCTTGATTTTCGATTCCCCAGAAATGAGCAGAGCCGAATTTGTCCGCTCAGTCAAATAGAGGAAATCTACTGTTAGAAGGGAATGCAGATGTTTCAATTCTTCAAACTTGACGACAACAACGTGGAAGGACAAGCCAAAACAGAATCCTCCTCTTCCATGAGGTCACTTGGCAGAAAACATGGACACCTTTAGGAGTTAATGCAGATGCTTCATTTTTTTCAAACTTGTGAAACAATTTGAGAGAGAAAACTGCCTTTTGTTAGAAACACACTTTCAGAGCTCTCTCTTTTTGGCATAAGTGGCAATTCCAATGATTTGCATAAGTTGATGAGAAAGAAATAGCATGATTTCCAAAGAATTTTTCTGTTTTCATTTCTCTAACAATGGCTAAAAGCAGTGTTTCCACCAGGTAACTTCTTCCAATATATCCCTCTGTTTCTGATGACTTTTATTTAAAGGTTTGCTTTAAAAGATTTGAAGGAAACTGTCCTTTATCTTATATTTGTAGTAATTTTATATCATAGGGTTGTTTGATTTAGTTAAACGCACCAATTTTTATCATTAAAAGTAACAAAGAAACTTGCCCCTTTTCAGAAGAACATGACATGCCAGGCTTCTGCATTGGTGTTTGAAGCTTCATAAACATCGACCACGAAGGGACTCGAACCCTCAATCTTCTGATTCAAAGTCAGACGCCTTATCCATTAGTCCACGGGGTCTCAATTTTGGGTGTGTGTGGCAGCGTATCTGGGAAAAAGAAAAAACATAGCATGACAAATTGCAGAAGCGATTCAACTTGTGAAAAAAATTGGAGAAACCTCCCTTTGTCCGAAAGAGTCACCACTTACTGCACACTCTTTCAAGCAGTGACAGCAATTTTGAAAGATGGATTAAGTAACGATGGAAGAAAGGCAAAGCTTTGCAAAACAACATCTTGATATTCGATTCCCCAGAAATGAGCAGAGCCGAATTTGTCCGCTCAGTCAAATAGAGGAAATCTACTGTTAGAAGGGAATGCAGATGTTTAAATTCTTCAAACTTGACGACAACAACGTGGAAGGACAAGCCAAAACAGAATCCTCCTCTTCCATGAGGTCACTTGGCAGAAAACATGGACACCTTTAGGAGTTAATGCAGATGCTTCATTTTTTTCAAACTTGTGAAACAATTTGAGAGAGAAAACTGCCTTTTGTTAGAAACACACTTTCAGAGCTCTCTCTTTTTGGCATAAGTGGCAATTCCAATGATTTGCATAAGTTGATGAGAAAGAAATAGCATGATTTCCAAAGAATTTTTCTGTTTTCATTTCTCTAACAATGGCTAAAAGCAGTGTTTCCACCAGGTAACTTCTTCCAATATATCCCTCTGTTTCTGATGACTTTTATTTAAAGGTTTGCTTTAAAAGATTTGAAGGAAACTGTCCTTTATCTTATATTTGTAGTAATTTTATATCATAGGGTTGTTTGATTTAGTTAAACGCACCAATTTTTATCATTAAAAGTAACAAAGAAACTTGCCCCTTTTCAGAAGAACATGACATGCCAGGCTTCTGCATTGGTGTTTGAAGCTTCATAAACATCGACCACGAAGGGACTCGAACCCTCAATCTTCTGATTCGAAGTCAGACGCCTTATCCATTAGGCCACGCGGTCTCAATTTTGTGTGTGTGTGGCAGCGTATCTGGGAAAAAGAAAAAACATAGCATGACAAATTGCAGAAGCGATTCAACTTGTGAAAAAAATTGGAGAAACCTCCCTTTGTCCGAAAGAGGCACCACTTACTGCACACTCTTTCAAGCAGTGACAGCAATTTTGAAAGATGGATTAAGTAACGATGGAAGAAAGGCAAAGCTTTGCAAAACAACATCTTGATTTTCGATTCCCCAGAAATGAGCAGAGCCGAATTTGTCCGCTCAGTCAAATAGAGGAAATCTACTGTTAGAAGGGAATGCAGATGTTTCAATTCTTCAAACTTGACGACAACAACGTGGAAGGACAAGCCAAAACAGAATCCTCCTCTTCCATGAGGTCACTTGGCAGAAAACATGGACACCTTTAGGAGTTAATGCAGATGCTTCATTTTTTTCAAACTTGTGAAACAATTTGAGAGAGAAAACTGCCTTTTGTTAGAAACACACTTTCAGAACTCTCTCTTTTTGGCATAAGTGGCAATTCCAATGATTTGCATAAGTTGATGAGAAAGAAATAGCATGATTTCCAAAGAATTTTTCTGTTTTCATTTCTCTAACAATGGCTAAAAGCAGTGTTTCCACCAGGTAACTTCTTCAAATATATCCCTCTGTTTCTGATGACTTTTATTTAAAGGTTTGCTTTAAAAGATTTGAAGTAAACTGTCCTTTATCCTATATTTGTAGTAATTTTCCATCATAGGGTTGTTTGATTTAGTTAAACGCACCAATTTTTATCATTAAAAGTAACAAATACACTTGCCCCTTTTCAGAAGAACATGACAGGCTTCTTCATTGGTGTTTGAAGCTTCATAAACATCGACCACGAAGGGACTCGAACTCTCAATCTTCTGATTCAAAGTCAGACGCCTTATCCATTAGGCCACGCGGTCTCAATTTTGGGTGTGTGTGGCAGCGTATCTGGGAAAAAGAAAAAACATAGCATGACAAATTGCAGAAGCGATTCAACTTGTGAAAAAAATTGGAGAAACCTCCCTTTGTCCGAAAGAGGCACCACTTACTGCACACTCTTTCAAGCAGTGACAGCAATTTTGAAAGATGGATTAAGTAACGATGGAAGAAAGGCAAAGCTTTGCAAAACAACATCTTGATTTTCGATTCCCCAGAAATGAGCAGAGCCGAATTTGTCCGCTCAGTCAAATAGAGGAAATCTACTGTTAGAAGGGAATGCAGATGTTTCAATTCTTCAAACTTGACGACAACAACGTGGAAGGACAAGCCAAAACAGAATCCTCCTCTTCCATGAGGTCACTTGGCAGAAAACATGGACACCTTTAGGAGTTAATGCAGATGCTTCATTTTTTTCAAACTTGTGAAACAATTTGAGAGAGAAAACTGCCTTTTGTTAGAAACACACTTTCAGAGCTCTCTCTTTTTGGCATAAGTGGCAATTCCAATGATTTGCATAAGTTGATGAGAAAGAAATAGCATGATTTCCAAAGAATTTTTCTGTTTTCATTTCTCTAACAATGGCTAAAAGCAGTGTTTCCACCAGGTAACTTCTTCCAATATATCCCTCTGTTTCTGATGACTTTTATTTAAAGGTTTGCTTTAAAAGATTTGAAGGAAACTGTCCTTTATCTTATATTTGTAGTAATTTTATATCATAGGGTTGTTTGATTTAGTTAAACGCACCAATTTTTATCATTAAAAGTAACTTGCCCCTTTTCAGAAGAACATGCCAGGCTTCTGCATTGGTGTTTGAAGCTTCATAAACATCGACCACGAAGGGACTCGAACCCTCAATCTTCTGATTCGAAGTCAGACGCCTTATCCATTAGGCCACGCGGTCTCAATTTTGGGTGTGTGTGTGGCAGCGTATCTGGGAAAAAGAAAAAACATAGCATGACAAATTGCAGAAGCGATTCAACTTGTGAAAAAAATTGGAGAAACCTCCCTTTGTCCGAAAGAGGCACCACTTACTGCACACTCTTTCAAGCAGTGACAGCAATTTTGAAAGATGGATTAAGTAACGATGGAAGAAAGGCAAAGCTTTGCAAAACAACATCTTGATTTTCGATTCCCCAGAAATGAGCAGAGCCGAATTTGTCCGCTCAGTCAAATAGAGGAAATCTACTGTTAGAAGGGAATGCAGATGTTTCAATTCTTCAAACTTGACGACAACAACGTGGAAGGACAAGCCAAAACAGAATCCTCCTCTTCCATGAGGTCACTTGGCAGAAAACATGGACACCTTTAGGAGTTAATGCAGATGCTTCATTTTTTTCAAACTTGTGAAACAATTTGAGAGAGAAAACTGCCTTTTGTTAGAAACACACTTTCAGAGCTCTCTCTTTTTGGCATAAGTGGCAATTCCAATGATTTGCATAAGTTGATGAGAAAGAAATAGCATGATTTCCAAAGAATTTTTCTGTTTTCATTTCTCTAACAATGGCTAAAAGCAGTGTTTCCACCAGGTAACTTCTTCCAATATATCCCTCTGTTTCTGATGACTTTTATTTAAAGGTTTGCTTTAAAAGATTTGAAGGAAACTGTCCTTTATCTTATATTTGTAGTAATTTTATATCATAGGGTTGTTTGATTTAGTTAAACGCACCAATTTTTATCATTAAAAGTAACAAAGAAACTTGCCCCTTTTCAGAAGAACATGACATGCCAGGCTTCTGCATTGGTGTTTGAAGCTTCATAAACATCGACCACGAAGGGACTCGAACCCTCAATCTTCTGATTCGAAGTCAGACGCCTTATCCATTAGTCCACGGGGTCTCAATTTTGGGTGTGTGTGGCAGCGTATCTGGGAAAAAGAAAAAACATAGCATGACAAATTGCAGAAGCGATTCAACTTGTGAAAAAAATTGGAGAAACCTCCCTTTGTCCGAAAGAGTCACCACTTACTGCACACTCTTTCAAGCAGTGACAGCAATTTTGAAAGATGGATTAAGTAACGATGGAAGAAAGGCAAAGCTTTGTAAAACAACATCTTGATTTTCGATTCCCCAGAAATGAGCAGAGCCGAATTTGTCCGCTCAGTCAAATAGAGGAAATCTACTGTTAGAAGGGAATGCAGATGTTTCAATTCTTCAAACTTGACGACAACAACGTGGAAGGACAAGCCAAAACAGAATCCTCCTCTTCCATGAGGTCACTTGGCAGAAAACATGGACACCTTTAGGAGTTAATGCAGATGCTTCATTTTTTTCAAACTTGTGAAACAATTTGAGAGAGAAAACTGCCTTTTGTTAGAAACACACTTTCAGAGCTCTCTCTTTTTGGCATAAGTGGCAATTCCAATGATTTGCATAAGTTGATGAGAAAGAAATAGCATGATTTCCAAAGAATTTTTCTGTTTTCATTTCTCTAACAATGGCTAAAAGCAGTGTTTCCACCAGGTAACTTCTTCCAATATATCCCTCTGTTTCTGATGACTTTTATTTAAAGGTTTGCTTTAAAAGATTTGAAGGAAACTGTCCTTTATCTTATATTTGTAGTAATTTTATATCATAGGGTTGTTTGATTTAGTTAAACGCACCAATTTTTATCATTAAAAGTAACAAAGAAACTTGCCCCTTTTCAGAAGAACATGACATGCCAGGCTTCTGCATTGGTGTTTGAAGCTTCATAAACATCGACCACGAAGGGACTCGAACCCTCAATCTTCTGATTCGAAGTCAGACGCCTTATCCATTAGTCCACGGGGTCTCAATTTTGGGTGTGTGTGGCAGCGTATCTGGGAAAAAGAAAAAACATAGCATGACAAATTGCAGAAGCGATTCAACTTGTGAAAAAAATTGGAGAAACCTCCCTTTGTCCGAAAGAGTCACCACTTACTGCACACTCTTTCAAGCAGTGACAGCAATTTTGAAAGATGGATTAAGTAACGATGGAAGAAAGGCAAAGCTTTGCAAAACAACATCTTGATATTCGATTCCCCAGAAATGAGCAGAGCCGAATTTGTCCGCTCAGTCAAATAGAGGAAATCTACTGTTAGAAGGGAATGCAGATGTTTCAATTCTTCAAACTTGACGACAACAACGTGGAAGGACAAGCCAAAACAGAATCCTCCTCTTCCATGAGGTCACTTGGCAGAAAACATGGACACCTTTAGGAGTTAATGCAGATGCTTCATTTTTTTCAAACTTGTGAAACAATTTGAGAGAGAAAACTGCCTTTTGTTAGAAACACACTTTCAGAGCTCTCTCTTTTTGGCATAAGTGGCAATTCCAATGATTTGCATAAGTTGATGAGAAAGAAATAGCATGATTTCCAAAGAATTTTTCTGTTTTCATTTCTCTAACAATGGCTAAAAGCAGTGTTTCCACCAGGTAACTTCTTCCAATATATCCCTCTGTTTCTGATGACTTTTATTTAAAGGTTTGCTTTAAAAGATTTGAAGGAAACTGTCCTTTATCTTATATTTGTAGTAATTTTATATCATAGGGTTGTTTGATTTAGTTAAACGCACCAATTTTTATCATTAAAAGTAACAAAGAAACTTGCCCCTTTTCAGAAGAACATGACATGCCAGGCTTCTGCATTGGTGTTTGAAGCTTCATAAACATCGACCACGAAGGGACTCGAACCCTCAATCTTCTGATTCGAAGTCAGACGCCTTATCCATTAGGCCACGCGGTCTCAATTTTGTGTGCGTGTGGCAGCGTATCTGGGAAAAAGAAAAAACATAGCATGACAAATTGCAGAAGCGATTCAACTTGTGAAAAAAATTGGAGAAACCTCCCTTTGTCCGAAAGAGGCACCACTTACTGCACACTCTTTCAAGCAGTGACAGCAATTTTGAAAGATGGATTAAGTAACGATGGAAGAAAGGCAAAGCTTTGCAAAACAACATCTTGATTTTCGATTCCCCAGAAATGAGCAGAGCCGAATTTGTCCGCTCAGTCAAATAGAGGAAATCTACTGTTAGAAGGGAATGCAGATGTTTCAATTCTTCAAACTTGACGACAACAACGTGGAAGGACAAGCCAAAACAGAATCCTCCTCTTCCATGAGGTCACTTGGCAGAAAACATGGACACCTTTAGGAGTTAATGCAGATGCTTCATTTTTTTCAAACTTGTGAAACAATTTGAGAGAGAAAACTGCCTTTTGTTAGAAACACACTTTCAGAGCTCTCTCTTTTTGGCATAAGTGGCAATTCCAATGATTTGCATAAGTTGATGAGAAAGAAATAGCATGATTTCCAAAGAATTTTTCTGTTTTCATTTCTCTAACAATGGCTAAAAGCAGTGTTTCCACCAGGTAACTTCTTCCAATATATCCCTCTGTTTCTGATGACTTTTATTTAAAGGTTTGCTTTAAAAGATTTGAAGGAAACTGTCCTTTATCCTATATTTGTAGTAATTTTCCATCATAGGGTTGTTTGATTTAGTTAAACGCACCAATTTTTATCATTAAAAGTAACAAATACACTTGCCCCTTTTCAGAAGAACATGACAGGCTTCTTCATTGGTGTTTGAAGCTTCATAAACATCGACCACGAAGGGACTCGAACTCTCAATCTTCTGATTCAAAGTCAGACGCCTTATCCATTAGGCCACGCGGTCTCAATTTTGGGTGTGATGTGGCAGCGTATCTGGGAAAAAGAAAAAACATAGCATGACAAATTGCAGAAGCGATTCAACTTGTGAAAAAAATTGGAGAAACCTGCCTTTGTCCGAAAGAGGCACCACTTACTGCACACTCTTTCAAGCAGTGACAGCAATTTTAAAAGATGGATTAAGTAACGATGGAAGAAAGGCAATGCTTTGCAAAACAACATCTTGATTTTCGATTCCCCAGAAATGAGCAGAGCCGAATTTGTCCGCTCAGTCAAATAGAGGAAATCTACTGTTAGAAGGGAATGCAGATGTTTCAATTCTTCAAACTTGACAACAACGTGGAAGGACAAGCCAAAACAGAATCCTCCTCTTCCATGAGGTCACTTGGCAGAAAACATGGACACCTTTAGGAGTTAATGCAGATGCTTCATTTTTTTCAAACTTGTGAAACAATTTGAGAGAGAAAACTGCCTTTTGTTAGAAACACACTTCCAGAGCTCTCTCTTTTTGGCATAAGTGGCAATTCCAATGATTTGCATAAGTTGATGAGAAAGAAATAGCATGATTTCCAAAGAATTTTTCTGTTTTCATTTCTCTAACAATGGCTAAAAGCAGTGTTTCCACCAGGTAACTTCTTCCAATATATCCCTCTGTTTCTGATGACTTTTATTTAACCCCTTAAGGACCAAACTTCTGGAATAAAAGGGAATCATGACATGTCACACATGTCATGTGTCCTTAAGGGGTTAAAGGTTTGCTTTAAAAGATTTGAAGGAAACTGTCCTTTATCTTATATTTGTAGTAATTTTATATCATAGGGTTGTTTGATTTAGTTAAACGCACCAATTTTTATCATTAAAAGTAACAAAGAAACTTGCCCCTTTTCAGAAGAACATGCCAGGCTTCTGCATTGGTGTTTGAAGCTTCATAAACATCGACCACGAAGGGACTCGAACCCTCAATCTTCTGATTCAAAGTCAGACGCCTTATCCATTAGGCCACGCGGTCTCAATTTTGGGTGTGTGTGTGGCAGCGTATCTGGGAAAAAGAAAAAACATAGCATGACAAATTGCAGAAGCGATTCAACTTGTGAAAAAAATTGGAGAAACCTGCCTTTGTCCGAAAGAGGCACCACTTACTGCACACTCTTTCAAGCAGTGACAGCAATTTTAAAAGATGGATTAAGTAACGATGGAAGAAAGGCAAAGCTTTGCAAAACAACATCTTGATTTTCGATTCCCCAGAAATGAGCAGAGCCGAATTTGTCCGCTCAGTCAAATAGAGGAAATCTACTGTTAGAAGGGAATGCAGATGTTTCAATTCTTCAAACTTGACGACAACAACGTGGAAGGACAAGCCAAAACAGAATCCTCCTCTTCCATGAGGTCACTTGGCAGAAAACATGGACACCTTTAGGAGTTAATGCAGATGCTTCATTTTTTTCAAACTTGTGAAACAATTTGAGAGAGAAAACTGCCTTTTGTTAGAAACACACTTTCAGAGCTCTCTCTTTTTGGCATAAGTGGCAATTCCAATGATTTGCATAAGTTGATGAGAAAGAAATAGCATGATTTCCAAAGAATTTTTCTGTTTTCATTTCTCTAACAATGGCTAAAAGCAGTGTTTCCACCAGGTAACTTCTTCAAATATATCCCTCTGTTTCTGATGACTTTTATTTAAAGGTTTGCTTTAAAAGATTTGAAGGAAACTGTCCTTTATCTTATATTTGTAGTAATTTTCCATCATAGGGTTGTTTGATTTAGTTAAACGCACCAATTTTTATCATTAAAAGTAACAAATAAACTTGCCCCTTTTCAGAAGAACATGACAGGCTTCTTCATTGGTGTTTGAAGCTTCATAAACATCGACCACGAAGGGACTCGAACTCTCAATCTTCTGATTCAAAGTCAGACGCCTTATCCATTAGGCCACGCGGTCTCAATTTTGGGTGTGTGTGGCAGCGTATCTGGGAAAAAGAAAAAACATAGCATGACAAATTGCAGAAGCGATTCAACTTGTGAAAAAAATTGGAGAAACCTCCCTTTGTCCGAAAGAGGCACCACTTACTGCACACTCTTTCAAGCAGTGACAGCAATTTTGAAAGATGGATTAAGTAACGATGGAAGAAAGGCAAAGCTTTGCAAAACAACATCTTGATTTTCGATTCCCCAGAAATGAGCAGAGCCGAATTTGTCCGCTCAGTCAAATAGAGGAAATCTACTGTTAGAAGGGAATGCAGATGTTTCAATTCTTCAAACTTGACGACAACAACGTGGAAGGACAAGCCAAAACAGAATCCTCCTCTTCCATGAGGTCAATTGGCAGAAAACATGGACACCTTTAGGAGTTAATGCAGATGCTTCATTTTTTTCAAACTTGTGAAACAATTTGAGAGAGAAAACTGCCTTTTGTTAGAAACACACTTTCAGAGCTCTCTCTTTTTGGCATAAGTGGCAATTCCAATGATTTGCATAAGTTGATGAGAAAGAAATAGCATGATTTCCAAAGAATTTTTCTGTTTTCATTTCTCTAACAATGGCTAAAAGCAGTGTTTCCACCAGGTAACTTCTTCCAATATATCCCTCTGTTTCTGATGACTTTTATTTAAAGGTTTGCTTTAAAAGATTTGAAGGAAACTGTCCTTTATCTTATATTTGTAGTAATTTTATATCATAGGGTTGTTTGATTTAGTTAAACGCACCAATTTTTATCATTAAAAGTAACAAAGAAACTTGCCCCTTTTCAGAAGAACATGCCAGGCTTCTGCATTGGTGTTTGAAGCTTCATAAACATCGACCACGAAGGGACTCGAACCCTCAATCTTCTGATTCGAAGTCAGATGCCTTATCCATTAGGCCACGCGGTCTCAATTTTGGGTGTGTGTGTGTGGCAGCGTATCTGGGAAAAAGAAAAAACATAGCATGACAAATTGCAGAAGCGATTCAACTTGTGAAAAAAATTGGAGAAACCTCCCTTTGTCCGAAAGAGGCACCACTTACTGCACACTCTTTCAAGCAGTGACAGCAATTTTAAAAGATTGATTAAGTAACGATGGAAGAAAGGCAAAGCTTTGCAAAACAACATCTTGATTTTCGATTCCCCAGAAATGAGCAGAGCCGAATGTGTCCGCTCAGTCAAATAGAGGAAATCTACTGTTAGAAGGGAATGCAGATGTTTCAATTCTTCAAACTTGACGACAACAACGTGGAAGGACAAGCCAAAACAGAATCCTCCTCTTCCATGAGGTCACTTGGCAGAAAACATGGACACCTTTAGGAGTTAATGCAGATGCTTCATTTTTTTCAAACTTGTGAAACAATTTGAGAGAGAAAACTGCCTTTTGTTAGAAACACACTTTCAGAGCTCTCTCTTTTTGGCATAAGTGGCAATTCCAATGATTTGCATAAGTTGATGAGAAAGAAATAGCATGATTTCCAAAGAATTTTTCTGTTTTCATTTCTCTAACAATGGCTAAAAGCAGTGTTTCCACCAGGTAACTTCTTCAAATATATCCCTCTGTTTCTGATGACTTTTATTTAAAGGTTTGCTTTAAAAGATTTGAAGGAAACTGTCCTTTATCCTATATTTGTAGTAATTTTCCATCATAGGGTTGTTTGATTTAGTTAAACGCACCAATTTTTATCATTAAAAGTAACAAATAAACTTGCCCCTTTTCAGAAGAACATGACAGGCTTCTTCATTGGTGTTTGAAGCTTCATAAACATTGACCACGAAGGGACTCGAACTCTCAATCTTCTGATTCAAAGTCAGACGCCTTATCCATTAGGCCACGCGGTCTCAATTTTGGGTGTTTGTGGCAGCGTATCTGGGAAAAAGAAAAAACATAGCATGACAAATTGCAGAAGCGATTCAACTTGTGAAAAAAATTGGAGAAACCTCCCTTTGTCCGAAAGAGGCACCACTTACTGCACACTCTTTCAAGCAGTGACAGCAATTTTGAAAGATGGATTAAGTAACGATGGAAGAAAGGCAAAGCTTTGCAAAACAACATCTTGATTTTCGATTCCCCAGAAATGAGCAGAGCCGAATTTGTCCGCTCAGTCAAATAGAGGAAATCTACTGTTAGAAGGGAATGCAGATGTTTCAATTCTTCAAACTTGACGACAACAACGTGGAAGGACAAGCCAAAACAGAATCCTCCTCTTCCATGAGGTCACTTGGCAGAAAACATGGACACCTTTAGGAGTTAATGCAGATGCTTCATTTTTTTCAAACTTGTGAAACAATTTGAGAGAGAAAACTGCCTTTTGTTAGAAACACACTTTCAGAGCTCTCTCTTTTTGGCATAAGTGGAAATTCCAATGATTTGCATAAGTTGATGAGAAAGAAATAGCATGATTTCCAAAGAATTTTTCTGTTTTCATTTCTCTAACAATGGCTAAAAGCAGTGTTTCCACCAGGTAACTTCTTCAAATATATCCCTCTGTTTCTGATGACTTTTATTTAAAGGTTTGCTTTAAAAGATTTGAAGGAAACTGTCCTTTATCTTATATTTGTAGTAATTTTCCATCATAGGGTTGTTTGATTTAGTTAAACGCACCAATTTTTATCATTAAAAGTAACAAATAAACTTGCCCCTTTTCAGAAGAACATGACAGGCTTCTTCATTGGTGTTTGAAGCTTCATAAACATCGACCACGAAGGGACTCGAACTCTCAATCTTCTGATTCAAAGTCAGACGCCTTATCCATTAGGCCACGCGGTCTCAATTTTGGGTGTGTGTGGCAGCGTATCTGGGAAAAAGAAAAAACATAGCATGACAAATTGCAGAAGCGATTCAACTTGTGAAAAAAATTGGAGAAACCTCCCTTTGTCCGAAAGAGGCACCACTTTCTGCACACTCTTTCAAGCAGTGACAGCAATTTTGAAAGATGGATTAAGTAACGATGGAAGAAAGGCAAAGCTTTGCAAAACAACATCTTGATTTTCGATTCCCCAGAAATGAGCAGAGCCGAATTTGTCCGCTCAGTCAAATAGAGGAAATCTACTGTTAGAAGGGAATGCAGATGTTTCAATTCTTCAAACTTGACGACAACAACGTGGAAGGACAAGCCAAAACAGAATCCTCCTCTTCCATGAGGTCACTTGGCAGAAAACATGGACACCTTTAGGAGTTAATGCAGATGCTTCATTTTTTTCAAACTTGTGAAACAATTTGAGAGAGAAAACTGCCTTTTGTTAGAAACACACTTTCAGAGCTCTCTCTTTTTGGCATAAGTGGCAATTCCAATGATTTGCATAAGTTGATGAGAAAGAAATAGCATGATTTCCAAAGAATTTTTCTGTTTTCATTTCTCTAACAATGGCTAAAAGCAGTGTTTCCACCAGGTAACTTCTTCCAATATATCCCTCTGTTTCTGATGACTTTTATTTAAAGGTTTGCTTTAAAAGATTTGAAGGAAACTGTCCTTTATCTTATATTTGTAGTAATTTTATATCATAGGGTTGTTTGATTTAGTTAAACGCACCAATTTTTATCATTAAAAGTAACAAAGAAACTTGCCCCTTTTCAGAAGAACATGCCAGGCTTCTGCATTGGTGTTTGAAGCTTCATAAACATCGACCACGAAGGGACTCGAACCCTCAATCTTCTGATTCGAAGTCAGATGCCTTATCCATTAGGCCACGCGGTCTCAATTTTGGGTGTGTGTGTGTGGCAGCGTATCTGGGAAAAAGAAAAAACATAGCATGACAAATTGCAGAAGCGATTCAACTTGTGAAAAAAATTGGAGAAACCTCCCTTTGTCCGAAAGAGGCACCACTTACTGCACACTCTTTCAAGCAGTGACAGCAATTTTAAAAGATTGATTAAGTAACGATGGAAGAAAGGCAAAGCTTTGCAAAACAACATCTTGATTTTCGATTCCCCAGAAATGAGCAGAGCCGAATGTGTCCGCTCAGTCAAATAGAGGAAATCTACTGTTAGAAGGGAATGCAGATGTTTCAATTCTTCAAACTTGACGACAACAACGTGGAAGGACAAGCCAAAACAGAATCCTCCTCTTCCATGAGGTCACTTGGCAGAAAACATGGACACCTTTAGGAGTTAATGCAGATGCTTCATTTTTTTCAAACTTGTGAAACAATTTGAGAGAGAAAACTGCCTTTTGTTAGAAACACACTTTCAGAGCTCTCTCTTTTTGGCATAAGTGGCAATTCCAATGATTTGCATAAGTTGATGAGAAAGAAATAGCATGATTTCCAAAGAATTTTTCTGTTTTCATTTCTCTAACAATGGCTAAAAGCAGTGTTTCCACCAGGTAACTTCTTCAAATATATCCCTCTGTTTCTGATGACTTTTATTTAAAGGTTTGCTTTAAAAGATTTGAAGGAAACTGTCCTTTATCCTATATTTGTAGTAATTTTCCATCATAGGGTTGTTTGATTTAGTTAAACGCACCAATTTTTATCATTAAAAGTAACAAATAAACTTGCCCCTTTTCAGAAGAACATGACAGGCTTCTTCATTGGTGTTTGAAGCTTCATAAACATTGACCACGAAGGGACTCGAACTCTCAATCTTCTGATTCAAAGTCAGACGCCTTATCCATTAGGCCACGCGGTCTCAATTTTGGGTGTTTGTGGCAGCGTATCTGGGAAAAAGAAAAAACATAGCATGACAAATTGCAGAAGCGATTCAACTTGTGAAAAAAATTGGAGAAACCTCCCTTTGTCCGAAAGAGGCACCACTTACTGCACACTCTTTCAAGCAGTGACAGCAATTTTGAAAGATGGATTAAGTAACGATGGAAGAAAGGCAAAGCTTTGCAAAACAACATCTTGATTTTCGATTCCCCAGAAATGAGCAGAGCCGAATTTGTCCGCTCAGTCAAATAGAGGAAATCTACTGTTAGAAGGGAATGCAGATGTTTCAATTCTTCAAACTTGACGACAACAACGTGGAAGGACAAGCCAAAACAGAATCCTCCTCTTCCATGAGGTCACTTGGCAGAAAACATGGACACCTTTAGGAGTTAATGCAGATGCTTCATTTTTTTCAAACTTGTGAAACAATTTGAGAGAGAAAACTGCCTTTTGTTAGAAACACACTTTCAGAGCTCTCTCTTTTTGGCATAAGTGGAAATTCCAATGATTTGCATAAGTTGATGAGAAAGAAATAGCATGATTTCCAAAGAATTTTTCTGTTTTCATTTCTCTAACAATGGCTAAAAGCAGTGTTTCCACCAGGTAACTTCTTCAAATATATCCCTCTGTTTCTGATGACTTTTATTTAAAGGTTTGCTTTAAAAGATTTGAAGGAAACTGTCCTTTATCTTATATTTGTAGTAATTTTCCATCATAGGGTTGTTTGATTTAGTTAAACGCACCAATTTTTATCATTAAAAGTAACAAATAAACTTGCCCCTTTTCAGAAGAACATGACAGGCTTCTTCATTGGTGTTTGAAGCTTCATAAACATCGACCACGAAGGGACTCGAACTCTCAATCTTCTGATTCAAAGTCAGACGCCTTATCCATTAGGCCACGCGGTCTCAATTTTGGGTGTGTGTGGCAGCGTATCTGGGAAAAAGAAAAAACATAGCATGACAAATTGCAGAAGCGATTCAACTTGTGAAAAAAATTGGAGAAACCTCCCTTTGTCCGAAAGAGGCACCACTTTCTGCACACTCTTTCAAGCAGTGACAGCAATTTTGAAAGATGGATTAAGTAACGATGGAAGAAAGGCAAAGCTTTGCAAAACAACATCTTGATTTTCGATTCCCCAGAAATGAGCAGAGCCGAATTTGTCCGCTCAGTCAAATAGAGGAAATCTACTGTTAGAAGGGAATGCAGATGTTTCAATTCTTCAAACTTGACGACAACAACGTGGAAGGACAAGCCAAAACAGAATCCTCCTCTTCCATGAGGTCACTTGGCAGAAAACATGGACACCTTTAGGAGTTAATGCAGATGCTTCATTTTTTTCAAACTTGTGAAACAATTTGAGAGAGAAAACTGCCTTTTGTTAGAAACACACTTTCAGAGCTCTCTCTTTTTGGCATAAGTGGCAATTCCAATGATTTGCATAAGTTGATGAGAAAGAAATAGCATGATTTCCAAATAATTTTTCTGTTTTCATTTCTCTAACAATGGCTAAAAGCAGTGTTTCCACCAGGTAACTTCTTCCAATATATCCCTCTGTTTCTGATGACTTTTATTTAAAGGTTTGCTTTAAAAGATTTGAAGGAAACTGTCCTTTATCTTATATTTGTAGTAATTTTATATCATAGGGTTGTTTGATTTAGTTAAACGCACCAATTTTTATCATTAAAAGTAACAAAGAAACTTGCCCCTTTTCAGAAGAACATGACATGCCAGGCTTCTGCATTGGTGTTTGAAGCTTCATAAACATCGACCACGAAGGGACTCGAACCCTCAATCTTCTGATTCGAAGTCAGACGTCTTATCCATTAGGCCACGCGGTCTCAATTTTGTGTGTGTGTGGCAGCGTATCTGGGAAAAAGAAAAAACATAGCATGACAAATTGCAGAAGCGATTCAACTTGTGAAAAAAATTGGAGAAACCTCCCTTTGTCCGAAAGAGTCACCACTTACTGCACACTCTTTCAAGCAGTGACAGCAATTTTGAAAGATGGATTAAGTAACGATGGAAGAAAGGCAAAGCTTTGCAAAACAACATCTTGATTTTCGATTCCCCAGAAATGAGCAGAGCCGAATTTGTCCGCTCAGTCAAATAGAGGAAATCTACTGTTAGAAGGGAATGCAGATGTTTCAATTCTTCAAACTTGACGACAACAACGTGGAAGGACAAGCCAAAACAGAATCCTCCTCTTCCATGAGGTCACTTGGCAGAAAACATGGACACCTTTAGGAGTTAATGCAGATACTTCATTTTTTTCAAACTTGTGAAACAATTTGAGAGAGAAAACTGCCTTTTGTTAGAAACACACTTTCAGAGCTCTCTCTTTTTGGCATAAGTGGCAATTCCAATGATTTGCATAAGTTGATGAGAAAGAAATAGCATGATTTCCAAAGAATTTTTCTGTTTTCATTTCTCTAACAATGGCTAAAAGCAGTGTTTCCACCAGGTAACTTCTTCCAATATATCCCTCTGTTTCTGATGACTTTTATTTAAAGGTTTGCTTTAAAAGATTTGAAGGAAACTGTCCTTTATCTTATATTTGTAGTAATTTTATATCATAGGGTTGTTTGATTTAGTTAAACGCACCAATTTTTATCATTAAAAGTAACAAAAAACTTGCCCCTTTTCAGAAGAACATGACATGCCAGGCTTCTGCATTGGTGTTTGAAGCTTCATAAACATCGACCACGAAGGGACTCAAACCCTCAATCTTCTGATTCGAAGTCAGACGCCTTATCCATTAGGCCACGCGGTCTCAATTTTGGGTGTGTGTGGCAGCGTATCTGGGAAAAAGAAAAAACATAGCATGACAAATTGCAGAAGCGATTCAACTTGTGAAAAAAATTGGAGAAACCTCCCTTTGTCCGAAAGAGGCACCACTTACTGCACACTCTTTCAAGCAGTGACAGCAATTTTGAAAGATGGATTAAGTAACGATGGAAGAAAGGCAAAGCTTTGCAAAACAACATCTTGATTTTCGATTCCCCAGAAATGAGCAGAGCCGAATTTGTCCGCTCAGTCAAATAGAGGAAATCTACTGTTAGAAGGGAATGCAGATGTTTCAATTCTTCAAACTTGACGACAACAACGTGGAAGGACAAGCCAAAACAGAATCCTCCTCTTCCATGAGGTCACTTGGCAGAAAACATGGACACCTTTAGGAGTTAATGCAGATGCTTCATTTTTTTCAAACTTGTGAAACAATTTGAGAGAGAAAACTGCCTTTTGTTAGAAACACACTTTCAGAGCTCTCTCTTTTTGGCATAAGTGGCAATTCCAATGATTTGCATAAGTTGATGAGAAAGAAATAGCATGATTTCCAAAGAATTTTTCTGTTTTCATTTCTCTAACAATGGCTAAAAGCAGTGTTTCCACCTGGTAACTTCTTCAAATATATCCCTCTGTTTCTGATGACTTTTATTTAAAGGTTTGCTTTAAAAGATTTGAAGGAAACTGTCCTTTATCTTATATTTGTAGTAATTTTCCATCATAGGGTTGTTTTATTTAGTTAAACGCACCAATTTTTATCATTAAAAGTAACAAAGAAACTTGCCCCTTTTCAGAAGAACATGACATGCCAGGCTTCTGCATTGGTGTTTGAAGCTTCATAAACATCGACCACGAAGGGACTCGAACCCTCAATCTTCTGATTCGAAGTCAGACGCCTTATCCATTAGGCCACGCGGTCTCAATTTTGTGTGTGTGTGGCAGCGTATCTGGGAAAAAGAAAAAACATAGCATGACAAATTGCAGAAGCGATTCAACTTGTGAAAAAAATTGGAGAAACCTCCCTTTGTCCGAAAGAGTCACCACTTACTGCACACTCTTTCAAGCAGTGACAGCAATTTTGAAAGATGGATTAAGTAACGATGGAAGAAAGGCAAAGCTTTGCAAAACAACATCTTGATTTTCGATTCCCCAGAAATGAGCAGAGCCGAATTTGTCCGCTCAGTCAAATAGAGGAAATCTACTGTTAGAAGGGAATGCAGATGTTTCAATTCTTCAAACTTGACGACAACAACGTGGAAGGACAAGCCAAAACAGAATCCTCCTCTTCCATGAGGTCACTTGGCAGAAAACATGGACACCTTTAGGAGTTAATGCAGATACTTCATTTTTTTCAAACTTGTGAAACAATTTGAGAGAGAAAACTGCCTTTTGTTAGAAACACACTTTCAGAGCTCTCTCTTTTTGGCATAAGTGGCTGTAACGGATCAACTGGCACCCCGACTGGGTACCTCCGTTGAAAGATGCTCCTAGCGCTTCCAGAGGACTCCAAGCACTCCACCAGACACCATAAGCACTGCAGGCTGCAGCTATCTCCCTTCAGAACGAAGCAGGAACAAGCTCTTACAAGAGCTCAGTGATTATAGCAAGGGAATATGCCTAGCATAGCAATCCCTTGTAGCAGATTCCCCCAATAAGAGACAGGACTCAAGTTGAGGGTAAAAATAGAACTCTGGACTGGCTCATCCAGCCTGGCTTTTATTTCCAACTCACACATACAGGCCACACCCAGGGGGAGGCATAAAAGAACCAATGACATAGATGTTACCTCCCACACATCCCCTCCCCTTAGTGTGACACATAATCCCATTATGCATACAGTGTAACATATACTTTTACACAACTTTCATAACTTTAAAACCATACATCACATTCACATAAAAATACATATCCACAATCAATCCATTCAGGGGAACAACATATTAAAAAATGGCATGAATCCGACCAGGGGTTAAAAAGTTACTAAAAGTATCTTTTGTTCCTTTCTGGCTGGCAGAAAAACATCCCCACAATGCACCCTGGTTTCCTCCCTTCTGCCCTGGAGTTAATTGGAGAAGTAATCCAATTACCCAGGACTAAAGGCAGACTCCATTAACCACATGGTTGCAAAACAACATAAAACACTTTAAAATACATAAAGTCACATTTACACATAACACACAGACATTTCACCTATCCCCAGATAGCTGGGATCTGCACGCACAAAACTACCGAATAGCGCGCAGATCCTATTCACACAGTACAATTGCCATGGAGCTAAAGTCTTTCCCATAGTCTTTCATTATATAGATAGGCTCCATGGTATGGCTATCTGGGGTATCACATTCCCATAAAGTCTGGTCCATAGTCCAAAGGCAAGAGGCGGGCAAGCAGCCCCCTCCAAGGACACGTGGCGAGTTCGGTTTCGCCACACTTCTCCCCTTTACCCCCCAGACTAACAGGGTATCTGACCTCCTGCCGGTCCGTGCCCTGGTTAGTCCAGCAACCCACCCATGAAGCACAAACAGCAGTACCTCCCACCCACAATAACTGGTTACTACACCTGGGTAGAGGAGAACTTTGTCCAGGTCCAGGTGCCTCACCACGGCTGTGTGGGGGACTGGTAGTCTGCCTTGGTGGGTTGCTGAGTGGGCAGAGACCAGTGGTACTCTGCCCTGGTGCCAGCGCTACCACTGAAGTAGCCTGATTGGAGCCTGGTTGTGGGAGGGGGAGACCGACCGTCTCCCCTCTGGGTACACAGCTCTGCTGCTGGAGACAGACTGTCTCCCCTTTGGCTAAACAGCCCTGTCGTGGGGGGGCAGGACCGACCGTCCCTACCCCCTGTGCTGGAAGTGCAGAGACCACTGTCCCATCTGCACAGGTGTGGGGCTTACAGTCTCCCCCTGGTACATTAAGCTGCCGCTGGGGAGAGGTGGTAACCAGCTCCTCTCCCATTAGAACACTCTGCCGCTGGGGAATGGAGACTGAGCTCTCTATTACCTGTACATTAATGATCCGCCGCTGGGGAGAGGTGGTAACAATCTCCTCTCCCATACATACTTTCCGCCTTTGTGGAGGGAGACCGACTGTCTCTCCTCCCAATACAGTGCCCTGCTGCTGGGGAAAGGAGACTGGGCTCCCTATTCCCTGCACATCAATGATCCGCTGCTGGGGAGAGGTGGTAGCAAGCTCCTCTCCCATACATACTTTCCGCCTTTGTGGAGGGAGACTGACTGTCTCTCCTCCCAATACATTGTCCTGCTGCTGGGGGGGGAGGTCGATGCTCTCCACTTTCTGTAACTCCAGCTCTAGTTGGGCATCTGGGCCGGTTGCCCAGCATCCCTGTAGGGCCGGTGGAGAGATCTCGGTCCCATCTCCACCTGCCTGCAGGGGGTCCTCCCAGGACCAGTCTATGAGGTCCTCTACCTCGGGTACCTCTGGTTGCTGTTGGGGAGGGAGACCGGTTGTCTCTTCCTCCAATAACCCATTCTGCCGCTGAGGAGTGAGACCGACTGTCTCCCCTCCCTGTAAAACATACTGCCGCTGGGGATCTGGGCCGGGTGCCCAGCATCCCTGTAGGGCCGGTAGAGAGACCTCGGTCCCATCTCCCCCGGCCACTTCGGTTTCTTCCTCGTCCCACTCTACCTGTGGCTGGAGTTTCTCCCAACGTGCCCACTGGCCTTCCCTCAACGCCCTGTGTTGTAGGTTCCGGGTCACCATGTCCCACACGAACCGCACGTATTTCTCCTCTGGATTGGGTCCGTAAAACTTCAGGCGCAACCCTACCATCGTGCCAAACTCTAGTACGGAGTAGCTATACGCCATGCTTGCTGTAGCCACTGCTGGTTCCATTATGTTGCTGAAGATAGGGACGCTGCACAACTCCACACGTTACCGGTGTCTCTGAGCTGCTTCTCCTCGCACTAGGACGCCATCCCACCGCTTGCCACCAATGTAACGGATCAACTGGCACCCCGACTGGGTACCTCCGTTGAAAGATGCTCCTAGCGCTTCCAGAGGACTCCAAGCACTCCACCAGACACCATAAGCACTGCAGGCTGCAGCTATCTCCCTTCAGAACGAAGCAGGAACAAGCTCTTACAAGAGCTCAGTGATTATAGCAAGGGAATATGCCTAGCATAGCAATCCCTTGTAGCAGATTCCCCCAATAAGAGACAGGACTCAAGTTGAGGGTAAAAATAGAACTCTGGACTGGCTCATCCAGCCTGGCTTTTATTTCCAACTCACACATACAGGCCACACCCAGGGGGAGGCATAAAAGAACCAATGACATAGATGTTACCTCCCACACATCCCCTCCCCTTAGTGTGACACATAATCCCATTATGCATACAGTGTAACATATACTTTTACACAACTTTCATAACTTTAAAACCATACATCACATTCACATAAAAATACATATCCACAATCAATCCATTCAGGGGAACAACATATTAAAAAATGGCATGAATCCGACCAGGGGTTAAAAAGTTACTAAAAGTATCTTTTGTTCCTTTCTGGCTGGCAGAAAAACATCCCCACAATGCACCCTGGTTTCCTCCCTTCTGCCCTGGAGTTAATTGGAGAAGTAATCCAATTACCCAGGACTAAAGGCAGACTCCATTAACCACATGGTTGCAAAACAACATAAAACACTTTAAAATACATAAAGTCACATTTACACATAACACACAGACATTTCACCTATCCCCAGATAGCTGGGATCTGCACGCACAAAACTACCGAATAGCGCGCAGATCCTATTCACACAGTACAATTGCCATGGAGCTAAAGTCTTTCCCATAGTCTTTCATTATATAGATAGGCTCCATGGTATGGCTATCTGGGGTATCACATTCCCATAAAGTCTGGTCCATAGTCCAAAGGCAAGAGGCGGGCAAGCAGCCCCCTCCAAGGACACGTGGCGAGTTCGGTTTCGCCACAGTGGCAATTCCAATGATTTGCATAAGTTGATGAGAAAGAAATAGCATGATTTCCAAAGAATTTTTCTGTTTTCATTTCTCTAACAATGGCTAAAAGCAGTGTTTCCACCAGGTAACTTCTTCCAATATATCCCTCTGTTTCTGATGACTTTTATTTAAAGGTTTGCTTTAAAAGATTTGAAGGAAACTGTCCTTTATCTTATATTTGTAGTAATTTTATATCATAGGGTTGTTTGATTTAGTTAAACGCACCAATTTTTATCATTAAAAGTAACAAAGAAACTTGCCCCTTTTCAGAAGAACATGACATGCCAGGCTTCTGCATTGTTGTTTGAAGCTTCATAAACATCGACCACGAAGGGACTCAAACCCTCAATCTTCTGATTCGAAGTCAGACGCCTTATCCATTAGGCCACGCGGTCTCAATTTTGGGTGTGTGTGGCAGCGTATCTGGGAAAAAGAAAAAACATAGCATGACAAATTGCAGAAGCGATTCAACTTGTGAAAAAAATTGGAGAAACCTCCCTTTGTCCGAAAGAGGCACCACTTACTGCACACTCTTTCAAGCAGTGACAGCAATTTTGAAAGATGGATTAAGTAACGATGGAAGAAAGGCAAAGCTTTGCAAAACAACATCTTGATTTTCGATTCCCCAGAAATGAGCAGAGCCGAATTTGTCCGCTCAGTCAAATAGAGGAAATCTACTGTTAGAAGGGAATGCAGATGTTTCAATTCTTCAAACTTGACGACAACAACGTGGAAGGACAAGCCAAAACAGAATCCTCCTCTTCCATGAGGTCACTTGGCAGAAAACATGGACACCTTTAGGAGTTAATGCAGATGCTTCATTTTTTTCAAACTTGTGAAACAATTTGAGAGAGAAAACTGCCTTTTGTTAGAAACACACTTTCAGAGCTCTCTCTTTTTGGCATAAGTGGCAATTCCAATGATTTGCATAAGTTGATGAGAAAGAAATAGCATGATTTCCAAAGAATTTTTCTGTTTTCATTTCTCTAACAATGGCTAAAAGCAGTGTTTCCACCTGGTAACTTCTTCAAATATATCCCTCTGTTTCTGATGACTTTTATTTAAAGGTTTGCTTTAAAAGATTTGAAGGAAACTGTCCTTTATCCTATATTTGTAGTAATTTTCCATCATAGGGTTGTTTGATTTAGTTAAACGCACCAATTTTTATCATTAAAAGTAACAAATAAACTTGCCCCTTTTCAGAAGAACATGACAGGCTTCTTCATTGGTGTTTGAAGCTTCATAAACATCGACCACGAAGGGACTCGAACTCTCAATCTTCTGATTCAAAGTCAGACGCCTTATCCATTAGGCCACGCGGTCTCAATTTTGGGTGTTTGGCAGCGTATCTGGGAAAAAGAAAAAACATAGCATGACAAATTGCAGAAGCGATTCAACTTGTGAAAAAAATTGGAGAAACCTCCCTTTGTCCGAAAGAGGCACCACTTACTGCACACTCTTTCAAGCAGTGACAGCAATTTTGAAAGATGGATTAAGTAACGATGGAAGAAAGGCAAAGCTTTGCAAAACAACATCTTGATTTTCGATTCCCCAGAAATGAGCAGAGCCGAATTTGTCCGCTCAGTCAAATAGAGGAAATCTACTGTTAGAAGGGAATGCAGATGTTTCAATTCTTCAAACTTGACGACAACAACGTGGAAGGACAAGCCAAAACAGAATCCTCCTCTTCCATGAGGTCACTTGGCAGAAAACATGGACACCTTTAGGAGTTAATGCAGATGCTTCATTTTTTTCAAACTTGTGAAACAATTTGAGAGAGAAAACTGCCTTTTGTTAGAAACACACTTTCAGAGCTCTCTCTTTTTGGCATAAGTGGCAATTCCAATGATTTGCATAAGTTGATGAGAAAGAAATAGCATGATTTCCAAAGAATTTTTCTGTTTTCATTTCTCTAACAATGGCTAAAAGCAGTGTTTCCACCAGGTAACTTCTTCCAATATATCCCTCTGTTTCTGATGACTTTTATTTAAAGGTTTGCTTTAAAAGATTTGAAGGAAACTGCCCTTTATCTTATATTTGTAGTAATTTTATATCATAGGGTTGTTTGATTTAGTTAAACGCACCAATTTTTATCATTAAAAGTAACAAAGAAACTTGCCCCTTTTCAGAAGAACATGCCAGGCTTCTGCATTGGTGTTTGAAGCTTCATAAACATCGACCACGAAGGGACTCGAACCCTCAATCTTCTGATTCGAAGTCAGACGCCTTAGCCATTAGGCCACGCGGTCTCAATTTTGAGTGTGTGTGTGGCAGCGTATCTGGGAAAAAGAAAAAACATAGCATGACAAATTGCAGAAGCGATTCAACTTGTGAAAAAAATTGGAGAAACCTCCCTTTGTCCGAAAGAGGCACCACTTACTGCACACTCTTTCAAGCAGTGACAGCAATTTTAAAAGATGGATTAAGTAACGATGGAAGAAAGGCAAAGCTTTGCAAAACAACATCTTGATTTTCGATTCCCCAGAAATGAGCAGAGCCGAATTTGTCCGCTCAGTCAAATAGAGGAAATCTACTGTTAGAAGGGAATGCAGTTGTTTCAATTCTTCAAACTTGACGACAACAACGTGGAAGGACAAGCCAAAACAGAATCCTCCTCTTCCATGAGGTCACTTGGCAGAAAACATGGACACCTTTAGGAGTTAATGCAGATACTTCATTTTTTTCAAACTTGTGAAACAATTTGAGAGAGAAAACTGCCTTTTGTTAGAAACACACTTTCAGAGCTCTCTCTTTTTGGCATAAGTGGCAATTCCAATGATTTGCATAAGTTGATGAGAAAGAAATAGCATGATTTCCAAAGAATTTTTCTGTTTTCATTTCTCTAACAATGGCTAAAAGCAGTGTTTCCACCAGGTAACTTCTTCCAATATATCCCTCTGTTTCTGATGACTTTTATTTAAAGGTTTGCTTTAAAAGATTTGAAGGAAACTGTCCTTTATCTTATATTTGTAGTAATTTTATATCATAGGGTTGTTTGATTTAGTTAAACGCACCAATTTTTATCATTAAAAGTAACAAAGAAACTTGCCCCTTTTCAGAAGAACATGACAGGCTTCTGCATTGGTGTTTGAAGCTTCAAAAACATCGACCACGAAGGGACTCGAACCCTCAATCTTCTGATTTGAAGTCAGACGCCTTATCCATTAGGCCACGCGGTCTCAATTTTGGGTGTGATGTGGCAGCGTATCTGGGAAAAAGAAAAAACATAGCATGACAAATTGCAGAAGCGATTCAACTTGTGAAAAAAATTGGAGAAACCTGCCTTTGTCCGAAAGAGGCACCACTTACTGCACACTCTTTCAAGCAGTGACAGCAATTTTAAAAGATGGATTAAGTAACGATGGAAGAAAGGCAAAGCTTTGCAAAACAACATCTTGATTTTCGATTCCCCAGAAATGAGCAGAGTTGAATTTGTCCCCTCAGTCAAATAGAGGAAATCTACTGTTAGAAGGGAATGCAGATGTTTCAATTCTTCAAACTTGACGACAACAACGTGGAAGGACAAGCCAAAACAGAATCCTCCTCTTCCATGAGGTCACTTGGCAGAAAACATGGACACCTTTAGGAGTTAATGCAGATGCTTCATTTTTTTCAAACTTGTGAAACAATTTGAGAGAGAAAACTGCCTTTTGTTAGAAACACACTTTCAGAGCTCTCTCTTTTTGGCATAAGTGGCAATTCCAATGATTTGCATAAGTTGATGAGAAAGAAATAGCATGATTTCCGAAGAATTTTTCTGTTTTCATTTCTCTAACAATGGCTAAAAGCAGTGTTTCCACCAGGTAACTTCTTCAAATATATCCCTCTGTTTCTGATGACTTTTATTTAAAGGTTTGCTTTAAAAGATTTGAAGGAAACTGTCCTTTATCTTATATTTGTAGTAATTTTCCATCATAGGGTTGTTTGATTTAGTTAAACGCACCAATTTTTATCATTAAAAGTAACAAATAAACTTGCCCCTTTTCAGAAGAACATGACAGGCTTCTTCATTGGTGTTTGAAGCTTCATAAACATCGACCACGAAGGGACTCGAACTCTCAATCTTCTGATTCAAAGTCAGACGCCTTATCCATTAGGCCACGCGGTCTCAATTTTGGGTGTGTGTGGCAGCGTATCTGGGAAAAAGAAAAAACATAGCATGACAAATTGCAGAAGCGATTCAACTTGTGAAAAAAATTGGAGAAACCTCCCTTTGTCCGAAAGAGGCACCACTTACTGCACACTCTTTCAAGCAGTGACAGCAATTTTGAAAGATGGATTAAGTAACGATGGAAGAAAGGCAAAGCTTTGCAAAACAACATCTTGATTTTCGATTCCCCAGAAATGAGCAGAGCCGAATTTGTCCGCTCAGTCAAATAGAGGAAATCTACTGTTAGAAGGGAATGCAGTTGTTTCAATTCTTCAAACTTGACGACAACAACGTGGAAGGACAAGCCAAAACAGAATCCTCCTCTTCCATGAGGTCACTTGGCAGAAAACATGGACACCTTTAGGAGTTAATGCAGATACTTCATTTTTTTCAAACTTGTGAAACAATTTGAGAGAGAAAACTGCCTTTTGTTAGAAACACACTTTCAGAGCTCTCTCTTTTTGGCATAAGTGGCAATTCCAATGATTTGCATAAGTTGATGAGAAAGAAATAGCATGATTTCCAAAGAATTTTTCTGTTTTCATTTCTCTAACAATGGCTAAAAGCAGTGTTTCCACCAGGTAACTTCTTCCAATATATCCCTCTGTTTCTGATGACTTTTATTTAAAGGTTTGCTTTAAAAGATTTGAAGGAAACTGTCCTTTATCTTATATTTGTAGTAATTTTATATCATAGGGTTGTTTGATTTAGTTAAACGCACCAATTTTTATCATTAAAAGTAACAAAGAAACTTGCCCCTTTTCAGAAGAACATGACAGGCTTCTGCATTGGTGTTTGAAGCTTCAAAAACATCGACCACGAAGGGACTCGAACCCTCAATCTTCTGATTTGAAGTCAGACGCCTTATCCATTAGGCCACGCGGTCTCAATTTTGGGTGTGATGTGGCAGCGTATCTGGGAAAAAGAAAAAACATAGCATGACAAATTGCAGAAGCGATTCAACTTGTGAAAAAAATTGGAGAAACCTGCCTTTGTCCGAAAGAGGCACCACTTACTGCACACTCTTTCAAGCAGTGACAGCAATTTTAAAAGATGGATTAAGTAACGATGGAAGAAAGGCAAAGCTTTGCAAAACAACATCTTGATTTTCGATTCCCCAGAAATGAGCAGAGTTGAATTTGTCCCCTCAGTCAAATAGAGGAAATCTACTGTTAGAAGGGAATGCAGATGTTTCAATTCTTCAAACTTGACGACAACAACGTGGAAGGACAAGCCAAAACAGAATCCTCCTCTTCCATGAGGTCACTTGGCAGAAAACATGGACACCTTTAGGAGTTAATGCAGATGCTTCATTTTTTTCAAACTTGTGAAACAATTTGAGAGAGAAAACTGCCTTTTGTTAGAAACACACTTTCAGAGCTCTCTCTTTTTGGCATAAGTGGCAATTCCAATGATTTGCATAAGTTGATGAGAAAGAAATAGCATGATTTCCGAAGAATTTTTCTGTTTTCATTTCTCTAACAATGGCTAAAAGCAGTGTTTCCACCAGGTAACTTCTTCAAATATATCCCTCTGTTTCTGATGACTTTTATTTAAAGGTTTGCTTTAAAAGATTTGAAGGAAACTGTCCTTTATCTTATATTTGTAGTAATTTTCCATCATAGGGTTGTTTGATTTAGTTAAACGCACCAATTTTTATCATTAAAAGTAACAAATAAACTTGCCCCTTTTCAGAAGAACATGACAGGCTTCTTCATTGGTGTTTGAAGCTTCATAAACATCGACCACGAAGGGACTCGAACTCTCAATCTTCTGATTCAAAGTCAGACGCCTTATCCATTAGGCCACGCGGTCTCAATTTTGGGTGTGTGTGGCAGCGTATCTGGGAAAAAGAAAAAACATAGCATGACAAATTGCAGAAGCGATTCAACTTGTGAAAAAAATTGGAGAAACCTCCCTTTGTCCGAAAGAGGCACCACTTACTGCACACTCTTTCAAGCAGTGACAGCAATTTTGAAAGATGGATTAAGTAACGATGGAAGAAAGGCAAAGCTTTGCAAAACAACATCTTGATTTTCGATTCCCCAGAAATGAGCAGAGCCGAATTTGTCCGCTCAGTCAAATAGAGGAAATCTACTGTTAGAAGGGAATGCAGATGTTTCAATTCTTCAAACTTGACGACAACAACGTGGAAGGACAAGCCAAAACAGAATCCTCCTCTTCCATGAGGTCACTTGGCAGAAAACATGGACACCTTTAGGAGTTAATGCAGATGCTTCATTTTTTTCAAACTTGTGAAACAATTTGAGAGAGAAAACTGCCTTTTGTTAGAAACACACTTTCAGAGCTCTCTCTTTTTGGCATAAGTGGCAATTCCAATGATTTGCATAAGTTGATGAGAAAGAAATAGCATGATTTCCAAAGAATTTTTCTGTTTTCATTTCTCTAACAATGGCTAAAAGCAGTGTTTCCACCAGGTAACTTCTTCCAATATATCCCTCTGTTTCTGATGACTTTTATTTAAAGGTTTGCTTTAAAAGATTTGAAGGAAACTGTCCTTTATCTTATATTTGTAGTAATTTTATATCATAGGGTTGTTTGATTTAGTTAAACGCACCAATTTTTATCATTAAAAGTAACAAAGAAACTTGCCCCTTTTCAGAAGAACATGCCAGGCTTCTGCATTGGTGTTTGAAGCTTCATAAACATCGACCACGAAGGGACTCGAACCCTCAATCTTCTGATTCGAAGTCAGATGCCTTATCCATTAGGCCACGCGGTCTCAATTTTGCGTGTGTGTGTGGCAGCGTATCTGGGAAAAAGAAAAAACATAGCATGACAAATTGCAGAAGCGATTCAACTTGTGAAAAAAATTGGAGAAACCTCCCTTTGTCCGAAAGAGGCACCACTTACTGCACACTCTTTCAAGCAGTGACAGCAATTTTAAAAGATGGATTAAGTAACGATGGAAGAAAGGCAAAGCTTTGCAAAACAACATCTTGATTTTCGATTCCCCAGAAATGAGCAGAGCCGAATTTGTCCGCTCAGTCAAATAGAGGAAATCTACTGTTAGAAGGGAATGCAGTTGTTTCAATTCTTCAAACTTGACGACAACAACGTGGAAGGACAAGCCAAAACAGAATCCTCCTCTTCCATGAGGTCACTTGGCAGAAAACATGGACACCTTTAGGAGTTAATGCAGATGCTTCATTTTTTTCAAACTTGTGAAACAATTTGAGAGAGAAAACTGCCTTTTGTTAGAAACACACTTTCAGAGCTCTCTCTTTTTGGCATAAGTGGCAATTCCAATGATTTGCATAAGTTGATGAGAAAGAAATAGCATGATTTCCAAAGAATTTTTCTGTTTTCATTTCTCTAACAATGGCTAAAAGCAGTGTTTCCACCAGGTAACTTCTTCCAATATATCCCTCTGTTTCTGATGACTTTTATTTAAAGGTTTGCTTTAAAAGATTTGAAGGAAACTGTCCTTTATCTTATATTTGTAGTAATTTTATATCATAGGGTTGTTTGATTTAGTTAAACGCACCAATTTTTATCATTAAAAGTAACAAAGAAACTTGCCCCTTTTCAGAAGAACATGACAGGCTTCTGCATTGGTGTTTGAAGCTTCATAAACATCGACCACGAAGGGACTCGAACCCTCAATCTTCTGATTTGAAGTCAGACGCCTTATCCATTAGGCCACGCGGGCTCAATTTTGGGTGTGTGTGTGGCAGCGTATCTGGGAAAAAGAAAAAACATAGCATGAAAAATTGCAGAAGCGATTCAACTTGTGAAAAAAATTGGAGAAACCTCCCTTTGTCCGAAAGAGGCACCACTTACTGCACACTCTTTCAAGCAGTGACAGCAATTTTAAAAGATGGATTAAGTAACGATGGAAGAAAGGCAAAGCTTTGCAAAACAACATCTTGATTTTCGATTCCCCAGAAATGAGCAGAGCCGAATTTGTCCGCTCAGTCAAATAGAGGAAATCTACTGTTAGAAGGGAATGCAGATGTTTCAATTGTTCAAACTTGACGACAACAACGTGGAAGGACAAGCCAAAACAGAATCCTCCTCTTCCATGAGGTCACTTGGCAGAAAACATGGACACCTTTAGGAGTTAATGCAGATGCTTCATTTTTTTCAAACTTGTGAAACAATTTGAGAGAGAAAACTGCCTTTTGTTAGAAACACACTTTCAGAGCTCTCTCTTTTTGGCATAAGTGGCAATTCCAATGATTTGCATAAGTTGATGAGAAAGAAATAGCATGATTTCCAAAGAATTTTTCTGTTTTCATTTCTCTAACAATGGCTAAAAGCAGTGTTTCCACCAGGTAACTTCTTCAAATATATCCCTCTGTTTCTGATGACTTTTATTTAAAGGTTTGCTTTAAAAGATTTGAAGGAAACTGTCCTTTATCTTATATTTGTAGTAATTTTCCATCATAGGGTTGTTTGATTTAGTTAAACGCACCAATTTTTATCATTAAAAGTAACAAATAAACTTGCCCCTTTTCAGAAGAACATGACAGGCTTCTGCATTGGTGTTTGAAGCTTCAAAAACATCGACCACGAAGGGACTCGAACCCTCAATCTTCTGATTTGAAGTCAGACGCCTTATCCATTAGGCCACGCGGTCTCAATTTTGGGTGTGATGTGGCAGCGTATCTGGGAAAAAGAAAAAACATAGCATGACAAATTGCAGAAGCGATTCAACTTGTGAAAAAAATTGGAGAAACCTGCCTTTGTCCGAAAGAGGCACCACTTACTGCACACTCTTTCAAGCAGTGACAGCAATTTTAAAAGATGGATTAAGTAACGATGGAAGAAAGGCAAAGCTTTGCAAAACAACATCTTGATTTTCGATTCCCCAGAAATGAGCAGAGTTGAATTTGTCCCCTCAGTCAAATAGAGGAAATCTACTGTTAGAAGGGAATGCAGATGTTTCAATTCTTCAAACTTGACGACAACAACGTGGAAGGACAAGCCAAAACAGAATCCTCCTCTTCCATGAGGTCACTTGGCAGAAAACATGGACACCTTTAGGAGTTAATGCAGATGCTTCATTTTTTTCAAACTTGTGAAACAATTTGAGAGAGAAAACTGCCTTTTGTTAGAAACACACTTTCAGAGCTCTCTCTTTTTGGCATAAGTGGCAATTCCAATGATTTGCATAAGTTGATGAGAAAGAAATAGCATGATTTCCGAAGAATTTTTCTGTTTTCATTTCTCTAACAATGGCTAAAAGCAGTGTTTCCACCAGGTAACTTCTTCAAATATATCCCTCTGTTTCTGATGACTTTTATTTAAAGGTTTGCTTTAAAAGATTTGAAGGAAACTGTCCTTTATCTTATATTTATAGTAATTTTCCATCATAGGGTTGTTTGATTTAGTTAAACGCACCAATTTTTATCATTAAAAGTAACAAATAAACTTGCCCCTTTTCAGAAGAACATGACAGGCTTCTTCATTGGTGTTTGAAGCTTCATAAACATCGACCACGAAGGGACTCGAACTCTCAATCTTCTGATTCAAAGTCAGACGCCTTATCCATTAGGCCACGCGGTCTCAATTTTGGGTGTGTGTGGCAGCGTATCTGGGAAAAAGAAAAAACATAGCATGACAAATTGCAGAAGCGATTCAACTTGTGAAAAAAATTGGAGAAACCTCCCTTTGTCCGAAAGAGGCACCACTTACTGCACACTCTTTCAAGCAGTGACAGCAATTTTGAAAGATGGATTAAGTAACGATGGAAGAAAGGCAAAGCTTTGCAAAACAACATCTTGATTTTCGATTCCCCAGAAATGAGCAGAGCCGAATTTGTCCGCTCAGTCAAATAGAGGAAATCTACTGTTAGAAGGGAATGCAGATGTTTCAATTCTTCAAACTTGACGACAACAACGTGGAAGGACAAGCCAAAACAGAATCCTCCTCTTCCATGAGGTCACTTGGCAGAAAACATGGACACCTTTAGGAGTTAATGCAGATGCTTCATTTTTTTCAAACTTGTGAAACAATTTGAGAGAGAAAACTGCCTTTTGTTAGAAACACACTTTCAGAGCTCTCTCTTTTTGGCATAAGTGGCAATTCCAATGATTTGCATAAGTTGATGAGAAAGAAATAGCATGATTTCCAAATAATTTTTCTGTTTTCATTTCTCTAACAATGGCTAAAAGCAGTGTTTCCACCAGGTAACTTCTTCCAATATATCCCTCTGTTTCTGATGACTTTTATTTAAAGGTTTGCTTTAAAAGATTTGAAGGAAACTGTCCTTTATCTTATATTTGTAGTAATTTTATATCATAGGGTTGTTTGATTTAGTTAAACGCACCAATTTTTATCATTAAAAGTAACAAAGAAACTTGCCCCTTTTCAGAAGAACATGCCAGGCTTCTGCATTGGTGTTTGAAGCTTCATAAACATCGACCACGAAGGGACTCGAACCCTCAATCTTCTGATTCGAAGTCAGACGCCTTATCCATTAGGCCACGCGGTCTCAATTTTGCGTGTGTGTGTGGCAGCGTATCTGGGAAAAAGAAAAAACATAGCATGACAAATTGCAGAAGCAATTCAACTTGTGAAAACAATTGGAGAAACCTCCCTTTGTCCGAAAGAGGCACCACTTACTGCACACTCTTTCAAGCAGTGACAGCAATTTTAAAAGATGGATTAAGTAACGATGGAAGAAAGGCAAAGCTTTGCAAAACAACATCTTGATTTTCGATTCCCCAGAAATGAGCAGAGCCGAATTTGTCCGCTCAGTCAAATAGAGGAAATCTACTGTTAGAAGGGAATGCAGTTGTTTCAATTCTTCAAACTTGACGACAACAACGTGGAAGGACAAGCCAAAACAGAATCCTCCTCTTCCATGAGGTCACTTGGCAGAAAACATGGACACCTTTAGGAGTTAATGCAGATGCTTCATTTTTTTCAAACTTGTGAAACAATTTGAGAGAGAAAACTGCCTTTTGTTAGAAACACACTTTCAGAGCTCTCTCTTTTTGGCATAAGTGGCAATTCCAATGATTTGCATAAGTTGATGAGAAAGAAATAGCATGATTTCCAAAGAATTTTTCTGTTTTCATTTCTCTAACAATGGCTAAAAGCAGTGTTTCCACCAGGTAACTTCTTCAAATATATCCCTCTGTTTCTGATGACTTTTATTTAAAGGTTTGCTTTAAAAGATTTGAAGGAAACTGTCCTTTATCTTATATTTGTAGTAATTTTCCATCATAGGGTTGTTTGATTTAGTTAAACGCACCAATTGTTATCATTAAAAGTAACAAATAAACTTGCCCCTTTTCAGAAGAACATGACAGGCTTCTTCATTGGTGTTTGAAGCTTCATAAACATCGACCACGAAGGGACTCGAACCCTCAATCTTCTGATTCGAAGTCAGACGCCTTATCCATTAGGCCACGCGGTCTCAATTTTGGGTGTGATGTGGCAGCGTATCTGGGAAAAAGAAAAAAACATAGCATGACAAATTGCAGAAGCGATTCAACTTGTGAAAAAAATTGGAGAAACCTGCCTTTGTCCGAAAGAGGCACCACTTACTGCACACTCTTTCAAGCAGTGACAGCAATTTTAAAAGATGGATTAAGTAACGATGGAAGAAAGGCAAAGCTTTGCAAAACAACATCTTGATTTTCGATTCCCCAGAAATGAGCAGAGCCGAATTTGTCCCCTCAGTCAAATAGAGGAAATCTACTGTTAGAAGGGAATGCAGATGTTTCAATTCTTCAAACTTGACGACAACAACGTGGAAGGACAAGCCAAAACAGAATCCTCCTCTTCCATGAGGTCACTTGGCAGAAAACATGGACACCTTTAGGAGTTAATGCAGATGCTTCATTTTTTTCAAACTTGTGAAACAATTTGAGAGAGAAAACTGCCTTTTGTTAGAAACACACTTTCAGAGCTCTCTCTTTTTGGCATAAGTGGCAATTCCAATGATTTGCATAAGTTGATGAGAAAGAAATAGCATGATTTCCAAAGAATTTTTCTGTTTTCATTTCTCTAACAATGGCTAAAAGCAGTGTTTCCACCAGGTAACTTCTTCAAATATATCCCTCTGTTTCTGATGACTTTTATTTAAAGATTTGCTTTAAAAGATTTGAAGGAAACTGTCCTTTATCTTATATTTGTAGTAATTTTCCATCATAGGGTTGTTTGATTTAGTTAAACGCACCAATTTTTATCATTAAAAGTAACAAATAAACTTGCCCCTTTTCAGAAGAACATGACAGGCTTCTTCATTGGTGTTTGAAGCTTCATAAACATCGACCACGAAGGGACTCGAACCCTCAATCTTCTGATTCGAAGTCAGACGCCTTATTCATTAGGCCACGCGGTCTCAATTTTGGGTGTGATGTGGCAGCGTATCTGGGAAAAAGAAAAAACATAGCATGACAAATTGCAGAAGCGATTCAACTTGTGAAAAAAATTGGAGAAACCTGCCTTTGTCCGAAAGAGGCACCACTTACTGCACACTCTTTCAAGCAGTGACAGCAATTTTAAAAGATGGATTAAGTAACGATGGAAGAAAGGCAAAGCTTTGCAAAACAACATCTTGATTTTCGATTCCCCAGAAATGAGCAGAGCCGAATTTGTCCCCTCAGTCAAATAGAGGAAATCTACTGTTAGAAGGGAATGCAGATGTTTCAATTCTTCAAACTTGACGACAACAACGTGGAAGGACAAGCCAAAACAGAATCCTCCTCTTCCATGACGTCACTTGGCAGAAAACATGGACACCTTTAGGAGTTAATGCAGATGCTTCATTTTTTTCAAACTTGTGAAACAATTTGAGAGAGAAAACTGCCTTTTGTTAGAAACACACTTTCAGAGCTCTCTCTTTTTGGCATAAGTGGCAATTCCAATGATTTGCATAAGTTGATGAGAAAGAAATAGCATGATTTCCGAAGAATTTTTCAGTTTTCATTTCTCTAACAATGGCTAAAAGCAGTGTTTCCACCAGGTAACTTCTTCAAATATATCCCTCTGTTTCTGATGACTTTTATTTAAAGGTTTGCTTTAAAAGATTTGAAGGAAACTGTCCTTTATCTTATATTTGTAGTAATTTTCCATCATAGGGTTGTTTGATTTAGTTAAACGCACCAATTTTTATCATTAAAAGTAACAAATAAACTTGCCCCTTTTCAGAAGAACATGACAGGCTTCTTCATTGGTGTTTGAAGCTTCATAAACATCGACCACGAAGGGACTCGAACCCTCAATCTTCTGATTCGAAGTCAGACGCCTTATCCATTAGGCCACGCGGTCTCAATTTTGGGTGTGATGTGGCAGCGTATCTGGGAAAAAGAAAAAACATAGCATGACAAATTGCAGAAGCGATTCAACTTGTGAAAAAAATTGGAGAAACCTGCCTTTGTCCGAAAGAGGCACCACTTACTGCACACTCTTTCAAGCAGTGACAGCAATTTTAAAAGATGGATTAAGTAACGATGGAAGAAAGGCAAAGCTTTGCAAAACAACATCTTGATTTTCGATTCCCCAGAAATGAGCAGAGCCGAATTTGTCCCCTCAGTCAAATAGAGGAAATCTACTGTTAGAAGGGAATGCAGATGTTTCAATTCTTCAAACTTGACAACAACGTGGAAGGACAAGCCAAAACAGAATCCTCCTCTTCCATGAGGTCACTTGGCAGAAAACATGGACACCTTTAGGAGTTAATGCAGATGCTTCATTTTTTTCAAACTTGTGAAACAATTTGAGAGAGAAAACTGCCTTTTGTTAGAAACACACTTTCAGAGCTCTCTCTTTTTGGCATAAGTGGCAATTCCAATGATTTGCATAAGTTGATGAGAAAGAAATAGCATGATTTCCAAAGAATTTTTCTGTTTTCATTTCTCTAACAATGGCTAAAAGCAGTGTTTCCACCAGGTAACTTCTTCCAATATATCCCTCTGTTTCTGATGACTTTTATTTAAAGGTTTGCTTTAAAAGATTTGAAGGAAACTGTCCTTTATCTTATAATTGTAGTAATTTTATATCATAGGGTTGTTTGATTTAGTTAAACGCACCAATTTTTATCATTAAAAGTAACAAAGAAACTTGTCCCTTTTCAGAAGAACATGACATGACAGGCTTCTGCATTGGTGTTTGAAGCTTCATAAACATCGACCACGAAGGGACTCGAACCCTCAATCTTCTGATTTGAAGTCAGACGCCTTATCCATTAGGCCACGCGGGCTCAATTTTGGGTGTGTGTGTGGCAGCGTATCTGGGAAAAAGAAAAAACATAGCATGAAAAATTGCAGAAGCGATTCAACTTGTGAAAAAAATTGGAGAAACCTCCCTTTGTCCGAAAGAGGCACCACTTACTGCACACTCTTTCAAGCAGTGACAGCAATTTTAAAAGATGGATTAAGTAACGATGGAAGAAAGGCAAAGCTTTGCAAAACAACATCTTGATTTTCGATTCCCCAGAAATGAGCAGAGCCGAATTTGTCCGCTCAGTCAAATAGAGGAAATCTACTGTTAGAAGGGAATGCAGATGTTTCAATTGTTCAAACTTGACGACAACAACGTGGAAGGACAAGCCAAAACAGAATCCTCCTCTTCCATGAGGTCACTTGGCAGAAAACATGGACACCTTTAGGAGTTAATGCAGATGCTTCATTTTTTTCAAACTTGTGAAACAATTTGAGAGAGAAAACTGCCTTTTGTTAGAAACACACTTTCAGAGCTCTCTCTTTTTGGCATAAGTGGCAATTCCAATGATTTGCATAAGTTGATGAGAAAGAAATAGCATGATTTCCAAAGAATTTTTCTGTTTTCATTTCTCTAACAATGGCTAAAAGCAGTGTTTCCACCAGGTAACTTCTTCAAATATATCCCTCTGTTTCTGATGACTTTTATTTAAAGGTTTGCTTTAAAAGATTTGAAGGAAACTGTCCTTTATCTTATATTTGTAGTAATTTTCCATCATAGGGTTGTTTGATTTAGTTAAACGCACCAATTTTTATCATTAAAAGTAACAAATAAACTTGCCCCTTTTCAGAAGAACATGACAGGCTTCTGCATTGGTGTTTGAAGCTTCAAAAACATCGACCACGAAGGGACTCGAACCCTCAATCTTCTGATTTGAAGTCAGACGCCTTATCCATTAGGCCACGCGGTCTCAATTTTGGGTGTGATGTGGCAGCGTATCTGGGAAAAAGAAAAAACATAGCATGACAAATTGCAGAAGCGATTCAACTTGTGAAAAAAATTGGAGAAACCTGCCTTTGTCCGAAAGAGGCACCACTTACTGCACACTCTTTCAAGCAGTGACAGCAATTTTAAAAGATGGATTAAGTAACGATGGAAGAAAGGCAAAGCTTTGCAAAACAACATCTTGATTTTCGATTCCCCAGAAATGAGCAGAGTTGAATTTGTCCCCTCAGTCAAATAGAGGAAATCTACTGTTAGAAGGGAATGCAGATGTTTCAATTCTTCAAACTTGACGACAACAACGTGGAAGGACAAGCCAAAACAGAATCCTCCTCTTCCATGAGGTCACTTGGCAGAAAACATGGACACCTTTAGGAGTTAATGCAGATGCTTCATTTTTTTCAAACTTGTGAAACAATTTGAGAGAGAAAACTGCCTTTTGTTAGAAACACACTTTCAGAGCTCTCTCTTTTTGGCATAAGTGGCAATTCCAATGATTTGCATAAGTTGATGAGAAAGAAATAGCATGATTTCCGAAGAATTTTTCTGTTTTCATTTCTCTAACAATGGCTAAAAGCAGTGTTTCCACCAGGTAACTTCTTCAAATATATCCCTCTGTTTCTGATGACTTTTATTTAAAGGTTTGCTTTAAAAGATTTGAAGGAAACTGTCCTTTATCTTATATTTATAGTAATTTTCCATCATAGGGTTGTTTGATTTAGTTAAACGCACCAATTTTTATCATTAAAAGTAACAAATAAACTTGCCCCTTTTCAGAAGAACATGACAGGCTTCTTCATTGGTGTTTGAAGCTTCATAAACATCGACCACGAAGGGACTCGAACTCTCAATCTTCTGATTCAAAGTCAGACGCCTTATCCATTAGGCCACGCGGTCTCAATTTTGGGTGTGTGTGGCAGCGTATCTGGGAAAAAGAAAAAACATAGCATGACAAATTGCAGAAGCGATTCAACTTGTGAAAAAAATTGGAGAAACCTCCCTTTGTCCGAAAGAGGCACCACTTACTGCACACTCTTTCAAGCAGTGACAGCAATTTTGAAAGATGGATTAAGTAACGATGGAAGAAAGGCAAAGCTTTGCAAAACAACATCTTGATTTTCGATTCCCCAGAAATGAGCAGAGCCGAATTTGTCCGCTCAGTCAAATAGAGGAAATCTACTGTTAGAAGGGAATGCAGATGTTTCAATTCTTCAAACTTGACGACAACAACGTGGAAGGACAAGCCAAAACAGAATCCTCCTCTTCCATGAGGTCACTTGGCAGAAAACATGGACACCTTTAGGAGTTAATGCAGATGCTTCATTTTTTTCAAACTTGTGAAACAATTTGAGAGAGAAAACTGCCTTTTGTTAGAAACACACTTTCAGAGCTCTCTCTTTTTGGCATAAGTGGCAATTCCAATGATTTGCATAAGTTGATGAGAAAGAAATAGCATGATTTCCAAATAATTTTTCTGTTTTCATTTCTCTAACAATGGCTAAAAGCAGTGTTTCCACCAGGTAACTTCTTCCAATATATCCCTCTGTTTCTGATGACTTTTATTTAAAGGTTTGCTTTAAAAGATTTGAAGGAAACTGTCCTTTATCTTATATTTGTAGTAATTTTATATCATAGGGTTGTTTGATTTAGTTAAACGCACCAATTTTTATCATTAAAAGTAACAAAGAAACTTGCCCCTTTTCAGAAGAACATGCCAGGCTTCTGCATTGGTGTTTGAAGCTTCATAAACATCGACCACGAAGGGACTCGAACCCTCAATCTTCTGATTCGAAGTCAGACGCCTTATCCATTAGGCCACGCGGTCTCAATTTTGCGTGTGTGTGTGGCAGCGTATCTGGGAAAAAGAAAAAACATAGCATGACAAATTGCAGAAGCAATTCAACTTGTGAAAACAATTGGAGAAACCTCCCTTTGTCCGAAAGAGGCACCACTTACTGCACACTCTTTCAAGCAGTGACAGCAATTTTAAAAGATGGATTAAGTAACGATGGAAGAAAGGCAAAGCTTTGCAAAACAACATCTTGATTTTCGATTCCCCAGAAATGAGCAGAGCCGAATTTGTCCGCTCAGTCAAATAGAGGAAATCTACTGTTAGAAGGGAATGCAGTTGTTTCAATTCTTCAAACTTGACGACAACAACGTGGAAGGACAAGCCAAAACAGAATCCTCCTCTTCCATGAGGTCACTTGGCAGAAAACATGGACACCTTTAGGAGTTAATGCAGATGCTTCATTTTTTTCAAACTTGTGAAACAATTTGAGAGAGAAAACTGCCTTTTGTTAGAAACACACTTTCAGAGCTCTCTCTTTTTGGCATAAGTGGCAATTCCAATGATTTGCATAAGTTGATGAGAAAGAAATAGCATGATTTCCAAAGAATTTTTCTGTTTTCATTTCTCTAACAATGGCTAAAAGCAGTGTTTCCACCAGGTAACTTCTTCAAATATATCCCTCTGTTTCTGATGACTTTTATTTAAAGGTTTGCTTTAAAAGATTTGAAGGAAACTGTCCTTTATCTTATATTTGTAGTAATTTTCCATCATAGGGTTGTTTGATTTAGTTAAACGCACCAATTGTTATCATTAAAAGTAACAAATAAACTTGCCCCTTTTCAGAAGAACATGACAGGCTTCTTCATTGGTGTTTGAAGCTTCATAAACATCGACCACGAAGGGACTCGAACCCTCAATCTTCTGATTCGAAGTCAGACGCCTTATCCATTAGGCCACGCGGTCTCAATTTTGGGTGTGATGTGGCAGCGTATCTGGGAAAAAGAAAAAAACATAGCATGACAAATTGCAGAAGCGATTCAACTTGTGAAAAAAATTGGAGAAACCTGCCTTTGTCCGAAAGAGGCACCACTTACTGCACACTCTTTCAAGCAGTGACAGCAATTTTAAAAGATGGATTAAGTAACGATGGAAGAAAGGCAAAGCTTTGCAAAACAACATCTTGATTTTCGATTCCCCAGAAATGAGCAGAGCCGAATTTGTCCCCTCAGTCAAATAGAGGAAATCTACTGTTAGAAGGGAATGCAGATGTTTCAATTCTTCAAACTTGACGACAACAACGTGGAAGGACAAGCCAAAACAGAATCCTCCTCTTCCATGAGGTCACTTGGCAGAAAACATGGACACCTTTAGGAGTTAATGCAGATGCTTCATTTTTTTCAAACTTGTGAAACAATTTGAGAGAGAAAACTGCCTTTTGTTAGAAACACACTTTCAGAGCTCTCTCTTTTTGGCATAAGTGGCAATTCCAATGATTTGCATAAGTTGATGAGAAAGAAATAGCATGATTTCCAAAGAATTTTTCTGTTTTCATTTCTCTAACAATGGCTAAAAGCAGTGTTTCCACCAGGTAACTTCTTCAAATATATCCCTCTGTTTCTGATGACTTTTATTTAAAGATTTGCTTTAAAAGATTTGAAGGAAACTGTCCTTTATCTTATATTTGTAGTAATTTTCCATCATAGGGTTGTTTGATTTAGTTAAACGCACCAATTTTTATCATTAAAAGTAACAAATAAACTTGCCCCTTTTCAGAAGAACATGACAGGCTTCTTCATTGGTGTTTGAAGCTTCATAAACATCGACCACGAAGGGACTCGAACCCTCAATCTTCTGATTCGAAGTCAGACGCCTTATTCATTAGGCCACGCGGTCTCAATTTTGGGTGTGATGTGGCAGCGTATCTGGGAAAAAGAAAAAACATAGCATGACAAATTGCAGAAGCGATTCAACTTGTGAAAAAAATTGGAGAAACCTGCCTTTGTCCGAAAGAGGCACCACTTACTGCACACTCTTTCAAGCAGTGACAGCAATTTTAAAAGATGGATTAAGTAACGATGGAAGAAAGGCAAAGCTTTGCAAAACAACATCTTGATTTTCGATTCCCCAGAAATGAGCAGAGCCGAATTTGTCCCCTCAGTCAAATAGAGGAAATCTACTGTTAGAAGGGAATGCAGATGTTTCAATTCTTCAAACTTGACGACAACAACGTGGAAGGACAAGCCAAAACAGAATCCTCCTCTTCCATGACGTCACTTGGCAGAAAACATGGACACCTTTAGGAGTTAATGCAGATGCTTCATTTTTTTCAAACTTGTGAAACAATTTGAGAGAGAAAACTGCCTTTTGTTAGAAACACACTTTCAGAGCTCTCTCTTTTTGGCATAAGTGGCAATTCCAATGATTTGCATAAGTTGATGAGAAAGAAATAGCATGATTTCCGAAGAATTTTTCAGTTTTCATTTCTCTAACAATGGCTAAAAGCAGTGTTTCCACCAGGTAACTTCTTCAAATATATCCCTCTGTTTCTGATGACTTTTATTTAAAGGTTTGCTTTAAAAGATTTGAAGGAAACTGTCCTTTATCTTATATTTGTAGTAATTTTCCATCATAGGGTTGTTTGATTTAGTTAAACGCACCAATTTTTATCATTAAAAGTAACAAATAAACTTGCCCCTTTTCAGAAGAACATGACAGGCTTCTTCATTGGTGTTTGAAGCTTCATAAACATCGACCACGAAGGGACTCGAACCCTCAATCTTCTGATTCGAAGTCAGACGCCTTATCCATTAGGCCACGCGGTCTCAATTTTGGGTGTGATGTGGCAGCGTATCTGGGAAAAAGAAAAAACATAGCATGACAAATTGCAGAAGCGATTCAACTTGTGAAAAAAATTGGAGAAACCTGCCTTTGTCCGAAAGAGGCACCACTTACTGCACACTCTTTCAAGCAGTGACAGCAATTTTAAAAGATGGATTAAGTAACGATGGAAGAAAGGCAAAGCTTTGCAAAACAACATCTTGATTTTCGATTCCCCAGAAATGAGCAGAGCCGAATTTGTCCCCTCAGTCAAATAGAGGAAATCTACTGTTAGAAGGGAATGCAGATGTTTCAATTCTTCAAACTTGACAACAACGTGGAAGGACAAGCCAAAACAGAATCCTCCTCTTCCATGAGGTCACTTGGCAGAAAACATGGACACCTTTAGGAGTTAATGCAGATGCTTCATTTTTTTCAAACTTGTGAAACAATTTGAGAGAGAAAACTGCCTTTTGTTAGAAACACACTTTCAGAGCTCTCTCTTTTTGGCATAAGTGGCAATTCCAATGATTTGCATAAGTTGATGAGAAAGAAATAGCATGATTTCCAAAGAATTTTTCTGTTTTCATTTCTCTAACAATGGCTAAAAGCAGTGTTTCCACCAGGTAACTTCTTCCAATATATCCCTCTGTTTCTGATGACTTTTATTTAAAGGTTTGCTTTAAAAGATTTGAAGGAAACTGTCCTTTATCTTATAATTGTAGTAATTTTATATCATAGGGTTGTTTGATTTAGTTAAACGCACCAATTTTTATCATTAAAAGTAACAAAGAAACTTGTCCCTTTTCAGAAGAACATGACATGCCAGGCTTCTGCATTGGTGTTTGAAGCTTCATAAACATCGACCACAAAGGGACTCGAACCCTCAATCTTCTGATTCGAAGTCAGACGCCTTATCCATTAGGCCACGCGGTCTCAATTTTGGGTGTGTGTGGCAGCGTATCTGGGAAAAAGAAAAAACATAGCATGACAAATTGCAGAAGTGATTCAACTTGTGAAAAAAATTGGAGAAACCTCCCTTTGTCCGAAAGAGGCACCACTTACTGCACACTCTTTCAAGCAGTGACAGCAATTTTAAAAGATGGATTAAGTAACGATGGAAGAAAGGCAAAGCTTTGCAAAACAACATCTTGATTTTCGATTCCCCAGAAATGAGCAGAGCCGAATTTGTCCCCTCAGTCAAATAGAGGAAATCTACTGTTAGAAGGGAATGCAGATGTTTCAATTCTTCAAACTTGACGACAACAACGTGGAAGGACAAGCCAAAACAGAATCCTCCTCTTCCATGAGGTCACTTGGCAGAAAACATGGACACCTTTAGGAGTTAATGCAGATGCTTCATTTTTTTCAAACTTGTGAAACAATTTGAGAGAGAAAACTGCCTTTTGTTAGAAACACACTTTCAGATCTCTCTCTTTTTGGCATAAGTGGCAATTCCAATGATTTGCATAAGTTGATGAGAAAGAAATAGCATGATTTCCGAAGAATTTTTCTGTTTTCATTTCTCTAACAATGGCTAAAAGCAGTGTTTCCACCAGGCAACTTCTTCAAATATATCCCTCTGTTTCTGATGACTTTTATTTAAAGGTTTGCTTTAAAAGATTTGAAGGAAACTGTCCTTTATCTTATATTTGTAGCAATTTTCCATCATAGGGTTGTTTGATTTAGTTAAACGCACCAATTTTTATCATTAAAGTAACAAATAAACTTGCCCCTTTTCAGAAGAACATGACAGGCTTCTGCATTGGTGTTTGAAGCTTCATAAACATCGACCACAAAGGGACTCGAACCCTGAATCTTTTGATTCGAAGTCAGACGCCTTATCCATTAGGCCACGCGGTCTCAATTTTGGGTGTGTGTGGCAGCGTATCTGGGAAAAAGAAAAAACATAGCATGACAAATTGCAGAAGCGATTCAACTTGAGAAAAAAATTGGAGAAACCTCCCTTTGTCCGAAAGAGGCACCACTTACTGCACACTCTTTCAAGCAGTGACAGCAATTTTAAAAGATGGATTAAGTAACGATGGAAGAAAGGCAAAGCTTTGCAAAACAACATCTTGATTTTCGATTCCCCAGAAATGAGCAGAGCCGAATTTGTCCGCTCAGTCAAATAGAGGAAATCTACTGTTAGAAGGGAATGCAGATGTTTCAATTCTTCAAACTTGACGACAACAACGTGGAAGGACAAGCCAAAACAGAATCCTCCTCTTCCATGAGGTCACTTGGCAGAAAACATGGACACCTTTAGGAGTTAATGCAGATGCTTCATTTTTTTCAAACTTGTGAAACAATTTGTGAGAGAAAACTGCCTTTTGTTAGAAACACACTTTCAGAGCTCTCTCTTTTTTGCATCAGTGGCAATTCCAATGATTTGCATAAGTTGATGAGAAGGAAATAGCATGATTTCCAAAGAATTTTTCTGTTTTCATTTCTCTAACAATGGCTAAAAGCAGTGTTTCCACCAGGTAACTTCTTCCAATATATCCCTCTGTTTCTGATGACTTTTATTTAAAGGTTTGCTTTAAAATATTTGAAGGAAACTGTCCTTCATCTTATATTTGTAGTAATTTTATATCATAGGGTTGTTTGATTTAGTTAAACGCACCAATTTTTATCATTAAAAGTAACAAAGAAACTTGCCCCATTTCAGAAGAACATGCCAGGCTTCTGCATTGGTGTTTGAAGCTTCATAAACATCGACCACGAAGGGACTCGAACCCTCAATCTTCTGATTCGAAGTCAGACGCCTTATCCATTAGGCCACGCGGTCTCAATTTTGGGTGTGTGTGGCAGCGTATCTGGGAAAAAGAAAAAACATAGCATGACAAATTGCAGAAGCGATTCAACTTGTGAAAAAAATTGGAGAAACCTCCCTTTGTCCGAAAGAGGCACCACTTACTGCACACTCTTTCAAGCAGTGACAGCAATTTTAAAAGATGGATTAAGTAACGATGGAAGAAAGGCAAAGCTTTGCAAAACAACATCTTGATTTTCGATTCCCCAGAAATGAGCAGAGCCGAATTTGTCCGCTCAGTCAAATAGAGGAAATCTACTGTTAGAAGGGAATGCAGATGTTTCAATTCTTCAAACTTGACGACAACAACGTGGAAGGACAAGCCAAAACAGAATCCTCCTCTTCCATGACGTCACTTGGCAGAAAACATGGACACCTTTAGGAGTTAATGCAGATGCTTCATTTTTTTCAAACTTGTGAAACAATTTGAGAGAGAAAACTGCCTTTTGTTAGAAACACACTTTCAGAGCTCTCTCTTTTTGGCATAAGTGGCAATTCCAATGATTTGCATAAGTTGATGAGAAAGAAATAGCATGATTTCCAAAGAATTTTTCTGTTTTCATTTCTCTAACAATGGCTAAAAGCAGTGTTTCCACCAGGTAACTTCTTCCAATATATCCCTCTGTTTCTGATGACTTTTATTTAAAGGTTTGCTTTAAAAGATTTGAAGGAAACTGTCCTTTATCTTATATTTGTAGTAATTTTATATCATAGGGTTGTTTGATTTAGTTAAACGCACCAATTTTTATCATTAAAAGTAACAAAGAAACTTGCCCCTTTTCAGAAGAACATGCCAGGCTTCTGCATTGGTGTTTGAAGCTTCATAAACATCGACCACGAAGGGACTCGAACCCTCAATCTTCTGATTCGAAGTCAGACGCCTTATCCATTAGGCCACGCGGTCTCAATTTTGGGTGTGTGTGGCAGCGTATCTGGGAAAAAGAAAAAACATAGCATGACAAATTGCAGAAGCGATTCAACTTGTGAAAAAAATTGGAGAAACCTCCCTTTGTCCGAAAGAGGCACCACTTACTGCACACTCTTTCAAGCAGTGACAGCAATTTTAAAAGATGGATTAAGTAACGATGGAAGAAAGGCAAAGCTTTGCAAAACAACATCTTGATTTTCGATTCCCCAGAAATGAGCAGAGCCGAATTTGTCCGCTCAGTCAAATAGAGGAAATCTACTGTTAGAAGGGAATGCAGATGTTTCAATTCTTCAAACTTGACGACAACAACGTGGAAGGACAAGCCAAAACAGAATCCTCCTCTTCCATGAGGTCACTTGGCAGAAAACATGGACACCTTTAGGAGTTAATGCAGATGCTTCATTTTTTTCAAACTTGTAAAACAATTTGTGAGAGAAAACTGCCTTTTGTTAGAAACACACTTTCAGAGCTCTCTCTTTTTGGCATAAGTGGCAATTCCAATGATTTGCATAAGTTGATGAGAAGGAAATAGCATGATTTCCAAAGAATTTTTCTGTTTTCATTTCTCTAACAATGGCTAAAAGCAGTGTTTCCACCAGGTAACTTCTTCAAATATATCCCTCTGTTTCTGATGACTTTTATTTAAAGGTTTGCTTTAAAAGATTTGAAGGAAACTGTCCTTTATCTTATATTTGTAGTAATTTTCCATCATAGGGTTGTTTGATTTAGTTAAACGCACCATTTTTTATCATTAAAAGTAACAAATAAACTTGCCCCTTTTCAGAAGAACATGACAGGCTTCTGCATTGGTGTTTGAAGCTTCATAAACATCGACCACGAAGGGACTCGAACCCTCAATCTTCTGATTCGAAGTCAGACGCCTTATCCATTAGGCCACACGGTCTCAATTTTGGGTGTGTGTGGCAGCGTATCTGGGAAAAAGAAAAAACATAGCATGACAAATTGCAGAAGCGATTCAACTTGTGAAAAAAATTGGAGAAACCTCCCTTTGTCCGAAAGAGGCACCACTTACTGTACACTCTTTCAAGCAGTGACAGCAATTTTAAAAGATGGATTAAGTAACGATGGAAGAAAGGCAAAGCTTTGCAAAACAACATCTTGATTTTCGATTCCCCAGAAATGAGCAGAGCCGAATTTGTCCGCTCAGTCAAATAGAGGAAATCTACTGTTAGAAGGGAATGCAGATGTTTCAATTCTTCAAACTTGACGACAACAACGTGGAAGGACAAGCCAAAACAGAATCCTCCTCTTCCATGAGGTCACTTGGCAGAAAACATGGACACCTTTAGGAGTTAATGCAGATGCTTCATTTTTTTCAAACTTGTGAAACAATTTGAGAGAGAAAACTGCCTTTTGTTAGAAACACACTTTCAGAGCTCTCTCTTTTTGGCATAAGTGGCAATTCCAATGATTTGCATAAGTTGATGAGAAAGAAATAGCATGATTTCCAAAGAATTTTTCTGTTTTCATTTCTCTAACAATGGCTAAAAGCAGTGTTTCCACCAGGTAACTTCTTCAAATATATCCCTCTGTTTCTGATGACTTTTATTTAAAGGTTTGCTTTAAAAGATTTGAAGGAAACTGTCCTTTATCTTATATTTGTAGTAATTTTCCATCATAGGGTTGTTTGATTTAGTTAAACGCACCAATTTTTATCATTAAAAGTAACAAATAAACTTGCCCCTTTTCAGAAGAACATGACAGGCTTCTTCATTGGTGTTTGAAGCTTCATAAACATCGACCACGAAGGGACTCGAACCCTCAATCTTCTGATTCGAAGTCAGACGCCTTATCCATTAAGCCACGCGGTTTCAATTTTGGGTGTGATGTGGCAGCGTATCTGGGAAAAAGAAAAAACATAGCATGACAAATTGCAGAAGCGATTCAACTTGTGAAAAAAATTGGAGAAACCTGCCTTTGTCCGAAAGAGGCACCACTTACTGCACACTCTTTCAAGCAGTGACAGCAATTTTAAAAGATGGATTAAGTAACGATGGAAGAAAGGCAAAGCTTTGCAAAACAACATCTTGATTTTCGATTCCCCAGAAATGAGCAGAGCCGAATTTGTCCGCTCAGTCAAATAGAGGAAATCTACTGTTAGAAGGGAATGCAGATGTTTCAATTCTTCAAACTTGACGACAACAACGTGGAAGGACAAGCCAAAACAGAATCCTCCTCTTCCATTAGGTCACTTGGCAGAAAACATGGACACCTTTAGGAGTTAATGCAGATGCTTCATTTTTTTCAAACTTGTGAAACAATTTGAGAGAGAAAACTGCCTTTTATTAGAAACAGACTTTCAGAGCTCTCTCTTTTTGGCATAAGTGGCAATTCCAATGATTTGCATAAGTTGATGAGAAGGAAATAGCATGATTTCCAAAGAATTTTTCTGTTTTCATTTCTCTAACAATGGCTAAAAGCAGTGTTTCCACCAGGTAACTTCTTCAAATATATCCCTCTGTTTCTGATGACTTTTATTTAAAGGTTTGCTTTAAAAGATTTGAAGGAAACTGTCCTTTATCTTATATTTGTAGTAATTTTCCATCATAGGGTTGTTTGATTTAGTTAAACGCACCAATTTTTATCATTAAAAGTAACAAATAAACTTGCCCCTTTTCAGAAGAACATGACAGGCTTCTGCATTGGTGTTTGAAGCTTCATAAACATCGACCACAAAGGGACTCGAACCCTCAATCTTCTGATTCAAAGTCAGACGCCTTATCCATTAGGCCACACGGTCTCAATTTTGGGTGTGATGTGGCAGCGTATCTGGGAAAAAGAAAAAACATAGCATGACAAATTGCAGAAGCGATTCAACTTGTGAAAAAAATTGGAGAAACCTCCCTTTGTCCGAAAGAGGCACCACTTACTGCACACTCTTTCAAGCAGTGACAGCAATTTTAAAAGATGGATTAAGTAACGATGGAAGAAAGGCAAAGCTTTGCAAAACAACATCTTGATTTTCGATTCCCCAGAAATGAGCAGAGCCGAATTTGTCCGCTCAGTCAAATAGAGGAAATCTACTGTTAGAAGGGAATGCAGATGTTTCAATTCTTCAAACTTGACGACAACAACGTGGAAGGACAAGCCAAAACAGAATCCTCCTCTTCCATGAGGTCACTTGGCAGAAAACATGGACACCTTTAGGAGTTAATGCAGATGCTTCATTTTTTTCAAACTTGTGAAACAATTTGAGAGAGAAAACTGCCTTTTGTTAGAAACACACTTTCAGAGCTCTCTCTTTTTGGCATAAGTGGCAATTCCAATGATTTGCATAAGTTGATGAGAAAGAAATAGCATGATTTCCAAAGAATTTTTCTGTTTTCATTTCTCTAACAATGGCTAAAAGCAGTGTTTCCACCAGGTAACTTCTTCAAATATATCCCTCTGTTTCTGATGACTTTTATTTAAAGGTTTGCTTTAAAAGATTTGAAGGAAACTGTCCTTTATCTTATATTTGTAGTAATTTTCCATCATAGGGTTGTTTGATTTAGTTAAATGCACCAATTTTTATCATTAAAAGTAACAAATAAACTTGCCCCTTTTCAGAAGAAAATGACAGGCTTCTGCATTGGTGTTTGAAGCTTCATAAACATCGACCACAAAGGGACTCGAACCCTCAATCTTCTGATTCAAAGTCAGACGCCTTATCCATTAGGCCACGCGGTCTCAATTTTGGTTGTGTGTGGCAGCGTATCTGGGAAAAAGAAAAAACATAGCATGACAAATTGCAGAAGCGATTCAACTTGTGAAAAAAATTGGAGAAACCTCCCTTTGTCCGAAAGAGGCACCACTTACTGCACACTCTTTCAAGCAGTGACAGCAATTTTAAAAGATGGATTAAGTAACGATGGAAGAAAGGCAAAGCTTTGCAAAACAACATCTTGATTTTCGATTCCCCAGAAATGAGCAGAGCCGAATTTGTCCGCTCAGTCAAATAGAGGAAATCTACTGTTAGAAGGGAATGCAGATGTTTCAATTCTTCAAACTTGACGACAACAACGTGGAAGGACAAGCCAAAACAGAATCCTCCTCTTCCATGAGGTCACTTGGCAGAAAACATGGACACCTTTAGGAGTTAATGCAGATGCTTCATTTTTTTCAAACTTGTGAAACAATTTGAGAGAGAAAACTGCCTTTTGTTAGAAACACACTTTCAGAGCTCTCTCTTTTTGGCATAAGTGGCAATTCCAATGATTTGCATAAGTTGATGAGAAAGAAATAGCATGATTTCCAAAGAATTTTTCTGTTTTCATTTCTCTAACAATGGCTAAAAGCAGTGTTTCCACCAGGTACCTTCTTCCAATATATCCCTCTGTTTCTGATGACTTTTATTTAAAGATTTGCTTTAAAAGATTTGAAGGAAACTGTCCTTTATCTTATATTTGTAGTAATTTTCCATCATAGGGTTGTTTGATTTAGTTAAACGCACCAATTTTTATCATTAAAAGTAACAAATAAACTTGCCCCTTTTCAGAAGAACATGACAGGTTTCTGCATTGGTGTTTGAAGCTTCATAAACATCGACCACAAAGGGACTCGAACCCTCAATCTTCTGATTCAAAGTCAGACGCCTTATCCATTAGGCCACGCGGTCTCAATTTTGGGTGTGTGTGGCAGCGTATCTGGGAAAAAGAAAAAACATAGCATGACAAATTGCAGAAGCGATTCAACTTGTGAAAAAAATTGGAGAAACCTCCCTTTGTCCGAAAGAGGCACCACTTACTGCACACTCTTTCAAGCAGTGACAGCAATTTTAAAAGATGGATTAAGTAACGATGGAAGAAAGGCAAAGCTTTGCAAAACAACATCTTGATTTTCGATTCCCCAGAAATGAGCAGAGCCGAATTTGTCCGCTCAGTCAAATAGAGGAAATCTACTGTTAGAAGGGAATGCAGATGTTTCAATTCTTCAAACTTGACGACAACAACGTGGAAGGACAAGCCAAAACAGAATCCTCCTCTTCCATGAGGTCACTTGGCAGAAAACATGGACACCTTTAGGAGTTAATGCAGATGCTTCATTTTTTTCAAACTTGTGAAACAATTTGAGAGAGAAAACTGCCTTTTGTTAGAAACACACTTTCAGAGCTCTCTCTTTTTGGCATAAGTGGCAATTCCAATGATTTGCATAAGTTGATGAGAAAGAAATAGCATGATTTCCAAAGAATTTTTCTGTTTTCATTTCTCTAACAATGGCTAAAAGTAGTGTTTCCACCAGGTAACTTCTTCAAATATATCCCTCTGTTTCTGATGACTTTTATTTAAAGGTTTGCTTTAAAAGATTTGAAGGAAACTGTCCTTTATCTTATATTTGTAGTAATTTTCCATCATAGGGTTGTTTGATTTAGTTAAACGCACCAATTTTTATCATTAAAAGTAACAAATAAACTTGCCCCTTTTCAGAAGAACATGACAGGCTTCTGCATTGGTGTTTGAAGCTTCATAAACATCGACCACAAAGGGACTCGAACCCTCAATCTTCTGATTCGAAGACAGACGCCTTATCCATTAGGCCACTCGGTCTCAATTTTGGGTGTGTGTGGCAGCGTATCTGGGAAAAAGAAAAAACATAGCATGACAAATTGCAGAAGCGATTCAACTTGTGAAAAAAATTGGAGAAACCTCCCTTTGTCCGAAAGAGGCACCACTTACTGCACACTCTTTCAAGCAGTGACAGCAATTTTAAAAGATGGATTAAGTAACGATGGAAGAAAGGCAAAGCTTTGCAAAACAACATCTTGATTTTCGATTCCCCAGAAATGAGCAGAGCCGAATTTGTCCACTCAGTCAAATAGAGGAAATCTACTGTTAGAAGGGAATGCAGATGTTTCAATTCTTCAAACTTGACGACAACAACGTGGAAGGACAAGCCAAAACAGAATCCTCCTCTTCCATGAGGTCACTTGGCAGAAAACATGGACACCTTTAGGAGTTAATGCAGATGCTTCATTTTTTTCAAACTTGTGAAACAATTTGAGAGAGAAAACTGCCTTTTGTTAGAAACACACTTTCAGAGCTCTCTCTTTTTGGCATAAGTGGCAATTCCAATGATTTGCATAAGTTGATGAGAAAGAAATAGCATGATTTCCAAAGAATTTTTCTGTTTTCATTTCTCTAACAATGGCTAAAAGCAGTGTTTCCACCAGGTAACTTCTTCAAATATATCCCTCTGTTTCTGATGACTTTTATTTAAAGGTTTGCTTTAAAAGATTTGAAGGAAACTGTCCTTTATCTTATATTTGTAGTAATTTTCCATCATAGGGTTGTTTGATTTAGTTAAACGCACCAATTTTTATCATTAAAAGTAACAAATAAACTTGCCCCTTTTCAGAAGAACATGACAGGCTTCTGCATTGGTGTTTGAAGCTTCATAAACATGGACCACGAAGGGACTCAAACTCTCAATCTTCTGATTCAAAGTCAGACGCCTTATCCATTAGGCCACGCGGTCTCAATTTTGGGTGTGATGTGGCAGCGTATCTGGGAAAAAGAAAAAACACAGCATGACAAATTGCAGAAGCGATTCAACTTGTGAAAAAAAATTGGAGAAACCTGCCTTTGTCCGAAAGAGGCACCACTTACTGCACACTCTTTCAAGCAGTGACAGCAATTTTAAAAGATGGATTAAGTAATGATGGAAGAAAGGCAAAGCTTTGCAAAACAACATCTTGATTTTCGATTCCCCAGAAATGAGCAGAGCCGAATTTGTCCGCTCAGTCAAATAGAGGAAATCTACTGTTAGAAGGGAATGCAGATGTTTCAATTCTTCAAACTTGACGACAACAACGTGGAAGGACAAGCCAAAACAGAATCCTCCTCTTCCATGAGGTCACTTGGCAGAAAACATGGACACCTTTAGGAGTTAATGCAGATGCTTCATTTTTTTCAAACTTGTGAAACAATTTGAGAGAGAAAACTGCCTTTTGTTAGAAACACACTTTCAGAGCTCTCTCTTTTTGGCATAAGTGGCAATTCCAATGATTTGCATAAGTTGATGAGAAAGAAATAGCATGATTTCCAAAGAATTTTTCTGTTTTCATTTCTCTAACAATGGCTAAAATCAGTGTTTCCACCAGGTAACTTCTTCAAATATATCCCTCTGTTTCTGATGACTTTTATTTAAAGGTTTGCTTTAAAAGATTTGAAGGAAACTGTCCTTTATCTTATATTTGTAGTAATTTTCCATCATAGGGTTGTTTGATTTAGTTAAACGCACCAATTTTTATCATTAAAAGTAACAAACAAACTTGCCCCTTTTCAGAAGAACATGACAGGCTTCTTCATTGGTGTTTGAAGCTTCATAAACATCGACCACGAAGGGACTCAAACCCTCAATCTTCTGATTCGAAGTCAGACGCCTTATCCATTAGGCCACGCGGTCTCAATTTTGGGTGTGATGTGGCAGCGTATCTGGGAAAAAGAAAAAACATAGCATGACAAATTGCAGAAGCGATTCAACTTGTGAAAAAAATTGGAGAAACCTTCCTTTGTCCGAAAGAGGCACCACTTACTGCACACTCTTTCAAGCAGTGACAGCAATTTTAAAAGATGGATTAAGTAACGATGGAAGAAAGGCAAAGCTTTGCAAAACAACATCTTGATTTTCGATTCCCCAGAAATGAGCAGAGCCGAATTTGTCCCCTCAGTCAAATAGAGGAAATCTACTGTTAGAAGGGAATGCAGATGTTTCAATTCTTCAAACTTGACGACAACAACGTGGAAGGACAAGCCGAAACAGAATCCTCCTCTTCCATGAGGTCACTTGGCAGAAAACATGGACACCTTTAGGAGTTAATGCAGATGCTTCATTTTTTTCAAACTTGTGAAACAATTTGAGAGAGAAAACTGCCTTTTGTTAGAAACACACTTTCAGAGCTCTCTCTTTTTGGCATAAGTGGCAATTCCAATGATTTGCATAAGTTGATGAGAAAGAAATAGCATGATTTCCAAAGAATTTTTCTGTTTTCATTTCTCTAACAATGGCTAAAAGCAGTGTTTCCACCAGGTAACTTCTTCAAATATATCCCTCTGTTTCTGATGACTTTTATTTAAAGGTTTGCTTTAAAAGATTTGAAGGAAACTGTCCTTTATCTTATATTTGTAGTAATTTTCCATCATAGGGTTGTTTGATTTAGTTAAACGCACCAATTTTTATCATTAAAAGTAACAAATAAACTTGCCTCTTTTCAGAAGAACATGACAGGCTTCTGCATTGGTGTTTGAAGCTTCATAAACATCGACCACGAAGGGACTCGAACCCTCAATCTTCTGATTCGAAGTCAGACGCCTTATCCATTAGGCCACACGGTCTCAATTTTGGGCGAGTGTGGCAGCGTATCTGGGAAAAAGAAAAAACATAGCATGACAAATTGCAGAAGCGATTCAACTTGTGAAAAAAATTGGAGAAACCTCAGTTTGTCCGAAAGAGGCACCACTTACTGCACACTCTTTCAAGCAGTGACAGCAATTTTAAAAGATGGATTAAGTAACGATGGAAGAAAGGCAAAGCTTTGCAAAACAACTGTCCTTTATCTTATATTTGTAGTAATTTTCCATCATAGGGTTGTTTGATTTAGTTAAACGCACCAATTTTTATCATTAAAAGTAACAAATAAACTTGCCCCTTTTCAGAAGAACATGACAGGCTTCTTCATTGGTGTTTGAAGCTTCATAAACATCGACCACGAAGGGACTCGAACTCTCAATCTCCTGATTCAAAGTCAGACACCTTAGCCATTAGGCCACGCGGTCTCAATTTTGGGTGTGTGTGGCAGCGTATCTGGGAAAGAGAAAAAACATAGCATGACAAATTGCAGAAGCGATTCAACTTGTGAAAAAAATTGGAGAAACCTCCCTTTGTCCGAAAGAGGCACCACTTACTGCACACTCTTTCAAGCAGTGACAGCAATTTTAAAAGATGGATTAAGTAACGATGGAAGAAAGGCAAAGCTTTGCAAAACAACATCTTGATTTTCGATTCCCCAGAAATGAGCAGAGCCGAATTTGTCCACTCAGTCAAATAGAGGAAATCTACTGTTAGAAGGGAATGCAGATGTTTCAATTCTTCAAACTTGACGACAACAACGTGGAAGGACAAGCCAAAACAGAATCCTCCTCTTCCATGAGGTCACTTGGCAGAAAACATGGACACCTTTAGGAGTTAATGCAGATGCTTCATTTTTTTCAAACTTGTGAAACAATTTGAGAGAGAAAACTGCCTTTTGTTAGAAACACACTTTCAGAGCTCTCTCTTTTTGGCATAAGTGGCAATTCCAATGATTTGCATAAGTTGATGAGAAAGAAATAGCATGATTTCCAAAGAATTTTTCTGTTTTCATTTCTCTAACAATGGCTAAAAGCAGTGTTTCCACCAGGTAACTTCTTCAAATATATCCCTCTGTTTCTGATGACTTTTATTTAAAGGTTTGCTTTAAAAGATTTGAAGGAAACTGTCCTTTATCTTATATTTGTAGTAATTTTCCATCATAGGGTTGTTTGATTTAGTTAAAAGCACCAATTTTTATCATTAAAAGTAACAAATAAACTTGCCCCTTTTCAGAAGAACATGACAGGCTTCTTCATTGGTGTTTGAAGCTTCATAAACATCGACCACGAAGGGACTCAAACCCTCAATCTTCTGATTCGAAGTCAGACGCCTTATCCATTAGGCCACGCGGTCTCAATTTTGGGTGTAATGTGGCAGCGTATCTGGGAAAAAGAAAAAACATAGCATGACAAATTGCAGAAGCGATTCAACTTGTGAAAAAAATTGGAGAAACCTGCCTTTGTCCGAAAGAGGCACCACTTACTGCACACTCTTTCAAGCAGTGACAGCAATTTTAAAAGATGGATTAAGTAACGATGGAAGAAAGGCAAAGCTTTGCAAAACAACATCTTGATTTTCGATTCCCCAGAAATGAGCAGAGCCGAATTTGTCCCCTCAGTCAAATAGAGGAAATCTACTGTTAGAAGGGAATGCAGATGTTTCAATTCTTCAAACTTGACGACAACAACGTGGAAGGACAAGCCGAAACAGAATCCTCCTCTTCCATGAGGTCACTTGGCAGAAAACATGGACACCTTTAGGAGTTAATGCAGATGCTTCATTTTTTTCAAACTTGTGAAACAATTTGAGAGAGAAAACTGCCTTTTGTTAGAAACACACTTTCAGAGCTCTCTCTTTTTGGCATAAGTGGCAATTCCAATGATTTGCATAAGTTGATGAGAAAGAAATAGCATGATTTCCAAAGAATTTTTCTGTTTTCATTTCTCTAACAATGGCTAAAAGCAGTGTTTCCACCAGGTAACTTCTTCAAATATATCCCTCTGTTTCTGATGACTTTTATTTAAAGGTTTGCTTTAAAAGATTTGAAGGAAACTGTCCTTTATCTTATATTTGTAGTAATTTTCCATCATAGGGTTGTTTGATTTAGTTAAACGCACCAATTTTTATCATTAAAAGTAACAAATAAACTTGCCCCTTTTCAGAAGAACATGACAGGCTTCTGCAATGGTGTTTGAAGCTTCATAAACATCGACCACGAAGGGACTCGAACCCTCAATCTTCTGATTCGAAGTCAGACGCCTTATCCATTAGGCCACGCGGTCTCAATTTTGGGTGTGTATGGCAGCGTATCTGGGAAAAAGAAAAAACATAGCATGACAAATTGCAGAAGCGATTCAACTTGTGAAAAAAATTGGAGAAACCTCCCTTTGTCCGAAAGAGGCACCACTTACTGCACACTCTTTCAAGCAGTGACAGCAATTTTAAAAGATGGATTAAGTAACGATGGAAGAAAGGCAAAGCTTTGCAAAACAACATCTTGATTTTCGATTCCCCAGAAATGAGCAGAGTCGAATTTGTCCGCTCAGTCAAATAGAGGAAATCTACTGTTAGAAGGGAATGCAGATGTTTCAATTCTTCAAACTTGACGACAACAACGTGGAAGGACAAGCCAAAACAGAATCCTCCTCTTCCATGAGGTCACTTGGCAGAAAACATGGACACCTTTAGGAGTTAATGCAGATGCTTCATTTTTTTCAAACTTGTGAAACAATTTGAGAGAGAAAACTGCCTTTTGTTAGAAACACACTTTCAGAGCTCTCTCTTTTTGGCATAAGTGGCAATTCCAATGATTTGCATAAGTTGATGAGAAAGAAATAGCATGATTTCCAAAGAATTTTTCTGTTTTCATTTCTCTAACAATGGCTAAAAGCAGTGTTTCCACCAGGTAACTTCTTCAAATATATCCCTCTGTTTCTGATGACTTTTATTTAAAGGTTTGCTTTAAAAGATTTGAAGGAAACTGTCCTTTATCTTATATTTGTAGTAATTTTCCATCATAGGGTTGTTTGATTTAGTTAAACGCACCAATTTTTATCATTAAAAGTAACAAATAAACTTGCCCCTTTTCAGAAGAACATGACAGGCTTCTGCAGTGGTGTTTGAAGCTTCATAAACATCGACCACGAAGGGACTCGAACCCTCAATCTTCTGATTCGAAGTCAGACGCCTTATCCATTAGGCCACGCGGTCTCAATTTTGGGTGTGTATGGCAGCGTATCTGGGAAAAAGAAAAAACATAGCATGACAAATTGCAGAAGCGATTCAACTTGTGAAAAAAATTGGAGAAACCTCCCTTTGTCCGAAAGAGGCACCACTTACTGCACACTCTTTCAAGCAGTGACAGCAATTTTAAAAGATGGATTAAGTAACGATGGAAGAAAGGCAAAGCTTTGCAAAACAACATCTTGATTTTCGATTCCCCAGAAATGAGCAGAGTCGAATTTGTCCGCTCAGTCAAATAGAGGAAATCTACTGTTAGAAGGGAATGCAGATGTTTCAATTCTTCAAACTTGACGACAACAACGTGGAAGGACAAGCCAAAACAGAATCCTCCTCTTCCATGAGGTCACTTGGCAGAAAACATGGACACCTTTAGGAGTTAATGCAGATGCTTCATTTTTTTCAAACTTGTGAAACAATTTGAGAGAGAAAACTGCCTTTTGTTAGAAACACACTTTCAGAGCTCTCTCTTTTTGGCATAAGTGGCAATTCCAATGATTTGCATAAGTTGATGAGAAAGAAATAGCATGATTTCCAAAGAATTTTTCTGTTTTCATTTCTCTAACAATGGCTAAAAGCAGTGTTTCCACCAGGTAACTTCTTCAAATATATCCCTCTGTTTCTGATGACTTTTATTTAAAGGTTTGCTTTAAAAGATTTGAAGGAAACTGTCCTTTATCTTATATTTGTAGTAATTTTCCATCATAGGGTTGTTTGATTTAGTTAAACGCACCATTTTTTATCATTAAATGTAACAAATAAACTTGCCCCTTTTCAGAAGAACATGACAGGGTTCTGCATTGGTGTTTGAAGCTTCATAAACATCGACCACGAAGGGACTCGAACCCTCAATCTTCTGATTCAAAGTCAGACGCCATATCCATTAGGCCACGCGGTCTCAATTTTGGGTGTGTGTGGCAGCGTATCTGGGAAAAAGAAAAAACATAGCATGACAAATTGCAGAAGCGATTCAACTTGTGAAAAAAATTGGAGAAACCTCCCTTTGTCCGAAAGAGGCACCACTTACTGCACACTCTTTCAAGCAGTGACAGCAATTTTAAAAGATGGATTAAGTAACGATGGAAGAAAGGCAAAGCTTTGCAAAACAACATCTTGATTTTCGATTCCCCAGAAATGAGCAGAGCCGAATTTGTCCGCTCAGTCAAATAGAGGAAATCTACTGTTAGAAGGGAATGCAGATGTTTCAATTCTTCAAACTTGACGACAACAACGTGGAAGGACAAGCCAAAACAGAATCCTCCTCTTCCATGAGGTCACTTGGCAGAAAACATGGACACCTTTAGGAGTTAATGCAGATGCTTCATTTTTTTCAAACTTGTGAAACAATTTGAGAGAGAAAACTGCCTTTTGTTAGAAACACACTTTCAGAGCTCTCTCTTTTTGGCATAAGTGGCAATTCCAATGATTTGCATAAGTTGATGAGAAAGAAATAGCATGATTTCCAAAGAATTTTTCTGTTTTCATTTCTCTAACAATGGCTAAAAGCAGTGTTTCCACCAGGTAACTTCTTCAAATATATCCCTCTGTTTCTGATGACTTTTATTTAAAGGTTTGCTTTAAAAGATTTGAAGGAAACTGTCCTTTATCTTATATTTGTAGTAATTTTCCATCATAGGGTTGTTTGATTTAGTTAAACGCACCAATTTTTATCATTAAAAGTAACAAATAAACTTGCCCCTTTTCAGAAGAACATGACAGGCTTCTTCATTGGTGTTTGAAGCTTCATAAACATCGACCACGAAGGGACTCGAACTCTCAATCTTCTGATTCGAAGTCAGACGCCTTATCCATTAGGCCACGCGGTCTCAATTTTGGGTGTGATGTGGCAGCGTATCTGGGAAACAGAAAAAACATAGCATGACAAATTGCAGAAGCGATTCAACTTGTGAAAAAAATTGGAGAAACCTCCCTTTGTCCGAAAGAGGCACCACTTACTGCACACTCTTTCAAGCAGTGACAGCAATTTTAAAAGATGGATTAAGTAACGATGGAAGAAAGGCAAAGCTTTGCAAAACAACATCTTGATTTTCGATTCCCCAGAAATGAGCAGAGCCGAATTTGTCCGCTCAGTCAAATAGAGGAAATCTACTGTTAGAAGGGAATGCAGATGTTTCAATTCTTCAAACTTGACGACAACAACGTGGAAGGACAAGCCAAAACAGAATCCTCCTCTTCCATGAGGTCACTTGGCAGAAAACATGGACACCTTTAGGAGTTAATGCAGATGCTTCATTTTTTTCAAACTTGTGAAACAATTTGAGAGAGAAAACTGCCTTTTGTTAGAAACACACTTTCAGAGCTCTCTCTTTTTGGCATAAGTGGCAATTCCAATGATTTGCATAAGTTGATGAGAAAGAAATAGCATGATTTCCAAAGAATTTTTCTGTTTTCATTTCTCTAACAATGGCTAAAAGCAGTGTTTCCACCAGGTAACTTCTTCAAATATATCCCTCTGTTTCTGATGACTTTTATTTAAAGGTTTGCTTTAAAAGATTTGAAGGAAACTGTCCTTTATCTTATATTTGTAGTAATTTTCCATCATAGGGTTGTTTGATTTAGTTAAACGCACCAATTTTTATCATTAAAAGTAACAAATAAACTTACCCCTTTTCAGAAGAACATGACAGGCTTCTGCATTGGTGTTTGAAGCTTCATAAACATCGACCACAAAGGGACTCGAACCCTCAATCTTCTGATTCAAAGTCAGACGCCTTATCCATTAGGCCACGCGGTCTCAATTTTGGGTGTGTGTGGCAGCGTATCTGGGAAAAAGAAAAAACATAGCATGACAAATTGCAGAAGCGATTCAACTTGTGAAAAAAATTGGAGAAACCTCCCTTTGTCCGAAAGAGGCACCACTTACTGCACACTCTTTCAAGCAGTGACAGCAATTTTAAAAGATGGATTAAGTAACGATGGAAGAAAGGCAAAGCTTTGCAAAACAACATCTTGATTTTCGATTCCCCAGAAATGAGCAGAGCCGAATTTGTCCGCTCAGTCAAATAGAGGAAATCTACTGTTAGAAGGGAATGCAGATGTTTCAATTCTTCAAACTTGACGACAACAACGTGGAAGGACAAGCCAAAACAGAATCCTCCTCTTCCATGAGGTCACTTGGCAGAAAACATGGACACTTTTAGGAGTTAATGCAGATGCTTCATTTTTTTCAAACTTGTGAAACAATTTGAGAGAGAAAACTGCCTTTTGTTAGAAACACACTTTCAGAGCTCTCTCTTTTTGGCATAAGTGGCAATTCCAATGATTTGCATAAGTTGATGAGAAAGAAATAGCATGATTTCCAAAGAATTTTTCTGTTTTCATTTCTCTAACAATGGCTAAAAGTAGTGTTTCCACCAGGTAACTTCTTCAAATATATCCCTCTGTTTCTGATGACTTTTATTTAAAGGTTTGCTTTAAAAGATTTGAAGGAAACTGTCCTTTATCTTATATTTGTAGTAATTTTCCATCATAGGGTTGTTTGATTTAGTTAAATGCACCAATTTTTATCATTAAAAGTAACAAATAAACTTGCCCCTTTTCAGAAGAACATGACAGGCTTCTGCATTGGTGTTTGAAGCTTCATAAACATCGACCACAAAGGGACTCGAACCCTCAATCTTCTGATTCAAAGACAGACGCCTTATCCATTAGGCCACTCGGTCTCAATTTTGGGTGTGTGTGGCAGCGTATCTGGGAAAAAGAAAAAACATAGCATGACAAATTGCAGAAGCGATTCAACTTGTGAAAAAAATTGGAGAAACCTCCCTTTGTCCGAAAGAGGCACCACTTACTGCACACTCTTTCAAGCAGTGACAGCAATTTTAAAAGATGGATTAAGTAACGATGGAAGAAAGGCAAAGCTTTGCAAAACAACATCTTGATTTTCGATTCCCCAGAAATGAGCAGAGCCGAATTTGTCCACTCAGTCAAATAGAGGAAATCTACTGTTAGAAGGGAATGCAGATGTTTCAATTCTTCAAACTTGACGACAACAACGTGGAAGGACAAGCCAAAACAGAATCCTCCTCTTCCATGAGGTCACTTGGCAGAAAACATGGACACCTTTAGGAGTTAATGCAGATGCTTCATTTTTTTCAAACTTGTGAAACAATTTGAGAGAGAAAACTGCCTTTTGTTAGAAACACACTTTCAGAGCTCTCTCTTTTTGGCATAAGTGGCAATTCCAATGATTTGCATAAGTTGATGAGAAAGAAATAGCATGATTTCCAAAGAATTTTTCTGTTTTCATTTCTCTAACAATGGCTAAAAGCAGTGTTTCCACCAGGTAACTTCTTCAAATATATCCCTCTGTTTCTGATGACTTTTATTTAAAGGTTTGCTTTAAAAGATTTGAAGGAAACTGTCCTTTATCTTATATTTGTAGTAATTTTCCATCATAGGGTTGTTTGATTTAGTTAAACGCACCAATTTTTATCATTAAAAGTAACAAATAAACTTGCCCCTTTTCAGAAGAACATGACAGGCTTCTGCATTGGTGTTTGAAGCTTCATAAACATGGACCACGAAGGGACTGAAACTCTCAATCTTCTGATTCAAAGTCAGACGCCTTAGCCATTAGGCCACGCGGTCTCAATTTTGGGTGTGATGTGGCAGCGTATCTGGGAAAAAGAAAAAACACAGCATGACAAATTGCAGAAGCGATTCAACTTGTGAAAAAAAATTGGAGAAACCTGCCTTTGTCCGAAAGAGGCACCACTTACTGCACACTCTTTCAAGCAGTGACAGCAATTTTAAAAGATGGATTAAGTAATGATGGAAGAAAGGCAAAGCTTTGCAAAACAACATCTTGATTTTCGATTCCCCAGAAATGAGCAGAGCCGAATTTGTCCGCTCAGTCAAATAGAGGAAATCTACTGTTAGAAGGGAATGCAGATGTTTCAATTCTTCAAACTTGACGACAACAACGTGGAAGGACAAGCCAAAACAGAATCCTCCTCTTCCATGAGGTCACTTGGCAGAAAACATGGACACCTTTAGGAGTTAATGCAGATGCTTCATTTTTTTCAAACTTGTGAAACAATTTGAGAGAGAAAACTGCCTTTTGTTAGAAACACACTTTCAGAGCTCTCTCTTTTTGGCATAAGTGGCAATTCCAATGATTTGCATAAGTTGATGAGAAAGAAATAGCATGATTTCCAAAGAATTTTTCTGTTTTCATTTCTCTAACAATGGCTAAAAGCAGTGTTTCCACCAGGTAACTTCTTCAAATATATCCCTCTGTTTCTGATGACTTTTATTTAAAGGTTTGCTTTAAAAGATTTGAAGGAAACTGTCCTTTATCTTATATTTGTAGTAATTTTCCATCATAGGGTTGTTTGATTTAGTTAAACGCACCAATTTTTATCATTAAAAGTAACAAATAAACTTGCCCCTTTTCAGAAGAACATGACAGGCTTCTTCATTGGTGTTTGAAGCTTCATAAACATCGACCACGAAGGGACTCGAACTCTCAATCTTCTGATTCAAAGTCAGACACCTTAGCCATTAGGCCACGCGGTCTCAATTTTGGGTGTGTGTGGCAGCGTATCTGGGAAAGAGAAAAAACATAGCATGACAAATTGCAGAAGCGATTCAACTTGTGAAAAAAATTGGAGAAACCTCCCTTTGTCCGAAAGAGGCACCACTTACTGCACACTCTTTCAAGCAGTGACAGCAATTTTAAAAGATGGATTAAGTAACGATGGAAGAAAGGCAAAGCTTTGCAAAACAACATCTTGATTTTCGATTCCCCAGAAATGAGCAGAGCCGAATTTGTCCACTCAGTCAAATAGAGGAAATCTACTGTTAGAAGGGAATGCAGATGTTTCAATTCTTCAAACTTGACGACAACAACGTGGAAGGACAAGCCAAAACAGAATCCTCCTCTTCCATGAGGTCACTTGGCAGAAAACATGGACACCTTTAGGAGTTAATGCAGATGCTTCATTTTTTTCAAACTTGTGAAACAATTTGAGAGAGAAAACTGCCTTTTGTTAGAAACACACTTTCAGAGCTCTCTCTTTTTGGCATAAGTGGCAATTCCAATGATTTGCATAAGTTGATGAGAAAGAAATAGCATGATTTCCAAAGAATTTTTCTGTTTTCATTTCTCTAACAATGGCTAAAAGCAGTGTTTCCACCAGGTAACTTCTTCAAATATATCCCTCTGTTTCTGATGACTTTTATTTAAAGGTTTGCTTTAAAAGATTTGAAGGAAACTGTCCTTTATCTTATATTTGTAGTAATTTTCCATCATAGGGTTGTTTGATTTAGTTAAACGCACCAATTTTTATCATTAAAAGTAACAAATAAACTTGCCCCTTTTCAGAAGAACATGACAGGCTTCTTCATTGGTGTTTGAAGCTTCATAAACATCGACCACGAAGGGACTCAAACCCTCAATCTTCTGATTCGAAGTCAGACGCCTTATCCATTAGGCCACGCGGTCTCAATTTTGGGTGTGATGTGGCAGCGTATCTGGGAAAAAGAAAAAACATAGCATGACAAATTGCAGAAGCGATTCAACTTGTGAAAAAAATTGGAGAAACCTGCCTTTGTCCGAAAGAGGCACCACTTACTGCACACTCTTTCAAGCAGTGACAGCAATTTTAAAAGATGGATTAAGTAACGATGGAAGAAAGGCAAAGCTTTGCAAAACAACATCTTGATTTTCGATTCCCCAGAAATGAGCAGAGCCGAATTTGTCCCCTCAGTCAAATAGAGGAAATCTACTGTTAGAAGGGAATGCAGATGTTTCAATTCTTCAAACTTGACGACAACAACGTGGAAGGACAAGCCGAAACAGAATCCTCCTCTTCCATGAGGTCACTTGGCAGAAAACATGGACACCTTTAGGAGTTAATGCAGATGCTTCATTTTTTTCAAACTTGTGAAACAATTTGAGAGAGAAAACTGCCTTTTGTTAGAAACACACTTTCAGAGCTCTCTCTTTTTGGCATAAGTGGCAATTCCAATGATTTGCATAAGTTGATGAGAAAGAAATAGCATGATTTCCAAAGAATTTTTCTGTTTTCATTTCTCTAACAATGGCTAAAAGCAGTGTTTCCACCAGGTAACTTCTTCAAATATATCCCTCTGTTTCTGATGACTTTTATTTAAAGGTTTGCTTTAAAAGATTTGAAGGAAACTGTCCTTTATCTTATATTTGTAGTAATTTTCCATCATAGGGTTGTTTGATTTAGTTAAACGCACCATTTTTTATCATTAAATGTAACAAATAAACTTGCCCCTTTTCAGAAGAACATGACAGGGTTCTGCATTGGTGTTTGAAGCTTCATAAACATCGACCACGAAGGGACTCGAACCCTCAATCTTCTGATTCAAAGTCAGACGCCATATCCATTAGGCCACGCGGTCTCAATTTTGGGTGTGTGTGGCAGCGTATCTGGGAAAAAGAAAAAACATAGCATGACAAATTGCAGAAGCGATTCAACTTGTGAAAAAAATTGGAGAAACCTCCCTTTGTCCGAAAGAGGCACCACTTACTGCACACTCTTTCAAGCAGTGACAGCAATTTTAAAAGATGGATTAAGTAACGATGGAAGAAAGGCAAAGCTTTGCAAAACAACATCTTGATTTTCGATTCCCCAGAAATGAGCAGAGCCGAATTTGTCCGCTCAAATAGAGGAAATCTACTGTTAGAAGGGAATGCAGATGTTTCAATTCTTCAAACTTGACGACAACAACGTGGAAGGACAAGCCAAAACAGAATCCTCCTCTTCCATGAGGTCACTTGGCAGAAAACATGGACACCTTTAGGAGTTAATGCAGATGCTTCATTTTTTTCAAACTTGTGAAACAATTTGAGAGAGAAAACTGCCTTTTGTTAGAAACACACTTTCAGAGCTCTCTCTTTTTGGCATAAGTGGCAATTCCAATGATTTGCATAAGTTGATGAGAAAGAAATAGCATGATTTCCAAAGAATTTTTCTGTTTTCATTTCTCTAACAATGGCTAAAAGCAGTGTTTCCACCAGGTAACTTCTTCAAATATATCCCTCTGTTTCTGATGACTTTTATTTAAAGGTTTGCTTTAAAAGATTTGAAGGAAACTGTCCTTTATCTTATATTTGTAGTAATTTTCCATCATAGGGTTGTTTGATTTAGTTAAACGCACCAATTTTTATCATTAAAAGTAACAAATAAACTTGCCCCTTTTCAGAAGAACATGACAGGCTTCTTCATTGGTGTTTGAAGCTTCATAAACATCGACCACGAAGGGACTCGAACTCTCAATCTTCTGATTCGAAGTCAGACGCCTTATCCATTAGGCCACGCGGTCTCAATTTTGGGTGTGATGTGGCAGCGTATCTGGGAAACAGAAAAAACATAGCATGACAAATTGCAGAAGCGATTCAACTTGTGAAAAAAATTGGAGAAACCTCCCTTTGTCCGAAAGAGGCACCACTTACTGCACACTCTTTCAAGCAGTGACAGCAATTTTAAAAGATGGATTAAGTAACGATGGAAGAAAGGCAAAGCTTTGCAAAACAACATCTTGATTTTCGATTCCCCAGAAATGAGCAGAGCCGAATTTGTCCGCTCAGTCAAATAGAGGAAATCTACTGTTAGAAGGGAATGCAGATGTTTCAATTCTTCAAACTTGACGACAACAACGTGGAAGGACAAGCCAAAACAGAATCCTCCTCTTCCATGAGGTCACTTGGCAGAAAACATGGACACCTTTAGGAGTTAATGCAGATGCTTCATTTTTTTCAAACTTGTGAAACAATTTGAGAGAGAAAACTGCCTTTTGTTAGAAACACACTTTCAGAGCTCTCTCTTTTTGGCATAAGTGGCAATTCCAATGATTTGCATAAGTTGATGAGAAAGAAATAGCATGATTTCCAAAGAATTTTTCTGTTTTCATTTCTCTAACAATGGCTAAAAGCAGTGTTTCCACCAGGTAACTTCTTCAAATATATCCCTCTGTTTCTGATGACTTTTATTTAAAGGTTTGCTTTAAAAGATTTGAAGGAAACTGTCCTTTATCTTATATTTGTAGTAATTTTCCATCATAGGGTTGTTTGATTTAGTTAAACGCACCAATTTTTATCATTAAAAGTAACAAATAAACTTACCCCTTTTCAGAAGAACATGACAGGCTTCTGCATTGGTGTTTGAAGCTTCATAAACATCGACCACAAAGGGACTCGAACCCTCAATCTTCTGATTCAAAGTCAGACGCCTTATCCATTAGGCCACGCGGTCTCAATTTTGGGTGTGTGTGGCAGCGTATCTGGGAAAAAGAAAAAACATAGCATGACAAATTGCAGAAGCGATTCAACTTGTGAAAAAAATTGGAGAAACCTCCCTTTGTCCGAAAGAGGCACCACTTACTGCACACTCTTTCAAGCAGTGACAGCAATTTTAAAAGATGGATTAAGTAACGATGGAAGAAAGGCAAAGCTTTGCAAAACAACATCTTGATTTTCGATTCCCCAGAAATGAGCAGAGCCGAATTTGTCCGCTCAGTCAAATAGAGGAAATCTACTGTTAGAAGGGAATGCAGATGTTTCAATTCTTCAAACTTGACGACAACAACGTGGAAGGACAAGCCAAAACAGAATCCTCCTCTTCCATGAGGTCACTTGGCAGAAAACATGGACACTTTTAGGAGTTAATGCAGATGCTTCATTTTTTTCAAACTTGTGAAACAATTTGAGAGAGAAAACTGCCTTTTGTTAGAAACACACTTTCAGAGCTCTCTCTTTTTGGCATAAGTGGCAATTCCAATGATTTGCATAAGTTGATGAGAAAGAAATAGCATGATTTCCAAAGAATTTTTCTGTTTTCATTTCTCTAACAATGGCTAAAAGTAGTGTTTCCACCAGGTAACTTCTTCAAATATATCCCTCTGTTTCTGATGACTTTTATTTAAAGGTTTGCTTTAAAAGATTTGAAGGAAACTGTCCTTTATCTTATATTTGTAGTAATTTTCCATCATAGGGTTGTTTGATTTAGTTAAATGCACCAATTTTTATCATTAAAAGTAACAAATAAACTTGCCCCTTTTCAGAAGAACATGACAGGCTTCTGCATTGGTGTTTGAAGCTTCATAAACATCGACCACAAAGGGACTCGAACCCTCAATCTTCTGATTCAAAGACAGACGCCTTATCCATTAGGCCACTCGGTCTCAATTTTGGGTGTGTGTGGCAGCGTATCTGGGAAAAAGAAAAAACATAGCATGACAAATTGCAGAAGCGATTCAACTTGTGAAAAAAATTGGAGAAACCTCCCTTTGTCCGAAAGAGGCACCACTTACTGCACACTCTTTCAAGCAGTGACAGCAATTTTAAAAGATGGATTAAGTAACGATGGAAGAAAGGCAAAGCTTTGCAAAACAACATCTTGATTTTCGATTCCCCAGAAATGAGCAGAGCCGAATTTGTCCACTCAGTCAAATAGAGGAAATCTACTGTTAGAAGGGAATGCAGATGTTTCAATTCTTCAAACTTGACGACAACAACGTGGAAGGACAAGCCAAAACAGAATCCTCCTCTTCCATGAGGTCACTTGGCAGAAAACATGGACACCTTTAGGAGTTAATGCAGATGCTTCATTTTTTTCAAACTTGTGAAACAATTTGAGAGAGAAAACTGCCTTTTGTTAGAAACACACTTTCAGAGCTCTCTCTTTTTGGCATAAGTGGCAATTCCAATGATTTGCATAAGTTGATGAGAAAGAAATAGCATGATTTCCAAAGAATTTTTCTGTTTTCATTTCTCTAACAATGGCTAAAAGCAGTGTTTCCACCAGGTAACTTCTTCAAATATATCCCTCTGTTTCTGATGACTTTTATTTAAAGGTTTGCTTTAAAAGATTTGAAGGAAACTGTCCTTTATCTTATATTTGTAGTAATTTTCCATCATAGGGTTGTTTGATTTAGTTAAACGCACCAATTTTTATCATTAAAAGTAACAAATAAACTTGCCCCTTTTCAGAAGAACATGACAGGCTTCTGCATTGGTGTTTGAAGCTTCATAAACATGGACCACAAAGGGACTGAAACTCTCAATCTTCTGATTCAAAGTCAGACGCCTTAGCCATTAGGCCACGCGGTCTCAATTTTGGGTGTGATGTGGCAGCGTATCTGGGAAAAAGAAAAAACACAGCATGACAAATTGCAGAAGCGATTCAACTTGTGAAAAAAAATTGGAGAAACCTGCCTTTGTCCGAAAGAGGCACCACTTACTGCACACTCTTTCAAGCAGTGACAGCAATTTTAAAAGATGGATTAAGTAATGATGGAAGAAAGGCAAAGCTTTGCAAAACAACATCTTGATTTTCGATTCCCCAGAAATGAGCAGAGCCGAATTTGTCCGCTCAGTCAAATAGAGGAAATCTACTGTTAGAAGGGAATGCAGATGTTTCAATTCTTCAAACTTGACGACAACAACGTGGAAGGACAAGCCAAAACAGAATCCTCCTCTTCCATGAGGTCACTTGGCAGAAAACATGGACACCTTTAGGAGTTAATGCAGATGCTTCATTTTTTTCAAACTTGTGAAACAATTTGAGAGAGAAAACTGCCTTTTGTTAGAAACACACTTTCAGAGCTCTCTCTTTTTGGCATAAGTGGCAATTCCAATGATTTGCATAAGTTGATGAGAAAGAAATAGCATGATTTCCAAAGAATTTTTCTGTTTTCATTTCTCTAACAATGGCTAAAAGCAGTGTTTCCACCAGGTAACTTCTTCAAATATATCCCTCTGTTTCTGATGACTTTTATTTAAAGGTTTGCTTTAAAAGATTTGAAGGAAACTGTCCTTTATCTTATATTTGTAGTAATTTTCCATCATAGGGTTGTTTGATTTAGTTAAACGCACCAATTTTTATCATTAAAAGTAACAAACAAACTTGCCCCTTTTCAGAAGAACATGACAGGCTTCTTCATTGGTGTTTGAAGCTTCATAAACATCGACCACGAAGGGACTCAAACCCTCAATCTTCTGATTCGAAGTCAGACGCCTTATCCATTAGGCCACGCGGTCTCAATTTTGGGTGTGATGTGGCAGCGTATCTGGGAAAAAGAAAAAACATAGCATGACAAATTGCAGAAGCGATTCAACTTGTGAAAAAAATTGGAGAAACCTTCCTTTGTCCGAAAGAGGCACCACTTACTGCACACTCTTTCAAGCAGTGACAGCAATTTTAAAAGATGGATTAAGTAACGATGGAAGAAAGGCAAAGCTTTGCAAAACAACATCTTGATTTTCGATTCCCCAGAAATGAGCAGAGCCGAATTTGTCCCCTCAGTCAAATAGAGGAAATCTACTGTTAGAAGGGAATGCAGATGTTTCAATTCTTCAAACTTGACGACAACAACGTGGAAGGACAAGCCGAAACAGAATCCTTCTCTTCCATGAGGTCACTTGGCAGAAAACATGGACACCTTTAGGAGTTAATGCAGATGCTTCATTTTTTTCAAACTTGTGAAACAATTTGAGAGAGAAAACTGCCTTTTGTTAGAAACACACTTTCAGAGCTCTCTCTTTTTGGCATAAGTGGCAATTCCAATGATTTGCATAAGTTGATGAGAAAGAAATAGCATGATTTCCAAAGAATTTTTCTGTTTTCATTTCTCTAACAATGGCTAAAAGCAGTGTTTCCACCAGGTAACTTCTTCAAATATATCCCTCTGTTTCTGATGACTTTTATTTAAAGGTTTGCTTTAAAAGATTTGAAGGAAACTGTCCTTTATCTTATATTTGTAGTAATTTTCCATCATAGGGTTGTTTGATTTAGTTAAACGCACCAATTTTTATCATTAAAAGTAACAAATAAACTTGCCCCTTTTCAGAAGAACATGACAGGCTTCTTCATTGGTGTTTGAAGCTTCATAAACATCGACCACGAAGGGACTCGAACTCTCAATCTTCTGATTCAAAGTCAGACACCTTAGCCATTAGGCCACGCGGTCTCAATTTTGGGTGTGTGTGGCAGCGTATCTGGGAAAGAGAAAAAACATAGCATGACAAATTGCAGAAGCGATTCAACTTGTGAAAAAAATTGGAGAAACCTCCCTTTGTCCGAAAGAGGCACCACTTACTGCACACTCTTTCAAGCAGTGACAGCAATTTTAAAAGATGGATTAAGTAACGATGGAAGAAAGGCAAAGCTTTGCAAAACAACATCTTGATTTTCGATTCCCCAGAAATGAGCAGAGCCGAATTTGTCCACTCAGTCAAATAGAGGAAATCTACTGTTAGAAGGGAATGCAGATGTTTCAATTCTTCAAACTTGACGACAACAACGTGGAAGGACAAGCCAAAACAGAATCCTCCTCTTCCATGAGGTCACTTGGCAGAAAACATGGACACCTTTAGGAGTTAATGCAGATGCTTCATTTTTTTCAAACTTGTGAAACAATTTGAGAGAGAAAACTGCCTTTTGTTAGAAACACACTTTCAGAGCTCTCTCTTTTTGGCATAAGTGGCAATTCCAATGATTTGCATAAGTTGATGAGAAAGAAATAGCATGATTTCCAAAGAATTTTTCTGTTTTCATTTCTCTAACAATGGCTAAAAGCAGTGTTTCCACCAGGTAACTTCTTCAAATATATCCCTCTGTTTCTGATGACTTTTATTTAAAGGTTTGCTTTAAAAGATTTGAAGGAAACTGTCCTTTATCTTATATTTGTAGTAATTTTCCATCATAGGGTTGTTTGATTTAGTTAAACGCACCAATTTTTATCATTAAAAGTAACAAATAAACTTGCCCCTTTTCAGAAGAACATGACAGGCTTCTTCATTGGTGTTTGAAGCTTCATAAACATCGACCACGAAGGGACTCAAACCCTCAATCTTCTGATTCGAAGTCAGACGCCTTATCCATTAGGCCACGCGGTCTCAATTTTGGGTGTGATGTGGCAGCGTATCTGGGAAAAAGAAAAAACATAGCATGACAAATTGCAGAAGCGATTCAACTTGTGAAAAAAATTGGAGAAACCTGCCTTTGTCCGAAAGAGGCACCACTTACTGCACACTCTTTCAAGCAGTGACAGCAATTTTAAAAGATGGATTAAGTAACGATGGAAGAAAGGCAAAGCTTTGCAAAACAACATCTTGATTTTCGATTCCCCAGAAATGAGCAGAGCCGAATTTGTCCCCTCAGTCAAATAGAGGAAATCTACTGTTAGAAGGGAATGCAGATGTTTCAATTCTTCAAACTTGACGACAACAACGTGGAAGGACAAGCCGAAACAGAATCCTCCTCTTCCATGAGGTCACTTGGCAGAAAACATGGACACCTTTAGGAGTTAATGCAGATGCTTCATTTTTTTCAAACTTGTGAAACAATTTGAGAGAGAAAACTGCCTTTTGTTAGAAACTCACTTTCAGAGCTCTCTCTTTTTGGCATAAGTGGCAATTCCAATGATTTGCATAAGTTGATGAGAAAGAAATAGCATGATTTCCAAAGAATTTTTCTGTTTTCATTTCTCTAACAATGGCTAAAAGCAGTGTTTCCACCAGGTAACTTCTTCAAATATATCCCTCTGTTTCTGATGACTTTTATTTAAAGGTTTGCTTTAAAAGATTTGAAGGAAACTGTCCTTTATCTTATATTTGTAGTAATTTTCCATCATAGGGTTGTTTGATTTAGTTAAACGCACCAATTTTTATCATTAAAAGTAACAAATAAACTTGCCCCTTTTCAGAAGAACATGACAGGCTTCTGCAGTGGTGTTTGAAGCTTCATAAACATCGACCACGAAGGGACTCGAACCCTCAATCTTCTGATTCGAAGTCAGACGCCTTATCCATTAGGCCACGCGGTCTCAATTTTGGGTGTGTATGGCAGCGTATCTGGGAAACAGAAAAAACATAGCATGACAAATTGCAGAAGCGATTCAACTTGTGAAAAAAATTGGAGAAACCTGCCTTTGTCCGAAAGAGGCACCACTTACTGCACACTCTTTCAAGCAGTGACAGCAATTTTAAAAGATGGATTAAGTAACGATGGAAGAAAGGCAAAGCTTTGCAAAACAACATCTTGATTTTCGATTCCCCAGAAATGAGCAGAGCCGAATTTGTCCCCTCAGTCAAATAGAGGAAATCTACTGTTAGAAGGGAATGCAGATGTTTCAATTCTTCAAACTTGACGACAACAACGTGGAAGGACAAGCCAAAACAGAATCCTCCTCTTCCATGAGGTCACTTGGCAGAAAACATGGACACCTTTAGGAGTTAATGCAGATGCTTCATTTTTTTCAAACTTGTGAAACAATTTGAGAGAGAAAACTGCCTTTTGTAAGAAACACACTGTCAGAGTTCTCTCTTTTTGGCATAACTGGCAATTCCAATGATTTGCATCAGTTGATGAGAAAGAAATAGCATGATTTCCAAAGAATTTTTCTGTTTTCATTTCTCTAACAATGGCTAAAAGCAGTGTTTCCACCAGGTAACTTCTTCAAATATATCCCTCTGTTTCTGATGACTTTTATTTAAAGGTTTGCTTTAAAAGATTTGAAGGAAACTGTCCTTTATCTTATATTTGTAGTAATTTTCCATCATAGGGTTGTTTGATTTAGTTAAACGCACCAATTTTTATCATTAAAAGTAACAAATAAACTTGCCCCTTTTCAGAAGAACATGACAGGCTTCTGCATTGGTGTTTGAAGCTTCATAAACATGGACCACGAAGGGACTCAAACTCTCAATCTTCTGATTCAAAGTCAGACGCCTTATCCATTAGGCCACGCGGTCTCAATTTTGGGTGTGTTTGGCAGCGTATCTGGGAAACAGAAAAAACATAGCATGACAAATTGCAGAAGCGATTCAACTTGTGAAAAAAATTGGAGAAACCTCCCTTTGTCCGAAAGAGGCACCACTTACTGCACACTCTTTCAAGCAGTGACAGCAATTTTAAAAGATGGATTAAGTAACGATGGAAGAAAGGCAAAGCTTTGCAAAACAACATCTTGATTTTCGATTCCCCAGAAATGAGCAGAGCCGAATTTGTCCGCTCAGTCAAATAGAGGAAATCTACTGTTAGAAGGGAATGCAGATGTTTCAATTCTTCAAACTTGACGACAACAACGTGGAAGGACAAGCCAAAACAGAATCCTCCTCTTCCATGAGGTCACTTGGCAGAAAACATGGACACCTTTAGGAGTTAATGCAGATGCTTCATTTTTTTCAAACTTGTGAAACAATTTGAGAGAGAAAACTGCCTTTTGTAAGAAACACACTGTCAGAGTTCTCTCTTTTTGGCATAACTGGCAATTCCAATGATTTGCATCAGTTGATGAGAAAGAAATAGCATGATTTCCAAAGAATTTTTCTGTTTTCATTTCTCTAACAATGGCTAAAAGCAGTGTTTCCACCAGGTAACTTCTTCAAATATATCCCTCTGTTTCTGATGACTTTTATTTAAAGGTTTGCTTTAAAAGATTTGAAGGAAACTGTCCTTTATCTTATATTTGTAGTAATTTTCCATCATAGGGTTGTTTGATTTAGTTAAACGCACCAATTTTTATCATTAAAAGTAACAAATAAACTTGCCCCTTTTCAGAAGAACATGACAGGCTTCTGCATTGGTGTTTGAAGCTTCATAAACATGGACCACGAAGGGACTCAAACTCTCAATCTTCTGATTCAAAGTCAGACGCCTTATCCATTAGGCCACGCGGTCTCAATTTTGGGTGTGTTTGGCAGCGTATCTGGGAAACAGAAAAAACATAGCATGACAAATTGCAGAAGCGATTCAACTTGTGAAAAAAATTGGAGAAACCTCCCTTTGTCCGAAAGAGGCACCACTTACTGCACACTCTTTCAAGCAGTGACAGCAATTTTAAAAGATGGATTAAGTAACGATGGAAGAAAGGCAAAGCTTTGCAAAACAACATCTTGATTTTCGATTCCCCAGAAATGAGCAGAGCCGAATTTGTCCGCTCAGTCAAATAGAGGAAATCTACTGTTAGAAGGGAATGCAGATGTTTCAATTCTTCAAACTTGACAACAACGTGGAAGGACAAGCCAAAACAGAATCCTCCTCTTCCATGAGGTCACTTGGCAGAAAACATGGACACCTTTAGGAGTTAATGCAGATGCTTCATTTTTTTCAAACTTGTGACACAATTTGAGAGAGAAAACTGCCTTTTGTTAGAAACACACTTTCAGAGCTCTCTCTTTTTGGCATAAGTGGCAATTCCAATGATTTGCATAAGTTGATGAGAAAGAAATAGATTGTTTTCTAAAGAATTTTTCTGTTTTCATTTCTCTAACAATGGCTAAAAGCAGTGTTTCCACCAGGTAACTTCTTCAAATATATCCCTCTGTTTCTGATGACTTTTTTTTAAAGGTTTGCTTTAAAAGATTTGAAGGAAACTGTCCTTTATCTTATATTTGTAGTAATTTTCCATCATAGGGTTGTTTGATTTAGTTAAACGCACCAATTTTTATCATTAAAAGTAACAAATAAACTTGCCCCTTTTCATAAGAACATGACAGGCTTCTGCATTAGTGTTTGAAGCTTCAGAAACATCGACCACGAAGGGACTCGAACCCTCAATCTTCTGATTCGAAGTCAGACGCCTTATCCATTAGGCCACGCGGTCTCAATTTTGGGTGTGTGTGGCAGCGTATCTGGGAAAAAGAAAAAACATAGCATGACAAATTGCAGATGCGATTCAACTTGTGAAAAAAAATTGGAGAAACCTCCCTTTGTCCGAAAGAGGCACCACTTACTGCACACTCTTTCAAGCAGTGACAGCAATTTTAAAAGATGGATTAAGTAACGATGGAAGAAAGGCAAAGCTTTGCAAAACAACATCTTGATTTTCGATTCCCCAGAAATGAGCAGAGCCGAATTTGTCCGCTCAGTCAAATAGATGAAATCTACTGTTAGAAGGGAATGCAGATGTTTCAATTCTTCAAACTTGAAAAAGAAAAAACATAGCATGACAAATTGCAGAAGCGATTCAACTTGTGAAAAAAATTGGAGAAACCTCCCTTTGTCCGAAAGAGGCACCACTTACTGCACACTCTTTCAAGCAGTGACAGCAATTTTAAAAGATGGATTAAGTGACGATGGAAGAAAGGCAAAGCTTTGCAAAACAACATCTTGATTTTCGATTCCCCAGAAATGAGCAGAGCCGAATTTGTCCCCTCAGTCAAATAGAGGAAATCTACTGTTAGAAGGGAATGCAGATGTTTCAATTCTTCAAACTTGACAACAACGTGGAAGGACAAGCCAAAACAGAATCCTCCTCTTCCATGAGGTCACTTGGCAGAAAACATGGACACCTTTAGGAGTTAATGCAGATGCTTCATTTTTTTCAAACTTGTGAAACAATTTTAGAGAGAAAACTGCCTTTTGTTAGAAACACACTTTCAGAGCTCTCTCTTTTTGGCATTAGTGGCAATTCCAATGATTTGCATAAGTTGATGAGAAAGAAATATCATGATTTCCAAAGAATTTTTCTGTTTTCATTTCTCTAACAATGGCTAAAAGCAGTGTTTCCACCAAGTAACTTCTTCAAATATATCCCTTTGTTTCTGATGACTTTTTTTTAAAGGTTTGCTTTAAAAGATTTGAAGGAAACTGTCCTTTATCTTATATTTGTAGTAATTTTCCATCATAGGGTTGTTTGATTTAGTTAAACGCACCAATTTTTATCATTAAAAGTAACAAATAAACTTGCCCCTTTTCAGAAGAACATGACAGGCATTGGTGTTTGAAGCTTCATAAACATCGACCACGAAGGGACTCGAACCCTCAATCTTCTGATTCGAAGTCAGACGCCTTATCCATTAGGCCACGCGGTCTCAATTTTGGGTGTGTATGGCAGCGTATCTGGGAAAAAGAAAAAACATAGCATGACAAATTGCAGAAGCGATTCAACTTGTGAAAAAAATTGGAGAAACCTCCCTTTGTCAGAAAGAGGCACCACTTACTGCACACTCTTTCAAGCAGTGACAGCAATTTTAAAAGATGGATTAAGTAACGATGGAAGAAAGGCAAAGCTTTGCAAAACAACATCTTGATTTTCGATTCCCCAGAAATGAGCAGAGCCGAATTTGTCCGCTCAGTCAAATAGAGGAAATCTACTGTTAGAAGGGAATGCAGATGTTTCAATTCTTCAAACTTGACGACAACAACGTGGAAGGACAAGCCAAAACAGAATCCTCCTCTTCCATGAGGTCACTTGGCAGAAAACATGGACACCTTTAGGAGTTAATGCAGATGCTTCATTTTTTTCAAACTTGTGAAACAATTTGAGAGAGAAAACTGCCTTTTGTTAGAAACACACTTTCAGAGCTCTCTCTTTTTGGCATAAGTGGCAATTACAATGATTTGCATAAGTTGATGAGAAAGAAATAGCATGATTTCCAAAGAATTTTTCTGTTTTCATTTCTCTAACAATGGCTAAAAGCAGTGTTTCCACCAGGTAACTTCTTCAAATATATCCCTCTGTTTCTGATGACTTTTATTTAAAGGTTTGCTTTAAAAGATTTGAAGGAAACTGTCCTTTATCTTATATTTGTAGTAATTTTCCATCATAGGGTTGTTTGATTTAGTTAAACGCACCAATTTTTATCATTAAAAGTAACAAATAAACTTGCCCCTTTTCATAAGAACATGACAGGCTTCTGCATTGGTGTTTGAAGCTTCAGAAACATCGACCACGAAGGGACTCGAACCCTCAATCTTCTGATTCGAAGTCAGACGCCTTATCCATTAGGCCACGCGGTCTCAATTTTGGGTGTGTGTGGCAGCGTATCTGGGAAAAAGAAAAAACATAGCATGACAAATTGCAGAAGCGATTCAACTTGTGAAAAAAAATTGGAGAAACCTCCCTTTGTCCGAAAGAGGCACCACTTACTGCACACTCTTTCAAGCAGTGACAGCAATTTTAAAAGATGGATTAAGTAACGATGGAAGAAAGGCAAAGCTTTGCAAAACAACATCTTGATTTTCGATTCCCCAGAAATGAGCAGAGCCGAATTTGTCCGCTCAGTCAAATAGATGAAATCTACTGTTAGAAGGGAATGCAGATGTTTCAATTCTTCAAACTTGACAACAACGTGGAAGGACAAGCCAAAACAGAATCCTCCTCTTCCATGAGGTCACTTGGCAGAAAACATGGACACCTTTAGGAGTTAATGCAGATGCTTCATTTTTTTCAAACTTGTGAAACAATTTGAGAGAGAAAACTGCCTTTTGTAAGAAACACACTGTCAGAGTTCTCTCTTTTTGGCATAACTGGCAATTCCAATGATTTGCATCAGTTGATGAGAAAGAAATAGCATGATTTCCAAAGAATTTTTCTGTTTTCATTTCTCTAACAATGGCTAAAAGCAGTGTTTCCACCAGGTAACTTCTTCAAATATATCCCTCTGTTTCTGATGACTTTTATTTAAAGGTTTGCTTTAAAAGATTTGAAGGAAACTGTCCTTTATCTTATATTTGTAGTAATTTTCCATCATAGGGTTGTTTGATTTAGTTAAACGCACCAATTTTTATCATTAAATGTAACAAATAAACTTGCCCCTTTTCAGAAGAACATGACAGGCTTCTGCATTGGTGTTTGAAGCTTCATAAACATGGACCACAAAGGGACTCAAACTCTCAATCTTCTGATTCAAAGTCAGACGCCTTATCCATTAGGCCACGCGGTCTCAATTTTGGGTGTATGTGGCAGCGTATCTGGGAAAAAGAAAAAACATAGCATGACAAATTGCAGAAGCGATTCAACTTGTGAAAAAAATTGGAGAAACCTCCCTTTGTCCGAAAGAGGCACCACTTACTGCACACTCTTTCAAGCAGTGACAGCAATTTTAAAAGATGGATTAAGTAACGATGGAAGAAAGGCAAAGCTTTGCAAACAACATCTTGATTTTCGATTCCCCAGAAATGAGCAGAGCCGAATTTGTCCGCTCAGTCAAATAGAGGAAATCTACTGTTAGAAGGGAATGCAGATGTTTCAATTCTTCAAACTTGACAACAACGTGGAAGGACAAGCCAAAACAGAATCCTCCTCTTCCATGAGGTCACTTGGCAGAAAACATGGACACCTTTAGGAGTTAATGCAGATGCTTCATTTTTTTCAAACTTGTGAAACAATTTTAGAGAGAAAACTGCCTTTTGTTAGAAACACACTTTCAGAGCTCTCTCTTTTTGGCATAAGTGGCAATTCCAATGATTTGCATAAGTTGATGAGAAAGAAATAGCATGATTTCCAAAGAATTTTTCTGTTTTCATTTCTCTAACAATGGCTAAAAGCAGTGTTTCCACCAAGTAACTTCTTCAAATATATCCCTCTGTTTCTGATGACTTTTTTTTAAAGGTTTGCTTTAAAAGATTTGAAGGAAACTGTCCTTTATCTTATATTTGTAGTAATTTTCCATCATAGGGTTGTTTGATTTAGTTAAACGCACCAATTTTTATCATTAAAAGTAACAAATAAACTTGCCCCTTTTCAGAAGAACATGACAGGCTTCTTCATTGGTGTTTGAAGCTTCATAAACATCGACCACGAAGGGACTCGAACCCTCAATCTTCTGATTCGAAGTCAGACGCCTTATCCATTAGGCCACGCGGTCTCAATTTTGGGTGTGTATGGCAGCGTATCTGGGAAAAAGAAAAAACATAGCATGACAAATTGCAGAAGCGATTCAACTTGTGAAAAAAATTGGAGAAACCTCCCTTTGTCCGAAAGAGGCACCACTTACTGCACACTCTTTCAAGCAGTGACAGCAATTTTAAAAGATGGATTAAGTAACGATGGAAGAAAGGCAAAGCTTTGCAAAACAACATCTTGATTTTCGATTCCCCAGAAATGAGCAGAGCCGAATTTGTCCGCTCAGTCAAATAGATGAAATCTACTGTTAGAAGGGAATGCAGATGTTTCAATTCTTCAAACTTGACAACAACGTGGAAGGACAAGCCAAAACAGAATCCTCCTCTTCCATGAGGTCACTTGGCAGAAAACATGGACACCTTTAGGAGTTAATGCAGATGCTTCATTTTTTTCAAACTTGTGAAACAATTTTAGAGAGAAAACTGCCTTTTGTTAGAAACACACTTTCAGAGCTCTCTCTTTTTGGCATAAGTGGCAATTCCAATGATTTGTATAAGTTGATGAGAAAGAAATAGCATGATTTCCAAAGAATTTTTCTGTTTTCATTTCTCTAACAATGGCTAAAAGCAGTGTTTCCACCAAGTAACTTCTTCAAATATATCCCTCTGTTTCTGATGACTTTTTTTTTAAAGGTTTGCTTTAAAAGATTTGAAGGAAACTGTCCTTTATCTTATATTTGTAGTAATTTTCCATCATAGGGTTGTTTGATTTAGTTAAACGCACCAATTTTTATCATTAAAAGTAACAAATAAACTTGCCCCTTTTCAGAAGAACATGACAGGCTTCTGCATTGGTGTTTGAAGCTTCATAAACATCGACCACGAAGGGACTCGAACCCTCAATCTTCTGATTCGAAGTCAGACGCCTTATCCATTAGGCCACGCGGTCTCAATTTTGGGTGTGTGTGGCAGCGTATCTGGGAAAAAGAAAAAACATAGCATGACAAATTGCAGAAGCGATTCAACTTGTGAAAAAAATTGGAGAAACCTCCCTTTGTCCGAAAGAGGCACCACTTACTGCACACTCTTTCAAGCAGTGACAGCAATTTTAAAAGATGGATTAAGTAACGATGGAAGAAAGGCAAAGCTTTGCAAAACAACATCTTGATTTTCGATTCCCCAGAAATGAGCAGAGCCGAATTTGTCCGCTCAGTCAAATAGATGAAATCTACTGTTAGAAGGGAATGCAGATGTTTCAATTCTTCAAACTTGACAACAACGTGGAAGGACAAGCCAAAACAGAATCCTCCTCTTCCATGAGGTCACTTGGCAGAAAACATGGACACCTTTAGGAGTTAATGCAGATGCTTCATTTTTTTCAAACTTGTGAAACAATTTTAGAGAGAAAACTGCCTTTTGTTAGAAACACACTTTCAGAGCTCTCTCTTTTTGGCATAAGTGGCAATTCCAATGATTTGCATAAGTTGATGAGAAAGAAATAGCATGATTTCCAAAGAATTTTTCTGTTTTCATTTCTCTAACAATGGCTAAAAGCAGTGTTTCCACCAAGTAACTTCTTCAAATATATCCCTCTGTTTCTGATGACTTTTTTTTAAAGGTTTGCTTTAAAAGATTTGAAGGAAACTGTCCTTTATCTTATATTTGTAGTAATTTTCCATCATAGGGTTGTTTGATTTAGTTAAACGCACCAATTTTTATCATTAAAAGTAACAAATAAACTTGCCCCTTTTCAGAAGAACATGACAGGCTTCTGCATTGGTGTTTGAAGCTTCATAAACATCGACCACAAAGGGACTCGAACCCTCAATCTTCTGATTCGAAGTCAGACGCCTTATCCATTAGGCAACGCGGTCTCAATTTTGGGTGTGTATGGCAGCGTATCTGGGAAAAAGAAAAAACATAGCATGACAAATTGCAGAAGCGATTCAACTTGTGAAAAAAATTGGAGAAACCTCCCTTTGTCCGAAAGAGGCACCACTTACTGCACACTCTTTCAAGCAGTGACAGCAATTTTAAAAGATGGATTAAGTAACGATGGAAGAAAGGCAAAGCTTTGCAAAACAACATCTTGATTTTCGATTCCCCAGAAATGAGCAGAGCCGAATTTGTCCGCTCAGTCAAATAGAGGAAATCTACTGTTAGAAGGGAATGCAGATGTTTCAATTCTTCAAACTTGACGACAACAACGTGGAAGGACAAGCCAAAACAGAATCCTCCTCTTCCATGAGGTCACTTGGCAGAAAACATGGACACCTTTAGGAGTTAATGCAGATGCTTCATTTTTTTCAAACTTCTGAAACAATTTGAGAGAGAAAACTGCCTTTTGTTAGAAACACACTTTCAGAGCTCTCTCTTTTTGGCATAAGTGGCAATTCCAATGATTTGCATAAGTTGATGAGAAAGAAATAGCATGATTTCCAAAGAATTTTTCAGTTTTCATTTCTCTAACAATGGCTAAAAGCAGTGTTTCCACCAGGTAACTTCTTCAAATATATCCCTCTGTTTCTGATGACTTTTATTTAAAGGTTTGCTTTAAAAGATTTGAAGGAAACTGTCCTTTATCTTATATTTGTAGTAATTTTCCATCATAGGGATTTAGTTAAACGCACCAATTTTTATCATTAAAAGTAACAAATAAACTTGCCCCTTTTCAGAAGAACATGACAGGCTTCTGCATTGGTGTTTGAAGCTTCATAAACATCGACCACGAAGGGACTCGAACCCTCAATCTTCTGATTCAAAGTCAGACGCCTTATCCATTAGGCCACGCGGTCTCAATTTTGGGTGTATGTGGCAGCGTATCTGGGAAAAAGAAAAAACATAGCATGACAAATTGCAGAAGCGATTCAACTTGTGAAAAAAATTGGAGAAACCTCCCTTTGTCCGAAAGAGGCACCACTTACTGCACACTCTTTCAAGCAGTGACAGCAATTTTAAAAGATGGATTAAGTAACGATGGAAGAAAGGAAAAGCTTTGCAAAACAACATCTTGATTTTCGATTCCCCAGAAATGAGCAGAGCCGAATTTGTCCGCTCAGTCAAATAGAGGAAATCTACTGTTAGAAGGGAATGCAGATGTTTCAATTCTTCAAACTTGACAACAACGTGGAAGGACAAGCCAAAACAGAATCCTCCTCTTCCATGAGGTCACTTGGCAGAAAACATGGACACCTTTAGGAGTTAATGCAGATGCTTCATTTTTTTCAAACTTGTGAAACAATTTTAGAGAGAAAACTGCCTTTTGTTAGAAACACACTTTCAGAGCTCTCTCTTTTTGGCATAAGTGGCAATTCCAATGATTTGCATAAGTTGATGAGAAAGAAATAGCATGATTTCCAAAGAATTTTTCTGTTTTCATTTCTCTAACAATGGCTAAAAGCAGTGTTTCCACCAAGTAACTTCTTCAAATATATCCCTCTGTTTCTGATGACTTTTTTTTAAAGGTTTGCTTTAAAAGATTTGAAGGAAACTGTCCTTTATCTTATATTTGTAGTAATTTTCCATCATAGGGTTGTTTGATTTAGTTAAACGCACCAATTTTTATCATTAAAAGTAACAAATAAACTTGCCCCTTTTCAGAAGAACATGACAGGCTTCTTCATTGGTGTTTGAAGCTTCATAAACATCGACCACGAAGGGACTCGAACCCTCAATCTTCTGATTCGAAGTCAGACGCCTTATCCATTAGGCCACGCGGTCTCAATTTTGGGTGTGTTTGGCAGCGTATCTGGGAAACAGAAAAAACATAGCATGACAAATTGCAGAAGCGATTCAACTTGTGAAAAAAATTGGAGAAACCTCCCTTTGTCCGAAAGAGGCACCACTTACTGCACACTCTTTCAAGCAGTGACAGCAATTTTAAAAGATGGATTAAGTAACGATGGAAGAAAGGCAAAGCTTTGCAAAACAACATCTTGATTTTCGATTCCCCAGAAATGAGCAGAGCCGAATTTGTCCGCTCAGTCAAATAGAGGAAATCTACTGTTAGAAGGGAATGCAGATGTTTCAATTCTTCAAACTTGACAACAACGTGGAAGGACAAGCCAAAACAGAATCCTCCTCTTCCATGAGGTCACTTGGCAGAAAACATGGACACCTTTAGGAGTTAATGCAGATGCTTCATTTTTTTCAAACTTGTGAAACAATTTGAGAGAGAAAACTGCCTTTTGTTAGAAACACACTTTCAGAGCTCTCTCTTTTTGGCATAAGTGGCAATTCCAATGATTTGCATAAGTTGATGAGAAAGAAATAGCATGATTTCCAAAGAATTTTTCTGTTTTCATTTCTCTAACAATGGCTAAAAGCAGTGTTTCCACCAAGTAACTTCTTCAAATATATCCCTCTGTTTCTGATGACTTTTTTTTAAAGGTTTGCTTTAAAAGATTTGAAGGAAACTGTCCTTTATCTTATATTTGTAGTAATTTTCCATCATAGGGTTGTTTGATTTAGTTAAACGCACCAATTTTTATCATTAAAAGTAACAAATAAACTTGCCCCTTTTCAGAAGAACATGACAGGCTTCTGCATTGGTGTTTGAAGCTTCATAAACATCGACCACGAAGGGACTCGAACCCTCAATCTTCTGATTCGAAGTCAGACGCCTTATCCATTAGGCCACGCAGTCTCAATTTTGGGTGTGTTTGGCAGCGTATCTGGGAAACAGAAAAAACATTGCATGACAAATTGCAGAAGCGATTCAACTTGTGAAAAAAATTGGAGAAACTTCCCTTTGTCCGAAAGAGGCACCACTTACTGCACACTCTTTCAAGCAGTGACAGCAATTTTAAAAGATGGATTAAGTAACGATGGAAGAAAGGCAAAGCTTTGCAAAACAACATCTTGATTTTCGATTCCCCAGAAATGAGCAGAGCCGAATTTGTCCGCTCAGTCAAATAGAGGAAATCTACTGTTAGAAGGGAATGCAGATGTTTCAATTCTTCAAACTTGACAACAACGTGGAAGGACAAGCCAAAACAGAATCCTCCTCTTCCATGAGGTCACTTGGCAGAAAACATGGACACCTTTAGGAGTTAATGCAGATGCTTCATTTTTTTCAAACTTGTGAAACAATTTGAGAGAGAAAACTGCCTTTTGTTAGAAACACACTTTCAGAGCTCTCTCTTTTTGGCATAAGTGGCAATTCCAATGATTTGCATAAGTTGATGAGAAAGAAATAGCATGATTTCCAAAGAATTTTTCTGTTTTCATTTCTCTAACAATGGCTAAAAGCAGTGTTTCCACCAAGTAACTTCTTCAAATATATCCCTCTGTTTCTGATGACTTTTTTTTAAAGGTTTGCTTTAAAAGATTTGAAGGAAACTGTCCTTTATCTTATATTTGTAGTAATTTTCCATCATAGGGTTGTTTGATTTAATTAAACGAACCAATTTTTATCATTAAAAGTAACAAATAAACTTGCCCCTTTTCAGAAGAACATGACAGGCTTCTTCATTGGTGTTTGAAGCTTCATAAACATCGACCATGAAGGGACTCGAACCCTCAATCTTCTGATTCGAAGTCAGACGCCTTATCCATTAGGCCACGCGGTCTCAATTTTGGGTGTGTTTGGCAGCGTATCTGGGAAACAGAAAAAACATAGCATGACAAATTGCAGAAGCGATTCAACTTGTGAAAAAAATTGGAGAAACCTCCCTTTGTCCGAAAGAGGCACCACTTACTGCACACTCTTTCAAGCAGTGACAGCAATTTTAAAAGATGGATTAAGTAACGATGGAAGAAAGGCAAAGCTTTGCAAAACAACATCTTGATTTTCGATTCCCCAGAAATGAGCAGAGCCGAATTTGTCCGCTCAGTCAAATAGAGGAAATCTACTGTTAGAAGGGAATGCAGATGTTTCAATTCTTCAAACTTGACAACAACGTGGAAGGACAAGCCAAAACAGAATCCTCCTCTTCCATGAGGTCACTTGGCAGAAAACATGGACACCTTTAGGAGTTAATGCAGATGCTTCATTTTTTTCAAACTTGTGAAACAATTTGAGAGAGAAAACTGCCTTTTGTTAGAAACACACTTTCAGAGCTCTCTCTTTTTGGCATAAGTGGCAATTCCAATGATTTGCATAAGTTGATGAGAAAGAAATAGCATGATTTCCAAAGAATTTTTCTGTTTTCATTTCTCTAACAATGGCTAAAAGCAGTGTTTCCACCAAGTAACTTCTTCAAATATATCCCTCTGTTTCTGATGACTTTTTTTTAAAGGTTTGCTTTAAAAGATTTGAAGGAAACTGTCCTTTATCTTATATTTGTAGTAATTTTCCATCATAGGGATTTAGTTAAACGCACCAATTTTTATCATTAAAAGTAACAAATAAACTTGCCCCTTTTCAGAAGAACATGACAGGCTTCTGCATTGGTGTTTGAAGCTTCATAAACATCGACCACAAAGGGACTCGAACCCTCAATCTTCTGATTCGAAGTCAGACGCCTTATCCATTAGGCAACGCGGTCTCAATTTTGGGTGTGTATGGCAGCGTATCTGGGAAAAAGAAAAAACATAGCATGACAAATTGCAGAAGCGATTCAACTTGTGAAAAAAATTGGAGAAACCTCCCTTTGTCCGAAAGAGGCACCACTTACTGCACACTCTTTCAAGCAGTGACAGCAATTTTAAAAGATGGATTAAGTAACGATGGAAGAAAGGCAAAGCTTTGCAAAACAACATCTTGATTTTCGATTCCCCAGAAATGAGCAGAGCCGAATTTGTCCGCTCAGTCAAATAGAGGAAATCTACTGTTAGAAGGGAATGCAGATGTTTCAATTCTTCAAACTTGACGACAACAACGTGGAAGGACAAGCCAAAACAGAATCCTCCTCTTCCATGAGGTCACTTGGCAGAAAACATGGACACCTTTAGGAGTTAATGCAGATGCTTCATTTTTTTCAAACTTGTGAAACAATTTGAGAGAGAAAACTGCCTTTTGTTAGAAACACACTTTCAGAGCTCTCTCTTTTTGGCATAAGTGGCAATTCCAATGATTTGCATAAGTTGATGAGAAAGAAATAGCATGATTTCCAAAGAATTTTTCAGTTTTCATTTCTCTAACAATGGCTAAAAGCAGTGTTTCCACCAGGTAACTTCTTCAAATATATCCCTCTGTTTCTGATGACTTTTATTTAAAGGTTTGCTTTAAAAGATTTGAAGGAAACTGTCCTTTATCTTATATTTGTAGTAATTTTCCATCATAGGGATTTAGTTAAACGCACCAATTTTTATCATTAAAAGTAACAAATAAACTTGCCCCTTTTCAGAAGAACATGACAGGCTTCTGCATTGGTGTTTGAAGCTTCATAAACATCGACCACGAAGGGACTCGAACCCTCAATCTTCTGATTCAAAGTCAGACGCCTTATCCATTAGGCCACGCGGTCTCAATTTTGGGTGTATGTGGCAGCGTATCTGGGAAAAAGAAAAAACATAGCATGACAAATTGCAGAAGCGATTCAACTTGTGAAAAAAATTGGAGAAACCTCCCTTTGTCCGAAAGAGGCACCACTTACTGCACACTCTTTCAAGCAGTGACAGCAATTTTAAAAGATGGATTAAGTAACGATGGAAGAAAGGCAAAGCTTTGCAAAACAACATCTTGATTTTCGATTCCCCAGAAATGAGCAGAGCCGAATTTGTCCGCTCAGTCAAATAGAGGAAATCTACTGTTAGAAGGGAATGCAGATGTTTCAATTCTTCAAACTTGACAACAACGTGGAAGGACAAGCCAAAACAGAATCCTCCTCTTCCATGAGGTCACTTGGCAGAAAACATGGACACCTTTAGGAGTTAATGCAGATGCTTCATTTTTTTCAAACTTGTGAAACAATTTTAGAGAGAAAACTGCCTTTTGTTAGAAACACACTTTCAGAGCTCTCTCTTTTTGGCATAAGTGGCAATTCCAATGATTTGCATAAGTTGATGAGAAAGAAATAGCATGATTTCCAAAGAATTTTTCTGTTTTCATTTCTCTAACAATGGCTAAAAGCAGTGTTTCCACCAAGTAACTTCTTCAAATATATCCCTCTGTTTCTGATGACTTTTTTTTAAAGGTTTGCTTTAAAAGATTTGAAGGAAACTGTCCTTTATCTTATATTTGTAGTAATTTTCCATCATAGGGTTGTTTGATTTAGTTAAACGCACCAATTTTTATCATTAAAAGTAACAAATAAACTTGCCCCTTTTCAGAAGAACATGACAGTCTTCTGCATTGGTGTTTGAAGCTTCATAAACATCGACCACAAAGGGACTCGAACCCTCACTCTTCTGATTCGAAGTCAGACGCCTTATCCATTAGGCAACGCGGTCTCAATTTTGGGTGTGTATGGCAGCGTATCTGGGAAAAAGAAAAAACATAGCATGACAAATTGCAGAAGCGATTCAACTTGTGAAAAAATTGGAGAAACCTCCCTTTGTCCGAAAGAGGCACCACTTACTGCACACTCTTTCAAGCAGTGACAGCAATTTTAAAAGATGGATTAAGTAACGATGGAAGAAAGGCAAAGCTTACCAAAACAACATCTTGATTTTCGATTCCCCAGAAATGAGCAGAGCCGAATTTGTCCGCTCAGTCAAATAGAGGAAATCTACTGTTAGAAGGGAATGCAGATGTTTCAATTCTTCAAACTTGACGACAACAACGTGGAAGGACAAGCCAAAACAGAATCCTCCTCTTCCATGAGGTCACTTGGCAGAAAACATGGACACCTTTAGGAGTTAATGCAGATGCTTCATTTTTTTCAAACTTGTGAAACAATTTTAGAGAGAAAACTGCCTTTTGTTAGAAACACACTTTCAGAGCTCTCTCTTTTTGGCATAAGTGGCAATTCCAATGATTTGCATAAGTTGATGAGAAAGAAATAGCATGATTTCCAAAGAATTTTTCTGTTTTCATTTCTCTAACAATGGCTAAAAGCAGTGTTTCCACCAAGTAACTTCTTCAAATATATCCCTCTGTTTCTGATGACTTTTTTTTAAAGGTTTGCTTTAAAAGATTTGAAGGAAACTGTCCTTTATCTTATATTTGTAGTAATTTTCCATCATAGGGTTGTTTGATTTAGTTAAACGCACCAATTTTTATCATTAAAAGTAACAAATAAACTTGCCCCTTTTCAGAAGAACATGACAGGCTTCTTCATTGGTGTTTGAAGCTTCATAAACATCGACCACGAAGGGACTCGAACCCTCAATCTTCTGATTCGAAGTCAGACGCCTTATCCATTAGGCCACGCGGTCTCAATTTTGGGTGTGTTTGGCAGCGTATCTGGGAAACAGAAAAAACATAGCATGACAAATTGCAGAAGCGATTCAACTTGTGAAAAAAATTGGAGAAACCTCCCTTTGTCCGAAAGAGGCACCACTTACTGCACACTCTTTCAAGCAGTGACAGCAATTTTAAAAGATGGATTAAGTAACGATGGAAGAAAGGCAAAGCTTTGCAAAACAACATCTTGATTTTCGATTCCCCAGAAATGAGCAGAGCCGAATTTGTCCGCTCAGTCAAATAGAGGAAATCTACTGTTAGAAGGGAATGCAGATGTTTCAATTCTTCAAACTTGACAACAACGTGGAAGGACAAGCCAAAACAGAATCCTCCTCTTCCATGAGGTCACTTGGCAGAAAACATGGACACCTTTAGGAGTTAATGCAGATGCTTCATTTTTTTCAAACTTGTGAAACAATTTGAGAGAGAAAACTGCCTTTTGTTAGAAACACACTTTCAGAGCTCTCTCTTTTTGGCATAAGTGGCAATTCCAATGATTTGCATAAGTTGATGAGAAAGAAATAGCATGATTTCCAAAGAATTTTTCTGTTTTCATTTCTCTAACAATGGCTAAAAGCAGTGTTTCCACCAAGTAACTTCTTCAAATATATCCCTCTGTTTCTGATGACTTTTTTTTAAAGGTTTGCTTTAAAAGATTTGAAGGAAACTGTCCTTTATCTTATATTTGTAGTAATTTTCCATCATAGGGTTGTTTGATTTAGTTAAACGCACCAATTTTTATCATTAAAAGTAACAAATAAACTTGCCCCTTTTCAGAAGAACATGACAGGCTTCTGCATTGGTGTTTGAAGCTTCATAAAAATCAACCACGAAGGGACTCGAACCCTCAATCTTCTGATTCAAAGTCAGACGCCTTATCCATTAGGCCACGCGGTCTCAATTTTGGGTGTGTTTGGCAGCGTATCTGGGAAACAGAAAAAACATTGCATGACAAATTGCAGAAGCGATTCAACTTGTGAAAAAAATTGGAGAAACTTCCCTTTGTCCGAAAGAGGCACCACTTACTGCACACTCTTTCAAGCAGTGACAGCAATTTTAAAAGATGGATTAAGTAACGATGGAAGAAAGGCAAAGCTTTGCAAAACAACATCTTGATTTTCGATTCCCCAGAAATGAGCAGAGCCGAATTTGTCCGCTCAGTCAAATAGAGGAAATCTACTGTTAGAAGGGAATGCAGATGTTTCAATTCTTCAAACTTGACAACAACGTGGAAGGACAAGCCAAAACAGAATCCTCCTCTTCCATGAGGTCACTTGGCAGAAAACATGGACACCTTTAGGAGTTAATGCAGATGCTTCATTTTTTTCAAACTTGTGAAACAATTTGAGAGAGAAAACTGCCTTTTGTTAGAAACACACTTTCAGAGCTCTCTCTTTTTGGCATAAGTGGCAATTCCAATGATTTGCATAAGTTGATGAGAAAGAAATAGCATGATTTCCAAAGAATTTTTCTGTTTTCATTTCTCTAACAATGGCTAAAAGCAGTGTTTCCACCAGGAAACTTCTTCAAATATATCCCTCTGTTTCTGATTTTTTTTTTTTAAAGGTTTGCTTTATAAGATTTGAAGGAAACTGTCCTTTATCTTATATTTGTAGTAATTTTCCATCATAGGGTTGTTTGATTTAATTAAACGAACCAATTTTTCTCATTAAAAGTAACAAAGAAACTTGTCCCTTTTCAGAAGAACATGACATGCCAGGCTTCTGCATTGGTGTTTGAAGCTTCATAAACATCGACCACGAAGGGACTCGAACCCTCAATCTTCTGATTCGAAGTCAGACGCCTTATCCATTAGGCCACGCGGTCTCAATTTTGGGTGTGTGTGGCAGCGTATCTGGGAAAAAGAAAAAACATAGCATGACAAATTGCAGAAGCGATTCAACTTGTGAAAAAAATTGGAGAAACCTCCCTTTGTCCGAAAGAGGCACCACTTACTGCACACTCTTTCAAGCAGTGACAGCAATTTTAAAAGATGGATTAAGTAACGATGGAAGAAAGGTAAAGCTTTGCAAAACAACATCTTGATTTTCGATTCCCCAGAAATGAGCAGAGCCGAATTTGTCCACTCAGTCAAATAGAGGAAATCTACTGTTAGAAGGGAATGCAGATGTTTCAATTCTTCAAACTTGACAACAACGTGGAAGGACAAGCCAAAACAGAATCCTCCTCTTCCATGAGGTCACTTGGCAGAAAACATGGACACCTTTAGGAGTTAATGCAGATGCTTAATTTTTTTCAAACTTGTGAAACAATTTGAGAGAGAAAACTGCCTTTTGTTAGAAACACACTTTCAGAGCTCTCTCTTTTTGGCATAAGTGGCATTTCCAATGATTTGCATAAGTTGATGAGAAAGAAATAGCATGATTTCCAAAGAATTTTTCTGTTTTCATTTCTCTAACAATGGCTAAAAGCAGTGTTTCCACCAGGTAACTTCTTCCAATATATCCCTCTGTTTCTGATGACTTTTATTTAAAGGTTTGCTTAAAAAGATTTGAAGGAAACTGTCCTTTATCTTATATTTGTAGTAATTTTCCATCATAGGGTTGTTTGATTTAGTTAAACGCACCAATTTTTATCATTAAAAGTAACAAAGAAACTTGCTCCTTTTCAGAAGAACATGACAGGCTTCTGCATTGGTGTTTGAAGCTTCATAAACATCGACCACGAAGGGACTCGAACCCTCAATCTTCTGATTCGAAGTCAGACGCCTTATCCATTAGGCCACGCGGTCTCAACTTGAACCCTCAATCTTCTGATTTGAAGTCAGACGCCTTATCCATTAGGCCACGCGGTCTCAATTTTGAGTGTGTGTGGCAGCGTATCTGGGAAAAAGAAAAAACATAGCATGACAAATTGCAGAAGCGATTCAACTTGTGAAAAAAATTGGAGAAACCTCCCTTTGTCCGAAAGAGGCACCACTTACTGCACACTCTTTCAAGCAGTGACAGCAATTTTAAAAGATGGATTAAGTAACGATGGAAGAAAGGCAAAGCTTTGCAAAACAACATCTTGATTTTCGATTCCCCAGAAATGAGCAGAGCCGAATTTGTCCGCTCAGTCAAATAGAGGAAATCTACTGTTAGAAGGGAATGCAGATGTTTCAATTCTTCAAACTTGACAACAACGTGGAAGGACAAGCCAAAACAGAATCCTCCTCTTCCATGAGGTCACTTGGCAGAAAACATGGACACCTTTAGGAGTTAATGCAGATGCTTCATTTTTTTCAAACTTCTGAAACAATTTGAGAGAGAAAACTGCCTTTTGTTAGAAACACAATTTCAGAGCTCTCTCTTTTTGGCATAAGTGGCAATTCCAATGATTTGCATAAGTTGATGAGAAAGAAATAGCATGATTTCCAAAGAATTTGTCTGTTTTAATTTCTCTAACAATGGCTAAAAACATTGTTTCCACCAGGTAACTTCTTCAAATATATCCCTCTGTTTCTGATGACTTTTTTTTAAAGGTTTGCTTTAAAAGATTTGAAGGAAACTGTCCTTTATCTTATATTTGTAGTAATTTTCCATCATAGGGTTGTTTGATTTAGTTAAACGCACCAATTTTTATCATTAAAAGTAACAAAGAAACTTGCCCCTTTTCAGAAGAACTTGACAGACTTCTGCATTGGTGTTTGAAGCTTCATAAACATCGACCACGAAGGAACTCGAACCCTCAATCTTCTGATTCGAAGTCAGACGCCTTATCCATTAGGCCACGCGGTCTCAATTTTGAGTGTGTGTGGCAGCGTATCTGGGAAAAAGAAAAAACATAGCATGACAAATTGCAGAAGCGATTCAACTTGTGAAAAAAATTGGAGAAACCTCCCTTTGTCCGAAAGAGGCACCACTTACTGCACACTCTTTCAAGCAGTGACAGCAATTTTAAAAGATGGATTAAGTAACGATGGAAGAAAGGCAAAGGTTTGCAAAACAACATCTTGATTTTCGATTCCCCAGAAATGAGCAGAGCCGAATTTGTCCGCTCAGTCAAATAGAGGAAATCTACTGTTAGAAGGGAATGCAGATGTTTCAATTCTTCAAACTTGACAACAACGTGGAAGGACAAGCCAAAACAGAATCCTCCTCTTCCATGAGGTCACTTGGCAGAAAACATGGACACCTTTAGGAGTTAATGCAGATGCTTCATTTTTTTCAAACTTCTGAAACAATTTGAGAGAGAAAACTGCCTTTTGTTAGAAACACACTTTCAGAGCTCTCTCTTTTTGGCATAAGTGGCAATTCCAATGATTTGCATAAGTTGATGAGAAAGAAATAGCATGATTTCCAAAGAATTTGTCTGTTTTCATTTCTCTAACAATGGCTAAAAACAGTGTTTCCACCAGGTAACTTCTTCAAATATATCCCTCTGTTTCTGATGACTTTTTTTTAAAGGTTTGCTTTAAAAGATATGAAGGAAACTGTCCTTTATCTTATATTTGTAGTAATTTTCCATCATAGGGTTGTTTGATTTAGTCAAACGCACCAATTTTTCTCATTAAAAGTAACAAAGAAACTTGCCCCTTTTCAGAAGAACATGACAGGCTTCTGCATTGGTGTTTGAAGCTTCATAAACATCAACCACGAAGGGACTCGAACCCTCAATCTTCTGATTCAAAGTCAGACGCCTTATCCATTAGGCCACGCGGTCTCAATTTTGGGTGTGTTTGGCAGCGTATCTGGGAAACAGAAAAAACATTGCATGACAAATTGCAGAAGCGATTCAACTTGTGAAAAAAATTGGAGAAACTTCCCTTTGTCCGAAAGAGGCACCACTTACTGCACACTCTTTCAAGCAGTGACAGCAATTTTAAAAGATGGATTAAGTAACGATGGAAGAAAGGCAAAGCTTTGCAAAACAACATCTTGATTTTCGATTCCCCAGAAATGAGCAGAGCCGAATTTGTCCGCTCAGTCAAATAGAGGAAATCTACTGTTAGAAGGGAATGCAGATGTTTCAATTCTTCAAACTTGACGACAACAACGTGGAAGGACAAGCCAAAACAGAATCCTCCTCTTCCATGAGGTCACTTGGCAGAAAACATGGACACCTTTAGGAGTTAATGCAGATGCTTCATTTTTTTCAAACTTGTGAAACAATTTGAGAGAGAAAACTGCCTTTTGTTAGAAACACACTTTCAGAGCTCTCTCTTTTTGGCATAAGTGGCAATTCCAATGATTTGCATAAGTTGATGAGAAAGAAATAGCATGATTTCCAAAGAATTTTTCAGTTTTCATTTCTCTAACAATGGCTAAAAGCAGTGTTTCCACCAGGTAACTTCTTCAAATATATCCCTCTGTTTCTGATGACTTTTATTTAAAGGTTTGCTTTAAAAGATTTGAAGGAAACTGTCCTTTATCTTATATTTGTAGTAATTTTCCATCATAGGGATTTAGTTAAACGCACCAATTTTTATCATTAAAAGTAACAAATAAACTTGCCCCTTTTCAGAAGAACATGACAGGCTTCTGCATTGGTGTTTGAAGCTTCATAAACATCGACCACGAAGGGACTCGAACCCTCAATCTTCTGATTCAAAGTCAGACGCCTTATCCATTAGGCCACGCGGTCTCAATTTTGGGTGTATGTGGCAGCGTATCTGGGAAAAAGAAAAAACATAGCATGACAAATTGCAGAAGCGATTCAACTTGTGAAAAAAATTGGAGAAACCTCCCTTTGTCCGAAAGAGGCACCACTTACTGCACACTCTTTCAAGCAGTGACAGCAATTTTAAAAGATGGATTAAGTAACGATGGAAGAAAGGCAAAGCTTTGCAAAACAACATCTTGATTTTCGATTCCCCAGAAATGAGCAGAGCCGAATTTGTCCGCTCAGTCAAATAGAGGAAATCTACTGTTAGAAGGGAATGCAGATGTTTCAATTCTTCAAACTTGACAACAACGTGGAAGGACAAGCCAAAACAGAATCCTCCTCTTCCATGAGGTCACTTGGCAGAAAACATGGACACCTTTAGGAGTTAATGCAGATGCTTCATTTTTTTCAAACTTGTGAAACAATTTTAGAGAGAAAACTGCCTTTTGTTAGAAACACACTTTCAGAGCTCTCTCTTTTTGGCATAAGTGGCAATTCCAATGATTTGCATAAGTTGATGAGAAAGAAATAGCATGATTTCCAAAGAATTTGTCTGTTTTCATTTCTCTAACAATGGCTAAAAACAGTGTTTCCACCAAGTAACTTCTTCAAATATATCCCTCTGTTTCTGATGACTTTTTTTTAAAGGTTTGCTTTAAAAGATATGAAGGAAACTGTCCTTTATCTTATATTTGTAGTAATTTTCCATCATAGGGTTGTTTGATTTAGTCAAACGCACCAATTTTTCTCATTAAAAGTAACAAAGAAACTTGCCCCTTTTCAGAAGAACATGACAGGCTTCTGCATTGGTGTTTGAAGCTTCATAAACATCAACCACGAAGGGACTCGAACCCTCAATCTTCTGATTCAAAGTCAGACGCCTTATCCATTAGGCCACGCGGTCTCAATTTTGGGTGTGTTTGGCAGCGTATCTGGGAAACAGAAAAAACATTGCATGACAAATTGCAGAAGCGATTCAACTTGTGAAAAAAATTGGAGAAACTTCCCTTTGTCCGAAAGAGGCACCACTTACTGCACACTCTTTCAAGCAGTGACAGCAATTTTAAAAGATGGATTAAGTAACGATGGAAGAAAGGCAAAGCTTTGCAAAACAACATCTTGATTTTCGATTCCCCAGAAATGAGCAGAGCCGAATTTGTCCGCTCAGTCAAATAGAGGAAATCTACTGTTAGAAGGGAATGCAGATGTTTCAATTCTTCAAACTTGACGACAACAACGTGGAAGGACAAGCCAAAACAGAATCCTCCTCTTCCATGAGGTCACTTGGCAGAAAACATGGACACCTTTAGGAGTTAATGCAGATGCTTCATTTTTTTCAAACTTGTGAAACAATTTGAGAGAGAAAACTGCCTTTTGTTAGAAACACACTTTCAGAGCTCTCTCTTTTTGGCATAAGTGGCAATTCCAATGATTTGCATAAGTTGATGAGAAAGAAATAGCATGATTTCCAAAGAATTTTTCAGTTTTCATTTCTCTAACAATGGCTAAAAGCAGTGTTTCCACCAGGTAACTTCTTCAAATATATCCCTCTGTTTCTGATGACTTTTATTTAAAGGTTTGCTTTAAAAGATTTGAAGGAAACTGTCCTTTATCTTATATTTGTAGTAATTTTCCATCATAGGGATTTAGTTAAACGCACCAATTTTTATCATTAAAAGTAACAAATAAACTTGCCCCTTTTCAGAAGAACATGACAGGCTTCTGCATTGGTGTTTGAAGCTTCATAAACATCGACCACGAAGGGACTCGAACCCTCAATCTTCTGATTCAAAGTCAGACGCCTTATCCATTAGGCCACGCGGTCTCAATTTTGGGTGTGTTTGGCAGCGTATCTGGGAAACAGAAAAAACATTGCATGACAAATTGCAGAAGCGATTCAACTTGTGAAAAAAATTGGAGAAACCTCCCTTTGTCCGAAAGAGGCACCACTTACTGCACACTCTTTCAAGCAGTGACAGCAATTTTAAAAGATGGATTAAGTAACGATGGAAGAAAGGCAAAGCTTTGCAAAACAACATCTTGATTTTCGATTCCCCAGAAATGAGCAGAGCCGAATTTGTCCGCTCAGTCAAATAGAGGAAATCTACTGTTAGAAGGGAATGCAGATGTTTCAATTCTTCAAACTTGACAACAACGTGGAAGGACAAGCCAAAACAGAATCCTCCTCTTCCATGAGGTCACTTGGCAGAAAACATGGACACCTTTAGGAGTTAATGCAGATGCTTCATTTTTTTCAAACTTGTGAAACAATTTGAGAGAGAAAACTGCCTTTTGTTAGAAACACACTTTCAGAGCTCTCTCTTTTTGGCATAAGTGGCAATTCCAATGATTTGCATAAGTTGATGAGAAAGAAATAGCATGATTTCCAAAGAATTTTTCTGTTTTCATTTCTCTAACAATGGCTAAAAGCAGTGTTTCCACCAGGTAACTTCTTCAAATATATCCCTCTGTTTCTGATGACTTTTTTTTAAAGGTTTGCTTTAAAAGATATGAAGGAAACTGTCCTTTATCTTATATTTGTAGTAATTTTCCATCATAGGGTTGTTTGATTTAGTCAAACGCACCAATTTTTCTCATTAAAAGTAACAAAGAAACTTGCCCCTTTTCAGAAGAACATGACAGGCTTCTGCATTGGTGTTTGAAGCTTCATAAACATCAACCACGAAGGGACTCGAACCCTCAATCTTCTGATTCAAAGTCAGACGCCTTATCCATTAGGCCACGCGGTCTCAATTTTGGGTGTGTTTGGCAGCGTATCTGGGAAACAGAAAAAACATTGCATGACAAATTGCAGAAGCGATTCAACTTGTGAAAAAAATTGGAGAAACTTCCCTTTGTCCGAAAGAGGCACCACTTACTGCACACTCTTTCAAGCAGTGACAGCAATTTTAAAAGATGGATTAAGTAACGATGGAAGAAAGGCAAAGCTTTGCAAAACAACATCTTGATTTTCGATTCCCCAGAAATGAGCAGAGCCGAATTTGTCCGCTCAGTCAAATAGAGGAAATCTACTGTTAGAAGGGAATGCAGATGTTTCAATTCTTCAAACTTGACGACAACAACGTGGAAGGACAAGCCAAAACAGAATCCTCCTCTTCCATGAGGTCACTTGGCAGAAAACATGGACACCTTTAGGAGTTAATGCAGATGCTTCATTTTTTTCAAACTTGTGAAACAATTTGAGAGAGAAAACTGCCTTTTGTTAGAAACACACTTTCAGAGCTCTCTCTTTTTGGCATAAGTGGCAATTCCAATGATTTGCATAAGTTGATGAGAAAGAAATAGCATGATTTCCAAAGAATTTTTCAGTTTTCATTTCTCTAACAATGGCTAAAAGCAGTGTTTCCACCAGGTAACTTCTTCAAATATATCCCTCTGTTTCTGATGACTTTTATTTAAAGGTTTGCTTTAAAAGATTTGAAGGAAACTGTCCTTTATCTTATATTTGTAGTAATTTTCCATCATAGGGATTTAGTTAAACGCACCAATTTTTATCATTAAAAGTAACAAATAAACTTGCCCCTTTTCAGAAGAACATGACAGGCTTCTGCATTGGTGTTTGAAGCTTCATAAACATCGACCACGAAGGGACTCGAACCCTCAATCTTCTGATTCAAAGTCAGACGCCTTATCCATTAGGCCACGCGGTCTCAATTTTGGGTGTATGTGGCAGCGTATCTGGGAAAAAGAAAAAACATAGCATGACAAATTGCAGAAGCGATTCAACTTGTGAAAAAAATTGGAGAAACCTCCCTTTGTCCGAAAGAGGCACCACTTACTGCACACTCTTTCAAGCAGTGACAGCAATTTTAAAAGATGGATTAAGTAACGATGGAAGAAAGGCAAAGCTTTGCAAAACAACATCTTGATTTTCGATTCCCCAGAAATGAGCAGAGCCGAATTTGTCCGCTCAGTCAAATAGAGGAAATCTACTGTTAGAAGGGAATGCAGATGTTTCAATTCTTCAAACTTGACAACAACGTGGAAGGACAAGCCAAAACAGAATCCTCCTCTTCCATGAGGTCACTTGGCAGAAAACATGGACACCTTTAGGAGTTAATGCAGATGCTTCATTTTTTTCAAACTTGTGAAACAATTTTAGAGAGAAAACTGCCTTTTGTTAGAAACACACTTTCAGAGCTCTCTCTTTTTGGCATAAGTGGCAATTCCAATGATTTGCATAAGTTGATGAGAAAGAAATAGCATGATTTCCAAAGAATTTTTCTGTTTTCATTTCTCTAACAATGGCTAAAAGCAGTGTTTCCACCAAGTAACTTCTTCAAATATATCCCTCTGTTTCTGATGACTTTTTTTTAAAGGTTTGCTTTAAAAGATTTGAAGGAAACTGTCCTTTATCTTATATTTGTAGTAATTTTCCATCATAGGGTTGTTTGATTTAGTTAAACGCACCAATTTTTATCATTAAAAGTAACAAATAAACTTGCCCCTTTTCAGAAGAACATGACAGTCTTCTGCATTGGTGTTTGAAGCTTCATAAACATCGACCACAAAGGGACTCGAACCCTCAATCTTCTGATTCGAAGTCAGACGCCTTATCCATTAGGCAACGCGGTCTCAATTTTGGGTGTGTATGGCAGCGTATCTGGGAAAAAGAAAAAACATAGCATGACAAATTGCAGAAGCGATTCAACTTGTGAAAAAATTGGAGAAACCTCCCTTTGTCCGAAAGAGGCACCACTTACTGCACACTCTTTCAAGCAGTGACAGCAATTTTAAAAGATGGATTAAGTAACGATGGAAGAAAGGCAAAGCTTTGCAAAACAACATCTTGATTTTCGATTCCCCAGAAATGAGCAGAGCCGAATTTGTCCGCTCAGTCAAATAGAGGAAATCTACTGTTAGAAGGGAATGCAGATGTTTCAATTCTTCAAACTTGACGACAACAACGTGGAAGGACAAGCCAAAACAGAATCCTCCTCTTCCATGAGGTCACTTGGCAGAAAACATGGACACCTTTAGGAGTTAATGCAGATGCTTCATTTTTTTCAAACTTGTGAAACAATTTTAGAGAGAAAACTGCCTTTTGTTAGAAACACACTTTCAGAGCTCTCTCTTTTTGGCATAAGTGGCAATTCCAATGATTTGCATAAGTTGATGAGAAAGAAATAGCATGATTTCCAAAGAATTTTTCTGTTTTCATTTCTCTAACAATGGCTAAAAGCAGTGTTTCCACCAAGTAACTTCTTCAAATATATCCCTCTGTTTCTGATGACTTTTTTTTAAAGGTTTGCTTTAAAAGATTTGAAGGAAACTGTCCTTTATCTTATATTTGTAGTAATTTTCCATCATAGGGTTGTTTGATTTAGTTAAACGCACCAATTTTTATCATTAAAAGTAACAAATAAACTTGCCCCTTTTCAGAAGAACATGACAGGCTTCTTCATTGGTGTTTGAAGCTTCATAAACATCGACCACGAAGGGACTCGAACCCTCAATCTTCTGATTCGAAGTCAGACGCCTTATCCATTAGGCCACGCGGTCTCAATTTTGGGTGTGTTTGGCAGCGTATCTGGGAAACAGAAAAAACATAGCATGACAAATTGCAGAAGCGATTCAACTTGTGAAAAAAATTGGAGAAACCTCCCTTTGTCCGAAAGAGGCACCACTTACTGCACACTCTTTCAAGCAGTGACAGCAATTTTAAAAGATGGATTAAGTAACGATGGAAGAAAGGCAAAGCTTTGCAAAACAACATCTTGATTTTCGATTCCCCAGAAATGAGCAGAGCCGAATTTGTCCGCTCAGTCAAATAGAGGAAATCTACTGTTAGAAGGGAATGCAGATGTTTCAATTCTTCAAACTTGACAACAACGTGGAAGGACAAGCCAAAACAGAATCCTCCTCTTCCATGAGGTCACTTGGCAGAAAACATGGACACCTTTAGGAGTTAATGCAGATGCTTCATTTTTTTCAAACTTGTGAAACAATTTGAGAGAGAAAACTGCCTTTTGTTAGAAACACACTTTCAGAGCTCTCTCTTTTTGGCATAAGTGGCAATTCCAATGATTTGCATAAGTTGATGAGAAAGAAATAGCATGATTTCCAAAGAATTTTTCTGTTTTCATTTCTCTAACAATGGCTAAAAGCAGTGTTTCCACCAAGTAACTTCTTCAAATATATCCCTCTGTTTCTGATGACTTTTTTTTAAAGGTTTGCTTTAAAAGATTTGAAGGAAACTGTCCTTTATCTTATATTTGTAGTAATTTTCCATCATAGGGTTGTTTGATTTAGTTAAACGCACCAATTTTTATCATTAAAAGTAACAAATAAACTTGCCCCTTTTCAGAAGAACATGACAGGCTTCTGCATTGGTGTTTGAAGCTTCATAAACATCAACCACGAAGGGACTCGAACCCTCAATCTTCTGATTCAAAGTCAGACGCCTTATCCATTAGGCCACGCGGTCTCAATTTTGGGTGTGTTTGGCAGCGTATCTGGGAAACAGAAAAAACATAGCATGACAAATTGCAGAAGCGATTCAACTTGTGAAAAAATTGGAGAAACCTCCCTTTGTCCGAAAGAGGCACCACTTACTGCACACTCTTTCAAGCAGTGACAGCAATTTTAAAAGATGGATTAAGTAACGATGGAAGAAAGGCAAAGCTTTGCAAAACAACATCTTGATTTTCGATTCCCCAGAAATGAGCAGAGCCGAATTTGTCCGCTCAGTCAAATAGAGGAAATCTACTGTTAGAAGGGAATGCAGATGTTTCAATTCTTCAAACTTGACGACAACAACGTGGAAGGACAAGCCAAAACAGAATCCTCCTCTTCCATGAGGTCACTTGGCAGAAAACATGGACACCTTTAGGAGTTAATGCAGATGCTTCATTTTTTTCAAACTTGTGAAACAATTTTAGAGAGAAAACTGCCTTTTGTTAGAAACACACTTTCAGAGCTCTCTCTTTTTGGCATAAGTGGCAATTCCAATGATTTGCATAAGTTGATGAGAAAGAAATAGCATGATTTCCAAAGAATTTTTCTGTTTTCATTTCTCTAACAATGGCTAAAAGCAGTGTTTCCACCAAGTAACTTCTTCAAATATATCCCTCTGTTTCTGATGACTTTTTTTTAAAGGTTTGCTTTAAAAGATTTGAAGGAAACTGTCCTTTATCTTATATTTGTAGTAATTTTCCATCATAGGGTTGTTTGATTTAGTTAAACGCACCAATTTTTATCATTAAAAGTAACAAATAAACTTGCCCCTTTTCAGAAGAACATGACAGGCTTCTTCATTGGTGTTTGAAGCTTCATAAACATCGACCACGAAGGGACTCGAACCCTCAATCTTCTGATTCGAAGTCAGACGCCTTATCCATTAGGCCACGCGGTCTCAATTTTGGGTGTGTTTGGCAGCGTATCTGGGAAACAGAAAAAACATAGCATGACAAATTGCAGAAGCGATTCAACTTGTGAAAAAAATTGGAGAAACCTCCCTTTGTCCGAAAGAGGCACCACTTACTGCACACTCTTTCAAGCAGTGACAGCAATTTTAAAAGATGGATTAAGTAACGATGGAAGAAAGGCAAAGCTTTGCAAAACAACATCTTGATTTTCGATTCCCCAGAAATGAGCAGAGCCGAATTTGTCCGCTCAGTCAAATAGAGGAAATCTACTGTTAGAAGGGAATGCAGATGTTTCAATTCTTCAAACTTGACAACAACGTGGAAGGACAAGCCAAAACAGAATCCTCCTCTTCCATGAGGTCACTTGGCAGAAAACATGGACACCTTTAGGAGTTAATGCAGATGCTTCATTTTTTTCAAACTTGTGAAACAATTTGAGAGAGAAAACTGCCTTTTGTTAGAAACACACTTTCAGAGCTCTCTCTTTTTGGCATAAGTGGCAATTCCAATGATTTGCATAAGTTGATGAGAAAGAAATAGCATGATTTCCAAAGAATTTTTCTGTTTTCATTTCTCTAACAATGGCTAAAAGCAGTGTTTCCACCAAGTAACTTCTTCAAATATATCCCTCTGTTTCTGATGACTTTTTTTTAAAGGTTTGCTTTAAAAGATTTGAAGGAAACTGTCCTTTATCTTATATTTGTAGTAATTTTCCATCATAGGGTTGTTTGATTTAGTTAAACGCACCAATTTTTATCATTAAAAGTAACAAATAAACTTGCCCCTTTTCAGAAGAACATGACAGGCTTCTGCATTGGTGTTTGAAGCTTCATAAACATCAACCACGAAGGGACTCGAACCCTCAATCTTCTGATTCAAAGTCAGACGCCTTATCCATTAGGCCACGCGGTCTCAATTTTGGGTGTGTTTGGCAGCGTATCTGGGAAACAGAAAAAACATTGCATGACAAATTGCAGAAGCGATTCAACTTGTGAAAAAAATTGGAGAAACTTCCCTTTGTCCGAAAGAGGCACCACTTACTGCACACTCTTTCAAGCAGTGACAGCAATTTTAAAAGATGGATTAAGTAACGATGGAAGAAAGGCAAAGCTTTGCAAAACAACATCTTGATTTTCGATTCCCCAGAAATGAGCAGAGCCGAATTTGTCCGCTCAGTCAAATAGAGGAAATCTACTGTTAGAAGGGAATGCAGATGTTTCAATTCTTCAAACTTGACGACAACAACGTGGAAGGACAAGCCAAAACAGAATCCTCCTCTTCCATGAGGTCACTTGGCAGAAAACATGGACACCTTTAGGAGTTAATGCAGATGCTTCATTTTTTTCAAACTTGTGAAACAATTTGAGAGAGAAAACTGCCTTTTGTTAGAAACACACTTTCAGAGCTCTCTCTTTTTGGCATAAGTGGCAATTCCAATGATTTGCATAAGTTGATGAGAAAGAAATAGCATGATTTCCAAAGAATTTTTCTGTTTTCATTTCTCTAACAATGGCTAAAAGCAGTGTTTCCACCAGGAAACTTCTTCAAATATATCCCTCTGTTTCTGATTTTTTTTTTTTAAAGGTTTGCTTTATAAGATTTGAAGGAAACTGTCCTTTATCTTATATTTGTAGTAATTTTCCATCATAGGGTTGTTTGATTTAATTAAACGAACCAATTTTTCTCATTAAAAGTAACAAAGAAACTTGTCCCTTTTCAGAAGAACATGACATGCCAGGCTTCTGCATTGGTGTTTGAAGCTTCATAAACATCGACCACGAAGGGACTCGAACCCTCAATCTTCTGATTCGAAGTCAGACGCCTTATCCATTAGGCCACGCGGTCTCAATTTTGGGTGTGTGTGGCAGCGTATCTGGGAAAAAGAAAAAACATAGCATGACAAATTGCAGAAGCGATTCAACTTGTGAAAAAAATTGGAGAAACCTCCCTTTGTCCGAAAGAGGCACCACTTACTGCACACTCTTTCAAGCAGTGACAGCAATTTTAAAAGATGGATTAAGTAACGATGGAAGAAAGGTAAAGCTTTGCAAAACAACATCTTGATTTTCGATTCCCCAGAAATGAGCAGAGCCGAATTTGTCCACTCAGTCAAATAGAGGAAATCTACTGTTAGAAGGGAATGCAGATGTTTCAATTCTTCAAACTTGACAACAACGTGGAAGGACAAGCCAAAACAGAATCCTCCTCTTCCATGAGGTCACTTGGCAGAAAACATGGACACCTTTAGGAGTTAATGCAGATGCTTAATTTTTTTCAAACTTGTGAAACAATTTGAGAGAGAAAACTGCCTTTTGTTAGAAACACACTTTCAGAGCTCTCTCTTTTTGGCATAAGTGGCATTTCCAATGATTTGCATAAGTTGATGAGAAAGAAATAGCATGATTTCCAAAGAATTTTTCTGTTTTCATTTCTCTAACAATGGCTAAAAGCAGTGTTTCCACCAGGTAACTTCTTCCAATATATCCCTCTGTTTCTGATGACTTTTATTTAAAGGTTTGCTTAAAAAGATTTGAAGGAAACTGTCCTTTATCTTATATTTGTAGTAATTTTCCATCATAGGGTTGTTTGATTTAGTTAAACGCACCAATTTTTATCATTAAAAGTAACAAAGAAACTTGCTCCTTTTCAGAAGAACATGACAGGCTTCTGCATTGGTGTTTGAAGCTTCATAAACATCGACCACGAAGGGACTCGAACCCTCAATCTTCTGATTCGAAGTCAGACGCCTTATCCATTAGGCCACGCGGTCTCAACTTGAACCCTCAATCTTCTGATTTGAAGTCAGACGCCTTATCCATTAGGCCACGCGGTCTCAATTTTGAGTGTGTGTGGCAGCGTATCTGGGAAAAAGAAAAAACATAGCATGACAAATTGCAGAAGCGATTCAACTTGTGAAAAAAATTGGAGAAACCTCCCTTTGTCCGAAAGAGGCACCACTTACTGCACACTCTTTCAAGCAGTGACAGCAATTTTAAAAGATGGATTAAGTAACGATGGAAGAAAGGCAAAGCTTTGCAAAACAACATCTTGATTTTCGATTCCCCAGAAATGAGCAGAGCCGAATTTGTCCGCTCAGTCAAATAGAGGAAATCTACTGTTAGAAGGGAATGCAGATGTTTCAATTCTTCAAACTTGACAACAACGTGGAAGGACAAGCCAAAACAGAATCCTCCTCTTCCATGAGGTCACTTGGCAGAAAACATGGACACCTTTAGGAGTTAATGCAGATGCTTCATTTTTTTCAAACTTCTGAAACAATTTGAGAGAGAAAACTGCCTTTTGTTAGAAACACAATTTCAGAGCTCTCTCTTTTTGGCATAAGTGGCAATTCCAATGATTTGCATAAGTTGATGAGAAAGAAATAGCATGATTTCCAAAGAATTTGTCTGTTTTAATTTCTCTAACAATGGCTAAAAACATTGTTTCCACCAGGTAACTTCTTCAAATATATCCCTCTGTTTCTGATGACTTTTTTTTAAAGGTTTGCTTTAAAAGATTTGAAGGAAACTGTCCTTTATCTTATATTTGTAGTAATTTTCCATCATAGGGTTGTTTGATTTAGTTAAACGCACCAATTTTTATCATTAAAAGTAACAAAGAAACTTGCCCCTTTTCAGAAGAACTTGACAGACTTCTGCATTGGTGTTTGAAGCTTCATAAACATCGACCACGAAGGAACTCGAACCCTCAATCTTCTGATTCGAAGTCAGACGCCTTATCCATTAGGCCACGCGGTCTCAATTTTGGGTGTGTGTGGCAGCGTATCTGGGAAAAAGAAAAAACATAGCATGACAAATTGCAGAAGCGATTCAACTTGTGAAAAAAATTGGAGAAACCTCCCTTTGTCCGAAAGAGGCACCACTTACTGCACACTCTTTCAAGCAGTGACAGCAATTTTAAAAGATGGATTAAGTAACGATGGAAGAAAGGCAAAGGTTTGCAAAACAACATCTTGATTTTCGATTCCCCAGAAATGAGCAGAGCCGAATTTGTCCGCTCAGTCAAATAGAGGAAATCTACTGTTAGAAGGGAATGCAGATGTTTCAATTCTTCAAACTTGACAACAACGTGGAAGGACAAGCCAAAACAGAATCCTCCTCTTCCATGAGGTCACTTGGCAGAAAACATGGACACCTTTAGGAGTTAATGCAGATGCTTCATTTTTTTCAAACTTCTGAAACAATTTGAGAGAGAAAACTGCCTTTTGTTAGAAACACACTTTCAGAGCTCTCTCTTTTTGGCATAAGTGGCAATTCCAATGATTTGCATAAGTTGATGAGAAAGAAATAGCATGATTTCCAAAGAATTTGTCTGTTTTCATTTCTCTAACAATGGCTAAAAACAGTGTTTCCACCAGGTAACTTCTTCAAATATATCCCTCTGTTTCTGATGACTTTTTTTTAAAGGTTTGCTTTAAAAGATATGAAGGAAACTGTCCTTTATCTTATATTTGTAGTAATTTTCCATCATAGGGTTGTTTGATTTAGTCAAACGCACCAATTTTTCTCATTAAAAGTAACAAAGAAACTTGTCCCTTTTCAGAAGAACATGACATGCCAGGCTTCTGCATTGGTGTTTGAAGCTTCATAAACATCGACCACGAAGGGACTCGAACCCTCAATCTTCTGATTCGAAGTCAGACGCCTTATCCATTAGGCCACGCGGTCTCAATTTTGAGTGTGTGTGGCAGCGTATCTGGGAAAAAGAAAAAACATAGCATGACAAATTGCAGAAGCGATTCAACTTGTGAAAAAAATTGGAGAAACCTCCCTTTGTCCGAAAGAGGCACCACTTACTGCACACTCTTTCAAGCAGTGACAGCAATTTTAAAAGATGGATTAAGTAACGATGGAAGAAAGGCAAAGCTTTGCAAAACAACATCTTGATTTTCGATTCCCCAGAAATGAGCAGAGCCGAATTTGTCCGCTCAGTCAAATAGAGGAAATCTACTGTTAGAAGGGAATGCAGATGTTTCAATTCTTCAAACTTGACAACAACGTGGAAAGACAAGCCAAAACAGAATCCTCCTCTTCCATGAGGTCACTTGGCAGAAAACATGGACACCTTTAGGAGTTAATGCAGATGCTTAATTTTTTTCAAACTTGTGAAACAATTTGAGAGAGAAAACTGCCTTTTGTTAGAAACACACTTTCAGAGCTCTCTCTTTTTGGCATAAGTGGCAATTCCAATGATTTGCATAAGTTGATGAGAAAGAAATAGCATGATTTCCAAAGAATTTGTCTGTTTTCATTTCTCTAACAATGGCTAAAAACAGTGTTTCCACCAGGTAACTTCTTCAAATATATCCCTTTTTTTCTGATGACTTTTTTTTAAAGGTTTGCTTTAAAAGATTTGAAGGAAACTGTCCTTTATCTTATATTTGTAGTAATTTTCCATCATAGGGTTGTTTGATTTAGTTAAACGCACCAATTTTTCTCATTAAAAGTAACAAAGAAACTTGCCCCTTTTCAGAAGAACATGACATGCCAGGCTTCTGCATTGGTGTTTGAAGCTTCACAAACATCGACCACGAAGGGACTCAAACCCTCAATCTTCTGATTCGAAGTCAGACACCTTATCCATTAGGCTACGCGGTCTCAATTTTGAGTGTGTGTGGCAGCGTATCAGGGAAAAAGAGAAAAACATAGCATGACAAATTGCAGAAGCGATTCAACTTGTGAAAAAAATTGGAGAAACCTCCCTTTGTCCGAAAGAGGCACCACTTACTGAACACTCTTTCAAGCAGTGACAGCAATTTTAAAAGATGGATTAAGTAACGATGGAAGAAAGGCAAAGCTTTGCAAAACAACATCTTGATTTTCGATTCCCCAGAAATGAGCAGAGCCGAATTTGTCCGCTCAGTCAAATAGAGGAAATCTACTGTTAGAAGGGAATGCAGATGTTTCAATTCTTCAAACTTGACAACAACGTGGAAGGACAAGCCAAAACAGAATCCTCCTCTTCCATGAGGTCACTTGGCAGAAAACATGGACACCTTTAGGAGTTAATGCAGATGCTTCATTTTTTTCAAACTTCTGAAACAATTTGAGAGAGAAAACTGCCTTTTGTTAGAAACACACTTTCAGAGCTCTCTCTTTTTGGCATAAGTGGCAATTCCAATGATTTGCATAAGTTGATGAGAAAGAAATAGCATAATTTCCAAAGAATTTTTCTGTTTTCATTTCTCTAACAATGGCTAAAAGCAGTGTTTCCACCAGGAAACTTCTTCAAATATATCCCTCTGTTTCTGATTATTTTTTTTTTAAAGGTTTGCTTTATAAGATTTGAAGGAAACTGTCCTTTATCTTATATTTGTAGTAATTTTCCATCATAGGGTTGTTTCATTTAATTAAACGAACCAATTTTTCTCATTAAAAGTAACAAAGAAACTTGTCCCTTTTCAGAAGAACATGACAGGTTTCTGCATTGGTGTTTGAAGCTTCATAAACATCGACCACGAAGGGACTCGAACCCTCAATCTTCTGATTCGAAGTCAGACGCCTTATCCATTAGGCCACGCGGTCTCAATTTTGAGTTTGTGTGGCAGCGCATCTGGGAAAAAGAAAAAACATAGCATGACAAATTGCAGAAGCGATTCAACTTGTGAAAAAAATTGGAGAAACCTCCCTTTGTCCGAAAGAGGCACCACTTACTGCACACTCTTTCAAGCAGTGACAGCAATTTTAAAAGATGGATTAAGTAACGATGGAAGAAAGGCAAAGCTTTGCAAAACAACATCTTGATTTTCGATTCCCCAGAAATGAGCAGAGCCGAATTTGTCAGCTCAGTCAAATAGAGGAAATCTACTGTTAGAAGGGAATGCAGATGTTTCAATTCTTCAAACTTGACAACAACGTGGAAGGACAAGCCAAAACAGAATCCTCCTCTTCCATGAGGTCACTTGGCAGAAAACATGGACACCTTTAGGAGTTAATGCAGATGCTTCATTTTTTTCAAACTTGTGAAACAATTTGAGAGAGAAAACTGCCTTTTGTTAGAAACACACTTTCAGAGCTCTCTCTTTTTGGCATAAGTGGCAATTACAATGATTTGCATAAGTTGATGAGAAAGAAATAGCATGATTTCCAAAGAATTTTTCTGTTTTCATTTCTCTAACAATGGCTAAAAGCAGTGTTTCCACCAGGTAACTTCTTCAAATATATCCCTCTGTTTCTGATGACTTTTTTTTAAAGGTTTGCTTTAAAAGATTTGAAGGAAACTGTCCTTTATCTTATATTTGTAGTAATTTTCCATCATAAGGTTGTTTGATTTAGTTAAACGCACCAATTTTTATCATTAAAAGTAACAAAGAAACTTGCCCCTTTTCAGATGAACATGACATGCCAGGCTTCTGCATTGGTGTTTGAAGCTTCACAAACATCAACCACGAAGGGACTCGAACCCTCAATCTTCTGATGCGAAGTCAGACGCCTTATCCATTAGGCCACGCGGTCTCAATTTTGAGTGTGTGTGGCAGCGTATCAGGGAAAAAGAAAAAACATAGCATGACAAATTGCAGAAGCGATTCAACTTGTGAAAAAAATTGGAGAGACCTCCCTTTGTCCGAAAGAGGCACCACTTACTGCACACTCTTTCAAGCAGTGACAGCAATTTTAAAAGATGGATTAAGTAACGATGGAAGAAAGGCAAAGCTTTGCAAAACAACATCTTGATTTTCGATTCCCCAGAAATGAGCAGAGCCGAATTTGTCCCCTCAGTCAAATAGAGGAAATCTACTGTTAGAAGGGAATGCAGATGTTTCAATTCTTCAAACTTGACGACAACAACGTGGAAGGACAAGCCAAAACAGAATCCTCCTCTTCCATGAGGTCACTTGGCAGAAAACATGGACACCTTTAGGAGTTAATGCAGATGCTTCATTTTTTTCAAACTTGTGAAACAATTTGAGAGAGAAAACTGCCTTTTGTTAGAAACACACTTTCAGAGCTCTCTCTTTTTGGCATAAGTGGCAATTCCAATGATTTGCATAAGTTGATGAGAAAGAAATAGCATGATTTCCAAAGAATTTTTCTGTTTTCATTTCTCTAACAATGGCTAAAAGCAGTGTTTCCACCAGGAAACTTCTTCAAATATATCCCTCTGTTTCTGATGACTTTTATTTAAAGGTTTGCTTTAAAAGATTTGAAGGAAACTGTCCTTTATCTTATATTTGTAGTAATTTTCCATCATAGGGTTGTTTGATTTAGTTAAACGCACCAATTTTTCTCATTAAAAGTAACAAAGAAACTTGTCCCTTTTCAGAAGAACATGACATGCCAGGCTTCTGCATTGGTGTTTGAAGCTTCATAAACATCGACCACGAAGGGACTCGAACCCTCAATCTTCTGATTCGAAGTCAGACGCCTTATCCATTAGGCCACGCGGTCTAAATTTTGAGTGTGTGTGGCAGCGTATCTGGAAAAAAGAAAAAACATAGCATGACAAATTGCAGAAGCGATTCAACTTGTGAAAAAAATTGGAGAAACCTCCCTTTGTCCGAAAGAGGCACCACTTACTGCACACTCTTTCAAGCAGTGACAGCAATTTTAAAAGATGGATTAAGTAACGATGGAAGAAAGGCAAAGCTTTGCAAAACAACATCTTGATTTTCGATTCCCCAGAAATGAGCAGAGCCGAATTTGTCCGCTCAGTCAAATAGAGGAAATCTACTGTTAGAAGGGAATGCAGATGTTTCAATTCTTCAAACTTGACAACAACGTGGAAGGACAAGCCAAAACAGAATCCTCCTCTTCCATGAGGTCACTTGGCAGAAAACATGGACACCTTTAGGAGTTAATGCAGATGCTTCATTTTTTTCAAACTTGTGAAACAATTTGAGAGAGAAAACTGCCTTTTGTTAGAAACACACTTTCAGAGCTCTCTCTTTTTGGCATAAGTGGCAATTCCAATGATTTGCATAAGTTGATGAGAAAGAAATAGCATGATTTCCAAAGAATTTGTCTGTTTTCATTTCTCTAACAATGGCTAAAAACAGTGTTTCCACCAGGTAACTTCTTCAAATATATCCCTCTGTTTCTGATGACTTTTTTTTAAAGGTTTGCTTTAAAAGATTTGAAGGAAACTGTCCTTTATCTTATATTTGTAGTAATTTTCCATCATAGGGTTGTTTGATTTAGTTAAACGCACCAATTTTTCTCATTAAAAGTAACAAAGAAACTTGCCCCTTTTCAGAAGAACATGACATGCCAGGCTTCTGCATTGGTGTTTGAAGCTTCACAAACAACAACCACGAAGGGACTCGAACCCTCAATCTTCTGATTCGAAGTCAGACGCCTTATCCATTAGGCCACGCGGTCTCAATTTTGAGTGTGCGTGGCAGCGTATCAGGGAAAAAGAAAAAACATAGCATGACAAATTGCAGAAGCGATTCAACTTGTGAAAAAAATTGGAGAAACCTCCCTTTGTCCGAAAGAGGCACCACTTACTGCACACTCTTTCAAGCAGTGACAGCAATTTTAAAAGATGGATTAAGTAACGATGGAAGAAAGGCAAAGCTTTGCAAAACAACATCTTGATTTTCGATTCCCCAGAAATGAGCAGAGCCGAATTTGTCCCCTCAGTCAAATAGAGGAAATCTACTGTTAGAAGGGAATGCAGATGTTTCAATTCTTCAAACTTGACAACAACGTGGAAGGACAAGCCAAAACAGAATCCTCCTCTTCCATGAGGTCACTTGGCAGAAAACATGGACACCTTTAGGAGTTAATGCAGATGCTTCATTTTTTTCAAACTTGTGAAACAATTTGAGAGAGAAAACTGCCTTTTGTTAGAAACACACTTTCAGAGCTCTCTCTTTTTGGCATAAGTGGCAATTCCAATGATTTGCATAAGTTGATGAGAAAGAAATAGCATGATTTCCAAATAATTTTTCTGTTTTCATTTCTCTAACAATGGCTAAAAGCAGTGTTTCCACCAGGAAACTTCTTCAAATATATCCCTCTGTTTCTGATAAATTTTTTGTAAAGGTTTGCTTTAAAAGATTTGAAGGAAACTGTCCTTTATCTTATATTTGTAGTAATTTTCCATCATAGGGTTGTTTGATTTAGTTAAACGCACCAATTTTTCTCATTAAAAGTAACAAAGAAACTTGTCCCTTTTCAGAAGAACATGACATGCCAGGCTTCTGCATTGGTGTTTGAAGCTTCATAAACATCGACCACGAAGGGACTCGAACCCTCAATCTTCTGATTCGAAGTCAGACGCCTTATCCATTAGGCCACGCGGTCTCAATTTTGAGTGTGTGTGGCAGCGTATCTGGGAAAAAGAAAAAACATAGCATGACAAATTGCAGAAGCGATTCAACTTGTGAAAAAAATTGGAGAAACCTCCCTTTGTCCGAAAGAGGCACCACTTACTGCACACTCTTTCAAGCAGTGACAGCAATTTTAAAAGATGGATTAAGTAACGATGGAAGAAAGGCAAAGCTTTGCAAAACAACATCTTGATTTTCGATTCCCCAGAAATGAGCAGAGCCGAATTTGTCAGCTCAGTCAAATAGAGGAAATCTACTGTTAGAAGGGAATGCAGATGTTTCAATTCTTCAAACTTGACAACAACGTGGAAGGACAAGCCAAAACAGAATCCTCCTCTTCCATGAGGTCACTTGGCAGAAAACATGGACACCTTTAGGAGTTAATGCAGATGCTTCATTTTTTTCAAACTTGTGAAACAATTTGAGAGAGAAAACTGCCTTTTGTTAGAAACACACTTTCAGAGCTCTCTCTTTTTGGCATAAGTGGCAATTCCAATGATTTGCATAAGTTGATGAGAAAGAAAAAGCATGATTTCCAAAGAATTTGTCTGTTTTCATTTCTCTAACAATGGCTAAAAACAGTGTTTCCACCAGGTAACTTCTTCAAATATATCCCTCTGTTTCTGATGAATTTTTTTTAAAGGTTTGCTTTAAAAGATTTGAAGGAAACTGTCCTTTATCTTATATTTGTAGTAATTTTCCATCATAGGGTTGTTTGATTTAGTTAAACGCACCAATTTTTCTCATTAAAAGTAACAAAGAAACTTGCCCCTTTTCAGAAGAACATGACATGCCAGGCTTCTGCATTGGTGTTTGAAGCTTCACAAACATCAACCACGAAGGGACTCGAACCCTCAATCTTCTGATTCGAAGTCAGACGCCTTATCCATTAGGCCACGCGGTCTCAATTTTGAGTGTGTGTGGCAGCGTATCAGGGAAAAAGAAAAAACATAGCATGACAAATTGCAGAAGCGATTCAACTTGTGAAAAAAATTGGAGAAACCTCCCTTTGTCCGAAAGAGGCACCACTTACTGCACACTCTTTCAAGCAGTGACAGCAATTTTAAAAGATGGATTAAGTAACGATGGAAGAAAGGCAAAGCTTTGCAAAACAACATCTTGATTTTCGATTCCCCAGAAATGAGCAGAGCCGAATTTGTCAGCTCAGTCAAATAGAGGAAATCTACTGTTAGAAGGGAATGCAGATGTTTCAATTCTTCAAACTTGACAACAACGTGGAAGGACAAGCCAAAACAGAATCCTCCTCTTCCATGAGGTCACTTGGCAGAAAACATGGACACCTTTAGGAGTTAATGCAGATGCTTCATTTTTTTCAAACTTGTGAAACAATTTGAAAGAGAAAACTGCCTTTTGTTAGAAACACACTTTCAGAGCTCTCTCTTTTTGGCATAAGTGGCAATTCCAATGATTTGCATAAGTTGATGAGAAAGAAATAGCATGATTTCCAAAGAATTTGTCTGTTTTCATTTCTCTAACAATGGCTAAAAACAGTGTTTCCACCAGGTAACTTCTTCAAATATATCCCTCTGTTTCTGATGAATTTTTTTTAAAGGTTTGCTTTAAAAGATTTGAAGGAAACTGTCCTTTATCTTATATTTGTAGTAATTTTCCATCATAGGGTTGTTTGATTTAGTTAAACGCACCAATTTTTCTCATTAAAAGTAACAAAGAAACTTGCCCCTTTTCAGAAGAACATGACATGCCAGGCTTCTGCATTGGTGTTTGAAGCTTCACAAACATCAACCACAAAGGGACTCGAACCCTCAATCTTCTGATTCGAAGTCAGACGCTTTATCCATTAGGCCACGCGGTCTCAATTTTCAGTGTGTGTGGCAGCGTATCACGGAAAAAGAAAAAACATAGCATGACAAATTGCAGAAGCGATTCAACTTGTGAAAAAAATTGGAGAAACCTCCCTTTGTCCGAAAGAGGCACCACTTACTGCACACTCTTTCAAGCAGTGACAGCAATTTTAAAAGATGGATTAAGTAACGATGGAAGAAAGGCAAAGCTTTGCAAAACAACATCTTGATTTTCGATTCCCCAGAAATGAGCAGAGCCGAATTTGTCCGCTCAGTCAAATAGAGGAAATCTACTGTTAGAAGGGAATGCAGATGTTTCAATTCTTCAAACTTGACAACAACGTGGAAGGACAAGCCAAAACAGAATCCTCCTCTTCCATGAGGTCACTTGGCAGAAAACATGGACACCTTTAGGAGTTAATGCAGATGCTTCATTTTTTTCAAACTTGTGAAACAATTTGAGAGAGAAAACTGCCTTTTGTTAGAAACACACTTTCAGAGCTCTCTCTTTTTGGCATAAGTGGCAATTCCAATGATTTGCATAAGTTGATGAGAAAGAAATAGCATGATTTCCAAAGAATTTGTCTGTTTTCATTTCTCTAACAATGGCTAAAAGCAGTGTTTCCACCAGGAAACTTCTTCAAATATATCCCTCTGTTTCTGATGAATTTTTTGTAAAGGTTTGCTTTAAAAGATTTGAAGGAAACTGTCCTTTATCTTATATTTGTAGTAATTTTCCATCATAGGGTTGTTTGATTTAGTTAAACGCACCAATTTTTCTCATTAAAAGTAACAATGAAACTTGCCCCTTTTCAGAAGAACATGACATGCCAGGCTTCTGCATTGGTGTTTGAAGCTTCACAAACATCAACCACGAAGGGACTCGAACCCTCAATCTTCTGATTCGAAGTCAGACGCCTTATCCATTAGGCCACGCGGTCTCAATTTTCAGTGTGTGTGGCAGCGTATCACGGAAAAAGAAAAAACATAGCATGACAAATTGCAGAAGCGATTCAACTTGTGAAAAAAATTGGAGAAACCTCCCTTTGTCCGAAAGAGGCACCACTTACTGCACACTCTTTCAAGCAGTGACAGCAATTTTAAAAGATGGATTAAGTAACGATGGAAGAAAGGCAAAGCTTTGCAAAACAACATCTTGATTTTCGATTCCCCAGAAATGAGCAGAGCCGAATTTGTCCGCTCAGTCAAATAGAGGAAATCTACTGTTAGAAGGGAATGCAGATGTTTCAATTCTTCAAACTTGACAACAACGTGGAAGGACAAGCCAAAACAGAATCCTCCTCTTCCATGAGGTCACTTGGCAGAAAACATGGACACCTTTAGGAGTTAATGCAGATGCTTCATTTTTTTCAAACTTGTGAAACAATTTGAGAGAGAAAACTGCCTTTTGTTAGAAACACACTTTCAGAGCTCTCTCTTTTTGGCATAAGTGGCAATTCCAATGATTTGCATAAGTTGATGAGAAAGAAATAGCATGATTTCCAAAGAATTTGTCTGTTTTCATTTCTCTAACAATGGCTAAAAGCAGTGTTTCCACCAGGAAACTTCTTCAAATATATCCCTCTGTTTCTGATGAATTTTTTGTAAAGGTTTGCTTTAAAAGATTTGAAGGAAACTGTCCTTTATCTTATATTTGTAGTAATTTTCCATCATAGGGTTGTTTGATTTAGTTAAACGCACCAATTTTTATCATTAAAAGTAACAAAGAAACTTGCCCCTTTTCAGAAGAACATGACAGGCTTCTGCATTGGTGTTTGAAGCTTCATAAACATCGACCACGAAGGGACTCGAACCCTCAATCTTCTGATTCGAAGTCAGACACCTTATCCATTAGGCCACGCGGTCTCAATTTTGAGTGTGTGTGGCAGCGTATCTGGGAAAAAGAAAAAACATAGCATGACAAATTGCAGAAGCGATTCAACTTGTGAAAAAAATTGGAGAAACCTCCCTTTGTCCGAAAGAGGCACCACTTACTGCACACTCTTTCAAGCAGTGACAGCAATTTTAAAAGATGGATTAAGTAACGATGGAAGAAAGGCAAAGCTTTGCAAAACAACATCTTGATTTTCGATTCCCCAGAAATGAGCAGAGCCGAATTTGTCCGCTCAGTCAAATAGAGGAAATCTACTGTTAGAAGGGAATGCAGATGTTTCAATTCTTCAAACTTGACAACAACGTGGAAGGACAAGCCAAAACAGAATCCTCCTCTTCCATGAGGTCACTTGGCAGAAAACATGGACACCTTTAGGAGTTAATGCAGATGCTTCATTTTTTTCAAACTTGTGAAACAATTTGAGAGAGAAAACTGCCTTTTGTTAGAAACACACTTTCAGAGCTCTCTCTTTTTGGCATAAGTGGCAATTCCAATGATTTGCATAAGTTGATGAGAAAGAAATAGCATGATTTCCAAAGAATTTGTCTGTTTTCATTTCTCTAACAATGGCTAAAAACAGTGTTTCCACCAGGTAACTTCTTCAAATATATCCCTCTGTTTCTGATGACTTTTTTTTAAAGGTTTGCTTTAAAATATTTGAAGGAAACTGTCCTTTATCTTATATTTGTAGTAATTTTCCATCATAGGGTTGTTTGATTTAGTTAAACGCACCAATTTTTCTCATTAAAATTAACAATGAAACTTGCCCCTTTTCAGAAGAACATGACATGCCAGGCTTCTGCATTGGTGTTTGAAGCTTCACAAACATCGACCACGAAGGGACTCGAACCCTCAATCTTCTGATTCGAAGTCAGACGCCTTATCCATTAGGCCACGCGGTCTCAATTTTCAGTGTGTGTGGCAGCGTATCACGGAAAAAGAAAAAACATAGCATGACAAATTGCAGCAGCGATTCAACTTGTGAAAAAAATTGGAGAAACCTCCCTTTGTCCGAAAGAGGCACCACTTACTGCACACTCTTTCAAGCAGTGACAGCAATTTTAAAAGATGGATTAAGTAACGATGGAAGAAAGGCAAAGCTTTGCAAAACAACATCTTGATTTTCGATTCCCCAGAAATGAGCAGAGCCGAATTTGTCCGCTCAGTCAAATAGAGGAAATCTACTGTTAGAAGGGAATGCAGATGTTTCAATTCTTCAAACTTGACAACAACGTGGAAGGACAAGCCAAAACAGAATCCTCCTCTTCCATGAGGTCACTTGGCAGAAAACATGGACACCTTTAGGAGTTAATGCAGATGCTTCATTTTTTTCAAACTTGTGAAACAATTTGAGAGAGAAAACTGCCTTTTGTTAGAAACACACTTTCAGAGCTCTCTCTTTTTGGCATAAGTGGCAATTCCAATGATTTGCATAAGTTGATGAGAAAGAAATAGCATGATTTCCAAAGAATTTGTCTGTATTCATTTCTCTAACAATGGCTAAAAGCAGTGTTTCCACCAGGAAACTTCTTCAAATATATCCCTCTGTTTCTGATGAATTTTTTGTAAAGGTTTGCTTTAAAAGATTTGAAGGAAACTGTCCTTTATCTTATATTTGTAGTAATTTTCCATCATAGGGTTGTTTGATTTAGTTAAACGCACCAATTTTTCTCATTAAAAGTAACAAAGAAACTTGTCCCTTTTCAGAAGAACATGACATGCCAGGCTTCTGCATTGGTGTTTGAAGCTTCATAAACATCGACCACGAAGGGACTCGAACCCTCAATCTTCTGATTCGAAGTCAGACGCCTTATCCATTAGACCACGCGGTTTCAATTTTGAGTGCGTGTAGCAGCGTATCTGGGAAAAAGAAAAAACATAGCATGACAAATTGCAGAAGCGATTCAACTTGTGAAAAAAATTGGAGAAACCTCCCTTTGTCCGAAAGAGGCACCACTTACTGCACACTCTTTCAAGCAGTGACAGCAATTTTAAAAGATGGATTAAGTAACGATGGAAGAAAGGCAAAGCTTTGCAAAACAACATCTTGATTTTTGATTCCCCAGAAATGAGCAGAGCCGAATTTGTCAGCTCAGTCAAATAGAGGAAATCTACTGTTAGAAGGGAATGCAGATGTTTCAATTCTTCAAACTTGACAACAACGTGGAAGGACAAGCCAAAACAGAATCCTCCTCTTCCATGAGGTCACTTGGCAGAAAACATGGACACCTTTAGGAGTTAATGCAGATGCTTCATTTTTTTCAAACTTGTGAAACAATTTGAGAGAGAAAACTGCCTTTTTTTAGAAACACACTTTCAGAGCTCTCTCTTTTTGGCATAAGTGGCAATTCCAATGATTTGCATAAGTTGATGAGAAAGAAATAGCATGATTTCCAAAGAATTTGTCTGTTTTCATTTCTCTAACAATGGCTAAAAACAGTGTTTCCACCAGGTAACTTCTTCAAATATATCCCTCTGTTTCTGATGACTTTTTTTTAAAGGTTTGCTTTAAAAGATTTGAAGGAAACTGTCCTTTATCTTATATTTGTAGTAATTTTCCATCATAGGGTTGTTTGATTTAGTTAAACGCACCAATTTTTATCATTAAAAGTAACAAAGAAACTTGCCCCTTTTCAGAAGAACATGACAGGCTTCTGCATTGGTGTTTGAAGCTTCATAAACATCGACCACAAAGGGACTCGAACCCTCAATCTTCTGATTCGAAGTCAGACACCTTATCCATTAGGCCACGCGGTCTCAATTTTGAGTGTGTGTGGCAGCGTATCTGGGAAAAAGAAAAAACATAGCATGACAAATTGCAGAAGCGATTCAACTTGTGAAAAAAATTGGAGAAACCTCCCTTTGTCCGAAAGAGGCACCACTTACTGCACACTCTTTCAAGCAGTGACAGCAATTTTAAAAGATGGATTAAGTAACGATGGAAGAAAGGCAAAGCTTTGCAAAACAACATCTTGATTTTCGATTCCCCAGAAATGAGCAGAGCCGAATTTGTCCGCTCAGTCAAATAGAGGAAATCTACTGTTAGAAGGGAATGCAGATGTTTCAATTCTTCAAACTTGACAACAACGTGGAAGGACAAGCCAAAACAGAATCCTCCTCTTCCATGAGGTCACTTGGCAGAAAACATGGACACCTTTAGGAGTTAATGCAGATGCTTCATTTTTTTCAAACTTGTGAAACAATTTGAGAGAGAAAACTGCCTTTTGTTAGAAACACACTTTCAGAGCTCTCTCTTTTTGGCATAAGTGGCAATTCCAATGATTTGCATAAGTTGATGAGAAAGAAATAGCATGATTTCCAAAGAATTTGTCTGTTTTCATTTCTCTAACAATGGCTAAAAACAGTGTTTCCACCAGGTAACTTCTTCAAATATATCCCTCTGTTTCTGATGACTTTTTTTTAAAGGTTTGCTTTAAAAGATTTGAAGGAAACTGTCCTTTATCTTATATTTGTAGTAATTTTCCATCATAGGGTTGTTTGATTTAGTTAAACGCACCAATTTTTCTCATTAAAAGTAACAAAGAAACTTGCCCCTTTTCAGAAGAACATGACATGCCAGGCTTCTGCATTGGTGTTTGAAGCTTCACAAACATCGACCACGAAGGGACTCGAACCCTCAATCTTCTGATTCGAAGTCAGACGCCTTATCCATTAGGCCACGCGGTCTCAATTTTCAGTGTGTGTGGCAGCGTATCACGGAAAAAGAAAAAACATAGCATGACAAATTGCAGCAGCGATTCAACTTGTGAAAAAAATTGGAGAAACCTCCCTTTGTCCGAAAGAGGCACCACTTACTGCACACTCTTTCAAGCAGTGACAGCAATTTTAAAAGATGGATTAAGTAACGATGGAAGAAAGGCAAAGCTTTGCAAAACAACATCTTGATTTTCGATTCCCCAGAAATGAGCAGAGCCGAATTTGTCCGCTCAGTCAAATAGAGGAAATCTACTGTTAGAAGGGAATGCAGATGTTTCAATTCTTCAAACTTGACAACAACGTGGAAGGACAAGCCAAAACAGAATCCTCCTCTTCCATGAGGTCACTTGGCAGAAAACATGGACACCTTTAGGAGTTAATGCAGATGCTTCATTTTTTTCAAACTTGTGAAACAATTTGAGAGAGAAAACTGCCTTTTGTTAGAAACACACTTTCAGAGCTCTCTCTTTTTGGCATAAGTGGCAATTCCAATGATTTGCATAAGTTGATGAGAAAGAAATAGCATGATTTCCAAAGAATTTGTCTGTTTTCATTTCTCTAACAATGGCTAAAAGCAGTGTTTCCACCAGGAAACTTCTTCAAATATATCCCTCTGTTTCTGATGAATTTTTTGTAAAGGTTTGCTTTAAAAGATTTGAAGGAAACTGTCCTTTATCTTATATTTGTAGTAATTTTCCATCATAGGGTTGTTTGATTTAGTTAAACGCACCAATTTTTATCATTAAAAGTAACAAAGAAACTTGCCCCTTTTCAGAAGAACATGACAGGCTTCTGCATTGGTGTTTGAAGCTTCATAAACATCGACCACGAAGGGACTCGAACCCTCAATCTTCTGATTCGAAGTCAGACACCTTATCCATTAGGCCACGCGGTCTCAATTTTGAGTGTGTGTGGCAGCGTATCTGGGAAAAAGAAAAAACATAGCATGACAAATTGCAGAAGCGATTCAACTTGTGAAAAAAATTGGAGAAACCTCCCTTTGTCCGAAAGAGGCACCACTTACTGCACACTCTTTCAAGCAGTGACAGCAATTTTAAAAGATGGATTAAGTAACGATGGAAGAAAGGCAAAGCTTTGCAAAACAACATCTTGATTTTCGATTCCCCAGAAATGAGCAGAGCCGAATTTGTCCGCTCAGTCAAATAGAGGAAATCTACTGTTAGAAGGGAATGCAGATGTTTCAATTCTTCAAACTTGACAACAACGTGGAAGGACAAGCCAAAACAGAATCCTCCTCTTCCATGAGGTCACTTGGCAGAAAACATGGACACCTTTAGGAGTTAATGCAGATGCTTCATTTTTTTCAAACTTGTGAAACAATTTGAGAGAGAAAACTGCCTTTTGTTAGAAACACACTTTCAGAGCTCTCTCTTTTTGGCATAAGTGGCAATTCCAATGATTTGCATAAGTTGATGAGAAAGAAATAGCATGATTTCCAAAGAATTTGTCTGTTTTCATTTCTCTAACAATGGCTAAAAACAGTGTTTCCACCAGGTAACTTCTTCAAATATATCCCTCTGTTTCTGATGACTTTTTTTTAAAGGTTTGCTTTAAAATATTTGAAGGAAACTGTCCTTTATCTTATATTTGTAGTAATTTTCCATCATAGGGTTGTTTGATTTAGTTAAACGCACCAATTTTTCTCATTAAAATTAACAATGAAACTTGCCCCTTTTCAGAAGAACATGACATGCCAGGCTTCTGCATTGGTGTTTGAAGCTTCACAAACATCGACCACGAAGGGACTCGAACCCTCAATCTTCTGATTCGAAGTCAGACGCCTTATCCATTAGGCCACGCGGTCTCAATTTTCAGTGTGTGTGGCAGCGTATCACGGAAAAAGAAAAAACATAGCATGACAAATTGCAGCAGCGATTCAACTTGTGAAAAAAATTGGAGAAACCTCCCTTTGTCCGAAAGAGGCACCACTTACTGCACACTCTTTCAAGCAGTGACAGCAATTTTAAAAGATGGATTAAGTAACGATGGAAGAAAGGCAAAGCTTTGCAAAACAACATCTTGATTTTCGATTCCCCAGAAATGAGCAGAGCCGAATTTGTCCGCTCAGTCAAATAGAGGAAATCTACTGTTAGAAGGGAATGCAGATGTTTCAATTCTTCAAACTTGACAACAACGTGGAAGGACAAGCCAAAACAGAATCCTCCTCTTCCATGAGGTCACTTGGCAGAAAACATGGACACCTTTAGGAGTTAATGCAGATGCTTCATTTTTTTCAAACTTGTGAAACAATTTGAGAGAGAAAACTGCCTTTTGTTAGAAACACACTTTCAGAGCTCTCTCTTTTTGGCATAAGTGGCAATTCCAATGATTTGCATAAGTTGATGAGAAAGAAATAGCATGATTTCCAAAGAATTTGTCTGTTTTCATTTCTCTAACAATGGCTAAAAGCAGTGTTTCCACCAGGAAACTTCTTCAAATATATCCCTCTGTTTCTGATGAATTTTTTGTAAAGGTTTGCTTTAAAAGATTTGAAGGAAACTGTCCTTTATCTTATATTTGTAGTAATTTTCCATCATAGGGTTGTTTGATTTAGTTAAACGCACCAATTTTTCTCATTAAAAGTAACAAAGAAACTTGTCCCTTTTCAGAAGAACATGACATGCCAGGCTTCTGCATTGGTGTTTGAAGCTTCATAAACATCGACCACGAAGGGACTCGAACCCTCAATCTTCTGATTCGAAGTCAGACGCCTTATCCATTAGACCACGCGGTCTCAATTTTGAGTGTGTGTAGCAGCGTATCTGGGAAAAAGAAAAAACATAGCATGACAAATTGCAGAAGCGATTCAACTTGTGAAAAAAATTGGAGAAACCTCCCTTTGTCCGAAAGAGGCACCACTTACTGCACACTCTTTCAAGCAGTGACAGCAATTTTAAAAGATGGATTAAGTAACGATGGAAGAAAGGCAAAGCTTTGCAAAACAACATCTTGATTTTTGATTCCCCAGAAATGAGCAGAGCCGAATTTGTCAGCTCAGTCAAATAGAGGAAATCTACTGTTAGAAGGGAATGCAGATGTTTCAATTCTTCAAACTTGACAACAACGTGGAAGGACAAGCCAAAACAGAATCCTCCTCTTCCATGAGGTCACTTGGCAGAAAACATGGACACCTTTAGGAGTTAATGCAGATGCTTCATTTTTTTCAAACTTGTGAAACAATTTGAGAGAGAAAACTGCCTTTTGTTAGAAACACACTTTCAGAGCTCTCTCTTTTTGGCATAAGTGGCAATTCCAATGATTTGCATAAGTTGATGAGAAAGAAATAGCATGATTTCCAAAGAATTTGTCTGTTTTCATTTCTCTAACAATGGCTAAAAACAGTGTTTCCACCAGGTAACTTCTTCAAATATATCCCTCTGTTTCTGATGACTTTTTTTTTAAAGGTTTGCTTTAAAAGATTTGAAGGAAACTGTCCTTTATCTTATATTTGTAGTAATTTTCCATCATAGGGTTGTTTGATTTAGTTAAACGCACCAATTTTTATCATTAAAAGTAACTTGCCCCTTTTCAGAAGAACATGACAGGCTTCTGCATTGGTGTTTGAAGCTTCATAAACATCGACCACGAAGGGACTCGAACCCTCAATCTTCTGATTCGAAGTCAGACACCTTATCCATTAGGCCACGCGGTCTCAATTTTGAGTGTGTGTGGCAGCGTATCTGGGAAAAAGAAAAAACATAGCATGACAAATTGCAGAAGCGATTCAACTTGTGAAAAAAATTGGAGAAACCTCCCTTTGTCCGAAAGAGGCACCACTTACTGCACACTCTTTCAAGCAGTGACAGCAATTTTAAAAGATGGATTAAGTAACGATGGAAGAAAGGCAAAGCTTTGCAAAACAACATCTTGATTTTCGATTCCCCAGAAATGAGCAGAGCCGAATTTGTCCGCTCAGTCAAATAGAGGAAATCTACTGTTAGAAGGGAATGCAGATGTTTCAATTCTTCAAACTTGACAACAACGTGGAAGGACAAGCCAAAACAGAATCCTCCTCTTCCATGAGGTCACTTGGCAGAAAACATGGACACCTTTAGGAGTTAATGCAGATGCTTCATTTTTTTCAAACTTGTGAAACAATTTGAGAGAGAAAACTGCCTTTTGTTAGAAACACACTTTCAGAGCTCTCTCTTTTTGGCATAAGTGGCAATTCCAATGATTTGCATAAGTTGATGAGAAAGAAATAGCATGATTTCCAAAGAATTTGTCTGTTTTCATTTCTCTAACAATGGCTAAAAACAGTGTTTCCACCAGGTAACTTCTTCAAATATATCCCTCTGTTTCTGATGACTTTTTTTTAAAGGTTTGCTTTAAAATATTTGAAGGAAACTGTCCTTTATCTTATATTTGTAGTAATTTTCCATCATAGGGTTGTTTGATTTAGTTAAACGCACCAATTTTTCTCATTAAAATTAACAATGAAACTTGCCCCTTTTCAGAAGAACATGACATGCCAGGCTTCTGCATTGGTGTTTGAAGCTTCACAAACATCGACCACGAAGGGACTCGAACCCTCAATCTTCTGATTCGAAGTCAGACGCCTTATCCATTAGGCCACGCGGTCTCAATTTTCAGTGTGTGTGGCAGCGTATCACGGAAAAAGAAAAAACATAGCATGACAAATTGCAGCAGCGATTCAACTTGTGAAAAAAATTGGAGAAACCTCCCTTTGTCCGAAAGAGGCACCACTTACTGCACACTCTTTCAAGCAGTGACAGCAATTTTAAAAGATGGATTAAGTAACGATGGAAGAAAGGCAAAGCTTTGCAAAACAACATCTTGATTTTCGATTCCCCAGAAATGAGCAGAGCCGAATTTGTCCGCTCAGTCAAATAGAGGAAATCTACTGTTAGAAGGGAATGCAGATGTTTCAATTCTTCAAACTTGACAACAACGTGGAAGGACAAGCCAAAACAGAATCCTCCTCTTCCATGAGGTCACTTGGCAGAAAACATGGACACCTTTAGGAGTTAATGCAGATGCTTCATTTGTTTCAAACTTGTGAAACAATTTGAGAGAGAAAACTGCCTTTTGTTAGAAACACACTTTCAGAGCTCTCTCTTTTTGGCATAAGTGGCAATTCCAATGATTTGCATAAGTTGATGAGAAAGAAATAGCATGATTTCCAAAGAATTTGTCTGTTTTCATTTCTCTAACAATGGCTAAAAGCAGTGTTTCCACCAGGAAACTTCTTCAAATATATCCCTCTGTTTCTGATGAATTTTTTGTAAAGGTTTGCTTTAAAAGATTTGAAGGAAACTGTCCTTTATCTTATATTTGTAGTAATTTTCCATCATAGGGTTGTTTGATTTAGTTAAACGCACCAATTTTTCTCATTAAAAGTAACAAAGAAACTTGTCCCTTTTCAGAAGAACATGACATGCCAGGCTTCTGCATTGGTGTTTGAAGCTTCATAAACATCGACCACGAAGGGACTCGAACCCTCAATCTTCTGATTCGAAGTCAGACGCCTTATCCATTAGACCACGCGGTCTCAATTTTGAGTGTGTGTAGCAGCGTATCTGGGAAAAAGAAAAAACATAGCATGACAAATTGCAGAAGCGATTCAACTTGTGAAAAAAATTGGAGAAACCTCCCTTTGTCCGAAAGAGGCACCACTTACTGCACACTCTTTCAAGCAGTGACAGCAATTTTAAAAGATGGATTAAGTAACGATGGAAGAAAGGCAAAGCTTTGCAAAACAACATCTTGATTTTCGATTCCCCAGAAATGAGCAGAGCCGAATTTGTCCGCTCAGTCAAATAGAGGAAATCTACTGTTAGAAGGGAATGCAGATGTTTCAATTCTTCAAACTTGACAACAACGTGGAAGGACAAGCCAAAACAGAATCCTCCTCTTCCATGAGGTCACTTGGCAGAAAACATGGACACCTTTAGGAGTTAATGCAGATGCTTCATTTTTTTCAAACTTGTGAAACAATTTGAGAGAGAAAACTGCCTTTTGTTAGAAACACACTTTCAGAGCTCTCTCTTTTTGGCATAAGTGGCAATTCCAATGATTTGCATAAGTTGATGAGAAAGAAATAGCATGATTTCCAAAGAATTTTTCTGTTTTCATTTCTCTAACAATGGCTAAAAGCAGTGTTTCCACCAGGTAACTTCTTCAAATATATTCCTCTGTTTCTGATGACTTTTATTTAAAGGTTTGCTTTAAAAGATTTGAAGGAAACTGTCCTTTATCTTATATTTGTAGTAATTTTCCATCATAGGGTTGTTTGATTTAGTTAAACGCACCAATTTTTATCATTAAAAGTAACAAATAAACTTGCCCCTTTTCAGAAGAACATGACAGGCTTCTGCATTGGTGTTTGAAGCTTCATAAACATCGACCACGAAGGGACTCGAATCCTCAATCTTCTGATTCGAAGTCAGACGCCTTATCCATTAGGCCACGCGGTCTCAATTTTGGGTGTGTGTGGCAGCGTATCTGGGAAAAAGAAAAAACATAGCATGACAAATTGCAGAAGCGATTCAACTTGTGAAAAAAATTGGAGAAACCTCCCTTTGTCCGAAAGAGGCACCACTTACTGCACACTCTTTCAAGCAGTGATAGCAATTTTAAAAGATGGATTAAGTAACGATGGAAGAAAGGCAAAGCTTTGCAAAACAACATCTTGATTTTCGATTCCCCAGAAATGAGCAGAGCCGAATTTGTCCGCTCAGTCAAATAGAGGAAATCTACTGTTAGAAGGGAATGCAGATGTTTCAATTCTTCAAACTTGACGACAACAACGTGGAAGGACAAGCCAAAACAGTATCCTCCTCTTCCATGAGGTCACTTGGCAGAAAACATGGACACCTTTAGGAGTTAATGCAGATGCTTCATTTTTTTCAAACTTGTGAAACAATTTGAGAGAGAAAACTGCCTTTTGTTAGAAACACACTTTCAGAGCTCTCTCTTTTTGGCATAAGTGGCAATTCCAATGATTTGCATAAGTTGATGAGAAAGAAATAGCATGATTTCCAAAGAATTTTTCTGTTTTCATTTCTCTAACAATGGCTAAAAGCAGTGTTTCCACCAGGTAACTTCTTCAAATATATCCCTCTGTTTCTGATGACTTTTATTTAAAGGTTTGCTTTAAAAGATTTGAAGGAAACTGTCCTTTATCTTATATTTGTAGTAATTTTCCATCATAGGGTTGTTTGATTTAGTTAAACGCACCAATTTTTATCATTAAAAGTAACAAATAAACTTGCCCCTTTTCAGAAGAACTTGACAGGCTTCTTCATTGGTGTTTGAAGCTTCATAAACATCGACCACGAAGGGACTCGAACCCTCAATCTTCTGATTTGAAGTCAGACGCCTTATCCATTAGGCCACGCGGTCTCAATTTTGGGTGTGATGTGGCAGCGTATCTGGGAAAAAGAAAAAACATAGCATGACAAATTGCAGAAGCGATTCAACTTGTGAAAAAAATTGGAGAAACCTGCCTTTGTCCGAAAGAGGCACCACTTACTGCACACTCTTTCAAGCAGTGACAGCAATTTTAAAAGATGGATTAAGTAACGATGGAAGAAAGGCAAAGCTTTGCAAAACAACATCTTGATTTTCGATTCCCCAGAAATGAGCAGAGCCGAATTTGTCCCCTCAGTCAAATAGAGGAAATCAACTTGTGAAAAAAATTGGAGAAACCTGCCTTTGTCCGAAAGAGGCACCACTTACTGCACACTCTTTCAAGCAGTGACAGCAATTTTAAAAGATGGATTAAGTAACGATGGAAGAAAGGCAAAGCTTTGCAAAACAACATCTTGATTTTCGATTCCCCAGAAATGAGCAGAGCCGAATTTGTCCGCTCAGTCAAATAGAGGAAATCTACTGTTAGAAGGGAATGCAGATGTTTAAATTCTTCAAACTTGACGACAACAACGTGGAAGGACAAGCCAAAACAGAATCCTCCTCTTCCATGAGGTCACTTGGCAGAAAACATGGACACCTTTAGGAGTTAATGCAGATGCTTCATTTTTTTCAAACTTGTGAAACAATTTGAGAGAGAAAACTGCCTTTTGTTAGAAACACACTTTCAGAGCTCTCTCTTTTTGGCATAAGTGGCAATTCCAATGATTTGCATAAGTTGATGAGAAAGAAATAGCATTATTTCCAAAGAATTTTTCTGTTTTCATTTCTCTAACAATGGCTAAAAGCAGTGTTTCCACCAGGTAACTTCTTCAAATATATCCCTCTGTTTCTGATGACTTTTATTTAAAGGTTTGCTTTAAAAGATTTGATGGAAACTGTCCTTTATCTTATATTTGTAGTAATTTTCCATCATAGGGTTGTTTGATTTAATTAAACGCACCAATTTTTATCATTAAAAGTAACAAATAAACTTGCCCCTTTTCAGAAGAACATGACAGGCTTCTGCATTGGTGTTTGAAGCTTCATAAACATCGACCACGAAGGGACTCTAACCCTCAATCTTCTGATTCGAAGTCAGACGCCTTATCCATTAGGCCACGCGGTCTCAATTTTGGGTGTGTGTGGCAGCGTATCTGGGAAAAAGAAAAAACATAGCATGACAAATTGCAGAAGCGATTCAACTTGTGAAAAAAAATTGGAGAAACCTCCCTTTGTCCGAAAGAGGCACCACTTACTGCACACTCTTTCAAGCAGTGACAGCAATTTTAAAAGATGGATTAAGTAACGATGGAAGAAAGGCAAAGCTTTGCAAAACAACATCTTGATTTTCGATTCCCCAGAAATGAGCAGAGCCGAATTTGTCCGCTCAGTCAAATAGATGAAATCTACTGTTAGAAGGGAATGCAGATGTTTCAATTCTTCAAACTTGACAACAACGTGGAAGGACAAGCCAAAACAGAATCCTCCTCTTCCATGAGGTCACTTGGCAGAAAACATGGACACCTTTAGGAGTTAATGCAGATGCTTCATTTTTTTCAAACTTGTGAAACAATTTGAGAGAGAAAACTGCCTTTTGTTAGAAACACACTTTCAGAGCTCTCTCTTTTTGGCATAAGTGGCAATTCCAATGATTTGCATAAGTTGATGAGAAAGAAATAGCATGATTTCCAAAGAATTTTTCTGTTTTCATTTCTCTAACAATGGCTAAAAGCAGTGTTTCCACCAGGTAACTTCTTCAAATATATCCCTCTGTTTCTGATGACTTTTATTTAAAGGTTTGCTTTAAAAGATTTGAAGGAAACTGTCCTTTATCTTATATTTGTAGTAATTTTCCATCATAGGGTTGTTTGATTTAGTTAAACGCACCAATTTTTATCATTAAAAGTAACAAATAAACTTGCCCCTTTTCAGAAGAACATGACAGGCTTCTGCATTGGTGTTTGAAGCTTCATAAACATTGACCACGAAGGGACTCGAACCCTCAATCTTCTGATTCGAAGTCAGACGCCTTATCCATTAGGCCACGCGGTCTCAATTTTGGGTGTGTGTGGCAGCGTATCTGGGAAAAAGAAAAAACATAGCATGACAAATTGCAGAAGCGATTCAACTTGTGAAAAAAATTGGAGAAACCTCCCTTTGTCCGAAAGAGGCACCACTTACTGCACACTCTTTCAAGCAGTGACAGCAATTTTAAAAGATGGGTTAAGTAACGATGGAAGAAAGGCAAAGCTTTGCAAAACAACATCTTGATTTTCGATTCCCCAGAAATGAGCAGAGCCGAATTTGTCCGCTCAGTCAAATAGAGGAAATCTACTGTTAGAAGGGAATGCAGATGTTTCAATTCTTCAAACTTGACGACAACAACGTGGAAGGACAAGCCAAAACAGAATCCTCCTCTTCCATGAGGTCACTTGGCAGAAAACATGGACACCTTTAGGAGTTAATGCAGATGCTTCATTTTTTTCAAACTTGTGAAACAATTTGAGAGAGAAAACTGCCTTTTGTTAGAAACACACTTTCAGAGCTCTCTCTTTTTGGCATAAGTGGCAATTCCAATGATTTGCATAAGTTGATGAGAAAGAAATAGCATGATTTCCAAAGAATTTTTCTGTTTTCATTTCTCTAACAATGGCTAAAAGCAGTGTTTCCACCAGGTAACTTCTTCAAATATATCCCTCTGTTTCTGATGACTTTTATTTAAAGGTTTGCTTTAAAAGATTTGAAGGAAACTGTCCTTTATCTTATATTTGTAGTAATTTTCCATCATAGGGTTGTTTGATTTAGTTAAACGCACCAATTTTTATCATTAAAAGTAACAAATAAACTTGCCCCTTTTCAGAAGAACATTGGTGTTTGAAGCTTCATAAACATCGACCACGAAGGGACTCGAACCCTCAATCTTCTGATTCGAAGTCAGACGCCTTATCCATTAGGCCACGCGGTCTCAATTTTGGGTGTGTGTGGCAGCGTATCTGGGAAAAAGAAAAAACATAGCATGACAAATTGCAGAAGCGATTCAACTTGTGAAAAAAATTGGAGAAACCTCCCTTTGTCCGAAAGAGGCACCACTTACTGCACACTCTTTCAAGCAGTGACAGCAATTTTAAAAGATGGGTTAAGTAACGATGGAAGAAAGGCAAAGCTTTGCAAAACAACATCTTGATTTTCGATTCCCCAGAAATGAGCAGAGCCGAATTTGTCCGCTCAGTCAAATAGAGGAAATCTACTGTTAGAAGGGAATGCAGATGTTTCAATTCTTCAAACTTGACGACAACAACGTGGAAGGACAAGCCAAAACAGAATCCTCCTCTTCCATGAGGTCACTTGGCAGAAAACATGGACACCTTTAGGAGTTAATGCAGATGCTTCATTTTTTTCAAACTTGTGAAACAATTTGAGAGAGAAAACTGCCTTTTGTTAGAAACACACTTTCAGAGCTCTCTCTTTTTGGCATAAGTGGCAATTCCAATGATTTGCATAAGTTGATGAGAAAGAAATAGCATGATTTCCAAAGAATTTTTCTGTTTTCATTTCTCTAACAATGGCTAAAAGCAGTGTTTCCACCAGGTAACTTCTTCAAATATATCCCTCTGTTTCTGATGACTTTTATTTAAAGGTTTGCTTTAAAAGATTTGAAGGAAACTGTCCTTTATCTTATATTTGTAGTAATTTTCCATCATAGGGTTGTTTGATTTAGTTAAACGCACCAATTTTTATCATTAAAAGTAACAAATAAACTTGCCCCTTTTCAGAAGAACATTGGTGTTTGAAGCTTCATAAACATCGACCACGAAGGGACTCGAACCCTCAATCTTCTGATTCGAAGTCAGACGCCTTATCCATTAGGCCACGCGGTCTCAATTTTGGGTGTGTGTGGCAGCGTATCTGGGAAAAAGAAAAAACATAGCATGACAAATTGCAGAAGCGATTCAACTTGTGAAAAAAAATTGGAGAAACCTCCCTTTGTCCGAAAGAGGCACCACTTACTGCACACTCTTTCAAGCAGTGACAGCAATTTTAAAAGATGGATTAAGTAACGATGGAAGAAAGGCAAAGCTTTGCAAAACAACATCTTGATTTTCGATTCCCCAGAAATGAGCAGAGCCGAATTTGTCCGCTCAGTCAAATAGATGAAATCTACTGTTAGAAGGGAATGCAGATGTTTCAATTCTTCAAACTTGACAACAACGTGGAAGGACAAGCCAAAACAGAATCCTCCTCTTCCATGAGGTCACTTGGCAGAAAACATGGACACCTTTAGGAGTTAATGCAGATGCTTCATTTTTTTCAAACTTGTGAAACAATTTGAGAGAGAAAACTGCCTTTTGTTAGAAACACACTTTCAGAGCTCTCTCTTTTTGGCATAAGTGGCAATTCCAATGATTTGCATAAGTTGATGAGAAAGAAATAGCATGATTTCCAAAGAATTTTTCTGTTTTCATTTCTCTAACAATGGCTAAAAGCAGTGTTTCCACCAGGTAACTTCTTCCAATATATTCCTCTGTTTCTGATGACTTTTATTTAAAGGTTTGCTTTAAAAGATTTGAAGGAAACTGTCCTTTATCTTATATTTGTAGTAATTTTCCATCATAGGGTTGTTTGATTTAGTTAAACGCACCAATTTTTATCATTAAAAGTAACAGATAAACTTGCCCCTTTTCAGAAGAACATGCCAGGCTTCTGCATTGGTGTTTGAAGCTTCATAAACATCGACCACGAAGGGACTCGAACCCTCAATCTTCTGATTCGAAGTCAGACGCCTTATCCATTAGGCCACGCGGTCTCAATTTTGGGTGTGTGTGGCAGCGTATCTGGGAAAAAGAAAAAACATAGCATGACAAATTGCAGAAGCGATTCAACTTGTGAAAAAAATTGGAGAAACCTCCCTTTGTCCAAAAGAGGCACCACTTACTGCACACTCTTTCAAGCAGTGACAGCAATTTTAAAAGATGGATTAAGTAACGATGGAAGAAAGGCAAAGCTTTGCAAAACAACATCTTGATTTTCGATTCCCCAGAAATGAGCAGAGCCGAATTTGTCCGCTCAGTCAAATAGAGGAAATCAACTTGTGAAAAAAATTGGAGAAACCTGCCTTTGTCCGAAAGAGGCACCACTTACTGCACACTCTTTCAAGCAGTGACAGCAATTTTAAAAGATGGATTAAGTAACGATGGAAGAAAGGCAAAGCTTTGCAAAACAACATCTTGATTTTCGATTCCCCAGAAATGAGCAGAGCCGAATTTGTCCCCTCAGTCAAATAGAGGAAATCTACTGTTAGAAGGGAATGCAGATGTTTCAATTCTTCAAACTTGACGACAACAACGTGGAAGGACAAGCCAAAACAGAATCCTCCTCTTCCATGAGGTCACTTGGCAGAAAACATGGACACCTTTAGGAGTTAATGCAGATGCTTCATTTTTTTCAAACTTGTGAAACAATTTGAGAGAGAAAACTGCCTTTTGTTAGAAACACACGTTCAGAGTTCTCTCTTTTTGGCATAAGTGGCAATTCCAATGATTTGCATAAGTTGATGAGAAAGAAATAGCATGATTTCCAAAGAATTTTTCTGTTTTCATTTCTCTAACAATGGCTAAAAGCAGTTTTTCCACCAGGTAACTTCTTCCAATATATTCCTCTGTTTCTGATGACTTTTATTTAAAGGTTTGCTTTAAAAGATTTGAAGGAAACTGTCCTTTATCTTATATTTGTAGTAATTTTCCATCATAGGGTTGTTTGATTTAGTTAAACGCACCAATTTTTATCATTAAAAGTAACAAATAAACTTGCCCCTTTTCAGAAGAACATGACAGGCTTCTTCATTGGTGTTTGAAGCTTCATAAACATCGACCACGAAGGGACTCGAACCCTCAATCTTCTGATTCGAAGTCAGACGCCTTATCCATTAGGCCACGCGGTCTCAATTTTGGGTGTGTGTGGCAGCGTATCTGGGAAAAAGAAAAAACATAGCATGACAAATTGCAGAAGTGATTCAACTTGTGAAAAAAATTGGAGAAACCTCCCTTTGTCCGAAAGAGGCACCACTTACTGCACACTCTTTCAAGCAGTGACAGCAATTTTAAAAGATGGATTAAGTAACGATGGAAGAAAGGCAAAGCTTTGCAAAACAACATCTTGATTTTCGATTCCCCAGAAATGAGCAGAGCCGAATTTGTCCGCTCAGTCAAATAGAGGAAGTCTACTGTTAGAAGGGAATGCAGATGTTTCAATTCTTCAAACTTGACGACAACAACGTGGAAGGACAAGCCAAAACAGAATCCTCCTCTTCCATGAGGTCACTTGGCAGAAAACATGGACACCTTTAGGAGTTAATGCAGATGCTTCATTTTTTTCAAACTTGTGAAACAATTTGAGAGAGAAAACTGCCTTTTGTTAGAAACACACTTTCAGAGCTCTCTCTTTTTGGCATAAGTGGCAATTCCAATGATTTGCATAAGTTGATGAGAAAGAAATAGCATGATTTCCAAAGAATTTTTCTGTTTTCATTTCTCTAACAATGGCTAAAAGCAGTGTTTCCACCAGGTAACTTCTTCAAATATATCCCTCTGTTTCTGATGACTTTTATTTAAAGGTTTGCTTTAAAAGATTTGATGGAAACTGTCCTTTATCTTATATTTGTAGTAATTTTCCATCATAGGGTTGTTTGATTTAATTAAACGCACCAATTTTTATCATTAAAAGTAACAAATAAACTTGCCCCTTTTCAGAAGAACATGACAGGCTTCTGCATTGGTGTTTGAAGCTTCATAAACATCGACCACGAAGGGACTCTAACCCTCAATCTTCTGATTCGAAGTCAGACGCCTTATCCATTAGGCCACGCGGTCTCAATTTTGGGTGTGTGTGGCAGCGTATCTGGGAAAAAGAAAAAACATAGCATGACAAATTGCAGAAGCGATTCAACTTGTGAAAAAAAATTGGAGAAACCTCCCTTTGTCCGAAAGAGGCACCACTTACTGCACACTCTTTCAAGCAGTGACAGCAATTTTTTTTTTTTTTTTGTAAATTTGATTTTTATTAACGTGTTTGCATTGTCATTTCAACAGGAGATAGGCACAGTATAAAAGGACTCGCAGGTCCCTAGCAATAAAGACAAGTGTCAGATGCAGCCGGGCTCGCAGGCCCCAAGAAAATCAAGTGGACTCGCAGGTCCCGTTTTTCCTCATTGACAATTTGGTTCTCATTTATTCATAGTTAGTGTTAGTCATTCAATTGAGACTCGCAGGTCTCATCGCTTCTTAAGGGTTTGTGGATGCGCAGATCCAGTAGTTGTCTGTTTCGACTCCACATATGTACCATGGTCTTGAGCCGTTTGGCTCTCTGCTACTGTCGTATGGGTTTACATTTAGATTTCAATTTCAATTATAGGTCTGTGTATCATGGATTTCTAACATTGTGCTCCCTCTGTCCTCGGCAGTAGGACAGTGGGTTAAGTTGGTCCCGTTCCCCTTGGTCGGTTTGGGTGGGTTCCACCCTGTGTCCTAATTTTAACAATCTATAGGCTTTGCCTCTAATTGGCCATGGCTTTCGAGTGGCCACTAGGATGTCTTCGTTTACGGGTAGCTTTGACCCACTGTAAGTTTCTACAGTCAAGTGGGGTCCGTCAGTGTGTTCTCCTCGGGAATTGGGGAAGGGTAAACAGGAGGGGGGTGGGGCGGTCGGGTTGGTCATCTGTCAGTGGTCCTTTGTCGACTTGAGTGTTCGGTGTCCAAGTTCTATCGAGTGGTCGGGGGGAGGGCGTCGGTGGTTGTCCTAAGGTCTAGTTGGAATTGTGGTTTTGCTGTCTCTAAGATCCAGTATGTCCATAGTTCTGTATATGTCGTCAGGGTAGCGTTTGTCGTCATTGTTAGTTCCTCTATTGTCCTTAGTTCCTCCATCTGGTTGAACCAAGCCAGCATTGATGGTGTGACTGGTTTCTTCCAGAATTGAGGAAGTACTCGTTTGGCTACGTTCAATATTCTGATTGTCATAGATTTTTTATATTTTGAGTGGGGGGCTGGTGTGTGGTGTAAGAGCATTGCGGCCGGTTCCAGGGGGGGTGGGTGTTCTGTAAACTTCCTTAACATTTTGTGTATCCCCCTCCAGTACGGGGTGACCAGTGTGCAGTCCCACCAGATATGTTTCAATGTGCCTTCCTCCTGTCCGCATCTCCAGCACAGGCTAGACGTGTTTGGGTTCATTTGGTGTAGGAGGTGTGGTGTCTTGTACCAGTGCGTCAGGAGTTTGTAGGCCGTTTCCTGCGTTTTACTGTGTGTGGAGCAATGGTGTGTGAGGTAGCATATTGATTCCCATTCCCTTTCCGTGAGTGTGACACCTAGGGTTGCTTCCCATTTTCCCATGAAACGGGGCGGTTCAGTCGGGAGTTCCGACTGTAGCATGGAATATAAGAAGGATATCCCGTGAGGTAGTGGGTCTGGGTGCGCGCTGATTTTTTCCATTGTGGTATACTCCCTTGCGAGCGCTGGACCATGTGGTAGGGTGTGTATGAAGTTAATAAGTTGGGCATAGCGAAAACGGTGCATGAATGTGGGGGGTGTCTCCCCTAGCAGATCTGTTAGCCGTCTACAGGCCCCTCCCTGGAGAATGTGGTGCAAGCGTGGGGATGCGTTCGGGACGATGTCCCTGAGGGCTCGTGGGTCTAGTCCTGGGGGAAAGTCCTCATTCTGTGTTAGTGGCATGAGGGGGGAGGGGTAGGGTGACATGTTTCCCTGTCGTTGGGCCTTCTGCCATACTCCCAGTGTGTTTTTCGTGTATATGGACATGTCATGTCCTTCCTTCGAGCCCCGACTCCATGGGAGTCCTGCGATCGGTCTACCTGCCTCCATTTCTTCTACCGTTTTCCACAGTTTGTGTACCCCGTTCTTAGACCATTCTACAACCCTCTGTAGGTGTGTGGCCACATAGTATAGCTGGAAGTCCGGGAGGGCTAGTCCCCCCTTGTCCTTGGGTCTGGTCAGTGTGGAGAATTTTATTCTGGGCTTCCCTCCTCCCCATATGTATCTGGTCATCTCTTTCCTGAGTGTTACGAAGAAGGGTCTTGGAATTACAATGGGGATGGCCTGTAGAAGGTACAGGAGGCGCGGGAGGAAATTCATTTTTATGACCTGTACTCTCCCTAGCCACGAGATATGGGGATACGACCATTCCCTCATGTCCCTCTGGAACGTCTGTAGGATGGCCGTGAAGTTGTCCCTGTACAAGTCACCCGTGTGTTTGGTCAGCCAGATTCCCAGATATTTAATTTTGTTTTCGGCCCATTGGAAGGGGAAGCTATGTCTCAGGGATTCCGCCCTTGCTTGGGGTACGCTGACGTTTAGGATGTGTGATTTCCCGTAATTAATTTTCATATTAGATATGTCCCCAAATGTTTGTAGTTCTTTCATTATATTCGGTAGGGTAATTACTGGGTTGGTCACCATAAACAGCAGGTCGTCGGCGTATGCCGCCACCTTATGATGTACTGGGCCTGTCGTGAGGCCTGTGATGTCTGCGTTGTGTCTGATATGTGTGAGGAACGGCTCCAAGGCCAGAGCGAATAGGAGCGGCGACAGGGGACACCCCTGTCTGGTGCCATTGTGGATGGTGAAGGCGCTCGTCAGCGCCCCGTTAACCAGTACCTGGGCCGTAGGTTCTCGATAAAGTGCTTCTATCCATTGTCTGAGGTGGGGGCCCAGACCCATGTGGGCTAGTGTTTCAAAGAGGTACTCCCATCCCACCCTGTCGAAGGCCTTCTCCGCGTCCGTGGATAGCAGGAGAAGGCCTCCGGCAGTCCTCCCGGTGCCGTGCATGAGGGTAAGTGCCCTGATGGTGTTGTCGCGGGCCTCGCGCCCCGTCACGAACCCCACCTGATCAGGGTGGATCAGAGAAGGGATGTGCCTCGTGAGGCGCGTGGCCAGGACCTTAGCTAGGAGTTTGACGTCGCAGTTTATCAGCGAGATTGGCCTGTAGTTCCCACAGAATTCTCTGTCTTTGCCATCTTTGGGTATGACAGTTATGTGGGCCGTCAGGGCTTGCTTGGGGATACATTCCCCTTCCCTTACTGCGTTGAACGCTTCCACCATTGGTGGAAGCAGCTCCTCCGCGTATGTCTTGTAATATTTCACCGGCAGGCCGTCCGGCCCTGGGCTTTTACCGGGTTTGGTGCTCTTGATAGCCGCCGCTAGCTCTTCTATTGTAATGGGTTCATCGAGCACTTCGGCTGTTTCAGCGTCTAGGGTCGGCATTGGGTACTTAGCTAGGTATGTTTGGATCGAATGGCGAAGGCGGGCCTTCGCTGGTTCTGTCTGGGGCTGCGGGAGTGTGTAGAGATCCGTGTAGTATGCGCGGATCGCTGTCATGATGTCCGATGGGATGCGGTGTATGGACCCTCCTTTGTCCCTGATCTTGTCAATATATGTATGTTGCCGTCGTTTCTTTAGCATAGCCGCCAGGAGCTTGCCGCTCTTGTTCCCGTGTAGGGTGAAGAAGGCTTTATGTCTGGCTGCGTCCCTGTGATGTTTAGAGTGGATTAATGTGGCCAATTCCCTCCTCAGTTGTAGGAGGCGGGATTGGAGCTTGTGGTTCGGGTCGAGTTTGTTTTGGTCGTCTGTTTGGTGTATTTCCTCTAGGAGGCCTGCTAGTCTTAGTGCTGTTTGTTTCTTTATGAGCGCTCCTTGTTGAATGTAGTGTCCCCTTATTACTGATTTGTGTGCTTCCCATCGTACTGTCGGGGACGTGTGTTCGGCTGTGTTGAGGGACAGGTAGTCTCTAATTTTGTCGCCTATCAGGGTTACGACCTCTGGGTTAGTTAGAAGATATTCGTTTAATCTCCATTTCGGGGTGGTGGGGCGAAAGAGTGGTGATTTTAGTTTGATGGTGACTGGCGCGTGGTCTGACCACGTCGCCGTACCAATCGTGGCTTGAGTGACCAGTGAGAGGTCGTAGTGTGTGGTGTATATGTGGTCTATGCGAGAGTACGAGTTGTGCGGGTGGGAAAAGAAGGTGTAGTCTCTTGTGTCTGGGTGGTGGGCTCTCCAGCAGTCGACCAGGCGGTGGCTGCGGAGCAGTGATTTAACGGTTTGCCGTTGTTGCGTGGATATGTGGGAGGTGCCTGACGATGTGTCCCATGTTGGGTCCAATGTCATGTTAAAGTCCCCCCCTAGTATGAGGGTTCCCTCCTTAAATTCCATGAGTCTGCGGAGTGTTTGTTTGAGGAAGCTGTAGTGCCGTGTGTTGGGGGCATATACTGTTGCGAACGTGTATGGGCGCTCTGCTATTTTCCCTTTGAGGAATAGGTATCTGCCTTCGTCATCTGTCATGCATTCTCCCCCCTGGAACGGCACGCTCTTGTGGAGTAGTATCGCTGTTCCCCTGGCCTTTCCCCCGTGATAGTCACTGTAGTAGCCTTGCGTGTAGCGGTGGTCAGTCAGTTTGGGTCTAGCCCCTTTCTTGAAATGCGTTTCTTGTATCATAACTACTGAGGCCCTCCGCTCGTGAAAGTCCCTCAGTGCCCCGGATCTTTTCTGCGGTTTGTTAAGTCCCTTTGCGTTAATAGTAATTACCTGTAGGGGAGCGGGCGTCAGGGCCATGTCTGTCTTCTCGTGTCTTGGGTGGGTGTCCCTTCCAGTTCCTAGTCCCCGTTATGTGGGCAGTTCTAAAGTAGGTCTGGGGTCGCAGTCAGGGGGGGGCCGTCCGTTGTCCAGTAGGGGTGGTAGTGGGGTATGCAGGGGGGGGGGGTAGGGTTACGTGTAGTCTGTGTCTCGGTCTCTCGACCGTTAGGTGTAGACGTCGGGGAGTCACAGTCCTCGGCACCACCAGTGGTGCACGTGGGTTGCTCACCGTTTGGTCGGCGTCTCTCCTGTCAGGCGGTGGTCGGGTGTCCGGGCGTCTGTGTCGGCGTCTTAGTGACATGTCTCCAGGTGTCCCTGTACGGCTCTTAAGTGGTGGTATAAAGGGCTTGTTCGTCTTCCCCGTCTCTTTGTGTTTCTCTTCCTGGGTTTGTGAGTGTTGATGGTCTCGCGTGTGTATTATGTCCGGTCACTATTGTGAGGTGTAGCATAAACAACAGCATTAACAGTGAGTTAATCCTCTCAACAAATATATACAATTAACTGGCAGTTCAAACATTATTAAAGAAAAACATTAAGCGTATCACTATCCCCCTCCCCCTGGTCCCTCCGGCTAAGCTAGCTGGGGTGCAGTGACTAGGTCCCCTTTCCATTGGGCTGCGTGGATGTATCTGGTTTTAGTGCTGGCGCCTACGAGGCCAGGGCCCGGTCTGGGTCATTCCTATTACCTTTGAAGCTGTTAGGCCTCACTGCTGGTGTTTTGGGCGCAACCGGTACAGCGGGCCCCCCAGGGCCCAGGCTCCCGCCTCCCCTGAGCCCCGTGGTGTCCACCGCGCCGTCGGCCCCGGGCTGGGCAGCCTCTACCTGACTACTGTCTCACAGGCACCCCTGTCGGTTGCGTCCCTCGCCCCAGGTGGGCCCCGCCGGCGCCACCGCCCGCCTGCTCCCCGAAGTTCGTCACAGGGCAGGTGGGTGACAGCAGCCGGGCCCAGCCAGCGCGAAGGGCCCCCCCTAGTTCACATTGCACAGCATATACGATACAGTGATAATTAACAGTGGTCAGGTTCCCGTCCCGCTACCCCCTCCCTCCAAGCGAGAACCTCATCAGTGTGGGGGACCCCCTCAGGTTATAATAAACAGCTTATTTGGTATAATAAAAGTGAATAGCTTTAAGTACGTTCCCATCCCATTACCTCCCTCCCCTCAGGTGGGAACCCCTTCAATGCCCTTTCAGTCTGATAGGTTACCCTACTCCACTGAGTTGTGGAGTTCTCGTTGTGCACTCTGTCTCCTTCATGCGTTTGTCATCGTAGGGGGTCTCGACTCACGATGGCTTGGTGTGTAGCATCACAGCAGAGTCCATTTAGTGTGTCCATAGTCTCTGGTTTCTCGGGGCTGAGATGGGATCGGCTGTTTAGTTCGTCGGTGGGGGACCACGGGTTGGGGGGGTTCTAGGAGCTTGGTTGCTTACATGTTGGCGCCTGAGGGGCGCGTGGTTTGTTGTCTCGGTCTCCGAGGCCTCGATGGTTGTTGCAGTCTGTTCTGAGTCTCAGGTGAAAAGGTGTAGAAGGCCATCGGGTCAGGCCAGGGTAGATGTATCTGAGGCAGTTGGAGTTCTCTTGTAATGTCTCTAAAGTCTTCTTCGCTCCTCACCATAAAGGGGCCTGTATTTGTGGTGATTTGTAATCCATTAGGGAAGCTCCAGCGGTACCTAATTTTGTTGGTCTGTAGCACTCTCGTGAGGGGGCGCATGGCCCTGCGGTATGCCAGGGTTGCCGGGGATAAATCTGGGTAGAGTTGTAGTTCTGCCCCTTTATGTAGGATTTGGCGTCGGTCTCTGGCACTTCTCAAAATGTCTTCCTTAACCTGGAAGTGTGTTAGGCAACAGATGACGTCCCGTGGTGGGGACTCCGGCGGGCCCCTGGGCCTGAGTGCCCTGTGTGCCCTGACAAACTCAACGGGCGAGTCGGGCGGTTTCTGCAGTAGGGCATTAAATATTTCCGTGAGTGTGTCACGGATCGGTGTGGTTTGGTCTAGATCTTCCGGTATACCTCGGATCCTGAGGTTCTGTCGTCGCCCCCTGTTATCTAGGTCTTCCATGTGGAGGGCCATTTGGCGTAACTGTGTTTCTTGTCGTTGGTATGGATCCCCTGCATATCCTCCCTCAGGGCATGTAATTCTCCAGTTATAGACTTGTGGAGGGCATCGTTGGCCTCTTTAAGGTCAGATTTCGTGGGCAGGTTGCTCAGTATAGTCGCCCAGTCCAGCTGGGAAGGGGGCAGGTCGGGTGGAGTCAGTACCTGCTCGTTGTGTCCGCCGCATGGCAAGGCCGCGTGGGTAGTGCCTGAGGCTTCCGTTTCCCCGGAGGCCTAATCGGCCTGATCTGCTTGGGTTGTGAGGAATTTGCGCATGTTAGTCGCCTGTGACCCCCTCGGGGTGTCGGTGGTCGTAGTGGCTTGTTGGGACCGGTTATTTCTCCCCATTGTCGACGGGCTAAGGCTAGTGAGACGGGTTTTTTATTTCAGCCTGCAGGGAGCTCCTGGTTCACGCCCGTGACAGCAATTTTAAAAGATGGATTAAGTAACGATGGAAGAAAGGCAAAGCTTTGCAAAACAACATCTTGATTTTCGATTCCCCAGAAATGAGCAGAGCCGAATTTGTCCGCTCAGTCAAATAGATGAAATCTACTGTTAGAAGGGAATGCAGATGTTTCAATTCTTCAAACTTGACAACAACGTGGAAGGACAAGCCAAAACAGAATCCTCCTCTTCCATGAGGTCACTTGGCATCAAACATGGACACCTTTAGGAGTTAATGCAGATGCTTTATTTTTTTCAAACTTGTGAAACAATTTGAGAGAGAAAACTGCCTTTTGTTAGAAACACACTTTCAGAGCTCTCTCTTTTTGGCATAAGTGGCAATTCCAATGATTTGCATAAGTTGATGAGAAAGAAATAGCATGATTTCCAAAGAATTTTTCTGTTTTCATTTCTCTAACAATGGCTAAAAGCAGTGTTTCCACCAGGTAACTTCTTCAAATATATCCCTCTGTTTCTGATGACTTTTATTTAAAGGTTTGCTTTAAAAGATTTGAAGGAAACTGTCCTTTATCTTATATTTGTAGTAATTTTCCATCATAGGGTTGTTTGATTTAGTTAAACGCACCAATTTTTATCATTAAAAGTAACAAATAAACTTGCCCCTTTTCAGAAGAACATGACAGGCTTCAGCATTGGTGTTTGAAGCTTCATAAACATCGACCACGAAGGGACTCTAACCCTCAATCTTCTGATTCGAAGTCAGACGCCTTATCCATTAGGCCACGCGGTCTCAATTTTGGGTGTGTGTGGCAGCGTATCTGGGAAAAAGAAAAAACATAGCATGACAAATTGCAGAAGCGATTCAACTTGTGAAAAAAATTGGAGAAACCTCCCTTTGTCCGAAAGAGGCACCACTTACTGCACACTCTTTCAAGCAGTGACAGCAATTTTAAAAGATGGGTTAAGTAACGATGGAAGAAAGGCAAAGCTTTGCAAAACAACATCTTGATTTTCGATTCCCCAGAAATGAGCAGAGCCGAATTTGTCCGCTCAGTCAAATAGAGGAAATCTACTGTTAGAAGGGAATGCAGATGTTTCAATTCTTCAAACTTGACGACAACAACGTGGAAGGACAAGCCAAAACAGAATCCTCCTCTTCCATGAGGTCACTTGGCAGAAAACATGGACACCTTTAGGAGTTAATGCAGATGCTTCATTTTTTTCAAACTTGTGAAACAATTTGAGAGAGAAAACTGCCTTTTGTTAGAAACACACTTTCAGAGCTCTCTCTTTTTGGCATAAGTGGCAATTCCAATGATTTGCATAAGTTGATGAGAAAGAAATAGCATGATTTCCAAAGAATTTTTCTGTTTTCATTTCTCTAACAATGGCTAAAAGCAGTGTTTCCACCAGGTAACTTCTTCAAATATATCCCTCTGTTTCTGATGACTTTTATTTAAAGGTTTGCTTTAAAAGATTTGAAGGAAACTGTCCTTTATCTTATATTTGTAGTAATTTTCCATCATAGGGTTGTTTGATTTAGTTAAACGCACCAATTTTTATCATTAAAAGTAACAAATAAACTTGCCCCTTTTCAGAAGAACATTGGTGTTTGAAGCTTCATAAACATCGACCACGAAGGGACTCGAACCCTCAATCTTCTGATTCGAAGTCAGACGCCTTATCCATTAGGCCACGCGGTCTCAATTTTGGGTGTGTGTGGCAGCGTATCTGGGAAAAAGAAAAAACATAGCATGACAAATTGCAGAAGCGATTCAACTTGTGAAAAAAAATTGGAGAAACCTCCCTTTGTCCGAAAGAGGCACCACTTACTGCACACTCTTTCAAGCAGTGACAGCAATTTTAAAAGATGGATTAAGTAACGATGGAAGAAAGGCAAAGCTTTGCAAAACAACATCTTGATTTTCGATTCCCCAGAAATGAGCAGAGCCGAATTTGTCCGCTCAGTCAAATAGATGAAATCTACTGTTAGAAGGGAATGCAGATGTTTCAATTCTTCAAACTTGACAACAACGTGGAAGGACAAGCCAAAACAGAATCCTCCTCTTCCATGAGGTCACTTGGCAGAAAACATGGACACCTTTAGGAGTTAATGCAGATGCTTCATTTTTTTCAAACTTGTGAAACAATTTGAGAGAGAAAACTGCCTTTTGTTAGAAACACACTTTCAGAGCTCTCTCTTTTTGGCATAAGTGGCAATTCCAATGATTTGCATAAGTTGATGAGAAAGAAATAGCATGATTTCCAAAGAATTTTTCTGTTTTCATTTCTCTAACAATGGCTAAAAGCAGTGTTTCCACCAGGTAACTTCTTCCAATATATTCCTCTGTTTCTGATGACTTTTATTTAAAGGTTTGCTTTAAAAGATTTGAAGGAAACTGTCCTTTATCTTATATTTGTAGTAATTTTCCATCATAGGGTTGTTTGATTTAGTTAAACGCACCAATTTTTATCATTAAAAGTAACAAATAAACTTGCCCCTTTTCAGAAGAACATGCCAGGCTTCTGCATTGGTGTTTGAAGCTTCATAAACATCGACCACGAAGGGACTCGAACCCTCAATCTTCTGATTCGAAGTCAGACGCCTTATCCATTAGGCCACGCGGTCTCAATTTTGGGTGTGTGTGGCAGCGTATCTGGGAAAAAGAAAAAACATAGCATGACAAATTGCAGAAGCGATTCAACGTGTGAAAAAAATTGGAGAAACCTCCCTTTGTCCAAAAGAGGCACCACTTACTGCACACTCTTTCAAGCAGTGACAGCAATTTTAAAAGATGGATTAAGTAAGATGGAAGAAAGGCAAAGCTTTGCAAAACAACATCTTGATTTTCGATTCCCCAGAAATGAGCAGAGCCGAATTTGTCCGCTCAGTCAAATAGAGGAAATCTACTGTTAGAAGGGAATGCAAATGTTTCAATTCTTCAAACTTGACGACAACAACGTGGAAGGACAAGCCAAAACAGAATCCTCCTCTTCCATGAGGTCACTTGGCAGAAAACATGGACACCTTTAGGAGTTAATGCAGATGCTTCATTTTTTTCAAACTTGTGAAACAATTTGAGAGAGAAAACTGCCTTTTGTTAGAAACACACTTTCAGAGCTCTCTCTTTTTGGCATAAGTGGCAATTCCAATGATTTGCATAAGTTGATGAGAAAGAAATAGCATGATTTCCAAAGAATTTTTCTGTTTTCATTTCTCTAACAATGGCTAAAAGCAGTGTTTCCACCAGGTAACTTCTTCAAATATATCCCTCTGTTTCTGATGACTTTTATTTAAAGGTTTGCTTTAAAAGATTTGAAGGAAACTGTCCTTTATCTTATATTTGTAGTAATTTTCCATCATAGGGTTGTTTGATTTAGTTAAACACACCAATTTTTATCATTAAAAGTAACAAATAAACTTGCCCCTTTCCAGAAGAACATTGGTGTTTGAAGCTTCATAAACATCGACCACGAAGGGACTCGAACCCTCAATCTTCTGATTCGAAGTCAGACGCCTTATCCATTAGGCCACGCGGTCTCAATTTTGGGTGTGTGTGGCAGCGTATCTGGGAAAAAGAAAAAACATAGCATGACAAATTGCAGAAGCGATTCAACTTGTGAAAAAAAATTGGAGAAACCTCCCTTTGTCCGAAAGAGGCACCACTTACTGCACACTCTTTCAAGCAGTGACAGCAATTTTAAAAGATGGATTAAGTAACGATGGAAGAAAGGCAAAGCTTTGCAAAACAACATCTTGATTTTCGATTCCCCAGAAATGAGCAGAGCCGAATTTGTCCGCTCAGTCAAATAGATGAAATCTACTGTTAGAAGGGAATGCAGATGTTTCAATTCTTCAAACTTGACAACAACGTGGAAGGACAAGCCAAAACAGAATCCTCCTCTTCCATGAGGTCACTTGGCAGAAAACATGGACACCTTTAGGAGTTAATGCAGATGCTTCATTTTCTTCAAACTTGTGAAACAATTTGAGAGAGAAAACTGCCTTTTGTTAGAAACACACTTTCAGAGCTCTCTCTTTTTGGCATAAGTGGCAATTCCAATGATTTGCATAAGTTGATGAGAAAGAAATAGCATGATTTCCAAAGAATTTTTCTGTTTTCATTTCTCTAACAATGGCTAAAAGCAGTGTTTCCACCAGGTAACTTCTTCCAATATATTCCTCTGTTTCTGATGACTTTTATTTAAAGGTTTGCTTTAAAAGATTTGAAGGAAACTGTCCTTTATCTTATATTTGTAGTAATTTTCCATCATAGGGTTGTTTGATTTAGTTAAACGCACCAATTTTTATCATTAAAAGTAACAAATAAACTTGCCCCTTTTCAGAAGAACATGCCAGGCTTCTGCATTGGTGTTTGAAGCTTCATAAACATCGACCACGAAGGGACTCGAACCCTCAATCTTCTGATTCGAAGTCAGACGCCTTATCCATTAGGCCACGCGGTCTCAATTTTGGGTGTGTGTGGCAGCGTATCTGGGAAAAAGAAAAAACATAGCATGACAAATTGCAGAAGCGATTCAACTTGTGAAAAAAATTGGAGAAACCTCCCTTTGTCCGAAAGAGGCACCACTTACTGCACACTCTTTCAAGCAGTGACAGCAATTTTAAAAGATGGGTTAAGTAACGATGGAAGAAAGGCAAAGCTTTGCAAAACAACATCTTGATTTTCGATTCCCCAGAAATGAGCAGAGCCGAATTTGTCCGCTCAGTCAAATAGAGGAAATCTACTGTTAGAAGGGAATGCAGATGTTTCAATTCTTCAAACTTGACGACAACAACGTGGAAGGACAAGCCAAAACAGAATCCTCCTCTTCCATGAGGTCACTTGGCAGAAAACATGGACACCTTTAGGAGTTAATGCAGATGCTTCATTTTTTTCAAACTTGTGAAACAATTTGAGAGAGAAAACTGCCTTTTGTTAGAAACACACTTTCAGAGCTCTCTCTTTTTGGCATAAGTGGCAATTCCAATGATTTGCATAAGTTGATGAGAAAGAAATAGCATGATTTCCAAAGAATTTTTCTGTTTTCATTTCTCTAACAATGGCTAAAAGCAGTGTTTCCACCAGGTAACTTCTTCAAATATATCCCTCTGTTTCTGATGACTTTTATTTAAAGGTTTGCTTTAAAAGATTTGAAGGAAACTGTCCTTTATCTTATATTTGTAGTAATTTTCCATCATAGGGTTGTTTGATTTAGTTAAACGCACCAATTTTTATCATTAAAAGTAACAAATAAACTTGCCCCTTTTCAGAAGAACATTGGTGTTTGAAGCTTCATAAACATCGACCACGAAGGGACTCGAACCCTCAATCTTCTGATTCGAAGTCAGACGCCTTATCCATTAGGCCACGCGGTCTCAATTTTGGGTGTGTGTGGCAGCGTATCTGGGAAAAAGAAAAAACATAGCATGACAAATTGCAGAAGCGATTCAACTTGTGAAAAAAATTGGAGAAACCTCCCTTTGTCCGAAAGAGGCACCACTTACTGCACACTCTTTCAAGCAGTGACAGCAATTTTAAAAGATGGATTAAGTAACGATGGAAGAAAGGCAAAGCTTTGCAAAACAACATCTTGATTTTCGATTCCCCAGAAATGAGCAGAGCCGAATTTGTCCGCTCAGTCAAATAGATGAAATCTACTGTTAGAAGGGAATGCAGATGTTTCAATTCTTCAAACTTGACAACAACGTGGAAGGACAAGCCAAAACAGAATCCTCCTCTTCCATGAGGTCACTTGGCAGAAAACATGGACACCTTTAGGAGTTAATGCAGATGCTTCATTTTTTTCAAACTTGTGAAACAATTTGAGAGAGAAAACTGCCTTTTGTTAGAAACACACTTTCAGAGCTCTCTCTTTTTGGCATAAGTGGCAATTCCAATGATTTGCATAAGTTGATGAGAAAGAAATAGCATGATTTCCAAAGAATTTTTCTGTTTTCATTTCTCTAACAATGGCTAAAAGCAGTGTTTCCACCAGGTAACTTCTTCCAATATATTCCTCTGTTTCTGATGACTTTTATTTAAAGGTTTGCTTTAAAAGATTTGAAGGAAACTGTCCTTTATCTTATATTTGTAGTAATTTTCCATCATAGGGTTGTTTGATTTAGTTAAACGCACCAATTTTTATCATTAAAAGTAACAAATAAACTTGCCCCTTTTCAGAAGAACATGCCAGGCTTCTGCATTGGTGTTTTAAGCTTCATAAACAACGACCACGAAGGGACTCGAACCCTCAATCTTCTGATTCGAAGTCAGACGCCTTATCCATTAGGCCACGCGGTCTCAATTTTGGGTGTGTGTGGCAGCGTATCTGGGAAAAAGAAAAAACATAGCATGACAAATTGCAGAAGCGATTCAACTTGTGAAAAAAATTGGAGAAACCTCCCTTTGTCCAAAAGAGGCACCACTTACTGCACACTCTTTCAAGCAGTGACAGCAATTTTAAAAGATGGATTAAGTAACGATGGAAGAAAGGCAAAGCTTTGCAAAACAACATCTTGATTTTCGATTCCCCAGAAATGAGCAGAGCCGAATTTGTCCGCTCAGTCAAATAGAGGAAATCTACTGTTGGAAGGGAATGCAAATGTTTCAATTCTTCAAACTTGACGACAACAACGTGGAAGGACAAGCCAAAACAGAATCCTCCTCTTCCATGAGGTCACTTGGCAGAAAACATGGACACCTTTAGGAGTTAATGCAGATGCTTCATTTTTTTCAAACTTGTGAAACAATTTGAGAGAGAAAACTGCCTTTTGTTAGAAACACACTTTCAGAGCTCTCTCTTTTTGGCATAAGTGGCAATTCCAATGATTTGCATAAGTTGATGAGAAAGAAATAGCATGATTTCCAAAGAATTTTTCTGTTTTCATTTCTCTAACAATGGCTAAAAGCAGTGTTTCCACCAGGTAACTTCTTCAAATATATCCCTCTGTTTCTGATGACTTTTATTTAAAGGTTTGCTTTAAAAGATTTGAAGGAAACTGTCCTTTATCTTATATTTGTAGTAATTTTCCATCATAGGGTTGTTTGATTTAGTTAAACACACCAATTTTTATCATTAAAAGTAACAAATAAACTTGCCCCTTTTCAGAAGAACATTGGTGTTTGAAGCTTCATAAACATCGACCACGAAGGGACTCGAACCCTCAATCTTCTGATTCGAAGTCAGACGCCTTATCCATTAGGCCACGCGGTCTCAATTTTGGGTGTGTGTGGCAGCGTATCTGGGAAAAAGAAAAAACATAGCATGACAAATTGCAGAAGCGATTCAACTTGTGAAAAAAAATTGGAGAAACCTCCCTTTGTCCGAAAGAGGCACCACTTACTGCACACTCTTTCAAGCAGTGACAGCAATTTTAAAAGATGGATTAAGTAACGATGGAAGAAAGGCAAAGCTTTGCAAAACAACATCTTGATTTTCGATTCCCCAGAAATGAGCAGAGCCGAATTTGTCCGCTCAGTCAAATAGATGAAATCTACTGTTAGAAGGGAATGCAGATGTTTCAATTCTTCAAACTTGACAACAACGTGGAAGGACAAGCCAAAACAGAATCCTCCTCTTCCATGAGGTCACTTGGCAGAAAACATGGACACCTTTAGGAGTTAATGCAGATGCTTCATTTTTTTCAAACTTGTGAAACAATTTGAGAGAGAAAACTGCCTTTTGTTAGAAACACACTTTCAGAGCTCTCTCTTTTTGGCATAAGTGGCAATTCCAATGATTTGCATAAGTTGATGAGAAAGAAATAGCATGATTTCCAAAGAATTTTTCTGTTTTCATTTCTCTAACAATGGCTAAAAGCAGTGTTTCCACCAGGTAACTTCTTCCAATATATTCCTCTGTTTCTGATGACTTTTATTTAAAGGTTTGCTTTAAAAGATTTGAAGGAAACTGTCCTTTATCTTATATTTGTAGTAATTTTCCATCATAGGGTTGTTTGATTTAGTTAAACGCACCAATTTTTATCATTAAAAGTAACAAATAAACTTGCCCCTTTTCAGAAGAACATGCCAGGCTTCTGCATTGGTGTTTGAAGCTTCATAAACATCGACCACGAAGGGACTCGAACCCTCAATCTTCTGATTCGAAGTCAGACGCCTTATCCCTTAGGCCACGCGGTCTCAATTTTGGGTGTGTGTGGCAGCGTATCTGGGAAAAAGAAAAAACATAGCATGACAAATTGCAGAAGCGATTCAACTTGTGAAAAAAATTGGAGAAACCTCCCTTTGTCCGAAAGAGGCACCACTTACTGCACACTCTTTCAAGCAGTGACAGCAATTTTAAAAGATGGGTTAAGTAACGATGGAAGAAAGGCAAAGCTTTGCAAAACAACATCTTGATTTTCGATTCCCCAGAAATGAGCAGAGCCGAATTTGTCCGCTCAGTCAAATAGAGGAAATCTACTGTTAGAAGGGAATGCAGATGTTTCAATTCTTCAAACTTGACGACAACAACGTGGAAGGACAAGCCAAAACAGAATCCTCCTCTTCCATGAGGTCACTTGGCAGAAAACATGGACACCTTTAGGAGTTAATGCAGATGCTTCATTTTTTTCAAACTTGTGAAACAATTTGAGAGAGAAAACTGCCTTTTGTTAGAAACACACTTTCAGAGCTCTCTCTTTTTGGCATAAGTGGCAATTCCAATGATTTGCATAAGTTGATGAGAAAGAAATAGCATGATTTCCAAAGAATTTTTCTGTTTTCATTTCTCTAACAATGGCTAAAAGCAGTGTTTCCACCAGGTAACTTCTTCAAATATATCCCTCTGTTTCTGATGACTTTTATTTAAAGGTTTGCTTTAAAAGATTTGAAGGAAACTGTCCTTTATCTTATATTTGTAGTAATTTTCCATCATAGGGTTGTTTGATTTAGTTAAACGCACCAATTTTTATCATTAAAAGTAACAAATAAACGTGCCCCTTTTCAGAAGAACATTGGTGTTTGAAGCTTCATAAACATCGACCACGAAGGGACTCGAACCCTCAATCTTCTGATTCGAAGTCAGACGCCTTATCCATTAGGCCACGCGGTCTCAATTTTGGGTGTGTGTGGCAGCGTATCTGGGAAAAAGAAAAAACATAGCATGACAAATTGCAGAAGCGATTCAACTTGTGAAAAAAAATTGGAGAAACCTCCCTTTGTCCGAAAGAGGCACCACTTACTGCACACTCTTTCAAGCAATGACAGCAATTTTAAAAGATGGATTAAGTAACGATGGAAGAAAGGCAAAGCTTTGCAAAACAACATCTTGATTTTCGATTCCCCAGAAATGAGCAGAGCCGAATTTGTCCGCTCAGTCAAATAGATGAAATCTACTGTTAGAAGGGAATGCAGATGTTTCAATTCTTCAAACTTGACAACAACGTGGAAGGACAAGCCAAAACAGAATCCTCCTCTTCCATGAGGTCACTTGGCAGAAAACATGGACACCTTTAGGAGTTAATGCAGATGCTTCATTTTTTTCAAACTTGTGAAACAATTTGAGAGAGAAAACTGCCTTTTGTTAGAAACACACTTTCAGAGCTCTCTCTTTTTGGCATAAGTGGCAATTCCAATGATTTGCATAAGTTGATGAGAAAGAAATAGCATGATTTCCAAAGAATTTTTCTGTTTTCATTTCTCTAACAATGGCTAAAAGCAGTGTTTCCACCAGGTAACTTCTTCCAATATATTCCTCTGTTTCTGATGACTTTTATTTAAAGGTTTGCTTTAAAAGATTTGAAGGAAACTGTCCTTTATCTTATATTTGTAGTAATTTTCCATCATAGGGTTGTTTGATTTAGTTAAACGCACCAATTTTTATCATTAAAAGTAACAAATAAACTTGCCCCTTTTCAGAAGAACATGCCAGGCTTCTGCATTGGTGTTTGAAGCTTCATAAACATCGACCACGAAGGGACTCGAACCCTCAATCTTCTGATTCGAAGTCAGACACCTTATCCATTAGGCCACGCAGTCTCAATTTTGGGTGTGTGTGGCAGCGTATCTGGGAAAAAGAAAAAACATAGCATGACAAATTGCAGAAGCGATTCAACTTGTGAAAAAAATTGGAGAAACCTCCCTTTGTCCAAAAGAGGCACCACTTACTGCACACTCTTTCAAGCAGTGACAGCAATTTTAAAAGATGGATTAAGTAAGATGGAAGAAAGGCAAAGCTTTGCAAAACAACATCTTGATTTTCGATTCCCCAGAAATGAGCAGAGCCGAATTTGTCCGCTCAGTCAAATAGAGGAAATCTACTGTTAGAAGGGAATGCAAATGTTTCAATTCTTCAAACTTGACGACAACAACGTGGAAGGACAAGCCAAAACAGAATCCTCCTCTTCCATGAGGTCACTTGGCAGAAAACATGGACACCTTTAGGAGTTAATGCAGATGCTTCATTTTTTTCAAACTTGTGAAACAATTTGAGAGAGAAAACTGCCTTTTGTTAGAAACACACTTTCAGAGCTCTCTCTTTTTGGCATAAGTGGCAATTCCAATGATTTGCATAAGTTGATGAGAAAGAAATAGCATGATTTCCAAAGAATTTTTCTGTTTTCATTTCTCTAACAATGGCTAAAAGCAGTGTTTCCACCAGGTAACTTCTTCAAATATATCCCTCTGTTTCTGATGACTTTTATTTAAAGGTTTGCTTTAAAAGATTTGAAGGAAACTGTCCTTTATCTTATATTTGTAGTAATTTTCCATCATAGGGTTGTTTGATTTAGTTAAACACACCAATTTTTATCATTAAAAGTAACAAATAAACGTGCCCCTTTTCAGAAGAACATTGGTGTTTGAAGCTTCATAAACATCGACCACGAAGGGACTCGAACCCTCAATCTTCTGATTCGAAGTCAGACGCCTTATCCATTAGGCCACGCGGTCTCAATTTTGGGTGTGTGTGGCAGCGTATCTGGGAAAAAGAAAAAACATAGCATGACAAATTGCAGAAGCGATTCAACTTGTGAAAAAAAATTGGAGAAACCTCGCTTTGTCCGAAAGAGGCACCACTTACTGCACACTCTTTCAAGCAGTGACAGCAATTTTAAAAGATGGATTAAGTAACGATGGAAGAAAGGCAAAGCTTTGCAAAACAACATCTTGATTTTCGATTCCCCAGAAATGAGCAGAGCCGAATTTGTCCGCTCAGTCAAATAGATGAAATCTACTGTTAGAAGGGAATGCAGATGTTTCAATTCTTCAAACTTGACAACAACGTGGAAGGACAAGCCAAAACAGAATCCTCCTCTTCCATGAGGTCACTTGGCAGAAAACATGGACACCTTTAGGAGTTAATGCAGATGCTTCATTTTTTTCAAACTTGTGAAACAATTTGAGAGAGAAAACTGCCTTTTGTTAGAAACACACTTTCAGAGCTCTCTCTTTTTGGCATAAGTGGCAATTCCAATGATTTGCATAAGTTGATGAGAAAGAAATAGCATGATTTCCAAAGAATTTTTCTGTTTTCATTTCTCTAACAATGGCTAAAAGCAGTGTTTCCACCAGGTAACTTCTTCCAATATATTCCTCTGTTTCTGATGACTTTTATTTAAAGGTTTGCTTTAAAAGATTTGAAGGAAACTGTCCTTTATCTTATATTTGTAGTAATTTTCCATCATAGGGTTGTTTGATTTAGTTAAACGCACCAATTTTTATCATTAAAAGTAACAAATAAACTTGCCCCTTTTCAGAAGAACATGCCAGGCTTCTGCATTGGTGTTTGAAGCTTCATAAACATCGACCACGAAGGGACTCGAACCCTCAATCTTCTGATTCGAAGTCAGACGCCTTATCCCTTAGGCCACGCGGTCTCAATTTTGGGTGTGTGTGGCAGCGTATCTGGGAAAAAGAAAAAACATAGCATGACAAATTGCAGAAGCGATTCAACTTGTGAAAAAAATTGGAGAAACCTCCCTTTGTCCGAAAGAGGCACCACTTACTGCACACTCTTTCAAGCAGTGACAGCAATTTTAAAAGATGGGTTAAGTAACGATGGAAGAAAGGCAAAGCTTTGCAAAACAACATCTTGATTTTCGATTCCCCAGAAATGAGCAGAGCCGAATTTGTCCGCTCAGTCAAATAGAGGAAATCTACTGTTAGAAGGGAATGCAGATGTTTCAATTCTTCAAACTTGACGACAACAACGTGGAAGGACAAGCCAAAACAGAATCCTCCTCTTCCATGAGGTCACTTGGCAGAAAACATGGACACCTTTAGGAGTTAATGCAGATGCTTCATTTTTTTCAAACTTGTGAAACAATTTGAGAGAGAAAACTGCCTTTTGTTAGAAACACACTTTCAGAGCTCTCTCTTTTTGGCATAAGTGGCAATTCCAATGATTTGCATAAGTTGATGAGAAAGAAATAGCATGATTTCCAAAGAATTTTTCTGTTTTCATTTCTCTAACAATGGCTAAAAGCAGTGTTTCCACCAGGTAACTTCTTCAAATATATCCCTCTGTTTCTGATGACTTTTATTTAAAGGTTTGCTTTAAAAGATTTGAAGGAAACTGTCCTTTATCTTATATTTGTAGTAATTTTCCATCATAGGGTTGTTTGATTTAGTTAAACGCACCAATTTTTATCATTAAAAGTAACAAATAAACGTGCCCCTTTTCAGAAGAACATTGGTGTTTGAAGCTTCATAAACATCGACCACGAAGGGACTCGAACCCTCAATCTTCTGATTCGAAGTCAGACGCCTTATCCATTAGGCCACGCGGTCTCAATTTTGGGTGTGTGTGGCAGCGTATCTGGGAAAAAGAAAAAACATAGCATGACAAATTGCAGAAGCGATTCAACTTGTGAAAAAAAATTGGAGAAACCTCCCTTTGTCCGAAAGAGGCACCACTTACTGCACACTCTTTCAAGCAATGACAGCAATTTTAAAAGATGGATTAAGTAACGATGGAAGAAAGGCAAAGCTTTGCAAAACAACATCTTGATTTTCGATTCCCCAGAAATGAGCAGAGCCGAATTTGTCCGCTCAGTCAAATAGATGAAATCTACTGTTAGAAGGGAATGCAGATGTTTCAATTCTTCAAACTTGACAACAACGTGGAAGGACAAGCCAAAACAGAATCCTCCTCTTCCATGAGGTCACTTGGCAGAAAACATGGACACCTTTAGGAGTTAATGCAGATGCTTCATTTTTTTCAAACTTGTGAAACAATTTGAGAGAGAAAACTGCCTTTTGTTAGAAACACACTTTCAGAGCTCTCTCTTTTTGGCATAAGTGGCAATTCCAATGATTTGCATAAGTTGATGAGAAAGAAATAGCATGATTTCCAAAGAATTTTTCTGTTTTCATTTCTCTAACAATGGCTAAAAGCAGTGTTTCCACCAGGTAACTTCTTCCAATATATTCCTCTGTTTCTGATGACTTTTATTTAAAGGTTTGCTTTAAAAGATTTGAAGGAAACTGTCCTTTATCTTATATTTGTAGTAATTTTCCATCATAGGGTTGTTTGATTTAGTTAAACGCACCAATTTTTATCATTAAAAGTAACAAATAAACTTGCCCCTTTTCAGAAGAACATGCCAGGCTTCTGCATTGGTGTTTGAAGCTTCATAAACATCGACCACGAAGGGACTCGAACCCTCAATCTTCTGATTCGAAGTCAGACACCTTATCCATTAGGCCACGCAGTCTCAATTTTGGGTGTGTGTGGCAGCGTATCTGGGAAAAAGAAAAAACATAGCATGACAAATTGCAGAAGCGATTCAACTTGTGAAAAAAATTGGAGAAACCTCCCTTTGTCCAAAAGAGGCACCACTTACTGCACACTCTTTCAAGCAGTGACAGCAATTTTAAAAGATGGATTAAGTAAGATGGAAGAAAGGCAAAGCTTTGCAAAACAACATCTTGATTTTCGATTCCCCAGAAATGAGCAGAGCCGAATTTGTCCGCTCAGTCAAATAGAGGAAATCTACTGTTAGAAGGGAATGCAAATGTTTCAATTCTTCAAACTTGACGACAACAACGTGGAAGGACAAGCCAAAACAGAATCCTCCTCTTCCATGAGGTCACTTGGCAGAAAACATGGACACCTTTAGGAGTTAATGCAGATGCTTCATTTTTTTCAAACTTGTGAAACAATTTGAGAGAGAAAACTGCCTTTTGTTAGAAACACACTTTCAGAGCTCTCTCTTTTTGGCATAAGTGGCAATTCCAATGATTTGCATAAGTTGATGAGAAAGAAATAGCATGATTTCCAAAGAATTTTTCTGTTTTCATTTCTCTAACAATGGCTAAAAGCAGTGTTTCCACCAGGTAACTTCTTCAAATATATCCCTCTGTTTCTGATGACTTTTATTTAAAGGTTTGCTTTAAAAGATTTGAAGGAAACTGTCCTTTATCTTATATTTGTAGTAATTTTCCATCATAGGGTTGTTTGATTTAGTTAAACACACCAATTTTTATCATTAAAAGTAACAAATAAACGTGCCCCTTTTCAGAAGAACATTGGTGTTTGAAGCTTCATAAACATCGACCACGAAGGGACTCGAACCCTCAATCTTCTGATTCGAAGTCAGACGCCTTATCCATTAGGCCACGCGGTCTCAATTTTGGGTGTGTGTGGCAGCGTATCTGGGAAAAAGAAAAAACATAGCATGACAAATTGCAGAAGCGATTCAACTTGTGAAAAAAAATTGGAGAAACCTCGCTTTGTCCGAAAGAGGCACCACTTACTGCACACTCTTTCAAGCAGTGACAGCAATTTTAAAAGATGGATTAAGTAACGATGGAAGAAAGGCAAAGCTTTGCAAAACAACATCTTGATTTTCGATTCCCCAGAAATGAGCAGAGCCGAATTTGTCCGCTCAGTCAAATAGATGAAATCTACTGTTAGAAGGGAATGCAGATGTTTCAATTCTTCAAACTTGACAACAACGTGGAAGGACAAGCCAAAACAGAATCCTCCTCTTCGATGAGGTCACTTGGCAGAAAACATGGACACCTTTAGGAGTTAATGCAGATGCTTCATTTTTTTCAAACTTGTGAAACAATTTGAGAGAGAAAACTGCCTTTTGTTAGAAACACACTTTCAGAGCTCTCTCTTTTTGGCATAAGTGGCAATTCCAATGATTTGCATAAGTTGATGAGAAAGAAATAGCATGATTTCCAAAGAATTTTTCTGTTTTCATTTCTCTAACAATGGCTAAAAGCAGTGTTTCCACCAGGTAACTTCTTCCAATATATTCCTCTGTTTCTGATGACTTTTATTTAAAGGTTTGCTTTAAAAGATTTGAAGGAAACTGTCCTTTATCTTATATTTGTAGTAATTTTCCATCATAGGGTTGTTTGATTTAGTTAAACGCACCAATTTTTATCATTAAAAGTAACAAATAAACTTGCCCCTTTTCAGAAGAACATGCCAGGCTTCTGCATTGGTGTTTGAAGCTTCATAAACATCGACCACGAAGGGACTCGAACCCTCAATCTTCTGATTCGAAGTCAGACGCCTTATCCATTAGGCCACGCGGTCTCAATTTTGGGTGTGTGTGGCAGCGTATCTGGGAAAAAGAAAAAACATAGCATGACAAATTGCAGAAGCGATTCAACTTGTGAAAAAAATTGGAGAAACCTCCCTTTGTCCGAAAGAGGCACCACTTACTGCACACTCTTTCAAGCAGTGACAGCAATTTTAAAAGATGGGTTAAGTAACGATGGAAGAAAGGCAAAGCTTTGCAAAACAACATCTTGATTTTCGATTCCCCAGAAATGAGCAGAGCCGAATTTGTCCGCTCAGTCAAATAGAGGAAATCTACTGTTAGAAGGGAATGCAGATGTTTCAATTCTTCAAACTTGACGACAACAACGTGGAAGGACAAGCCAAAACAGAATCCTCCTCTTCCATGAGGTCACTTGGCAGAAAACATGGACACCTTTAGGAGTTAATGCAGATGCTTCATTTTTTTCAAACTTGTGAAACAATTTGAGAGAGAAAACTGCCTTTTGTTAGAAACACACTTTCAGAGCTCTCTCTTTTTGGCATAAGTGGCAATTCCAATGATTTGCATAAGTTGATGAGAAAGAAATAGCATGATTTCCAAAGAATTTTTCTGTTTTCATTTCTCTAACAATGGCTAAAAGCAGTGTTTCCACCAGGTAACTTCTTCAAATATATCCCTCTGTTTCTGATGACTTTTATTTAAAGGTTTGCTTTAAAAGATTTGAAGGAAACTGTCCTTTATCTTATATTTGTAGTAATTTTCCATCATAGGGTTGTTTGATTTAGTTAAACGCACCAATTTTTATCATTAAAAGTAACAAATAAACGTGCCCCTTTTCAGAAGAACATTGGTGTTTGAAGCTTCATAAACATCGACCACGAAGGGACTCGAACCCTCAATCTTCTGATTCGAAGTCAGACGCCTTATCCATTAGGCCACGCGGTCTCAATTTTGGGTGTGTGTGGCAGCGTATCTGGGAAAAAGAAAAAACATAGCATGACAAATTGCAGAAGCGATTCAACTTGTGAAAAAAATTGGAGAAACCTCCCTTTGTCCGAAAGAGGCACCACTTACTGCACACTCTTTCAAGCAGTGACAGCAATTTTAAAAGATGGATTAAGTAACGATGGAAGAAAGGCAAAGCTTTGCAAAACAACATCTTGATTTTCGATTCCCCAGAAATGAGCAGAGCCGAATTTGTCCGCTCAGTCAAATAGATGAAATCTACTGTTAGAAGGGAATGCAGATGTTTCAATTCTTCAAACTTGACAACAACGTGGAAGGACAAGCCAAAACAGAATCCTCCTCTTCCATGAGGTCACTTGGCAGAAAACATGGACACCTTTAGGAGTTAATGCAGATGCTTCATTTTTTTCAAACTTGTGAAACAATTTGAGAGAGAAAACTGCCTTTTGTTAGAAACACACTTTCAGAGCTCTCTCTTTTTGGCATAAGTGGCAATTCCAATGATTTGCATAAGTTGATGAGAAAGAAATAGCATGATTTCCAAAGAATTTTTCTGTTTTCATTTCTCTAACAATGGCTAAAAGCAGTGTTTCCACCAGGTAACTTCTTCCAATATATTCCTCTGTTTCTGATGACTTTTATTTAAAGGTTTGCTTTAAAAGATTTGAAGGAAACTGTCCTTTATCTTATATTTGTAGTAATTTTCCATCATAGGGTTGTTTGATTTAGTTAAACGCACCAATTTTTATCATTAAAAGTAACAAATAAACTTGCCCCTTTTCAGAAGAACATGCCAGGCTTCTGCATTGGTGTTTGAAGCTTCATAAACAACGACCACGAAGGGACTCGAACCCTCAATCTTCTGATTCGAAGTCAGACGCCTTATCCATTAGGCCACGCGGTCTCAATTTTGGGTGTGTGTGGCAGCGTATCTGGGAAAAAGAAAAAACATAGCATGACAAATTGCAGAAGCGATTCAACTTGTGAAAAAAATTGGAGAAACCTCCCTTTGTCCAAAAGAGGCACCACTTAATGCACACTCTTTCAAGCAGTGACAGCAATTTTAAAAGATGGATTAAGTAACGATGGAAGAAAGGCAAAGCTTTGCAAAACAACATCTTGATTTTCGATTCCCCAGAAATGAGCAGAGCCGAATTTGTCCGCTCAGTCAAATAGAGGAAATCTACTGTTAGAAGGGAATGCAAATGTTTCAATTCTTCAAACTTGACGACAACAACGTGGAAGGACAAGCCAAAACAGAATCCTCCTCTTCCATGAGGTCACTTGGCAGAAAACATGGACACCTTTAGGAGTTAATGCAGATGCTTCATTTTTTTCAAACTTGTGAAACAATTTGAGAGAGAAAACTGCCTTTTGTTAGAAACACACTTTCAGAGCTCTCTCTTTTTGGCATAAGTGGCAATTCCAATGATTTGCATAAGTTGATGAGAAAGAAATAGCATGATTTCCAAAGAATTTTTCTGTTTTCATTTCTCTAACAATGGCTAAAAGCAGTGTTTCCACCAGGTAACTTCTTCAAATATATCCCTCTGTTTCTGATGACTTTTATTTAAAGGTTTGCTTTAAAAGATTTGAAGGAAACTGTCCTTTATCTTATATTTGTAGTAATTTTCCATCATAGGGTTGTTTGATTTAGTAAAACACACCAATTTTTATCATTAAAAGTAACAAATAAACTTGCCCCTTTTCAGAAGAACATTGGTGTTTGAAGCTTCATAAACATCGACCACGAAGGGACTCGAACCCTCAATCTTCTGATTCGAAGTCAGACGCCTTATCCATTAGGCCACGCGGTCTCAATTTTGGGTGTGTGTGGCAGCGTATCTGGGAAAAAGAAAAAACATAGCATGACAAATTGCAGAAGCGATTCAACTTGTGAAAAAAATTGGAGAAACCTCCCTTTGTCCGAAAGAGGCACCACTTACTGCACACTCTTTCAAGCAGTGACAGCAATTTTAAAAGATGGGTTAAGTAACGATGGAAGAAAGGCAAAGCTTTGCAAAACAACATCTTGATTTTCGATTCCCCAGAAATGAGCAGAGCCGAATTTGTCCGCTCAGTCAAATAGATGAAATCTACTGTTAGAAGGGAATGCAGATGTTTCAATTCTTCAAACTTGACAACAACGTGGAAGGACAAGCCAAAACAGAATCCTCCTCTTCCATGAGGTCACTTGGCAGAAAACATGGACACCTTTAGGAGTTAATGCAGATGCTTCATTTTTTTCAAACTTGTGAAACAATTTGAGAGAGAAAACTGCCTTTTGTTAGAAACACACTTTCAGAGCTCTCTCTTTTTGGCATAAGTGGCAATTCCAATGATTTGCATAAGTTGATGAGAAAGAAATAGCATGATTTCCAAAGAATTTTTCTGTTTTCATTTCTCTAACAATGGCTAAAAGCAGTGTTTCCACCAGGTAACTTCTTCCAATATATTCCTCTGTTTCTGATGACTTTTATTTAAAGGTTTGCTTTAAAAGATTTGAAGGAAACTGTCCTTTATCTTATATTTGTAGTAATTTTCCATCATAGGGTTGTTTGATTTAGTTAAACGCACCAATTTTTATCATTAAAAGTAACAAATAAACTTGCCCCTTTTCAGAAGAACATGCCAGGCTTCTGCATTGGTGTTTGAAGCTTCATAAACATCGACCACGAAGGGACTCGAACCCTCAATCTTCTGATTCGAAGTCAGACACCTTATCCATTAGGCCACGCGGTCTCAATTTTGGGTGTGTGTGGCAGCGTATCTGGGAAAAAGAAAAAACATAGCATGACAAATTGCAGAAGCGATTCAACTTGTGAAAAAAATTGGAGAAACCTCCCTTTGTCCAAAAGAGGCACCACTTACTGCACACTCTTTCAAGCAGTGACAGCAATTTTAAAAGATGGATTAAGTAAGATGGAAGAAAGGCAAAGCTTTGCAAAACAACATCTTGATTTTCGATTCCCCAGAAATGAGCAGAGCCGAATTTGTCCGCTCAGTCAAATAGAGGAAATCTACTGTTAGAAGGGAATGCAAATGTTTCAATTCTTCAAACTTGACGACAACAACGTGGAAGGACAAGCCAAAACAGAATCCTCCTCTTCCATGAGGTCACTTGGCAGAAAACATGGACACCTTTAGGAGTTAATGCAGATGCTTCATTTTTTTCAAACTTGTGAAACAATTTGAGAGAGAAAACTGCCTTTTGTTAGAAACACACTTTCAGAGCTCTCTCTTTTTGGCATAAGTGGCAATTCCAATGATTTGCATAAGTTGATGAGAAAGAAATAGCATGATTTCCAAAGAATTTTTCTGTTTTCATTTCTCTAACAATGGCTAAAAGCAGTGTTTCCACCAGGTAACTTCTTCAAATATATCCCTCTGTTTCTGATGACTTTTATTTAAAGGTTTGCTTTAAAAGATTTGAAGGAAACTGTCCTTTATCTTATATTTGTAGTAATTTTCCATCATAGGGTTGTTTGATTTAGTTAAACACACCAATTTTTATCATTAAAAGTAACAAATAAACTTGCCCCTTTTCAGAAGAACATTGGTGTTTGAAGCTTCATAAACATCGACCACGAAGGGACTCGAACCCTCAATCTTCTGATTCGAAGTCAGACGCCTTATCCATTAGGCCACGCGGTCTCAATTTTGGGTGTGTGTGGCAGCGTATCTGGGAAAAAGAAAAAACATAGCATGACAAATTGCAGAAGCGATTCAACTTGTGAAAAAAAATTGGAGAAACCTCGCTTTGTCCGAAAGAGGCACCACTTACTGCACACTCTTTCAAGCAGTGACAGCAATTTTAAAAGATGGATTAAGTAACGATGGAAGAAAGGCAAAGCTTTGCAAAACAACATCTTGATTTTCGATTCCCCAGAAATGAGCAGAGCCGAATTTGTCCGCTCAGTCAAATAGATGAAATCTACTGTTAGAAGGGAATGCAGATGTTTCAATTCTTCAAACTTGACAACAACGTGGAAGGACAAGCCAAAACAGAATCCTCCTCTTCCATGAGGTCACTTGGCAGAAAACATGGACACCTTTAGGAGTTAATGCAGATGCTTCATTTTTTTCAAACTTGTGAAACAATTTGAGAGAGAAAACTGCCTTTTGTTAGAAACACACTTTCAGAGCTCTCTCTTTTTGGCATAAGTGGCAATTCCAATGATTTGCATAAGTTGATGAGAAAGAAATAGCATGATTTCCAAAGAATTTTTCTGTTTTCATTTCTCTAACAATGGCTAAAAGCAGTGTTTCCACCAGGTAACTTCTTCCAATATATTCCTCTGTTTCTGATGACTTTTATTTAAAGGTTTGCTTTAAAAGATTTGAAGGAAACTGTCCTTTATCTTATATTTGTAGTAATTTTCCATCATAGGGTTGTTTGATTTAGTTAAACGCACCAATTTTTATCATTAAAAGTAACAAATAAACTTGCCCCTTTTCAGAAGAACATGCCAGGCTTCTGCATTGGTGTTTGAAGCTTCATAAACATCGACCACGAAGGGACTCGAACCCTCAATCTTCTGATTCGAAGTCAGACGCCTTATCCATTAGGCCACGCGGTCTCAATTTTGGGTGTGTGTGGCAGCGTATCTGGGAAAAAGAAAAAACATAGCATGACAAATTGCAGAAGCGATTCAACTTGTGAAAAAAATTGGAGAAACCTCCCTTTGTCCGAAAGAGGCACCACTTACTGCACACTCTTTCAAGCAGTGACAGCAATTTTAAAAGATGGGTTAAGTAACGATGGAAGAAAGGCAAAGCTTTGCAAAACAACATCTTGATTTTCGATTCCCCAGAAATGAGCAGAGCCGAATTTGTCCGCTCAGTCAAATAGAGGAAATCTACTGTTAGAAGGGAATGCAGATGTTTCAATTCTTCAAACTTGACGACAACAACGTGGAAGGACAAGCCAAAACAGAATCCTCCTCTTCCATGAGGTCACTTGGCAGAAAACATGGACACCTTTAGGAGTTAATGCAGATGCTTCATTTTTTTCAAACTTGTGAAACAATTTGAGAGAGAAAACTGCCTTTTGTTAGAAACACACTTTCAGAGCTCTCTCTTTTTGGCATAAGTGGCAATTCCAATGATTTGCATAAGTTGATGAGAAAGAAATAGCATGATTTCCAAATAATTTTTCTGTTTTCATTTCTCTAACAATGGCTAAAAGCAGTGTTTCCACCAGGTAACTTCTTCAAATATATCCCTCTGTTTCTGATGACTTTTATTTAAAGGTTTGCTTTAAAAGATTTGAAGGAAACTGTCCTTTATCTTATATTTGTAGTAATTTTCCATCATAGGGTTGTTTGATTTAGTTAAACGCACCAATTTTTATCATTAAAAGTAACAAATAAACGTGCCCCTTTTCAGAAGAACATTGGTGTTTGAAGCTTCATAAACATCGACCACGAAGGGACTCGAACCCTCAATCTTCTGATTCGAAGTCAGACGCCTTATCCATTAGGCCACGCGGTCTCAATTTTGGGTGTGTGTGGCAGCGTATCTGGGAAAAAGAAAAAACATAGCATGACAAATTGCAGAAGCGATTCAACTTGTGAAAAAAATTGGAGAAACCTCCCTTTGTCCGAAAGAGGCACCACTTACTGCACACTCTTTCAAGCAGTGACAGCAATTTTAAAAGATGGATTAAGTAACGATGGAAGAAAGGCAAAGCTTTGCAAAACAACATCTTGATTTTCGATTCCCCAGAAATGAGCAGAGCCGAATTTGTCCGCTCAGTCAAATAGATGAAATCTACTGTTAGAAGGGAATGCAGATGTTTCAATTCTTCAAACTTGACAACAACGTGGAAGGACAAGCCAAAACAGAATCCTCCTCTTCCATGAGGTCACTTGGCAGAAAACATGGACACCTTTAGGAGTTAATGCAGATGCTTCATTTTTTTCAAACTTGTGAAACAATTTGAGAGAGAAAACTGCCTTTTGTTAGAAACACACTTTCAGAGCTCTCTCTTTTTGGCATAAGTGGCAATTCCAATGATTTGCATAAGTTGATGAGAAAGAAATAGCATGATTTCCAAAGAATTTTTCTGTTTTCATTTCTCTAACAATGGCTAAAAGCAGTGTTTCCACCAGGTAACTTCTTCCAATATATTCCTCTGTTTCTGATGACTTTTATTTAAAGGTTTGCTTTAAAAGATTTGAAGGAAACTGTCCTTTATCTTATATTTGTAGTAATTTTCCATCATAGGGTTGTTTGATTTAGTTAAACGCACCAATTTTTATCATTAAAAGTAACAAATAAACTTGCCCCTTTTCAGAAGAACATGCCAGGCTTCTGCATTGGTGTTTGAAGCTTCATAAACAACGACCACGAAGGGACTCGAACCCTCAATCTTCTGATTCGAAGTCAGACGCCTTATCCATTAGGCCACGCGGTCTCAATTTTGGGTGTGTGTGGCAGCGTATCTGGGAAAAAGAAAAAACATAGCATGACAAATTGCAGAAGCGATTCAACTTGTGAAAAAAATTGGAGAAACCTCCCTTTGTCCAAAAGAGGCACCACTTAATGCACACTCTTTCAAGCAGTGACAGCAATTTTAAAAGATGGATTAAGTAACGATGGAAGAAAGGCAAAGCTTTGCAAAACAACATCTTGATTTTCGATTCCCCAGAAATGAGCAGAGCCGAATTTGTCCGCTCAGTCAAATAGAGGAAATCTACTGTTAGAAGGGAATGCAAATGTTTCAATTCTTCAAACTTGACGACAACAACGTGGAAGGACAAGCCAAAACAGAATCCTCCTCTTCCATGAGGTCACTTGGCAGAAAACATGGACACCTTTAGGAGTTAATGCAGATGCTTCATTTTTTTCAAACTTGTGAAACAATTTGAGAGAGAAAACTGCCTTTTGTTAGAAACACACTTTCAGAGCTCTCTCTTTTTGGCATAAGTGGCAATTCCAATGATTTGCATAAGTTGATGAGAAAGAAATAGCATGATTTCCAAAGAATTTTTCTGTTTTCATTTCTCTAACAATGGCTAAAAGCAGTGTTTCCACCAGGTAACTTCTTCAAATATATCCCTCTGTTTCTGATGACTTTTATTTAAAGGTTTGCTTTAAAAGATTTGAAGGAAACTGTCCTTTATCTTATATTTGTAGTAATTTTCCATCATAGGGTTGTTTGATTTAGTAAAACACACCAATTTTTATCATTAAAAGTAACAAATAAACTTGCCCCTTTTCAGAAGAACATTGGTGTTTGAAGCTTCATAAACATCGACCACGAAGGGACTCGAACCCTCAATCTTCTGATTCGAAGTCAGACGCCTTATCCATTAGGCCACGCGGTCTCAATTTTGGGTGTGTGTGGCAGCGTATCTGGGAAAAAGAAAAAACATAGCATGACAAATTGCAGAAGCGATTCAACTTGTGAAAAAAAATTGGAGAAACCTCGCTTTGTCCGAAAGAGGCACCACTTACTGCACACTCTTTCAAGCAGTGACAGCAATTTTAAAAGATGGATTAAGTAACGATGGAAGAAAGGCAAAGCTTTGCAAAACAACATCTTGATTTTCGATTCCCCAGAAATGAGCAGAGCCGAATTTGTCCGCTCAGTCAAATAGATGAAATCTACTGTTAGAAGGGAATGCAGATGTTTCAATTCTTCAAACTTGACAACAACGTGGAAGGACAAGCCAAAACAGAATCCTCCTCTTCCATGAGGTCACTTGGCAGAAAACATGGACACCTTTAGGAGTTAATGCAGATGCTTCATTTTTTTCAAACTTGTGAAACAATTTGAGAGAGAAAACTGCCTTTTGTTAGAAACACACTTTCAGAGCTCTCTCTTTTTGGCATAAGTGGCAATTCCAATGATTTGCATAAGTTGATGAGAAAGAAATAGCATGATTTCCAAAGAATTTTTCTGTTTTCATTTCTCTAACAATGGCTAAAAGCAGTGTTTCCACCAGGTAACTTCTTCCAATATATTCCTCTGTTTCTGATGACTTTTATTTAAAGGTTTGCTTTAAAAGATTTGAAGGAAACTGTCCTTTATCTTATATTTGTAGTAATTTTCCATCATAGGGTTGTTTGATTTAGTTAAACGCACCAATTTTTATCATTAAAAGTAACAAATAAACTTGCCCCTTTTCAGAAGAACATGCCAGGCTTCTGCATTGGTGTTTGAAGCTTCATAAACATCGACCACGAAGGGACTCGAACCCTCAATCTTCTGATTCGAAGTCAGACGCCTTATCCATTAGGCCACGCGGTCTCAATTTTGGGTGTGTGTGGCAGCGTATCTGGGAAAAAGAAAAAACATAGCATGACAAATTGCAGAAGCGATTCAACTTGTGAAAAAAATTGGAGAAACCTCCCTTTGTCCAAAAGAGGCACCACTTAATGCACACTCTTTCAAGCAGTGACAGCAATTTTAAAAGATGGATTAAGTAACGATGGAAGAAAGGCAAAGCTTTGCAAAACAACATCTTGATTTTCGATTCCCCAGAAATGAGCAGAGCCGAATTTGTCCGCTCAGTCAAATAGAGGAAATCTACTGTTAGAAGGGAATGCAAATGTTTCAATTCTTCAAACTTGACGACAACAACGTGGAAGGACAAGCCAAAACAGAATCCTCCTCTTCCATGAGGTCACTTGGCAGAAAACATGGACACCTTTAGGAGTTAATGCAGATGCTTCATTTTTTTCAAACTTGTGAAACAATTTGAGAGAGAAAACTGCCTTTTGTTAGAAACACACTTTCAGAGCTCTCTCTTTTTGGCATAAGTGGCAATTCCAATGATTTGCATAAGTTGATGAGAAAGAAATAGCATGATTTCCAAAGAATTTTTCTGTTTTCATTTCTCTAACAATGGCTAAAAGCAGTGTTTCCACCAGGTAACTTCTTCAAATATATCCCTCTGTTTCTGATGACTTTTATTTAAAGGTTTGCTTTAAAAGATTTGAAGGAAACTGTCCTTTATCTTATATTTGTAGTAATTTTCCATCATAGGGTTGTTTGATTTAGTAAAACACACCAATTTTTATCATTAAAAGTAACAAATAAACTTGCCCCTTTTCAGAAGAACATTGGTGTTTGAAGCTTCATAAACATCGACCACGAAGGGACTCGAACCCTCAATCTTCTGATTCGAAGTCAGACGCCTTATCCATTAGGCCACGCGGTCTCAATTTTGGGTGTGTGTGGCAGCGTATCTGGGAAAAAGAAAAAACATAGCATGACAAATTGCAGAAGCGATTCAACTTGTGAAAAAAAATTGGAGAAACCTCCCTTTGTCCGAAAGAGGCACCACTTACTGCACACTCTTTCAAGCAATGACAGCAATTTTAAAAGATGGATTAAGTAACGATGGAAGAAAGGCAAAGCTTTGCAAAACAACATCTTGATTTTCGATTCCCCAGAAATGAGCAGAGCCGAATTTGTCCGCTCAGTCAAATAGATGAAATCTACTGTTAGAAGGGAATGCAGATGTTTCAATTCTTCAAACTTGACAACAACGTGGAAGGACAAGCCAAAACAGAATCCTCCTCTTCCATGAGGTCACTTGGCAGAAAACATGGACACCTTTAGGAGTTAATGCAGATGCTTCATTTTTTTCAAACTTGTGAAACAATTTGAGAGAGAAAACTGCCTTTTGTTAGAAACACACTTTCAGAGCTCTCTCTTTTTGGCATAAGTGGCAATTCCAATGATTTGCATAAGTTGATGAGAAAGAAATAGCATGATTTCCAAAGAATTTTTCTGTTTTCATTTCTCTAACAATGGCTAAAAGCAGTGTTTCCACCAGGTAACTTCTTCCAATATATTCCTCTGTTTCTGATGACTTTTATTTAAAGGTTTGCTTTAAAAGATTTGAAGGAAACTGTCCTTTATCTTATATTTGTAGTAATTTTCCATCATAGGGTTGTTTGATTTAGTTAAACGCACCAATTTTTATCATTAAAAGTAACAAATAAACTTGCCCCTTTTCAGAAGAACATGCCAGGCTTCTGCATTGGTGTTTGAAGCTTCATAAACATCGACCACGAAGGGACTCGAACCCTCAATCTTCTGATTCGAAGTCAGACGCCTTATCCATTAGGCCACGCGGTCTCAATTTTGGGTGTGTGTGGCAGCGTATCTGGGAAAAAGAAAAAACATAGCATGACAAATTGCAGAAGCGATTCAACTTGTGAAAAAAATTGGAGAAACCTCCCTTTGTCCGAAAGAGGCACCACTTACTGCACACTCTTTCAAGCAGTGACAGCAATTTTAAAAGATGGGTTAAGTAACGATGGAAGAAAGGCAAAGCTTTGCAAAACAACATCTTGATTTTCGATTCCCCAGAAATGAGCAGAGCCGAATTTGTCCGCTCAGTCAAATAGAGGAAATCTACTGTTAGAAGGGAATGCAGATGTTTCAATTCTTCAAACTTGACGACAACAACGTGGAAGGACAAGCCAAAACAGAATCCTCCTCTTCCATGAGGTCACTTGGCAGAAAACATGGACACCTTTAGGAGTTAATGCAGATGCTTCATTTTTTTCAAACTTGTGAAACAATTTGAGAGAGAAAACTGCCTTTTGTTAGAAACACACTTTCAGAGCTCTCTCTTTTTGGCATAAGTGGCAATTCCAATGATTTGCATAAGTTGATGAGAAAGAAATAGCATGATTTCCAAATAATTTTTCTGTTTTCATTTCTCTAACAATGGCTAAAAGCAGTGTTTCCACCAGGTAACTTCTTCAAATATATCCCTCTGTTTCTGATGACTTTTATTTAAAGGTTTGCTTTAAAAGATTTGAAGGAAACTGTCCTTTATCTTATATTTGTAGTAATTTTCCATCATAGGGTTGTTTGATTTAGTTAAACGCACCAATTTTTATCATTAAAAGTAACAAATAAACTTGCCCCTTTTCAGAAGAACATTGGTGTTTGAAGCTTCATAAACATCGACCACGAAGGGACTCGAACCCTCAATCTTCTGATTCGAAGTCAGACGCCTTATCCATTAGGCCACGCGGTCTCAATTTTGGGTGTGTGTGGCAGCGTATCTGGGAAAAAGAAAAAACATAGCATGACAAATTGCAGAAGCGATTCAACTTGTGAAAAAAAATTGGAGAAACCTCCCTTTGTCCGAAAGAGGCACCACTTACTGCACACTCTTTCAAGCAGTGACAGCAATTTTAAAAGATGGATTAAGTAACGATGGAAGAAAGGCAAAGCTTTGCAAAACAACATCTTGATTTTCGATTCCCCAGAAATGAGCAGAGCCGAATTTGTCCGCTCAGTCAAATAGATGAAATCTACTGTTAGAAGGGAATGCAGATGTTTCAATTCTTCAAACTTGACAACAACGTGGAAGGACAAGCCAAAACAGAATCCTCCTCTTCCATGAGGTCACTTGGCAGAAAACATGGACACCTTTAGGAGTTAATGCAGATGCTTCATTTTTTTCAAACTTGTGAAACAATTTTAGAGAGAAAACTGCCTTTTGTTAGAAACACACTTTCAGAGCTCTCTCTTTTTGGCATAAGTGGCAATTCCAATGATTTGCATAAGTTGATGAGAAAGAAATAGCATGATTTCCAAAGAATTTTTCTGTTTTCATTTCTCTAACAATGGCTAAAAGCAGTGTTTCCACCAGGTAACTTCTTCCAATATATTCCTCTGTTTCTGATGACTTTTATTTAAAGGTTTGCTTTAAAAGATTTGAAGGAAACTGTCCTTTATCTTATATTTGTAGTAATTTTCCATCATAGGGTTGTTTGATTTAGTTAAACGCACCAATTTTTATCATTAAAAGTAACAAATAAACTTGCCCCTTTTCAGAAGAACATGCCAGGCTTCTGCATTGGTGTTTGAAGCTTCATAAACAACGACCACGAAGGGACTCGAACCCTCAATCTTCTGATTCGAAGTCAGACGCCTTATCCATTAGGCCACGCGGTCTCAATTTTGGGTGTGTGTGGCAGCGTATCTGGGAAAAAGAAAAAACATAGCATGACAAATTGCAGAAGCGATTCAACTTGTGAAAAAAAATTGGAGAAACCTCCCTTTGTCCGAAAGAGGCACCACTTACTGCACACTCTTTCAAGCAGTGACAGCAATTTTAAAAGATGGATTAAGTAACGATGGAAGAAAGGCAAAGCTTTGCAAAACAACATCTTGATTTTCGATTCCCCAGAAATGAGCAGAGCCGAATTTGTCCGCTCAGTCAAATAGATGAAATCTACTGTTAGAAGGGAATGCAGATGTTTCAATTCTTCAAACTTGACAACAACGTGGAAGGACAAGCCAAAACAGAATCCTCCTCTTCCATGAGGTCACTTGGCAGAAAACATGGACACCTTTAGGAGTTAATGCAGATGCTTCATTTTTTTCAAACTTGTGAAACAATTTGAGAGAGAAAACTGCCTTTTGTTAGAAACACACTTTCAGAGCTCTCTCTTTTTGGCATAAGTGGCAATTCCAATGATTTGCATAAGTTGATGAGAAAGAAATAGCATGATTTCCAAAGAATTTTTCTGTTTTCATTTCTCTAACAATGGCTAAAAGCAGTGTTTCCACCAGGTAACTTCTTCAAATATATCCCTCTGTTTCTGATGACTTTTATTTAAAGGTTTGCTTTAAAAGATTTGAAGGAAACTGTCCTTTATCTTATATTTGTAGTAATTTTCCATCATAGGGTTGTTTGATTTAGTTAAACGCACCAATTTTTATCATTAAAAGTAACAAATAAACTTGCCCCTTTTCAGAAGAACATTGGTGTTTGAAGCTTCATAAACATCGACCACGAAGGGACTCGAACCCTCAATCTTCTGATTCGAAGTCAGACGCCTTATCCATTAGGCCACGCGGTCTCAATTTTGGGTGTGTGTGGCAGCGTATCTGGGAAAAAGAAAAAACATAGCATGACAAATTGCAGAAGCGATTCAACTTGTGAAAAAAAATTGGAGAAACCTCCCTTTGTCCGAAAGAGGCACCACTTACTGCACACTCTTTCAAGCAGTGACAGCAATTTTAAAAGATGGATTAAGTAACGATGGAAGAAAGGCAAAGCTTTGCAAAACAACATCTTGATTTTCGATTCCCCAGAAATGAGCAGAGCCGAATTTGTCCGCTCAGTCAAATAGATGAAATCTACTGTTAGAAGGGAATGCAGATGTTTCAATTCTTCAAACTTGACAACAACGTGGAAGGACAAGCCAAAACAGAATCCTCCTCTTCCATGAGGTCACTTGGCAGAAAACATGGACACCTTTAGGAGTTAATGCAGATGCTTCATTTTTTTCAAACTTGTGAAACAATTTTAGAGAGAAAACTGCCTTTTGTTAGAAACACACTTTCAGAGCTCTCTCTTTTTGGCATAAGTGGCAATTCCAATGATTTGCATAAGTTGATGAGAAAGAAATAGCATGATTTCCAAAGAATTTTTCTGTTTTCATTTCTCTAACAATGGCTAAAAGCAGTGTTTCCACCAGGTAACTTCTTCCAATATATTCCTCTGTTTCTGATGACTTTTATTTAAAGGTTTGCTTTAAAAGATTTGAAGGAAACTGTCCTTTATCTTATATTTGTAGTAATTTTCCATCATAGGGTTGTTTGATTTAGTTAAACGCACCAATTTTTATCATTAAAAGTAACAAATAAACTTGCCCCTTTTCAGAAGAACATGCCAGGCTTCTGCATTGGTGTTTGAAGCTTCATAAACAACGACCACGAAGGGACTCGAACCCTCAATCTTCTGATTCGAAGTCAGACGCCTTATCCATTAGGCCACGCGGTCTCAATTTTGGGTGTGTGTGGCAGCGTATCTGGGAAAAAGAAAAAACATAGCATGACAAATTGCAGAAGCGATTCAACTTGTGAAAAAAATTGGAGAAACCTCCCTTTGTCCAAAAGAGGCACCACTTACTGCACACTCTTTCAAGCAGTGACAGCAATTTTAAAAGATGGATTAAGTAACGATGGAAGAAAGGCAAAGCTTTGCAAAACAACATCTTGATTTTCGATTCCCCAGAAATGAGCAGAGCCGAATTTGTCCGCTCAGTCAAATAGAGGAAATCTACTGTTAGAAGGGAATGCAAATGTTTCAATTCTTCAAACTTGACGACAACAACGTGGAAGGACAAGCCAAAACAGAATCCTCCTCTTCCATGAGGTCACTTGGCAGAAAACATGGACACCTTTAGGAGTTAATGCAGATGCTTCATTTTTTTCAAACTTGTGAAACAATTTGAGAGAGAAAACTGCCTTTTGTTAGAAACACACTTTCAGAGCTCTCTCTTTTTGGCATAAGTGGCAATTCCAATGATTTGCATAAGTTGATGAGAAAGAAATAGCATGATTTCCAAAGAATTTTTCTGTTTTCATTTCTCTAACAATGGCTAAAAGCAGTGTTTCCACCAGGTAACTTCTTCAAATATATCCCTCTGTTTCTGATGACTTTTATTTAAATGTTTGCTTTAAAAGATTTGATGGAAACTGTCCTTTATCTTATATTTGTAGTAATTTTCCATCATAGGGTTGTTTGATTTAGTTAAACGCACCAATTTTTATCATTAAAAGTAACAAATAAACTTGCCCCTTTTCAGAAGAACTTGACAGGCTTCTTCATTGGTGTTTGAAGCTTCATAAACATCGACCACGAAGGGACTCGAACCCTCAATCTTCTGATTCGAAGTCAGACGCCTTCTCCGTTAGGCCACGCGGTCTCAATTTTGGGTGTGATGTGGCAGCGTATCTGGGAAAAAGAAAAAACATAGCATGACAAATTGCAGAAGCGATTCAACTTGTGAAAAAAATTGGAGAAACCTCCCTTTGTCCGAAAGAGGCACCACTTACTGCACACTCTTTCAAGCAGTGACAGCAATTTTAAAAGATGGATTAAGTAACGATGGAAGAAAGGCAAAGCTTTGCAAAACAACATCTTGATTTTCGATTCCCCAGAAATGAGCAGAGCCGAATTTGTCCGCTCAGTCAAATAGAGGAAATCTACTGTTAGAAGGGAATGCAGATGTTTCAATTCTTCAAACTTGACGACAACAACGTGGAAGGACAAGCCAAAACAGAATCCTCCTCTTCCATGAGGTCACTTGGCAGAAAACATGGACACCTTTAGGAGTTAATGCAGATGCTTCATTTTTTTCAAACTTGTGAAACAATTTGAGAGAGAAAACTGCCTTTTGTTAGAAACACACTTTCAGAGCTCTCTCTTTTTGGCATAAGTGGCAATTCCAATGATTTGCATAAGTTGATGAGAAAGAAATAGCATGATTTCCAAAGAATTTTTCTGTTTTCATTTCTCTAACAATGGCTAAAAGTAGTGTTTCCACCAGGTAACTTCTTCAAATATATCCCTCTGTTTCTGATGACTTTTATTTAAAGGTTTGCTTTAAAAGATTTGATGGAAACTGTCCTTTATCTTATATTTGTAGTAATTTTCCATCATAGGGTTGTTTGATTTAGTTAAACGCACCAATTTTTATCATTAAAAGTAACAAATAAACTTGCCCCTTTTCAGAAGAACATGACAGGCTTCTGCATTGGTGTTTGAAGCTTCATAAACATCGACCACGAAGGGACTCTAACCCTCAATCTTCTGATTCGAAGTCAGACGCCTTATCCATTAGGCCACGCGGTCTCAATTTTGGGTGTGTGTGGCAGCGTATCTGGGAAAAAGAAAAAACATAGCATGACAAATTGCAGAAGCAATTCAACTTGTGAAAAAAAATTGGAGAAACCTCCCTTTGTCCGAAAGAGGCACCACTTACTGCACACTCTTTCAAGCAGTGACAGCAATTTTAAAAGATGGATTAAGTAACGATGAAAGAAAGGCAAAGCTTTGCAAAACAACATCTTGATTTTCGATTCCCCAGAAATGAGCAGAGCCGAATTTGTCCGCTCAGTCAAATAGATGAAATCTACTGTTAGAAGGGAATGCAGATGTTTCAATTCTTCAAACTTGACAACAATGTGGAAGGACAAGCCAAAACAGAATCCTCCTCTTCCATGAGGTCACTTGGCAGAAAACATGGACACCTTTAGGAGTTAATGCAGATGCTTCATTTTTTTCAAACTTGTGAAACAATTTGAGAGAGAAAACTGCCTTTTGTTAGAAACACACTTTCAGAGCTCTCTCTTTTTGGCATAAGTGGCAATTCCAATGATTTGCATAAGTTGATGAGAAAGAAATAGCATGATTTCCAAAGAATTTTTCTGTTTTCATTTCTCTAACAATGGCTAAAAGCAGTGTTTCCACCAGGTAACTTCTTCAAATATATCCCTCTGTTTCTGATGACTTTTATTTAAAGGTTTGCTTTAAAAGATTTGAAGGAAACTGTCCTTTATCTTATATTTGTAGTCATTTTCCATCATAGGGTTGTTTGATTTAGTTAAACGCACCAATTTTTATCATTAAAAGTAACAAATAAACTTGCCCCTTTTCAGAAGAACATGACAGGCTTCTGCATTGGTGTTTGAAGCTTCATAAACATCGACCACGAAGGGACTCTAACCCTCAATCTTCTGATTCGAAGTCAGACACCTTATCCATTAGGCCACGCGGTCTCAATTTTGGGTGTGTGTGGCAGCGTATCTGGGAAAAAGAAAAAACATAGCATGACAAATTGCAGAAGCGATTCAACTTGTGAAAAAAAATTGGAGAAACCTCCCTTTGTCCGAAAGAGGCACCACTTACTGCACACTCTTTCAAGCAGTGACAGCAATTTTAAAAGATGGATTAAGTAATGATGGAAGAAAGGCAAAGCTTTGCAAAACAACATCTTGATTTTCGATTCCCCAGAAATGAGCAGAGCCGAATTTGTCCGCTCAGTCAAATAGATGAAATCTACTGTTAGAAGGGAATGCAGATGTTTCAATTCTTCAAACTTGACAACAACGTGGAAGGACAAGCCAAAACAGAATCCTCCTCTTCCATGAGGTCACTTGGCAGAAAACATGGACACCTTTAGGAGTTAATGCAGATGCTTCATTTTTTTCAAACTTGTGAAACAATTTGAGAGAGAAAACTGCCTTTTGTTAGAAACACACTTTCAGAGCTCTCTCTTTTTGGCATAAGTGGCAATTCCAATGATTTGCATAAGTTGATGAGAAAGAAATAGCATGATTTCCAAAGAATTTTTCTGTTTTCATTTCTCTAACAATGGCTAAAAGCAGTGTTTCCACCAGGTAACTTCTTCCAATATATTCCTCTGTTTCTGATGACTTTTATTTAAAGGTTTGCTTTAAAAGATTTGAAGGAAACTGTCCTTTATCTTATATTTGTAGTAATTTTCCATCATAGGGTTGTTTGATTTAGTTAAACGCACCAATTTTTATCATTAAAAGTAACAAATAAACTTGCCCCTTTTCAGAAGAACATGACAGGCTTCTGCATTGGTGTTTGAAGCTTCATAAACATCGACCACGAAGGGACTCGAACCCTCAATCTTCTGATTCGAAGTCAGACGCCTTATCCATTAGGCCACACGGTCTCAATTTTGGGTGTGTGTGGCAGCGTATCTGGGAAAAAGAAAAAACATAGCATGACAAATTGCAGAAGCGATTCAACTTGTGAAAAAAATTGGAGAAACCTCCCTTTGTCCAAAAGAGGCACCACTTACTGCACACTCTTTCAAGCAGTGACAGCAATTTTAAAAGATGGATTAAGTAACGATGGAAGAAAGGCAAAGCTTTGCAAAACAACATCTTGATTTTCGATTCCCCAGAAATGAGCAGAGCCGAATTTGTCCGCTCAGTCAAATAGAGGAAATCTACTGTTAGAAGGGAATGCAGATGTTTCAATTCTTCAAACTTGACGACAACAACGTGGAAGGACAAGCCAAAACAGAATCCTCCTCTTCCATGAGGTCACTTGGCAGAAAACATGGACACCTTTAGGAGTTAATGCAGATGCTTCATTTTTTTCAAACTTGTGAAACAATTTGAGAGAGAAAACTGCCTTTTGTTAGAAACACACTTTCAGAGCTCTCTCTTTTTGGCATAAGTGGCAATTCCAATGATTTGCATAAGTTGATGAGAAAGAAATAGCATGATTTCCAAAGAATTTTTCTGTTTTCATTTCTCTAACAATGGCTAAAAGCAGTGTTTCCACCAGGTAACTTCTTCAAATATATCCCTCTGTTTCTGATGACTTTTATTTAAAGGTTTGCTTTAAAAGATTTGAAGGAAACTGTCCTTTATCTTATATTTGTAGTAATTTTCCATCATAGGGTTGTTTGATTTAGTTAAACGCACCAATTTTTATCATTAAAAGTAACAAATAAACTTGCCCCTTTTCAGAAGAACATGACAGGCTTCTGCATTGGTGTTTGAAGCTTCATAAACATCGACCACGAAGGGACTCTAACCCTCAATCTTCTGATTCGAAGTCAGACGCCTTATCCATTAGGCCACGCGGTCTCAATTTTGGGTGTGTGTGGCAGCGTATCTGGGAAAAAGAAAAAACATAGCATGACAAATTGCAGAAGCGATTCAACTTGTGAAAAAAAATTGGAGAAACCTCCCTTTGTCCGAAAGAGGCACCACTTACTGCACACTCTTTCAAGCAGTGACAGCAATTTTAAAAGATGGATTAAGTAACGATGGAAGAAAGGCAAAGCTTTGCAAAACAACATCTTGATTTTCGATTCCCCAGAAATGAGCAGAGCCGAATTTGTCCGCTCAGTCAAATAGATGAAATCTACTGTTAGAAGGGAATGCAGATGTTTCAATTCTTCAAACTTGACAACAACGTGGAAGGACAAGCCAAAACAGAATCCTCCTCTTCCATGAGGTCACTTGGCAGAAAACATGGACACCTTTAGGAGTTAATGCAGATGCTTCATTTTTTTCAAACTTGTGAAACAATTTGAGAGAGAAAACTGCCTTTTGTTAGAAACACACTTTCAGAGCTCTCTCTTTTTGGCATAAGTGGCAATTCCAATGATTTGCATAAGTTGATGAGAAAGAAATAGCATGATTTCCAAAGAATTTTTCTGTTTTCATTTCTCTAACAATGGCTAAAAGCAGTGTTTCCACCAGGTAACTTCTTCCAATATATTCCTCTGTTTCTGATGACTTTTATTTAAAGGTTTGCTTTAAAAGATTTGAAGGAAACTGTCCTTTATCTTATATTTGTAGTAATTTTCCATCATAGGGTTGTTTGATTTAGTTAAACGCACCAATTTTTATCATTAAAAGTAACAAATAAACTTGCCCCTTTTCAGAAGAACATGACAGGCTTCTGCATTGGTGTTTGAAGCTTCATAAACAACGACCACGAAGGGACTCGAACTCTCAATCTTCTGATTCAAAGTCAGACGCCTTATCCATTAGGCCACGCGGTCTCAATTTTGGGTGTGTGTGGCAGCGTATCTGGGAAAAAGAAAAAACATAGCATGACAAATTGCAGAAGCGATTCAACTTGTGAAAAAAATTGGAGAAACCTCCCTTTGTCCGAAAGAGGCACCACTTACTGCACACTCTTTCAAGCAGTGACAGCAATTTTAAAAGATGGATTAAGTAACGATGGAAGAAAGGCAAAGCTTTGCAAAACAACATCTTGATTTTCGATTCCCCAGAAATGAGCAGAGCCGAATTTGTCCGCTCAGTCAAATAGAGGAAATCTACTGTTAGAAGGGAATGCAGATGTTTCAATTCTTCAAACTTGACGACAACAACGTGGAAGGACAAGCCAAAACAGAATCCTCCTCTTCCATGAGGTCACTTGGCAGAAAACATGGACACCTTTAGGAGTTAATGCAGATGCTTCATTTTTTTCAAACTTGTGAAACAATTTGAGAGAGAAAACTGCCTTTTGTTAGAAACACACTTTCAGAGCTCTCTCTTTTTGGCATAAGTGGCAATTCCAATGATTTGCATAAGTTGATGAGAAAGAAATAGCATGATTTCCAAAGAATTTTTCTGTTTTCATTTCTCTAACAATGGCTAAAAGCAGTGTTTCCACCAGGTAACTTCTTCCAATATATTCCTCTGTTTCTGATGACTTTTATTTAAAGGTTTGCTTTAAAAGATTTGAAGGAAACTGTCCTTTATCTTATATTTGTAGTAATTTTCCATCATAGGGTTGTTTGATTTAGTTAAACGCACCAATTTTTATCATTAAAAGTAACAAATAAACTTGCCCCTTTTCAGAAGAACATGACAGGCTTCTGCATTGGTGTTTGAAGCTTCATAAACATCGACCACGAAGGGACTCGAACCCTCAATCTTCTGATTCGAAGTCAGACGCCTTATCCATTAGGCCACACGGTCTCAATTTTGGGTGTGTGTGGCAGCGTATCTGGGAAAAAGAAAAAACATAGCATGACAAATTGCAGAAGCGATTCAACTTGTGAAAAAAATTGGAGAAACCTCCCTTTGTCCAAAAGAGGCACCACTTACTGCACACTCTTTCAAGCAGTGACAGCAATTTTAAAAGATGGATTAAGTAACGATGGAAGAAAGGCAAAGCTTTGCAAAACAACATCTTGATTTTCGATTCCCCAGAAATGAGCAGAGCCGAATTTGTCCGCTCAGTCAAATAGAGGAAATCTACTGTTAGAAGGGAATGCAGATGTTTCAATTCTTCAAACTTGACGACAACAACGTGGAAGGACAAGCCAAAACAGAATCCTCCTCTTCCATGAGGTCACTTGGCAGAAAACATGGACACCTTTAGGAGTTAATGCAGATGCTTCATTTTTTTCAAACTTGTGAAACAATTTGAGAGAGAAAACTGCCTTTTGTTAGAAACACACTTTCAGAGCTCTCTCTTTTTGGCATAAGTGGCAATTCCAATGATTTGCATAAGTTGATGAGAAAGAAATAGCATGATTTCCAAAGAATTTTTCTGTTTTCATTTCTCTAACAATGGCTAAAAGCAGTGTTTCCACCAGGTAACTTCTTCAAATATATCCCTCTGTTTCTGATGACTTTTATTTAAAGGTTTGCTTTAAAAGATTTGAAGGAAACTGTCCTTTATCTTATATTTGTAGTAATTTTCCATCATAGGGTTGTTTGATTTAGTTAAACGCACCAATTTTTATCATTAAAAGTAACAAATAAACTTGCCCCTTTTCAGAAGAACATGACAGGCTTCTGCATTGGTGTTTGAAGCTTCATAAACATCGACCACGAAGGGACTCTAACCCTCAATCTTCTGATTCGAAGTCAGACGCCTTATCCATTAGGCCACGCGGTCTCAATTTTGGGTGTGTGTGGCAGCGTATCTGGGAAAAAGAAAAAACATAGCATGACAAATTGCAGAAGCGATTCAACTTGTGAAAAAAAATTGGAGAAACCTCCCTTTGTCCGAAAGAGGCACCACTTACTGCACACTCTTTCAAGCAGTGACAGCAATTTTAAAAGATGGATTAAGTAACGATGGAAGAAAGGCAAAGCTTTGCAAAACAACATCTTGATTTTCGATTCCCCAGAAATGAGCAGAGCCGAATTTGTCCGCTCAGTCAAATAGATGAAATCTACTGTTAGAAGGGAATGCAGATGTTTCAATTCTTCAAACTTGACAACAACGTGGAAGGACAAGCCAAAACAGAATCCTCCTCTTCCATGAGGTCACTTGGCAGAAAACATGGACACCTTTAGGAGTTAATGCAGATGCTTCATTTTTTTCAAACTTGTGAAACAATTTGAGAGAGAAAACTGCCTTTTGTTAGAAACACACTTTCAGAGCTCTCTCTTTTTGGCATAAGTGGCAATTCCAATGATTTGCATAAGTTGATGAGAAAGAAATAGCATGATTTCCAAAGAATTTTTCTGTTTTCATTTCTCTAACAATGGCTAAAAGCAGTGTTTCCACCAGGTAACTTCTTCCAATATATTCCTCTGTTTCTGATGACTTTTATTTAAAGGTTTGCTTTAAAAGATTTGAAGGAAACTGTCCTTTATCTTATATTTGTAGTAATTTTCCATCATAGGGTTGTTTGATTTAGTTAAACGCACCAATTTTTATCATTAAAAGTAACAAATAAACTTGCCCCTTTTCAGAAGAACATGACAGGCTTCTGCATTGGTGTTTGAAGCTTCATAAACAACGACCACGAAGGGACTCGAACTCTCAATCTTCTGATTCAAAGTCAGACGCCTTATCCATTAGGCCACGCGGTCTCAATTTTGGGTGTGTGTGGCAGCGTATCTGGGAAAAAGAAAAAACATAGCATGACAAATTGCAGAAGCGATTCAACTTGTGAAAAAAATTGGAGAAACCTCCCTTTGTCCGAAAGAGGCACCACTTACTGCACACTCTTTCAAGCAGTGACAGCAATTTTAAAAGATGGATTAAGTAACGATGGAAGAAAGGCAAAGCTTTGCAAAACAACATCTTGATTTTCGATTCCCCAGAAATGAGCAGAGCCGAATTTGTCCGCTCAGTCAAATAGAGGAAATCTACTGTTAGAAGGGAATGCAGATGTTTCAATTCTTCAAACTTGACGACAACAACGTGGAAGGACAAGCCAAAACAGAATCCTCCTCTTCCATGAGGTCACTTGGCAGAAAACATGGACACCTTTAGGAGTTAATGCAGATGCTTCATTTTTTTCAAACTTGTGAAACAATTTGAGAGAGAAAACTGCCTTTTGTTAGAAACACACTTTCAGAGCTCTCTCTTTTTGGCATAAGTGGCAATTCCAATGATTTGCATAAGTTGATGAGAAAGAAATAGCATGATTTCCAAAGAATTTTTCTGTTTTCATTTCTCTAACAATGGCTAAAAGCAGTGTTTCCACCAGGTAACTTCTTCCAATATATTCCTCTGTTTCTGATGACTTTTATTTAAAGGTTTGCTTTAAAAGATTTGAAGGAAACTGTCCTTTATCTTATATTTGTAGTAATTTTCCATCATAGGGTTGTTTGATTTAGTTAAACGCACCAATTTTTATCATTAAAAGTAACAAATAAACTTGCCCCTTTTCAGAAGAACATGACAGGCTTCTGCATTGGTGTTTGAAGCTTCATAAACATCGACCACGAAGGGACTCGAACCCTCAATCTTCTGATTCGAAGTCAGACGCCTTATCCATTAGGCCACACGGTCTCAATTTTGGGTGTGTGTGGCAGCGTATCTGGGAAAAAGAAAAAACATAGCATGACAAATTGCAGAAGCGATTCAACTTGTGAAAAAAATTGGAGAAACCTCCCTTTGTCCAAAAGAGGCACCACTTACTGCACACTCTTTCAAGCAGTGACAGCAATTTTAAAAGATGGATTAAGTAACGATGGAAGAAAGGCAAAGCTTTGCAAAACAACATCTTGATTTTCGATTCCCCAGAAATGAGCAGAGCCGAATTTGTCCGCTCAGTCAAATAGAGGAAATCTACTGTTAGAAGGGAATGCAGATGTTTCAATTCTTCAAACTTGACGACAACAACGTGGAAGGACAAGCCAAAACAGAATCCTCCTCTTCCATGAGGTCACTTGGCAGAAAACATGGACACCTTTAGGAGTTAATGCAGATGCTTCATTTTTTTCAAACTTGTGAAACAATTTGAGAGAGAAAACTGCCTTTTGTTAGAAACACACTTTCAGAGCTCTCTCTTTTTGGCATAAGTGGCAATTCCAATGATTTGCATAAGTTGATGAGAAAGAAATAGCATGATTTCCAAAGAATTTTTCTGTTTTCATTTCTCTAACAATGGCTAAAAGCAGTGTTTCCACCAGGTAACTTCTTCAAATATATCCCTCTGTTTCTGATGACTTTTATTTAAAGGTTTGCTTTAAAAGATTTGAAGGAAACTGTCCTTTATCTTATATTTGTAGTAATTTTCCATCATAGGGTTGTTTGATTTAGTTAAACGCACCAATTTTTATCATTAAAAGTAACAAATAAACTTGCCCCTTTTCAGAAGAACATGACAGGCTTCTGCATTGGTGTTTGAAGCTTCATAAACATCGACCACGAAGGGACTCTAACCCTCAATCTTCTGATTCGAAGTCAGACGCCTTATCCATTAGGCCACGCGGTCTCAATTTTGGGTGTGTGTGGCAGCGTATCTGGGAAAAAGAAAAAACATAGCATGACAAATTGCAGAAGCGATTCAACTTGTGAAAAAAAATTGGAGAAACCTCCCTTTGTCCGAAAGAGGCACCACTTACTGCACACTCTTTCAAGCAGTGACAGCAATTTTAAAAGATGGATTAAGTAACGATGGAAGAAAGGCAAAGCTTTGCAAAACAACATCTTGATTTTCGATTCCCCAGAAATGAGCAGAGCCGAATTTGTCCGCTCAGTCAAATAGATGAAATCTACTGTTAGAAGGGAATGCAGATGTTTCAATTCTTCAAACTTGACAACAACGTGGAAGGACAAGCCAAAACAGAATCCTCCTCTTCCATGAGGTCACTTGGCAGAAAACATGGACACCTTTAGGAGTTAATGCAGATGCTTCATTTTTTTCAAACTTGTGAAACAATTTGAGAGAGAAAACTGCCTTTTGTTAGAAACACACTTTCAGAGCTCTCTCTTTTTGGCATAAGTGGCAATTCCAATGATTTGCATAAGTTGATGAGAAAGAAATAGCATGATTTCCAAAGAATTTTTCTGTTTTCATTTCTCTAACAATGGCTAAAAGCAGTGTTTCCACCAGGTAACTTCTTCCAATATATTCCTCTGTTTCTGATGACTTTTATTTAAAGGTTTGCTTTAAAAGATTTGAAGGAAACTGTCCTTTATCTTATATTTGTAGTAATTTTCCATCATAGGGTTGTTTGATTTAGTTAAACGCACCAATTTTTATCATTAAAAGTAACAAATAAACTTGCCCCTTTTCAGAAGAACATGACAGGCTTCTGCATTGGTGTTTGAAGCTTCATAAACAACGACCACGAAGGGACTCGAACTCTCAATCTTCTGATTCAAAGTCAGACGCCTTATCCATTAGGCCACGCGGTCTCAATTTTGGGTGTGTGTGGCAGCGTATCTGGGAAAAAGAAAAAACATAGCATGACAAATTGCAGAAGCGATTCAACTTGTGAAAAAAATTGGAGAAACCTCCCTTTGTCCGAAAGAGGCACCACTTACTGCACACTCTTTCAAGCAGTGACAGCAATTTTAAAAGATGGATTAAGTAACGATGGAAGAAAGGCAAAGCTTTGCAAAACAACATCTTGATTTTCGATTCCCCAGAAATGAGCAGAGCCGAATTTGTCCGCTCAGTCAAATAGAGGAAATCTACTGTTAGAAGGGAATGCAGATGTTTCAATTCTTCAAACTTGACGACAACAACGTGGAAGGACAAGCCAAAACAGAATCCTCCTCTTCCATGAGGTCACTTGGCAGAAAACATGGACACCTTTAGGAGTTAATGCAGATGCTTCATTTTTTTCAAACTTGTGAAACAATTTGAGAGAGAAAACTGCCTTTTGTTAGAAACACACTTTCAGAGCTCTCTCTTTTTGGCATAAGTGGCAATTCCAATGATTTGCATAAGTTGATGAGAAAGAAATAGCATGATTTCCAAAGAATTTTTCTGTTTTCATTTCTCTAACAATGGCTAAAAGCAGTGTTTCCACCAGGTAACTTCTTCAAATATATCCCTCTGTTTCTGATGACTTTTATTTAAAGGTTTGCTTTAAAAGATTTGAAGGAAACTGTCCATTATCTTATATTTGTAGTAATTTTCCATCATAGGGTTGTTTGATTTAGTTAAACGCACCAATTTTTATCATTAAAAGTAACAAATAAACTTGCCCCTTTTCAGAAGAACATGACAGGCTTCTGCATTGGTGTTTGAAGCTTCATAAACATCGACCACGAAGGGACTCGAACTCTCAATCTTCTGATTCAAAGTCAGACGCCTTATCCATTAGGCCACGCGGTCTCAATTTTGGGTGTGTGTGGCAGCGTATCTGGGAAAAAGAAAAAACATAGCATGACAAATTGCAGAAGCGATTCAACTTGTGAAAATAATTGGAGAAACCTCCCTTTGTCCGAAAGAGGCACCACTTACTGCACACTCCTTCAAGCAGTGACAGCAATTTTAAAAGATGGATTAAGTAACGATGGAAGAAAGGCAAAGCTTTGCAAAACATCTTGATTTTCGATTCCCCAGAAATGAGCAGAGCCGAATTTGTCCGCTCAGTCAAATAGAGGAAATCTACTGTTAGAAGGGAATGCAGATGTTTCAATTCTTCAAACTTGACAACAACAACGTGGAAGGACAAGCCAAAACAGAATCCTCCTCTTCCATGAGGTCACTTGGCAGAAAACATAGACACCTTTAGGAGTTAATGCAGATGCTTCATTTTTTTCAAACTTGTGAAACAATTTGAGAGAGAAAACTGCCTTTTGTTAGAAACACACTTTCAGAGCTCTCTCTTTTTGGCATAAGTGGCAATTCCAATGATTTGCATAAGTTGATGAGAAAGAAATAGCATGATTTCCAAAGAATTTTTCTGTTTTCATTTCTCTAACAATGGCTAAAAGCAGTGTTTCCACCAGGTAACTTCTTCAAATATATCCCTCTGTTTCTGATGACTTTTATTTAAAGGTTTGCTTTAAAAGATTTGAAGGAAACTGTCCTTTATCTTATATTTGTAGTAATTTTCCATCATAGGGTTGTTTGATTTAGTTAAACGCACCAATTTTTATCATTAAAAGTAACAAATAAACTTGCCCCTTTTCAGAAGAACATGACAGGCTTCTGCATTGGTGTTTGAAGCTTCATAAACATCGACCACGAATGGACTCGAACTCTCAATCTTCTGATTCAAAGTCAGACGACTTATCCATTAGGCCACGCGGTCTCAATTTTGGGTGTGTGTGGCAGCGTATCTGGGAAAAAGAAAAAACATAGCATGACAAATTGCAGAAGCGATTCAACTTGTGAAAAAAATTGGAGAAACCTCCCTTTGTCCAAAAGAGGCACCACTTACTGCACACTCTTTCAAGCAGTGACAGCAATTTTAAAAGATGGATTAAGTAACGATGGAAGAAAGGCAAAGCTTTGCAAAACAACATCTTGATTTTCGATTCCCCAGAAATGAGCAGAGCCGAATTTGTCCGCTCAGTCAAATAGAGGAAATCTACTGTTAGAAGGGAATGCAGATGTTTCAATTCTTCAAACTTGACAACAACGTGGAAGGACAAGCCAAAACAGAATCCTCCTCTTCCATGAGGTCACTTGGCAGAAAACATGGACACCTTTAGGAGTTAATGCAGATGCTTCATTTTTTTCAAACTTGTGAAACAATTTGAGAGAGAAAACTGCCTTTTGTTAGAAACACACTTTCAGAGCTCTCTCTTTTTGGCATAAGTGGCAATTCCAATGATTTGCATAAGTTGATGAGAAAGAAATAGCATGATTTCCAAAGAATTTTTCTGTTTTCATTTCTCTAACAATGGCTAAAAGCAGTGTTTCCACCAGGTAACTTCTTCCAATATATCCCTCTGTTTCTGATGACTTTTATTTAAAGGTTTGCTTTAAAAGATTTGAAGGAAACTGTCCTTTATCTTATATTTGTAGTAATTTTCCATCATAGGGTTGTTTGATTTAGTTAAACGCACCATTTTTTATCATTAAAAGTAACAAATAAACTTGCCCCTTTTCAGAAGAACATGACAGGCTTCTGCATTGGTGTTTGAAGCTTCATAAACATCGACCACGAAGGGACTCGAACTCTCAATCTTCTGATTCAAAGTCAGACACCTTATCAATTAGGCCACGCGGTCTCAATTTTGGGTGTGTGTGGCAGCGTATCTGGGAAAAAGAAAAAACATAGCATGACAAATTGCAGAAGCGATTCAACTTGTGAAAAAAATTGGAGAAACCTCCCTTTGTCCGAAAGAGGCACCACTTACTGCACACTCTTTCAAGCAGTGACAGCAATTTTAAAAGATGGATTAAGTAACGATGGAAGAAAGGCAAAGCTTTGCAAAACAACATCTTGATTTTCGATTCCCCAGAAATGAGCAGAGCCGAATTTGTCCGCTCAGTCAAATAGAGGAAATCTACTGTTAGAAGGGAATGCAGATGTTTCAATTCTTCAAACTTGACGACAACAACGTGGAAGGACAAGCCAAAACAGAATCCTCCTCTTCCATGAGGTCACTTGGCAGAAAACATGGACACCTTTAGGAGTTAATGCAGATGCTTCATTTTTTTCAAACTTGTGAAACAATTTGTGAGAGAAAACTGCCTTTTGTTAGAAACACACTTTCAGAGCTCTCTCTTTTTGGCATAAGTGGCAATTCCAATGATTTGCATAAGTTGATGAGAAGGAAATAGCATGATTTCCAAAGAATTTTTCTGTTTTCATTTCTCTAACAATGGCTAAAAGCAGTGTTTCCACCAGGTAACTTCTTCAAATATATCCCTCTGTTTCTGATGACTTTTATTTAAAGCTTTGCTTTAAAAGATTTGAAGGAAACTGTCCTTTATCTTATATTTGTAGTAATTTTCCATCATAGGGTTGTTTGATTTAGTTAAACGCACCATTTTTTATCATTAAAAGTAACAAATAAACTTGCCCCTTTTCAGAAGAACATGACAGGCTTCTGCATTGGTGTTTGAAGCTTCATAAACATCGACCACGAAGGGACTCGAACCCTCAATCTTCTGATTCGAAATCAGACGCCTTATCCATTAGGCCACGCGGTCTCAATTTTGGGTGTGTGTGGCAGCGTATCTGGGAAAAAGAAAAAACATAGCATGACAAATTGCAGAAGCGATTCAACTTGTGAAAAAAATTGGAGAAACCTCCCTTTGTCCGAAAGAGGCACCACTTACTGCACACTCTTTCAAGCAGTGACAGCAATTTTAAAAGATGGATTAAGTAACGATGGAAGAAAGGCAAAGCTTTGCAAAACAACATCTTGATTTTCGATTCCCCAGAAATGAGCAGAGCCGAATTTGTCCGCTCAGTCAAATAGAGGAAATCTACTGTTAGAAGGGAATGCAGATGTTTCAATTCTTCAAACTTGACGACAACAACGTGGAAGGACAAGCCAAAACAGAATCCTCCTCTTCCATGAGGTCACTTGGCAGAAAACATGGACACCTTTAGGAGTTAATGCAGATGCTTCATTTTTTTCAAACTTGTGAAACAATTTGAGAGAGTCCTTTATCTTATATTTGTAGTAATTTTCCATCATAGGGTTGTTTGATTTAGTTAAACGCACCAATTTTTATCATTAAAAGTAACAAATAAACTTGCCCCTTTTCAGAAGAACATGACAGGCTTCTGCATTGGTGTTTGATGCTTCATAAACATCGACCACGAAGGGACTCGAACTCTCAATCTTCTGATTCAAAGTCAGACGCGTTATCCATTAGGCCACGCGGTCTCAATTTTGGGTGTGTGTGGCAGCGTATCTGGGAAAAAGAAAAAACATAGCATGACAAATTGCAGAAGCGATTCAACTTGTGAAAAAAATTGGAGAAACCTGCCTTTGTCCGAAAGAGGCACCACTTACTGCACACTCTTTCAAGCAGTGACAGCAATTTTAAAAGATGGATTAAGTAACGATGGAAGAAAGGCAAAGCTTTGCAAAACAACATCTTGATTTTCGATTCCCCAGAAATGAGCAGAGCCGAATTTGTCCCCTCAGTCAAATAGAGGAAATCTACTGTTAGAAGGGAATGCAGATGTTTCAATTCTTCAAACTTGACAACAACGTGGAAGGACAAGCCAAAACAGAATCCTCCTCTTCCATGAGGTCACTTGGCAGAAAACATGGACACCTTTAGGAGTTAATGCAGATGCTTCATTTTTTTCAAACTTGTGAAACAATTTGAGAGAGAAAACTGCCTTTTGTTAGAAACACACTTTCAGAGCTCTCTCTTTTTGGCATAAGTGGCAATTCCAATGATTTGCATAAGTTGATGAGAAAGAAATAGCATGATTTCCAAAGAATTTTTCTGTTTTCATTTCTCTAACAATGGCTAAAAGCAGTGTTTCCACCAGGTAACTTCTTCCAATATATCCCTCTGTTTCTGATGACTTTTATTTAAAGGTTTGCTTTAAAAGATTTGAAGGAAACTGTCCTTTATCTTATATTTGTAGTAATTTTCCATCATAGGGTTGTTTGATTTAGTTAAACGCACCATTTTTTATCATTAAAAGTAACAAATAAACTTGCCCCTTTTCAGAAGAACATGACAGGCTTCTGCATTGGTGTTTGAAGCTTCATAAACATCGACCACGAAGGGACTCGAACTCTCAATCTTCTGATTCAAAGTCAGACACCTTATCAATTAGGCCACGCGGTCTCAATTTTGGGTGTGTGTGGCAGCGTATCTGGGAAAAAGAAAAAACATAGCATGACAAATTGCAGAAGCGATTCAACTTGTGAAAAAAATTGGAGAAACCTCCCTTTGTCCGAAAGAGGCACCACTTACTGCACACTCTTTCAAGCAGTGACAGCAATTTTAAAAGATGGATTAAGTAACGATGGAAGAAAGGCAAAGCTTTGCAAAACAACATCTTGATTTTCGATTCCCCAGAAATGAGCAGAGCCGAATTTGTCCGCTCAGTCAAATAGAGGAAATCTACTGTTAGAAGGGAATGCAGATGTTTCAATTCTTCAAACTTGACGACAACAACGTGGAAGGACAAGCCAAAACAGAATCCTCCTCTTCCATGAGGTCACTTGGCAGAAAACATGGACACCTTTAGGAGTTAATGCAGATGCTTCATTTTTTTCAAACTTGTGAAACAATTTGTGAGAGAAAACTGCCTTTTGTTAGAAACACACTTTCAGAGCTCTCTCTTTTTGGCATAAGTGGCAATTCCAATGATTTGCATAAGTTGATGAGAAAGAAATAGCATGATTTCCAAAGAATTTTTCTGTTTTCATTTCTCTAACAATGGCTAAAAGCAGTGTTTCCACCAGGTAACTTCTTCCAATATATCCCTCTGTTTCTGATGACTTTTATTTAAAGCTTTGCTTTAAAAGATTTGAAGGAAACTGTCCTTTATCTTATATTTGTAGTAATTTTCCATCATAGGGTTGTTTGATTTAGTTAAACGCACCATTTTTTATCATTAAAAGTAACAAATAAACTTGCCCCTTTTCAGAAGAACATGACAGGCTTCTGCATTGGTGTTTGAAGCTTCATAAACATCGACCACGAAGGGACTCGAACCCTCAATCTTCTGATTCGAAATCAGACGCCTTATCCATTAGGCCACGCGGTCTCAATTTTGGGTGTGTGTGGCAGCGTATCTGGGAAAAAGAAAAAACATAGCATGACAAATTGCAGAAGCGATTCAACTTGTGAAAAAAATTGGAGAAACCTCCCTTTGTCCGAAAGAGGCACCACTTACTGCACACTCTTTCAAGCAGTGACAGCAATTTTAAAAGATGGATTAAGTAACGATGGAAGAAAGGCAAAGCTTTGCAAAACAACATCTTGATTTTCGATTCCCCAGAAATGAGCAGAGCCGAATTTGTCCGCTCAGTCAAATAGAGGAAATCTACTGTTAGAAGGGAATGCAGATGTTTCAATTCTTCAAACTTGACGACAACAACGTGGAAGGACAAGCCAAAACAGAATCCTCCTCTTCCATGAGGTCACTTGGCAGAAAACATGGACACCTTTAGGAGTTAATGCAGATGCTTCATTTTTTTCAAACTTGTGAAACAATTTGAGAGAGTCCTTTATCTTATATTTGTAGTAATTTTCCATCATAGGGTTGTTTGATTTAGTTAAACGCACCAATTTTTATCATTAAAAGTAACAAATAAACTTGCCCCTTTTCAGAAGAACATGACAGGCTTCTGCATTGGTGTTTGATGCTTCATAAACATCGACCACGAAGGGACTCGAACTCTCAATCTTCTGATTCAAAGTCAGACGCGTTATCCATTAGGCCACGCGGTCTCAATTTTGGGTGTGTGTGGCAGCGTATCTGGGAAAAAGAAAAAACATAGCATGACAAATTGCAGAAGCGATTCAACTTGTGAAAAAAATTGGAGAAACCTGCCTTTGTCCGAAAGAGGCACCACTTACTGCACACTCTTTCAAGCAGTGACAGCAATTTTAAAAGATGGATTAAGTAACGATGGAAGAAAGGCAAAGCTTTGCAAAACAACATCTTGATTTTCGATTCCCCAGAAATGAGCAGAGCCGAATTTGTCCCCTCAGTCAAATAGAGGAAATCTACTGTTAGAAGGGAATGCAGATGTTTCAATTCTTCAAACTTGACAACAACGTGGAAGGACAAGCCAAAACAGAATCCTCCTCTTCCATGAGGTCACTTGGCAGAAAACATGGACACCTTTAGGAGTTAATGCAGATGCTTCATTTTTTTCAAACTTGTGAAACAATTTGAGAGAGAAAACTGCCTTTTGTTAGAAACACACTTTCAGAGCTCTCTCTTTTTGGCATAAGTGGCAATTCCAATGATTTGCATAAGTTGATGAGAAAGAAATAGCATGATTTCCAAAGAATTTTTCTGTTTTCATTTCTCTAACAATGGCTAAAAGCAGTGTTTCCACCAGGTAACTTCTTCCAATATATCCCTCTGTTTCTGATGACTTTTATTTAAAGGTTTGCTTTAAAAGATTTGAAGGAAACTGTCCTTTATCTTATATTTGTAGTAATTTTCCATCATAGGGTTGTTTGATTTAGTTAAACGCACCATTTTTTATCATTAAAAGTAACAAATAAACTTGCCCCTTTTCAGAAGAACATGACAGGTTTCTGCATTGGTGTTTGAAGCTTCATAAACATCGACCACGAAGGGACTCGAACTCTCAATCTTCTGATTCAAAGTCAGACACCTTATCAATTAGGCCACGCGGTCTCAATTTTGGGTGTGTGTGGCAGCGTATCTGGGAAAAAGAAAAAACATAGCATGACAAATTGCAGAAGCGATTCAACTTGTGAAAAAAATTGGAGAAACCTCCCTTTGTCCGAAAGAGGCACCACTTACTGCACACTCTTTCAAGCAGTGACAGCAATTTTAAAAGATGGATTAAGTAACGATGGAAGAAAGGCAAAGCTTTGCAAAACAACATCTTGATTTTCGATTCCCCAGAAATGAGCAGAGCCGAATTTGTCCGCTCAGTCAAATAGAGGAAATCTACTGTTAGAAGGGAATGCAGATGTTTCAATTCTTCAAACTTGACGACAACAACGTGGAAGGACAAGCCAAAACAGAATCCTCCTCTTCCATGAGGTCACTTGGCAGAAAACATGGACACCTTTAGGAGTTAATGCAGATGCTTAATTTTTTTCAAACTTGTGAAACAATTTGTGAGAGAAAACTGCCTTTTGTTAGAAACACACTTTCAGAGCTCTCTCTTTTTGGCATAAGTGGCAATTCCAATGATTTGCATAAGTTGATGAGAAAGAAATAGCATGATTTCCAAAGAATTTTTCTGTTTTCATTTCTCTAACAATGGCTAAAAGCAGTGTTTCCACCAGGTAACTTCTTCCAATATATCCCTCTGTTTCTGATGACTTTTATTTAAAGCTTTGCTTTAAAAGATTTGAAGGAAACTGTCCTTTATCTTATATTTGTAGTAATTTTCCATCATAGGGTTGTTTGATTTAGTTAAACGCACCATTTTTTATCATTAAAAGTAACAAATAAACTTGCCCCTTTTCAGAAGAACATGACAGGCTTCTGCATTGGTGTTTGAAGCTTCATAAACATCGACCACGAAGGGACTCGAACTCTCAATCTTCTGATTCAAAGTCAGACACCTTATCAAATAGGCCACGCGGTCTCAATTTTGGGTGTGTGTGGCAGCGTATCTGGGAAAAAGAAAAAACATAGCATGACAAATTGCAGAAGCGATTCAACTTGTGAAAAAAATTGGAGAAACCTCCCTTTGTCCGAAAGAGGCACCACTTACTGCACACTCTTTCAAGCAGTGACAGCAATTTTAAAAGATGGATTAAGTAACGATGGAAGAAAGGCAAAGCTTTGCAAAACAACATCTTGATTTTCGATTCCCCAGAAATGAGCAGAGCCGAATTTGTCCGCTCAGTCAAATAGAGGAAATCTACTGTTAGAAGGGAATGCAGATGTTTCAATTCTTCAAACTTGACGACAACAACATGGAAGGACAAGCCAAAACAGAATCCTCTTCTTCCGTGAGGTCACTTGGCAGAAAACATGGACACCTTTAGGAGTTAATGCAGATGCTTCATTTTTTTCAAACTTGTGAAACAATTTGAGAGAGAAAACTGCCTTTTGTTAGAAACACACTTTCAGAGCTCTCTCTTTTTGGGATAAGTGGCAATTCCAATGATTTGCATAAGTTGATGAGAAAGAAATAGCATGATTTCCAAAGAATTTTTCTGTTTTCATTTCTCTAACAATGGCTAAAAGCAGTGTTTCCACCAGGTAACTTCTTCCAATATATCCCTCTGTTTCTGATGACTTTTATTTAAAGGTTTGCTTTAAAAGATTTGAAGGAAACTGTCCTTTATCTTATATTTGTAGTAATTTTCCATCATAGGGTTGTTTGATTTAGTTAAACGCACCAATTTTTATCATTAAAAGTAACAAAGAAACTTGCCCCTTTACAGAAGAACATGACAGGCTTCTGCATTGGTGTTTGAAGCTTCATAAACATCGACCACGAAGGGACTCGAACCCTCAATCTTCTGATTCGAAGTCAGACGCCTTATCCATTAGGCCACGCGGTCTCAATTTTGGGTGTGTGTGGCAGCGTATCTGGGAAACAGAAAAAACAAAGCATGACAAATTGCAGAAGCGATTCAACTTGTGAAAAAAATTGGAGAAACCTCCCTTTGTCCGAAAGAGGCACCACTTACTGCACACTCTTTCAAGCAGTGACAGCAATTTTAAAAGATGGATTAAGTAACGATGGAAGAAAGGCAAAGCTTTGCAAAACAACATCTTGATTTTCGATTCCCCAGAAATGAGCAGAGCCGAATTTGTCCGCTCAGTCAACTAGATGAAATCTACTGTTAGAAGGGAATGCAGATGTTTCAATTCTTCAAACTTGACGACAACAACGTGGAAGGACAAGCCAAAACAGAATCCTCCTCTTCCATGAGGTCACTTGGCAGAAAACATGGACACCTTTAGGAGTTAATGCAGATGCTTCATTTTTTTCAAACTTGTGAAACAATTTGAGAGAGAAAACTGCCTTTTGTTAGAAACACACTTTCAGAGCTCTCTCTTTTTGGCATAAGTGGCAATTCCAATGATTTACATAAGTTGATGAGAAAGAAATAGCATGATTTCCAAAGAATTTTTCTGTTTTCATTTCTCTAACAATGGCTAAAAGCAGTGTTTCCACCAGGTAACTTCTTCCAATATATCCCTCTGTTTCTGATGACTTTTATTTAAAGGTTTGCTTTAAAAGATTTGAAGGAAACTGTCCTTTATCTTATATTTGTAGTAATTTTCCATCATAGGGTTGTTTGATTTAGTTAAACGCACCAATTTTTATCATTAAAAGTAACAAATAAACTTGCCCCTTTTCAGAAGAACATGACAGGCTTCTGCATTGGTGTTTGAAGCTTCATAAACATCGACCACGAAGGGACTCGAACTCTCAATCTTCTGATTCAAAGTCAGACGCCTTATCCATTAGGCCACGCAGTCTCAATTTTGAATGTGTGTGGCAGCGTATCTGGGAAAAAGAAAAAACATAGCATGACAAATTGCAGAAGCGATTCAACTTGTGAAAAAAATTGGAGAAACCTCCCTTTGTCCGAAAGAGGCACCACTTACTGCACACTCTTTCAAGCAGTGACAGCAATTTTAAAAGATGGATTAAGTAACGATGGAAGAAAGGCAAAGCTTTGCAAAACATCTTGATTTTCGATTCCCCAGAAATGAGCAGAGCCGAATTTGTCCGCTCAGTCAAATAGAGGAAATCTACTGTTAGAAGGGAATGCAGATGTTTCAATTCTTCAAACTTGACGACAACAACGTGGAAGGACAAGCCAAAACAGAATCCTCCTCTTCCATGAGGTCACTTGGCAGAAAACATAGACACCTTTAGGAGTTAATGCAGATGCTTCATTTTTTTCAAACTTGTGAAACAATTTGAGAGAGAAAACTGCCTTTTGTTAGAAACACACTTTCAGAGCTCTCTCTTTTTGGCATAAGTGGCAATTCCAATGATTTGCATAAGTTGATGAGAAAGAAATAGCATGATTTCCAAAGAATTTTTCTGTTTTCATTTCTCTAACAATGGCTAAAAGCAGTGTTTCCACCAGGTAACTTCTTCCAATATATCCCTCTGTTTCTGATGACTTTTATTTAAAGGTTTGCTTTAAAAGATTTGAAGGAAACTGTCCTTTATCTTATATTTGTAGTAATTTTCCATCATAGGGTTGTTTGATTTAGTTAAACGCACCATTTTTTATCATTAAAAGTAACAAATAAACTTGCCCCTTTTCAGAAGAACATGACAGGCTTCTGCATTGGTGTTTGAAGCTTCATAAAGATCGACCACGAAGGGACTCGAACTCTCAATCTTCTGATTCAAAGTCAGACACCTTATCAATTAGGCCACGCGGTCTCAATTTTGGGTGTGTGTGGCAGCGTATCTGGGAAAAAGAAAAAACATAGCATGACAAATTGCAGAAGCGATTCAACTTGTGAAAAAAATTGGAGAAACCTCCCTTTGTCCGAAAGAGGCACCACTTACTGCACACTCTTTCAAGCAGTGACAGCAATTTTAAAAGATGGATTAAGTAACGATGGAAGAAAGGCAAAGCTTTGCAAAACAACATCTTGATTTTCGATTCCCCAGAAATGAGCAGAGCCGAATTTGTCCGCTCAGTCAAATAGAGGAAATCTACTGTTAGAAGGGAATGCAGATGTTTCAATTCTTCAAACTTGACGACAACAACGTGGAAGGACAAGCCAAAACAGAATCCTCCTCTTCCATGAGGTCACTTGGCAGAAAACATGGACACCTTTAGGAGTTAATGCAGATGCTTCATTTTTTTCAAACTTGTGAAACAATTTGTGAGAGAAAACTGCCTTTTGTTAGAAACACACTTTCAGAGCTCTCTCTTTTTGGCATAAGTGGCAATTCCAATGATTTGCATAAGTTGATGAGAAGGAAATAGCATGATTTCCAAAGAATTTTTCTGTTTTCATTTCTCTAACAATGGCTAAAAGCAGTGTTTCCACCAGGTAACTTCTTCAAATATATCCCTCTGTTTCTGATGACTTTTATTTAAAGCTTTGCTTTAAAAGATTTGAAGGAAACTGTCCTTTATCTTATATTTGTAGTAATTTTCCATCATAGGGTTGTTTGATTTAGTTAAACGCACCATTTTTTATCATTAAAAGTAACAAATAAACTTGCCCCTTTTCAGAAGAACATGACAGGCTTCTGCATTGGTGTTTGAAGCTTCATAAACATCGACCACGAAGGGACTCGAACCCTCAATCTTCTGATTCGAAATCAGACGCCTTATCCATTAGGCCACGCGGTCTCAATTTTGGGTGTGTGTGGCAGCGTATCTGGGAAAAAGAAAAAACATAGCATGACAAATTGCAGAAGCGATTCAACTTGTGAAAAAAATTGGAGAAACCTCCCTTTGTCCGAAAGAGGCACCACTTACTGCACACTCTTTCAAGCAGTGACAGCAATTTTAAAAGATGGATTAAGTAACGATGGAAGAAAGGCAAAGCTTTGCAAAACAACATCTTGATTTTCGATTCCCCAGAAATGAGCAGAGCCGAATTTGTCCGCTCAGTCAAATAGAGGAAATCTACTGTTAGAAGGGAATGCAGATGTTTCAATTCTTCAAACTTGACGACAACAACGTGGAAGGACAAGCCAAAACAGAATCCTCCTCTTCCATGAGGTCACTTGGCAGAAAACATGGACACCTTTAGGAGTTAATGCAGATGCTTCATTTTTTTCAAACTTGTGAAACAATTTGAGAGAGTCCTTTATCTTATATTTGTAGTAATTTTCCATCATAGGGTTGTTTGATTTAGTTAAACGCACCAATTTTTATCATTAAAAGTAACAAATAAACTTGCCCCTTTTCAGAAGAACATGACAGGCTTCTGCATTGGTGTTTGATGCTTCATAAACATCGACCACGAAGGGACTCGAACTCTCAATCTTCTGATTCAAAGTCAGACGCCTTATCCATTAGGCCACGCGGTCTCAATTTTGGGTGTGTGTGGCAGCGTATCTGGGAAAAAGAAAAAACATAGCATGACAAATTGCAGAAGCGATTCAACTTGTGAAAAAAATTGGAGAAACCTGCCTTTGTCCGAAAGAGGCACCACTTACTGCACACTCTTTCAAGCAGTGACAGCAATTTTAAAAGATGGATTAAGTAACGATGGAAGAAAGGCAAAGCTTTGCAAAACAACATCTTGATTTTCGATTCCCCAGAAATGAGCAGAGCCGAATTTGTCCCCTCAGTCAAATAGAGGAAATCTACTGTTAGAAGGGAATGCAGATGTTTCAATTCTTCAAACTTGACAACAACGTGGAAGGACAAGCCAAAACAGAATCCTCCTCTTCCATGAGGTCACTTGGCAGAAAACATGGACACCTTTAGGAGTTAATGCAGATGCTTCATTTTTTTCAAACTTGTGAAACAATTTGAGAGAGAAAACTGCCTTTTGTTAGAAACACACTTTCAGAGCTCTCTCTTTTTGGCATAAGTGGCAATTCCAATGATTTGCATAAGTTGATGAGAAAGAAATAGCATGATTTCCAAAGAATTTTTCTGTTTTCATTTCTCTAACAATGGCTAAAAGCAGTGTTTCCACCAGGTAACTTCTTCCAATATATCCCTCTGTTTCTGATGACTTTTATTTAAAGCTTTGCTTTAAAAGATTTGAAGGAAACTGTCCTTTATCTTATATTTGTAGTAATTTTCCATCATAGGGTTGTTTGATTTAGTTAAACGCACCATTTTTTATCATTAAAAGTAACAAATAAACTTGCCCCTTTTCAGAAGAACATGACAGGCTTCTGCATTGGTGTTTGAAGCTTCATAAACATCGACCACGAAGGGACTCGAACCCTCAATCTTCTGATTCGAAATCAGACGCCTTATCCATTAGGCCACGCGGTCTCAATTTTGGGTGTGTGTGGCAGCGTATCTGGGAAAAAGAAAAAACATAGCATGACAAATTGCAGAAGCGATTCAACTTGTGAAAAAAATTGGAGAAACCTCCCTTTGTCCGAAAGAGGCACCACTTACTGCACACTCTTTCAAGCAGTGACAGCAATTTTAAAAGATGGATTAAGTAACGATGGAAGAAAGGCAAAGCTTTGCAAAACAACATCTTGATTTTCGATTCCCCAGAAATGAGCAGAGCCGAATTTGTCCGCTCAGTCAAATAGAGGAAATCTACTGTTAGAAGGGAATGCAGATGTTTCAATTCTTCAAACTTGACGACAACAACGTGGAAGGACAAGCCAAAACAGAATCCTCCTCTTCCATGAGGTCACTTGGCAGAAAACATGGACACCTTTAGGAGTTAATGCAGATGCTTCATTTTTTTCAAACTTGTGAAACAATTTGTGAGAGAAAACTGCCTTTTGTTAGAAACACACTTTCAGAGCTCTCTCTTTTTGGCATAAGTGGCAATTCCAATGATTTGCATAAGTTGATGAGAAGGAAATAGCATGATTTCCAAAGAATTTTTCTGTTTTCATTTCTCTAACAATGGCTAAAAGCAGTGTTTCCACCAGGTAACTTCTTCAAATATATCCCTCTGTTTCTGATGACTTTTATTTAAAGCTTTGCTTTAAAAGATTTGAAGGAAACTGTCCTTTATCTTATATTTGTAGTAATTTTCCATCATAGGGTTGTTTGATTTAGTTAAACGCACCATTTTTTATCATTAAAAGTAACAAATAAACTTGCCCCTTTTCAGAAGAACATGACAGGCTTCTGCATTGGTGTTTGAAGCTTCATAAACATCGACCACGAAGGGACTCGAACCCTCAATCTTCTGATTCGAAATCAGACGCCTTATCCATTAGGCCACGCGGTCTCAATTTTGGGTGTGTGTGGCAGCGTATCTGGGAAAAAGAAAAAACATAGCATGACAAATTGCAGAAGCGATTCAACTTGTGAAAAAAATTGGAGAAACCTCCCTTTGTCCGAAAGAGGCACCACTTACTGCACACTCTTTCAAGCAGTGACAGCAATTTTAAAAGATGGATTAAGTAACGATGGAAGAAAGGCAAAGCTTTGCAAAACAACATCTTGATTTTCGATTCCCCAGAAATGAGCAGAGCCGAATTTGTCCGCTCAGTCAAATAGAGGAAATCTACTGTTAGAAGGGAATGCAGATGTTTCAATTCTTCAAACTTGACGACAACAACGTGGAAGGACAAGCCAAAACAGAATCCTCCTCTTCCATGAGGTCACTTGGCAGAAAACATGGACACCTTTAGGAGTTAATGCAGATGCTTCATTTTTTTCAAACTTGTGAAACAATTTGAGAGAGTCCTTTATCTTATATTTGTAGTAATTTTCCATCATAGGGTTGTTTGATTTAGTTAAACGCACCAATTTTTATCATTAAAAGTAACAAATAAACTTGCCCCTTTTCAGAAGAACATGACAGGCTTCTGCATTGGTGTTTGATGCTTCATAAACATCGACCACGAAGGGACTCGAACTCTCAATCTTCTGATTCAAAGTCAGACGCCTTATCCATTAGGCCACGCGGTCTCAATTTTGGGTGTGTGTGGCAGCGTATCTGGGAAAAAGAAAAAACATAGCATGACAAATTGCAGAAGCGATTCAACTTGTGAAAAAAATTGGAGAAACCTGCCTTTGTCCGAAAGAGGCACCACTTACTGCACACTCTTTCAAGCAGTGACAGCAATTTTAAAAGATGGATTAAGTAACGATGGAAGAAAGGCAAAGCTTTGCAAAACAACATCTTGATTTTCGATTCCCCAGAAATGAGCAGAGCCGAATTTGTCCCCTCAGTCAAATAGAGGAAATCTACTGTTAGAAGGGAATGCAGATGTTTCAATTCTTCAAACTTGACGACAACAACGTGGAAGGACAAGCCAAAACAGAATCCTCCTCTTCCATGAGGTCACTTGGCAGAAAACATGGACACCTTTAGGAGTTAATGCAGATGCTTCATTTTTTTCAAACTTGTGAAACAATTTGTGAGAGAAAACTGCCTTTTGTTAGAAACACACTTTCAGAGCTCTCTCTTTTTGGCATAAGTGGCAATTCCAATGATTTTCATAAGTTGATGAGAAAGAAATAGCATGATTTCCAAAGAATTTTTCTGTTTTCATTTCTCTAACAATGGCTAAAAGCAGTGTTTCCACCAGGTAACTTCTTCCAATATATCCCTCTGTTTCTGATGACTTTTATTTAAAGGTTTGCTTTAAAAGATTTGAAGGAAACTGTCCTTTATCTTATATTTGTAGTAATTTTCCATCATAGGGTTGTTTGATTTAGTTAAACGCACCATTTTTTATCATTAAAAGTAACAAATAAACTTGCCCCTTTTCAGAAGAACATGACAGGCTTCTGCATTGGTGTTTGAAGCTTCATAAACATCGACCACGAAGGGACTCGAACTCTCAATCTTCTGATTCAAAGTCAGACACCTTATCAATTAGGCCACGCGGTCTCAATTTTGGGTGTGTGTGGCAGCGTATCTGGGAAAAAGAAAAAACATAGCATGACAAATTGCAGAAGCGATTCAACTTGTGAAAAAAATTGGAGAAACCTCCCTTTGTCCGAAAGAGGCACCACTTACTGCACACTCTTTCAAGCAGTGACAGCAATTTTAAAAGATGGATTAAGTAACGATGGAAGAAAGGCAAAGCTTTGCAAAACAACATCTTGATTTTCGATTCCCCAGAAATGAGCAGAGCCGAATTTGTCCGCTCAGTCAAATAGAGGAAATCTACTGTTAGAAGGGAATGCAGATGTTTCAATTCTTCAAACTTGACGACAACAACGTGGAAGGACAAGCCAAAACAGAATCCTCCTCTCCATGAGGTCACTTGGCAGAAAACATGGACACCTTTAGGAGTTAATGCAGATGCTTCATTTTTTTCAAACTTGTGAAACAATTTGTGAGAGAAAACTGCCTTTTGTTAGAAACACACTTTCAGAGCTCTCTCTTTTTGGCATAAGTGGCAATTCCAATGATTTGCATAAGTTGATGAGAAGGAAATAGTATGATTTCCAAAGAATTTTTCTGTTTTCATTTCTCTAACAATGGCTAAAAGCAGTGTTTCCACCAGGTAACTTCTTCCAATATATCCCTCTGTTTCTGATGACTTTTATTTAAAGGTTTGCTTTAAAAGATTTGAAGGAAACTGTCCTTTATCTTATATTTGTAGTAATTTTCCATCATAGGGTTGTTTGATTTAGTTAAACGCACCATTTTTTATCATTAAAAGTAACAAATAAACTTGCCCCTTTTCAGAAGAACATGACAGGCTTCTGCATTGGTGTTTGAAGCTTCATAAACATCGACCACGAAGGGACTCGAATCCTCAATCTTCTGATTCGAAGTCAGACGCCTTATCCATTAGGCCACGCGGTCTCAATTTTGGGTGTGTGTGGCAGCGTATCTGGGAAAAAGAAAAAACATAGCATGACAAATTGCAGAAGCGATTCAACTTGTGAAAAAAATTGGAGAAACCTCCCTTTGTCCGAAAGAGGCACCACTTACTGCACACTCTTTCAAGCAGTGACAGCAATTTTAAAAGATGGGTTAAGTAACGATGGAAGAAAGGCAAAGCTTTGCAAAACAACATCTTGATTTTCGATTCCCCAGAAATGAGCAGAGCCGAATTTGTCCGCTCAGTCAAATAGAGGAAATCTACTGTTAGAAGGGAATGCAGATGTTTCAATTCTTCAAACTTGACGACAACAACGTGGAAGGACAAGCCAAAACAGAATCCTCCTCTTCCATGAGGTCACTTGGCAGAAAACATGGACACCTTTAGGAGTTAATGCAGATGCTTCATTTTTTTCAAACTTGTGAAACAATTTGAGAGAGAAAACTGCCTTTTGTTAGAAACACACTTTCAGAGCTCTCTCTTTTTGGCATAAGTGGCAATTCCAATGATTTGCATAAGTTGATGAGAAAGAAATAGCATGATTTCCAAATAATTTTTCTGTTTTCATTTCTCTAACAATGGCTAAAAGCAGTGTTTCCACCAGGTAACTTCTTCAAATATATCCCTCTGTTTCTGATGACTTTTATTTAAAGGTTTGCTTTAAAAGATTTGAAGGAAACTGTCCTTTATCTTATATTTGTAGTAATTTTCCATCATAGGGTTGTTTGATTTAGTTAAACGCACCATTTTTTATCATTAAAAGTAACAAAGAAACTTGCCCCTTTTCAGAAGAACATGACAGGCTTCTTCATTGGTGTTTGAAGCTTCATAAACATCGACCACGAAGGGACTCGAACCCTCAATCTTCTGATTCGAAGTCAGACGCCTTATCCATTAGGCCACGCGGTCTCAATTTTGGGTGGGATGTGGCAGCGTATCTGGGAAAAAGAAAAAACATAGCATGACAAATTGCAGAAGCGATTCAACTTGTGAAAAAAATTGGAGAAACCTGCCTTTGTCCGAAAGAGGCACCACTTACTGCACACTCTTTCAAGCAGTGACAGCAATTTTAAAAGATGGATTAAGTAACGATGGAAGAAAGGCAAAGCTTTGCAAAACAACATCTTGATTTTCGATTCCCCAGAAATGAGCAGAGCCGAATTTGTCCCCTCAGTCAAATAGAGGAAATCTACTGTTAGAAGGGAATGCAGATGTTTCAATTCTTCAAACTTGACAACAACGTGGAAGGACAAGCCAAAACAGAATCCTCCTCTTCCATGAGGTCACTTGGCAGAAAACATGGACACCTTTAGGAGTTAATGCAGATGCTTCATTTTTTTCAAACTTGTGAAACAATTTGAGAGAGAAAACTGCCTTTTGTTAGAATCACACTTTCAGAGCTCTCTCTTTTTGGCATAAGTGGCAATTCCAATGATTTGCATAAGTTGATGAGAAAGAAATAGCATGATTTCCAAAGAATTTTTCTGTTTTCATTTCTCTAACAATGGCTAAAAGCAGTGTTTCCACCAGGTAACTTCTTCCAATATATCCCTCTGTTTCTGATGGCTTTTATTTAAAGGTTTGCTTTAAAAGATTTGAAGGAAACTGTCCTTTATCTTATATTTGTAGTAATTTTATATCATAGGGTTGTTTGATTTAGTTAAACGCACCAATTTTTATCATTAAAAGTAACTTGCCCCTTTTCAGAAGAACATGACAGGCTTCTGCATTGGTGTTTGAAGCTTCATAAACATCAACCACGAAGGGACTCGAACCCTCAATCTTCTGATTCAAAGTCAGACACCTTATCAATTAGGCCACGCGGTCTCAATTTTGGGTGTGTGTGGCAGCGTATCTGGGAAAAAGAAAAAACATAGCATGACAAATTGCAGAAGCGATTCAACTTGTGAAAAAAATTGGAGAAACCTCCCTTTGTCCGAAAGAGGCACCACTTACTGCACACTCTTTCAAGCAGTGACAGCAATTTTAAAAGATGGATTAAGTAACGATGGAAGAAAGGCAAAGCTTTGCAAAACAACATCTTGATTTTCGATTCCCCAGAAATAAGCAGAGCCGAATTTGTCCGCTCAGTCAAATAGAGGAAATCTACTGTTAGAAGGGAATGCAGATGTTTCAATTCTTCAAACTTGACGACAACAACGTGGAAGGACAAGCCAAAACAGAATCCTCCTCTTCCATGAGGTCACTTGGCAGAAAACATGGACACCTTTAGGAGTTAATGCAGATGCTTCATTTTTTTCAAACTTGTGAAACAATTTGTGAGAGAAAACTGCCTTTTGTTAGAAACACACTTTCAGAGCTCTCTCTTTTTGGCATAAGTGGCAATTCCAATGATTTGCATAAGTTGATGAGAAGGAAATAGCATGATTTCCAAAGAATTTTTCTGTTTTCATTTCTCTAACAATGGCTAAAAGCAGTGTTTCCACCAGGTAACTTCTTCAAATATATCCCTCTGTTTCTGATGACTTTTATTTAAAGGTTTGCTTTAAAAGATTTGAAGGAAACTGTCCTTTATCTTATATTTGTAGTAATTTTCCATCATAGGGTTGTTTGATTTAGTTAAACGCACCATTTTTTATCATTAAAAGTAACAAATAAACTAGCCCCTTTTCAGAAGAACATGACAGGCTTCTGCATTGGTGTTTGAAGCTTCATAAACATCGACCACGAAGGGACTCGAACCCTCAATCTTCTGATTCGAAGTCAGACGCCTTATCCATTAGGCCACGCGGTCTCAATTTTGGGTGTGTGTGGCAGCGTATCTGGGAAAAAGAAAAAACATAGCATGACAAATTGCAGAAGCGATTCAACTTGTGAAAAAAATTGGAGAAACCTCCCTTTGTCCGAAAGAGGCACCACTTACTGCACACTCTTTCAAGCAGTGACAGCAATTTTAAAAGATGGATTAAGTAACGATGGAAGAAAGGCAAAGCTTTGCAAAACAACATCTTGATTTTCGATTCCCCAGAAATGAGCAGAGCCGAATTTGTCCGCTCAGTCAAATAGAGGAAATCTACTGTTAGAAGGGAATGCAGATGTTTCAATTCTTCAAACTTGACGACAACAACGTGGAAGGACAAGCCAAAACAGAATCCTCTTCTTCCGTGAGGTCACTTGGCAGAAAACATGGACACCTTTAGGAGTTAATGCAGATGCTTCATTTTTTTCAAACTTGTGAAACAATTTGAGAGAGAAAACTGCCTTTTGTTAGAAACACACTTTCAGAGCTCTCTCTTTTTGGCATAAGTGGCAATTCCAATGATTTGCATAAGTTGATGAGAAAGAAATAGCATGATTTCCAAAGAATTTTTCTGTTTTCATTTCTCTAACAATGGCTAAAAGCAGTGTTTCCACCAGGTAACTTCTTCCAATATATCCCTCTGTTTCTGATGACTTTTATTTAAAGGTTTGCTTTAAAAGATTTGAAGGAAACTGTCCTTTATCTTATATTTGTAGTAATTTTCCATCATAGGGTTGTTTGATTTAGTTAAACGCACCAATTTTTATCATTAAAAGTAACAAAGAAACTTGCCCCTTTACAGAAGAACATGACAGGCTTCTGCATTGGTGTTTGAAGCTTCATAAACATCGACCACGAAGGGACTCGAACCCTCAATCTTCTGATTCGAAGTCAGACGCCTTATCCATTAGGCCACGCAGTCTCAATTTTGGGTGTGTGTGGCAGCGTATCTGGGAAACAGAAAAAACAAAGCATGACAAATTGCAGAAGCGATTCAACTTGTGAAAAAAATTGGAGAAACCTCCCTTTGTCCGAAAGAGGCACCACTTACTGCACACTCTTTCAAGCAGTGACAGCAATTTTAAAAGATGGATTAAGTAACGATGGAAGAAAGGCAAAGCTTTGCAAAACAACATCTTGATTTTCGATTCCCCAGAAACTAGCAGAGCCGAATTTGTCCGCTCAGTCAAATAGAGGAAATCTACTGTTAGAAGGGAATGCAGATGTTTCAATTCTTCAAACTTGACAACAACGTGGAAGGACAAGCCAAAACAGAATCCTCCTCTTCCATGAGGTCACTTGGCAGAAAACATGGACACCTTTAGGAGTTAATGCAGATGCTTCATTTTTTTCAAACTTGTGAAACAATTTGAGAGAGAAAACTGCCTTTTGTTAGAAACACACTTTCAGAGCTCTCTCTTTTTGGCATAAGTGGCAATTCCAATGATTTGCATAAGTTGATGAGAAAGAAATAGCATGATTTCCAAAGAATTTTTCTGTTTTCATTTCTCTAACAATGGCTAAAAGCAGTGTTTCCACCAGGTAACTTCTTCAAATATATCCCTCTGTTTCTGATGACTTTTATTTAAAGGTTTGCTTTAAAAGATTTGAAGGAAACTGTCCTTTATCTTATATTTGTAGTAATTTTCCATCATAGGGTTGTTTGATTTAGTTAAACGCACCATTTTTTATCATTAAAAGTAACAAATAAACTAGCCCCTTTTCAGAAGAACATGACAGGCTTCTGCATTGGTGTTTGAAGCTTCATAAACATCGACCACGAAGGGACTCCAACCCTCAATCTTCTGATTCGAAGTCAGACGCCTTATCCATTAGGCCACGCGGTCTCAATTTTGGGTGTGTGTGGCAGCGTATCTGGGAAAAAGAAAAAACATAGCATGACAAATTGCAGAAGCGATTCAACTTGTGAAAAAAATTGGAGAAACCTCCCTTTGTCCGAAAGAGGCACCACTTACTGCACACTCTTTCAAGCAGTGACAGCAATTTTAAAAGATGGATTAAGTAACGATGGAAGAAAGGCAAAGCTTTGCAAAACAACATCTTGATTTTCGATTCCCCAGAAATGAGCAGAGCCGAATTTGTCCGCTCAGTCAAATAGAGGAAATCTACTAATGCAGAAAAGAAAAGTCCTGCGCTCAACTCCCATCACTACTGGGCGGCTGCAATGACTACAGTACACATCAGCCCCAATACATAGTAAAAAACAAAGAAAAACATGTTACTTGCGCTCTATCCTTTATCCCTATGTATTTTTAAAACAAATGGAGGTCTTTTAGTTACCTCCAATGGCCATGAGAGGATTGAGCCCACCTGCCACATCAAGGCAGATCCCCCTAGGTGGGTCCTAACTCTAACCATTCACCTTGCTTCCTTGAGCCTCTGGCAAAAATCTCTAATGAGACAGAAAGGGGTATTTTTTATATACACCCCTACACATTATTAACCCTTAATAGGGAACACATGGGATGGGCGGCTGCATTGTAACAAGGCTGAGTAATACAAAAATTGGATACAAATGCAGAAAAGAAAAGTCCTGCGCTCAACTCCCATCACTACTGGGCGGCTGCAATGACTACAGTACACATCAGCCCCAATACATAGTAAAAAACAAAGAAAAACATGTTACTTGCGCTCTATCCTTTATCCCTATGTATTTTTAAAACAAATGGAGGTCTTTTAGTTACCTCCAATGGCCATGAGAGGATTGAGCCCACCTGCCACATCAAGGCAGATCCCCCTAGGTGGGTCCTAACTCTAACCATTCACCTTGCTTCCTTGAGCCTCTGGCAAAAATCTCTAATGAGACAGAAAGGGGTATTTTTTATATACACCCCTACACATTATTAACCCTTAATAGGGAACACATGGGATGGGCGGCTGCATTGTAACAAGGCTGAGTAATACAAAAATTGGATACAAATGCAGAAAAGAAAAGTCCTGCGCTCAACTCCCATCACTACTGGGCGGCTGCAATGACTACAGTACACATCAGCCCCAATACATAGTAAAAAACAAAGAAAAACATGTTACTTGCGCTCTATCCTTTATCCCTATGTATTTTTAAAACAAATGGAGGTCTTTTAGTTACCTCCAATGGCCATGAGAGGATTGAGCCCACCTGCCACATCAAGGCAGATCCCCCTAGGTGGGTCCTAACTCTAACCATTCACCTTGCTTCCTTGAGCCTCTGGCAAAAATCTCTAATGAGACAGAAAGGGGTATTTTTTATATACACCCCTACACATTATTAACCCTTAATAGGGAACACATGGGATGGGCGGCTGCATTGTAACAAGGCTGAGTAATACAAAAATTGGATACAAATGCAGAAAAGAAAAGTCCTGCGCTCAACTCCCATCACTACTGGGCGGCTGCAATGACTACAGTACACATCAGCCCCAATACATAGTAAAAAACAAAGAAAAACATGTTACTTGCGCTCTATCCTTTATCCCTATGTATTTTTAAAACAAATGGAGGTCTTTTAGTTACCTCCAATGGCCATGAGAGGATTGAGCCCACCTGCCACATCAAGGCAGATCCCCCTAGGTGGGTCCTAACTCTAACCATTCACCTTGCTTCCTTGAGCCTCTGGCAAAAATCTCTAATGAGACAGAAAGGGGTATTTTTTATATACACCCCTACACATTATTAACCCTTAATAGGGAACACATGGGATGGGCGGCTGCATTGTAACTAGGCTGAGTAATACAAAAATTGGATACAAATACAGAAAAGAAAAGTCCTGCGCTCAACTCCCATCACTACTGGGCGGCTGCAATGACTACAGTACACATCAGCCCCAATACATAGTAAAAAACAAAGAAAAACATGTTACTTGCGCTCTATCCTTTATCCCTATGTATTTTTAAAACAAATGGAGGTCTTTTAGTTACCTCCAATGGCCATGAGAGGATTGAGCCCACCTGCCACATCAAGGCAGATCCCCCTAGGTGGGTCCTAACTCTAACCATTCACCTTGCTTCCTTGAGCCTCTGGCAAAAATCTCTAATGAGACAGAAAGGGGTATTTTTTATATACACCCCTACACATTATTAACCCTTAATAGGGAACACATGGGATGGGCGGCTGCATTGTAACAAGGCTGAGTAATACAAAAATTGGATACAAATGCAGAAAAGAAAAGTCCTGCGCTCAACTCCCATCACTACTGGGCGGCTGCAATGACTACAGTACACATCAGCCCCAATACATAGTAAAAAACAAAGAAAAACATGTTACTTGCGCTCTATCCTTTATCCCTATGTATTTTTAAAACAAATGGAGGTCTTTTAGTTACCTCCAATGGCCATGAGAGGATTGAGCCCACCTGCCACATCAAGGCAGATCCCCCTAGGTGGGTCCTAACTCTAACCATTCACCTTGCTTCCTTGAGCCTCTGGCAAAAATCTCTAATGAGACAGAAAGGGGTATTTTTTATATACACCCCTACACATTATTAACCCTTAATAGGGAACACTATTAATAAAGGGTTAATAATGTGTAGGGGTGTACATAAAAAATACCCCTTTCTGTCTCATTAGAGATTTTTGCCAGAGGCTCAAGGAAGCAAGGTGAATGGTTAGAGTTAGGACCCACCTAGGGGGATCTGCCTTGATGTGGCAGGTGGGCTCAATCCTCTCATGGCCATTGGAGGTAACTAAAAGACCTCCATTTGTTTTAAAAATACATAGGGATAAAGGATAGAGCGCAAGTAACATGTTTTTCTTTGTTTTTTACAGAGGAAATCTACTGTTAGAAGGGAATGCAGATGTTTCAATTCTTCAAACTTGACGACAACAACGTGGAAGGACAAGCCAAAACAGAATCCTCCTCTTCCGTGAGGTCACTTGGCAGAAAACATGGACACCTTTAGGAGTTAATGCAGATGCTTCATTTTTTTCAAACTTGTGAAACAATTTGAGAGAGAAAACTGCCTTTTGTTAGAAACACGCTTTCAGAGCTCTCTCTTTTTGGCATAAGTGGCAATTCCAATGATTTGCATAAGTTGATGAGAAAGAAATAGCATGATTTCCAAAGAATTTTTCTGTTTTCATTTCTCTAACAATGGCTAAAAACAGTGTTTCCACCAGGTAACTTCTTCAAATATATCCCTCTGTTTCTGATGACTTTTATTTAAAGCTTTGCTTTAAAAGATTTGAAGGAAACTGTCCTTTATCTTATATTTGTAGTAATTTTCCATCATAGGGTTGTTTGATTTAGTTAAACGCATCAATTTTTATCATTAAAAGTAACAAAGAAACTTGCCCCTTTTCAGAAGAACATGACAGGCTTCTGCATTGGTGTTTGAAGCTTCATAAACATCGACCACGAAGGGACTCGAACCCTCAATCTTCTGATTCGAAGTCAGACGCCTTATCCATTAGGCCACGCGGTCTCAATTTTGGGTGTGTGTGGCAGCGTATCTGGGAAAAAGAAAAAACATAGCATGACAAATTGCAGAAGCGATTCAACTTGTGAAAAAAAACTTGGAGAAACCTCCCTTTGTCCGAAAGAGGCACCACTTACTGCACACTCTTTCAAGCAGTGACAGCAATTTTAAAAGATGGATTAAGTAACGATGGAAGAAAGGCAAAGCTTTGCAAAACAACATCTTGATTTTCGATTCCCCAGAAATGAGCAGAGCCGAATTTGTCTGCTCAGTCAAATAGATGAAATCTACTGTTAGAAGGGAATGCAGATGTTTCAATTCTTCAAACTTGACAACAACGTGGAAGGACAAGCCAAAACAGAATCCTCCTCTTCCATGAGGTCACTTGGCAGAAAACATGGACACCTTTAGGAGTTAATGCAGATGCTTCATTTTTTTCAAACTTGTGAAACAATTTGAGAGAGAAAACTGCCTTTTGTTAGAAACACACTTTCAGAGCTCTCTCTTTTTGGCATAAGTGGCAATTCCAATGATTTGCATAAGTTGATGAGAAAGAAATAGCATGATTTCCAAAGAATTTTTCTGTTTTCATTTCTCTAACAATGGCTAAAAGCAGTGTTTCCACCAGGTAACTTCTTCCAATATATCCCTCTGTTTCTGATGACTTTTATTTAAAGGTTTGCTTTAAAAGATTTGAAGGAAACTGTCCTTTATCTTATATTTGTAGTAATTTTCCATCATAGGGTTGTTTGATTTAGTTAAACGCACCATTTTTTATCATTAAAAGTAACAAATAAACTAGCCCCTTTTCAGAAGAACATGACAGGCTTCTGCATTGGTGTTTGAAGCTTCATAAACATCGACCACGAAGGGACTCGAACCCTCAATCTTCTGATTCGAAGTCAGACGCCTTATCCATTAGGCCACGCGGTCTCAATTTTGGGTGTGTGTGGCAGCGTATCTGGGAAAAAGAAAAAACATAGCATGACAAATTGCAGAAGCGATTCAACTTGTGAAAAAAATTGGAGAAACCTCAGTTTGTCCGAAAGAGGCACCACTTACTGCACACTCTTTCAAGCAGTGACAGCAATTTTAAAAGATGGATTAAGTAACGATGGAAGAAAGGCAAAGCTTTGCAAAACAACATCTTGATTTTCGATTCCCCAGAAATAAGCAGAGCCGAATTTGTCCGCTCAGTCAAATAGAGGAAATCTACTGTTAGAAGGGAATGCAGATGTTTCAATTCTTCAAACTTGACGACAACAACGTGGAAGGACAAGCCAAAACAGAATCCTCCTCTTCCATGAGGTCACTTGGCAGAAAACATGGACACCTTTAGGAGTTAATGCAGATGCTTCATTTTTTTCAAACTTGTGAAACAATTTGTGAGAGAAAACTGCCTTTTGTTAGAAACACACTTTCAGAGCTCTCTCTTTTTGGCATAAGTGGCAATTCCAATGATTTGCATAAGTTGATGAGAAGGAAATAGCATGATTTCCAAAGAATTTTTCTGTTTTCATTTCTCTAACAATGGCTAAAAGCAGTGTTTCCACCAGGTAACTTCTTCAAATATATCCCTCTGTTTCTGATGACTTTTATTTAAAGGTTTGCTTTAAAAGATTTGAAGGAAACTGTCCTTTATCTTATATTTGTAGTAATTTTCCATCATAGGGTTGTTTGATTTAGTTAAACGCACCATTTTTTATCATTAAAAGTAACAAATAAACTAGCCCCTTTTCAGAAGAACATGACAGGCTTCTGCATTGGTGTTTGAAGCTTCATAAACATCGACCACGAAGGGACTCGAACCCTCAATCTTCTGATTCGAAGTCAGACGCCTTATCCATTAGGCCACGCGGTCTCAATTTTGGGTGTGTGTGGCAGCGTATCTGGGAAAAAGAAAAAACATAGCATGACAAATTGCAGAAGCGATTCAACTTGTGAAAAAAATTGGAGAAACCTCCCTTTGTCCGAAAGAGGCACCACTTACTGCACACTCTTTCAAGCAGTGACAGCAATTTTAAAAGATGGATTAAGTAACGATGGAAGAAAGGCAAAGCTTTGCAAAACAACATCTTGATTTTCGATTCCCCAGAAATGAGCAGAGCCGAATTTGTCCGCTCAGTCAAATAGAGGAAATCTACTGTTAGAAGGGAATGCAGATGTTTCAATTCTTCAAACTTGACGACAACAACGTGGAAGGACAAGCCAAAACAGAATCCTCCTCTTCCATGAGGTCACTTGGCAGAAAACATGGACACCTTTAGGAGTTAATGCAGATGCTTCATTTTTTTCAAACTTGTGAAACAATTTGAGAGAGAAAACTGCCTTTTGTTAGAAACACACTTTCAGAGCTCTCTCTTTTTGGCATAAGTGGCAATTCCAATGATTTGCATAAGTTGATGAGAAAGAAATAGCATGATTTCCAAAGAATTTTTCTGTTTTCATTTCTCTAACAATGGCTAAAAGCAGTGTTTCCACCAGGTAACTTCTTCAAATATATCCCTCTGTTTCTGATGACTTTTATTTAAAGGTTTGCTTTAAAAGATTTGAAGGAAACTGTCCTTTATCTTATATTTGTAGTAATTTTCCATCATAGGGTTGTTTGATTTAGTTAAACGCACCATTTTTTATCATTAAAAGTAACAAATAAACTAGCCCCTTTTCAGAAGAACATGACAGGCTTCTGCATTGGTGTTTGAAGCTTCATAAACATCGACCACGAAGGGACTCGAGCCCTCAATCTTCTGATTCGAAGTCAGACGCCTTATCCATTAGGCCACGCGGTCTCAATTTTGGGTGTGTGTGGCAGCGTATCTGGGAAAAAGAAAAAACATAGCATGACAAATTGCAGAAGCGATTCAACTTGTGAAAAAAATTGGAGAAACCTCCCTTTGTCCGAAAGAGGCACCACTTACTGCACACTCTTTCAAGCAGTGACAGCAATTTTAAAAGATGGATTAAGTAACGATGGAAGAAAGGCAAAGCTTTGCAAAACAACATCTTGATTTTCGATTCCCCAGAAATGAGCAGAGCCGAATTTGTCCGCTCAGTCAAATAGAGGAAATCTACTGTTAGAAGGGAATGCAGATGTTTCAATTCTTCAAACTTGACGACAACAACGTGGAAGGACAAGCCAAAACAGAATCCTCCTCTTCCGTGAGGTCACTTGGCAGAAAACATGGACACCTTTAGGAGTTAATGCAGATGCTTCATTTTTTTCAAACTTGTGAAACAATTTGAGAGAGAAAACTGCCTTTTGTTAGAAACACACTTTCAGAGCTCTCTCTTTTTGGCATAAGTGGCAATTCCAATGATTTGCATAAGTTGATGAGAAAGAAATAGCATGATTTCCAAAGAATTTTTCTGTTTTCATTTCTCTAACAATGGCTAAAAGCAGTGTTTCCACCAGGTAACTTCTTCCAATATATCCCTCTGTTTCTGATGACTTTTATTTAAAGGTTTGCTTTAAAAGATTTGAAGGAAACTGTCCTTTATCTAATATTTGTAGTAATTTTCCATCGTAGGGTTGTTTGATTTAGTTAAACGCACCAATTTTTATCATTAAAAGTAACAAAGAAACTTGCCCCTTTTCAGAAGAACATGACAGGCTTCTGCATTGGTGTTTGAAGCTTCATAAACATCGACCACGAAGGGACTCGAACCCTCAATCTTCTGATTCGAAGTCAGACGCCTTATCCATTAGGCCACGCGGTCTCAATTTTGGGTGTGTGTGGCAGCGTATCTGGGAAACAGAAAAAACATAGCATGACAAATTGCAGAAGCGATTCAACTTGTGAAAAAAATTGGAGAAACCTCCCTTTGTCCGAAAGAGGCACCACTTACTGCACACTCTTTCAAGCAGTGACAGCAATTTTAAAAGATGGATTAAGTAACGATGGAAGAAAGGCAAAGCTTTGCAAAACAACATCTTGATTTTCGATTCCCCAGAAATGAGCAGAGCCGAATTTGTCCGCTCAGTCAAATAGAGGAAATCTACTGTTAGAAGGGAATGCAGATGTTTCAATTCTTCAAACTTGACAACAACATGGAAGGACAAGCCAAAACAGAATCCTCCTCTTCCATGAGGTCATTTGGCAGAAAACATGGACACCTTTAGGAGTTAATGCAGATGCTTCATTTTTTTCAAACTTGTGAAACAATTTGAGAGAGAAAACTGCCTTTTGTTAGAAACACACTTTCAGAGCTCTCTCTTTTTGGCATAAGTGGCAATTCCAATGATTTGCATAAGTTGATGAGAAAGAAATAGCATGATTTCCAAAGAATTTTTCTGTTTTCATTTCTCTAACAATGGCTAAAAGCAGTGTTTCCACCAGGTAACTTCTTCCAATATATCCCTCTGTTTCTGATGACTTTTATTTAAAGGTTTGCTTTAAAAGATTTGAAGGAAACTGTCCTTTATCTTATATTTGTAGTAATTTTCCATCATAGGGTTGTTTGATTTAGTTAAACGCACCAATTTTCATTTTTTATCATTAAAAGTAACAAATAAACTAGCCCCTTTTCAGAAGAACATGACAGGCTTCTGCATTGGTGTTTGAAGCTTCATAAACATCGACCACGAAGGGACTCGAACCCTCAATCTTCTGATTCGAAGTCAGACGCCTTATCCATTAGGCCACGCGGTCTCAATTTTGGGTGTGTGTGGCAGCGTATCTGGGAAACAGAAAAAACAAAGCATGACAAATTGCAGAAGCGATTCAACTTGTGAAAAAAATTGGAGAAACCTCCCTTTGTCCGAAAGAGGCACCACTTACTGCACACTCTTTCAAGCAGTGACAGCAATTTTAAAAGATGGATTAAGTAAAGATGGAAGAAAGGCAAAGCTTTGCAAAACAACATCTTGATTTTCGATTCCCCAGAAATGAGCAGAGCCGAATTTGTCTGCTCAGTCAAATAGATGAAATCTACTGTTAGAAGGGAATGCAGATGTTTCAATTCTTCAAACTTGACAACAACGTGGAAGGACAAGCCAAAACAGAATCCTCCTCTTCCATGAGGTCACTTGGCAGAAAACATGGACACCTTTAGGAGTTAATGCAGATGCTTCATTTTTTTCAAACTTGTGAAACAATTTGAGAGAGAAAACTGCCTTTTGTTAGAAACACACTTTCAGAGCTCTCTCTTTTTGGCATAAGTGGCAATTCCAATGATTTGCATAAGTTGATGAGAAAGAAATAGCATGATTTCCAAAGAATTTTTCTGTTTTCATTTCTCTAACAATGGCTAAAAGCAGTGTTTCCACCAGGTAACTTCTTCCAATATATCCCTCTGTTTCTGATGACTTTTATCTAAAGGTTTGCTTTAAAAGATTTGAAGGAAACTGTCCTTTATCTTATATTTGTAGTAATTTTCCATCGTAGGGTTGTTTGATTTAGTTAAACGCACCAATTTTTATCATTAAAAGTAACAAAGAAACTTGCCCCTTTTCAGAAGAACATGACAGGCTTCTGCATTGGTGTTTGAAGCTTCATAAACATCGACCACGAAGGGACTCGAACCCTCAATCTTCTGATTCGAAGTCAGACGCCTTATCCATTAGGCCACGCGGTCTCAATTTTGGGTGTGTGTGGCAGCGTATCTGGGAAACAGAAAAAACATAGCATGACAAATTGCAGAAGCGATTCAACTTGTGAAAAAAATTGGAGAAACCTCCCTTTGTCCGAAAGAGGCACCACTTACTGCACACTCTTTCAAGCAGTGACAGCAATTTTAAAAGATGGATTAAGTAACGATGGAAGAAAGGCAAAGCTTTGCAAAACAACATCTTGATTTTCGATTCCCCAGAAATGAGCAGAGCCGAATTTGTCCGCTCAGTCAAATAGAGGAAATCTACTGTTAGAAGGGAATGCAGATGTTTCAATTCTTCAAACTTGACAACAATGTGGAAGGACAAGCCAAAACAGAATCCTCCTCTTCCATGAGGTCATTTGGCAGAAAACATGGACACCTTTAGGAGTTAATGCAGATGCTTCATTTTTTTCAAACTTGTGAAACAATTTGAGAGAGAAAACTGCCTTTTGTTAGAAACACACTTTCAGAGCTCTCTCTTTTTGGCATAAGTGGCAATTCCAATGATTTGCATAAGTTGATGAGAAAGAAATAGCATGATTTCCAAAGAATTTTTCTGTTTTCATTTCTCTAACAATGGCTAAAATCAGTGTTTCCACCAGGTAACTTCTTCCAATATATCCCTCTGTTTCTGATGACTTTTATTTAAAGGTTTGCTTTAAAAGATTTGAAGGAAACTGTCCTTTATCTTATATTTGTAGTAATTTTCCATCATAGGGTTGTTTGATTTAGTTAAACGCACCAATTTTTATCATTAAAAGTAACAAAGAAACTTGCCCCTTTTCAGAAGAACATGACAGGCTACTGCATTGGTGTTTGAAGCTTCATAAACATCGACCACGAAGGGACTCGAACCCTCAATCTTCTGATTCGAAGTCAGACGCCTTATCCATTAGGCCACGCGGTCTCAATTTTGGTTGTGTGTGGCAGCGTATCTGGTAAAAAGAAAAAACATAGCATGACAAATTGCAGAAGCGATTCAACTTGTGAAAAAAATTGGAGAAACCTCCCTTTGTCCGAAAGAGGCACCACTTACTGCACACTCTTTCAAGCAGTGACAGCAATTTTAAAAGATGGATTAAGTAACGATGAAAGAAAGGCAAAGCTTTGCAAAACAACATCTTGATTTTCGATTCCCCAGAAATGAGCAGAGCCGAATTTGTCCGCTCAGGCAAATAGATGAAATCTACTGTTAGAAGGGAATGCAGATGTTTCAATTCTTCAAACTTGACGACAACAACGTGGAAGGACAAGCCAAAACAGAATCCTCCTCTTCCATGAGGTCACTTGGCAGAAAACATGGACACCTTTAGGAGTTAATGCAGATGCTTCATTTTTTTCAAACTTGTGAAACAATTTGAGAGAGAAAACTGCCTTTTGTTAGAAACACACTTTCAGAGCTCTCTCTTTTTGGCATAAGTGGCAATTCCAATGATTTGCATAAGTTGATGAGAAAGAAATAGCATGATTTCCAAAGAATTTTTCTGTTTTCATTTCTCTAACAATGGCTAAAAGCAGTGTTTCCACCAGGTAACTTCTTCCAATATATCCCTCTGTTTCTGATGACTTTTATTTAAAGGTTTGCTTTAAAAGATTTGAAGGAAACTGTCCTTTATCTTATATTTGTAGTAATTTTCCATCATAGGGTTGTTTGATTTAGTTAAACGCACCAATTTTTATCATTAAAAGTAACAAAGAAACTTGCCCCTTTTCAGAAGAACATGACAGGCTTCTGCATTGGTGTTTGACGCTTCATAAACATCGACCACGAAGGGACTCGAACTCTCAATCTTCTGATTCAAAGTCAGACGCCTTATCCATTAGGCCACGCGGTCTCAATTTTGGGTGTGTGTGGCAGCGTATCTGGGAAAAAGAAAAAACATAGCATGACAAATTGCAGAAGCGATTCAACTTGTGAAAAAAATTGGAGAAACCTCCCTTTGTCCGAAAGAGGCACCACTTACTGCACACTCTTTCAAGCAGTGACAGCAATTTTAAAAGATGGATTAAGTAACAATGGAAGAAAGGCAAAGCTTTGCAAAACAACATCTTGATTTTCGATTCCCCAGAAATGAGCAGAGCCGAATTTGTCCGCTCAGTCAAATAGAGGAAATCTACTGTTAGAAGGGAATGCAGATGTTTCAATTCTTCAAACTTGACGACAACAACGTGGAAGGACAAGCCAAAACAGAATCCTCCTCTTCCGTGAGGTCACTTGGCAGAAAACATGGACACCTTTAGGAGTTAATGCAGATGCTTCATTTTTTTCAAACTTGTGAAACAATTTGAGAGAGAAAACTGCCTTTTGTTAGAAACACACTTTCAGAGCTCTCTCTTTTTGGCATAAGTGGCAATTCCAATGATTTGCATAAGTTGATGAGAAAGAAATAGCATGATTTCCAAAGAATTTTTCTGTTTTCATTTCTCTAACAATGGCTAAAAGCAGTGTTTCCACCAGGTAACTTCTTCAAATATATCCCTCTGTTTCTGATGACTTTTATTTAAAGGTTTGCTTTAAAAGATTTGAAGGAAACTGTCCTTTATCTTATATTTGTAGTAATTTTCCATCATAGGGTTGTTTGATTTAGTTAAACGCACCAATTTTTATCATTAAAAGTAACTTGCCCCTTTTCAGAAGAACATGACAGGCTTCTGCATTGGTGTTTGAAGCTTCATAAACATCGACCACGAAGGGACTCGAACCCTCAATCTTATGATTCGAAGTCAGACGCCTTATCCATTGGCCACGCGGTCTCAATTTTGTGTGTGTGTGGCAGCGTATCTGGGAAACAGAAAAAACAAAGCATGACAAATTGCAGAAGCGATTCAACTTGTGAAAAAAATTGGAGAAACCTCCCTTTGTCCGAAAGAGGCACCACTTACTGCACACTCTTTCAAGCAGTGACAGCAATTTTAAAAGATGGATTAAGTAACGATGGAAGAAAGGCAAAGCTTTGCAAAACAACATCTTGATTTTCGATTCCCCAGAAATGAGCAGAGCCGAATTTGTCCGCTCAGTCAAATAGATGAAATCTACTGTTAGAAGGGAATGCAGATGTTTCAATTCTTCAAACTTGACGACAACAACGTGGAAGGACAAGCCAAAACAGAATCCTCCTCTTCCATGAGGTCACTTGGCAGAAAACATGGACACCTTTAGGAGTTAATGCAGATGCTTCATTTTTTTCAAACTTGTGAAACAATTTGAGAGAGAAAACTGCCTTTTGTTAGAAACACACTTTCAGAGCTCTCTCTTTTTGGCATAAGTGGCAATTCCAATGATTTACATAAGTTGATGAGAAAGAAATAGCATGATTTCCAAAGAATTTTTCTGTTTTCATTTCTCTAACAATGGCTAAAAGCAGTGTTTCCACCAGGTAACTTCTTCAAATATATCCCTCTGTTTCTGATGACTTTTATTTAAAGGTTTGCTTTAAAAGATTTGAAGGAAACTGTCCTTTATCTTATATTTGTAGTAATTTTCCATCATAGGGTTGTTTGATTTAGTTAAACGCACCAATTTTTATCATTAAAAGTAACAAATAAACTTGCCCCTTTTCAGAAGAACATGACAGGCTTCTGCATTGGTGTTTGAAGCTTCATAAACATCGACCACGAAGGGACTCGAACTCTCAATCTTCTGATTCAAAGTCAGACGCCTTATCCATTAGGCCACGCGGTCTCAATTTTGGGTGTGTGTGGCAGCGTATCTGGGAAAAAGAAAAAACATAGCATGACAAATTGCAGAAGCGATTCAACTTGTGAAAAAAATTGGAGAAACCTCCCTTTGTCCGAAAGAGGCACCACTTACTGCACACTCTTTCAAGCAGTGACAGCAATTTTAAAAGATGGATTAAGTAACGATGGAAGAAAGGCAAAGCTTTGCAAAACATCTTGATTTTCGATTCCCCAGAAATGAGCAGAGCCGAATTTGTCCGCTCAGTCAAATAGAGGAAATCTACTGTTAGAAGGGAATGCAGATGTTTCAATTCTTCAAACTTGACGACAACAACGTGGAAGGACAAGCCAAAACAGAATCCTCCTCTTCCATGAGGTCACTTGGCAGAAAACATGGACACCTTTAGGAGTTAATGCAGATGCTTCATTTTTTTCAAACTTGTGAAACAATTTGAGAGAGAAAACTGCCTTTTGTTAGAAACACACTTTCAGAGCTCTCTCTTTTTGGCATAAGTGGCAATTTCAATGATTTCCATAAGTTGATGAGAAAGAAATAGCATGATTTCCAAAGAATTTTTCTGTTTTCATTTCTCTAACAATGGCTAAAAGCAGTGTTTCCACCAGGTAACTTCTTCCAATATATCCCTCTGTTTCTGATGACTTTTATTTAAAGGTTTGCTTTAAAAGATTTGAAGGAAACTGTCCTTTATCTTATATTTGTAGTAATTTTCCATCATAGGGTTGTTTGATTTAGTTAAACGCACCAATTTTTATCATTAAAAGTAACTTGCCCCTTTTCAGAAGAACATGACAGGCTTCTTCATTGGTGTTTGAAGCTTCATAAACATCGACCACGAAGGGACTCGAACCCTCAATCTTCTGATTCGAAGTCAGATGCCTTATCCATTAGGCCACGCGGTCTCAATTTTGGGTGGGATGTGGCAGCGTATCTGGGAAAAAGAAAAAACATAGCATGACAAATTGCAGAAGCGATTCAACTTGTGAAAAAAATTGGAGAAACCTGCCTTTGTCCGAAAGAGGCACCACTTACTGCACACTCTTTCAAGCAGTGACAGCAATTTTAAAAGATGGATTAAGTAACGATGGAAGAAAGGCAAAGCTTTGCAAAACAACATCTTGATTTTCGATTCCCCAGAAATGAGCAGAGCCGAATTTGTCCCCTCAGTCAAATAGAGGAAATCTACTGTTAGAAGGGAATGCAGATGTTTCAATTCTTCAAACTTGACAACAACGTGGAAGGACAAGCCAAAACAGAATCCTCCTCTTCCATGAGGTCACTTGGCAGAAAACATGGACACCTTTAGGAGTTAATGCAGATGCTTCATTTTTTTCAAACTTGTGAAACAATTTGAGAGAGAAAACTGCCTTTTGTTAGAAACACACTTTCAGAGCTCTCTCTTTTTGGCATAAGTGGCAATTCCAATGATTTGCATAAGTTGATGAGAAAGAAATAGCATGATTTCCAAAGAATTTTTCTGTTTTCATTTCTCTAACAATGGCTAAAAGCAGTGTTTCCACCAGGTAACTTCTTCAAATATATCCCTCTGTTTCTGATGACTTTTATTTAAAGGTTTGCTTTAAAAGATTTGAAGGAAACTGTCCTTTATCTTATATTTGTAGTAATTTTCCATCATAGGGTTGTTTGATTTAGTTAAACGCACCAATTTTTATCATTAAAAGTAACAAAGAAACTTGCCCCTTTTCAGAAGAACATGACAGGCTTCTGCATTGGTGTTTGAAGCTTCATAAACATCAACCACGAAGGGACTCGAACCCTCAATCTTCTGATTCGAAGTCAGACGCCTTATCCATTAGGCCACGCGGTCTCAATTTTGGGTGTGTCTGGCAGCGTATCTGGGAAACAGAAAAAACAAAGCATGACAAATTGCAGAAGCGATTCAACTTGTGAAAAAAATTGGAGAAACCTCCCTTTGTCCGAAAGAGGCACCACTTACTGCACACTCTTTCAAGCAGTGACAGCAATTTTAAAAGATGGATTAAGTAACGATGGAAGAAAGGCAAAGCTTTGCAAAACAACATCTTGATTTTCGATTCCCCAGAAATGAGCAGAGCCGAATTTGTCCGCTCAGTCAAATAGAGGAAATCTACTGTTAGAAGGGAATGCAGATGTTTCAATTCTTCAAACTTGACGACAACAACGTGGAAGGACAAGCCAAAACAGAATCCTCCTCTTCCATGAGGTCACTTGGCAGAAAACATGGACACCTTTAGGAGTTAATGCAGATGCTTCATTTTTTTCAAACTTGTGAAACAATTTGAGAGAGAAAACTGCCTTTTGTTAGAAACATACTTTCAGAGCTCTCTCTTTTTGGCATAAGTGGCAATTCCAATGATTTGCATAAGTTGATGAGAAAGAAATAGCATGATTTCCAAAGAATTTTTCTGTTTTCATTTCTCTAACAATGGCTAAAAGCAGTGTTTCCACCAAGTAACTTCTTCAAATATATCCCTCTGTTTCTGATGACTTTTATTTAAAGGTTTGCTTTAAAAGATTTGAAGGAAACTGTCCTTTATCTTATATTTGTAGTAATTTTCCATCATAGGGTTGTTTGATTTAGTTAAACGCACCAATTTTTATCATTAAAAGTAACAAAGAAACTTGCCCCTTTTCAGAAGAACATGACAGGCTTCTGCATTGGTGTTTGAAGCTTCATAAACATCGACCACGAAGGGACTTGAACCCTCAATCTTCTGATTCGAAGTCAGACGCCTTATCCATTAGGCCACGCGGTCTCAATTTTGGGTGTGTTTGGCAGCGTATCTGGGAAACAGAAAAAACATAGCATGACAAATTGCAGAAGCGATTCAACTTGTGAAAAAAATTGGAGAAACCTCCCTTTGTCCGAAAGAGGCACCACTTACTGCACACTCTTTCAAGCAGTGACAGCAATTTTAAAAGATGGATTAAGTAACGATGGAAGAAAGGCAAAGCTTTGCAAAACAACATCTTGATTTTCGATTCCCCAGAAATGAGCAGAGCCGAATTTGTCCCCTCAGTCAAATAGAGGAAATCTACTGTTAGAAGGGAATGCAGATGTTTCAATTCTTCAAACTTGACGACAACAACGTGGAAGGACAAGCCAAAACAGAATCCTCCTCTTCCATGAGGTCACTTGGCAGAAAACATGGACACCTTTAGGAGTTAATGCAGATGCTTCATTTTTTTCAAACTTGTGAAACAATTTGAGAGAGAAAACTGCCTTTTGTTAGAAACATACTTTCAGAGCTCTCTCTTTTTGGCATAAGTGGCAATTCCAATGATTTGCATAAGTTGATGAGAAAGAAATAGCATGATTTCCAAAGAATTTTTCTGTTTTCATTTCTCTAACAATGGCTAAAAGCAGTGTTTCCACCAAGTAACTTCTTCAAATATATCCCTCTGTTTCTGATGACTTTTATTTAAAGGTTTGCTTTAAAAGATTTGAAGGAAACTGTCCTTTATCTTATATTTGTAGTAATTTTCCATCATAGGGTTGTTTGATTTAGTTAAACGCACCAATTTTTATCATTAAAAGTAACAAAGAAACTTGCCCCTTTTCAGAAGAACATGACAGGCTTCTGCATTGGTGTTTGAAGCTTCATAAACATCGACCACGAAGGGACTTGAACCCTCAATCTTCTGATTCGAAGTCAGACGCCTTATCCATTAGGCCACGCGGTCTCAATTTTGGGTGTGTTTGGCAGCGTATCTGGGAAACAGAAAAAACATAGCATGACAAATTGCAGAAGCGATTCAACTTGTGAAAAAAATTGGAGAAACCTCCCTTTGTCCGAAAGAGGCACCACTTACTGCACACTCTTTCAAGCAGTGACAGCAATTTTAAAAGATGGATTAAGTAACGATGGAAGAAAGGCAAAGCTTTGCAAAACAACATCTTGATTTTCGATTCCCCAGAAATGAGCAGAGCCGAATTTGTCCCCTCAGTCAAATAGAGGAAATCTACTGTTAGAAGGGAATGCAGATGTTTCAATTCTTCAAACTTGACAACAACGTGGAAGGACAAGCCAAAACAGAATCCTCCTCTTCCATGAGGTCACTTGGCAGAAAACATGGACACCTTTAGGAGTTAATGCAGATGCTTCATTTTTTTCAAACTTGTGAAACAATTTGAGAGAGAAAACTGCCTTTTGTTAGAAACACACTTTCAGAGCTCTCTCTTTTTGGCATAAGTGGCAATTCCAATGATTTGCATAAGTTGATGAGAAAGAAATAGCATGATTTCCAAAGAATTTTTCTGTTTTCATTTCTCTAACAATGGCTAAAAGCAGTGTTTCCACCAGGTAACTTCTTCCAATATATTCCTCTGTTTCTGATGACTTTTATTTAAAGGTTTGCTTTAAAAGATTTGAAGGAAACTGTCCTTTATCTTATATTTGTAGTAATTTTCCATCATAGGGTTGTTTGATTTAGTTAAACGCACCAATTTTTATCATTAAAAGTAACAAATAAACTTGCCCCTTTTCAGAAGAACATGACAGTGTTCTGCATTGGTGTTTGAAGCTTCATAAACATCGACCACGAAGGGACTCGAACCCTCAATCTTCTGATTCGAAGTCAGACGCCTTATCCATTAGGCCACGCGGTCTCAATTTTTGTGAAACAATTTGAGAGAGAAAACTGCCTTTTGTTAGAAACACACTTTCAGAGCTCTCTCTTTTTGGCATAAGTGGCAATTCCAATGATTTGCATAAGTTGATGAGAAAGAAATAGCATGATTTCCAAAGAATTTTTCTGTTTTCATTTCTCTAACAATGGCTAAAAGCAGTGTTTCCACCAGGTAACTTCTTCCAATATATCCCTCTGTTTCTGATGACTTTTATTTAAAGGTTTGCTTTAAAAGATTTGAAGGAAACTGTCCTTTATCTTATATTTGTAGTAATTTTCCATCATAGGGTTGTTTGATTTAGTTAAACGCACCAATTTTTATCATTAAAAGTAACAAAGAAACTTGCCCCTTTTCAGAAGAACATGACAGGCTTCTGCATTGGTGTTTGAAGCTTCATAAACATCAACCACGAAGGGACTCGAACCCTCAATCTTCTGATTCGAAGTCAGACGCCTTATCCATTAGGCCACGCGGTCTCAATTTTGGGTGTGTGTGGCAGCGTATCTGGGAAACAGAAAAAACAAAGCATGACAAATTGCAGAAGCGATTCAACTTGTGAAAAAAATTGGAGAAACCTCCCTTTGTCCGAAAGAGGCACCACTTACTGCACACTCTTTCAAGCAGTGACAGCAATTTTAAAAGATGGATTAAGTAACGATGGAAGAAAGGCAAAGCTTTGCAAAACAACATCTTGATTTTCGATTCCCCAGAAATGAGCAGAGCCGAATTTGTCCGCTCAGTCAAATAGAGGAAATCTACTGTTAGAAGGGAATGCAGATGTTTCAATTCTTCAAACTTGACGACAACAACGTGGAAGGACAAGCCAAAACAGAATCCTCCTCTTCCATGAGGTCACTTGGCAGAAAACATGGAAATCTTTAGGAGTTAATGCAGATGCTTCATTTTTTTCAAACTTGTGAAACAATTTGAGAGAGAAAACTGCCTTTTGTTAGAAACATACTTTCAGAGCTCTCTCTTTTTGGCATAAGTGGCAATTCCAATGATTTGCATAAGTTGATGAGAAGGAAATAGCATGATTTCCAAAGAATTTTTCTGTTTTCATTTCTCTAACAATGGCTAAAAGCAGTGTTTCCACCAGGTAACTTCTTCAAATATATCCCTCTGTTTCTGATGACTTTTATTTAAAGGTTTGCTTTAAAAGATTTGAAGGAAACTGTCCTTTATCTTATATTTGTAGTAATTTTCCATCATAGGGTTGTTTGATTTAGTTAAACGCACCAATTTTTATCATTAAAAGTAACAAATAAACTTGCCCCTTTTCAGAAGAACATGACAGGCTTCTGCATTGGTGTTTGAAGCTTCATAAACATCGACCACGAAGGGACTCGAACTCTCAATCTTCTGATTCAAAGTCAGACGCCTTATCCATTAGGCCACGCGGTCTCAATTTTGGGTGTGTGTGGCAGCGTATCTGGGAAAAAGAAAAAACATAGCATGACAAATTGCAGAAGCGATTCAACTTGTGAAAAAAATTGGAGAAACCTCCCTTTGTCCGAAAGAGGCACCACTTACTGCACACTCTTTCAAGCAGTGACAGCAATTTTAAAAGATGGATTAAGTAACGATGGAAGAAAGGCAAAGCTTTGCAAAACATCTTGATTTTCGATTCCCCAGAAATGAGCAGAGCCGAATTTGTCCGCTCAGTCAAATAGAGGAAATCTACTGTTAGAAGGGAATGCAGATGTTTCAATTCTTCAAACTTGACGACAACAACGTGGAAGGACAAGCCAAAACAGAATCCTCCTCTTCCATGAGGTCACTTGGCAGAAAACATGGACACCTTTAGGAGTTAATGCAGATGCTTCATTTTTTTCAAACTTGTGAAACAATTTGAGAGAGAAAACTGCCTTTTGTTAGAAACACACTTTCAGAGCTCTCTCTTTTTGGCATAAGTGGCAATTTCAATGATTTCCATAAGTTGATGAGAAAGAAATAGCATGATTTCCAAAGAATTTTTCTGTTTTCATTTCTCTAACAATGGCTAAAAGCAGTGTTTCCACCAGGTAACTTCTTCCAATATATCCCTCTGTTTCTGATGACTTTTATTTAAAGGTTTGCTTTAAAAGATTTGAAGGAAACTGTCCTTTATCTTATATTTGTAGTAATTTTCCATCATAGGGTTGTTTGATTTAGTTAAACGCACCAATTTTTATCATTAAAAGTAACTTGCCCCTTTTCAGAAGAACATGACAGGCTTCTTCATTGGTGTTTGAAGCTTCATAAACATCGACCACGAAGGGACTCGAACCCTCAATCTTCTGATTCGAAGTCAGATGCCTTATCCATTAGGCCACGCGGTCTCAATTTTGGGTGGGATGTGGCAGCGTATCTGGGAAAAAGAAAAAACATAGCATGACAAATTGCAGAAGCGATTCAACTTGTGAAAAAAATTGGAGAAACCTGCCTTTGTCCGAAAGAGGCACCACTTACTGCACACTCTTTCAAGCAGTGACAGCAATTTTAAAAGATGGATTAAGTAACGATGGAAGAAAGGCAAAGCTTTGCAAAACAACATCTTGATTTTCGATTCCCCAGAAATGAGCAGAGCCGAATTTGTCCCCTCAGTCAAATAGAGGAAATCTACTGTTAGAAGGGAATGCAGATGTTTCAATTCTTCAAACTTGACAACAACGTGGAAGGACAAGCCAAAACAGAATCCTCCTCTTCCATGAGGTCACTTGGCAGAAAACATGGACACCTTTAGGAGTTAATGCAGATGCTTCATTTTTTTCAAACTTGTGAAACAATTTGAGAGAGAAAACTGCCTTTTGTTAGAAACACACTTTCAGAGCTCTCTCTTTTTGGCATAAGTGGCAATTCCAATGATTTGCATAAGTTGATGAGAAAGAAATAGCATGATTTCCAAAGAATTTTTCTGTTTTCATTTCTCTAACAATGGCTAAAAGCAGTGTTTCCACCAGGTAACTTCTTCAAATATATCCCTCTGTTTCTGATGACTTTTATTTAAAGGTTTGCTTTAAAAGATTTGAAGGAAACTGTCCTTTATCTTATATTTGTAGTAATTTTCCATCATAGGGTTGTTTGATTTAGTTAAACGCACCAATTTTTATCATTAAAAGTAACAAAGAAACTTGCCCCTTTTCAGAAGAACATGACAGGCTTCTGCATTGGTGTTTGAAGCTTCATAAACATCAACCACGAAGGGACTCGAACCCTCAATCTTCTGATTCAAAGTCAGACACCTTATCAATTAGGCCACGCGGTCTCAATATTGGGTGTGTGTGGCAGCGTATCTGGGAAAAAGAAAAAACATAGCATGACAAATTGCAGAAGCGATTCAACTTGTGAAAAAAATTGGAGAAACCTCCCTTTGTCCGAAAGAGGCACCACTTACTGCACACTCTTTCAAGCAGTGACAGCAATTTTAAAAGATGGATTAAGTAACGATGGAAGAAAGGCAAAGCTTTGCAAAACAACATCTTGATTTTCGATTCCCCAGAAATGAGCAGAGCCGAATTTGTCCGCTCAGTCAAATAGAGGAAATCTACTGTTAGAAGGGAATGCAGATGTTTCAATTCTTCAAACTTGACGACAACAACGTGGAAGGACAAGCCAAAACAGAATCCTCCTCTTCCATGAGGTCACTTGGCAGAAAACATGGACACCTTTAGGAGTTAATGCAGATGCTTCATTTTTTTCAAACTTGTGAAACAATTTGTGAGAGAAAACTGCCTTTTGTTAGAAACACACTTTCAGAGCTCTCTCTTTTTGGCATAAGTGGCAATTCCAATGATTTGCATAAGTTGATGAGAAGGAAATAGCATGATTTCCAAAGAATTTTTCTGTTTTCATTTCTCTAACAATGGCTAAAAGCAGTGTTTCCACCAGGTAACTTCTTCAAATATATCCCTCTGTTTCTGATGACTTTTATTTAAAGGTTTGCTTTAAAAGATTTGAAGGAAACTGTCCTTTATCTTATATTTGTAGTAATTTTCCATCATAGGGTTGTTTGATTTAGTTAAACGCACCATTTTTTATCATTAAAAGTAACAAATAAACTTGCCCCTTTTCAGAAGAACATGACAGGCTTCTGCATTGGTGTTTGAAGCTTCATAAACATCGACCACAAAGGGACTCAAACCCTCAATCTTCTGATTCGAAGTCAGACGCCTTATCCATTAGGCCACGGGGTCTCAATTTTGGGTGTGTGTGGCAGCGTATCTGGGAAAAAGAAAAAACATAGCATGACAAATTGCAGAAGCGATTCAACTTGTGAAAAAAATTGGAGAAACCTCCCTTTGTCCGAAAGAGGCACCACTTACTGCACACTCTTTCAAGCAGTGACAGCAATTTTAAAAGATGGATTAAGTAACAATGGAAGAAAGGCAAAGCTTTGCAAAACAACATCTTGATTTTCGATTCCCCAGAAATGAGCAGAGCCGAATTTGTGTGCTCAGTCAAATAGAGGAAATCTACTGTTAGAAGGGAATGCAGATGTTTCAATTCTTCAAACTTGACGACAACAACGTGGAAGGACAAGCCAAAACAGAATCCTCCTCTTCCGTGAGGTCACTTGGCAGAAAACATGGACACCTTTAGGAGTTAATGCAGATGCTTCATTTTTTTCAAACTTGTGAAACAATTTGAGAGAGAAAACTGCCTTTTGTTAGAAACACACTTTCAGAGCTCTCTCTTTTTGGCATAAGTGGCAATTCCAATGATTTGCATAAGTTGATGAGAAAGAAATAGCATGATTTCCAAAGAATTTTTCTGTTTTCATTTCTCTAACAATGGCTAAAAGCAGTGTTTCCACCAGGTAACTTCTTCAAATATATCCCTCTGTTTCTGATGACTTTTATTTAAAGGTTTGCTTTAAAAGATTTGAAGGAAACTGTCCTTTATCTTATATTTGTAGTAATTTTCCATCATAGGGTTGTTTGATTTAGTTAAACGCACCAATTTTTATCATTAAAAGTAACAAATAAACTTGCCCCTTTTCAGAAGAACATGACAGGCTTCTTCATTGGTGTTTGAAGCTTCATAAACATCGACCACGAAGGGACTCGAACCCTCAATCTTCTGATTCGAAGTCAGACGCCTTATCCATTAGGCCACGCGGTCTCAATTTTAGGTGTGATGTGGCAGCGTATCTGGGAAACAGAAAAAACAAAGCATGACAAATTGCAGAAGCGATTCAACTTGTGAAAAAATTTGGAGAAACCTCCCTTTGTCCGAAAGAGGCACCACTTACTGCACACTCTTTCAAGCAGTGACAGCAATTTTAAAAGATGGATTAAGTAACGATGGAAGAAAGGCAAAGCTTTGCAAAACAACATCTTGATTTTCGATTCCCCAGAAATGAGCAGAGCCGAATTTGTCCGCTCAGTCAAATAGAGGAAATCTACTGTTAGAAGGGAATGCAGATGTTTCAATTCTTCAAACTTGACGACAACAACGTGGAAGGACAAGCCAAAACAGAATCCTCCTCTTCCATGAGGTCACTTGGCAGAAAACATGGACACCTTTAGGAGTTAATGCAGATGCTTCATTTTTTTCAAACTTGTGAAACAATTTGAGAGAGAAAACTGCCTTTTGTTAGAAACACACTTTCAGAGCTCTCTCTTTTTGGCATAAGTGGCAATTCCAATGATTTGCATAAGTTGATGAGAAAGAAATAGCATGATTTCCAAAGAATTTTTCTGTTTTCATTTCTCTAACAATGGCTAAAAGCAGTGTTTCCACCAGGTAACTTCTTCAAATATATCCCTCTGTTTCTGATGACTTTTATTTAAAGGTTTGCTTTAAAAGATTTGAAGGAAACTGTCCTTTATCCTATATTTGTAGTAATTTTCCATCATAGGGTTGTTTGATTTAGTTAAACGCACCAATTTTTATCATTAAAAGTAACAAATAAACTTGCCCCTTTTCAGAAGAACATGACAGGCTTCTGCATTGGTGTTTGAAGCTTCATAAACATCGACCACGAAGGGACTCGAACCCTCAATCTTCTGATTTGAAGTCAGACGCCTTATCCATTAGGCCACGCGGTCTCAATTTTGGGTGTGTGTGGCAGCGTATCTGGGAAAAAGAAAAAACATAGTGTGGCAGCGTATCTGGGAAAAAGAAAAAACATAGCATGACAAATTGCAGAAGCGATTCAACTTGTGAAAAAAAATTGGAGAAACCTCCCTTTGTCCGAAAGAGGCACCACTTACTGCACACTCTTTCAAGCAGTGACAGCAATTTTAAAAGATGGATTAAGTAACGATGGAAGAAAGGCAAAGCTTTGCAAAACAACATCTTGATTTTCGATTCCCCAGAAATGAGCAGAGCCGAATTTGTCCGCTCAGGCAAATAGATGAAATCTACTGTTAGAAGGGAATGCAGATGTTTCAATTCTTCAAACTTGACAACAACGTGGAAGGACAAGCCAAAACAGAATCCTCCTCTTCCATGAGGTCACTTGGCAGAAAACATGGACACCTTTAGGAGTTAATGCAGATGCTTCATTTTTTTCAAACTTGTGAAACAATTTTAGAGAGAAAACTGCCTTTTGTTAGAAACACACTTTCAGAGCTCTCTCTTTTTGGCATAAGTTACAATTCCAATGATTTGCATAAGTTGATGAGAAAGAAATATCATGATTTCCAAAGAATTTTTCTGTTTTCATTTCTCTAACAATGGCTAAAAGCAGTGTTTCCATCAGGTAACTTCTTCCAATATATCCCTCTGTTTCTGATGACTTTTATTTAAAGGTTTGCTTTAAAAGATTTGAAGGAAACTGTCCTTTATCTTATATTTGTAGTAATTTTCCATCATAGGGTTGTTTGATTTAGTTAAACGCACCAATTTTTATCATTAAAAGTAACAAATAAACTTGCCCCTTTTCAGAAGAACATGACAGTGTTCTGCATTGGTGTTTGAAGCTTCATAAACATCGACCACGAAGGGACTCGAACCCTCAATCTTCTGATTCGAAGTCAGACGCCTTATCCATTAGGCCACGCGGTCTCAATTTTTGTGAAACAATTTGAGAGAGAAAACTGCCTTTTGTTAGAAACACACTTTCAGAGCTCTCTCTTTTTGGCATAAGTGGCAATTCCAATGATTTGCATAAGTTGATGAGAAAGAAATAGCATGATTTCCAAAGAATTTTTCTGTTTTCATTTCTCTAACAATGGCTAAAAGCAGTGTTTCCACCAGGTAACTTCTTCCAATATATCCCTCTGTTTCTGATGACTTTTATTTAAAGGTTTGCTTTAAAAGATTTGAAGGAAACTGTCCTTTATCTTATATTTGTAGTAATTTTCCATCATAGGGTTGTTTGATTTAGTTAAACGCACCAATTTTTATCATTAAAAGTAACAAAGAAACTTGCCCCTTTTCAGAAGAACATGACAGGCTTCTGCATTGGTGTTTGAAGCTTCATAAACATCAACCACGAAGGGACTCGAACCCTCAATCTTCTGATTCGAAGTCAGACGCCTTATCCATTAGGCCACGCGGTCTCAATTTTGGGTGTGTGTGGCAGCGTATCTGGGAAACAGAAAAAACAAAGCATGACAAATTGCAGAAGCGATTCAACTTGTGAAAAAAATTGGAGAAACCTCCCTTTGTCCGAAAGAGGCACCACTTACTGCACACTCTTTCAAGCAGTGACAGCAATTTTAAAAGATGGATTAAGTAACGATGGAAGAAAGGCAAAGCTTTGCAAAACAACATCTTGATTTTCGATTCCCCAGAAATGAGCAGAGCCGAATTTGTCCGCTCAGTCAAATAGAGGAAATCTACTGTTAGAAGGGAATGCAGATGTTTCAATTCTTCAAACTTGACGACAACAACGTGGAAGGACAAGCCAAAACAGAATCCTCCTCTTCCATGAGGTCACTTGGCAGAAAACATGGAAATCTTTAGGAGTTAATGCAGATGCTTCATTTTTTTCAAACTTGTGAAACAATTTGAGAGAGAAAACTGCCTTTTGTTAGAAACATACTTTCAGAGCTCTCTCTTTTTGGCATAAGTGGCAATTCCAATGATTTGCATAAGTTGATGAGAAAGAAATAGCATGATTTCCAAAGAATTTTTCTGTTTTCATTTCTCTAACAATGGCTAAAAGCAGTGTTTCCACCAGGTAACTTCTTCAAATATATCCCTCTGTTTCTGATTACTTTTATTTAAAGGTTTGCTTTAAAAGATTTGAAGGAAACTGTCCTTTATCTTATATTTGTAGTAATTTTCCATCATAGGGTTGTTTGATTTAGTTAAACGCACCAATTTTTATCATTAAAAGTAACAAAGAAACTTGCCCCTTTTCAGAAGAACATGACAAGCTTCTGCATTGGTGTTTGAAGCTTCATAAACATCGACCACAAAGGGACTCGAACCCTCAATCTTCTGATTCGAAGTCAGACGCCTTATCCATTAGGCCACGCGGTCTCAATTTTGGGTGTGTCTGGCAGCGTATCTGGGAAACAGAAAAAACAAAGCATGACAAATTGCAGAAGCGATTCAACTTGTGAAAAAAATTGGAGAAACCTCCCTTTGTCCGAAAGAGGCACCACTTACTGCACACTCTTTCAAGCAGTGACAGCAATTTTAAAAGATGGATTAAGTAACGATGGAAGAAAGGCAAAGCTTTGCAAAACAACATCTTGATTTTCGATTCCCCAGAAATGAGCAGAGCCGAATTTGTCCGCTCAGTCAAATAGAGGAAATCTACTGTTAGAAGGGAATGCAGATGTTTCAATTCTTCAAACTTGACGACAACAACGTGGAAGGACAAGCCAAAACAGAATCCTCCTCTTCCATGAGGTCACTTGGCAGAAAACATGGACACCTTTAGGAGTTAATGCAGATGCTTCATTTTTTTCAAACTTGTGAAACAATTTGAGAGAGAAAACTGCCTTTTGTTAGAAACATACTTTCAGAGCTCTCTCTTTTTGGCATAAGTGGCAATTCCAATGATTTGCATAAGTTGATGAGAAAGAAATAGCATGATTTCCAAAGAATTTTTCTGTTTTCATTTCTCTAACAATGGCTAAAAGCAGTGTTTCCACCAAGTAACTTCTTCAAATATATCCCTCTGTTTCTGATGACTTTTATTTAAAGGTTTGCTTTAAAAGATTTGAAGGAAACTGTCCTTTATCTTATATTTGTAGTAATTTTCCATCATAGGGTTGTTTGATTTAGTTAAACGCACCAATTTTTATCATTAAAAGTAACAAAGAAACTTGCCCCTTTTCAGAAGAACATGACAGGCTTCTGCATTGGTGTTTGAAGCTTCATAAACATCGACCACGAAGGGACTTGAACCCTCAATCTTCTGATTCGAAGTCAGACGCCTTATCCATTAGGCCACGCGGTCTCAATTTTGGGTGTGTTTGGCAGCGTATCTGGGAAACAGAAAAAACATAGCATGACAAATTGCAGAAGCGATTCAACTTGTGAAAAAAATTGGAGAAACCTCCCTTTGTCCGAAAGAGGCACCACTTACTGCACACTCTTTCAAGCAGTGACAGCAATTTTAAAAGATGGATTAAGTAACGATGGAAGAAAGGCAAAGCTTTGCAAAACAACATCTTGATTTTCGATTCCCCAGAAATGAGCAGAGCCGAATTTGTCCGCTCAGTCAAATAGAGGAAATCTACTGTTAGAAGGGAATGCAGATGTTTCAATTCTTCAAACTTGACGACAACAACGTGGAAGGACAAGCCAAAACAGAATCCTCCTCTTCCATGAGGTCACTTGGCAGAAAACATGGACACCTTTAGGAGTTAATGCAGATGCTTCATTTTTTTCAAACTTGTGAAACAATTTGAGAGAGAAAACTGCCTTTTGTTAGAAACATACTTTCAGAGCTCTCTCTTTTTGGCATAAGTGGCAATTCCAATGATTTGCATAAGTTGATGAGAAAGAAATAGCATGATTTCCAAAGAATTTTTCTGTTTTCATTTCTCTAACAATGGCTAAAAGCAGTGTTTCCACCAAGTAACTTCTTCAAATATATCCCTCTGTTTCTGATGACTTTTATTTAAAGGTTTGCTTTAAAAGATTTGAAGGAAACTGTCCTTTATCTTATATTTGTAGTAATTTTCCATCATAGGGTTGTTTGATTTAGTTAAACGCACCAATTTTTATCATTAAAAGTAACAAAGAAACTTGCCCCTTTTCAGAAGAACATGACAGGCTTCTGCATTGGTGTTTGAAGCTTCATAAACATCGACCACGAAGGGACTTGAACCCTCAATCTTCTGATTCGAAGTCAGACGCCTTATCCATTAGGCCACGCGGTCTCAATTTTGGGTGTGTTTGGCAGCGTATCTGGGAAACAGAAAAAACATAGCATGACAAATTGCAGAAGCGATTCAACTTGTGAAAAAAATTGGAGAAACCTCCCTTTGTCCGAAAGAGGCACCACTTACTGCACACTCTTTCAAGCAGTGACAGCAATTTTAAAAGATGGATTAAGTAACGATGGAAGAAAGGCAAAGCTTTGCAAAACAACATCTTGATTTTCGATTCCCCAGAAATGAGCAGAGCCGAATTTGTCCCCTCAGTCAAATAGAGGAAATCTACTGTTAGAAGGGAATGCAGATGTTTCAATTCTTCAAACTTGACGACAACAACGTGGAAGGACAAGCCAAAACAGAATCCTCCTCTTCCATGAGGTCACTTGGCAGAAAACATGGACACCTTTAGGAGTTAATGCAGATGCTTCATTTTTTTCAAACTTGTGAAACAATTTGAGAGAGAAAACTGCCTTTTGTTAGAAACATACTTTCAGAGCTCTCTCTTTTTGGCATAAGTGGCAATTCCAATGATTTGCATAAGTTGATGAGAAAGAAATAGCATGATTTCCAAAGAATTTTTCTGTTTTCATTTCTCTAACAATGGCTAAAAGCAGTGTTTCCACCAAGTAACTTCTTCAAATATATCCCTCTGTTTCTGATGACTTTTATTTAAAGGTTTGCTTTAAAAGATTTGAAGGAAACTGTCCTTTATCTTATATTTGTAGTAATTTTCCATCATAGGGTTGTTTGATTTAGTTAAACGCACCAATTTTTATCATTAAAAGTAACAAAGAAACTTGCCCCTTTTCAGAAGAACATGACAGGCTTCTGCATTGGTGTTTGAAGCTTCATAAACATCGACCACGAAGGGACTTGAACCCTCAATCTTCTGATTCGAAGTCAGACGCCTTATCCATTAGGCCACGCGGTCTCAATTTTGGGTGTGTTTGGCAGCGTATCTGGGAAACAGAAAAAACATAGCATGACAAATTGCAGAAGCGATTCAACTTGTGAAAAAAATTGGAGAAACCTCCCTTTGTCCGAAAGAGGCACCACTTACTGCACACTCTTTCAAGCAGTGACAGCAATTTTAAAAGATGGATTAAGTAACGATGGAAGAAAGGCAAAGCTTTGCAAAACAACATCTTGATTTTCGATTCCCCAGAAATGAGCAGAGCCGAATTTGTCCCCTCAGTCAAATAGAGGAAATCTACTGTTAGAAGGGAATGCAGATGTTTCAATTCTTCAAACTTGACAACAACGTGGAAGGACAAGCCAAAACAGAATCCTCCTCTTCCATGAGGTCACTTGGCAGAAAACATGGACACCTTTAGGAGTTAATGCAGATGCTTCATTTTTTTCAAACTTGTGAAACAATTTGAGAGAGAAAACTGCCTTTTGTTAGAAACACACTTTCAGAGCTCTCTCTTTTTGGCATAAGTGGCAATTCCAATGATTTGCATAAGTTGATGAGAAAGAAATAGCATGATTTCCAAAGAATTTTTCTGTTTTCATTTCTCTAACAATGGCTAAAAGCAGTGTTTCCACCAGGTAACTTCTTCCAATATATTCCTCTGTTTCTGATGACTTTTATTTAAAGGTTTGCTTTAAAAGATTTGAAGGAAACTGTCCTTTATCTTATATTTGTAGTAATTTTCCATCATAGGGTTGTTTGATTTAGTTAAACGCACCAATTTTTATCATTAAAAGTAACAAATAAACTTGCCCCTTTTCAGAAGAACATGACAGTGTTCTGCATTGGTGTTTGAAGCTTCATAAACATCGACCACGAAGGGACTCGAACCCTCAATCTTCTGATTCGAAGTCAGACGCCTTATCCATTAGGCCACGCGGTCTCAATTTTTGTGAAACAATTTGAGAGAGAAAACTGCCTTTTGTTAGAAACACACTTTCAGAGCTCTCTCTTTTTGGCATAAGTGGCAATTCCAATGATTTGCATAAGTTGATGAGAAAGAAATAGCATGATTTCCAAAGAATTTTTCTGTTTTCATTTCTCTAACAATGGCTAAAAGCAGTGTTTCCACCAGGTAACTTCTTCCAATATATCCCTCTGTTTCTGATGACTTTTATTTAAAGGTTTGCTTTAAAAGATTTGAAGGAAACTGTCCTTTATCTTATATTTGTAGTAATTTTCCATCATAGGGTTGTTTGATTTAGTTAAACGCACCAATTTTTATCATTAAAAGTAACAAAGAAACTTGCCCCTTTTCAGAAGAACATGACAGGCTTCTGCATTGGTGTTTGAAGCTTCATAAACATCAACCACGAAGGGACTCGAACCCTCAATCTTCTGATTCGAAGTCAGACGCCTTATCCATTAGGCCACGCGGTCTCAATTTTGGGTGTGTGTGGCAGCGTATCTGGGAAACAGAAAAAACAAAGCATGACAAATTGCAGAAGCGATTCAACTTGTGAAAAAAATTGGAGAAACCTCCCTTTGTCCGAAAGAGGCACCACTTACTGCACACTCTTTCAAGCAGTGACAGCAATTTTAAAAGATGGATTAAGTAACGATGGAAGAAAGGCAAAGCTTTGCAAAACAACATCTTGATTTTCGATTCCCCAGAAATGAGCAGAGCCGAATTTGTCCGCTCAGTCAAATAGAGGAAATCTACTGTTAGAAGGGAATGCAGATGTTTCAATTCTTCAAACTTGACGACAACAACGTGGAAGGACAAGCCAAAACAGAATCCTCCTCTTCCATGAGGTCACTTGGCAGAAAACATGGAAATCTTTAGGAGTTAATGCAGATGCTTCATTTTTTTCAAACTTGTGAAACAATTTGAGAGAGAAAACTGCCTTTTGTTAGAAACATACTTTCAGAGCTCTCTCTTTTTGGCATAAGTGGCAATTCCAATGATTTGCATAAGTTGATGAGAAAGAAATAGCATGATTTCCAAAGAATTTTTCTGTTTTCATTTCTCTAACAATGGCTAAAAGCAGTGTTTCCACCAGGTAACTTCTTCAAATATATCCCTCTGTTTCTGATTACTTTTATTTAAAGGTTTGCTTTAAAAGATTTGAAGGAAACTGTCCTTTATCTTATATTTGTAGTAATTTTCCATCATAGGGTTGTTTGATTTAGTTAAACGCACCAATTTTTATCATTAAAAGTAACAAATAAACTTGCCCCTTTTCAGAAGAACATGACAGGCTTCTTCATTGGTGTTTGAAGCTTCATAAACATCGACCACGAAGGGACTCGAACCCTCAATCTTCTGATTCGAAGTCAGACGCCTTATCCATTAAGCCACGCGGTCTCAATTTTAGGTGTGATGTGGCAGCGTATCTGGGAAAAAGAAAAAACATAGCATGACAAATTGCAGAAGCGATTCAACTTGTGAAAAAAATTGGAGAAACCTGCCTTTGTCCGAAAGAGGCACCACTTACTGCACACTCTTTCAAGCAGTGACAGCAATTTTAAAAGATGGATTAAGTAATGATGGAAGAAAGGCAAAGCTTTGCAAAACAACATCTTGATTTTCGATTCCCCAGAAATGAGCAGAGCCGAATTTGTCCGCTCAGGCAAATAGAGGAAATCTACTGTTAGAAGGGAATGCAGATGTTTCAATTCTTCAAACTTGACAACAACGTGGAAGGACAAGCCAAAACAGAATCCTCCTCTTCCATGAGGTCACTTGGCAGAAAACATGGACACCTTTAGGAGTTAATGCAGATGCTTCATTTTTTTCAAACTTGTGAAACAATTTGAGAGAGAAAACTGCCTTTTGTTAGAAACACACTTTCAGAGCTCTCTCTTTTTGGCATAAGTGGCAATTCCAATGATTTGCATAAGTTGATGAGAAAGAAATAGCATGATTTCCAAAGAATTTTTCTGTTTTCATTTCTCTAACAATGGCTAAAAGCAGTGTTTCCACCAGGTAACTTCTTCAAATATATCCCTCTGTTTCTGATGACTTTTATTTAAAGGTTTGCTTTAAAAGATTTGAAGGAAACTGTCCTTTATCTTATATTTGTAGTAATTTTCCATCATAGGGTTGTTTGATTTAGTTAAACGCACCAATTTTTATCATTAAAAGTAACAAATAAACTTGCCCCTTTTCAGAAGAACATGACAGGCTTCTGCATTGGTGTTTGAAGCTTCATAAACATCGACCACGAAGGGACTCGAACCCTCAATCTTCTGATTTGAAGTCAGACGCCTTATCCATTAGGCCACGCGGTCTCAATTTTGGGTGTGTGTGGCAGCGTATCTGGGAAAAAGAAAAAACATAGTGTGGCAGCGTATCTGGGAAAAAGAAAAAACATAGCATGACAAATTGCAGAAGCGATTCAACTTGTGAAAAAAAATTGGAGAAACCTCCCTTTGTCCGAAAGAGGCACCACTTACTGCACACTCTTTCAAGCAGTGACAGCAATTTTAAAAGATGGATTAAGTAACGATGGAAGAAAGGCAAAGCTTTGCAAAACAACATCTTGATTTTCGATTCCCCAGAAATGAGCAGAGCCGAATTTGTCCGCTCAGGCAAATAGATGAAATCTACTGTTAGAAGGGAATGCAGATGTTTCAATTCTTCAAACTTGACAACAACGTGGAAGGACAAGCCAAAACAGAATCCTCCTCTTCCATGAGGTCACTTGGCAGAAAACATGGACACCTTTAGGAGTTAATGCAGATGCTTCATTTTTTTCAAACTTGTGAAACAATTTTAGAGAGAAAACTGCCTTTTGTTAGAAACACACTTTCAGAGCTCTCTCTTTTTGGCATAAGTTACAATTCCAATGATTTGCATAAGTTGATGAGAAAGAAATATCATGATTTCCAAAGAATTTTTCTGTTTTCATTTCTCTAACAATGGCTAAAAGCAGTGTTTCCATCAGGTAACTTCTTCCAATATATCCCTCTGTTTCTGATGACTTTTATTTAAAGGTTTGCTTTAAAAGATTTGAAGGAAACTGTCCTTTATCTTATATTTGTAGTAATTTTCCATCATAGGGTTGTTTGATTTAGTTAAACGCACCAATTTTTATCATTAAAAGTAACAAAGAAACTTGCCCCTTTTCAGAAGAACATGACAAGCTTCTGCATTGGTGTTTGAAGCTTCATAAACATCGACCACAAAGGGACTCGAACCCTCAATCTTCTGATTCGAAGTCAGACGCCTTATCCATTAGGCCACGCGGTCTCAATTTTGGGTGTGTCTGGCAGCGTATCTGGGAAACAGAAAAAACAAAGCATGACAAATTGCAGAAGCGATTCAACTTGTGAAAAAAATTGGAGAAACCTCCCTTTGTCCGAAAGAGGCACCACTTACTGCACACTCTTTCAAGCAGTGACAGCAATTTTAAAAGATGGATTAAGTAACGATGGAAGAAAGGCAAAGCTTTGCAAAACAACATCTTGATTTTCGATTCCCCAGAAATGAGCAGAGCCAAATTTGTCCGCTCAGTCAAATAGAGGAAATCTACTGTTAGAAGGGAATGCAGATGTTTCAATTCTTCAAACTTGACGACAACAACGTGGAAGGACAAGCCAAAACAGAATCCTCCTCTTCCATGAGGTCACTTGGCAGAAAACATGGACACCTTTAGGAGTTAATGCAGATGCTTCATTTTTTTCAAACTTGTGAAACAATTTGAGAGAGAAAACTGCCTTTTGTTAGAAACATACTTTCAGAGCTCTCTCTTTTTGGCATAAGTGGCAATTCCAATGATTTGCATAAGTTGATGAGAAAGAAATAGCATGATTTCCAAAGAATTTTTCTGTTTTCATTTCTCTAACAATGGCTAAAAGCAGTGTTTCCACCAAGTAACTTCTTCAAATATATCCCTCTGTTTCTGATGACTTTTATTTAAAGGTTTGCTTTAAAAGATTTGAAGGAAACTGTCCTTTATCTTATATTTGTAGTAATTTTCCATCATAGGGTTGTTTGATTTAGTTAAACGCACCAATTTTTATCATTAAAAGTAACAAAGAAACTTGCCCCTTTTCAGAAGAACATGACAGGCTTCTGCATTGGTGTTTGAAGCTTCATAAACATCGACCACGAAGGGACTTGAACCCTCAATCTTCTGATTCGAAGTCAGACGCCTTATCCATTAGGCCACGCGGTCTCAATTTTGGGTGTGTTTGGCAGCGTATCTGGGAAACAGAAAAAACATAGCATGACAAATTGCAGAAGCGATTCAACTTGTGAAAAAAATTGGAGAAACCTCCCTTTGTCCGAAAGAGGCACCACTTACTGCACACTCTTTCAAGCAGTGACAGCAATTTTAAAAGATGGATTAAGTAACGATGGAAGAAAGGCAAAGCTTTGCAAAACAACATCTTGATTTTCGATTCCCCAGAAATGAGCAGAGCCGAATTTGTCCCCTCAGTCAAATAGAGGAAATCTACTGTTAGAAGGGAATGCAGATGTTTCAATTCTTCAAACTTGACAACAACGTGGAAGGACAAGCCAAAACAGAATCCTCCTCTTCCATGAGGTCACTTGGCAGAAAACATGGACACCTTTAGGAGTTAATGCAGATGCTTCATTTTTTTCAAACTTGTGAAACAATTTGAGAGAGAAAACTGCCTTTTGTTAGAAACACACTTTCAGAGCTCTCTCTTTTTGGCATAAGTGGCAATTCCAATGATTTGCATAAGTTGATGAGAAAGAAATAGCATGATTTCCAAAGAATTTTTCTGTTTTCATTTCTCTAACAATGGCTAAAAGCAGTGTTTCCACCAGGTAACTTCTTCCAATATATTCCTCTGTTTCTGATGACTTTTATTTAAAGGTTTGCTTTAAAAGATTTGAAGGAAACTGTCCTTTATCTTATATTTGTAGTAATTTTCCATCATAGGGTTGTTTGATTTAGTTAAACGCACCAATTTTTATCATTAAAAGTAACAAATAAACTTGCCCCTTTTCAGAAGAACATGACAGGCTTCTTCATTGGTGTTTGAAGCTTCATAAACATCGACCACGAAGGGACTCGAACCCTCAATCTTCTGATTCGAAGTCAGACGCCTTATCCATTAAGCCACGCGGTCTCAATTTTAGGTGTGATGTGGCAGCGTATCTGGGAAAAAGAAAAAACATAGCATGACAAATTGCAGAAGCGATTCAACTTGTGAAAAAAATTGGAGAAACCTGCCTTTGTCCGAAAGAGGCACCACTTACTGCACACTCTTTCAAGCAGTGACAGCAATTTTAAAAGATGGATTAAGTAATGATGGAAGAAAGGCAAAGCTTTGCAAAACAACATCTTGATTTTCGATTCCCCAGAAATGAGCAGAGCCGAATTTGTCCGCTCAGGCAAATAGAGGAAATCTACTGTTAGAAGGGAATGCAGATGTTTCAATTCTTCAAACTTGACAACAACGTGGAAGGACAAGCCAAAACAGAATCCTCCTCTTCCATGAGGTCACTTGGCAGAAAACATGGACACCTTTAGGAGTTAATGCAGATGCTTCATTTTTTTCAAACTTGTGAAACAATTTGAGAGAGAAAACTGCCTTTTGTTAGAAACACACTTTCAGAGCTCTCTCTTTTTGGCATAAGTGGCAATTCCAATGATTTGCATAAGTTGATGAGAAAGAAATAGCATGATTTCCAAAGAATTTTTCTGTTTTCATTTCTCTAACAATGGCTAAAAGCAGTGTTTCCACCAGGTAACTTCTTCCAATATATCCCTCTGTTTCTGATGACTTTTATTTAAAGGTTTGCTTTAAAAGATTTGAAGGAAACTGTCCTTTATCTTATATTTGTAGTAATTTTCCATCATAGGGTTGTTTGATTTAGTTAAACGCACCAATTTTTATCATTAAAAGTAACAAAGAAACTTGCCCCTTTTCAGAAGAACATGACAGGCTTCTGCATTGGTGTTTGAAGCTTCATAAACATCGACCACGAAGGGACTCGAACCCTCAATCTTCTGATTCGAAGTCAGACGCCTTATCCATTAGGCCACGCGGTCTCAATTTTGGGTGTGTGTGGCAGCGTATCTGGGAAACAGAAAAAACAAAGCATGACAAATTGCAGAAGCGATTCAACTTGTGAAAAAAATTGGAGAAACCTCCCTTTGTCCGAAAGAGGCACCACTTACTGCACACTTTTTCAAGCAGTGACAGCAATTTTAAAAGATGGATTAAGTAACGATGGAAGAAAGGCAAAGCTTTGCAAAACAACATCTTGATTTTCGATTCCCCAGAAATGAGCAGAGCCGAATTTGTCCGCTCAGTCAAATAGAGGAAATCTACTGTTAGAAGGGAATGCAGATGTTTCAATTCTTCAAACTTGACGACAACAACGTGGAAGGACAAGCCAAAACAGAATCCTCCTCTTCCATGAGGTCACTTGGCAGAAAACATGGACACCTTTAGGAGTTAATGCAGATGCTTCATTTGTTTCAAACTTGTGAAACAATTTGAGAGAGAAAACTGCCTTTTGTTAGAAACACACTTTCAGAGCTCTCTCTTTTTGGCATAAGTGGCAATTCCAATGATTTGCATAAGTTGATGAGAAAGAAATAGCATGATTTCCAAATAATTTTTCTGTTTTCATTTCTCTAACAATGGCTAAAAGCAGTGTTTCCACCAGGTAACTTCTTCAAATATATCCCTCTGTTTCTGATGACTTTTTTTTAAAGGTTTGCTTTAAAAGATTTGAAGGAAACTGTCCTTTATCTTATATTTGTAGTAATTTTCCATCATAGGGTTGTTTGATTTAGTTAAACGCACCAATTTTTATCATTAAAAGTAACAAAGAAACTTGCCCCTTTTCAGAAGAACATGACATGCCAGGCTTCTGCATTGGTGTTTGAAGCTTTATAAACATCGACCACGAAGGGACTTGAACCCTCAATCTTCTGATTCGAAGTCAGACGCCTTATCCATTAGGCCACGCGGTCTCAATTTTGAGTGTGTGTGGCAGCGTATCTGGGAAAAAGAAAAAACATAGCATGACAAATTGCAGAAGCGATTCAACTTGTGAAAAAAATTGGAGAAACCTCCCTTTGTCCGAAAGAGGCACCACTTACTGCACACTCTTTCAAGCAGTGACAGCAATTTTAAAAGATGGATTAAGTAACGATGGAAGAAAGGCAAAGCTTTGCAAAACAACATCTTGATTTTCGATTCCCCAGAAATGAGCAGAGCCGAATTTGTCCGCTCAGTCAAATAGAGGAAATCTACTGTTAGAAGGGAATGCAGATGTTTCAATTCTTCAAACTTGACGACAACAACGTGGAAGGACAAGCCAAAACAGAATCCTCCTCTTCCATGAGGTCACTTGGCAGAAAACATGGACACCTTTAGGAGTTAATGCAGATGCTTCATTTTTTTCAAACTTGTGAAACAATTTGAGAGAGAAAACTGCCTTTTGTTAGAAACATACTTTCAGAGCTCTCTCTTTTTGGCATAAGTGGCAATTCCAATGATTTGCATAAGTTGATGAGAAAGAAATAGCATGATTTCCAAAGAATTTTTCTGTTTTCATTTCTCTAACAATGGCTAAAAGCAGTGTTTCCACCAGGTAACTTCTTCAAATATATCCCTCTGTTTCTGATTACTTTTATTTAAAGGTTTGCTTTAAAAGATTTGAAGGAAACTGTCCTTTATCTTATATTTGTAGTAATTTTCCATCATAGGGTTGTTTGATTTAGTTAAACGCACCAATTTTTATCATTAAAAGTAACAAATAAACTTGCCCCTTTTCAGAAGAACATGACAGGCTTCTTCATTGGTGTTTGAAGCTTCATAAACATCGACCACGAAGGGACTCGAACCCTCAATCTTCTGATTCGAAGTCAGACGCCTTATCCATTAGGCCACGCGGTCTCAATTTTGGGTGTGATGTGGCAGCGTATCTGGGAAAAAGAAAAAACATAGCATGACAAATTGCAGAAGCGATTCAACTTGTGAAAAAAATTGGAGAAACCTGCCTTTGTCCGAAAGAGGCACCACTTACTGCACACTCTTTCAAGCAGTGACAGCAATTTTAAAAGATGGATTAAGTAATGATGGAAGAAAGGCAAAGCTTTGCAAAACAACATCTTGATTTTCGATTCCCCAGAAATGAGCAGAGCCGAATTTGTCCCCTCAGTCAAATAGAGGAAATCTACTGTTAGAAGGGAATGCAGATGTTTCAATTCTTCAAACTTGACAACAACGTGGAAGGACAAGCCAAAACAGAATCCTCCTCTTCCATGAGGTCACTTGGCAGAAAACATGGACACCTTTAGGAGTTAATGCAGATGCTTCATTTTTTTCAAACTTGTGAAACAATTTGAGAGAGAAAACTGCCTTTTGTTAGAAACACACTTTCAGAGCTCTCTCTTTTTGGCATAAGTGGCAATTCCAATGATTTGCATAAGTTGATGAGAAAGAAATAGCACGATTTCCAAAGAATTTTTCTGTTTTCATTTCTCTAACAATGGCTAAAAGCAGTGTTTCCACCAGGTAACTTCTTCCAATATATTCCTCTGTTTCTGATGACTTTTATTTAAAGGTTTGCTTTAAAAGATTTGAAAGAAACTGTCCTTTATCTTATATTTGTAGTAATTTTCCATCATAGAGTTGTTTGATTTAGTTTAACGCACCAATTTTTATCATTAAAAGTAACAAAGAAACTTGCCCCTTTTCAGAAGAACATGACATGCTTCTGCATTGGTGTTTGAAGCTTCATAAACATCGACCACAAAGGGACTCGAACCCTCAATCTTCTGATTCGAAGTCAGACGCCTTATCCATTAGGCCACGCGGTCTCAATTTTGGGTGTGTGTGGCAGCGTATCTGGGAAAAAGAAAAAAACATAGCATGACAAATTGCAGAAGCGATTCAACTTGTGAAAAAAATTGGAGAAACCTCCCTTTGTCCGAAAGAGGCACCACTTACTGCACACTCTTTCAAGCAGTGACAGCAATTTTAAAAGATGGATTAAGTAACGATGGAAGAAAGGCAAAGCTTTGCAAAACAACATCTTGATTTTCGATTCCCCAGAAATGAGCAGAGCCGAATTTGTCCGCTCAGTCAAATAGAGGAAATCTACTGTTAGAAGGGAATGCAGATGTTTCAATTCTTCAAACTTGACGACAACAACGTGGAAGGACAAGCCAAAACAGAATCCTCCTCTTCCATGAGGTCACTTGGCAGAAAACATGGACACCTTTAGGAGTTAATGCAGATGCTTCATTTTTTTCAAACTTGTGAAACAATTTGAGAGAGAAAACTGCCTTTTGTTAGAAACATACTTTCAGAGCTCTCTCTTTTTGGCATAAGTGGCAATTCCAATGATTTGCATAAGTTGATGAGAAAGAAATAGCATGATTTCCAAAGAATTTTTCTGTTTTCATTTCTCTAACAATGGCTAAAAGCAGTGTTTCCACCAGGTAACTTCTTCAAATATATCCCTCTGTTTCTGATTACTTTTATTTAAAGGTTTGCTTTAAAAGATTTGAAGGAAACTGTCCTTTATCTTATATTTGTAGTAATTTTCCATCATAGGGTTGTTTGATTTAGTTAAACGCACCAATTTTTATCATTAAAAGTAACAAATAAACTTGCCCCTTTTCAGAAGAACATGACAGGCTTCTTCATTGGTGTTTGAAGCTTCATAAACATCGACCACGAAGGGACTCGAACCCTCAATCTTCTGATTCGAAGTCAGACGCCTTATCCATTAGGCCACGCGGTCTCAATTTTAGGTGCGATGTGGCAGCGCATCTGGGAAAAAGAAAAAACATAGCATGACAAATTATAGAAGCGATTCAACTTGTGAAAAAAATTGGAGAAACCTGCCTTTGTCCGAAAGAGGCACCACTTACTGCACACTCTTTCAAGCAGTGACAGCAATTTTAAAAGATGGATTAAGTAATGATGGAAGAAAGGCAAAGCTTTGCAAAACAACATCTTGATTTTCGATTCCCCAGAAATGAGCAGAGCCGAATTTGTCCGCTCAGGCAAATAGAGGAAATCTACTGTTAGAAGGGAATGCAGATGTTTCAATTCTTCAAACTTGACAACAACGTGGAAGGACAAGCCAAAACAGAATCCTCCTCTTCCATGAGGTCACTTGGCAGAAAACATGGACACCTTTAGGAGTTAATGCAGATGCTTCATTTTTTTCAAACTTGTGAAACAATTTGAGAGAGAAAACTGCCTTTTGTTAGAAACACACTTTCAGAGCTCTCTCTTTTTGGCATAAGTGGCAATTCCAATGATTTGCATAAGTTGATGAGAAAGAAATAGCATGATTTCCAAAGAATTTTTCTGTTTTCATTTCTCTAACAATGGCTAAAAGCAGTGTTTCCACCAGGTAACTTCTTCCAATATATCCCTCTGTTTCTGATGACTTTTATTTAAAGGTTTGCTTTAAAAGATTTGAAGGAAACTGTCCTTTATCTTATATTTGTAGTAATTTTCCATCATAGGGTTGTTTGATTTAGTTAAACGCACCAATTTTTATCATTAAAAGTAACAAAGAAACTTGCCCCTTTTCAGAAGAACATGACAGGCTTCTGCATTGGTGTTTGAAGCTTCATAAACATCAACCACGAAGGGACTTGAACCCTCAATCTTCTGATTCGAAGTCAGACGCCTTATCCATTAGGCCACGCGGTCTCAATTTTGGGTGTGTGTGGCAGCGTATCTGGGAAACAGAAAAAACAAAGCATGACAAATTGCAGAAGCGATTCAACTTGTGAAAAAAATTGGAGAAACCTCCCTTTGTCCGAAAGAGGCACCACTTACTGCACACTTTTTCAAGCAGTGACAGCAATTTTAAAAGATGGATTAAGTAACGATGGAAGAAAGGCAAAGCTTTGCAAAACAACATCTTGATTTTCGATTCCCCAGAAATGAGCAGAGCCGAATTTGTCCGCTCAGTCAAATAGAGGAAATCTACTGTTAGAAGGGAATGCAGATGTTTCAATTCTTCAAACTTGACGACAACAACGTGGAAGGACAAGCCAAAACAGAATCCTCCTCTTCCATGAGGTCACTTGGCAGAAAACATGGACACCTTTAGGAGTTAATGCAGATGCTTCATTTGTTTCAAACTTGTGAAACAATTTGAGAGAGAAAACTGCCTTTTGTTAGAAACACACTTTCAGAGCTCTCTCTTTTTGGCATAAGTGGCAATTCCAATGATTTGCATAAGACGCCTTATCCATTAGGCCACGCGGTCTCAATTTTGGGTGTGATGTGGCAGCGTATCTGGGAAAAAGAAAAAACATAGCATGACAAATTGCAGAAGCGATTCAACTTGTGAAAAAAATTGGAGAAACCTGCCTTTGTCCGAAAGAGGCACCACTTACTGCACACTCTTTCAAGCAGTGACAGCAATTTTAAAAGATGGATTAAGTAATGATGGAAGAAAGGCAAAGCTTTGCAAAACAACATCTTGATTTTCGATTCCCCAGAAATGAGCAGAGCCGAATTTGTCCCCTCAGTCAAATAGAGGAAATCTACTGTTAGAAGAAAATGCAGATGTTTCAATTCTTCAAACTTGACAACAACGTGGAAGGACAAGCCAAAACAGAATCCTCCTCTTCCATGAGGTCACTTGGCAGAAAACATGGACACCTTTAGGAGTTAATGCAGATGCTTCATTTTTTTCAAACTTGTGAAACAATTTGAGAGAGAAAACTGCCTTTTGTTAGAAACACACTTTCAGAGCTCTCTCTTTTTGGCATAAGTGGCAATTCCAATGATTTGCATAAGTTGATGAGAAAGAAATAGCACGATTTCCAAAGAATTTTTCTGTTTTCATTTCTCTAACAATGGCTAAAAGCAGTGTTTCCACCAGGTAACTTCTTCCAATATATTCCTCTGTTTCTGATGACTTTTATTTAAAGGTTTGCTTTAAAAGATTTGAAAGAAACTGTCCTTTATCTTATATTTGTAGTAATTTTCCATCATAGGGTTGTTTGATTTAGTTTAACGCACCAATTTTTATCATTAAAAGTAACAAAGAAACTTGCCCCTTTTCAGAAGAACATGACATGCTTCTGCATTGGTGTTTGAAGCTTCATAAACATCGACCACGAAGGGACTCGAACCCTCAATCTTCTGATTCGAAGTCAGACGCCTTATCCATTAGGCCACGCGGTCTCAATTTTGGGTGTGTGTGGCAGCGTATCTGGGAAAAAGAAAAAAACATAGCATGACAAATTGCAGAAGCGATTCAACTTGTGAAAAAAATTGGAGAAACCTCCCTTTGTCCGAAAGAGGCACCACTTACTGCACACTCTTTCAAGCAGTGACAGCAATTTTAAAAGATGGATTAAGTAACGATGGAAGAAAGGCAAAGCTTTGCAAAACAACATCTTGATTTTCGATTCCCCAGAAATGAGCAGAGCCGAATTTGTCCGCTCAGTCAAATAGAGGAAATCTACTGTTAGAAGGGAATGCAGATGTTTCAATTCTTCAAACTTGACGACAACAACGTGGAAGGACAAGCCAAAACAGAATCCTCCTCTTCCATGAGGTCACTTGGCAGAAAACATGGACACCTTTAGGAGTTAATGCAGATGCTTCATTTTTTTCAAACTTGTGAAACAATTTGAGAGAGAAAACTGCCTTTTGTTAGAAACATACTTTCAGAGCTCTCTCTTTTTGGCATAAGTGGCAATTCCAATGATTTGCATAAGTTGATGAGAAAGAAATAGCATGATTTCCAAAGAATTTTTCTGTTTTCATTTCTCTAACAATGGCTAAAAGCAGTGTTTCCACCAGGTAACTTCTTCAAATATATCCCTCTGTTTCTGATTACTTTTATTTAAAGGTTTGCTTTAAAAGATTTGAAGGAAACTGTCCTTTATCTTATATTTGTAGTAATTTTCCATCATAGGGTTGTTTGATTTAGTTAAACGCACCAATTTTTATCATTAAAAGTAACAAATAAACTTGCCCCTTTTCAGAAGAACATGACAGGCTTCTTCATTGGTGTTTGAAGCTTCATAAACATCGACCACGAAGGGACTCGAACCCTCAATCTTCTGATTCGAAGTCAGACGCCTTATCCATTAGGCCACGCGGTCTCAATTTTAGGTGTGATGTGGCAGCGCATCTGGGAAAAAGAAAAAACATAGCATGACAAATTATAGAAGCGATTCAACTTGTGAAAAAAATTGGAGAAACCTGCCTTTGTCCGAAAGAGGCACCACTTACTGCACACTCTTTCAAGCAGTGACAGCAATTTTAAAAGATGGATTAAGTAATGATGGAAGAAAGGCAAAGCTTTGCAAAACAACATCTTGATTTTCGATTCCCCAGAAATGAGCAGAGCCGAATTTGTCCGCTCAGGCAAATAGAGGAAATCTACTGTTAGAAGGGAATGCAGATGTTTCAATTCTTCAAACTTGACAACAACGTGGAAGGACAAGCCAAAACAGAATCCTCCTCTTCCATGAGGTCACTTGGCAGAAAACATGGACACCTTTAGGAGTTAATGCAGATGCTTCATTTGTTTCAAACTTGTGAAACAATTTGAGAGAGAAAACTGCCTTTTGTTAGAAACACACTTTCAGAGCTCTCTCTTTTTGGCATAAGTGGCAATTCCAATGATTTGCATAAGTTGATGAGAAAGAAATAGCATGATTTCCAAATAATTTTTCTGTTTTCATTTCTCTAACAATGGCTAAAAGCAGTGTTTCCACCAGGTAACTTCTTCAAATATATCCCTCTGTTTCTGATTACTTTTTTTTAAAGGTTTGCTTTAAAAGATTTGAAGGAAACTGTCCTTTATCTTATATTTGTAGTAATTTTCCATCATAGGGTTGTTTGATTTAGTTAAACGCACCAATTTTTATCATTAAAATTAACAAATAAACTTGCCCCTTTTCAGAAGAACATGACAGGCTTCTTCATTGGTGTTTGAAGCTTCATAAACATCGACCACGAAGGGACTCGAACCCTCAATCTTCTGATTCGAAGTCAGACGCCTTATCCATTAGGCCACGCGGTCTCAATTTTGGGTGTGTGTGGCAGCGTATCTGGGAAAAAGAAAAAAACATAGCATGACAAATTGCAGAAGCGATTCAACTTGTGAAAAAAATTGGAGAAACCTCCCTTTGTCCGAAAGAGGCACCACTTACTGCACACTCTTTCAAGCAGTGACAGCAATTTTAAAAGATGGATTAAGTAACGATGGAAGAAAGGCAAAGCTTTGCAAAACAACATCTTGATTTTCGATTCCCCAGAAATGAGCAGAGCCGAATTTGTCCGCTCAGTCAAATAGAGGAAATCTACTGTTAGAAGGGAATGCAGATGTTTCAATTCTTCAAACTTGACGACAACAACGTGGAAGGACAAGCCAAAACAGAATCCTCCTCTTCCATGAGGTCACTTGGCAGAAAACATGGACACCTTTAGGAGTTAATGCAGATGCTTCATTTTTTTCAAACTTGTGAAACAATTTGAGAGAGAAAACTGCCTTTTGTTAGAAACATACTTTCAGAGCTCTCTCTTTTTGGCATAAGTGGCAATTCCAATGATTTGCATAAGTTGATGAGAAAGAAATAGCATGATTTCCAAAGAATTTTTCTGTTTTCATTTCTCTAACAATGGCTAAAAGCAGTGTTTCCACCAGGTAACTTCTTCAAATATATCCCTCTGTTTCTGATTACTTTTATTTAAAGGTTTGCTTTAAAAGATTTGAAGGAAACTGTCCTTTATCTTATATTTGTAGTAATTTTCCATCATAGGGTTGTTTGATTTAGTTAAACGCACCAATTTTTATCATTAAAAGTAACAAATAAACTTGCCCCTTTTCAGAAGAACATGACAGGCTTCTTCATTGGTGTTTGAAGCTTCATAAACATCGACCACGAAGGGACTCGAACCCTCAATCTTCTGATTCGAAGTCAGACGCCTTATCCATTAGGCCACGCGGTCTCAATTTTAGGTGTGATGTGGCAGCGCATCTGGGAAAAAGAAAAAACATAGCATGACAAATTATAGAAGCGATTCAACTTGTGAAAAAAATTGGAGAAACCTGCCTTTGTCCGAAAGAGGCACCACTTACTGCACACTCTTTCAAGCAGTGACAGCAATTTTAAAAGATGGATTAAGTAATGATGGAAGAAAGGCAAAGCTTTGCAAAACAACATCTTGATTTTCGATTCCCCAGAAATGAGCAGAGCCGAATTTGTCCGCTCAGGCAAATAGAGGAAATCTACTGTTAGAAGGGAATGCAGATGTTTCAATTCTTCAAACTTGACAACAACGTGGAAGGACAAGCCAAAACAGAATCCTCCTCTTCCATGAGGTCACTTGGCAGAAAACATGGACACCTTTAGGAGTTAATGCAGATGCTTCATTTTTTTCAAACTTGTGAAACAATTTGAGAGAGAAAACTGCCTTTTGTTAGAAACACACTTTCAGAGCTCTCTCTTTTTGGCATAAGTGGCAATTCCAATGATTTGCATAAGTTGATGAGAAAGAAATAGCATGATTTCCAAAGAATTTTTCTGTTTTCATTTCTCTAACAATGGCTAAAAGCAGTGTTTCCACCAGGTAACTTCTTCCAATATATCCCTCTGTTTCTGATGACTTTTATTTAAAGGTTTGCTTTAAAAGATTTGAAGGAAACTGTCCTTTATCTTATATTTGTAGTAATTTTCCATCATAGGGTTGTTTGATTTAGTTAAACGCACCAATTTTTATCATTAAAAGTAACAAAGAAACTTGCCCCTTTTCAGAAGAACATGCCAGGCTTCTGCATTGGTGTTTGAAGCTTTATAAACATCAACCACGAAGGGACTTGAACCCTCAATCTTCTGATTCGAAGTCAGACGCCTTATCCATTAGGCCACGCTGTCTCAATTTTGAGTGTGTGTGGCAGCGTATCTGGGAAAAAGAAAAAACATAGCATGACAAATTGCAGAAGCGATTCAACTTGTGAAAAAAATTGGAGAAACCTCCCTTTGTCCGAAAGAGGCACCACTTACTGCACACTCTTTCAAGCAGTGACAGCAATTTTAAAAGATGGATTAAGTAACGATGGAAGAAAGGCAAAGCTTTGCAAAACAACATCTTGATTTTCGATTCCCCAGAAATGAGCAGAGCCGAATTTGTCCGCTCAGTCAAATAGAGGAAATCTACTGTTAGAAGGGAATGCAGATGTTTCAATTCTTCAAACTTGACGACAACAACGTGGAAGGACAAGCCAAAACAGAATCCTCCTCTTCCATGAGGTCACTTGGCAGAAAACATGGACACCTTTAGGAGTTAATGCAGATGCTTCATTTTTTTCAAACTTGTGAAACAATTTGAGAGAGAAAACTGCCTTTTGTTAGAAACATACTTTCAGAGCTCTCTCTTTTTGGCATAAGTGGCAATTCCAATGATTTGCATAAGTTGATGAGAAAGAAATATCATGATTTCCAAAGAATTTTTCTGTTTTCATTTCTCTAACAATGGCTAAAAGCAGTGTTTCCACCAGGTAACTTCTTCAAATATATCCCTCTGTTTCTGATTACTTTTATTTAAAGGTTTGCTTTAAAAGATTTGAAGGAAACTGTCCTTTATCTTATATTTGTAGTAATTTTCCATCATAGGGTTGTTTGATTTAGTTAAACGCACCAATTTTTATCATTAAAAGTAACAAATAAACTTGCCCCTTTTCAGAAGAACATGACAGGCTTCTTCATTGGTGTTTGAAGCTTCATAAACATCGACCACGAAGGGACTCGAACCCTCAATCTTCTGATTCGAAGTCAGACGCCTTATCCATTAGGCCACGCGGTCTCAATTTTGGGTGTGATGTGGCAGCGTATCTGGGAAAAAGAAAAAACATAGCATGACAAATTGCAGAAGCGATTCAACTTGTGAAAAAAATTGGAGAAACCTGCCTTTGTCCGAAAGAGGCACCACTTACTGCACACTCTTTCAAGCAGTGACAGCAATTTTAAAAGATGGATTAAGTAATGATGGAAGAAAGGCAAAGCTTTGCAAAACAACATCTTGATTTTCGATTCCCCAGAAATGAGCAGAGCCGAATTTGTCCCCTCAGTCAAATAGAGGAAATCTACTGTTAGAAGGGAATGCAGATGTTTCAATTCTTCAAACTTGACAACAACGTGGAAGGACAAGCCAAAACAGAATCCTCCTCTTCCATGAGGTCACTTGGCAGAAAACATGGACACCTTTAGGAGTTAATGCAGATGCTTCATTTTTTTCAAACTTGTGAAACAATTTGAGAGAGAAAACTGCCTTTTGTTAGAAACACACTTTCAGAGCTCTCTCTTTTTGGCATAAGTGGCAATTCCAATGATTTGCATAAGTTGATGAGAAAGAAATAGCACGATTTCCAAAGAATTTTTCTGTTTTCATTTCTCTAACAATGGCTAAAAGCAGTGTTTCCACCAGGTAACTTCTTCCAATATATTCCTCTGTTTCTGATGACTTTTATTTAAAGGTTTGCTTTAAAAGATTTGAAAGAAACTGTCCTTTATCTTATATTTGTAGTAATTTTCCATCATAGGGTTGTTTGATTTAGTTTAACGCACCAATTTTTATCATTAAAAGTAACAAAGAAACTTGCCCCTTTTCAGAAGAACATGACATGCTTCTGCATTGGTGTTTGAAGCTTCATAAACATCGACCACGAAGGGACTCGAACCCTCAATCTTCTGATTCGAAGTCAGACGCCTTATCCATTAGGCCACGCGGTCTCAATTTTGGGTGTGTGTGGCAGCGTATCTGGGAAAAAGAAAAAAACATAGCATGACAAATTGCAGAAGCGATTCAACTTGTGAAAAAAATTGGAGAAACCTCCCTTTGTCCGAAAGAGGCACCACTTACTGCACACTTTTTCAAGCAGTGACAGCAATTTTAAAAGATGGATTAAGTAACGATGGAAGAAAGGCAAAGCTTTGCAAAACAACATCTTGATTTTCGATTCCCCAGAAATGAGCAGAGCCGAATTTGTCCGCTCAGTCAAATAGAGGAAATCTACTGTTAGAAGGGAATGCAGATGTTTCAATTCTTCAAACTTGACGACAACAACGTGGAAGGACAAGCCAAAACAGAATCCTCCTCTTCCATGAGGTCACTTGGCAGAAAACATGGACACCTTTAGGAGTTAATGCAGATGCTTCATTTGTTTCAAACTTGTGAAACAATTTGAGAGAGAAAACTGCCTTTTGTTAGAAACACACTTTCAGAGCTCTCTCTTTTTGGCATAAGTGGCAATTCCAATGATTTGCATAAGACGCCTTATCCATTAGGCCACGCGGTCTCAATTTTGGGTGTGATGTGGCAGCGTATCTGGGAAAAAGAAAAAACATAGCATGACAAATTGCAGAAGCGATTCAACTTGTGAAAAAAATTGGAGAAACCTGCCTTTGTCCGAAAGAGGCACCACTTACTGCACACTCTTTCAAGCAGTGACAGCAATTTTAAAAGATGGATTAAGTAATGATGGAAGAAAGGCAAAGCTTTGCAAAACAACATCTTGATTTTCGATTCCCCAGAAATGAGCAGAGCCGAATTTGTCCCCTCAGTCAAATAGAGGAAATCTACTGTTAGAAGAAAATGCAGATGTTTCAATTCTTCAAACTTGACAACAACGTGGAAGGACAAGCCAAAACAGAATCCTCCTCTTCCATGAGGTCACTTGGCAGAAAACATGGACACCTTTAGGAGTTAATGCAGATGCTTCATTTTTTTCAAACTTGTGAAACAATTTGAGAGAGAAAACTGCCTTTTGTTAGAAACACACTTTCAGAGCTCTCTCTTTTTGGCATAAGTGGCAATTCCAATGATTTGCATAAGTTGATGAGAAAGAAATAGCACGATTTCCAAAGAATTTTTCTGTTTTCATTTCTCTAACAATGGCTAAAAGCAGTGTTTCCACCAGGTAACTTCTTCCAATATATTCCTCTGTTTCTGATGACTTTTATTTAAAGGTTTGCTTTAAAAGATTTGAAAGAAACTGTCCTTTATCTTATATTTGTAGTAATTTTCCATCATAGGGTTGTTTGATTTAGTTTAACGCACCAATTTTTATCATTAAAAGTAACAAAGAAACTTGCCCCTTTTCAGAAGAACATGACATGCTTCTGCATTGGTGTTTGAAGCTTCATAAACATCGACCACGAAGGGACTCGAACCCTCAATCTTCTGATTCGAAGTCAGACGCCTTATCCATTAGGCCACGCGGTCTCAATTTTGGGTGTGTGTGGCAGCGTATCTGGGAAAAAGAAAAAAACATAGCATGACAAATTGCAGAAGCGATTCAACTTGTGAAAAAAATTGGAGAAACCTCCCTTTGTCCGAAAGAGGCACCACTTACTGCACACTCTTTCAAGCAGTGACAGCAATTTTAAAAGATGGATTAAGTAACGATGGAAGAAAGGCAAAGCTTTGCAAAACAACATCTTGATTTTCGATTCCCCAGAAATGAGCAGAGCCGAATTTGTCCGCTCAGTCAAATAGAGGAAATCTACTGTTAGAAGGGAATGCAGATGTTTCAATTCTTCAAACTTGACGACAACAACGTGGAAGGACAAGCCAAAACAGAATCCTCCTCTTCCATGAGGTCACTTGGCAGAAAACATGGACACCTTTAGGAGTTAATGCAGATGCTTCATTTTTTTCAAACTTGTGAAACAATTTGAGAGAGAAAACTGCCTTTTGTTAGAAACATACTTTCAGAGCTCTCTCTTTTTGGCATAAGTGGCAATTCCAATGATTTGCATAAGTTGATGAGAAAGAAATAGCATGATTTCCAAAGAATTTTTCTGTTTTCATTTCTCTAACAATGGCTAAAAGCAGTGTTTCCACCAGGTAACTTCTTCAAATATATCCCTCTGTTTCTGATTACTTTTATTTAAAGGTTTGCTTTAAAAGATTTGAAGGAAACTGTCCTTTATCTTATATTTGTAGTAATTTTCCATCATAGGGTTGTTTGATTTAGTTAAACGCACCAATTTTTATCATTAAAAGTAACAAATAAACTTGCCCCTTTTCAGAAGAACATGACAGGCTTCTTCATTGGTGTTTGAAGCTTCATAAACATCGACCACGAAGGGACTCGAACCCTCAATCTTCTGATTCGAAGTCAGACGCCTTATCCATTAGGCCACGCGGTCTCAATTTTAGGTGTGATGTGGCAGCGCATCTGGGAAAAAGAAAAAACATAGCATGACAAATTATAGAAGCGATTCAACTTGTGAAAAAAATTGGAGAAACCTGCCTTTGTCCGAAAGAGGCACCACTTACTGCACACTCTTTCAAGCAGTGACAGCAATTTTAAAAGATGGATTAAGTAATGATGGAAGAAAGGCAAAGCTTTGCAAAACAACATCTTGATTTTCGATTCCCCAGAAATGAGCAGAGCCGAATTTGTCCGCTCAGGCAAATAGAGGAAATCTACTGTTAGAAGGGAATGCAGATGTTTCAATTCTTCAAACTTGACAACAACGTGGAAGGACAAGCCAAAACAGAATCCTCCTATTCCATGAGGTCACTTGGCAGAAAACATGGACACCTTTAGGAGTTAATGCAGATGCTTCATTTGTTTCAAACTTGTGAAACAATTTGAGAGAGAAAACTGCCTTTTGTTAGAAACACACTTTCAGAGCTCTCTCTTTTTGGCATAAGTGGCAATTCCAATGATTTGCATAAGTTGATGAGAAAGAAATAGCATGATTTCCAAATAATTTTTCTGTTTTCATTTCTCTAACAATGGCTAAAAGCAGTGTTTCCACCAGGTAACTTCTTCAAATATATCCCTCTGTTTCTGATGACTTTTTTTTAAAGGTTTGCTTTAAAAGATTTGAAGGAAACTGTCCTTTATCTTATATTTGTAGTAATTTTCCATCATAGGGTTGTTTGATTTAGTTAAACGCACCAATTTTTATCATTAAAAGTAACAAATAAACTTGCCCCTTTTCAGAAGAACATGACAGGCTTCTTCATTGGTGTTTGAAGCTTCATAAACATCGACCACGAAGGGACTCGAACCCTCAATCTTCTGATTCGAAGTCAGACGCCTTATCCATTAGGCCACGCGGTCTCAATTTTGGGTGTGTGTGGCAGCGTATCTGGGAAAAAGAAAAAAACATAGCATGACAAATTGCAGAAGCGATTCAACTTGTGAAAAAAATTGGAGAAACCTCCCTTTGTCCGAAAGAGGCACCACTTACTGCACACTCTTTCAAGCAGTGACAGCAATTTTAAAAGATGGATTAAGTAACGATGGAAGAAAGGCAAAGCTTTGCAAAACAACATCTTGATTTTCGATTCCCCAGAAATGAGCAGAGCCGAATTTGTCCGCTCAGTCAAATAGAGGAAATCTACTGTTAGAAGGGAATGCAGATGTTTCAATTCTTCAAACTTGACGACAACAACGTGGAAGGACAAGCCAAAACAGAATCCTCCTCTTCCATGAGGTCACTTGGCAGAAAACATGGACACCTTTAGGAGTTAATGCAGATGCTTCATTTTTTTCAAACTTGTGAAACAATTTGAGAGAGAAAACTGCCTTTTGTTAGAAACATACTTTCAGAGCTCTCTCTTTTTGGCATAAGTGGCAATTCCAATGATTTGCATAAGTTGATGAGAAAGAAATAGCATGATTTCCAAAGAATTTTTCTGTTTTCATTTCTCTAACAATGGCTAAAAGCAGTGTTTCCACCAGGTAACTTCTTCAAATATATCCCTCTGTTTCTGATTACTTTTATTTAAAGGTTTGCTTTAAAAGATTTGAAGGAAACTGTCCTTTATCTTATATTTGTAGTAATTTTCCATCATAGGGTTGTTTGATTTAGTTAAACGCACCAATTTTTATCATTAAAAGTAACAAATAAACTTGCCCCTTTTCAGAAGAACATGACAGGCTTCTTCATTGGTGTTTGAAGCTTCATAAACATCGACCACGAAGGGACTCGAACCCTCAATCTTCTGATTCGAAGTCAGACGCCTTATCCATTAGGCCACGCGGTCTCAATTTTAGGTGTGATGTGGCAGCGCATCTGGGAAAAAGAAAAAACATAGCATGACAAATTATAGAAGCGATTCAACTTGTGAAAAAAATTGGAGAAACCTGCCTTTGTCCGAAAGAGGCACCACTTACTGCACACTCTTTCAAGCAGTGACAGCAATTTTAAAAGATGGATTAAGTAATGATGGAAGAAAGGCAAAGCTTTGCAAAACAACATCTTGATTTTCGATTCCCCAGAAATGAGCAGAGCCGAATTTGTCCGCTCAGGCAAATAGAGGAAATCTACTGTTAGAAGGGAATGCAGATGTTTCAATTCTTCAAACTTGACAACAACGTGGAAGGACAAGCCAAAACAGAATCCTCCTCTTCCATGAGGTCACTTGGCAGAAAACATGGACACCTTTAGGAGTTAATGCAGATGCTTCATTTTTTTCAAACTTGTGAAACAATTTGAGAGAGAAAACTGCCTTTTGTTAGAAACACACTTTCAGAGCTCTCTCTTTTTGGCATAAGTGGCAATTCCAATGATTTGCATAAGTTGATGAGAAAGAAATAGCATGATTTCCAAAGAATTTTTCTGTTTTCATTTCTCTAACAATGGCTAAAAGCAGTGTTTCCACCAGGTAACTTCTTCCAATATATCCCTCTGTTTCTGATGACTTTTATTTAAAGGTTTGCTTTAAAAGATTTGAAGGAAACTGTCCTTTATCTTATATTTGTAGTAATTTTCCATCATAGGGTTGTTTGATTTAGTTAAACGCACCAATTTTTATCATTAAAAGTAACAAAGAAACTTGCCCCTTTTCAGAAGAACATGCCAGGCTTCTGCATTGGTGTTTGAAGCTTTATAAACATCAACCACGAAGGGACTTGAACCCTCAATCTTCTGATTCGAAGTCAGACGCCTTATCCATTAGGCCACGCGGTCTCAATTTTGAGTGTGTGTGGCAGCGTATCTGGGAAAAAGAAAAAACATAGCATGACAAATTGCAGAAGCGATTCAACTTGTGAAAAAAATTGGAGAAACCTCCCTTTGTCCGAAAGAGGCACCACTTACTGCACACTCTTTCAAGCAGTGACAGCAATTTTAAAAGATGGATTAAGTAACGATGGAAGAAAGGCAAAGCTTTGCAAAACAACATCTTGATTTTCGATTCCCCAGAAATGAGCAGAGCCGAATTTGTCCGCTCAGTCAAATAGAGGAAATCTACTGTTAGAAGGGAATGCAGATGTTTCAATTCTTCAAACTTGACGACAACAACGTGGAAGGACAAGCCAAAACAGAATCCTCCTCTTCCATGAGGTCACTTGGCAGAAAACATGGACACCTTTAGGAGTTAATGCAGATGCTTCATTTTTTTCAAACTTGTGAAACAATTTGAGAGAGAAAACTGCCTTTTGTTAGAAACATACTTTCAGAGCTCTCTCTTTTTGGCATAAGTGGCAATTCCAATGATTTGCATAAGTTGATGAGAAAGAAATAGCATGATTTCCAAAGAATTTTTCTGTTTTCATTTCTCTAACAATGGCTAAAAGCAGTGTTTCCACCAGGTAACTTCTTCAAATATATCAATCTGTTTCTGATTACTTTTATTTAAAGGTTTGCTTTAAAAGATTTGAAGGAAACTGTCCTTTATCTTATATTTGTAGTAATTTTCCATCATAGGGTTGTTTGATTTAGTTAAACGCACCAATTTTTATCATTAAAAGTAACAAATAAACTTGCCCCTTTTCAGAAGAACATGACAGGCTTCTTCATTGGTGTTTGAAGCTTCATAAACATCGACCACGAAGGGACTCGAACCCTCAATCTTCTGATTCGAAGTCAGACGCCTTATCCATTAGGCCACGCGGTCTCAATTTTGGGTGTGATGTGGCAGCGTATCTGGGAAAAAGAAAAAACATAGCATGACAAATTGCAGAAGCGATTCAACTTGTGAAAAAAATTGGAGAAACCTGCCTTTGTCCGAAAGAGGCACCACTTACTGCACACTCTTTCAAGCAGTGACAGCAATTTTAAAAGATGGATTAAGTAATGATGGAAGAAAGGCAAAGCTTTGCAAAACAACATCTTGATTTTCGATTCCCCAGAAATGAGCAGAGCCGAATTTGTCCCCTCAGTCAAATAGAGGAAATCTACTGTTAGAAGGGAATGCAGATGTTTCAATTCTTCAAACTTGACAACAACGTGGAAGGACAAGCCAAAACAGAATCCTCCTCTTCCATGAGGTCACTTGGCAGAAAACATGGACACCTTTAGGAGTTAATGCAGATGCTTCATTTTTTTCAAACTTGTGAAACAATTTGAGAGAGAAAACTGCCTTTTGTTAGAAACACACTTTCAGAGCTCTCTCTTTTTGGCATAAGTGGCAATTCCAATGATTTGCATAAGTTGATGAGAAAGAAATAGCACGATTTCCAAAGAATTTTTCTGTTTTCATTTCTCTAACAATGGCTAAAAGCAGTGTTTCCACCAGGTAACTTCTTCCAATATATTCCTCTGTTTCTGATGACTTTTATTTAAAGGTTTGCTTTAAAAGATTTGAAAGAAACTGTCCTTTATCTTATATTTGTAGTAATTTTCCATCATAGGGTTGTTTGATTTAGTTTAACGCACCAATTTTTATCATTAAAAGTAACAAAGAAACTTGCCCCTTTTCAGAAGAACATGACATGCTTCTGCATTGGTGTTTGAAGCTTCATAAACATCGACCACGAAGGGACTCGAACCCTCAATCTTCTGATTCGAAGTCAGACGCCTTATCCATTAGGCCACGCGGTCTCAATTTTGGGTGTGTGTGGCAGCGTATCTGGGAAAAAGAAAAAAACATAGCATGACAAATTGCAGAAGCGATTCAACTTGTGAAAAAAATTGGAGAAACCTCCCTTTGTCCGAAAGAGGCACCACTTACTGCACACTCTTTCAAGCAGTGACAGCAATTTTAAAAGATGGATTAAGTAACGATGGAAGAAAGGCAAAGCTTTGCAAAACAACATCTTGATTTTCGATTCCCCAGAAATGAGCAGAGCCGAATTTGTCCGCTCAGTCAAATAGAGGAAATCTACTGTTAGAAGGGAATGCAGATGTTTCAATTCTTCAAACTTGACGACAACAACGTGGAAGGACAAGCCAAAACAGAATCCTCCTCTTCCATGAGGTCACTTGGCAGAAAACATGGACACCTTTAGGAGTTAATGCAGATGCTTCATGTTTTTCAAACTTGTGAAACAATTTGAGAGAGAAAACTGCCTTTTGTTAGAAACATACTTTCAGAGCTCTCTCTTTTTGGCATAAGTGGCAATTCCAATGATTTGCATAAGTTGATGAGAAAGAAATAGCATGATTTCCAAAGAATTTTTCTGTTTTCATTTCTCTAACAATGGCTAAAAGCAGTGTTTCCACCAGGTAACTTCTTCAAATACATCCCTCTGTTTCTGATTACTTTTATTTAAAGGTTTGCTTTAAAAGATTTGAAGGAAACTGTCCTTTATCTTATATTTGTAGTAATTTTCCATCATAGGGTTGTTTGATTTAGTTAAACGCACCAATTTTTATCATTAAAAGTAACAAATAAACTTGCCCCTTTTCAGAAGAACATGACAGGCTTCTTCATTGGTGTTTGAAGCTTCATAAACATCGACCACGAAGGGACTCGAACCCTCAATCTTCTGATTCGAAGTCAGACGCCTTATCCATTAGGCCACGCGGTCTCAATTTTAGGTGTGATGTGGCAGCGCATCTGGGAAAAAGAAAAAACATAGCATGACAAATTATAGAAGCGATTCAACTTGTGAAAAAAATTGGAGAAACCTGCCTTTGTCCGAAAGAGGCACCACTTACTGCACACTCTTTCAAGCAGTGACAGCAATTTTAAAAGATGGATTAAGTAATGATGGAAGAAAGGCAAAGCTTTGCAAAACAACATCTTGATTTTCGATTCCCCAGAAATGAGCAGAGCCGAATTTGTCCGCTCAGGCAAATAGAGGAAATCTACTGTTAGAAGGGAATGCAGATGTTTCAATTCTTCAAACTTGACAACAACGTGGAAGGACAAGCCAAAACAGAATCCTCCTCTTCCATGAGGTCACTTGGCAGAAATCATGGACACCTTTAGGAGTTAATGCAGATGCTTAATTTTTTTCAAACTTGTGAAACAATTTGAGAGAGAAAACTGCCTTTTGTTAGAAACACACTTTCAGAGCTCTCTCTTTTTGGCATAAGTGGCAATTCCAATGATTTGCATAAGTTGATGAGAAAGAAATAGCATGATTTCCAAAGAATTTTTCTGTTTTCATTTCTCTAACAATGGCTAAAAGCAGTGTTTCCACCAGGTAACTTCTTCCAATATATCCCTCTGTTTCTGATGACTTTTATTTAAAGGTTTGCTTTAAAAGATTTGAAGGAAACTGTCCTTTATCTTATATTTGTAGTAATTTTCCATCATAGGGTTGTTTGATTTAGTTAAACGCACCAATTTTTATCATTAAAAGTAACAAATAAACTTGCCCCTTTTCAGAAGAACATGACAGTCTTCCGCATTGGTGTTTGAAGCTTCATAAACATCGACCACGAAGGGACTCGAACCCTCAATCTTCTGATTTGAAGTCAGACGCCTTATCCATTAGGCCACGCGGTCTCAATTTTGGGTGTGTGTGGCAGCGTATCTGGGAAACAGAAAAAACAAAGCATGACAAATTGCAGAAGCGATTCAACTTGTGAAAAAAATTGGAGAAACCTCCCTTTGTCCGAAAGAGGCACCACTTACTGCACACTCTTTCAAGCAGTGACAGCAATTTTAAAAGATGGATTAAGTAACGATGGAAGAAAGGCAAAGCTTTGCAAAACAACATCTTGATTTTCGATTCCCCAGAAATGAGCAGAGCCGAATTTGTCCCCTCAGTCAAATAGAGGAAATCTACTGTTAGAAGGGAATGCAGATGTTTCAATTCTTCAAACTTGACAACAACGTGGAAGGACAAGCCAAAACAGAATCCTCCTCTTCCATGAGGTCACTTGGCAGAAAACATGGACACCTTTAGGAGTTAATGCAGATGCTTCATTTTTTTCAAACTTGTGAAACAATTTGAGAGAGAAAACTGCCTTTTGTTAGAAACACACTTTCAGAGCTCTCTCTTTTTGGCATAAGTGGCAATTCCAATGATTTGCATAAGTTGATGAGAAAGAAATAGCATGATTTCCAAAGAATTTTTCTGTTTTCATTTCTCTAACAATGGCTAAAAGCAGTGTTTCCACCAGGTAACTTCTTCCAATATATTCCTCTGTTTCTGATGACTTTTATTTAAAGGTTTGCTTTAAAAGATTTGAAGGAAACTGTCCTTTATCTTATATTTGTAGTAATTTTCCATCATAGGGTTGTTTGATTTAGTTAAACGCACCAATTTTTATCATTAAAAGTAACAAATAAACTTGCCCCATTTCAGAAGAACATGACAGTCTTCTGCATTGGTGTTTGAAGCTTCATAAACATCGACCACGAAGGGACTCGAACCCTCAATCTTCTGATTCGAAGTCAGACGCCTTATCCATTAGGCCACGCGGTCTCAATTTTTGTGAAACAATTTGAGAGAGAAAACTGCCTTTTGTTAGAAACACACTTTCAGAGCTCTCTCTTTTTGGCATAAGTGGCAATTCCAATGATTTGCATAAGTTGATGAGAAAGAAATAGCATGATTTCCAAAGAATTTTTCTGTTTTCATTTCTCTAACAATGGCTAAAAGCAGTGTTTCCACCAGGTAACTTCTTCCAATATATTCCTCTGTTTCTGATGACTTTTATTTAAAGGTTTGCTTTAAAAGATTTGAAGGAAACTGTCCTTTATCTTATATTTGTAGTAATTTTCCATCATAGGGTTGTTTGATTTAGTTAAACGCACCAATTTTTATCATTAAAAGTAACAAATAAACTTGCCCCTTTTCAGAAGAACATGACAGTCTTCTGCATTGGTGTTTGAAGCTTCATAAACATCGACCACGAAGGGACTCGAACCCTCAATCTTCTTATTCGAAGTCAGACGCCTTATCCATTAGGCCACGCGGTCTCAATTTTTGTCAAACAATTTGAGAGAGAAAACTGCCTTTTGTTAGAAACACACTTTCAGAGCTCTCTCTTTTTGGCATAAGTGGCAATTCCAATGATTTGCATAAGTTGATGAGAAAGAAATAGCATGATTTCCAAAGAATTTTTCTGTTTTCATTTCTCTAACAATGGCTAAAAGCAGTGTTTCCACCAGGTAACTTCTTCCAATATATCCCTCTGTTTCTGATGACTTTTATTTAAAGGTTTGCTTTAAAAGATTTGAAGGAAACTGTCCTTTATCTTATATTTGTAGTAATTTTCCATCATAGGGTTGTTTGATTTAGTTAAACGCACCAATTTTTATCATTAAAAGTAACAAAGAAACTTGCCCCTTTTCAGAAGAACATGACAGGCTTCTGCATTGGTGTTTGAAGCTTCATAAACATCGACCACGAAGGGACTCGAACCCTCAATCTTCTGATTTGAAGTCAGACGCCTTATCCATTAGGCCACGCGGTCTCAATTTTGGGTGTGTGTGGCAGCGTATCTGGGAAACAGAAAAAACAAAGCATGACAAATTGCAGAAGCGATTCAACTTGTGAAAAAAATTGGAGAAACCTCCCTTTGTCCGAAAGAGGCACCACTTACTGCACACTCTTTCAAGCAGTGACAGCAATTTTAAAAGATGGATTAAGTAACGATGGAAGAAAGGCAAAGCTTTGCAAAACAACATCTTGATTTTCGATTCCCCAGAAATGAGCAGAGCCGAATTTGTCCCCTCAGTCAAATAGAGGAAATCTACTGTTAGAAGGGAATGCAGATGTTTCAATTCTTCAAACTTGACAACAACGTGGAAGGACAAGCCAAAACAGAATCCTCCTCTTCCATGAGGTCACTTGGCAGAAAACATGGACACCTTTAGGAGTTAATGCAGATGCTTCATTTTTTTCAAACTTGTGAAACAATTTGAGAGAGAAAACTGCCTTTTGTTAGAAACACACTTTCAGAGCTCTCTCTTTTTGGCATAAGTGGCAATTCCAATGATTTGCATAAGTTGATGAGAAAGAAATAGCATGATTTCCAAAGAATTTTTCTGTTTTCATTTCTCTAACAATGGCTAAAAGCAGTGTTTCCACCAGGTAACTTCTTCCAATATATTCCTCTGTTTCTGATGACTTTTATTTAAAGGTTTGCTTTAAAAGATTTGAAGGAAACTGTCCTTTATCTTATATTTGTAGTAATTTTCCATCATAGGGTTTTTTGATTTAGTTAAACGCACCAATTTTTATCATTAAAAGTAACAAATAAACTTGCCCCTTTTCAGAAGAACATGACAGTCTTCTGCATTGGTGTTTGAAGCTTCATAAACATCGACCACGAAGGGACTCGAACCCTCAATCTTCTGATTCGAAGTCAGACGCCTTATCCATTAGGCCACGCGGTCTCAATTTTTGTGAAACAATTTGAGAGAGAAAACTGCCTTTTGTTAGAAACACACTTTCAGAGCTCTCTCTTTTTGGCATAAGTGGCAATTCCAATGATTTGCATAAGTTGATGAGAAAGAAATAGCATGATTTCCAAAGAATTTTTCTGTTTTCATTTCTCTAACAATGGCTAAAAGCAGTGTTTCCACCAGGTAACTTCTTCCAATATATCCCTCTGTTTCTGATGACTTTTATTTAAAGGTTTGCTTTAAAAGATTTGAAGGAAACTGTCCTTTATCTTATATTTGTAGTAATTTTCCATCATAGGGTTGTTTGATTTAGTTAAACGCACCAATTTTTATCATTAAAAGTAACAAAGAAACTTGCCCCTTTTCAGAAGAACATGACAGGCTTCTGCATTGGTGTTTGAAGCTTCATAAACATCGACCACGAAGGGACTCGAACCCTCAATCTTCTGATTCGAAGTCAGACGCCTTATCCATTAGGCCACGCGGTCTCAATTTTGGGTGTGTGTGGCAGCGTATCTGGGAAACAGAAAAAACAAAGCATGACAAATTGCAGAAGCGATTCAACTTGTGAAAAAAATTGGAGAAACCTCCCTTTGTCCGAAAGAGGCACCACTTACTGCACACTCTTTCAAGCAGTGACAGCAATTTTAAAAGATGGATTAAGTAACGATGGAAGAAAGGCAAAGCTTTGCAAAACAACATCTTGATTTTCGATTCCCCAGAAATGAGCAGAGCCGAATTTGTCCGCTCAGTCAAATAGAGGAAATCTACTGTTAGAAGGGAATGCAGATGTTTCAATTCTTCAAACTTGACGACAACAACGTGGAAGGACAAGCCAAAACAGAATCCTCCTCTTCCATGAGGTCACTTGGCAGAAAACATGGACACCTTTAGGAGTTAATGCAGATGCTTCATTTTTTTCAAACTTGTGAAACAATTTGAGAGAGAAAACTGCCTTTTGTTAGAAACATACTTTCAGAGCTCTCTCTTTTTGGCATAAGTGGCAATTCCAATGATTTGCATAAGTTGATGAGAAAGAAATAGCATGATTTCCAAAGAATTTTTCTGTTTTCATTTCTCTAACAATGGCTAAAAGCAGTGTTTCCACCAGGTAACTTCTTCAAATATATCCCTCTGTTTCTGATTACTTTTATTTAAAGGTTTGCTTTAAAAGATTTGAAGGAAACTGTCCTTTATCTTATATTTGTAGTAATTTTCCATCATAGGGTTGTTTGATTTAGTTAAACGCACCAATTTTTATCATTAAAAGTAACAAATAAACTTGCCCCTTTTCAGAAGAACATGACAGGCTTCTTCATTGGTGTTTGAAGCTTCATAAACATCGACCACGAAGGGACTCGAACCCTCAATCTTCTGATTCGAAGTCAGACGCCTTATCCATTAGGCCACGCGGTCTCAATTTTGGGTGTGATGTGGCAGCGTATCTGGGAAAAAGAAAAAACATAGCATGACAAATTGCAGAAGCGATTCAACTTGTGAAAAAAATTGGAGAAACCTGCCTTTGTCCGAAAGAGGCACCACTTACTGCACACTCTTTCAAGCAGTGACAGCAATTTTAAAAGATGGATTAAGTAATGATGGAAGAAAGGCAAAGCTTTGCACAACAACATCTTGATTTTCGATTCCCCAGAAATGAGCAGAGCCGAATTTGTCCCCTCAGTCAAATAGAGGAAATCTACTGTTAGAAGGGAATGCAGATGTTTCAATTCTTCAAACTTGACAACAACGTGGAAGGACAAGCCAAAACAGAATCCTCCTCTTCCATGAGGTCACTTGGCAGAAAACATGGACACCTTTAGGAGGTAATGCAGATGCTTCATTTTTTTCAAACTTGTGAAACAATTTGAGAGAGAAAACTGCCTTTTGTTAGAAACACACTTTCAGAGCTCTCTCTTTTTGGCATAAGTGGCAATTCCAATGATTTGCATAAGTTGATGAGAAAGAAATAGCATGATTTCCAAAGAATTTTTCTGTTTTCATTTCTCTAACAATGGCTAAAAGCAGTGTTTCCACCAGGTAACTTCTTCCAATATATTCCTCTGTTTCTGATGACTTTTATTTAAAGGTTTGCTTTAAAAGATTTGAAGGAAACTGTCCTTTATCTTATATTTGTAGTAATTTTCCATCATAGGGTTGTTTGATTTAGTTTAACGCACCAATTTTTATCATTAAAAGTAACAAAGAAACTTGCCCCTTTTCAGAAGAACATGACATGCTTCTGCATTGGTGTTTGAAGCTTCATAAACATCGACCACGAAGGGACTCGAACCCTCAATCTTCTGATTCGAAGTCAGACGCCTTATCCATTAGGCCACGCGGTCTCAATTTTGGGTGTGTGTGGCAGCGTATCTGGGAAAAAGAAAAAAACATAGCATGACAAATTGCAGAAGCGATTCAACTTGTGAAAAAAATTGGAGAAACCTCCCTTTGTCCGAAAGAGGCACCACTTACTGCACACTCTTTCAAGCAGTGACAGCAATTTTAAAAGATGGATTAAGTAACGATGGAAGAAAGGCAAAGCTTTGCAAAACAACATCTTGATTTTCGATTCCCCAGAAATGAGCAGAGCCGAATTTGTCCGCTCAGTCAAATAGAGGAAATCTACTGTTAGAAGGGAATGCAGATGTTTCAATTCTTCAAACTTGACGACAACAACGTGGAAGGACAAGCCAAAACAGAATCCTCCTCTTCCATGAGGTCACTTGGCAGAAAACATGGACACCTTTAGGAGTTAATGCAGATGCTTCATTTTTTTCAAACTTGTGAAACAATTTGAGAGAGAAAACTGCCTTTTGTTAGAAACACACTTTCAGAGCTCTCTCTTTTTGGCATAAGTGGCAATTCCAATGATTTGCATAAGTTGATGAGAAAGAAATAGCATGATTTCCAAAGAATTTTTCTGTTTTCATTTCTCTAACAATGGCTAAAAGCAGTGTTTCCACCAAGTAACTTCTTCAAATATATCCCTCTGTTTCTGATGACTTTTTTTTAAAGGTTTGCTTTAAAAGATTTGAAGGAAATTGTCCTTTATCTTATATTTGTAGTAATTTTCCATCATAGGGTTGTTTGATTTAGTTAAACGCACCAATTTTTATCATTAAAAGTAACAAATAAACTTGCCCCTTTTCAGAAGAACATGACAGGCTTCTGCATTGGTGTTTGAAGCTTCATAAACATCGACCACGAAAGGACTCGAACCCTCAATCTTCTGATTTGAAGTCAGACGCCTTATCCATTAGGCCACGCGGTCTCAATTTTGGGTGTGTATGGCAGCGTATCTAGGAAAAAGAAAAAACATAGCATGACAAATTGCAGAAGCGATTCAACTTGTGAAAAAAATTGGAGAAACCTCCCTTTGTCCGAAAGAGGCACCACTTACTGCACACTCTTTCAAGCAGTGACAGCAATTTTAAAAGATGGATTAAGTAACGATGGAAGAAAGGCAAAGCTTTGCAAAACAACATCTTGATTTTCGATTCCCCAGAAATGAGCAGAGCCGAATTTGTCCGCTCAGTCAAATAGAGGAAATCTACTGTTAGAAGGGAATGCAGATGTTTCAATTCTTCAAACTTGACGACAACAACGTGGAAGGACAAGCCAAAACAGAATCCTCCTCTTCCATGAGGTCACTTGGCAGAAAACATGGACACCTTTAGGAGTTAATGCAGATGCTTCATTTTTTTCAAACTTGTGAAACAATTTGAGAGAGAAAACTGCCTTTTGTTAGAAACACACTTTCAGAGCTCTCTCTTTTTGGCATAAGTGGCAATTCCAATGATTTGCATAAGTTGATGAGAAAGAAATAGCATGATTTCCAAAGAATTTTTCTGTTTTCATTTCTCTAACAATGGCTAAAAGCAGTGTTTACACCAGGTAACTTCTTCAAATATATCCCTCTGTTTCTGATGACTTTTTTTTAATGGTTTGCTTTAAAAGATTTGAAGGAAACTGTCCTTTATCTTATATTTGTAGTAATTTTCCATCATAGGGTTGTTTGATTTAGTTCAGTGGTAGTCAACCTTTTTTTACCTACCGCCCACTAATGCAACTTTTTGGTTGAAAAAATTTCCTTACCGCCCACCAGTTTTCGCGCAAATGCAGAATATTTTTTAGAAAGGAGGGTGTTTTACAAAAAATAAATGTACGTACATTTATCTTTTTATTTCTACTTAATGCAGGTTTATAAGGTTTTTAACTTTATAAAGTTTAATGAGAAAACAATAAAGTAAATTGAAATTACCTTTACTAGTGATTAATGAGATCCTTGAGGTTGATGCTGCGAGACTAAATATTTGATATCTGGTTCGATTTTCGTAAGGAACAAACGAAGGTCTCTTTCAGTGATATTCAGACGACTTCTCTGTTTGCGCATAATATGATTTCTCATATTATCTCTCTATGATTTTTCTTGTGCGTCAGCTCATCTCCTCTCCCTCCTCAATTCCCCTCCCCACCTTTTTTTCCCCTTTTTTCTATTTTTTAACCTTCCTTGTAGCAATGCCCAGTAGGAAGGCTGAGCTAGGTAGCCCACTTACTATATAGTCCACTATAACAGACAGACACACGTACAAGACACACGTACAAGACACACATACAAGACACACATACAAGACACACATACAAGACACACATACAAGACACACATACAGACACACATACAGACACACATACAGACACACATACAGACACACATACAGACACACATACAGACACACACACGACACACATACAGACACACACACGACACACATACATACACACACACGACACATACATACACACACGACACATACACACACACACACACGACAAATACACACACACATACACACACACACACGACACATACACGACACATACACATACATACACACACACGACACATACATACACACACACGACACATACATACACACACACAACACATACACACACGACATACATACACACACACAACACTTACATACACACGACATACATACACACACACAACACATACATACACACACACACAAATACAGACACATAGATACACAAATACAGACACATAGATACACACACACGACACATACATACACGACACATACAGACACACATGACACATACAGACACACACAACACATACAGACACACACACGACACACATACATACACACATACACACACGACACATACATACACACACGACACATACATACACACACACACACACACACATACACACACAAATACAGACACAGATACACACACACGACACATACAGACACACACGACACACACACAGACACACATACATACACATACAGACACACATACACACAAGACACATACATACAGACACACACAAGACACACATACATACACACACACAAGACACACATATATACAGACACACAAGACATACATACAAAGACACACACACACACACACACACATTATATTTAAGTCACCCTCCTGTTTCCTACCTTTTAGATTCAGGAAGGTGACTTTCCCTGGGGTCCAGTGGTGGCTCAGGTGGATGGGAGTCAGAGTTCCCACTCTGACTCCCTGGTCTTCCTCCCGCGCGGCTCTCAGGGTTAGCTGGGAGGAGTGACGTGCGGTCACTTCCTCCCAGCTCTGCGATGTCATCACAGGGGGCCCGGTCGCGCTGTTAAAGCGCCCAGCGCTGACCGGGCCCCCTCACAATCCACATCCATCGGGTGGCCCTGACAGCATGGGCCACCCGATGGACCCCTCAATATGCAGCCCCGGCGGTTTGCCGCCCCTGCCGGAGCCGCAATTTGTCACGGCGGTACCCAGTCGCAGGGGTACCGCCGGCTCGCACCCGCCCGCCCGGTCGTCAGGTCGTCAAAACCTGGAAATCCCTACCGCCCACCTGAAATCCTAAAACGCCCACTAGTGGGCGGTAGGGACCAGGTTGACGACCCATGATTTAGTTAAACGCACCATTTTTTATCATTAAAAGTAACAAATAAACTTGCCCCTTTTCAGAAGAACATGACAGGCTTCTGCATGGTGTTTGAAGCTTCATAAACATCGACCACGAAGGGACTCAAACCCTCAATCTTCTGATTCGAAGTCAGACGCCTTATCCATTAGGCCACGCGGTCTCAATTTTGGGTGTGCGTGGCAGCGTATCTGGGAAAAAGAAAAAACATAGCATGACAAATTGCAGAAGCGATTCAACTTGTGAAAAAAATTGGAGAAACCTCCCTTTGTCCGAAAGAGGCACCACTTACTGCACACTCTTTCAAGCAGTGACAGCAATTTTAAAAGATAGATTAAGTAACGATGGAAGAAAGGCAAAGCTTTGCAAAACAACATCTTGATTTTCGATTCCCCAGAAATGAGCAGAGCCGAATTTGTCTGCTCAGTCAAATAGAGGAAATCTACTGTTAGAAGGGAATGCAGATGTTTCAATTCTTCAAACTTGACAACAATGTGGAAGGACAAGCCAAAACAGAATCCTCTTCTTCCATGAGGTCACTTGGCAGAAAACATGGACACCTTTAGGAGTTAATGCAGATGCTTCATTTTTTTCAAACTTGTGAAACAATTTGAGAGAGAAAACTGCCTTTTGTTAGAAACACACTTTCAGAGCTCTCTCTTTTTGGCATAAGTGGCAATTCCAATGATTTGCATAAGTTGATGAGAAAGAAAAAGCATTATTTCCAAAGAATTTTTCTGTTTTCATTTCTCTAACAATGGCTAAAAGCAGTGTTTCCACCAGGTAACTTCTTCAAATATATCCCTCTGTTTCTGATGACTTTTATTTAAAGGTTTGCTTTAAAAGATTTGAATGAAACTGTCCTTTGTCTTATATTTGTAGTAATTTTCCATCATAGGGTTGTTTGATTTAGTTAAACGCACCAATTTTTATCATTAAAAGTAACAAAGAAACGTGCCCCTTTTCAGAAGAACATGACATGCTTCTGCATTGGTGTTTGAAGCTTCATAAACATCGACCACGAAGGGACTCGAACCCTCAACCTTCTGATTCGAAGTCAGACGCCTTATCCATTAGGCCACGCGGTCTCAACTTTGGGTGTGATGTGGCAGCATATCTGGGAAAAAGAAAAAACATAGCATGACAAATTGCAGAAGCGATTCAAATTGTGAAAAAAATTGGAGAAACCTGCCTTTGTCCGAAAGAGGCACCACTTACTGCACACTCTTTCAAGCAGTGACAGCAATTTTAAAAGATGGATTAAGTAACGATGGAAGAAAGGCAAAGCTTTGCAAAACAACATCTTGATTTTCGATTCCCCAGAAATGAGCAGAGCCGAATTTGTCCGCTCAGTCAAATAGAGGAAATCTACTGTTAGAAGGGAATGCAGATGTTTCAATTCTTCAAACTTGACAACAATGTGGAAGGACAAGCCAAAACAGAATCCTCTTCTTCCATGAGGTCACTTGGCAGAAAACATGGACACCTTTAGGAGTTAATGCAGATGCTTCATTTTTTTCAAACTTGTGAAACAATTTGAGAGAGAAAACTGCCTTTTGTTAGAAACACACTTTCAGAGCTCTCTCTTTTTGGCATAAGTGGCAATTCCAATGATTTGCATAAGTTGATGAGAAAGAAAAAGCATGATTTCCAAAGAATTTTTCTGTTTTCATTTCTCTAACAATGGCTAAAAGCAGTGTTTCCACCAGGTAACTTCTTCAAATATATCCCTCTGTTTCTGATGACTTTTATTTAAAGGTTTGCTTTAAAAGATTTGAAGGAAACTGTCCTTTATCTTATATTTGTAGTAATTTTCGATCATAGGGTTGTTTGATTTAGTTAAACGCACCAATTTTTATCATTAAAAGTAACAAATAAACTTGCCCCTTTTCAGAAGAACATGACAGGCTTCTGCATTGGTGTTTGAAGCTTCATAAACATTGACCACAAAGGGACTCGAACCCTCAATCTTCTGATTCGAAGTCAGACGCCTTATCCATTAGGCCACTCAGTCTCAATTTTGGGTGTGTCTGGCAGCGTATCTGGGAAAAAGAAAAAACATAGCATGACAAATTGCAGAAGCGATTCAACTTGTGAAAAAAATTGGAGAAACCTCCCTTTGTCCGAAAGAGGCACCACTTACTGCACACTCTTTCAAGCAGTGACAGCAATTTTAAAAGATAGATTAAGTAACGATGGAAGAAAGGCAAAGCTTTGCAAAACAACATCTTGATTTTCGATTCCCCAGAAATGAGCAGAGCCGAATTTGTCCGCTCAGTCAAATAGAGGAAATCTACTGTTAGAAGGGAATGCAGATGTTTCAATTCTTCAAACTTGACGACAACAACGTGGAAGGACAAGCCAAAACAGAATCCTCCTCTTCCATGAGGTCACTTGGCAGAAAACATGGACACCTTTAGGAGTTAATGCAGATGCTTCATTTTTTTCAAACTTGTGAAACAATTTGAGAGAGAAAACTGCCTTTTGTTAGAAACACACTTTCAGAGCTCTCTCTTTTTGGCATAAGTGGCAATTCCAATGATTTGCATAAGTTGATGAGAAAGAAATAGCATGATTTCCAAAGAATTTTTCTGTTTTCATTTCTCTAACAATGGCTAAAAGCAGTGTTTACACCAGGTAACTTCTTCAAATATATCCCTCTGTTTCTGATGACTTTTTTTTAAAGGTTTGCTTTAAAAGATTTGAAGGAAACTGTCCTTTATCTTATATTTGTAGTAATTTTCCATCATAGGGTTGTTTGATTTAGTTCAGTGGTAGTCAACCTTTTTTTACCTACCGCCCACTAATGCAACTTTTTGGTTGAAAAAATGTCCTTACCGCCCACCAGTTTTCGCGTAAATGCAGAATATTTTTTAGAAAGGAGGGTGTTTTACAAAAAATAAATGTACGTACATTTATCTTTTTATTTCTACTTAATGCAGGTTTATAAGGTTTTTAACTTTATAAAGTTTAATGAGAAAACAATAAAGTAAATTGAAATTACCTTTACTAGTGATTAATGAGATCCTTGAGGTTGATGCTGCGAGACTAAATATTTGATATCTGGTTCGATTTTCGTAAGGAACAAACGAAGGTCTCTTTCAGTGATATTCAGACGACTTCTCTGTTTGCGCATAATATGATTTCTCATATTATCTCTCTATGATTTTTCTTGTGCGTCAGCTCATCTCCTCTCCCTCCTCAATTCCCCTCCCCACCTTTTTTTCCCCTTTTTTCTATTTTTTAACCTTCCTTGTAGCAATGCCCAGTAGGAAGGCTGAGCTAGGTAGCCCACTTACTATATAGTCCACTATAACAGACAGACACACGTACAAGACACACGTACAAGACACACATACAAGACACACATACAAGACACACATACAAGACACACATACAAGACACACATACAGACACACATACAGACACACATACAGACACACATACAGACACACACACGACACACATACAGACACACACACGACACACATACATACACACACACGACACATACATACACACACGACACATACACACACACACACGACAAATACACACACACATACACACACACACACACACGACACATACACGACACATACACATACATACACACACACGACACATACATACACACACACGACACATACATACACACACACAACACATACACACACGACATACATACACACACACAACACATACATACACACGACATACATACACACACACAACACATACATACACACACACACAAATACAGACACATAGATACACAAATACAGACACATAGATACACACACACGACACATACATACACGACACATACAGACACACATGACACATACAGACACACACAACACATACAGACACACACACGACACACATACATACACACATACACACACGACACATACATACACACACGACACATACATACACACACACACACACACATACACACACAAATACAGACACAGATACACACACACGACACATACAGACACACACGACACACACACAGACACACATACATACACATACAGACACACATACACACAAGACACATACATACAGACACACACAAGACACACATACATACACACACACAAGACACACATATATACAGACACACAAGACATACATACAAAGACACACACACACACACACACACATTATATTTAAGTCACCCTCCTGTTTCCTACCTTTTAGATTCAGGAAGGTGACTTTCCCTGGGGTCCAGTGGTGGCTCAGGTGGATGGGAGTCAGAGTTCCCACTCTGACTCCCTGGTCTTCCTCCCGCGCGGCTCTCAGGGTTAGCTGGGAGGAGTGACGTGCGGTCACTTCCTCCCAGCTCTGCGATGTCATCACAGGGGGCCCGGTCGCGCTGTTAAAGCGCCCAGCGCTGACCGGGCCCCCTCACAATCCACATCCATCGGGTGGCCCTGACAGCATGGGCCACCCGATGGACCCCTCAATATGCAGCCCCGGCGGTTTGCCGCCCCTGCCGGAGCCGCAATTTGTCACGGCGGTACCCAGTCGCAGGGGTACCGCCGGCTCGTACCCGCCCGCCCGGTCGTCAGGTCGTCAAAACCTGGAAATCCCTACCGCCCACCTGAAATCCTAAAACGCCCACTAGTGGGCGGTAGGGACCAGGTTGACGACCCATGATTTAGTTAAACGCACCATTTTTTATCATTAAAAGTAACAAATAAACTTGCCCCTTTTCAGAAGAACATGACAGGCTTCTGCATGGTGTTTGAAGCTTCATAAACATCGACCACGAAGGGACTCGAACCCTCAATCTTCTGATTCGAAGTCAGACGCCTTATCCATTAGGCCACGCGGTCTCAATTTTGGGTGTGCGTGGCAGCGTATCTGGGAAAAAGAAAAAACATAGCATGACAAATTGCAGAAGCGATTCAACTTGTGAAAAAAATTGGAGAAACCTCCCTTTGTCCGAAAGAGGCACCACTTACTGCACACTCTTTCAAGCAGTGACAGCAATTTTAAAAGATAGATTAAGTAACGATGGAAGAAAGGCAAAGCTTTGCAAAACAACATCTTGATTTTCGATTCCCCAGAAATGAGCAGAGCCGAATTTGTCTGCTCAGTCAAATAGAGGAAATCTACTGTTAGAAGGGAATGCAGATGTTTCAATTCTTCAAACTTGACAACAATGTGGAAGGACAAGCCAAAACAGAATCCTCTTCTTCCATGAGGTCACTTGGCAGAAAACATGGACACCTTTAGGAGTTAATGCAGATGCTTCATTTTTTTCAAACTTGTGAAACAATTTGAGAGAGAAAACTGCCTTTTGTTAGAAACACACTTTCAGAGCTCTCTCTTTTTGGCATAAGTGGCAATTCCAATGATTTGCATAAGTTGATGAGAAAGAAAAAGCATTATTTCCAAAGAATTTTTCTGTTTTCATTTCTCTAACAATGGCTAAAAGCAGTGTTTCCACCAGGTAACTTCTTCAAATATATCCCTCTGTTTCTGATGACTTTTATTTAAAGGTTTGCTTTAAAAGATTTGAATGAAACTGTCCTTTGTCTTATATTTGTAGTAATTTTCCATCATAGGGTTGTTTGATTTAGTTAAACGCACCAATTTTTATCATTAAAAGTAACAAAGAAACGTGCCCCTTTTCAGAAGAACATGACATGCTTCTGCATTGGTGTTTGAAGCTTCATAAACATCGACCACGAAGGGACTCGAACCCTCAATCTTCTGATTCGAAGTCAGACGCCTTATCCATTAGGCCACGCGGTCTCAACTTTGGGTGTGATGTGGCAGCATATCTGGGAAAAAGAAAAAACATAGCATGACAAATTGCAGAAGCGATTCAAATTGTGAAAAAAATTGGAGAAACCTGCCTTTGTCCGAAAGAGGCACCACTTACTGCACACTCTTTCAAGCAGTGACAGCAATTTTAAAAGATGGATTAAGTAACGATGGAAGAAAGGCAAAGCTTTGCAAAACAACATCTTGATTTTCGATTCCCCAGAAATGAGCAGAGCCGAATTTGTCCGCTCAGTCAAATAGAGGAAATCTACTGTTAGAAGGGAATGCAGATGTTTCAATTCTTCAAACTTGACAACAATGTGGAAGGACAAGCCAAAACAGAATCCTCTTCTTCCATGAGGTCACTTGGCAGAAAACATGGACACCTTTAGGAGTTAATGCAGATGCTTCATTTTTTTCAAACTTGTGAAACAATTTGAGAGAGAAAACTGCCTTTTGTTAGAAACACACTTTCAGAGCTCTCTCTTTTTGGCATAAGTGGCAATTCCAATGATTTGCATAAGTTGATGAGAAAGAAAAAGCATGATTTCCAAAGAATTTTTCTGTTTTCATTTCTCTAACAATGGCTAAAAGCAGTGTTTCCACCAGGTAACTTCTTCAAATATATCCCTCTGTTTCTGATGACTTTTATTTAAAGGTTTGCTTTAAAAGATTTGAAGGAAACTGTCCTTTGTCTTATATTTGTAGTAATTTTCGATCATAGGGTTGTTTGATTTAGTTAAACGCACCAATTTTAATCATTAAAAGTAACAAATAAACTTGCCCCTTTTCAGAAGAACATGACAGGCTTCTGCATTGGTGTTTGAAGCTTCATAAACATTGACCACAAAGGGACTCGAACCCTCAATCTTCTGATTCGAAGTCAGACGCCTTATCCATTAGGCCACTCAGTCTCAATTTTGGGTGTGTCTGGCAGCGTATCTGGGAAAAAGAAAAAACATAGCATGACAAATTGCAGAAGCGATTCAACTTGTGAAAAAAATTGGAGAAACCTCCCTTTGTCCGAAAGAGGCACCACTTACTGCACACTCTTTCAAGCAGTGACAGCAATTTTAAAAGATAGATTAAGTAACGATGGAAGAAAGGCAAAGCTTTGCAAAACAACATCTTGATTTTCGATTCCCCAGAAATGAGCAGAGCCGAATTTGTCTGCTCAGTCAAATAGAGGAAATCTACTGTTAGAAGGGAATGCAGATGTTTCAATTCTTCAAACTTGACAACAATGTGGAAGGACAAGCCAAAACAGAATCCTCTTCTTCCATGAGGTCACTTGGCAGAAAACATGGACACCTTTAGGAGTTAATGCAGATGCTTCATTTTTTTCAAACTTGTGAAACAATTTGAGAGAGAAAACTGCCTTTTGTTAGAAACACACTTTCAGAGCTCTCTCTTTTTGGCATAAGTGGCAATTCCAATGATTTGCATAAGTTGATGAGAAAGAAAAAGCATGATTTCCAAAGAATTTTTCTGTTTTCATTTCTCTAACAATGGCTAAAAGCAGTGTTTCCACCAGGTAACTTCTTCAAATATATCCCTCTGTTTCTGATGACTTTTATTTAAAGGTTTGCTTTAAAAGATTTGAAGGAAACTGTCCTTTATCTTATATTTGTAGTAATTTTCCATCATAGGGTTGTTTGATTTAGTTTAACGCACCAATTTTTATCATTAAAAGTAACAAAGAAACTTGCCCCTTTTCAGAAGAACATGACATGCTTCTGCATTGGTGTTTGAAGCTTCATAAACATCGACCACGAAGGGACTCGAACCCTCAATCTTCTGATTCGAAGTCAGACGCCTTATCCATTAGGCCACGCGGTCTCAATTTTGGGTGTGTGTGGCAGCGTATCTGGGAAAAAGAAAAAACATAGCATGACAAATTGCAGAAGCGATTCAACTTGTGAAAAAAATTGGAGAAACCTCCCTTTGTCCGAAAGAGGCACCACTTACTGCACACTCTTTCAAGCAGTGACAGCAATTTTAAAAGATGGATTAAGTAACGATGGAAGAAAGGCAAAGCTTTGCAAAACAACATCTTGATTTTCGATTCCCCAGAAATGAGCAGAGCCGAATTTGTCCGCTCAGTCAAATAGAGGAAATCTACTGTTAGAAGGGAATGCAGATGTTTCAATTCTTCAAACTTGACGACAACAACGTGGAAGGACAAGCCAAAACAGAATCCTCCTCTTCCATGAGGTCACTTGGCAGAAAACATGGACACCTTTAGGAGTTAATGCAGATGCTTCATTTTTTTCAAACTTGTGAAACAATTTGAGAGAGAAAACTGCCTTTTGTTAGAAACACACTTTCAGAGCTCTCTCTTTTTGGCATAAGTGGCAATTCCAATGATTTGCATAAGTTGATGAGAAAGAAATAGCATGATTTCCAAAGAATTTTTCTGTTTTCATTTCTCTAACAATGGCTAAAAGCAGTGTTTCCACCAAGTAACTTCTTCAAATATATCCCTCTGTTTCTGATGACTTTTTTTTAAAGGTTTGCTTTAAAAGATTTGAAGGAAACTGTCCTTTATCTTATATTTGTAGTAATTTTCCATCATAGGGTTGTTTGATTTAGTTCAGTGGTAGTCAACCTTTTTTTACCTACCGCCCACTAATGCAACTTTTTGGTTGAAAAAATTTCCTTACCGCCCACCAGTTTTCGCGCAAATGCGGAATATTTTTTAGAAAGGAGGGTGTTTTACAAAAAATAAATGTACGTACATTTATCTTTTTATTTCTACTTAATGCAGGTTTATAAGGTTTTTAACTTTATAAAGTTTAATGAGAAAACAATAAAGTAAATTGAAATTACCTTTACTAGTGATTAATGAGATCCTTGAGGTTGATGCTGCGAGACTAAATATTTGATATCTGGTTCGATTTTCGTAAGGAACAAACGAAGGTCTCTTTCAGTGATATTCAGACGACTTCTCTGTTTGCGCATAATATGATTTCTCATATTATCTCTCTATGATTTTTCTTGTGCGTCAGCTCATCTCCTCTCCCTCCTCAATTCCCCTCCCCACCTTTTTTTCCCCTTTTTTCTATTTTTTAACCTTCCTTGTAGCAATGCCCAGTAGGAAGGCTGAGCTAGGTAGCCCACTTACTATATAGTCCACTATAACAGACAGACACACGTACAAGACACACGTACAAGACACACATACAAGACACACATACAAGACACACATACAAGACACACATACAAGACACACATACAGACACACATACAGACACACATACAGACACACATACAGACACACATACAGACACACACACGACACACATACAGACACACACACGACACACATACATACACACACACGACACATACATACACACACGACACATACACACACACACGACAAATACACACACACACACACGACAAATACACACACACATACACACACACACACGACACATACACGACACATACACATACATACACACACACGACACATACATACACACACACGACACATACATACACACACACAACACATACACACACGACATACATACACACACACAACACATACATACACACGACATACATACACACACACAACACATACATACACACACACACACACAAATACAGACACATAGATACACACACACGACACATACATACACGACACATACAGACACACATGACACATACAGACACACACAACACATACAGACACACACACACGACACACATACATACACACATACACACGACACATACATACACACACGACACATACATACACACACACACACACATACACACACAAATACAGACACAGATACACACACACGACACATACAGACACACACGACACACACACAGACACACATACATACACATACAGACACACATACACACAAGACACATACATACAGACACACACAAGACACACATACATACACACACACAAGACACACATATATACAGACACACAAGACATACATACAAAGACACACACACACACACACACACATTATATTTAAGTCACCCTCCTGTTTCCTACCTTTTAGATTCAGGAGGGTGACTTTCCCTGGGGTCCAGTGGTGGCTCAGGTGGATGGGAGTCAGAGTTCCCACTCTGACTCCCTGGTCTTCCTCCCGCGCGGCTCTCAGGGTTAGCTGGGAGGAGTGACGTGCGGTCACTTCCTCCCAGCTCTGCGATGTCATCACAGGGGGCCCGGTCGCGCTGTTAAAGCGCCCAGCGCTGACCGGGCCCCCTCACAATCCACATCCATCGGGTGGCCCTGACAGCATGGGCCACCCGATGGACCCCTCAATATGCAGCCCCGGCGGTTTGCCGCCCCTGCCGGAGCCGCAATTTGTCACGGCGGTACCCAGTCGCAGGGGTACCGCCGGCTCGCACCCGCCCGCCCGGTCGTCAGGTCGTCAAAACCTGGAAATCCCTACCGCCCACCTGAAATCCTAAAACGCCCACTAGTGGGCGGTAGGGACCAGGTTGACGACCCATGATTTAGTTAAACGCACCATTTTTTATCATTAAAAGTAACAAATAAACTTGCCCCTTTTCAGAAGAACATGACAGGCTTCTGCATGGTGTTTGAAGCTTCATAAACATCGACCACGAAGGGATTCAAACCCTCAATCTTCTGATTCGAAGTCAGACGCCTTATCCATTAGGCCACGCGGTCTCAATTTTGGGTGTGTGTGGCAGCGTATCTGGGAAAAAGAAAAAACATAGCATGACAAATTGCAGAAGCGATTCAACTTGTGAAAAAAATTGGAGAAACCACCCTTTGTCAGAAAGAGGCACCACTTACTGCACACTCTTTCAAGCAGTGACAGCAATTTTAAAAGATAGATTAAGTAACGATGGAAGAAAGGCAAAGCTTTGCAAAACAACATCTTGATTTTCGATTCCCCAGAAATGAGCAGAGCCGAATTTGTCTGCTCAGTCAAATAGAGGAAATCTACTGTTAGAAGGGAATGCAGATGTTTCAATTCTTCAAACTTGACAACAATGTGGAAGGACAAGCCAAAACAGAATCCTCTTCTTCCATGAGGTCACTTGGCAGAAAACATGGACACCTTTAGGAGTTAATGCAGATGCTTCATTTTTTTTCAAACTTGTGAAACAATTTGAGAGAGAAAACTGCCTTTTGTTAGAAACACACTTTCAGAGCTCTCTCTTTTTGGCATAAGTGGCAATTCCAATGATTTGCATAAGTTGATGAGAAAGAAAAAGCATGATTTCCAAAGAATTTTTCTGTTTTCATTTCTCTAACAATGGCTAAAAGCAGTGTTTCCACCAGGTAACTTCTTCAAATATATCCCTCTGTTTCTGATGACTTTTATTTAAAGGTTTGCTTTAAAAGATTTGAAGGAAACTGTCCTTTGTCTTATATTTGTAGTAATTTTCCATCATAGGGTTGTTTGATTTAGTTAAACGCACCAATTTTTATCATTAAAAGTAACAAAGAAACGTGCCCCTATTCAGAAGAACATGACATGCTTCTGCATTGGTGTTTGAAGCTTCATAAACATCGACCACGAAGGGACTCGAACCCTCAATCTTCTGATTCGAAGTCAGACGCCTTATCCATTAGGCCACGCGGTCTCAACTTTGGGTGTGATGTGGCAGCATATCTGGGAAAAAGAAAAAACATAGCATGACAAATTGCAGAAGCGATTCAAATTGTGAAAAAAATTGGAGAAACCTGCCTTTGTCCGAAAGAGGCACCACTTACTGCACACTCTTTCAAGCAGTGACAGCAATTTTAAAAGATGGATTAAGTAACGATGGAAGAAAGGCAAAGCTTTGCAAAACAACATCTTGATTTTCGATTCCCCAGAAATGAGCAGAGCCGAATTTGTCCGCTCAGTCAAATAGAGGAAATCTACTGTTAGAAGGGAATGCAGATGTTTCAATTCTTCAAACTTGACAACAATGTGGAAGGACAAGCCAAAACAGAATCCTCTTCTTCCATGAGGTCACTTGGCAGAAAACATGGACACCTTTAGGAGTTAATGCAGATATTTCATTTTTTTCAAACTTGTGAAACAATTTGAGAGAGAAAACTGCCTTTTGTTAGAAACACACTTTCAGAGCTCTCTCTTTTTGGCATAAGTGGCAATTCCAATGATTTGCATAAGTTGATGAGAAAGAAAAAGCATGATTTCCAAAGAATTTTTCTGTTTTCATTTCTCTAACAATGGCTAAAAGCAGTGTTTCCACCAGGTAACTTCTTCAAATATATCCCTCTGTTTCTGATGACTTTTATTTAAAGGTTTGCTTTAAAATATTTGAAGGAAACTGTCCTTTGTCTTATATTTGTAGTAATTTTCCATCATAGGGTTGTTTGATTTAGTTAAACGCACCAATTTTTATCATTAAAAGTAACAAATAAACTTGCCCCTTTTCAGAAGAACATGACAGGCTTCTGCATTGGTGTTTGAAGCTTCATAAACATTGACCACAAAGGGACTCGAACCCTCAATCTTCTGATTCGAAGTCAGACGCCTTATCCATTAGGCCACGCAGTCTCAATTTTGGGTGTGTATGGCAGCGTATCTGGGAAAAAGAAAAAACATAGCATGACAAATTGCAGAAGCGATTCAACTTGTGAAAAAAATTGGAGAAACCTCCCTTTGTCCGAAAGAGGCACCACTTACTGCACACTCTTTCAAGCAGTGACAGCAATTTTAAAAGATAGATTAAGTAACGATGGAAGAAAGGCAAAGCTTTGCAAAACAACATCTTGATTTTCGATTCCCCAGAAATGAGCAGAGCCGAATTTGTCTGCTCAGTCAAATAGAGGAAATCTACTGTTAGAAGGGAATGCAGATGTTTCAATTCTTCAAACTTGACAACAATGTGGAAGGACAAGCCAAAACAGAATCCTCTTCTTCCATGAGGTCACTTGGCAGAAAACATGGACACCTTTAGGAGTTAATGCAGATACTTCATTTTTTTCAAACTTGTGAAACAATTTGAGAGAGAAAACTGCCTTTTGTTTGAAACATACTTTCAGAGCTCTCTCTTTTTGGCATAAGTGGCAATTCCAATGATTTGCATAAGTTGATGAGAAAGAAATAGCATGATTTCCAAAGAATTTTTCTGTTTTCATTTCTCTAACAATGGCTAAAAGCAGTGTTTCCACCAGGTAACTTCTTCAAATATATCCCTCTGTTTCTGATGACTTTTATTTAAAGGTTTGCTTTAAAAGATTTGAAGGAAACTGTCCTTTATCTTATAATTGTAGTAATTTTCCATCATAGGGTTGTTTGATTTAGTTAAACGCACCAATTTTTATCATTAAAAGTAACAAAGAAACTTGCCCCTTTTCAGAAGAACATGACATGCTTCTGCATTGGTGTTTGAAGCTTCATAAACATCGACCACGAAGGGACTCGAACCCTCAATCTTCTGATTCGAAGTCAGACGCCTTATCCATTAGGCCACGCGGTCTCAATTTTGTGTGTGATGTGGCAGCATATCTGGGAAAAAGAAAAAACATAGCATGACAAATTGCAGAAGCGATTCAAATTGTGAAAAAAAATGGAGAAACCTGCGTTTGTCCGAAAGAGGCACCACTTACTGCACACTCTTTCAAGCAGTGACAGCAATTTTAAAAGATGGATTAAGTAACGATGGAAGAAAGGCAAAGCTTTGCAAAACAACATCTTGATTTTCGATTCCCCAGAAATGAGCAGAGCCGAATTTGTCCGCTCAGTCAAATAGAGGAAATCTACTGTTAGAAGGGAATGCAGATGTTTCAATTCTTCAAACTTGACGACAACAACGTGGAAGGACAAGCCAAAACAGAATCCTCCTCTTCCATGAGGTCACTTGGCAGAAAACATGGACACCTTTAGGAGTTAATGCAGATGCTTCATTTTTTTCAAACTTGTGAAACAATTTGAGAGAGAAAACTGCCTTTTGTTAGAAACATACTTTCAGAGCTCTCTCTTTTTGGCATAAGTGGCAATTCCAATGATTTGCATAAGTTGATGAGAAAGAAATAGCATGATTTCCAAAGAATTTTTCTGTTTTCATTTCTCTAACAATGGCTAAAAGCAGTGTTTCCACCAGGTAACTTCTTCAAATATATCCCTCTGTTTCTGATTACTTTTATTTAAAGGTTTGCTTTAAAAGATTTGAAGGAAACTGTCCTTTATCTTATATTTGTAGTAATTTTCCATCATAGGGTTGTTTGATTTAGTTAAACGCACCAATTTTTATCATTAAAAGTAACAAATAAACTTGCCCCTTTTCAGAAGAACATGACAGGCTTCTTCATTGGTGTTTGAAGCTTCATAAACATCGACCACGAAGGGACTCGAACCCTCAATCTTCTGATTCGAAGTCAGACGCCTTATCCATTAGGCCACGCGGTCTCAATTTTGGGTGTGATGTGGCAGCGTATCTGGGAAAAAGAAAAAACATAGCATGACAAATTGCAGAAGCGATTCAACTTGTGAAAAAAATTGGAGAAACCTGCCTTTGTCCGAAAGAGGCACCACTTACTGCACACTCTTTCAAGCAGTGACAGCAATTTTAAAAGATGGATTAAGTAATGATGGAAGAAAGGCAAAGCTTTGCAAAACAACATCTTGATTTTCGATTCCCCAGAAATGAGCAGAGCCGAATTTGTCCCCTCAGTCAAATAGAGGAAATCTACTGTTAGAAGGGAATGCAGATGTTTCAATTCTTCAAACTTGACAACAACGTGGAAGGACAAGCCAAAACAGAATCCTCCTCTTCCATGAGGTCACTTGGCAGAAAACATGGACACCTTTAGGAGGTAATGCAGATGCTTCATTTTTTTCAAACTTGTGAAACAATTTGAGAGAGAAAACTGCCTTTTGTTAGAAACACACTTTCAGAGCTCTCTCTTTTTGGCATAAGTGGCAATTCCAATGATTTGCATAAGTTGATGAGAAAGAAATAGCATGATTTCCAAAGAATTTTTCTGTTTTCATTTCTCTAACAATGGCTAAAAGCAGTGTTTCCACCAGGTAAATTCTTCCAATATATTCCTCTGTTTCTGATGACTTTTATTTAAAGGTTTGCTTTAAAAGATTTGAAGGAAACTGTCCTTTATCTTATATTTGTAGTAATTTTCCATCATAGGGTTGTTTGATTTAGTTTAACGCACCAATTTTTATCATTAAAAGTAACAAAGAAACTTGCCCCTTTTCAGAAGAACATGACATGCTTCTGCATTGGTGTTTGAAGCTTCATAAACATCGACCACGAAGGGACTCGAACCCTCAATCTTCTGATTCGAAGTCAGACGCCTTATCCATTAGGCCACGCGGTCTCAATTTTGGGTGTGTGTGGCAGCGTATCTGGGAAAAAGAAAAAAACATAGCATGACAAATTGCAGAAGCGATTCAACTTGTGAAAAAAATTGGAGAAACCTCCCTTTGTCCGAAAGAGGCACCACTTACTGCACACTCTTTCAAGCAGTGACAGCAATTTTAAAAGATGGATTAAGTAACGATGGAAGAAAGGCAAAGCTTTGCAAAACAACATCTTGATTTTCGATTCCCCAGAAATGAGCAGAGCCGAATTTGTCCGCTCAGTCAAATAGAGGAAATCTACTGTTAGAAGGGAATGCAGATGTTTCAATTCTTCAAACTTGACGACAACAACGTGGAAGGACAAGCCAAAACAGAATCCTCCTCTTCCATGAGGTCACTTGGCAGAAAACATGGACACCTTTAGGAGTTAATGCAGATGCTTCATTTTTTTCAAACTTGTGAAACAATTTGAGAGAGAAAACTGCCTTTTGTTAGAAACATACTTTCAGAGCTCTCTCTTTTTGGCATAAGTGGCAATTCCAATGATTTGCATAAGTTGATGAGAAAGAAATAGCATGATTTCCAAAGAATTTTTCTGTTTTCATTTCTCTAACAATGGCTAAAAGCAGTGTTTCCACCAGGTAACTTCTTCAAATATATCCCTCTGTTTCTGATTACTTTTATTTAAAGGTTTGCTTTAAAAGATTTGAAGGAAACTGTCCTTTATCTTATATTTGTAGTAATTTTCCATCATAGGGTTGTTTGATTTAGTTAAACGCACCAATTTTTATCATTAAAAGTAACAAATAAACTTGCCCCTTTTCAGAAGAACATGACAGGCTTCTTCATTGGTGTTTGAAGCTTCATAAACATCGACCACGAAGGGACTCGAACCCTCAATCTTCTGATTCGAAGTCAGACGCCTTATCCATTAGGCCACGCGGTCTCAATTTTGGGTGTGATGTGGCAGCGTATCTGGGAAAAAGAAAAAACATAGCATGACAAATTGCAGAAGCGATTCAACTTGTGAAAAAAATTGGAGAAACCTGCCTTTGTCCGAAAGAGGCACCACTTACTGCACACTCTTTCAAGCAGTGACAGCAATTTTAAAAGATGGATTAAGTAATGATGGAAGAAAGGCAAAGCTTTGCAAAACAACATCTTGATTTTCGATTCCCCAGAAATGAGCAGAGCCGAATTTGTCCCCTCAGTCAAATAGAGGAAATCTACTGTTAGAAGGGAATGCAGATGTTTCAATTCTTCAAACTTGACAACAACGTGGAAGGACAAGCCAAAACAGAATCCTCCTCTTCCATGAGGTCACTTGGCAGAAAACATGGACACCTTTAGGAGGTAATGCAGATGCTTCATTTTTTTCAAACTTGTGAAACAATTTGAGAGAGAAAACTGCCTTTTGTTAGAAACACACTTTCAGAGCTCTCTCTTTTTGGCATAAGTGGCAATTCCAATGATTTGCATAAGTTGATGAGAAGGAAATAGCATGATTTCCAAAGAATTTTTCTGTTTTCATTTCTCTAACAATGGCTAAAAGCAGTGTTTCCACCAGGTAAATTCTTCCAATATATTCCTCTGTTTCTGATGACTTTTATTTAAAGGTTTGCTTTAAAAGATTTGAAGGAAACTGTCCTTTATCTTATATTTGTAGTAATTTTCCATCATAGGGTTGTTTGATTTAGTTTAACGCACCAATTTTTATCATTAAAAGTAACAAATAAACTTGCCCCTTTTCAGAAGAACATGACATGCTTCTGCATTGGTGTTTGAAGCTTCATAAACATCGACCACGAAGGGACTCGAACCCTCAATCTTCTGATTCGAAGTCAGACGCCTTATCCATTAGGCCACGCGGTCTCAATTTTGGGTGTGTGTGGCAGCGTATCTGGGAAAAAGAAAAAAACATAGCATGACAAATTGCAGAAGCGATTCAACTTGTGAAAAAAATTGGAGAAACCTCCCTTTGTCCGAAAGAGGCACCACTTACTGCACACTCTTTCAAGCAGTGACAGCAATTTTAAAAGATGGATTAAGTAACGATGGAAGAAAGGCAAAGCTTTGCAAAACAACATCTTGATTTTCGATTCCCCAGAAATGAGCAGAGCCGAATTTGTCCGCTCAGTCAAATAGAGGAAATCTACTGTTAGAAGGGAATGCAGATGTTTCAATTCTTCAAACTTGACGACAACAACGTGGAAGGACAAGCCAAAACAGAATCCTCCTCTTCCATGAGGTCACTTTGCAGAAAACATGGACACCTTTAGGAGTTAATGCAGATGCTTCATTTTTTTCAAACTTGTGAAACAATTTGAGAGAGAAAACTGCCTTTTGTTAGAAACACACTTTCAGAGCTCTCTCTTTTTGGCATAAGTGGCAATTCCAATGATTTGCATAAGTTGATGAGAAAGAAATAGCATGATTTCCAAAGAATTTTTCTGTTTTCATTTCTCTAACAATGGCTAAAAGCAGTGTTTCCACCAAGTAACTTCTTCAAATATATCCCTCTGTTTCTGATGACTTTTTTTTAAAGGTTTGCTTTAAAAGATTTGAAGGAAATTGTCCTTTATCTTATATTTGTAGTAATTTTCCATCATAGGGTTGTTTGATTTAGTTAAACGCACCAATTTTTATCATTAAAAGTAACAAATAAACTTGCCCCTTTTCAGAAGAACATGACAGGCTTCTGCATTGGTGTTTGAAGCTTCATAAACATCGACCACGAAGGGACTCGAACCCTCAATCTTCTGATTTGAAGTCAGACGCCTTATCCATTAGGCCACGCGGTCTCAATTTTGGGTGTGTATGGCAGCGTATCTAGGAAAAAGAAAAAACATAGCATGACAAATTGCAGAAGCGATTCAACTTGTGAAAAAAATTGGAGAAACCTCCCTTTGTCCGAAAGAGGCACCACTTACTGCACACTCTTTCAAGCAGTGACAGCAATTTTAAAAGATGGATTAAGTAACGATGGAAGAAAGGCAAAGCTTTGCAAAACAACATATTGATTTTCGATTCCCCAGAAATGAGCAGAGCCGAATTTGTCCGCTCAGTCAAATAGAGGAAATCTACTGTTAGAAGGGAATGCAGATGTTTCAATTCTTCAAACTTGACGACAACAACGTGGAAGGACAAGCCAAAACAGAATCCTCCTCTTCCATGAGGTCACTTGGCAGAAAACATGGACACCTTTAGGAGTTAATGCAGATGCTTTATTTTTTTCAAACTTGTGAAACAATTTGAGAGAGAAAACTGCCTTTTGTTAGAAACACACTTTCAGAGCTCTCTCTTTTTGGCATAAGTGGCAATTCCAATGATTTGCATAAGTTGATGAGAAAGAAATAGCATGATTTCCAAAGAATTTTTCTGTTTTCATTTCTCTAACAATGGCTAAAAGCAGTGTTTACACCAGGTAACTTCTTCAAATATATCCCTCTGTTTCTGATGACTTTTTTTTAAAGGTTTGCTTTAAAAGATTTGAAGGAAACTGTCCTTTATCTTATATTTGTAGTAATTTTCCATCATAGGGTTGTTTGATTTAGTTCAGTGGTAGTCAACCTTTTTTTACCTACCGCCCACTAATGCAACTTTTTGGTTGAAAAAATTTCCTTACCGCCCACCAGTTTTCGCGCAAATGCGGAATATTTTTTAGAAAGGAGGGTGTTTTACAAAAAATAAATGTACGTACATTTATCTTTTTATTTCTACTTAATGCAGGTTTATAAGGTTTTTAACTTTATAAAGTTTAATGAGAAAACAATAAAGTAAATTGAAATTACCTTTACTAGTGATTAATGAGATCCTTGAGGTTGATGCTGCGAGACTAAATATTTGATATCTGGTTCGATTTTCGTAAGGAACAAACGAAGGTCTCTTTCAGTGATATTCAGACGACTTCTCTGTTTGCGCATAATATGATTTCTCATATTATCTCTCTATGATTTTTCTTGTGCGTCAGCTCATCTCCTCTCCCTCCTCAATTCCCCTCCCCACCTTTTTTTCCCCTTTTTTCTATTTTTTAACCTTCCTTGTAGCAATGCCCAGTAGGAAGGCTGAGCTAGGTAGCCCACTTACTATATAGTCCACTATAACAGACAGACACACGTACAAGACACACGTACAAGACACACATACAAGACACACATACAAGACACACATACAAGACACACATACAAGACACACATACAGACACACATACAGACACACATACAGACACACATACAGACACACATACAGACACACACACGACACACATACAGACACACACACGACACACATACATACACACACACGACACATACATACACACACGACACATACACACACACACACACGACAAATACACACACACATACACACACACACACGACACATACACGACACATACACATACATACACACACACGACACATACATACACACACACGACACATACATACACACACACAACACATACACACACAACATACATACACACACACAACACATACATACACACGACATACATACACACACACAACACATACATACACACACACACAAATACAGACACATAGATACACAAATACAGACACATAGATACACACACACGACACATACATACACGACACATACAGACACACATGACACATACAGACACACACAACACATACAGACACACACACACGACACACATACATACACACATACACACACGACACATACATACACACACGACACATACATACACACACACACACACACATACACACACAAATACAGACACAGATACACACACACGACACATACAGACACACACGACACACACACAGACACACATACATACACATACAGACACACATACACACAAGACACATACATACAGACACACACAAGACACACATACATACACACACACAAGACACACATATATACAGACACACAAGACATACATACAAAGACACACACACACACACACACATTATATTTAAGTCACCCTCCTGTTTCCTACCTTTTAGATTCAGGAGGGTGACTTTCCCTGGGGTCCAGTGGTGGCTCAGGTGGATGGGAGTCAGAGTTCCCACTCTGACTCCCTGGTCTTCCTCCCGCGCGGCTCTCAGGGTTAGCTGGGAGGAGTGACGTGCGGTCACTTCCTCCCAGCTCTGCGATGTCATCACAGGGGGCCCGGTCGCGCTGTTAAAGCGCCCAGCGCTGACCGGGCCCCCTCACAATCCACATCCATCGGGTGGCCCTGACAGCATGGGCCACCCGATGGACCCCTCAATATGCAGCCCCGGCGGTTTGCCGCCCCTGCCGGAGCCGCAATTTGTCACGGCGGTACCCAGTCGCAGGGGTACCGCCGGCTCGCACCAGCCCGCCCGGTCGTCAGGTCGTCAAAACCTGGAAATCCCTACCGCCCACCTGAAATCCTAAAACGCCCACTAGTGGGCGGTAGGGACCAGGTTGACGACCCATGATTTAGTTAAACGCACCATTTTTTATCATTAAAAGTAACAAATAAACTTGCCCCTTTTCAGAAGAACATGACAGGCTTCTGCATGGTGTTTGAAGCTTCATAAACATCGACCACGAAGGGACTCAAACCCTCAATCTTCTGATTCGAAGTCAGACGCCTTATCCATTAGGCCACGCGGTCTCAATTTTGGGTGTGTGTGGCAGCGTATCTGGGAAAAAGAAAAAACATAGCATGACAAATTGCAGAAGCGATTCAACTTGTGAAAAAAATTGGAGAAACCTCCCTTTGTCCGAAAGAGGCACCACTTACTGCACACTCTTTCAAGCAGTGACAGCAATTTTAAAAGATGGATTAAGTAACGATGGAAGAAAGGCAAAGCTTTGCAAAACAACATCTTGATTTTCGATTCCCCAGAAATGAGCAGAGCCGAATTTGTCCGCTCAGTCAAATAGAGGAAATCTACTGTTAGAAGGGAATGCAGATGTTTCAATTCTTCAAACTTGACAACAATGTGGAAGGACAAGCCAAAACAGAATCCTCTTCTTCCATGAGGTCACTTGGCAGAAAACATGGACACCTTTAGGAGTTAATGCAGATGCTTCATTTTTTTCAAACTTGTGAAACAATTTGAGAGAGAAAACTGCCTTTTGTTAGAAACACACTTTCAGAGCTCTCTCTTTTTGGCATAAGTGGCAATTCCAATGATTTGCATAAGTTGATGAGAAAGAAAAAGCATGATTTCCAAAGAATTTTTCTGTTTTCATTTCTCTAACAATGGCTAAAAGCAGTGTTTCCACCAGGTAACTTCTTCAAATATATCCCTCTGTTTCTGATGACTTTTATTTAAAGGTTTGCTTTAAAAGATTTGAAGGAAACTGTCCTTTGTCTTATATTTGTAGTAATTTTCGATCATAGGGTTGTTTGATTTAGTTAAACGCACCAATTTTTATCATTAAAAGTAACAAATAAACTTGCCCCTTTTCAGAAGAACATGACAGGCTTCTGCATTGGTGTTTGAAGCTTCATAAACATTGACCACAAAGGGACTCGAACCCTCAATCTTCTGATTCGAAGTCAGACGCCTTATCCATTAGGCCACGCAGTCTCAATTTTGGGTGTGTATGGCAGCGTATCTGGGAAAAAGAAAAAACATAGCATGACAAATTGCAGAAGCGATTCAACTTGTGAAAAAAATTGGAGAAACCTCCCTTTGTCCGAAAGAGGCACCACTTACTGCACACTCTTTCAAGCAGTGACAGCAATTTTAAAAGATAGATTAAGTAACGATGGAAGAAAGGCAAAGCTTTGCAAAACAACATCTTGATTTTCGATTCCCCAGAAATGAGCAGAGCCGAATTTGTCTGCTCAGTCAAATAGAGGAAATCTACTGTTAGAAGGGAATGCAGATGTTTCAATTCTTCAAACTTGACAACAATGTGGAAGGACAAGCCAAAACAGAATCCTCTTCTTCCATGAGGTCACTTGGCAGAAAACATGGACACCTTTAGGAGTTAATGCAGATGCTTCATTTTTTTCAAACTTGTGAAACAATTTGAGAGAGAAAACTGCCTTTTGTTAGAAACACACTTTCAGAGCTCTCTCTTTTTGGCATAAGTGGCAATTCCAATGATTTGCATAAGTTGATGAGAAAGAAAAAGCATGATTTCCAAAGAATTTTTCTGTTTTCATTTCTCTAACAATGGCTAAAAGCAGTGTTTCCACCAGGTAACTTCTTCAAATATATCCCTCTGTTTCTGATGACTTTTATTTAAAGGTTTGCTTTAAAAGATTTGAAGGAAACTGTCCTTTATCTTATATTTGTAGTAATTTTCCATCATAGGGTTGTTTGATTTAGTTTAACGCACCAATTTTTATCATTAAAAGTAACAAAGAAACTTGCCCCTTTTCAGAAGAACATGACATGCTTCTGCATTGGTGTTTGAAGCTTCATAAACATCGACCACGAAGGGACTCGAACCCTCAATCTTCTGATTCGAAGTCAGACGCCTTATCCATTAGGCCACGCGGTCTCAATTTTGGGTGTGTGTGGCAGCGTATCTGGGAAAAAGAAAAAACATAGCATGACAAATTGCAGAAGCGATTCAACTTGTGAAAAAAATTGGAGAAACCTCCCTTTGTCCGAAAGAGGCACCACTTACTGCACACTCTTTCAAGCAGTGACAGCAATTTTAAAAGATGGATTAAGTAACGATGGAAGAAAGGCAAAGCTTTGCAAAACAACATCTTGATTTTCGATTCCCCAGAAATGAGCAGAGCCGAATTTGTCCGCTCAGTCAAATAGAGGAAATCTACTGTTAGAAGGGAATGCAGATGTTTCAATTCTTCAAACTTGACGACAACAACGTGGAAGGACAAGCCAAAACAGAATCCTCCTCTTCCATGAGGTCACTTGGCAGAAAACATGGACACCTTTAGGAGTTAATGCAGATGCTTCATTTTTTTCAAACTTGTGAAACAATTTGAGAGAGAAAACTGCCTTTTGTTAGAAACACACTTTCAGAGCTCTCTCTTTTTGGCATAAGTGGCAATTCCAATGATTTGCATAAGTTGATGAGAAAGAAATAGCATGATTTCCAAAGAATTTTTCTGTTTTCATTTCTCTAACAATGGCTAAAAGCAGTGTTTCCACCAAGTAACTTCTTCAAATATATCCCTCTGTTTCTGATGACTTTTTTTTAAAGGTTTGCTTTAAAAGATTTGAAGGAAATTGTCCTTTATCTTATATTTGTAGTAATTTTCCATCATAGGGTTGTTTGATTTAGTTAAACGCACCAATTTTTATCATTAAAAGTAACAAATAAACTTGCCCCTTTTCAGAAGAACATGACAGGCTTCTGCATTGGTGTTTGAAGCTTCATAAACATCGACCACGAAGGGACTCGAACCCTCAATCTTCTGATTTGAAGTCAGACGCCTTATCCATTAGGCCACGCAGTCTCAATTTTGGGTGTGTATGGCAGCGTATCTAGGAAAAAGAAAAAACATAGCATGACAAATTGCAGAAGCGATTCAACTTGTGAAAAAAATTGGAGAAACCTCCCTTTGTCCGAAAGAGGCACCACTTACTGCACACTCTTTCAAGCAGTGACAGCAATTTTAAAAGATGGATTAAGTAACGATGGAAGAAAGGCAAAGCTTTGCAAAACAACATCTTGATTTTCGATTCCCCAGAAATGAGCAGAGCCGAATTTGTCCGCTCAGTCAAATAGAGGAAATCTACTGTTAGAAGGGAATGCAGATGTTTCAATTCTTCAAACTTGACGACAACAACGTGGAAGGACAAGCCAAAACAGAATCCTCCTCTTCCATGAGGTCACTTGGCAGAAAACATGGACACCTTTAGGAGTTAATGCAGATGCTTCATTTTTTTCAAACTTGTGAAACAATTTGAGAGAGAAAACTGCCTTTTGTTAGAAACACACTTTCAGAGCTCTCTCTTTTTGGCATAAGTGGCAATTCCAATGATTTGCATAAGTTGATGAGAAAGAAATAGCATGATTTCCAAAGAATTTTTCTGTTTTCATTTCTCTAACAATGGCTAAAAGCAGTGTTTACACCAGGTAACTTCTTCAAATATATCCCTCTGTTTCTGATGACTTTTTTTTTAAAGGTTTGCTTTAAAAGATTTGAAGGAAACTGTCCTTTATCTTATATTTGTAGTAATTTTCCATCATAGGGTTGTTTGATTTAGTTCAGTGGTAGTCAACCTTTTTTTACCTACCGCCCACTAATGCAACTTTTTGGTTGAAAAAATTTCCTTACCGCCCACCAGTTTTCGCGCAAATGCGGAATATTTTTTAGAAAGGAGGGTGTCTTACAAAAAATAAATGTACGTACATTTATCTTTTTATTTCTACTTAATGCAGGTTTATAAGGTTTTTAACTTTATAAAGTTTAATGAGAAAACAATAAAGTAAATTGAAATTACCTTTACTAGTGATTAATGAGATCCTTGAGGTTGATGCTGCGAGACTAAATATTTGATATCTGGTTCGATTTTCGTAAGGAACAAACGAAGGTCTCTTTCAGTGATATTCAGACGACTTCTCTGTTTGCGCATAATATGATTTCTCATATTATCTCTCTATGATTTTTCTTGTGCGTCAGCTCATCTCCTCTCCCTCCTCAATTCCCCTCCCCACCTTTTTTTCCCCTTTTTTCTATTTTTTAACCTTCCTTGTAGCAATGCCCAGTAGGAAGGCTGAGCTAGGTAGCCCACTTACTATATAGTCCACTATAACAGACAGACACACGTACAAGACACACGTACAAGACACACATACAAGACACACATACAAGACACACATACAAGACACACATACAAGACACACATACAGACACACATACAGACACACATACAGACACACATACAGACACACATACAGACACACACACGACACACATACAGACACACACACGACACACATACATACACACACACGACACATACATACACACACGACACATACACACACACACACGACAAATACACACACACACACACGACAAATACACACACACATACACACACACACACGACACATACACGACACATACACATACATACACACACACGACACATACATACACACACACGACACATACATACACACACACAACACATACACACACGACATACATACACACACACAACACATACATACACACGACATACATACACACACACAACACATACATACACACACACACACACAAATACAGACACATAGATACACACACACGACACATACATACACGACACATACAGACACACATGACACATACAGACACACACAACACATACAGACACACACACACGACACACATACATACACACATACACACACGACACATACATACACACACGACACATACATACACACACACACACACACATACACACACAAATACAGACACAGATACACACACACGACACATACAGACACACACGACACACACACAGACACACATACATACACATACAGACACACATACACACAAGACACATACATACAGACACACACAAGACACACATACATACACACACACAAGACACACATATATACAGACACACAAGACATACATACAAAGACACACACACACACACACACACATTATATTTAAGTCACCCTCCTGTTTCCTACCTTTTAGATTCAGGAGGGTGACTTTCCCTGGGGTCCAGTGGTGGCTCAGGTGGATGGGAGTCAGAGTTCCCACTCTGACTCCCTGGTCTTCCTCCCGCGCGGCTCTCAGGGTTAGCTGGGAGGAGTGACGTGCGGTCACTTCCTCCCAGCTCTGCGATGTCATCACAGGGGGCCCGGTCGCGCTGTTAAAGCGCCCAGCGCTGACCGGGCCCCCTCACAATCCACATCCATCGGGTGGCCCTGACAGCATGGGCCACCCGATGGACCCCTCCATATGCAGCCCCGGCGGTTTGCCGCCCCTGCCGGAGCCGCAATTTGTCACGGCGGTACCCAGTCGCAGGGGTACCGCCGGCTCGCACCCGCCCGCCCGGTCGTCAGGTCGTCAAAACCTGGAAATCCCTACCGCCCACCTGAAATCCTAAAACGCCCACTAGTGGGCGGTAGGGACCAGGTTGACGACCCATGATTTAGTTAAACGCACCATTTTTTATCATTAAAAGTAACAAATAAACTTGCCCCTTTTCAGAAGAACATGACAGGCTTCTGCATGGTGTTTGAAGCTTCATAAACATCGACCACGAAGGGACTCAAACCCTCAATCTTCCGATTCGAAGTCAGACGCCTTATCCATTAGGCCACGCGGTCTCAATTTTGGGTGTGTGTGGCAGCGTATCTGGGAAAAAGAAAAAACATAGCATGACAAATTGCAGAAGCGATTCAACTTGTGAAAAAAATTGGAGAAACCTCCCTTTGTCCGAAAGAGGCACCACTTACTGCACACTCTTTCAAGCAGTGACAGCAATTTTAAAAGATAGATTAAGTAACGATGGAAGAAAGGCAAAGCTTTGCAAAACAACATCTTGATTTTCGATTCCCCAGAAATGAGCAGAGCCGAATTTGTCTGCTCAGTCAAATAGAGGAAATCTACTGTTAGAAGGGAATGCAGATGTTTCAATTCTTCAAACTTGACAACAATGTGGAAGGACAAGCCAAAACAGAATCCTCTTCTTCCATGAGGTCACTTGGCAGAAAACATGGACACCTTTAGGAGTTAATGCAGATGCTTCATTTTTTTTCAAACTTGTGAAACAATTTGAGAGAGAAAACTGCCTTTTGTTAGAAACACACTTTCAGAGCTCTCTCTTTTTGGCATAAGTGGCAATTCCAATGATTTGCATAAGTTGATGAGAAAGAAAAAGCATGATTTCCAAAGAATTTTTCTGTTTTCATTTCTCTAACAATGGCTAAAAGCAGTGTTTCCACCAGGTAACTTCTTCAAATATATCCCTCTGTTTCTGATGACTTTTATTTAAAGGTTTGCTTTAAAAGATTTGAAGGAAACTGTCCTTTGTCTTATATTTGTAGTAATTTTCCATCATAGGGTTGTTTGATTTAGTTAAACGCACCAATTTTTATCATTAAAAGTAACAAAGAAACGTGCCCCTATTCAGAAGAACATGACATGCTTCTGCATTGGTGTTTGAAGCTTCATAAACATCGACCACGAAGGGACTCGAACCCTCAATCTTCTGATTTGAAGTCAGACGCCTTATCCATTAGGCCACGCGGTCGCAACTTTGGGTGTGATGTGGCAGCATATCTGGGAAAAAGAAAAAACATAGCATGACAAATTGCAGAAGCGATTCAAATTGTGAAAAAAATTGGAGAAACCTGCCTTTGTCCGAAAGAGGCACCACTTACTGCACACTCTTTCAAGCAGTGACAGCAATTTTAAAAGATGGATTAAGTAACGATGGAAGAAAGGCAAAGCTTTGCAAAACAACATCTTGATTTTCGATTCCCCAGAAATGAGCAGAGCCGAATTTGTCCGCTCAGTCAAATAGAGGAAATCTACTGTTAGAAGGGAATGCAGATGTTTCAATTCTTCAAACTTGACAACAATGTGGAAGGACAAGCCAAAACAGAATCCTCTTCTTCCATGAGGTCACTTGGCAGAAAACATGGACACCTTTAGGAGTTAATGCAGATGCTTCATTTTTTTCAAACTTGTGAAACAATTTGAGAGAGAAAACTGCCTTTTGTTAGAAACACACTTTCAGAGCTCTCTCTTTTTGGCATAAGTGGCAATTCCAATGATTTGCATAAGTTGATGAGAAAGAAAAAGCATGATTTCCAAAGAATTTTTCTGTTTTCATTTCTCTAACAATGGCTAAAAGCAGTGTTTCCACCAGGTAACTTCTTCAAATATATCCCTCTGTTTCTGATGACTTTTATTTAAAGGTTTGCTTTAAAAGATTTGAAGGAAACTGTCCTTTGTCTTATATTTGTAGTAATTTTCCATCATAGGGTTGTTTGATTTAGTTAAACGCACCAATTTTTATCATTAAAAGTAACAAATAAACTTGCCCCTTTTCAGAAGAACATGACAGGCTTCTACATTGGTGTTTGAAGCTTCATAAACATTGACCACAAAGGGACTCGAACCCTCAAACTTCTGATTCGAAGTCAGACGCCTTATCCATTAGGCCACGCAGTCTCAATTTTGGGTGTGTATGGCAGCGTATCTGGGAAAAAGAAAAAACATAGCATGACAAATTGCAGAAGCGATTCAACTTGTGAAAAAAATTGGAGAAACCTCCCTTTGTCCGAAAGAGGCACCACTTACTGCACACTCTTTCAAGCAGTGACAGCAATTTTAAAAGATAGATAAGTAACGATGGAAGAAAGGCAAAGCTTTGCAAAACAACATCTTGATTTTCGATTCCCCAGAAATGAGCAGAGCCGAATTTGTCTGCTCAGTCAAATAGAGGAAATCTACTGTTAGAAGGGAATGCAGATGTTTCAATTCTTCAAACTTGACAACAATGTGGAAGGACAAGCCAAAACAGAATCCTCTTCTTCCATGAGGTCACTTGGCAGAAAACATGGACACCTTTAGGAGTTAATGCAGATGCTTCATTTTTTTCAAACTTGTGAAACAATTTGAGAGAGAAAACTGCCTTTTGTTTGAAACATACTTTCAGAGCTCTCTCTTTTTGGCATAAGTGGCAATTCCAATGATTTGCATAAGTTGATGAGAAAGAAATAGCATGATTTCCAAAGAATTTTTCTGTTTTCATTTCTCTAACAATGGCTAAAAGCAGTGTTTCCACCAGGTAACTTCTTCAAATATATCCCTCTGTTTCTGATGACTTTTATTTAAAGGTTTGCTTTAAAAGATTTGAAGGAAACTGTCCTTTATCTTATAATTGTAGTAATTTTCCATCATAGGGTTGTTTGATTTAGTTAAACGCACCAATTTTTATCATTAAAAGTAACAAAGAAACTTGCCCCTTTTCAGAAGAACATGACATGCTTCTGCATTGGTGTTGGAAGCTTCATAAACATCGACCACGAAGGGACTCGAACCCTCAATCTTCTGATTCGAAGTCAGACGCCTTATCCATTAGGCCACGCGGTCTCAATTTTGGGTGTGATGTGGCAGCATATCTGTGAAAAAGAAAAAACATAGCATGACAAATTGCAGAAGCGATTCAAATTGTGAAAAAAATTGGAGAAACCTGCCTTTGTCCGAAAGAGGCACCACTTACTGCACACTCTTTCAAGCAGTGACAGCAATTTTAAAAGATGGATTAAGTAACGATGGAAGAAAGGCAAAGCTTTGCAAAACAACATCTTGATTTTCGATTCCCCAGAAATGAGCAGAGCCGAATTTGTCCGCTCAGTCAAATAGAGGAAATCTACTGTTAGAAGGGAATGCAGATGTTTCAATTCTTCAAACTTGACGACAACAACGTGGAAGGACGAGCCAAAACAGAATCCTCCTCTTCCATGAGGTCACTTGGCAGAAAACATGGACACCTTTAGGAGTTAATGCAGATGCTTCATTTTTTTCAAACTTGTGAAACAATTTGAGAGAGAAAACTGCCTTTTGTTAGAAACACACTTTCAGAGCTCTCTCTTTTTGGCATAAGTGGCAATTCCAATGATTTGCATAAGTTGATGAGAAAGAAATAGCATGATTTCCAAAGAATTTTTCTGTTTTCATTTCTCTAACAATGGCTAAAAGCAGTGTTTACACCAGGTAACTTCTTCAAATATATCCCTCTGTTTCTGATGACTTTTTTTTAAAGGTTTGCTTTAAAAGATTTGAAGGAAACTGTCCTTTATCTTATATTTGTAGTAATTTTCCATCATAGGGTTGTTTGATTTAGTTAAACGCACCATTTTTTATCATTAAAAGTAACAAATAAACTTGCCCCTTTTCAGAAGAACATGACAGGCTTCTGCATGGTGTTTGAAGCTTCATAAACATCGACCACGAAGGGACTCGAACCCTGAATCTTCTGATTCGAAGTCAGACGCCTTATCCATTAGGCCACGCGGTCTCAATTTTGGGTGTGTGTGGCAGCGTATCTGGGAAAAAGAAAAAACATAGCATGACAAATTGCAGAAGCGATTCAACTTGTGAAAAAAATTGGAGAAACCTCCCTTTGTCCGAAAGAGGCACCACTTACTGCACACTCTTTCAAGCAGTGACAGCAATTTTAAAAGATAGATTAAGTAACGATGGAAGAAAGGCAAAGCTTTGCAAAACAACATCTTGATTTTCGATTCCCCAGAAATGAGCAGAGCCGAATTTGTCTGCTCAGTCAAATAGAGGAAATCTACTGTTAGAAGGGAATGCAGATGTTTCAATTCTTCAAACTTGACAACAATGTGGAAGGACAAGCCAAAACAGAATCCTCTTCTTCCATGAGGTCACTTGGCAGAAAACATGGACACCTTTAGGAGTTAATGCAGATGCTTCATTTTTTTCAAACTTGTGAAACAATTTGAGAGAGAAAACTGCCTTTTGTTAGAAACACACTTTCAGAGCTCTCTCTTTTTGGCATAAGTGGCAATTCCAATGATTTGCATAAGTTGATGAGATAGAAAAAGCATGATTTCCAAAGAATTTTTCTGTTTTCATTTCTCTAACAATGGCTAAAAGCAGTGTTTCCACCAGGTAACTTCTTCAAATTTATCCCTCTGTTTCTGATGACTTTTATTTAAAGGTTTGCTTTAAAAGATTTGAAGGAAACTGTCCTTTATCTTATATTTGTAGTAATTTTCCATCATAGGGTTGTTTGATTTAGTTTAACGCACCAATTTTTATCATTAAAAGTAACAAAGAAACTTGCCCCTTTTCAGAAGAACATGACATGCTTCTGCATTGGTGTTTGAAGCTTCATAAACATCGACCACGAAGGGACTCGAACCCTCAATCTTCTGATTCGAAGTCAGACGCCTTATCCATTAGGCCACGCGGTCTCAATTTTGGGTGTGTGTGGCAGCGTATCTGGGAAAAAGAAAAAACATAGCATGACAAATTGCAGAAGCGATTCAACTTGTGAAAAAAATTGGAGAAACCTCCCTTTGTCCGAAAGAGGCACCACTTACTGCACACTCTTTCAAGCAGTGACAGCAATTTTAAAAGATAGATTAAGTAACGATGGAAGAAAGGCAAAGCTTTGCAAAACAACATCTTGATTTTCGATTCCCCAGAAATGAGCAGAGCCGAATTTGTCTGCTCAGTCAAATAGAGGAAATCTACTGTTAGAAGGGAATGCAGATGTTTCAATTCTTCAAACTTGACAACAATGTGGAAGGACAAGCCAAAACAGAATCCTCTTCTTCCATGAGGTCACTTGGCAGAAAACATGGACACCTTTAGGAGTTAATGCAGATGCTTCATTTTTTTCAAACTTGTGAAACAATTTGAGAGAGAAAACTGCCTTTTGTTAGAAACACACTTTCAGAGCTCTCTCTTTTTGGCATAAGTGGCAATTCCAATGATTTGCATAAGTTGATGAGAAAGAAAAAGCATGATTTCCAAAGAATTTTTCTGTTTTCATTTCTCTAACAATGGCTAAAAGCAGTGTTTCCACCAGGTAACTTCTTCAAATATATCCCTCTGTTTCTGATGACTTTTATTTAAAGGTTTGCTTTAAAAGATTTGAAGGAAACTGTCCTTTATCTTATATTTGTAGTAATTTTCCATCATAGGGTTGTTTGATTTAGTTAAACGCACCAATTTTTATCATTAAAAGTAACAAATAAACTTGCCCCTTTTCAGAAGAACATGACAGGCATCTGCATTGGTGTTTGAAGCTTCATAAACATCGACCACGAAGGGACTCGAACCCTCAATCTTCTGATTCGAAGTCAGACGCCTTATCCATTAGGCCACGGGGTCTCAATTTTGGGTGTGTGTGGCAGCGTATCTGGGAAAAAGAAAAAACATAGCATGACAAATTGCAGAAGCGATTCAACTTGTGAAAAAAATTGGAGAAACCTCCCTTTGTCCGAAAGAGGCACCACTTACTGCACACTCTTTCAAGCAGTGACAGCAATTTTAAAAGATGGATTAAGTAACGATGGAAGAAAGGCAAAGCTTTGCAAAACAACATCTTGATTTTCGATTCCTCAGAAATGAGCAGAGCCGAATTTGTCCGCTCAGTCAAATAGAGGAAATCTACTGTTAGAAGGGAATGCAGATGTTTCAATTCTTCAAACTTGACGACAACAACGTGGAAGGACAAGCCAAAACAGAATCCTCCTCTTCCATGAGGTCACTTGGCAGAAAACATGGACACCTTTAGGAGTTAATGCAGATGCTTCATTTTTTTCAAACTTGTGAAACAATTTGAGAGAGAAAACTGCCTTTTGTTAGAAACACACTTTCAGAGCTCTCTCTTTTTGGCATAAGTGGCAATTCCAATGATTTGCATAAGTTGATGAGAAAGAAATAGCATGATTTCCAAAGAATTTTTCTGTTTTCATTTCTCTAACAATGGCTAAAAGCAGTGTTTCCACCAGGTAACTTCTTCAAATATATCCCTCTGTTTCTGATGACTTTTATTTAAAGGTTTGCTTTAAAAGATTTGAAGGAAACTGTCCTTTATCTTATATTTGTAGTAATTTTCCATCATAGGGTTGTTTGATTTAGTTAAACGCACCAATTTTTATCATTAAAAGTAACAAATAAACTTGCCCCTTTTCAGAAGAACATGACAGGCTTCTGCATTGGTGTTTGAAGCTTCATAAACATCGACCACGAAGGGACTCGAACCCTCAATCTTCTGATTCGAAGTCAGACGCCTCATCCATTACGCCACGCAGTCTCAATTTTGGGTGCATGTGGCAGCGTATCTGGGAAAAAGAAAAAACATAGCATGACAAATTGCAGAAGCGATTCAACTTGTGAAAAAAATTGGAGAAACCTCCCTTTGTCCGAAAGAGGCACCACTTACTGCACACTCTTTCAAGCAGTGACAGCAATTTTAAAAGATAGATTAAGTAACGATGGAAGAAAGGCAAAGCTTTGCAAAACAACATCTTGATTTTCGATTCCCCAGAAATGAGCAGAGCCGAATTTGTCCGCTCAGTCAAATAGAGGAAATCTACTGTTAGAAGGGAATGCAGATGTTTCAATTCTTCAAACTTGACAACAACGTGGAAGGACAAGCCAAAACAGAATCCTCTTCTTCCATGAGGTCACTTGGCAGAAAACATGGACACCTTTAGGAGTTAATGCAGATGCTTCATTTTTTTCAAACTTGTGAAACAATTTGAGAGAGAAAACTGCCTTTTGTTAGAAACACACTTTCAGAGCTCTCTCTTTTTGGCATAAGTGGCAATTCCAATGATTTGCATAAGTTGATGAGAAAGAAATAGCATGATTTCGAAAGAATTTTTCTGTTTTCATTTCTCTAACAATGGCTAAAAGCAGTGTTTCCACCAGGTAACTTCTTCAAATATATCCCTCTGTTTCTGATGACTTTTATTTAAAGGTTTGCTTTAAAAGATTTGAAGGAAACTGTCTTTTATCTTATATTTGTAGTAATTTTCCATCATAGGGTTGTTTGATTTAGTTAAACGCACCAATTTTTATCATTAAAAGTAACAAATAAATTTGCCCCTTTTCAGAAGAACATGACAGGCTTCTGCATTGGTGTTTGAAGCTTCATAAACATCGACCACGAAGGGACTCAAACCCTCAATCTTCTGATTCAAAGTCAGACGCCTTATCCATTAGGCCACGCGGTCTCAATTTTGGGTGTGTGTGGCAGCGTATCTGGGAAAAAGAAAAAACATAGCATGACAAATTGCAGAAGCGATTCAACTTGTGAAAAAAATTGGAGAAACCTCCCTTTGTCCGAAAGAGGCACCACTTACTGCACACTCTTTCAAGCAGTGACAGCAATTTTAAAAGATGGATTAAGTAACGATGGAAGAAAGGCAAAGCTTTGCAAAACAACATCTTGATTTTCGATTCCCCAGAAATGAGCAGAGCCGAATTTGTCCGCTCAGTCAAATAGAGGAAATCTACTGTTAGAAGGGAATGCAGATGTTTCAATTCTTCAAACTTGACAACAACGTGGAAGGACAAGCCAAAACAGAATCCTCTTCTTCCATGAGGTCACTTGGCAGAAAACATGGACACCTTTAGGAGTTAATGCAGATGCTTCATTTTTTTCAAACTTGTGAAACAATTTGAGAGAGAAAACTGCCTTTTGTTAGAAACACACTTTCAGAGCTCTCTCTTTTTGGCATAAGTGGCAATTCCAATGATTTGCATAAGTTGATGAGAAAGAAATAGCATGATTTCCAAAGAATTTTTCTGTTTTCATTTCTCTAACAATGGCTAAAAGCAGTGTTTCCACCAGGTAACTTCTTCAAATATATCCCTCTGTTTCTGATGACTTTTATTTAAAGGTTTGCTTTAAAAGATTTGAAGGAAACTGTCCTTTATCTTATATTTGTAGTAATTTTCCATCATAGGGTTAATTGATTTAGTTAAACGCACCAATTTTTATCATTAAAAGTAACAAATAAACTTGCCCCTTTTCAGAAGAACATGACAAGCTTCTGCATTGGTGTTTGAAGCTTCATCAACATCGACCACGAAGGGACTCGAACCCTCAATCTTCTGATTCGAAGTCAGACGCCTTATCCATTAGGCCACGCAGTCTCAATTTTGGGTGCGTGTGGCAGCGTATCTGGGAAAAAGAAAAAACATAGCATGACAAATTGCAGAAGCGATTCAACTTGTGAAAAAAATTGGAGAAACCTCCCTTTGTCCGAAAGAGGCACCACTTACTGCACACTCTTTCAAGCAGTGACAGCAATTTTAAAAGATAGATTAAGTAACGATGGAAGAAAGGCAAAGCTTTGCAAAACAACATCTTGATTTTCGATTCCCCAGAAATGAGCAGAGCCGAATTTGTCCGCTCAGTCAAATAGAGGAAATCTACTGTTAGAAGGGAATGCAGATGTTTCAATTCTTCAAACTTGACAACAACGTGGAAGGACAAGCCAAAACAGAATCCTCTTCTTCCATGAGGTCACTTGGCAGAAAACATGGACACCTTTAGGAGTTAATGCAGATGCTTCATTTTTTTCAAACTTGTGAAACAATTTGAGAGAGAAAACTGCCTTTTGTTAGAAACACACTTTCAGAGCTCTCTCTTTTTGGCATAAGTGGCAATTCCAATGATTTGCATAAGTTGATGAGAAAGAAATAGCATGATTTCGAAAGAATTTTTCTGTTTTCATTTCTCTAACAATGGCTAAAAGCAGTGTTTCCACCAGGTAACTTCTTCAAATATATCCCTCTGTTTCTGATGACTTTTATTTAAAGGTTTGCTTTAAAAGATTTGAAGGAAACTGTCTTTTATCTTATATTTGTAGTAATTTTCCATCATAGGGTTGTTTGATTTAGTTAAACGCACCAATTTTTATCATTAAAAGTAACAAATAAATTTGCCCCTTTTCAGAAGAACATGACAGGCTTCTGCATTGGTGTTTGAAGCTTCATAAACATCGACCACGAAGGGACTCAAACCCTCAATCTTCTGATTCAAAGTCAGACGCCTTATCCATTAGGCCACGCGGTCTCAATTTTGGGTGTGTGTGGCAGCGTATCTGGGAAAAAGAAAAAACATAGCATGACAAATTGCAGAAGCGATTCAACTTGTGAAAAAAATTGGAGAAACCTCCCTTTGTCCGAAAGAGGCACCACTTACTGCACACTCTTTCAAGCAGTGACAGCAATTTTAAAAGATGGATTAAGTAACGATGGAAGAAAGGCAAAGCTTTGCAAAACAACATCTTGATTTTCGATTCCCCAGAAATGAGCAGAGCCGAATTTGTCCGCTCAGTCAAATAGAGGAAATCTACTGTTAGAAGGGAATGCAGATGTTTCAATTCTTCAAACTTGACAACAACGTGGAAGGACAAGCCAAAACAGAATCCTCTTCTTCCATGAGGTCACTTGGCAGAAAACATGGACACCTTTAGGAGTTAATGCAGATGCTTCATTTTTTTCAAACTTGTGAAACAATTTGAGAGAGAAAACTGCCTTTTGTTAGAAACACACTTTCAGAGCTCTCTCTTTTTGGCATAAGTGGCAATTCCAATGATTTGCATAAGTTGATGAGAAAGAAATAGCATGATTTCCAAAGAATTTTTCTGTTTTCATTTCTCTAACAATGGCTAAAAGCAGTGTTTCCACCAGGTAACTTCTTCAAATATATCCCTCTGTTTCTGATGACTTTTATTTAAAGGTTTGCTTTAAAAGATTTGAAGGAAACTGTCCTTTATCTTATATTTGTAGTAATTTTCCATCATAGGGTTGTTTGATTTAGTTAAACGCACCAATTTTTATCATTAAAAGTAACAAATAAACTTGCCCCTTTTCAGAAGAACATGACAGGCTTCTGCATTGGTGTTTGAAGCTTCATAAACATCGACCACGAAGGGACTCGAACCCTCAATCTTCTGATTCGAAGTCAGACGCCTTATCCATTAGGCCACGCAGTCTCAATTTTGGGTGCGTGTGGCAGCGTATCTGGGAAAAAGAAAAAACATAGCATGACAAATTGCAGAAGCGATTCAACTTGTGAAAAAAATTGGAGAAACCTCCCTTTGTCCGAAAGAGGCACCACTTACTGCACACTCTTTCAAGCAGTGACAGCAATTTTTAAAGATAGATTAAGTAACGATGGAAGAAAGGCAAAGCTTTGCAAAACAACATCTTGATTTTCGATTCCCCAGAAATGAGCAGAGCCAAATTTGTCCGCTCAGTCAAATAGAGGAAATCTACTGTTAGAAGGGAATGCAGATGTTTCAATTCTTCAAACTTGACAACAACGTGGAAGGACAAGCCAAAACAGAATCCTCTTCTTCCATGAGGTCACTTGGCAGAAAACATGGACACCTTTAGGAGTTAATGCAGATGCTTCATTTTTTTCAAACTTGTGAAACAATTTGAGAGAGAAAACTGCCTTTTGTTAGAAACACACTTTCAGAGCTCTCTCTTTTTGGCATAAGTGGCAATTCCAATGATTTGCATAAGTTGATGAGAAAGAAATAGCATGATTTCCAAAGAATTTTTCTGTTTTCATTTCTCTAACAATGGCTAAAAGCAGTGTTTCCACCAGGTAACTTCTTCAAATATATCCCTCTGTTTCTGATGACTTTTATTTAAAGGTTTGCTTTAAAAGATTTGAAGGAAACTGTCCTTTATCTTATATTTGTAGTAATTTTCCATCATAGGGTTGTTTGATTTAGTTAAACGCACCAATTTTTATCATTAAAAGTAACAAATAAACTTGCCCCTTTTCAGAAGAACATGACAGGCTTCTGCATTGGTGTTTGAAGCTTCATAAACATCGACCACGAAGGGACTCGAACCCTCAATCTTCTGATTCGAAGTCAGACGCCTTATCCATTAGGCCACGCGGTCTCAATTTTGGGTGTGTGTGGCAGCGTATCTGGGAAAAAGAAAAAACATAGCATGACAAATTGCAGAAGCGATTCAACTTGTGAAAAAAATTGGAGAAACCTCCCTTTGTCCGAAAGAGGCACCACTTACTGCACACTCTTTCAAGCAGTGACAGCAATTTTAAAAGATGGATTAAGTAACGATGGAAGAAAGGCAAAGCTTTGCAAAACAACATCTTGATTTTCGATTCCCCAGAAATGAGCAGAGCCGAATTTGTCCGCTCAGTCAAATAGAGGAAATCTACTGTTAGAAGGGAATGCAGATGTTTCAATTCTTCAAACTTGACAACAACGTGGAAGGACAAGCCAAAACAGAATCCTCTTCTTCCATGAGGTCACTTAGCAGAAAACATGGACACCTTTAGGAGTTAATGCAGATGCTTCATTTTTTTCAAACTTGTGAAACAATTTGAGAGAGAAAACTGCCTTTTGTTAGAAACACACTTTCAGAGCTCTCTCTTTTTGGCATAAGTGGCAATTCCAATGATTTGCATAAGTTGATGAGAAAGAAATAGCATGATTTCCAAAGAATTTTTCTGTTTTCATTTCTCTAACAATGGCTAAAAGCAGTGTTTCCACCAGGTAACTTCTTCAAATATATCCCTCTGTTTCTGATGACTTTTATTTAAAGGTTTGCTTTAAAAGATTTGAAGGAAACTGTCCTTTATCTTATATTTGTAGTAATTTTCCATCATAGGGTTGTTTGATTTAGTTAAACGCACCAATTTTTATCATTAAAAGTAACAAATAAACTTGCCCCTTTTCAGAAGAACATGACAGGCTTCTGCATTGGTGTTTGAAGCTTCATAAACATCGACCACGAAGGGACTCGAACCCTCAATCTTCTGATTCGAAGTCAGACGCCTTATCCATTAGGCCACGCGGTCTCAATTTTGGGTGTGTGTGGCAGCGTATCTGGGAAAAAGAAAAAACATAGCATGACAAATTGCAGAAGCGATTCAACTTGTGAAAAAAATTGGAGAAACCTCCCTTTGTCCGAAAGAGGCACCACTTACTGCACACTCTTTCAAGCAGTGACAGCAATTTTAAAAGATGGATTAAGTAACGATGGAAGAAAGGCAAAGCTTTGCAAAACAACATCTTGATTTTCGATTCCCCAGAAATGAGCAGAGCCGAATTTGTCCGCTCAGTCAAATAGAGGAAATCTACTGTTAGAAGGGAATGCAGATGTTTCAATTCTTCAAACTTGACGACAACAACGTGGAAGGACAAGCCAAAACAGAATCCTCCTCTTCCATGAGGTCACTTGGCAGAAAACATGGACACCTTTAGGAGTTAATGCAGATGCTTCATTTTTTTCAAACTTGTGAAACAATTTGAGAGAGAAAACTGCCTTTTGTTAGAAACACACTTTCAGAGCTCTCTCTTTTTGGCATAAGTGGCAATTCCAATGATTTGCATAAGTTGATGAGAAAGAAATAGCATGATTTCCAAAGAATTTTTCTGTCTTCATTTCTCTAACAATGGCTAAAAGCAGTGTTTCCACCAGGTAACTTCTTCAAATATATCCCTCTGTTTCTGATGACTTTTATTTAAAGGTTTGCTTTAAAAGATTTGAAGGAAACTGTCCTTTATCTTATATTTGTAGTAATTTTCCATCATAGGGTTAATTGATTTAGTTAAACGCACCAATTTTTATCATTAAAAGTAACAAATAAACTTGCCCCTTTTCAGAAGAACATGACAAGCTTCTGCATTGGTGTTTGAAGCTTCATCAACATCGACCACGAAGGGACTCGAACCCTCAATCTTCTGATTCGAAGTCAGACGCCTTATCCATTAGGCCACCCAGTCTCAATTTTGGGTGCGTGTGGCAGCGTATCTGGGAAAAAGAAAAAACATAGCATGACAAATTGCAGAAGCGATTCAACTTGTGAAAAAAATTGGAGAAACCTCCCTTTGTCCGAAAGAGGCACCACTTACTGCACACTCTTTCAAGCAGTGACAGCAATTTTAAAAGATAGATTAAGTAACGATGGAAGAAAGGCAAAGCTTTGCAAAACAACATCTTGATTTTCGATTCCCCAGAAATGAGCAGAGCCGAATTTGTCCGCTCAGTCAAATAGAGGAAATCTACTGTTAGAAGGGAATGCAGATGTTTCAATTCTTCAAACTTGACAACAACGTGGAAGGACAAGCCAAAACAGAATCCTCTTCTTCCATGAGGTCACTTGGCAGAAAACATGGACACCTTTAGGAGTTAATGCAGATGCTTCATTTTTTTCAAACTTGTGAAACAATTTGAGAGAGAAAACTGCCTTTTGTTAGAAACACACTTTCAGAGCTCTCTCTTTTTGGCATAAGTGGCAATTCCAATGATTTGCATAAGTTGATGAGAAAGAAATAGCATGATTTCCAAAGAATTTTTCTGTTTTCATTTCTCTAACAATGGCTAAAAGCAGTGTTTCCACCAGGTAACTTCTTCAAATATATCCCTCTGTTTCTGATGACTTTTATTTAAAGGTTTGCTTTAAAAGATTTGAAGGAAACTGTCCTTTATCTTATATTTGTAGTAATTTTCCATCATAGGGTTGTTTGATTTAGTTAAACGCACCAATTTTTATCATTAAAAGTAACAAATAAACTTGCCCCTTTTCAGAAGAACATGACAGGCTTCTGCATTGGTGTTTGAAGCTTCATAAACATCGACCACGAAGGGACTCGAACCCTCAATCTTCTGATTCGAAGTCAGATACCTTATCCATTAGGCCACGCGGTCTCAATTTTGGGTGTGTGTGGCAGCGTATCTGGGAAAAAGAAAAAACATAGCATGACAAATTGCAGAAGCGATTCAACTTGTGAAAAAAATTGGAGAAACCTCCCTTTGTCCGAAAGAGGCACCACTTACTGCACACTCTTTCAAGCAGTGACAGCAATTTTAAAAGATGGATTAAGTAACGATGGAAGAAAGGCAAAGCTTTGCAAAACAACATCTTGATTTTCGATTCCCCAGAAATGAGCAGAGCCGAATTTGTCCGCTCAGTCAAATAGAGGAAATCTACTGTTAGAAGGGAATGCAGATGTTTCAATTCTTCAAACTTGACAACAACGTGGAAGGACAAGCCAAAACAGAATCCTCTTCTTCCATGAGGTCACTTGGCAGAAAACATGGACACCTTTAGGAGTTAATGCAGATGCTTCATTTTTTTCAAACTTGTGAAACAATTTGAGAGAGAAAACTGCCTTTTGTTAGAAACACACTTTCAGAGCTCTCTCTTTTTGGCATAAGTGGCAATTCCAATGATTTGCATAAGTTGATGAGAAAGAAATAGCATGATTTCCAAAGAATTTTTCTGTTTTCATTTCTCTAACAATGGCTAAAAGCAGTGTTTCCACCAGGTAACTTCTTCAAATATATCCCTCTGTTTCTGATGACTTTTATTTAAAGGTTTGCTTTAAAAGATTTGAAGGAAACTGTCCTTTATCTTATATTTGTAGTAATTTTCCATCATAGGGTTGTTTGATTTAGTTAAACGCACCAATTTTTATCATTAAAAGTAACAAATAAACTTGCCCCTTTTCAGAAGAACATGACAGGCTTCTGCATTGGTGTTTGAAGCTTCATAAACATCGACCACGAAGGGACTCGAACCCTCAATCTTCTGATTCGAAGTCAGACGCCTCATCCATTACGCCACGCAGTCTCAATTTTGGGTGCGTGTGGCAGCGTATCTGGGAAAAAGAAAAAACATAGCATGACAAATTGCAGAAGCGATTCAACTTGTGAAAAAAATTGGAGAAACCTCCCTTTGTCCGAAAGAGGCACCACTTCCTGCACACTCTTTCAAGCAGTGACAGCAATTTTAAAAGATAGATTAAGTAACGATGGAAGAAAGGCAAAGCTTTGCAAAACAACATCTTGATTTTCGATTCCCCAGAAATGAGCAGAGCCGAATTTGTCCGCTCAGTCAAATAGAGGAAATCTACTGTTAGAAGGGAATGCAGATGTTTCAATTCTTCAAACTTGACAACAACGTGGAAGGACAAGCCAAAACAGAATCCTCTTCTTCCATGAGGTCACTTGGCAGAAAACATGGACACCTTTAGGAGTTAATGCAGATGCTTCATTTTTTTCAAACTTGTGAAACAATTTGAGAGAGAAAACTGCCTTTTGTTAGAAACACACTTTCAGAGCTCTCTCTTTTTGGCATAAGTGGCAATTCCAATGATTTGCATAAGTTGATGAGAAAGAAATAGCATGATTTCCAAAGAATTTTTCTGTCTTCATTTCTCTAACAATGGCTAAAAGCAGTGTTTCCACCAGGTAACTTCTTCAAATATATCCCTCTGTTTCTGATGACTTTTATTTAAAGGTTTGCTTTAAAAGATTTGAAGGAAACTGTCCTTTATCTTATATTTGTAGTAATTTTCCATCATAGGGTTAATTGATTTAGTTAAACGCACCAATTTTTATCATTAAAAGTAACAAATAAACTTGCCCCTTTTCAGAAGAACATGACAGGCTTCTGCATTGGTGTTTGAAGCTTCATCAACATCGACCACGAAGGGACTCGAACCCTCAATCTTCTGATTCGAAGTCAGACGCCTTATCCATTAGGCCACGCAGTCTCAATTTTGGGTGCGTGTGGCAGCGTATCTGGGAAAAAGAAAAAACATAGCATGACAAATTGCAGAAGCGATTCAACTTGTGAAAAAAATTGGAGAAACCTCCCTTTGTCCGAAAGAGGCACCACTTACTGCACACTCTTTCAAGCAGTGACAGCAATTTTTAAAGATAGATTAAGTAACGATGGAAGAAAGGCAAAGCTTTGCAAAACAACATCTTGATTTTCGATTCCCCAGAAATGAGCAGAGCCAAATTTGTCCGCTCAGTCAAATAGAGGAAATCTACTGTTAGAAGGGAATGCAGATGTTTCAATTCTTCAAACTTGACAACAACGTGGAAGGACAAGCCAAAACAGAATCCTCTTCTTCCATGAGGTCACTTGGCAGAAAACATGGACACCTTTAGGAGTTAATGCAGATGCTTCATTTTTTTCAAACTTGTGAAACAATTTGAGAGAGAAAACTGCCTTTTGTTAGAAACACACTTTCAGAGCTCTCTCTTTTTGGCATAAGTGGCAATTCCAATGATTTGCATAAGTTGATGAGAAAGAAATAGCATGATTTCCAAAGAATTTTTCTGTTTTCATTTCTCTAACAATGGCTAAAAGCAGTGTTTCCACCAGGTAACTTCTTCAAATATATCCCTCTGTTTCTGATGACTTTTATTTAAAGGTTTGCTTTAAAAGATTTGAAGGAAACTGTCCTTTATCTTATATTTGTAGTAATTTTCCATCATAGGGTTGTTTGATTTAGTTAAACGCACCAATTTTTATCATTAAAAGTAACAAATAAACTTGCCCCTTTTCAGAAGAACATGACAGGCTTCTGCATTGGTGTTTGAAGCTTCATAAACATCGACCACGAAGGGACTCGAACCCTCAATCTTCTGATTCGAAGTCAGACGCCTTATCCATTAGGCCACGCGGTCTCAATTTTGGGTGTGTGTGGCAGCGTATCTGGGAAAAAGAAAAAACATAGCATGACAAATTGCAGAAGCGATTCAACTTGTGAAAAAAATTGGAGAAACCTCCCTTTGTCCGAAAGAGGCACCACTTACTGCACACTCTTTCAAGCAGTGACAGCAATTTTAAAAGATGGATTAAGTAACGATGGAAGAAAGGCAAAGCTTTGCAAAACAACATCTTGATTTTCGATTCCCCAGAAATGAGCAGAGCCGAATTTGTCCGCTCAGTCAAATAGAGGAAATCTACTGTTAGAAGGGAATGCAGATGTTTCAATTCTTCAAACTTGACGACAACAACGTGGAAGGACAAGCCAAAACAGAATCCTCCTCTTCCATGAGGTCACTTGGCAGAAAACATGGACACCTTTAGGAGTTAATGCAGATGCTTCATTTTTTTCAAACTTGTGAAACAATTTGAGAGAGAAAACTGCCTTTTGTTAGAAACACACTTTCAGAGCTCTCTCTTTTTGGCATAAGTGGCAATTCCAATGATTTGCATAAGTTGATGAGAAAGAAATAGCATGATTTCCAAAGAATTTTTCTGTCTTCATTTCTCTAACAATGGCTAAAAGCAGTGTTTCCACCAGGTAACTTCTTCAAATATATCCCTCTGTTTCTGATGACTTTTATTTAAAGGTTTGCTTTAAAAGATTTGAAGGAAACTGTCCTTTATCTTATATTTGTAGTAATTTTCCATCATAGGGTTAATTGATTTAGTTAAACGCACCAATTTTTATCATTAAAAGTAACAAATAAACTTGCCCCTTTTCAGAAGAACATGACAAGCTTCTGCATTGGTGTTTGAAGCTTCATCAACATCGACCACGAAGGGACTCGAACCCTCAATCTTCTGATTCGAAGTCAGACGCCTTATCCATTAGGCCACGCAGTCTCAATTTTGGGTGCGTGTGGCAGCGTATCTGGGAAAAAGAAAAAACATAGCATGACAAATTGCAGAAGCGATTCAACTTGTGAAAAAAATTGGAGAAACCTCCCTTTGTCCGAAAGAGGCACCACTTACTGCACACTCTTTCAAGCAGTGACAGCAATTTTAAAAGATAGATTAAGTAACGATGGAAGAAAGGCAAAGCTTTGCAAAACAACATCTTGATTTTCGATTCCCCAGAAATGAGCAGAGCCGAATTTGTCCGCTCAGTCAAATAGAGGAAATCTACTGTTAGAAGGGAATGCAGATGTTTCAATTCTTCAAACTTGACAACAACGTGGAAGGACAAGCCAAAACAGAATCCTCTTCTTCCATGAGGTCACTTGGCAGAAAACATGGACACCTTTAGGAGTTAATGCAGATGCTTCATTTTTTTCAAACTTGTGAAACAATTTGAGAGAGAAAACTGCCTTTTGTTAGAAACACACTTTCAGAGCTCTCTCTTTTTGGCATAAGTGGCAATTCCAATGATTTGCATAAGTTGATGAGAAAGAAATAGCATGATTTCCAAAGAATTTTTCTGTTTTCATTTCTCTAACAATGGCTAAAAGCAGTGTTTCCACCAGGTAACTTCTTCAAATATATCCCTCTGTTTCTGATGACTTTTATTTAAAGGTTTGCTTTAAAAGATTTGAAGGAAACTGTCCTTTATCTTATATTTGTAGTAATTTTCCATCATAGGGTTGTTTGATTTAGTTAAACGCACCAATTTTTATCATTAAAAGTAACAAATAAACTTGCCCCTTTTCAGAAGAACATGACAGGCTTCTGCATTGGTGTTTGAAGCTTCATAAACATCGACCACGAAGGGACTCGAACCCTCAATCTTCTGATTCGAAGTCAGACACCTTATCCATTAGGCCACGCGGTCTCAATTTTGGGTGTGTGTGGCAGCGTATCTGGGAAAAAGAAAAAACATAGCATGACAAATTGCAGAAGCGATTCAACTTGTGAAAAAAATTGGAGAAACCTCCCTTTGTCCGAAAGAGGCACCACTTACTGCACACTCTTTCAAGCAGTGACAGCAATTTTAAAAGATGGATTAAGTAACGATGGAAGAAAGGCAAAGCTTTGCAAAACAACATCTTGATTTTCGATTCCCCAGAAATGAGCAGAGCCGAATTTGTCCGCTCAGTCAAATAGAGGAAATCTACTGTTAGAAGGGAATGCAGATGTTTCAATTCTTCAAACTTGACAACAACGTGGAAGGACAAGCCAAAACAGAATCCTCTTCTTCCATGAGGTCACTTGGCAGAAAACATGGACACCTTTAGGAGTTAATGCAGATGCTTCATTTTTTTTCAAACTTGTGAAACAATTTGAGAGAGAAAACTGCCTTTTGTTAGAAACACACTTTCAGAGCTCTCTCTTTTTGGCATAAGTGGCAATTCCAATGATTTGCATAAGTTGATGAGAAAGAAATAGCATGATTTCCAAAGAATTTTTCTGTTTTCATTTCTCTAACAATGGCTAAAAGCAGTGTTTCCACCAGGTAACTTCTTCAAATATATCCCTCTGTTTCTGATGACTTTTATTTAAAGGTTTGCTTTAAAAGATTTGAAGGAAACTGTCCTTTATCTTATATTTGTAGTAATTTTCCATCATAGGGTTGTTTGATTTAGTTAAACGCACCAATTTTTATCATTAAAAGTAACAAATAAACTTGCCCCTTTTCAGAAGAACATGACAGGCTTCTGCATTGGTGTTTGAAGCTTCATAAACATCGACCACGAAGGGACTCGAACCCTCAATCTTCTGATTCGAAGTCAGACGCCTCATCCATTACGCCACGCAGTCTCAATTTTGGGTGCGTGTGGCAGCGTATCTGGGAAAAAGAAAAAACATAGCATGACAAATTGCAGAAGCGATTCAACTTGTGAAAAAAATTGGAGAAACCTCCCTTTGTCCGAAAGAGGCACCACTTCCTGCACACTCTTTCAAGCAGTGACAGCAATTTTAAAAGATAGATTAAGTAACGATGGAAGAAAGGCAAAGCTTTGCAAAACAACATCTTGATTTTCGATTCCCCAGAAATGAGCAGAGCCGAATTTGTCCGCTCAGTCAAATAGAGGAAATCTACTGTTAGAAGGGAATGCAGATGTTTCAATTCTTCAAACTTGACAACAACGTGGAAGGACAAGCCAAAACAGAATCCTCTTCTTCCATGAGGTCACTTGGCAGAAAACATGGACACCTTTAGGAGTTAATGCAGATGCTTCATTTTTTTCAAACTTGTGAAACAATTTGAGAGAGAAAACTGCCTTTTGTTAGAAACACACTTTCAGAGCTCTCTCTTTTTGGCATAAGTGGCAATTCCAATGATTTGCATAAGTTGATGAGAAAGAAATAGCATGATTTCCAAAGAATTTTTCTGTCTTCATTTCTCTAACAATGGCTAAAAGCAGTGTTTCCACCAGGTAACTTCTTCAAATATATCCCTCTGTTTCTGATGACTTTTATTTAAAGGTTTGCTTTAAAAGATTTGAAGGAAACTGTCCTTTATCTTATATTTGTAGTAATTTTCCATCATAGGGTTAATTGATTTAGTTAAACGCACCAATTTTTATCATTAAAAGTAACAAATAAACTTGCCCCTTTTCAGAAGAACATGACAGGCTTCTGCATTGGTGTTTGAAGCTTCATCAACATCGACCACGAAGGGACTCGAACCCTCAATCTTCTGATTCGAAGTCAGACGCCTTATCCATTAGGCCACGCAGTCTCAATTTTGGGTGCGTGTGGCAGCGTATCTGGGAAAAAGAAAAAACATAGCATGACAAATTGCAGAAGCGATTCAACTTGTGAAAAAAATTGGAGAAACCTCCCTTTGTCCGAAAGAGGCACCACTTACTGCACACTCTTTCAAGCAGTGACAGCAATTTTTAAAGATAGATTAAGTAACGATGGAAGAAAGGCAAAGCTTTGCAAAACAACATCTTGATTTTCGATTCCCCAGAAATGAGCAGAGCCAAATTTGTCCGCTCAGTCAAATAGAGGAAATCTACTGTTAGAAGGGAATGCAGATGTTTCAATTCTTCAAACTTGACAACAACGTGGAAGGACAAGCCAAAACAGAATCCTCTTCTTCCATGAGGTCACTTGGCAGAAAACATGGACACCTTTAGGAGTTAATGCAGATGCTTCATTTTTTTCAAACTTGTGAAACAATTTGAGAGAGAAAACTGCCTTTTGTTAGAAACACACTTTCAGAGCTCTCTCTTTTTGGCATAAGTGGCAATTCCAATGATTTGCATAAGTTGATGAGAAAGAAATAGCATGATTTCCAAAGAATTTTTCTGTTTTCATTTCTCTAACAATGGCTAAAAGCAGTGTTTCCACCAGGTAACTTCTTCAAATATATCCCTCTGTTTCTGATGACTTTTATTTAAAGGTTTGCTTTAAAAGATTTGAAGGAAACTGTCCTTTATCTTATATTTGTAGTAATTTTCCATCATAGGGTTGTTTGATTTAGTTAAACGCACCAATTTTTATCATTAAAAGTAACAAATAAACTTGCCCCTTTTCAGAAGAACATGACAGGCTTCTGCATTGGTGTTTGAAGCTTCATAAACATCGACCACGAAGGGACTCGAACCCTCAATCTTCTGATTCGAAGTCAGACGCCTTATCCATTAGGCCACGCGGTCTCAATTTTGGGTGTGTGTGGCAGCGTATCTGGGAAAAAGAAAAAACATAGCATGACAAATTGCAGAAGCGATTCAACTTGTGAAAAAAATTGGAGAAACCTCCCTTTGTCCGAAAGAGGCACCACTTACTGCACACTCTTTCAAGCAGTGACAGCAATTTTAAAAGATGGATTAAGTAACGATGGAAGAAAGGCAAAGCTTTGCAAAACAACATCTTGATTTTCGATTCCCCAGAAATGAGCAGAGCCGAATTTGTCCGCTCAGTCAAATAGAGGAAATCTACTGTTAGAAGGGAATGCAGATGTTTCAATTCTTCAAACTTGACAACAACGTGGAAGGACAAGCCAAAACAGAATCCTCTTCTTCCATGAGGTCACTTAGCAGAAAACATGGACACCTTTAGGAGTTAATGCAGATGCTTCATTTTTTTCAAACTTGTGAAACAATTTGAGAGAGAAAACTGCCTTTTGTTAGAAACACACTTTCAGAGCTCTCTCTTTTTGGCATAAGTGGCAATTCCAATGATTTGCATAAGTTGATGAGAAAGAAATAGCATGATTTCCAAAGAATTTTTCTGTTTTCATTTCTCTAACAATGGCTAAAAGCAGTGTTTCCACCAGGTAACTTCTTCAAATATATCCCTCTGTTTCTGATGACTTTTATTTAAAGGTTTGCTTTAAAAGATTTGAAGGAAACTGTCCTTTATCTTATATTTGTAGTAATTTTCCATCATAGGGTTGTTTGATTTAGTTAAACGCACCAATTTTTATCATTAAAAGTAACAAATAAACTTGCCCCTTTTCAGAAGAACATGACAGGCTTCTGCATTGGTGTTTGAAGCTTCATAAACATCGACCACGAAGGGACTCGAACCCTCAATCTTCTGATTCGAAGTCAGACGCCTTATCCATTAGGCCACGCGGTCTCAATTTTGGGTGTGTGTGGCAGCGTATCTGGGAAAAAGAAAAAACATAGCATGACAAATTGCAGAAGCGATTCAACTTGTGAAAAAAATTGGAGAAACCTCCCTTTGTCCGAAAGAGGCACCACTTACTGCACACTCTTTCAAGCAGTGACAGCAATTTTAAAAGATGGATTAAGTAACGATGGAAGAAAGGCAAAGCTTTGCAAAACAACATCTTGATTTTCGATTCCCCAGAAATGAGCAGAGCCGAATTTGTCCGCTCAGTCAAATAGAGGAAATCTACTGTTAGAAGGGAATGCAGATGTTTCAATTCTTCAAACTTGACGACAACAACGTGGAAGGACAAGCCAAAACAGAATCCTCCTCTTCCATGAGGTCACTTGGCAGAAAACATGGACACCTTTAGGAGTTAATGCAGATGCTTCATTTTTTTCAAACTTGTGAAACAATTTGAGAGAGAAAACTGCCTTTTGTTAGAAACACACTTTCAGAGCTCTCTCTTTTTGGCATAAGTGGCAATTCCAATGATTTGCATAAGTTGATGAGAAAGAAATAGCATGATTTCCAAAGAATTTTTCTGTCTTCATTTCTCTAACAATGGCTAAAAGCAGTGTTTCCACCAGGTAACTTCTTCAAATATATCCCTCTGTTTCTGATGACTTTTATTTAAAGGTTTGCTTTAAAAGATTTGAAGGAAACTGTCCTTTATCTTATATTTGTAGTAATTTTCCATCATAGGGTTAATTGATTTAGTTAAACGCACCAATTTTTATCATTAAAAGTAACAAATAAACTTGCCCCTTTTCAGAAGAACATGACAAGCTTCTGCATTGGTGTTTGAAGCTTCATCAACATCGACCACGAAGGGACTCGAACCCTCAATCTTCTGATTCGAAGTCAGACGCCTTATCCATTAGGCCACGCAGTCTCAATTTTGGGTGCGTGTGGCAGCGTATCTGGGAAAAAGAAAAAACATAGCATGACAAATTGCAGAAGCGATTCAACTTGTGAAAAAAATTGGAGAAACCTCCCTTTGTCCGAAAGAGGCACCACTTACTGCACACTCTTTCAAGCAGTGACAGCAATTTTAAAAGATAGATTAAGTAACGATGGAAGAAAGGCAAAGCTTTGCAAAACAACATCTTGATTTTCGATTCCCCAGAAATGAGCAGAGCCGAATTTGTCCGCTCAGTCAAATAGAGGAAATCTACTGTTAGAAGGGAATGCAGATGTTTCAATTCTTCAAACTTGACAACAACGTGGAAGGACAAGCCAAAACAGAATCCTCTTCTTCCATGAGGTCACTTGGCAGAAAACATGGACACCTTTAGGAGTTAATGCAGATGCTTCATTTTTTTCAAACTTGTGAAACAATTTGAGAGAGAAAACTGCCTTTTGTTAGAAACACACTTTCAGAGCTCTCTCTTTTTGGCATAAGTGGCAATTCCAATGATTTGCATAAGTTGATGAGAAAGAAATAGCATGATTTCCAAAGAATTTTTCTGTTTTCATTTCTCTAACAATGGCTAAAAGCAGTGTTTCCACCAGGTAACTTCTTCAAATATATCCCTCTGTTTCTGATGACTTTTATTTAAAGGTTTGCTTTAAAAGATTTGAAGGAAACTGTCCTTTATCTTATATTTGTAGTAATTTTCCATCATAGGGTTGTTTGATTTAGTTAAACGCACCAATTTTTATCATTAAAAGTAACAAATAAACTTGCCCCTTTTCAGAAGAACATGACAGGCTTCTGCATTAGTGTTTGAAGCTTCATAAACATCGACCACGAAGGGACTCGAACCCTCAATCTTCTGATTCGAAGTCAGACACCTTATCCATTAGGCCACGCGGTCTCAATTTTGGGTGTGTGTGGCAGCGTATCTGGGAAAAAGAAAAAACATAGCATGACAAATTGCAGAAGCGATTCAACTTGTGAAAAAAATTGGAGAAACCTCCCTTTGTCCGAAAGAGGCACCACTTACTGCACACTCTTTCAAGCAGTGACAGCAATTTTAAAAGATGGATTAAGTAACGATGGAAGAAAGGCAAAGCTTTGCAAAACAACATCTTGATTTTCGATTCCCCAGAAATGAGCAGAGCCGAATTTGTCCGCTCAGTCAAATAGAGGAAATCTACTGTTAGAAGGGAATGCAGATGTTTCAATTCTTCAAACTTGACAACAACGTGGAAGGACAAGCCAAAACAGAATCCTCTTCTTCCATGAGGTCACTTGGCAGAAAACATGGACACCTTTAGGAGTTAATGCAGATGCTTCATTTTTTTCAAACTTGTGAAACAATTTGAGAGAGAAAACTGCCTTTTGTTAGAAACACACTTTCAGAGCTCTCTCTTTTTGGCATAAGTGGCAATTCCAATGATTTGCATAAGTTGATGAGAAAGAAATAGCATGATTTCCAAAGAATTTTTCTGTTTTCATTTCTCTAACAATGGCTAAAAGCAGTGTTTCCACCAGGTAACTTCTTCAAATATATCCCTCTGTTTCTGATGACTTTTATTTAAAGGTTTGCTTTAAAAGATTTGAAGGAAACTGTCCTTTATCTTATATTTGTAGTAATTTTCCATCATAGGGTTGTTTGATTTAGTTAAACGCACCAATTTTTATCATTAAAAGTAACAAATAAACTTGCCCCTTTTCAGAAGAACATGACAGGCTTCTGCATTGGTGTTTGAAGCTTCATAAACATCGACCACGAAGGGACTCGAACCCTCAATCTTCTGATTCAAAGTCGGACGCCTTATCCATTAGGCCACGCGGTCTCAATTTTGGGTGTGTGTGGCAGCGTATCTGGGAAAAAGAAAAAACATAGCATGACAAATTGCAAAAGCGATTCAACTTGTGAAAAAAATTGGAGAAACCTCCCTTTGTCCGAAAGAGGCACCACTTACTGCACACTCTTTCAAGCAGTGACAGCAATTTTAAAAGATGGATTAAGTAACGATGGAAGAAAGGCAAAGCTTTGCAAAACAACATCTTGATTTTCGATTCCCCAGAAATGAGCAGAGCCGAATTTGTCCGCTCAGTCAAATAGAGGAAATCTACTGTTAGAAGGGAATGCAGATGTTTCAATTCTTCAAACTTGACGACAACAACGTGGAAGGACAAGCCAAAACAGAATCCTCCTCTTCCATGAGGTCACTTGGCAGAAAACATGGACACCTTTAGGAGTTAATGCAGATGCTTCATTTTTTTCAAACTTGTGAAACAATTTGAGAGAGAAAACTGCCTTTTGTTAGAAACACACTTTCAGAGCTCTCTCTTTTTGGCATAAGTGGCAATTCCAATGATTTGCATAAGTTGATGAGAAAGAAATAGCATGATTTCCAAAGAATTTTTCTGTTTTCATTTCTCTAACAATGGCTAAAAGCAGTGTTTCCACCAGGTAACTTCTTCAAATATATCCCTCTGTTTCTGATGACTTTTATTTAAAGGTTTGCTTTAAAAGATTTGAAGGAAACTGTCCTTTATCTTATATTTGTAGTAATTTTCCATCATAGGGTTGTTTGATTTAGTTAAACGCACCAATTTTTATCATTAAAAGTAACAAATAAACTTGCCCCTTTTCAGAAGAACATGACAGGCTTCTGCATTGGTGTTTGAAGCTTCATAAACATCGACCACGAAGGGACTCGAACCCTCAATCTTCTGATTCGAAGTCAGACGCCTTATCCATTAGGCCACGCGGTCTCAATTTTGGGTGTGTGTGGCAGCGTATCTGGGAAAAAGAAAAAACATAGCATGACAAATTACAGAAGCGATTCAACTTGTGAAAAAAATTGGAGAAACCTCCCTTTGTCCGAAAGAGGCACCACTTACTGCACACTCTTTCAAGCAGTGACAGCAATTTTAAAAGATGGATTAAGTAACTATGGAAGAAAGGCAAAGCTTTGCAAAACAACATCTTGATTTTCGATTCCCCAGAAATGAGCAGAGCCGAATTTGTCCGCTCAGTCAAATAGAGGAAATCTACTGTTAGAAGGGAATGCAGATGTTTCAATTCTTCAAACTTGACAACAACGTGGAAGGACAAGCCAAAACAGAATCCTCTTCTTCCATGAGGTCACTTGGCAGAAAACATGGACACCTTTAGGAGTTAATGCAGATGCTTCATTTTTTTCAAACTTGTGAAACAATTTGAGAGAGAAAACTGCCTTTTGTTAGAAACACACTTTCAGAGCTCTCTCTTTTTGGCATAAGTGGCAATTCCAATGATTTGCATAAGTTGATGAGAAAGAAATAGCATGATTTCCAAAGAATTTTTCTGTTTTCATTTCTCTAACAATGGCTAAAAGCAGTGTTTCCACCAGGTAACTTCTTCAAATATATCCCTCTGTTTCTGATGACTTTTATTTAAAGGTTTGCTTTAAAAGATTTGAAGGAAACTGTCCTTTATCTTATATTTGTAGTAATTTTCCATCATAGGGTTGTTTGATTTAGTTAAACGCACCAATTTTTATCATTAAAAGTAACAAATAAACTTGCCCCTTTTCAGAAGAACATGACAGGCTTCTGCATTGGTGTTTGAAACTTCATAAACATCGACCACGAAGGGACTCGAACTCTCAATCTTCTGATTTGAAGTCAGACGCCTTATCCATTAGGCCACGCGGTCTCAATTTTGGGTATGTGTGGCAGCGTATCTGGGAAAAAGAAAAAACATAGCATGACAAATTGCAAAAGCGATTCAACTTGTGAAAAAAATTGGAGAAACCTCCCTTTGTCCGAAAGAGGCACCACTTACTGCACACTCTTTCAAGCAGTGACAGCAATTTTAAAAGATGGATTAAGTAACGATGGAAGAAAGGCAAAGCTTTGCAAAACAACATCTTGATTTTCGATTCCCCAGAAATGAGCAGAGCCGAATTTGTCCGCTCAGTCAAATAGAGGAAATCTACTGTTAGAAGGGAATGCAGATGTTTCAATTCTTCAAACTTGACGACAACAACGTGGAAGGACAAGCCAAAACAGAATCCTCCTCTTCCATGAGGTCACTTGGCAGAAAACATGGACACCTTTAGGAGTTAATGCAGATGCTTCATTTTTTTCAAACTTGTGAAACAATTTGAGAGAGAAAACTGCCTTTTGTTAGAAACACACTTTCAGAGCTCTCTCTTTTTGGCATAAGTGGCAATTCCAATGATTTGCATAAGTTGATGAGAAAGAAATAGCATGATTTCCAAAGAATTTTTCTCTTTTCATTTCTCTAACAATGGCTAAAAGCAGTGTTTCCACCAGGTAACTTCTTCAAATATATCCCTCTGTTTCTGATGACTTTTATTTAAAGGTTTGCTTTAAAAGATTTGAAGGAAACTGTCCTTTATCTTATATTTGTAGTAATTTTCCATCATAGGGTTGTTTGATTTAGTTAAACGCACCAATTTTTATCATTAAAAGTAACAAATAAATTTGCCCCTTTTCAGAAGAACATGACAGGCTTCTGCATTGGTGTTTGAAGCTTCATAAACATCGACCACGAAGGGACTCGAACCCTCAATCTTCTGATTCGAAGTCAGACGCCTTATCCATTAGGCCACGCGGTCTCAATTTTGGGTGTGTGTGGCAGCGTATCTGGGAAAAAGAAAAAACATAGCATGACAAATTGCAGAAGCGATTCAACTTGTGAAAAAAATTGGAGAAACCTCCCTTTGTTCGAAAGAGGCACCACTTACTGCACACTCTTTCAAGCAGTGACAGCAATTTTAAAAGATGGATTAAGTAACGATGGAAGAAAGGCAAAGCTTTGCAAAACAACATCTTGATTTTCGATTCCCCAGAAATGAGCAGAGCCGAATTTGTCCGCTCAGTCAAATAGAGGAAATCTACTGTTAGAAGGGAATGCAGATGTTTCAATTCTTCAAACTTGACAACAACGTGGAAGGACAAGCCAAAACAGAATCCTCTTCTTCCATGAGGTCACTTGGCAGAAAACATGGACACCTTTAGGAGTTAATGCAGATGCTTCATTTTTTTCAAACTTGTGAAACAATTTGAGAGAGAAAACTGCCTTTTGTTAGAAACACACTTTCAGAGCTCTCTCTTTTTGGCATAAGTGGCAATTCCAATGATTTGCATAAGTTGATGAGAAAGAAATAGCATGATTTCCAAAGAATTTTTCTGTTTTCATTTCTCTAACAATGGCTAAAAGCAGTGTTTCCACCAGGTAACTTCTTCAAATATATCCCTCTGTTTCTGATGACTTTTATTTAAAGGTTTGCTTTAAAAGATTTGAAGGAAACTGTCCTTTATCTTATATTTGTAGTATTTTTCCATCATAGGGTTGTTTGATTTAGTTAAACGCACCAATTTTTATCATTAAAAGTAACAAATAAACTTGCCCCTTTTCAGAAGAACATGACAGGCTTCTGCATTGGTGTTTGAAGCTTCATAAACATCGACCACGAAGGGACTCGAACCCTCAATCTTCTGATTCGAAGTCAGACGCCTCATCCATTACGCCACGCAGTCTCAATTTTGGGTGCGTGTGGCAGCGTATCTGGGAAAAAGAAAAAACATAGCATGACAAATTGCAGAAGCGATTCAACTCCAAAAATTGGAGAAACCTCCCTTTGTCCGAAAGAGGCACCACTTACTGCACACTCTTTCAAGCAGTGACAGCAATTTTAAAAGATGGATTAAGTAACGATGGAAGAAAGGCAAAGCTTTGCAAAACAACATCTTGATTTTCGATTCCCCAGAAATGAGCAGAGCCGAATTTGTCCGCTCAGTCAAATAGAGGAAATCTACTGTTAGAAGGGAATGCAGATGTTTCAATTCTTCAAACTTGACAACAACATGGAAGGACAAGCCAAAACAGAATCCTCTTCTTCCATGAGGTCACTTGGCAGAAAACATGGACACCTTTAGGAGTTAATGCAGATGCTTCATTTTTTTCAAACTTGTGAAACAATTTGAGAGAGAAAACTGCCTTTTGTTAGAAACACACTTTCAGAGCTCTCTCTTTTTGGCATAAGTGGCAATTCCAATGATTTGCATAAGTTGATGAGAAAGAAATAGCATGATTTCCAAAGAATTTTTCTGTTTTCATTTCTCTAACAATGGCTAAAAGCAGTGTTTCCACCAGGTAACTTCTTCAAATATATCCCTCTGTTTCTGATGACTTTTATTTAAAGGTTTGCTTTAAAAGATTTGAAGGAAACTGTCCTTTATCTTATATTTGTAGTAATTTTCCATCATAGGGTTGTTTGATTTAGTTAAACGCACCAATTTTTATCATTAAAAGTAACAAAGAAACTTGCACCTTTTCAGAAGAACATGACATGCCAGGCTTCTGCATTGGTGTTTGAAGCTTCACAAACATCGACCACGAAGGGACTCGAACCCTCAATCTTCTGATTCGAAGTCAGACGCCTTATCCATTAGGCCACGCGGTCTCAATTTTGGGTGTGTGTGGCAGCGTATCTGGGAAAAAGAAAAAACATAGCATGACAAATTGCAGAAGCGATTCAACTTGTGAAAAAAATTGGAGAAACCTCCATTTGTCCGAAAGAGGCACCACTTACTGCACACTCTTTCAAGCAGTGACAGCAATTTTAAAAGATAGATTAAGTAACGATGGAAGAAAGGCAAAGCTTTGCAAAACAACATCTTGATTTTCGATTCCCCAGAAATGAGCAGAGCCGAATTTGTCCGCTCAGTCAAATAGAGGAAATCTACTGTTAGAAGGGAATGCAGATGTTTCAATTCTTCAAACTTGACAACAACGTGGAAGGACAAGCCAAAACAGAATCCTCTTCTTCCATGAGGTCACTTGGCAGAAAACATGGACACCTTTAGGAGTTAATGCAGATGCTTCATTTTTTTCAAACTTGTGAAACAATTTGAGAGAGAAAACTGCCTTTTGTTAGAAACACACTTTCAGAGCTCTCTCTTTTTGGCATAAGTGGCAATTCCAATGATATGCATAAGTTGATGAGAAAGAAATAGCATGATTTCCAAAGAATTTTTCTGTTTTCATTTCTCTAACAATGGCTAAAAGCAGTGTTTCCACCAGGTAACTTCTTCAAATATATCCCTCTGTTTCTGATGACTTTTATTTAAAGGTTTGCTTTAAAAGATTTGAAGGAAACTGTCCTTTGTCTTATATTTGTAGTAATTTTCCATCATAGGGTTGTTTGATTTAGTTAAACGCACCAATTTTTATCATTAAAAGTAACAAATAAACTTGCCCCTTTTCAGAAGAACATGACAGGCTTCTGCATTGGTGTTTGAAGCTTCATAAACATCAACCACGAAGGGACTCGAACCCTCAATCTTCTGATTCGAAGTCAGACGCCTTATCCATTAGGCCACGCAGTCTCAATTTTGGGTGTGTGTGGCAGCGTATCTGGGAAACAGAAAAAACATAGCATGACAAATTGCAGAAGCGATTCAACTTGTGAAAAAAATTGGAGAAACCTCCCTTTGTCCGAAAGATGCACCACTTACTGCACACTCTTTCAAGCAGTGACAGCAATTTTAAAAGATGGATTAAGTAACGATGGAAGAAAGGCAAAGCTTTGCAAAACAACATCTTGATTTTCGATTCCCCAGAAATGAGCAGAGCCGAATTTGTCCGCTCAGTCAAATAGAGGAAATCTACTGTTAGAAGGGAATGCAGATGTTTCAATTCTTCAAACTTGACAACAACGTGGAAGGACAAGCCAAAACAGAATCCTCTTCTTCCATGAGGTCACTTGGCAGAAAACATGGACACCTTTAGGAGTTAATGCAGATGCTTCATTTTTTTCAAACTTGTGAAACAATTTGAGAGAGAAAACTGCCTTTTGTTAGAAACACACTTTCAGAGCTCTCTCTTTTTGGCATAAGTGGCAATTCCAATGATTTGCATAAGTTGATGAGAAAGAAATAGCATGATTTCCAAAGAATTTTTCTGTTTTCATTTCTCTAACAATGGCTAAAAGCAGTGTTTCCACCAGGTAACTTCTTCAAATATATCCCTCTGTTTCTGATGACTTTTATTTAAAGGTTTGCTTTAAAAGATTTGAAGGAAACTGTCCTTTATCTTATATTTGTAGTAATTTTCCATCATAGGGTTGTTTGATTTAGTTAAACGCACCAATTTTTATCATTAAAAGTAACAAAGAAACTTGCACCTTTTCAGAAGAACATGACATGCCAGGCTTCTGCATTGGTGTTTGAAGCTTCACAAACATCGACCACGAAGGGACTCGAACCCTCAATCTTCTGATTCGAAGTCAGACGCCTTATCCATTAGGCCACGCGGTCTCAATTTTGGGTGTGTGTGGCAGCGTATCTGGGAAAAAGAAAAAACATAGCATGACAAATTGCAGAAGCGATTCAACTTGTGAAAAAAATTGGAGAAACCTCCATTTGTCTGAAAGAGGCACCACTTACTGCACACTCTTTCAAGCAGTGACAGCAATTTTAAAAGATAGATTAAGTAACGATGGAAGAAAGGCAAAGCTTTGCAAAACAACATCTTGATTTTCGATTCCCCAGAAATGAGCAGAGCCGAATTTGTCCGCTCAGTCAAATAGAGGAAATCTACTGTTAGAAGGGAATGCAGATGTTTCAATTCTTCAAACTTGACAACAACGTGGAAGGACAAGCCAAAACAGAATCCTCTTCTTCCATGAGGTCACTTGGCAGAAAACATGGACACCTTTAGGAGTTAATGCAGATGCTTCATTTTTTTCAAACTTGTGAAACAATTTGAGAGAGAAAACTGCCTTTTGTTAGAAACACACTTTCAGAGCTCTCTCTTTTTGGCATAAGTGGCAATTCCAATGATTTGCATAAGTTGATGAGAAAGAAATAGCATGATTTCCAAAGAATTTTTCTGTTTTCATTTCTCTAACAATGGCTAAAAGCAGTGTTTCCACCAGGTAACTTCTTCAAATATATCCCTCTGTTTCTGATGACTTTTATTTAAAGGTTTGCTTTAAAAGATTTGAAGGAAACTGTCCTTTATCTTATATTTGTAGTAACTTTCCATCATAGGGTTGTTTGATTTAGTTAAAGGACCACTCTAGTGCCAGGAAAGCATACTCGTTTTCCTGGCACTAGAGTGCCCTGAGGGTGCCCCCACCCTCAGGGACCCACTCCCGCCCGGCTCTGGAAAGGGGAAAGGGGTAAAAACTTACCTTTTTCCAGCGCTGTTCGGGGAGCTCTCCTCCTCCTCTCCGCCTCCATTCCTCCCCGTCGGCTGAATGCGCACGCGCGGCAAGAGCTGTGCGCGCATTCAGCCGGTCACATAGGAAAGCATTCATAATGCTTTAATATGGACGCTTGCGTGCTCTCACTGTGATTTTCACAGTGAGAATCACGCAAGCGCCTCTAGCGGCTGTCAGTGAGACAGCCACTAGAGAATTAGGGGGAAGGCTTAACTAATTGATAAACATAGCAGTTTCTCTGAAACTGCTATGTTTATAAAACAATTAGTTAACCCTAGCTGGACCTGGCACCCAGACCACTTCATTAAGCTGAAGTGGTCTGGGTGCCTAGAGTGGTCCTTTAAACGCACCAATTTTTATCATTAAAAGTAACAAATAAACTTGCCCCTTCATTTTTTTCAAACTTGTGAAACAATTTGAGAGAGAAAACTGCCTTTTGTTAGAAACACACTTTCAGAGCTCTCTCTTTTTGGCATAAGTGGCAATTCCAATGATTTGCATAAGTTGATGAGAAAGAAATAGCATGATTTCCAAAGAATTTGTCTGTTTTCATTTCTCTAACAATGGCTAAAAGCAGTGTTTCCACCAGGTAACTTCTTCAAATATATCCCTCTGTTTCTGATGACTTTTTTTTAAAGGTTTGCTTTAAAAGATTTGAAGGAAACTGTCCTTTATCTTATATTTGTATTAATTTTCCATCATAGGGTTGTTTGATTGAGTTAAACGCACCAATTTTTATCATTAAAAGTAACAAATAAACTTGCCCCTTTTCAGAAGAACATGACAGGCTTCTGCATTGGTGTTTGAAGCTTCATAAACATCGACCACGAAGGGACTCGAACCCTCAATCTTCTGATTCGAAGTCAGACGCCTTATCCATTAGGCCACGCGGTCTCAATTTTGGGTGTGTGTGGCAGCCTATCTGGGAAAAAGAAAAAACATAGCATGACAAATTGCAGAAGCGATTCAACTTGTGAAAAAAATTGGAGAAACCTCCCTTTGTCCGAAAGAGGCACCACTTACTGCACACTCTTTCAAGCAGTGACAGCAATTTTAAAAGATGGATTAAGTAACGATGGAAGAAAGGCAAAGCTTTGCAAAACAACATCTTGATTTTCGATTCCCCAGAAATGAGCAGAGCCGAATTTGTCCGCTCAGTCAAATAGAGGAAATCTACTGTTAGAAGGGAATGCAGATGTTTCAATTCTTCAAACTTGACAACAACGTGGAAGGACAAGCCAAAACAGAATCCTCTTCTTCCATGAGGTCACTTGGCAGAAAACATGGACACCTTTAGGAGTTAATGCAGATGCTTCATTTTTTTCAAACTTGTGAAACAATTTGAGAGAGAAAACTGCCTTTTGTTAGAAACACACTTTCAGAGCTCTCTCTTTTTGGCATAAGTGGCAATTCCAATGATTTGCATAAGTTGATGAGAAAGAAATAGCATGATTTCCAAAGAATTTTTCTGTTTTCATTTCTCTAACAATGGCTAAAAGCAGTGTTTCCACCAGGTAACTTCTTCAAATATATCCCTCTGTTTCTGATGACTTTTATTTAAAGGTTTGCTTTAAAAGATTTGAAGGAAACTGTCCTTTATCTTATAGTTGTAGTAATTTTCCATCATAGGGTTGTTTGATTTAGTTAAACGCACCAATTTTTATCATTAAAAGTAACAAATAAACTTGCCCCTTTTCAGAAGAACATGACAGGCTTCTGCATTGGTGTTTGAAGCTTCATAAACATCGACCACGAAGGGACTCGAACCCTCAATCTTCTGATTCGAAGTCAGACGCCTTATCCATTAGGCCACGCGGTCTCAATTTTGGGTGTGTGTGGCAGCGTATCTGGGAAAAAGAAAAAACATAGCATGACAAATTGCAGAAGCGATTCAACTTGTGAAAAAAATTGGAGAAACCTCCCTTTGTCCGAAAGAGGCACCACTTACTGCACACTCTTTCAAGCAGTGACAGCAATTTTAAAAGATAGATTAAGTAACGATGGAAGAAAGGCAAAGCTTTGCAAAACAACATCTTGATTTTCGATTCCCCAGAAATGAGCAGAGCCGAATTTGTCCGCTCAGTCAAATAGAGGAAATCTACTGTTAGAAGGGAATGCAGATGTTTCAATTCTTCAAACTTGACGACAACAACGTGGAAGGACAAGCCAAAACAGAATCCTCCTCTTCCATGAGGTCACTTGGCAGAAAACATGGACACCTTTAGGAGTTAATGCAGATGCTTCATTTTTTTCAAACTTGTGAAACAATTTGTGAGAGAAAACTGCCTTTTGTTAGAAACACACTTTCAGAGCTCTCTCTTTTTGGCATAAGTGGCAATTCCAATGATTTGCATAAGTTGATGAGAAAGAAATAGCATGATTTCCAAAGAATTTTTCTGTTTTCATTTCTCTAACAATGGCTAAAAGCAGTGTTTCCACCAGGTAACTTCTTCAAATATATCCCTCTGTTTCTGATGACTTTTATTTAAAGGTTTGCTTTATAAGATTTGAAGGAAACTGTCCTTTATCTTATATTTGTAGTAATTTTCCATCATAGGGTTGTTTGATTTAGTTAAAGGACCACTCTAGTGCCAGGAAAGCATACTCGTTTTCCTGGCACTAGAGTGCCCTGAGGGTGCCCCCACCCTCAGGGACCCACTCCCGCCTGGCTCTGGAAAGGGGAAAGGGGTAAAAACTTACCTTTTTCCAGCGCTGGGCGGGGAGCTCTCCTCCTCCTCTCCGCCTCCATTCCTCCCCGTCGGCTGAATGCGCACGCGCGGCAAGAGCTGCGCGCGCATTCAGCCGGTCACATAGGAAAGCATTCATAATGCTTTCCTATGGACGCTTGCGTGCTCTCACTGTGATTTTCACAGTGAGAATCACGCAAGCGCCTCTAGCGGCTGTCAGTGAGACAGCCACTAGAGAATTAGGGGCAAGGCTTAACTAATTGATAAACATAGCAGTTTCTCTGAAACTGCTATGTTTATAAAACAATTAGTTAACCCTAGCTGGACCTGGCACCCAGACCACTTCATTAAGCTGAAGTGGTCTGGGTGCCTAGAGTGGTCCTTTAAACGCACCAATTTTTATCATTAAAAGTAACAAATAAACTTGCCCCTTCATTTTTTTCAAACTTGTGAAACAATTTGAGAGAGAAAACTGCCTTTTGTTAGAAACACACTTTCAGAGCTCTCTCTTTTTGGCATAAGTGGAAATTCCAATGATTTGCATAAGTTGATGAGAAAGAAATAGCATGATTTCCAAAGAATTTGTCTGTTTTCATTTCTCTAACAATGGCTAAAAGCAGTGTTTCCACCAGGTAACTTCTTCAAATATATCCCTCTGTTTCTGATGACTTTTTTTTAAAGGTTTGCTTTAAAAGATTTGAAGGAAACTGTCCTTTATCTTATATTTGTAGTAATTTTCCATCATAGGGTTGTTTGATTGAGTTAAACGCACCAATTTTTATCATTAAAAGTAACAAATAAACTTGCCCCTTTTCAGAAGAACACGACAGGCTTCTGCATTGGTGTTTGAAGCTTCATAAACATCGACCACGAAGGGACTCGAACCCTCAATCTTCTGATTCGAAGTCAGACGCCTTATCCATTAGGCCACGCGGTCTCAATTTTGGGTGTGTGTGGCAGCGTATCTGGGAAAAAGAAAAAACATAGCATGACAAATTGCAGAAGCGATTCAACTTGTGAAAAAAATTGGAGAAACCTCCCTTTGTCCGAAAGAGGCACCACTTACTGCACACTCTTTCAAGCAGTGACAGCAATTTTAAAAGATGGATTAAGTAACGATGGAAGAAAGGCAAAGCTTTGCAAAACAACATCTTGATTTTCGATTCCCCAGAAATGAGCAGAGCCGAATTTGTCCGCTCAGTCAAATAGAGGAAATCTACTGTTAGAAGGGAATGCAGATGTTTCAATTCTTCAAACTTGACGACAACAACGTGGAAGGACAAGCCAAAACAGAATCCTCCTCTTCCATGAGGTCACTTGGCAGAAAACATGGACACCTTTAGGAGTTAATGCAGATGCTTCATTTTTTTCAAACTTGTGAAACAATTTGAGAGAGAAAACTGCCTTTTGTTAGAAACACACTTTCAGAGCTCTCTCTTTTTGGCATAAGTGGCAATTCCAATGATTTGCATAAGTTGATGAGAAAGAAATAGCATGATTTCCAAAGAATTTTTCTGTTTTCATTTCTCTAACAATGGCTAAAAGCAGTGTTTCCACCAGGTAACTTCTTCAAATATATCCCTCTGTTTCTGATGACTTTTATTTAAAGGTTTGCTTTAAAAGATTTGAAGGAAACTGTCCTTTATCTTATATTTGTAGTAACTTTCCATCATAGGGTTGTTTGATTTAGTTAAAGGACCACTCTAGTGCCAGGAAAGCATACTCGTTTTCCTGGCACTAGAGTGCCCTGAGGGTGCCCCCACCCTCAGGGACCCACTCCCGCCCGGCTCTGGAAAGGGGAAAGGGGTAAAAACTTACCTTTTTCCAGCGCTGTTCGGGGAGCTCTCCTCCTCCTCTCCGCCTCCATTCCTCCCCGTCGGCTGAATGCGCACGCGCGGCAAGAGCTGTGCGCGCATTCAGCCGGTCACATAGGAAAGCATTCATAATGCTTTAATATGGACGCTTGCGTGCTCTCACTGTGATTTTCACAGTGAGAATCACGCAAGCGCCTCTAGCGGCTGTCAGTGAGACAGCCACTAGAGAATTAGGGGGAAGGCTTAACTAATTGATAAACATAGCAGTTTCTCTGAAACTGCTATGTTTATAAAACAATTAGTTAACCCTAGCTGGACCTGGCACCCAGACCACTTCATTAAGCTGAAGTGGTCTGGGTGCCTAGAGTGGTCCTTTAAACGCACCAATTTTTATCATTAAAAGTAACAAATAAACTTGCCCCTTCATTTTTTTCAAACTTGTGAAACAATTTGAGAGAGAAAACTGCCTTTTGTTAGAAACACACTTTCAGAGCTCTCTCTTTTTGGCATAAGTGGCAATTCCAATGATTTGCATAAGTTGATGAGAAAGAAATAGCATGATTTCCAAAGAATTTGTCTGTTTTCATTTCTCTAACAATGGCTAAAAGCAGTGTTTCCACCAGGTAACTTCTTCAAATATATCCCTCTGTTTCTGATGACTTTTTTTTAAAGGTTTGCTTTAAAAGATTTGAAGGAAACTGTCCTTTATCTTATATTTGTATTAATTTTCCATCATAGGGTTGTTTGATTGAGTTAAACGCACCAATTTTTATCATTAAAAGTAACAAATAAACTTGCCCCTTTTCAGAAGAACATGACAGGCTTCTGCATTGGTGTTTGAAGCTTCATAAACATCGACCACGAAGGGACTCGAACCCTCAATCTTCTGATTCGAAGTCAGACGCCTTATCCATTAGGCCACGCGGTCTCAATTTTGGGTGTGTGTGGCAGCCTATCTGGGAAAAAGAAAAAACATAGCATGACAAATTGCAGAAGCGATTCAACTTGTGAAAAAAATTGGAGAAACCTCCCTTTGTCCGAAAGAGGCACCACTTACTGCACACTCTTTCAAGCAGTGACAGCAATTTTAAAAGATGGATTAAGTAACGATGGAAGAAAGGCAAAGCTTTGCAAAACAACATCTTGATTTTCGATTCCCCAGAAATGAGCAGAGCCGAATTTGTCCGCTCAGTCAAATAGAGGAAATCTACTGTTAGAAGGGAATGCAGATGTTTCAATTCTTCAAACTTGACAACAACGTGGAAGGACAAGCCAAAACAGAATCCTCTTCTTCCATGAGGTCACTTGGCAGAAAACATGGACACCTTTAGGAGTTAATGCAGATGCTTCATTTTTTTCAAACTTGTGAAACAATTTGAGAGAGAAAACTGCCTTTTGTTAGAAACACACTTTCAGAGCTCTCTCTTTTTGGCATAAGTGGCAATTCCAATGATTTGCATAAGTTGATGAGAAAGAAATAGCATGATTTCCAAAGAATTTTTCTGTTTTCATTTCTCTAACAATGGCTAAAAGCAGTGTTTCCACCAGGTAACTTCTTCAAATATATCCCTCTGTTTCTGATGACTTTTATTTAAAGGTTTGCTTTAAAAGATTTGAAGGAAACTGTCCTTTATCTTATAGTTGTAGTAATTTTCCATCATAGGGTTGTTTGATTTAGTTAAACGCACCAATTTTTATCATTAAAAGTAACAAATAAACTTGCCCCTTTTCAGAAGAACATGACAGGCTTCTGCATTGGTGTTTGAAGCTTCATAAACATCGACCACGAAGGGACTCGAACCCTCAATCTTCTGATTCGAAGTCAGACGCCTTATCCATTAGGCCACGCGGTCTCAATTTTGGGTGTGTGTGGCAGCGTATCTGGGAAAAAGAAAAAACATAGCATGACAAATTGCAGAAGCGATTCAACTTGTGAAAAAAATTGGAGAAACCTCCCTTTGTCCGAAAGAGGCACCACTTACTGCACACTCTTTCAAGCAGTGACAGCAATTTTAAAAGATAGATTAAGTAACGATGGAAGAAAGGCAAAGCTTTGCAAAACAACATCTTGATTTTCGATTCCCCAGAAATGAGCAGAGCCGAATTTGTCCGCTCAGTCAAATAGAGGAAATCTACTGTTAGAAGGGAATGCAGATGTTTCAATTCTTCAAACTTGACGACAACAACGTGGAAGGACAAGCCAAAACAGAATCCTCCTCTTCCATGAGGTCACTTGGCAGAAAACATGGACACCTTTAGGAGTTAATGCAGATGCTTCATTTTTTTCAAACTTGTGAAACAATTTGTGAGAGAAAACTGCCTTTTGTTAGAAACACACTTTCAGAGCTCTCTCTTTTTGGCATAAGTGGCAATTCCAATGATTTGCATAAGTTGATGAGAAAGAAATAGCATGATTTCCAAAGAATTTTTCTGTTTTCATTTCTCTAACAATGGCTAAAAGCAGTGTTTCCACCAGGTAACTTCTTCAAATATATCCCTCTGTTTCTGATGACTTTTATTTAAAGGTTTGCTTTATAAGATTTGAAGGAAACTGTCCTTTATCTTATATTTGTAGTAATTTTCCATCATAGGGTTGTTTGATTTAGTTAAAGGACCACTCTAGTGCCAGGAAAGCATACTCGTTTTCCTGGCACTAGAGTGCCCTGAGGGTGCCCCCACCCTCAGGGACCCACTCCCGCCTGGCTCTGGAAAGGGGAAAGGGGTAAAAACTTACCTTTTTCCAGCGCTGGGCGGGGAGCTCTCCTCCTCCTCTCCGCCTCCATTCCTCCCCGTCGGCTGAATGCGCACGCGCGGCAAGAGCTGTGCGCGCATTCAGCCGGTCACATAGGAAAGCATTCATAATGCTTTAATATGGACGCTTGCGTGCTCTCACTGTGATTTTCACAGTGAGAATCACGCAAGCGCCTCTAGCGGCTGTCAGTGAGACAGCCACTAGAGAATTAGGGGGAAGGCTTAACTAATTGATAAACATAGCAGTTTCTCTGAAACTGCTATGTTTATAAAACAATTAGTTAACCCTAGCTGGACCTGGCACCCAGACCACTTCATTAAGCTGAAGTGGTCTGGGTGCCTAGAGTGGTCCTTTAAACGCACCAATTTTTATCATTAAAAGTAACAAATAAACTTGCCCCTTCATTTTTTTCAAACTTGTGAAACAATTTGAGAGAGAAAACTGCCTTTTGTTAGAAACACACTTTCAGAGCTCTCTCTTTTTGGCATAAGTGGCAATTCCAATGATTTGCATAAGTTGATGAGAAAGAAATAGCATGATTTCCAAAGAATTTGTCTGTTTTCATTTCTCTAACAATGGCTAAAAGCAGTGTTTCCACCAGGTAACTTCTTCAAATATATCCCTCTGTTTCTGATGACTTTTTTTTAAAGGTTTGCTTTAAAAGATTTGAAGGAAACTGTCCTTTATCTTATATTTGTATTAATTTTCCATCATAGGGTTGTTTGATTGAGTTAAACGCACCAATTTTTATCATTAAAAGTAACAAATAAACTTGCCCCTTTTCAGAAGAACATGACAGGCTTCTGCATTGGTGTTTGAAGCTTCATAAACATCGACCACGAAGGGACTCGAACCCTCAATCTTCTGATTCGAAGTCAGACGCCTTATCCATTAGGCCACGCGGTCTCAATTTTGGGTGTGTGTGGCAGCCTATCTGGGAAAAAGAAAAAACATAGCATGACAAATTGCAGAAGCGATTCAACTTGTGAAAAAAATTGGAGAAACCTCCCTTTGTCCGAAAGAGGCACCACTTACTGCACACTCTTTCAAGCAGTGACAGCAATTTTAAAAGATGGATTAAGTAACGATGGAAGAAAGGCAAAGCTTTGCAAAACAACATCTTGATTTTCGATTCCCCAGAAATGAGCAGAGCCGAATTTGTCCGCTCAGTCAAATAGAGGAAATCTACTGTTAGAAGGGAATGCAGATGTTTCAATTCTTCAAACTTGACAACAACGTGGAAGGACAAGCCAAAACAGAATCCTCTTCTTCCATGAGGTCACTTGGCAGAAAACATGGACACCTTTAGGAGTTAATGCAGATGCTTCATTTTTTTCAAACTTGTGAAACAATTTGAGAGAGAAAACTGCCTTTTGTTAGAAACACACTTTCAGAGCTCTCTCTTTTTGGCATAAGTGGCAATTCCAATGATTTGCATAAGTTGATGAGAAAGAAATAGCATGATTTCCAAAGAATTTTTCTGTTTTCATTTCTCTAACAATGGCTAAAAGCAGTGTTTCCACCAGGTAACTTCTTCAAATATATCCCTCTGTTTCTGATGACTTTTATTTAAAGGTTTGCTTTAAAAGATTTGAAGGAAACTGTCCTTTATCTTATAGTTGTAGTAATTTTCCATCATAGGGTTGTTTGATTTAGTTAAACGCACCAATTTTTATCATTAAAAGTAACAAATAAACTTGCCCCTTTTCAGAAGAACATGACAGGCTTCTGCATTGGTGTTTGAAGCTTCATAAACATCGACCACGAAGGGACTCGAACCCTCAATCTTCTGATTCGAAGTCAGACGCCTTATCCATTAGGCCACGCGGTCTCAATTTTGGGTGTGTGTGGCAGCGTATCTGGGAAAAAGAAAAAACATAGCATGACAAATTGCAGAAGCGATTCAACTTGTGAAAAAAATTGGAGAAACCTCCCTTTGTCCGAAAGAGGCACCACTTACTGCACACTCTTTCAAGCAGTGACAGCAATTTTAAAAGATAGATTAAGTAACGATGGAAGAAAGGCAAAGCTTTGCAAAACAACATCTTGATTTTCGATTCCCCAGAAATGAGCAGAGCCGAATTTGTCCGCTCAGTCAAATAGAGGAAATCTACTGTTAGAAGGGAATGCAGATGTTTCAATTCTTCAAACTTGACGACAACAACGTGGAAGGACAAGCCAAAACAGAATCCTCCTCTTCCATGAGGTCACTTGGCAGAAAACATGGACACCTTTAGGAGTTAATGCAGATGCTTCATTTTTTTCAAACTTGTGAAACAATTTGTGAGAGAAAACTGCCTTTTGTTAGAAACACACTTTCAGAGCTCTCTCTTTTTGGCATAAGTGGCAATTCCAATGATTTGCATAAGTTGATGAGAAAGAAATAGCATGATTTCCAAAGAATTTTTCTGTTTTCATTTCTCTAACAATGGCTAAAAGCAGTGTTTCCACCAGGTAACTTCTTCAAATATATCCCTCTGTTTCTGATGACTTTTATTTAAAGGTTTGCTTTATAAGATTTGAAGGAAACTGTCCTTTATCTTATATTTGTAGTAATTTTCCATCATAGGGTTGTTTGATTTAGTTAAAGGACCACTCTAGTGCCAGGAAAGCATACTCGTTTTCCTGGCACTAGAGTGCCCTGAGGGTGCCCCCACCCTCAGGGACCCACTCCCGCCTGGCTCTGGAAAGGGGAAAGGGGTAAAAACTTACCTTTTTCCAGCGCTGGGCGGGGAGCTCTCCTCCTCCTCTCCGCCTCCATTCCTCCCCGTCGGCTGAATGCGCACGCGCGGCAAGAGCTGCGCGCGCATTCAGCCGGTCACATAGGAAAGCATTCATAATGCTTTCCTATGGACGCTTGCGTGCTCTCACTGTGATTTTCACAGTGAGAATCACGCAAGCGCCTCTAGCGGCTGTCAGTGAGACAGCCACTAGAGAATTAGGGGCAAGGCTTAACTAATTGATAAACATAGCAGTTTCTCTGAAACTGCTATGTTTATAAAACAATTAGTTAACCCTAGCTGGACCTGGCACCCAGACCACTTCATTAAGCTGAAGTGGTCTGGGTGCCTAGAGTGGTCCTTTAAACGCACCAATTTTTATCATTAAAAGTAACAAATAAACTTGCCCCTTCATTTTTTTCAAACTTGTGAAACAATTTGAGAGAGAAAACTGCCTTTTGTTAGAAACACACTTTCAGAGCTCTCTCTTTTTGGCATAAGTGGCAATTCCAATGATTTGCATAAGTTGATGAGAAAGAAATAGCATGATTTCCAAAGAATTTGTCTGTTTTCATTTCTCTAACAATGGCTAAAAGCAGTGTTTCCACCAGGTAACTTCTTCAAATATATCCCTCTGTTTCTGATGACTTTTTTTTAAAGGTTTGCTTTAAAAGATTTGAAGGAAACTGTCCTTTATCTTATATTTGTAGTAATTTTCCATCATAGGGTTGTTTGATTGAGTTAAACGCACCAATTTTTATCATTAAAAGTAACAAATAAACTTGCCCCTTTTCAGAAGAACATGACAGGCTTCTGCATTGGTGTTTGAAGCTTCATAAACATCGACCACGAAGGGACTCGAACCCTCAATCTTCTGATTCGAAGTCAGACGCCTTATCCATTAGGCCACGCGGTCTCAATTTTGGGTGTGTGTGGCAGCGTATCTGGGAAAAAGAAAAAACATAGCATGACAAATTGCAGAAGCGATTCAACTTGTGAAAAAAATTGGAGAAACCTCCCTTTGTCCGAAAGAGGCACCACTTACTGCACACTCTTTCAAGCAGTGACAGCAATTTTAAAAGATGGATTAAGTAACGATGGAAGAAAGGCAAAGCTTTGCAAAACAACATCTTGATTTTCGATTCCCCAGAAATGAGCAGAGCCGAATTTGTCCGCTCAGTCAAATAGAGGAAATCTACTGTTAGAAGGGAATGCAGATGTTTCAATTCTTCAAACTTGACGACAACAACGTGGAAGGACAAGCCAAAACAGAATCCTCCTCTTCCATGAGGTCACTTGGCAGAAAACATGGACACCTTTAGGAGTTAATGCAGATGCTTCATTTTTTTCAAACTTGTGAAACAATTTGAGAGAGAAAACTGCCTTTTGTTAGAAACACACTTTCAGAGCTCTCTCTTTTTGGCATAAGTGGCAATTCCAATGATTTGCATAAGTTGATGAGAAAGAAATAGCATGATTTCCAAAGAATTTTTCTGTTTTCATTTCTCTAACAATGGCTAAAAGCAGTGTTTCCACCAGGTAACTTCTTCAAATATATCCCTCTGTTTCTGATGACTTTTATTTAAAGGTTTGCTTTATAAGATTTGAAGGAAACTGTCCTTTATCTTATATTTGTAGTAATTTTCCATCATAGGGTTGTTTGATTTAGTTAAAGGACCACTCTAGTGCCAGGAAAGCATACTCGTTTTCCTGGCACTAGAGTGCCCTGAGGGTGCCCCCACCCTCAGGGACCCACTCCCGCCTGGCTCTGGAAAGGGGAAAGGGGTAAAAACTTACCTTTTTCCAGCGCTGGGCGGGGAGCTCTCCTCCTCCTCTCCGCCTCCATTCCTCCCCGTCGGCTGAATGCGCACGCGCGGCAAGAGCTGCGCGCGCATTCAGCCGGTCACATAGGAAAGCATTCATAATGCTTTCCTATGGACGCTTGCGTGCTCTCACTGTGATTTTCACAGTGAGAATCACGCAAGCGCCTCTAGCGGCTGTCAGTGAGACAGCCACTAGAGAATTAGGGGCAAGGCTTAACTAATTGATAAACATAGCAGTTTCTCTGAAACTGCTATGTTTATAAAACAATTAGTTAACCCTAGCTGGACCTGGCACCCAGACCACTTCATTAAGCTGAAGTGGTCTGGGTGCCTAGAGTGGTCCTTTAAACGCACCAATTTTTATCATTAAAAGTAACAAATAAACTTGCCCCTTCATTTTTTTCAAACTTGTGAAACAATTTGAGAGAGAAAACTGCCTTTTGTTAGAAACACACTTTCAGAGCTCTCTCTTTTTGGCATAAGTGGCAATTCCAATGATTTGCATAAGTTGATGAGAAAGAAATAGCATGATTTCCAAAGAATTTGTCTGTTTTCATTTCTCTAACAATGGCTAAAAGCAGTGTTTCCACCAGGTAACTTCTTCAAATATATCCCTCTGTTTCTGATGACTTTTTTTTAAAGGTTTGCTTTAAAAGATTTGAAGGAAACTGTCCTTTATCTTATATTTGTAGTAATTTTCCATCATAGGGTTGTTTGATTGAGTTAAACGCACCAATTTTTATCATTAAAAGTAACAAATAAACTTGCCCCTTTTCAGAAGAACATGACAGGCTTCTGCATTGGTGTTTGAAGCTTCATAAACATCGACCACGAAGGGACTCGAACCCTCAATCTTCTGATTCGAAGTCAGACGCCTTATCCATTAGGCCACGCGGTCTCAATTTTTGGTGTGTGTGGCAGCGTATCTGGGAAAAAGAAAAAACATAGCATGACAAATTGCAGAAGCGATTCAACTTGTGAAAAAAATTGGAGAAACCTCCCTTTGTCCGAAAGAGGCACCACTTACTGCACACTCTTTCAAGCAGTGACAGCAATTTTAAAAGATGGATTAAGTAACGATGGAAGAAAGGCAAAGCTTTGCAAAACATCATCTTGATTTTCGATTCCCCAGAAATGAGCAGAGCCGAATTTGTCCGCTCAGTCAAATAGAGGAAATCTACTGTTAGAAGGGAATGCAGATGTTTCAATTCTTCAAACTTGACGACAACAACGTGGAAGGACAAGCCAAAACAGAATCCTCCTCTTCCATGAGGTCACTTGGCAGAAAACATGGACACCTTTAGGAGTTAATGCAGATGCTTCATTTTTTTCAAACTTGTGAAACAATTTGAGAGAGAAAACTGCCTTTTGTTAGAAACACACTTTCAGAGCTCTCTCTTTTTGGCATAAGTGGCAATTCCAATGATTTGCATAAGTTGATGAGAAAGAAATAGCATGATTTCCAAAGAATTTTTCTGTTTTCATTTCTCTAACAATGGCTAAAAGCAGTGTTTCCACCAGGTAACTTCTTCAAATATATCCCTCTGTTTCTGATGACTTTTATTTAAAGGTTTGCTTTAAAAGATTTGAAGGAAACTGTCCTTTATCTTATATTTGTAGTAATTTTCCATCATAGGGTTGTTTGATTTAGTTAAACGCACCAATTTTTATCATTAAAAGTAACAAATAAATTTGCCCCTTTTCAGAAGAACATGACAGGCTTCTGCATTGGTGTTTGAAGCTTCATAAACATCGACCACGAAGGGACTCGAACCCTCAATCTTCTGATTCAAAGTCAGACCCCTTATCCATTAGGCCACGCGGTCTCAATTTTGGGTGTGTGTGGCAGCGTATCTGGGAAAAAGAAAAAACATAGCATGACAAATTGCAGAAGCGATTCAACTTGTGAAAAAAATTGGAGAAACCTCCCTTTGTTCGAAAGAGGCACCACTTACTGCACACTCTTTCAAGCAGTGACAGCAATTTTAAAAGATGGATTAAGTAACGATGGAAGAAAGGCAAAGCTTTGCAAAACAACATCTTGATTTTCGATTCCCCAGAAATGAGCAGAGCCGAATTTGTCCGCTCAGTCAAATAGAGGAAATCTACTGTTAGAAGGGAATGCAGATGTTTCAATTCTTCAAACTTGACAACAACGTGGAAGGACAAGCCAAAACAGAATCCTCTTCTTCCATGAGGTCACTTGGCAGAAAACATGGACACCTTTAGGAGTTAATGCAGATGCTTCATTTTTTTCAAACTTGTGAAACAATTTGAGAGAGAAAACTGCCTTTTGTTAGAAACACACTTTCAGAGCTCTCTCTTTTTGGCATAAGTGGCAATTCCAATGATTTGCATAAGTTGATGAGAAAGAAATAGCATGATTTCCAAAGAATTTTTCTGTTTTCATTTCTCTAACAATGGCTAAAAGCAGTGTTTCCACCAGGTAACTTCTTCAAATATATCCCTCTGTTTCTGATGACTTTTATTTAAAGGTTTGCTTTAAGAGATTTGAAGGAAACTGTCCTTTATCTTATATTTGTAGTAATTTTCCATCATAGGGTTGTTTGATTTAGTTAAACGCACCAATTTTTATCATTAAAAGTAACAAATAAATTTGCCCCTTTTCAGAAGAACATGACAGGCTTCTGCATTGGTGTTTGAAGCTTCATAAACATCGACCACGAAGGGACTCGAACCCTCAATCTTCTGATTCGAAGTCAGACGCCTCATCCATTACGCCACGCAGTCTCAATTTTGGGTGCGTGTGGCAGCGTATCTGGGAAAAAGAAAAAACATAGCATGACAAATTGCAGAAGCGATTCAACTTGTGAAAAAAATTGGAGAAACCTCCCTTTGTCCGAAAGAGGCACCACTTACTGCACACTCTTTCAAGCAGTGACAGCAATTTTAAAAGATGGATTAAGTAACGATGGAAGAAAGGCAAAGCTTTGCAAAACAACATCTTGATTTTCGATTCCCCAGAAATGAGCAGAGCCGAATTTGTCCGCTCAGTCAAATAGAGGAAATCTACTGTTAGAAGGGAATGCAGATGTTTCAATTCTTCAAACTTGACAACAACGTGGAAGGACAAGCCAAAACAGAATCCTCTTCTTCCATGAGGTCACTTGGCAGAAAACATGGACACCTTTAGGAGTTAATGCAGATGCTTCATTTTTTTCAAACTTGTGAAACAATTTGAGAGAGAAAACTGCCTTTTGTTAGAAACACACTTTCAGAGCTCTCTCTTTTTGGCATAAGTGGCAATTCCAATGATTTGCATAAGTTGATGAGAAAGAAATAGCATGATTTCCAAAGAATTTTTCTGTTTTCATTTCTCTAACAATGGCTAAAAGCAGTGTTTCCACCAGGTAACTTCTTCAAATATATCCCTCTGTTTCTGATGACTTTTATTTAAAGGTTTGCTTTAAAAGATTTGAAGGAAACTGTCCTTTATCTTATAGTTGTAGTAATTTTCCATCATAGGGTTGTTTGATTTAGTTAAACGCACCAATTTTTATCATTAAAAGTAACAAATAAACTTGCCCCTTTTCAGAAGAACATGACAGGCTTCTGCATTGGTGTTTGAAGCTTCATAAACATCGACCACGAAGGGACTCGAACCCTCAATCTTCTGATTCGAAGTCAGACGCCTTATCCATTAGGCCACGCGGTCTCAATTTTGGGTGTGTGTGGCAGCGTATCTGGGAAAAAGAAAAAACATAGCATGACAAATTGCAGAAGCGATTCAACTTGTGAAAAAAATTGGAGAAACCACCCTTTGTCCGAAAGAGGCACCACTTACTGCACACTCTTTCAAGCAGTGACAGCAATTTTAAAAGATAGATTAAGTAACGATGGAAGAAAGGCAAAGCTTTGCAAAACAACATCTTGATTTTCGATTCCCCAGAAATGAGCAGAGCCGAATTTGTCCGCTCAGTCAAATAGAGGAAATCTACTGTTAGAAGGGAATGCAGATGTTTCAATTCTTCAAACTTGACAACAACGTGGAAGGACAAGCCAAAACAGAATCCTCTTCTTCCATGAGGTCACTTGGCAGAAAACATGGACACCTTTAGGAGTTAATGCAGATGCTTCATTTTTTTCAAACTTGTGAAACAATTTGAGAGAGAAAACTGCCTTTTGTTAGAAACACACTTTCAGAGCTCTCTCTTTTTGGCATAAGTGGCAATTCCAATGATTTGCATAAGTTGATGAGAAAGAAATAGCATGATTTCCAAAGAATTTTTCTGTTTTCATTTCTCTAACAATGGCTAAAAGCAGTGTTTCCACCAGGTAACTTCTTCAAATATATCCCTCTGTTTCTGATGACTTTTATTTAAAGGTTTGCTTTATAAGATTTGAAGGAAACTGTCCTTTATCTTATATTTGTAGTAATTTTCCATCATAGGGTTGTTTGATTTAGTTAAAGGACCACTCTAGTGCCAGGAAAGCATACTCGTTTTCCTGGCACTAGAGTGCCCTGAGGGTGCCCCCACCCTCAGGGACCCACTCCCGCCTGGCTCTGGAAAGGGGAAAGGGGTAAAAACTTACCTTTTTCCAGCGCTGGGCGGGGAGCTCTCCTCCTCCTCTCCGCCTCCATTCCTCCCCGTCGGCTGAATGCGCACGCGCGGCAAGAGCTGCGCGCGCATTCAGCCGTTCACATAGGAAAGCATTCATAATGCTTTCCTATGGACGCTTGCGTGCTCTCACTGTGATTTTCACAGTGAGAATCACGCAAGCGCCTCTAGCGGCTGTCAGTGAGACAGCCACTAGAGAATTAGGGGCAAGGCTTAACTAATTGATAAACATAGCAGTTTCTCTGAAACTGCTATGTTTATAAAACAATTAGTTAACCCTAGCTGGACCTGGCACCCAGACCGCTTCATTAAGCTGAAGTGGTCTGGGTGCCTAGAGTGGTCCTTTAAACGCACCAATTTTTATCATTAAAAGTAACAAATAAACTTGCCCCTTCATTTTTTTCAAACTTGTGAAACAATTTGAGAGAGAAAACTGCCTTTTGTTAGAAACACACTTTCAGAGCTCTCTCTTTTTGGCATAAGTGGCAATTCCAATGATTTGCATAAGTTGATGAGAAAGAAATAGCATGATTTCCAAAGAATTTGTCTGTTTTCATTTCTCTAACAATGGCTAAAAGCAGTGTTTCCACCAGGTAACTTCTTCAAATATATCCCTCTGTTTCTGATGACTTTTTTTTAAAGGTTTGCTTTAAAAGATTTGAAGGAAACTGTCCTTTATCTTATATTTGTAGTAATTTTCCATCATAGGGTTGTTTGATTGAGTTAAACGCACCAATTTTTATCATTAAAAGTAACAAATAAACTTGCCCCTTTTCAGAAGAACATGACAGGCTTCTGCATTGGTGTTTGAAGCTTCATAAACATCGACCACGAAGGGACTCGAACCCTCAATCTTCTGATTCGAAGTCAGACGCCTTATCCATTAGGCCACGCGGTCTCAATTTTGGGTGTGTGTGGCAGCGTATCTGGGAAAAAGAAAAAACATAGCATGACAAATTGCAGAAGCGATTCAACTTGTGAAAAAAATTGGAGAAACCTCCCTTTGTCCGAAAGAGGCACCACTTACTGCACACTCTTTCAAGCAGTGACAGCAATTTTAAAAGATGGATTAAGTAACGATGGAAGAAAGGCAAAGCTTTGCAAAACAACATCTTGATTTTCGATTCCCCAGAAATGAGCAGAGCCGAATTTGTCCGCTCAGTCAAATAGAGGAAATCTACTGTTAGAAGGGAATGCAGATGTTTCAATTCTTCAAACTTGACGACAACAACGTGGAAGGACAAGCCAAAACAGAATCCTCCTCTTCCATGAGGTCACTTGGCAGAAAACATGGACACCTTTAGGAGTTAATGCAGATGCTTCATTTTTTTCAAACTTGTGAAACAATTTGAGAGAGAAAACTGCCTTTTGTTAGAAACACACTTTCAGAGCTCTCTCTTTTTGGCATAAGTGGCAATTCCAATGATTTGCATAAGTTGATGAGAAAGAAATAGCATGATTTCCAAAGAATTTTTCTGTTTTCATTTCTCTAACAATGGCTAAAAGCAGTGTTTCCACCAGGTAACTTCTTCAAATATATCCCTCTGTTTCTGATGACTTTTATTTAAAGGTTTGCTTTAAAAGATTTGAAGGAAACTGTCCTTTATCTTATATTTGTAGTAATTTTCCATCATAGGGTTGTTTGATTTAGTTAAACGCACCAATTTTTATCATTAAAAGTAACAAATAAATTTGCCCCTTTTCAGAAGAACATGACAGGCTTCTGCATTGGTGTTTGAAGCTTCATAAACATCGACCACGAAGGGACTCGAACCCTCAATCTTCTGATTCGAAGTCAGACGCCTTATCCATTAGGCCACGCAGTCTCAATTTTGGGTGTGTGTGGCAGCGTATCTGGGAAAAAGAAAAAACATAGCATGACAAATTGCAGAAGCGATTCAACTTGTGAAAAAAATTGGAGAAACCTCCCTTTGTTCGAAAGAGGCACCACTTACTGCACACTCTTTCAAGCAGTGACAGCAATTTTAAAAGATGGATTAAGTAACGATGGAAGAAAGGCAAAGCTTTGCAAAACAACATCTTGATTTTCGATTCCCCAGAAATGAGCAGAGCCGAATTTGTCCGCTCAGTCAAATAGAGGAAATCTACTGTTAGAAGGGAATGCAGATGTTTCAATTCTTCAAACTTGACAACAACGTGGAAGGACAAGCCAAAACAGAATCCTCTTCTTCCATGAGGTCACTTGGCAGAAAACATGGACACCTTTAGGAGTTAATGCAGATGCTTCATTTTTTTCAAACTTGTGAAACAATTTGAGAGAGAAAACTGCCTTTTGTTAGAAACACACTTTCAGAGCTCTCTCTTTTTGGCATAAGTGGCAATTCCAATGATTTGCATAAGTTGATGAGAAAGAAATAGCATGATTTCCAAAGAATTTTTCTGTTTTCATTTCTCTAACAATGGCTAAAAGCAGTGTTTCCACCAGGTAACTTCTTCAAATATATCCCTCTGTTTCTGATGACTTTTATTTAAAGGTTTGCTTTAAAAGATTTGAAGGAAACTGTCCTTTATCTTATATTTGTAGTAATTTTCCATCATAGGGTTGTTTGATTTAGTTAAACGCACCAATTTTTATCATTAAAAGTAACAAATAAACTTGCCCCTTTTCAGAAGAACATGACAGGGTTCTGCATTGGTGTTTGAAGCTTCATAAACATCGACCACGAAGGGACTCGAACCCTCAATCTTCTGATTCGAAGTCAGACGCCTTATCCATTAGGCCACGCGGTCTCAATTTTGGGTGTGTGTGGCAGCCTATCTGGGAAAAAGAAAAAACATAGCATGACAAATTGCAGAAGCGATTCAACTTGTGAAAAAAATTGGAGAAACCTCCCTTTGTCCGAAAGAGGCACCACTTACTGCACACTCTTTCAAGCAGTGACAGCAATTTTAAAAGATGGATTAAGTAACGATGGAAGAAAGGCAAAGCTTTGCAAAACAACATCTTGATTTTCGATTCCCCAGAAATGAGCAGAGCCGAATTTGTCCGCTCAGTCAAATAGAGGAAATCTACTGTTAGAAGGGAATGCAGATGTTTCAATTCTTCAAACTTGACAACAACGTGGAAGGACAAGCCAAAACAGAATCCTCTTCTTCCATGAGGTCACTTGGCAGAAAACATGGACACCTTTAGGAGTTAATGCAGATGCTTCATTTTTTTCAAACTTGTGAAACAATTTGAGAGAGAAAACTGCCTTTTGTTAGAAACACACTTTCAGAGCTCTCTCTTTTTGGCATAAGTGGCAATTCCAATGATTTGCATAAGTTGATGAGAAAGAAATAGCATGATTTCCAAAGAATTTTTCTGTTTTCATTTCTCTAACAATGGCTAAAAGCAGTGTTTCCACCAGGTAACTTCTTCAAATATATCCCTCTGTTTCTGATGACTTTTATTTAAAGGTTTGCTTTAAAAGATTTGAAGGAAACTGTCCTTTATCTTATATTTGTAGTAATTTTCCATCATAGGGTTGTTTGATTTAGTTAAACGCACCAATTTTTATCATTAAAAGTAACAAATAAACTTGCCCCTTTTCAGAAGAACATGACAGGCTTCTGCATTGGTGTTTGAAGCTTCATAAACATCGACCACGAAGGGACTCGAACCCTCAATCTTCTGATTCGAAGTCAGACGCCTTATCCATTAGGCCACGCGGTCTCAACTTTGGATGTGTGTGGCAGCGTATCTGGGAAAAAGAAAAAACATAGCATGACAAATTGCAGAAGCGATTCAACTTGTGAAAAAAATTGGAGAAACCTCCCTTTGTCCGAAAGAGGCACCACTTACTGCACACTCTTTCAAGCAGTGACAGCAATTTTAAAAGATGGATTAAGTAACGATGGAAGAAAGGCAAAGCTTTGCAAAACAACATCTTGATTTTCGATTCCCCAGAAATGAGCAGAGCCGAATTTGTCCGCTCAGTCAAATAGAGGAAATCTACTGTTAGAAGGGAATGCAGATGTTTCAATTCTTCAAACTTGACGACAACAACGTGGAAGGACAAGACAAAACAGAATCCTCTTCTTCCATGAGGTCACTTGGCAGAAAACATGGACACCTTTAGGAGTTAATGCAGATGCTTCATTTTTTTCAAACTTGTGAAACAATTTGAGAGAGAAAACTGCCTTTTGTTAGAAACACACTTTCAGAGCTCTCTCTTTTTGGCATAAGTGGCAATTCCAATGATTTGCATAAGTTGATGAGAAAGAAATAGCATGATTTCCAAAGAATTTTTCTGTTTTCATTTCTCTAACAATGGCTAAAAGCAGTGTTTCCACCAGGTAACTTCTTCAAATATATCCCTCTGTTTCTGATGACTTTTATTTAAAGGTTTGCTTTAAAAGATTTGAAGGAAACTGTCCTTTATCTTATATTTGTAGTAATTTTCCATCATAGGGTTGTTTGATTTAGTTAAACGCACCAATTTTTATCATTAAAAGTAACAAATAAACTTGCCCCTTTTCAGAAGAACATGACAGGCTTCTGCATTGGTGTTTGAAGCTTCATAAACATCGACCACGAAGGGACTCGAACCCTCAATCTTCTGATTCGAAGTCAGACGCCTTATCCATTAGGCCACGCGGTCTCAATTTTGGGTGTGTGTGGCAGCGTATCTGGGAAAAAGAAAAAACATAGCATGACAAATTGCAGAAGCGATTCAACTTGTGAAAAAAATTGGAGAAACCTCCCTTTGTCCGAAAGAGGCACCACTTACTGCACACTCTTTCAAGCAGTGACAGCAATTTTAAAAGATGGATTAAGTAACGATGGAAGAAAGGCAAAGCTTTGCAAAACAACATCTTGATTTTCGATTCCCCAGAAATGAGCAGAGCCGAATTTGTCCGCTCAGTCAAATAGAGGAAATCTACTGTTAGAAGGGAATGCAGATGTTTCAATTCTTCAAACTTGACGACAACAACGTGGAAGGACAAGCCAAAACAGAATCCTCCTCTTCCATGAGGTCACTTGGCAGAAAACATGGACACCTTTAGGAGTTAATGCAGATGCTTCATTTTTTTTCAAACTTGTGAAACAATTTGAGAGAGAAAACTGCCTTTTGTTAGAAACACACTTTCAGAGCTCTCTCTTTTTGGCATAAGTGGCAATTCCAATGATTTGCATAAGTTGATGAGAAAGAAATAGCATGATTTCCAAAGAATTTTTCTGTTTTCATTTCTCTAACAATGGCTAAAAGCAGTGTTTCCACCAGGTAACTTCTTCAAATATATCCCTCTGTTTCTGATGACTTTTATTTAAAGGTTTGCTTTAAAAGATTTGAAGGAAACTGTCCTTTATCTTATATTTGTAGTAATTTTCCATCATAGGGTTGTTTGATTTAGTTAAACGCACCAATTTTTATCATTAAAAGTAACAAATAAACTTGCCCCTTTTCAGAAGAACATGACAGGCATTAGTGTTTGAAGCTTCATAAACATCGACCACGAAGGGACTCGAACCCTCAATCTTCTGATTCGAAGTCAGACGCCTTATCCATTAGGCCACGCGGTCTCAATTTTGGGTGTGTGTGGCAGCGTATCTGGGAAAAAGAAAAAACATAGCATGACAAATTGCAGAAGCGATTCAACTTGTGAAAAAAATTGGAGAAACCTCCCTTTGTCCGAAAGAGGCACCACTTACTGCACACTCTTTCAAGCAGTGACAGCAATTTTAAAAGATGGATTAAGTAACGATGGAAGAAAGGCAAAGCTTTGCAAAACAACATCTTGATTTTCGATTCCCCAGAAATGAGCAGAGCCGAATTTGTCCGCTCAGTCAAATAGAGGAAATCTACTGTTAGAAGGGAATGCAGATGTTTCAATTCTTCAAACTTGACGACAACAACGTGGAAGGACAAGCCAAAACAGAATCCTCCTCTTCCATGAGGTCACTTGGCTGAAAACATGGACACCTTTAGGAGTTAATGCAGATGCTTCATTTTTTTCAAACTTGTGAAACAATTTGAGAGAGAAAACTGCCTTTTGTTAGAAACACACTTTCAGAGCTCTCTCTTTTTGGCATAAGTGGCAATTCCAATGATTTGCATAAGTTGATGAGAAAGAAATAGCATGATTTCCAAAGAATTTTTCTGTTTTCATTTCTCTAACAATGGCTAAAAGCAGTGTTTCCACCAGGTAACTTCTTCAAATATATCCCTCTGTTTCTGATGACTTTTATTTAAAGGTTTGCTTTAAAAGATTTGAAGGAAACTGTCCTTTATCTTATATTTGTAGTAATTTTCCATCATAGGGTTGTTTGATTTAGTTAAAGGACCACTCTAGTGCCAGGAAAGCATACTCGTTTTCCTGGCACTAGAGTGCCCTGAGGGTGCCCCCACCCTCAGGGACCCACTCCCGCCCGGCTCTGGAAAGGGGAAAGGAGTAAAAACTTACCTTTTTCCAGCGCTGGGCGGGGAGCTCTCCTCCTCCTCTCCGCCTCCATTCCTCCCCGTCGGCTGAATGCCCACGCGCGGCAAGAGCTGCGCGCGCATTCAGCCGGTCACATAGGAAAGCATTCATAATGCTTTCCTATGGACGCTTGCGTGCTCTCACTGTGATTTTCACAGTGAGAATCACGCAAGCGCCTCCAGCGGCTGTCAGTGAGACAGCCACTAGAGAATTAGGGGGAAGGCTTAGCTAATTGATAAACATAGCAGTTTCTCTGAAACTGCTATGTTTATAAAACAATTAGTTAACCCTAGCTGGACCTGGCACCCAGACCACTTCATTAAGCTGAAGTGGTCTGGGTGCCTAGAGTGGTCCTTTAACCCCTTAAGGACCAAACTTCTGGAATAAAAGGGAATCATGACATGTCACACATGTCATGTGTCCTTAAGGGGTTAAACGCACCAATTTTTATCATTAAAAGTTACAAATAAACTTGCCCCTTCATTTTTTTCAAACTTGTGAAACAATTTGAGAGAGAAAACTGCCTTTTGTTAGAAACACACTTTCAGAGCTCTCTCTTTTTGGCATAAGTGGCAATTCCAATGATTTGCATAAGTTGATGAGAAAGAAATAGCATGATTTCCAAAGAATTTGTCTGTTTTCATTTCTCTAAAAATGGCTAAAAGCAGTGTTTCCACCAGGTAACTTCTTCAAATATATCCCTCTGTTTCTGATGACTTTTTTTTAAAGGTTTGCTTTAAAAGATTTGAAGGAAACTGTCCTTTATCTTATATTTGTAGTAATTTTCCGTCATAGGGTTGTTTGATTTAGTTAAACGCACCAATTTTTAATCATTAAAACTAACAAAAAAATTTGCCCCTTTTCAGATGAACATGACAGGCTTCTGCATTAATGTTTGATGCTTCATAAACATCGACCACGAAGGGACTCGAACCCTCAATCTTCTGATTCGAAGTCAGACGCCTTATCCATTAGGCCACGCAGTCTCAATTTGGGGTGTGTGTGGCAGCGTATCTGGGAAAAAGAAAAAACATAGCATGACAAATTTTAGAAGCGATTCAACTTGTGAAAAAAATTGGAGAAACCTCCCATTGTCCGAAAGAGGCACCACTTACTGCACACTCTTTCAAGCAGTGACAGCAATTTTAAAAGATGGATTAAGTAACGATGGAAGAAAGGCAAAGCTTTGCAAAACAACATCTTGATTTTCGATTCCCCAGAAATGAGCAGAGCCGAATTTGTCCGCTCAGTCAAATAGAGGAAATCTACTGTTAGAAGGGAATGCAGATGTTTCAATTCTTCAAACTTGACAACAACGTGGAAGGACAAGCCAAAACAGAATCCTCCTCTTCCATGAGGTCACTTGGCAGAAAACATGGACACCTTTAGGAGTTAATGCAGATGCTTCATTTTTTTCAAACTTGTGAAACAATTTGAGAGAGAAAACTGCCTTTTGTTAGAAACACACTTTCAGAGCTCTCTCTTTTTGGCATAAGTTGCAATTCCAATGATTTGCATAAGTTGATGAGAAAGAAATAGCATGATTTACAAAGAATTGTTCTGTTTTCATTTCTCTAACGATGGCTAAAAGCAGTGTTTCCACCAGGTAACTTGGAGGGAAATGCATTTGCTAGAGACACACGACTAAACAAGAAAAATGTCATAATCGAGAGAGTTCTCTTACTTTGTATGGGTGTTCTGGTCTCCGTATGGAGGCGTGGGTTCAAATCCCACTTCTGACAAGAGTGTCTATCTTTAGATTCACGCAATACTCTTCTCATAGCCGGTAATCCTTTTTGGGTCCCCCTATAGAGGCTAAGTTGAAATCCCACCTTTGCCGCAGCTGGCTTCTCTTTTCTCTTTTTTTTCTCCTTTTTTTTTCTCCTTTTTTTTCTCCTTTTTTTTTTCTCCTTTTTTTCCAATTCAGACAATACCAGCCAAAATATGTTTCAGATACATCATTGTTTAAGGCTTTGGTAAAGAGTCATCATCAATAGTGTATTCCCTCCTCCTGTTTCTCTTTTAACTTAATCCTAATTTAACCTTTTCCTTTCTTTTTGTCAGGATCGGGACAGGGATCCAACACGCAGAGTACAAACAGTAGCCAGATACGTATACCGGACCTTAGAATGGCCGGACTAACGTAAGTAGTACAGTATAGAATGGTCAAAGACAAGCCGAGGTCGAGGGTAACAGAAGACAGGTAAGCGAGAGACAAGCCGAATCAAGGGTAACAGAGATAAGCAGAGTAAGGTAAACAAGCCGGGTCAAAACCAAAAGGGATAATAGAATACACAAGCACTGAGTGACTAGAACAAGCTAGAACCACGACAGGGCAATGAGCTAATGAAAGAAGCTCTGTTAAATACCCTGTTCAGAGCAGTAACCACGCCTCCAAGGCGTCCTGATTGGTCCTGCAGCCATTGACTGACAGGTTGTCCCGGGGGAGTGTCCTGATGACTACTTCCTGCCTAGATGCTGTAAAAGGCAGTCACTCCCTCGCGGCCGGCCTAGCATGACCGGACAGACCGCGGGGAAGGGAGCCATCAGACCGTCTGGATGGAGGAACAGCTAAATCTCTACCTCTTTCAGAGGTAGAGACCACAGGTACCCTGACACTTTTCCTTTTTCCTTTTTTTTTTCTTTTTCTTTTTCCCCTTCCTGTACCCCTTTCTTTCCTTTTTCCTTTTTCCCGGCAGACACTTAGGGACCCCTGGTCCGCACACACCATACCCCCGACCCAGCTCTCACGAGACCCACCCCCTCTGTTGAGACAACACTCCGGCTTCTGACGCTACCAAGAAGACAGACAGTCACCCAGGGAGAGGACATGTGACACGCTGACTGCAAATGGAACATTGACCTAGGCTCAGACACAAGCAAACATGACCATCACCCAACGGATAAGACTAAAACAGACCCATTCATACTGTACAACACGGTGCACCCGCTTAGCTACACACACAGTGGGAACGATGTCCCACGACAATTGAATTGACTTCTTCGAATACATTACAAGGTACAGGCCACTACCTGACATAACACCCGTGTAGACTACCCATTGGGAGACCCACTGCCGAAGCCTTGCCGGGCCTCACACCCGGCGGTACGGCTCTGACTATCTACCCAGTTACACGGTGTCCTCCCATATTGGGAGCTGTAATTCATCCACATACTACTCACACGAACACACACACGGTAACAGAGGGGAGGGAGTTCGGCTACACTTGACCCTTGGATACAAGGGTGAGACAAACACCAGCACATATCCGCTAATACTTCACGCCGAGACACACAACACATATACACCAACCCGTTCCATCCCTACCCTATCATACCCCCCGTTCCAACCCAGGAGGGGGCACTCCGGGGTGCGTCCGGGCTAACCCACAGGTGAGAGCTCGCTCCGCCCCTCGGATTCCAGGGACGTGAACTGCGGGGCTGACCCCTTCGGTAGCGCAGGAAGCACGAATGGCATATGCACCGTCACCCTTGGTGGTGCACTCCCAAAACTGTAGGGGACTCAACATCCCAGAAAAAAGATCGCACCTCCTGCGCAGCCTTAAACAACAACATGTATCTGTAGCGATGCTCCAAGAAACGCACCTCAGACCGGAGACGAACAAACTACTCAAAGATAAAACATATCCAACGAACTACTATAGTAACCACCCAACAGCACGCAAAGCGGGAACAGCAATCCTTCTAGCGTCACACCTACAATTTAAGCTCACGGACACGCTGTCGGACACGGGAGGCAGGTACCTCTTTATCAAGGGCGAGATAGCAAGAAGGGTGTACACCTTTGCCACGGTATACGCACCCAACAGTGGCCAGGCCAGCTTCCTCAGAAGATCACTGACGAGGCTGTCCAGATTCACAGAAGGCACCCTCATACTGGGAGGAGATCTTAACGTCCCACTGGACCCTAGGGTGGACACCTCACGGGGACACAGCAGCGTACCAACAGGGGCCTTAAGGGTTGTGCACAAAGCCCTCAGGGACCTGAGGCTGGTAGATACCTGGAGGGCATTCCACCCAGAGGGTAGAGACTACACATACTACTCCGCTGTGCACGACCGATACTCCAGGATTGACTATATCCTGGTGCAACAAGAGGGACTCACGTACGTGCAGAGAACAGCCATCCTCACCACGACATGGTCAGACCACAGCGCGGCTCAGGCGACCATGGCTTCGCCCCTGTTCAAACCGACCAAAATGGCTTGGAGGCTAAACGACTCCCTGCTGGCGGATGCGTTGATAAAGGAGAAGATCACAGAACACGTAAACCAATACTTCGAGGAGAACGTCACGGAGGACGTCACACCCATGTCGATATGGGAAGCACATAAAGCAATTATCACCTGTTTCCTAACTTTCTTTATTTCAATCTTATGAGAGATTGTATCTCAGTCAATAAAATGAATAATGGGAGGGAGTTAACACCTCAATTTTTGTCCCCTTTCCCTTTCTTTCTTTTTTTCTCTTTTCTCTCTTTTAGGAGAAAAAAAAAATCTCTATCCACATTCATTCATCAGTCACTCATACATTTTCTTGGTACAGTAGTCGTGTTTCATTAGTCTTATCTCTAATTTTACAGTCTGGAAGTATATGATGTATATATCTGTAACTTTATTATTTAGTAAATTATTATCTAAAGGTTTTTATGTCCAACATAAATGTTTGTTTTTGCTTCCATTAGATAATGTACTAAGCATACTGAAATAATAAATACACTATCATTATAGTCACCAAAGAAAACCTTAGCTTAACAAAGCACTTTTGGTTTATGGATTATGTCCCTACAGATTCATTTATAAATTCTCTGCCATTTAGGAGTTAAATCACTTTGTTTATGTAGCCCTAGTCATACTTTCCTGTGCGGTACTTACACAACCTTCCTAAAAACTTCATGTAAAAAGAGATCTAATTTTTACACTTTCTTTAAAGCACATTCTGTTTGATTTAAATTTTCTTATCTCCTGCTCTGTTAATAGCCTTCTAGACTCTGCAGGAGCCTTCTGTGTGTGATTAAAATTCAATTTACAGAGCAGGAGATAAAAACTTCTAAAGAAAGTTAATGTGTGATTGAAAATGAAACCAGGGGCGTGGCCTGAACGCCGAAGGAGATGGCTGCCTGATCGCGGAGCTCCGTCCCGCTCAGCCACAAATAGCGCACCGACAGCACACTGACCTGTCCGATGGGCCGAAACAAACGGTCGGACACCCACCCAGCAGAGGGAAGATCACAATCCCTGCAGCTCCCGGGCACATTAGATGGGTATCTCCGAACACCGGCGAGACAAACTCGCGCCACGCCGGGATCCAAGATGGCCGACGGACAGGTCGCAACACCACGGACATCAGAGACACAGGGCCCCTCCCTGGCTGACATAAGAGCCGACATTAGGGCTCTCACTGAGGTTATGGTCACAAAATCAGACCTCCAAGCGTTGTCTGCCAACCTGCACGAGGCAATCAGGTCAGAAGTAGCCACCATACAAAGAGACCTAGCAGCACAAGATGGGCGCATACAGGCCCTAGAAGCCACAAGCCAGATGACGGTACACAGGCTGGACACTGCCAATACCGCAATAACTAAACAAGGCGCAATGCTATTGCAACTAAGAAGGCAGGCGGAAGACCTGGACAACAGGGGGCGCAGAGCAAACATACGTATCCGCAATTTACCAGAAGCCCCGGGTGCAGAAGATGTTGCAGAAACCCTCACGGCTCTGTTCATGGAAATCCTGGGACCTAACGCTCCACGAAGGTTTGAATTTGATCGCGCACACAGGGCCCTGAGACCTAGGATGGACGGAGGTCCGCCTAGAGACATCATATGCTGTCTCCACGAATATAAGATAAAAGAGCTCATCATGGCGAAAGCCAGAACCAAACCTACGTGGCGGTTCAGTGGCTCAGAAATAGCCCTATATCACGACCTGTCGCCGCTCACGCTAGAGGCAAGGAAGGCCTTGAGGCCAATAACGCAACTCTTCAGAAGCCGCAACATTCCATACAAATGGGGCTTTCCCTTTAGCCTCACAGCAAGACACAACAATGAGTGGAAAACTCTATGCTGGCCCGATGAAGTACCGAATTTCCTACGCTCCATGGACCTGCCACACACGGAGGTTGCGGACTGGGTCTTGGGCCCCCTGGAACGGAGGAACATCCAGCCGGCACCAAGAGCCCCGAGACGCCGCAGAGAAGACTCCCCGCAAGAACACCTAGTCCGAAGACACCACCCACAGGTGCAGCAGCAAGCACTCCCAGGAGACCAATAGGCCGCATGCCAGGAATCTATTGCCATGATGCAGCGTGGCCTACCCGAAGACTCTCCAGTTGACGACGACTGACGGACACTAGACAAGAAAGACTTGCAGATAAGTACTATGCACATTTAGATATATAGAGCCCCAGCCGTTAACACACATCCACAAGGCACACCCCCCACCCAGATCACTTGCACATAGCGATATGACTAGACTAGGCGCTGAACCACCCGAGCTACAGGTGGTAGTAAGGTTGTAGCCTCAACGCAAGATCAGGTACTTTGGGGAAGAAGCACCACTTGAAGAGACCACCATTAAGAGGCTTCCCACACACAAGGGGCAGGCTGCAAGTTGGGGAGGGGGGAGCGAGGGGATACGCACGGTCGGCAGGCGACCTCAGATTTTGGGCAAGTCACATCACGCTCAGAGGGGGCTTGCGTGGTGACCCGGACAAGTTACGCGAACACTGGACAATGACTCCAGCCGATGGGCTGCAAAGGCATACAGGGGAAATGTGGGGGGGGAGGGGGATCGAGAGTAAGGGTCGGGGCTCAGGGAAACACCCTTCAAGACACCCATGGAGGAAGAAAAAGGGGAAAGCAGGGGTCTAATGCACATGGGGTTGGGGGGAGGGGGAGGGAGAGATGGGGAAGCAGCTGGGAGCATGGAGAAGAGGGGGGAGCGACGCGCGTGATTGCGCCCCCCCTCTTGTCCTGCAGGGGACCCATGTTTTCTGCATAGCTTTAATCGTTGTACCCCAAAAGGTTTAATGACAGAAGGGGAGGGGGGAGGGGGGAGAAGGGAATGTGTATGACTTGATATTTATGCATATTTATGTACATGTACATCTGAACGTTTGAAGGTATGCACAACCCCGCCTCAGACCGCCTAGAAAGGGGGGGACGAGGTGGTAATGTGGAAGCACCCAAGGTTAAAAAGTCCATCAGGGAGCGAGGCGGCCCCACTCCCAAAAGCGCACACCGCAGCCCCCTGACGGCATACGCAAGGTGACAGACCCCAACAGCACTACTGACAATGATACCCCACGACCAGCCCCAAGGGGCACGTTAGGGCGACCCAGGGGCACTTGCAAACTGACCTACGACCAAACACAACGACGCGCAGAAACTCCACAGGGATACCCCCAGCCCCTTGAATGACCCGGCAGACACTTAGGGACCCCTGGTCCGCACCCGCCATACCCCCGACCCAGCTCTCACGAGACCCACCCCCTCTGTTGAGACAACACTCCGGCTTCTGACGCTACCAAGAAGACAGACAGTCACCCAGGGAGAGGACGTGTGACACGCTGACTGCAAATGGAACATTGACCTAGGCTCAGACACAAGCAAACATGACCATCACCCAACGGATAAGACTAAAACAGACCCATTCATACTGTACAACACGGTGCACCCGCTTAGCTACACACACAGTGGGAACGATGTCCCACGACAATTTAATTGACTTCTTCGAATACATTACAAGGTACAGGCCACTACCTGACATAACACCCGTATAGACTACCCATTGGGAGACCCACTGCCAAAGCCTTGCCGGGCCTCACACCCGGCGGTACGGCTCTGACTATCTACCCAGTTACACGGTGTCCTCCCATATTGGGAGCTGTAATTCATCCACATACTACTCACACGAACACACACACGGTAACAGAGGGGAGGGAGTTCGGCTACACTTGACCCTTGGATACAAGGGTGAGACAAACACCAGCACATATCTGCTAATACTTCACGCCGAGACACACAACACATATACACCAACCCGTTCCATCCCTACCCTATCATACCCCCCGTTCCAACCCAGGAGGGGGCACTCCGGGGCGCGTCCGGGCTAACCCACAGGTGAGAGCTCGCTCCGCCCCTCGGATTCCAGGGACGTGAACGGCGGGGCTGACCCCTTCGGTAGCGCAGGAAGCACGAATGGCATATGCACCGTCACCCTTGGTGGTGCACTCCCAAAACTGTAGGGGACTCAACATCCCAGAAAAAAGATTGCACCTCCTGCGCAGCCTTAAACAACAACATGTATCTGTAGCGATGCTCCAAGAAACGCACCTCAGACCGGAGACGAACAAACTACTCAAAGATAAAACATATCCAACGAACTACTATAGTAACCACCCAACAGCACGCAAAGCGGGAACAGCAATCCTTCTAGCGTCACACCTACAATTTAAGCTCACGGACACGCTGTCGGACACGGGAGGCAGGTACCTCTTTATCAAGGGCGAGATAGCAAGAAGGGTGTACACCTTTGCCACGGTATACGCACCCAACAGTGGCCAGGCCAGCTTCCTCAGAAGATCACTGACGAGGCTGTCCAGATTCACAGAAGGCACCCTCATACTGGGAGGAGATCTTAACGTCCCACTGGACCCTAGGGTGGACACCTCACGGGGACACAGCAGCGTACCAACAGGGGCCTTAAGGGTTGTGCACAAAGCCCTCAGGGACCTGAGGCTGGTAGATACCTGGAGGGCATTCCACCCAGAGGGTAGAGACTACACATACTACTCCGCTGTGCACGACCGATACTCCAGGATTGACTATATCCTGGTGCAACAAGAGGGACTCACGTACGTGCAGAGAACAGCCATCCTCACCACGACATGGTGAGACCACAGCGCGGCTCAGGCGACCATGGCTTCGCCCCTGTTCAAACCGACCAAAATGGCTTGGAGGCTAAACGACTCCCTGCTGGCGGATGCGTTGATAAAGGAGAAGATCGCAGAACACGTAAACCAATACTTCGAGGAGAACGTCACGGAGGACGTCACACCCATGTCGATATGGGAAGCACATAAAGCAGTGATCAGGGGACACCCAACGTAAGAAGGAGGCCGGCCAGCAAGTCAGGGACCTAACACAACAAATTTCAGATCTGGAAACGGCACACAAACAGGACCACCAGGAACAAACATACAGAACCCTGGTGGAGGCCAGAAAGCAACTAGCGGAGATCCTTGAACACAGGTACGCAAGGACAACACAGCGCTCACGTGCTTTCTTCTATATGCACGCCAACAAAGGGGATAAACTCTTAGCACGAATGCTGAGGGGCACACAGGGCAGAGCACAAGTACACGCCATTCGGACCATGCATAACCGGATCACACAGTTTCCGGAAGAAATCGCAGCCGAATTCAAAAGGTTTTACACCAAACTGTACAATACACTTGAAGACGAAGGAGATCTCACAAGAGCCACGAAACAGAGAAATACGGCAGAGTACCTGAGGAATTTCCAACCGAAAGCCCTCACACGGGAAGAAGCAGAGGAACTCGACGCTCCTATCACCGAGGGGGAAATTCGACTGGCATTGAAAGAGGCGAAATCAGGGAAAGCACCGGGCCCAGACGGCTTTCCGGTGGAGTACCTTAAGAAATTCAAACATGTCCTAATACCACACCTTACCAGAGCCCTGAACAGCCTGAGAGAAGGGACAGCCTTCCACAAGGAGACCTTGACCGCTACAATAGCGGTGATCCCGAAACCGGGCAAGAACACCGAACAGGTCGGAAACTACCGCCCAATCTCACTCCTAAATGCAGATGTCAAGTTATTCTCGAAAATCCTGGCCACACGGCTTCAAAGATACATGGCTAGACTAGTACACCCAGACCAGACAGGCTTCATACCTGGCCGGGAGGCCAGAGATAACACCCTAAGGCTATTCGCCATACAACACCTATCGAAGAAACTCGACACGAAGCTACTACTGCTGTCAACAGATGCTGACAAAAGCCTATGACAGGGTAGACTGGCACTTCATGACAGAGACCTTACGCGCAACAGGCATAGGAAACGGCATGCTTACGTGGATCACAGCGCTCTATAACCAACCAACTGCCATGGTTCGAGTGAACGGGGCTCACACGGACAGCTTCTGTGGTGGAATCTCAGTAAAAATAAATTTACTAGGACAAGATTGCCACATGGTATGTGCATTTGCATATGTTGATGTACCAGTTAAGTCAGTTACACATAGCTAAGATACAATCAGTAGTGTAAGGAGCATAAGTAGGAATACAGGATATACGAGTATTTCCCCTCCTCCATTGTGCTGGGCAAGCCATGTGGTCAAACAGGATTTTAGTCTCTATTCGGTTGATTAGATAAGAGTATGTGTAGGTTGAACTGATTATGGGAGGAGCTACATGCCTATATAAGGGACCTACACTGTATGATCAGGACTCAGACTTTGCTGTTTTTTGGTGACATTAGTCCCTCTGAGTCCCGATCGGTGAACCGAATAAAGAATCTCTTCCTTCCTGAAGAAACCTGTGTCCATCTCTCTGTGCTTGGCTTCCGTCAGTTTCTCCGGTATCATTTGGTGCATTGGGCCGGGAAGCTCATCGTTCAACGGTAGCTGAGAAGCAGAGGCGTGAGACGGTCTATCTTTGCCCACGTTCTCTACGGCTGCACCCCTGAACTTCTGCGTGGACCTCCTTTCGTCTCGGCGCCACTGGTCTGTTGTCCAGGAGATCATCGGCCTCTACGTAGTAAGTGCTGGGGTGCCCCCGTCGATGAGTGTGAACCCAGGTTCAGGAACGAGGAGGTAAGACGACCGCTGTTTTAGACGGCGGACCCACTAGGGGTATTGGATACCGATTGTGCGGTAGGCCCATAAGGGGTTATTTGGAATCTGCCCCCTCCAGTGGAGGGAAGGAGCGAAGGTGCACCGCTCAATTAAACGCCCTTTAGTAAGCGCGTTTAATTTTGGTTTGGAGTCAGGCGGGGTTCTGGTGTAAATAGCCCTAGCCGGACACCGGTGTCTTGTCTAGACTAGCGTTCTAGGGTGTATATTTTGTTCGCTAGGTCGGAGGGACCGGGAGACTAAGCGGCGTCTGTGTAAATTCGGTCCGCTAGATCTCAACCTATCTTGGCTAAGTGGGAAGGCGTGTAAATTTGGAACCCACTAGATTTTTGATAGAGTAAATAGACTAAAAGGGTGCTGTTGTAAATTCCGCCCTCTAGTTCGCTATATGTGGTGCTTGGGCAGTGTGGCTAACCAAAACGGATGTAGATAGTTTTAGGTAGTCCATCAAGGTACTGGCCAATAGATTAGTTGGGAATTGTATATGTGTTAAAGATTGTTTTTAGTAGCGTGTATATCTTGCTAGATAGCGTGAGCTCTGCCATCTAGCGAGAGTGTGAATAGTGTGTAACTGTATTATAGCGCACGGTACCATAACCATGTATAATTACTGATACTGTAAATAAGTACTAATAATTGTCGTCTATGTTGCATGTTTTAACACCATAACCACTACTAATTGTACTGTGACTTTAAATTGTACTTTAACCTATGCTAACCGTACTGTAACTACTGTTTGTAAAGACGATGTTACTGGGGTATGTTATAGACGGGTAATTCAAATATAGGGAATTATAGCGTGGGTGACCGTATAGTTTCGCCAAAGGGCACAGTATTAGTTACTTAGTGACTGGTGTAACAGCAGTGTGTACGGGAATTCCCTGAGTGTTTTGTTGTGTGCGTTTCACTTAGTAACTGTACCACGTGGTGCTGTTGCCGAGGGAACGGGTGTGACCGTTGGTAGAGTGTTTGTATAGTTTCTGTTGGAAACGACGCTCCATTGTTAAGTATGGGCGCGTCAGATTCGACGATTTTGGATCCCTTAGGATGTATGATAAAGAATTTTAAAAAGGGATATACAGTATGTGATTATGGGGTAAAGATGTCTCCAGCACGCTTGATTACATTGTGTAGTAGGGAATGGCCTACTTTGGTTGCCGCATGGCCGCCACGTGGCAGTTTGGATCCTAATCTGGTACAGCGTGTACACATGGCTGTATCAGGTAGGCCTGAACTTTACGGCCAGTTTCCATATATTGATTGTTGGAGGCAGGCCGTAAAAGACTCGCCAAAATGGATCCGAGTATGCCACGAGGAACAATGTCGCCTCATGGTGGCCAGGACTCGCTTGTCCACTAAGGCCCATTTTGGACACGCCTCCTGAGTCTGAGATCCCTATGCTGCCCCCTTACTCCTCCTCCACCAGAAGAGGAAGAGGAGGTGCTGCTGGAAACGCTCCTCCCCTTGCCCCGTTGTCCCCACCTACTTCCTCCTCTAGCTCAGAGCCCAGCCCTCTTGTTTTAAACCCTCCCCTCTCAGTACCTACCTCTGTCAACTCCACCTACCCAGATTTGGCGCCATTTCTAGTTCCTGGTCAGGCTCCGCCTAGCCCGGCCCGGAATATTTTACTCACCGACCTCCCCCTCAGTAAAGCGTCCCCATCCCCTTGTCTTACTACCCCTCGACCGGAACCCCTAACTGACGTTCCTAAACGAAGCCCCATACTAACCCGACAATTGACCGGTACCCTACAACCCCGACATTATCAAATGCCACTTCGACTGACACCTGGCCCGACACACATTAACGGTGACGGCCAGATACAATATGCTGATCCAGTATTCGTTTATGTTCCCTTCACAACTACTGATCTATTTAATTGGAAGACCCATAACTCCTCATACACCGAAAAGCCTCACGCCATGACGGATTTGTTTACCTCCATAGTCCAGACACATAATCCCACTTGGGCTGATTGCCAGCAACTGCTTATGACATTGTTCAATAACAAGGAAAGGACAAGGATAAACCAAGCGGCAATTAAAGCGCTGGAAGAAGTGGCCCGTACACAAAATCAGGCCAATCCGGCAGCATGGGCCGCAGCACATTATCCAAACACTGATCCGGAATGGAATATCAATGGCGCAGATATGGCCCATTTAAAAGCATACAGGGACGCTATTATTGCTGGCATGAAAGCTGGAGGAAAGAAGGCGATTAACATGTCTAAGACGGCTGAGGTATTGCAGAAATGTGATGAATCGCCCAGTGTCTTTTATGACCGATTATTGGAGGCATACCGCTTGTATACCCCCTTTAATCCGGAGGCCCCTGAGAATTCCCGGATGGTTAACTCTGCCTTTGTCAGCCAAGCCTACGGAGATATAAAGCGCAAGCTACAAAAGTTAGAAGGGTTTGTAGGGATGTCCATAACCCAACTAATGGAGGTAGCGAATAAAGTGTATATGAACAGGGAAACGGAGACGAAGAAAGAGGAAGAGCGCAAGATGCGTAAAAAGGCAGATATGCTAGCGGTAGCGATCGCAGGCGTAGATAGAAGGGAAAAGGAAGTATATAGGGGAACGGATAGAGGCGATAGTAAGTGGAATAGGGAACCCTTGAGTAGGAATCAGTGCGCATACTGTAAGGAAGAAGGGCATTGGAGAAGTGAGTGTCCACAAATGGAACAGTATGAGAGAGACCGACCCAGGGCAGGATATGGTAATTATAGAGGCAGAGCAAGAGGTAGAGGAGGTCCCGGAGGGAGTAATGGTAGCAATAGAGGAAGTGTTAGAGAAGACAGATACTATCCCGCAGCGCAGAGATTCGGCGATAGAGAAGATAGGGACTTTGTAGGATTGGCTGACACGGTCATGGAGGACTATTGATACTGACCGGGCTCCATCCCCCTTGGCCGAGCGGAGCCTATGGTCGATGTTTCAATAGGGGGAAAAAGGAGTGCATGCATGATCGATACTGGTGCTGAACATTCGGTGGTGACTGACCTAGTTGCTCCTCCATCTGGAAGAACTATCACCGTAATAGGAGCAACTGGAAGGAGTGCTGCTAAACCGGTTCTTAAAAGTCGACTCTGTACATTGGGAGGCCACGTAGTAAAACATCAATTCCTTTATATGCCTGAATGTCCAGTCCAACTGTTAGGACGTGATTTGTTGTCAAAACTACAAGCGCAGATAACGTTTCTACCAAATGGAGCAACATCTTTAAAGTTCAATGGACCTTCAAGTATCATGACACTATCAGTACCAAAGGAAGAAGAGTGGCGACTTTATACAGCGTTGACTAGCCAAAACCCTAAGAGTGATGAATCCTTGTTTAATATACCAGGAGTGTGGGCAGAGAACAACCCACCAGGACTTGCTCGCAATATTCCACCAATTCGAATCGAACTGAAACTTGGGGTCTATCCAGTGAGCTTACGGCAATATCACATCCCACAAAAGGCCAAGAAGAATATACAATCGTATTTGGTATCCTAAAATTCTGTACTTCCCCCTGGAACACCCCATTGTTGCCTGTTCAAAAGCCCGGTACAGATGAGTATCGCCCTGTGCAGGACTTGAGAGCAGTCAATGATGCGGTCGTAAGTATACACCCAGTTGTGCCCAATCCATATAACCTGCTTGCTTTAATTCTGGGCGGGGCTACCTATTTCACTGTCTTAGTGTCAGGATCGGGACAGGGATCCAACACGCAGAGTACAAACAGGAGAAGTTACGTATACCGGACCTTAGAATGGCCGGACTAACGTAAGGAGTAAGCAAAGAATGGTTTAGAGACAAGCCGAGGTCGAGGGAACGAGAGAGCAGGTAAACGAGAGACAAGCCGGGTCAAAAAGGTAACAGAGGTAAGCAGGGTAGAAATAATACAAGCCGGGTCAGAACCAAAGAGACAAATAGAAATAAGAGCGCTGAGTGACTAGACTAGCTAGAACCACGACAGGGCAATGAACCAATACACAAAACCTTATTTTATACCCTGGTTCTAAATAGATGATCACGCCCCCGACGAGTCCTGATTCGTGTTCAGGACTTGATTGACAGGTCGGAACGGATAGTCGTCATGATGTCGGCTACTAGAGCCGAGTCATAAAAGGAGGCGGATCAGAGGCGTCCGGCGTGTAAACGGCCGAGAGGACTGCGAGGAACGAGTGAGTTAGCCCCTCTGAGAGGGCGGAATTCTAAGTGTCTCACCTCCTCTGAGGTAGAGACAACAGGTACCCTGACACTTAGATCTCAAAGATGCCTTCTTTTGCCTTCGAATTGCTGCGGAAAGCCAGTGTATCTTCGCATTCCAATGGGAAAATGCTGTAACGGGCTCGAAACGCCAGATGACTTGGACAAGACTGCCCCAAGGGTTTTAAAATTCACCCACCCTATTTGGATCAGCTTTAAGTCAAGAGTTACTGGATTTCAAGTCCATCCCAGGAGAGTGTGTACTATTGCAATATGTAGATGATTTGTTGATAGCGGCAGTTACAAGAGAAATATGTCAGCAAGCAACACATGATCTACTACACATTCTCTGGAAGGCAGGATACAAGGTGTCCAGGAAGAAAGCTCAGTTGTGTCAGCCAACTGTCAAGTATCTGGGATTCCATATCTCTGAAGGTCAAAGGATAATGGGGCCAGAGAGAAAAGAAGCTGTATGCCAAATACCAATACCCAAGAATAGAAGACAAGTGCGGGAATTCTTGGGGGCAACAGGCTTCTGTAGGATATGGATTCCCAGTTATGCGATATTGGCGAAACCTCTTTATGCAGCTATAAAAGGTACAGAACACGATCCCTTCCTGTGGACCCCTGAACAGCAAAAGGCATTTGAAGATGTGAAGAAGGCTTTGATGAGTGCCCCAGCATTAGGTCTACCTGATCATACACGTCCATTCTACTTATATGTACACGAGCAAAGAAGAATGGCTGTGGGAGTATTGACACAGTACTTGGGATCATGGCAAAGACCTGTTGCATATATGTCCAAACAACTGGATGCAGTGGCCAGTGGTCTTCCACCTTGTCTAAGAGCTGTAGCTGCCGCCGCCCTGCTGGTAGCCGAAGCTGATAAGCTCACTCTAGGTCAGGAACTCTACGTGCGAGTCCCGCACGCAGTACAAACGTTGCTAGACTATAAAGGCAATCATTGGTTTAGTAATAGCCGCATGACTAAGTATCAAGCTATGTTGTGTGAAAACCCAAGAGTGCATTTAGAGACTGTTAATACCTTGAATCCAGCTACCCTTTTGCCACAACCTACTGAGAGTCAACATGATTGCCTGGAGGTGATGGATGAAGTGTTCTCAAGTAGACCGGACCTTCGTGATTTTCCTATCCAGAACCCTGATGTCCAGTATTATACGGACGGCAGTAGTTATGTGAAAGAAGGGATTCGCTATGCAGGATATGCAGTGACTACCATAGACAAGGTGATAGAAGCTCGGCCATTGTCAAAAGGAACATCGGCACAGAAGGCAGAACTAATTGCACTAACACGAGCGTTACAATTGGCTGAAGGTTTAAGAGTGAACATCTACACGGACTCCAAGTATGCGTTTTTAACCACTCATGCCCACGGAGCTTTGTATAAAGAAAGAGGACTATTGAATTCAGAGGGTAAAGAAATTAAGTACGCAGCTGAAATATTGCAACTACTGGAAGCCGTGTGGGAACCGAAAGAAGTTGGTATTATACATTGTCGGGCGCATCTGAAAGGAGATGGTGACGTAACCAAAGGAAATCGGATGGCAGATAATGCAGCTAAGTGTGCCACTGAATCAGGAAGACAGGAATATGTGGAACATATAGCTGCATTTATACCGACTCCACTGTCTCAATGGACTCCAGTTTATACAGCTCAAGAAGAAGAGTGGTTAAAAACTGAAGCTGGGAAGTATCTGGAGAACAAATGGTATCAGTTAGAAGATGGAAGAATAGTCATTCCAGCATCACTAGCTGTAGAAATTGTCCAGAACTACATGGGACACATTCTGGAAGAGATAGTATGGAAGAATCTCTCAGAAAACATTTCTACATACCAAGATTGTCCAACTTGACTCAAGCCATTGTACGAAGATGTGTAATATGTGCTAAGAATAACGCAAAGCAAGGACCAGTGAAACCACCGGGAGTATATGGGGGGACTCCCTATGTCCGATCTTCAAATAGACTATACAGTAATGCCTAAATCCGGCGGACATCGCTGCCTACTAGTAGTTGTGTGTACCTATTCAGGCTGGGTAGAAGCATGTCCTACTCGTACAGAGAAAGCAGGAGAAGTTGTACGATTCCTGTTGCGAGAAAAAATACCCCGATATGGACTACCATGTTCTATAGGATCGGATAATGGTCCAGCCTTTGTTCACCAGTGCCTACAACAACTGACTCATATGCTTGGTATTAAGTGGAAGCTTCATACGGCATATAGACCTCAGAGTTATGGGAAAGTGGAAAGGATGAACAGAACTATTAAGAACCAATTGGCAAAGATGTGTCAAGAAACTCAACTTAAGTGGAATGTTCTTTTGCCTATAGCTCTGTTACGTATTCTTAGTACACCTACCAGAAGGATGGGTCTCTCACCTTTTGAAATCATGTATGGGCGTCCACCTCCCGTACTTGGTAACTTAAGGGGGGATTTGAGTCAGTTGGGAGAAGGAATTACCCGGCAGCAGGTTGTAGAGTTGGGTAAAACTATGGAGGAGGTACAGAAATGGGTACAAGATAGATTACCTGTGAATATTTATCCCCCTGTTCATAGCTATCATCCAGGAGATCAAGTGTGGATTAAAGAGTGGAACAGTATACCGTTAGGGCCTAAGTGGAGGGGTCCTTATGTTGTTCTTTTGTCTACCCCTACAGCAATAAAGGTGGCTGAAGTGACTCCGTGGATTTATCACTCCAGGGTTAAACCAGCAGCAGTAGATTCTTGGCAAGCTACGCCAGATCCAGAGAATCCCTGCAAGATCCGGTTAAAGCGCATGACTCAGTCGGAGTAACGAGGAGATATTGGGATTACAAGTGTGTATAAAGAGATCAGTAAGTGAGTGTTTTGTCGGCCATAATAAAGCCAGACCACTCACCCACGTGACATAGCCAGGGTGTCTCGAAGGGACCTCTGTGAAGGGAAGAGAGGACCTGCAGAACTCCATTCCTTGCAGCCCTTACATCCTGGAAGCTGAGGTGCCATCGCACGGATGAAGACTGAGGATGAAGACGTCGAAAGAAGTGCTCTTGATAATGTGTATTTTTATGTTTTTTATTATTCAGGAAGGTAGAGGTACCGACACACCTAGCTGTGAGGTTTGCATTAAGACTACTATAACAGGTAATCATATTTCCCAGACCCTAATTTGGCATTCACAATATGAATGTAAAGGATATGTATCAAGGTGTAGATACTTAGGTATAGAGTATAGTGTATGCCATTTAGGAGTAGGCGAACCTAAGTGCTTCAATCCAGAGTATCAACCCCGTGCAATTTGGTTTACCCTCCGGAATGGAGACTCACAGGGGACCCTAATAAATAAAACAGTATTAGAAACCGTACATTCTTCGGGTGTTCTGCTATTTGATGCATGTAAGGCGATATCAAGTGGTAGAAAACCGTGGAATGTATGCGGGGATCTTAAGTGGGAGAGAACGTATGGGTCTAACGATAAATATATTTGTCCCAGTAGTAAAAACAAGTACGTAAGTCCAAAATGCCCAGATAAGGATTATAATTATTGCCCATATTGGTCTTGTGTGGGGTGGGCAACTTGGGGACAGAGAGCAGACAAGGATATGATTGTTACTAAGTTGCCTACCAAACCGTATTGTAAGTCTATGGAGTGTAACCCAGTCCATATATTTATTAATAATCCTGAACAGTTTATAGATAGGTTCGGAAACTTATTTGGGTTCCAGATATATGGGATGGGTTTGGATCCTGGGACAATATTATTTATAGGGATAGAGACCGATACCGTAGCATCCCAAACTCATCAGGTTTTCCATTCTTTTTATGAAGAGATGAGTGTAGAAAATAAGATCCCCCATAATGCTAAGAACATGTTTATTGATCTAGCCGAGAGTATTGCTGGTAGTCTTAATGTGACCAACTGCTATGTGTGTGGAGGTACTAATATGGGAGACCAATGGCCCTGGGAAGCAAAGGAGGTAATGTCCGGTTCTGAGACAATTGAACAAATAATATCTTCTCAAGCCGATTATCAAATGAGTGTTAGAGATAAATCTGAGTGGCGATTAAAGACCTCCATCATAGGTTATGTTTGCATAGCAAGAAAAGGGATAATGTTTAACACATCTGTAGGAGAACTAACTTGTCTAGGGCAAAAAGCTTATGATGATACTACAAAGAATACAACCTGGTGGTCGGCTTCAAATGTCTCAGAACCACCTAACCCGTTTGCAAGTTATGCCAATTTAAAGGACGTGTGGTTTGATCTATCTATCACATCTAGTTGGAAAGCCCCAGCAAATTTGTACTGGATCTGTGGTAAGAAGGCCTATTCGGAGTTACCACAGGACTGGGAAGGGGCATGTGTGTTAGGTATGCTCAAACCATCCTTCTTCTTGTTGCCTATTGAAACAGGAGAGACTTTGGGAGTTAAAGTATATAATGTGAATCATAGGAAGAAAAGGGGACCCCTAGAGATAGGTACCTGGGAAGATAATGAATGGCCTCCCCAGCGTATCATAGATTATTATGGGCCAGCCACTTGGGCAGAAGATGGTACTTTCGGATATAGAACCCCAATATATATGCTCAACCGCATTATAAGGTTACAGGCAGTGGTTGAGATAATTACCAATGAGACATCACAAGCGCTCAATCTCCTAGCGAAACATAATACTAGGATGAGGATAGCCGTTTACCAAAATAGATTAGCCTTGGATTACCTATTGGCAGTAGAGGGAGGTGTATGTGGGAAGTTTAACCTAAGCAATTGTTGTCTTCAAATAGATGATGAAGGGCAAGCAATAGCTGAGCTTACTAGCCATATGGTTAAACTAGCGCATGTGCCTACCCAGGTATGGAAAGGGTATAATCCAAGTAGTTGGTTTGGTAATTGGTATGAGCAGTTTGGAGGACTTAAGGCATTGGTAGGTGGAGTCATGCTAATTTTGATGCTGTGCCTTCTCCTACCATGTCTGATTCCTTTGGTAGTTAGGTCTGTGCAGAGCATTATAGAAAATATAGCAGAGAGAAAGGCTGCTGCACAAATAATGGCCATATATAGATATGAGGCTCTAAATCAGGGAGAACTAGTACAGGAAGAGGAATGTTGAGGGATTCACATCATAAGTAGCAAAGTCTGGTCTGGTTCATAGCAACCTGAGGTGTAAGCAAACTATGGTTAAGTGATGCATCTGGAATTGTGAAATATCAGAAGCATCAAAGGGGGGAATGTGGTGGAATCTCAGTAAAAATAAATTTACTAGGACAAGATTGCCACATGGTATGTGCATTTGCATATGTTGATGTACCAGTTAAGTCAGTTGCACGTAGCTGAGATACAATCAGTGGTGTAAGGAGCATAAGTAGGAATACAGGATATACGAGTATTTCCCCTCCTCCATTGTGCTGGGCAAGCCATGTGGTCAAACAGGATTTTAGTCTCTATTCGGTTGATTAGATAAGAGTATGTGTAGGTTGAACTGATTATGGGAGGAGCTACATGCCTATATAAGGGACCTACACTGTATGATCAGGACTCAGACTTTGCTGTTTTTTGGTGACCTTAGTCCCTCTGAGTCCCGATCGGTGAACCGAATAAAGAATCTCTTCCTTCCTGAAGAAACCTGTGTCCATCTCTCTGTGCTTGGCTTCCGTCAGTTTCTCTGGTATCACTTCGACATCAAGAACGGCACGAGACACGGCTGCCCGCTGTCTCCACTAGTGTTCACCCTCACTCTGGAGCCACTCCTCGACCGCATCAGAAATAATGGAAGGATATCGGGCTTTCGACACAAAACCCACGAACACAAAGTAGCCGCCTATGCCGATGACATGTTATTTTTCCTCGAAAATCCACTAGCCTCCATCACACAGTTAATGACGGAATTTGAAACATACGGACGCCTGTCCGGACTTAAATTGAACTTAACGAAATGTGAAATCTTAAACGTCACCGCCCCTGAGGAAGACTGCGCCCAAATTAGAAGGCAATACCCTTTTCACTGGTGCCCGGACCGAATGAAGTACCTCGGGCTGTGGGTCACACGAGAGGCAAAAGACAACTATGCCCAGAACCACGTTCCTCTACTGAAGACCATTCTAGGGGATCTCAAAAGATGGCACTACCCCCACATATCTTGGCTAGGGAGGATCTCAGTGATAAAAATTAACATCTTACCTAGGCTACTGTACATATTCCACACGGCCCCACAGACAATACCACAGTCATTTTTCAGGACACTCAAAACAGCAATCACGCAATATATTTGGAGAGGGGAGAAGGCCCGCATAAGCTTCGATAAGCTTTGCCTACCGAGGAGCTGGGGGGGATTGGCCCTCCCCGACATTAGAAAATACCACCAGGCCACGGTTCTGCAGAGGCTCAAGGAACTTCACACAGACGCACCTGACAGAAGATGGGTAACGCTATGGAGGGAATCCACCGAGAAAAAGCTACACACGCTGATTTGACACAGAGAAGCAGACGCTCCCGTAATATTGCGGGAGGAATCCCCACTCACACAAACCCTGCAACACTGGAAAATATTGAGGAAAGGGTGACAGTTCTCTCCCAAGCCTAGCCCAATGATACCGATCACGTATAACCCCAACCTCGGGGACAGTCTACCACCGACGGCTTGGCCGATGGAACACCGAGACGGATACATACCTCTACATGAGACTCTAAGCAACACGGGTATGAAACCACTGCGAGACATACAGGCGGAGAGACCATGCACACTAATGCACCAATTTCACTACGCCCAACTGACTCACTACTACCACAATCTACCACAAAGAGCTAGAGTACACAGGGACCTCACATGGTTCGAAAAAATCTGCAATCAACCAACGGGGAACGAAGGAAGGGTCTCCACGATATACCAAAATATACTGACGGGACATAGAACGGAAAACGCATTATACAAACGGCAGTGGGAGGAAAGGACAGGAGAACCCTTCACTGACGAACAGTGGGAAAAGATCCTAACATTACAACATAAAAGCTCCGCTAGCTCCCACTATCAGGAGGTAAACTATAAACTTCTCACGCACTGGTATCGCACTCCATCCCTGATAAACCGTTACGCGCCAACCATTCCGAACATCTGCTGGATATGCGGAGAAGGTCCTGGAACCCTGAAACACATCTGGTGGGACTGGGACAAAATTAAACCGTACTGGGGGAACATCGAAAGGGAAATAAGACTTATCTTAGGAGACCCCACGGTCCTGACAATAGGAGCGGCCCTTATACACCACACGGACCGGCCCATACCGTCATACAAAAAGTCAATCCTGAGACACCTGCTGAACACGGCTAAATCCCTAATCCCAGCACACTGGAGGGAAGAACATGCACCCACACTGGAACAATGGAAGAATAAAGTGGAAGACATAAGACGGGCAGAAGCCAGAATAGCAGAAACAATGGGCAGAGAAGAAAAACACACAGTGTTATGGACACCCTGGATACTGTACATCGCCTGAGTCAAGACACAACGGATGAGCACCAGGCAAGGAAGGCGGAGATGGCCACGGGAGGTTGCCGGGACGCGCCTCGGGGAGACATAGATGTCCTCCATACCTTCCTTCCTACCCCTCCCCCCCATCTCCCCCCCTCTTCCTATACCCCCGCCCCCCCCCCCCCCCGACACAAGAGGAGGGAGGGACACTGTACACGCATACCACAAAGGAAAGAGAGGAACAGGGAGACACATACACTAAACGCTGATGAATATCACAATCAAAATAGAGAGGCTCGACCTCCACGACGGAGAACACATAACAACTGCAGCAACCACAGCGCACATGAAGAAGCAACACGCATAAAAAACACATGCCGATAGACAGCAGACCTAATAGCATATAAATTAAAAATCAAATACGAGACAACGCGAGATACCTACACGTATGTATCAAGGCATTTAACAAAGTAGAATAGACAGACAGTAAATACGAAACTTCTATTATAAAACGTTGAAGGACGGGGGAGAGGGACAAGCAGCCAGGAGACATGACGCACACATTTAAGATTAGCAGATGGACCAGACATGACATCTTCTGATAGAATTGTGGACAAGCGACAACATAAGAAGGCCCTCACATACTAGCACAATCATAAACAGGCAAACACCAAAAATTGACTGAGTCACTCCGTCACATAAACAGCACCAGGGGGACTGAACAGACACTGAAAAAGTACAGACCCAACACCTATGATCAGGCCTACACCTCGGAAAACGGAAAACCTTGGTCAAATACAAACCCATAGCTGTAACCCAGGAAAATACGAGGGACCTGCGTGTCCGGCAACATTGTGGGCCTGCGGGCCCGAGAGCATACCCACAAGTCATGCTTCATATTTTGCTGAACGAATCCCATGCTATTGTAAACCGTAATATGTCTTTTGGGACCTGCGAGTCCTGGTCCACCTTGACTTTACTGACATCAATAAAACAGATTTACAAAAAAAAGAAAATGAAAAAAAGAAAATTAAACCATGTTTTTCATGCAGGCTGTGTCAGTCATAGCCAGGGGAAGTATGGCTAGGGCTACTTAAACCAAAACAAAAGTGATTTAACTCCTAAATGGCAGGGAATTGAGCAGTGACACTGCAGGGGCATGAACTATACACTAAAAATGCTTATTTAAACTAACGTTGTTTTGTTGACTATAGTGTACCTTTAACCCCTTAAGGACAGCGGGCCCACCTTCCTTTGGACTTACCAGGTCCCCGCCGTTCCCCCGACGGTGGTCACGATCCTGGGGTCTGCCTGGAAGTTCAGGCAGTCCCCCTCTACCTAATCCAGCCTCCTCCGGCCATGGGATCGCGGGGTCCTTGCAATCCCATGGCCGGAATAGTCGGCTTATGCAGTGCCTGCAGGGGGCCTGCCTGAGCACTGAGGCAGTCCCCCTAATGCCTGTAAAAAAGTTTTGGAAAGTAATAAAAAAGTTTAATAAAGTAAATAAAAGTACTTGGAGCATATATATTCTTCAGGCCTCATCTCACATTCATACTCACTCATAGGAACAGTGATTGCGATGCTCTGCATTTTTTTTCTCACCACTATTTTAACATTCAATCCCCCAGCTTCCCTACCTTTGGGAGTGTTGGGGTGAATTCTCGCTTTCCCTGGGATCCAGTAGGGCTGCTGGGCGGTCACTGTAGTCGGCGAGTTAGCACTGATCCTCCTGTTCAGCTCCCTCGCGCACCACGTAGTGATGCCGGGGCCAGAGTGACATCATATTCCGGCTCTGGCATCACTGGGATGCACGCGAGGATGCTGAACAGGAGGATCAGTGCTCCCTCGCCGCCTGCCAGGAAGTGTCGCCGCTGCCAGCCGGCCAACTCCAGGGCGATTGGGGGGCGGCTTTTTTTGCTGCCCCCCAGAAAGTGCTGCCCCCCATACACACACACTGACCCCCATACACTCACACTGTGCCCCTCATATATACTGCCCCCATATACATACAGTGCCCCTCCATACACACACACTTACCCCATACACATATACTGCCCCAATACACATAAAATACCCCTCCATACACACACTGTACCCCTCACATACAATGCCCCATACATAAACTGCTCCCTTCTCTCACACACACACACACTACATCCTTCACAAACACAATGCAAGCCTGTACACACACGCACACACACACACTGCACCCTCACACACTTTAACCCACACACACTGCACCCCTCACACACACACACACTTCAACCCAACACATTGCACCCCTCACACACACACACACACACCACTGCCCCTATCCCCTACTTTAGCCCCTATCCTGGCAGACCCCAGGTAATTTGTCAAACTGTTTTTAAACAGATTGACTGCTTACCCTGGAAGGGCATTATGGCACTCCTGGCACCATAACCACTATAAAGTGATATAGTGGTAATTGTGCCTCGATTGATTCTTTAAATAATCTTCCAGTGCCCCTCCCGAGATTAGGTTCTTGATCCCCCCTGACTGGGAAACATTTCTGCAGAACAAGGGCCCAGTATATGCTGCAGCGCTGTACAGATATACAACCTAGAAATTTGGTTTGACTTGGGGTGCCTTGGAAAAATATTAAAATATTAAAGGGACTCTCCAGTTCCAGGAAAACAAATTGTTTTCCTGGCACTGCAGGTCCCCTCTCCCTCCCACCCCCCATCCCATGTTGCTGAAGGGGTTAAAACCCCTTCAGTAACTTACCTGTATCCAGCACCGATGTCCCTCGCGCTGGGTCAGGCTCTGCCTACGCTCCTCGCACGTGCATTAGACCCCCCCATAGGAAAGCATTGAATAATGCTTTCAATGCTTTCATATGGGGATTTCAGCAATGCTGGAGGTCCTCACATAGGACAGCCACTAGAGGAGGACTTAACCCATCAAGGTAAATATTGCAGTTTATGAAAAAGAAAAAGGTTGTCTTACCAGATTCTATAAATAGATTTTTAAAAAGGCTGGATGCTTTTTTGAAAAAAACTGAATATTCAAAGATATAATTGCTCATAGGGGCAGAGCTTAACTGCGGAGCGGAGAAGTCGCATGGCACCGAAGCTCCAGAGACATATACGTACTTTAACCCCTTAAGGACACATGACATGTGTGACATGTCATGATTCCCTTTTATTCCAGAAGTTTGGTCCTTATGGGGTTAAGCTGTACGAAACCGATAAAATCACCCAAAATCGCTACAAATACTGGTGAGGGGCTGCAGAACCGTCATGGGTCAGAAATCCAAAAAGCCAAAGCCCGACCAGCCGAGACAGAGCCACGATATCGGGGCCATGTGGAGACAAGCTCACGGAGCAACGAGGCCCAAAATGGCCAACCATGCTGAAACATACTCTCCGACAATTTCTCCCTGGGGGAGGATACACCTGATACACCGAGACTACATGCGGCCGTGACCAAGCCCCTGGACCACGACGGCACACCGGTTACAACATCGGTGTTAAAAGCCCTGTTGGCAGGCCTCCAAACCATGCTACAGGTGGACATGGCCGCCCTCCGAGCGGAGCTACAAGGAATCAATGGAAGGCTGGGCGCCCTGGAAGACACCTCCGCGGCGCAAGACGCGAGCATCACATCAATGCAGGTGGAGATCAAGGGCCTACAGCACAAGAATGCAGAATTTGAACAGCGGTTCACCGCTGTGGAGGATGAGCGCTGAGCAACCAACATAAAGGTACTACACCACAAAGCGGAGTTAACAGCGATCCAGAAGCGTATCATGTTGCCAGAGTATTACCCATGTCCCACTATCTGCAATTAGGAACAAGCGATGCCCTTCACATTATGTATATGCTTAAATTGCACGATTGCTGACGCATCTGATTAGCATGATTTTTCTCACCTACAACAAAAATATGTGCATGTTAAATGTATGCCATACCTTTGTCTTGTCCTAAATGAAACCGTCTAGTTTGCTGCGCTGTTGTGGCACCGCAGGCTAGCTGTATCAATTCTTTGCACGACAAAAATAAAGAATTTTAAAAATAATAATAATTGCTAATAATGTGAACAGGTTATTGATCCAATGAGAAATCTGATTGCCATTACAGAGTCAATAATGATTTGTTTCCCTTTTGAGGCTTATTTGGAAATAGCTACAATTGGCTTTATTATCTTCTTTTGGATCGGCAGCATAAACGAATTAGTTTTAAGGTTGAACTTGCTGGTGTGTCTCTGTTGTCTGGCTATGCCTGAGTATTCTGATATGAGGTGGGGATTTCAGTTGACTAATAAAGGGGCAGAATCTAAAGAGACCATAGAGAATCTAGTTATTGGATCAGAGGGGTCTAATCTTGGATAAGAAAGAGTGGAGTCCTGTGATGGGCTTAAGGTCAAGTCAAGGTAGGGCCCATGGATGTGTGAGACCTAAATTTTTGCTTGGGGCTCAAATCCCAGTTAATCTTGAAACCTAGCAATATTACTTGTCACAGCCAAGCATTCCCATAAAATATGACATAAATAAGCACACAAAAAAAACAACAGCAGAAGTAAATGAAGGAAAATGGTAGTAAGATATATTTATGATGCTTCTAGACAAGGACTATCTCTAGTATAACACAAAAAAAATATTTTGAAGTAAGTAAGGTAATTTCATACACCCCATCCACAATGCAGTATCCTGACTCCTTGGTATTGTTATTTTTTAAACTACAAAGAGTATAAAATAATCACAATTCATCTGGTCTGACAATCTGGGTCACACCAACTCATGTCATTCTGTTTTGACCTTCCAATGCTGTAATAACTGCAGTATACCTATTGTCTCCATTGTATTAAATGTGTAACAAGACATTATTGAAACTACTTGCACAAGTATCTGAATTTTACCCTTACAAAGGGTAAGGCACACCTTTTAATCTCATGGTAGTTCGGATAAATCAACATAATATATTTTTTTATGATTTTCTAAATCTTAGTTTTCTGTACACATGACCCCTACGTTACTATTGATAATGTATGTTATATGCACATCCCGCACATTTATTCTTTAATTTTTTTTGTTTAAATATTTTTTTCCTCCTTAAAAGGAAATGCATGTCTTACCTGATAGAGTTACAAAGAGATTTGTTCTAATGTTTATCCCAGTAATAGGCAACCTTCGGAACAATACATGTTGTTTACTACATCTCCCCTGATGCTTTGCCAATTATGGCTGGACATCTGTATAATTTGCCATTTTATCTGTACATCTGTAAGAGCATTATAGGAAATATAGTCCACAACATCTGTAGGGCCCGATGTATTCCACAACATGTAGAGTACCCTGTCTTAAAGTATAGCTGTTGTTATTTCCCAACTCGATTATATTCAATTCATTGGCCTCAGATTAAAAACGTATTTCACCATGACAAAAGTAGAATCTGTTCATAGCAGGTTTGAAGATGGTTAAGAGGTGATGCATCACGCAACTACCCCACCATCTAAGCAAGCTTAAATGTATTTACTGAGTCAGCTTGAGCCCTTAAGATTTGTCACCTGTATGCAAGTGCGAGTTTATTCCATGCTCACAGGGTTTGGTATTTAAATGAAAATTGCCGTGAATTCAAAGTGAGTTTCAATTATAATTTACTAGCTGAACTTGAAGCATAGCTAACTTGGAATAAAAAAAAAGTTCAGCAATTTTGGTTTTAAATTTGAAATTAATTTGAAATTCACATTGAATTCCTGACAGTTCTAACTTTAATAAATAACTCTCATAATATTTAATATTGATTTTACTATTATTGCATGATGATTTACAATGGTTGTCCTCCAATAAAGATGGTCTTCCTGGTCTTCAAGTGACATTAATCCCAATACACACAATGGACCTGGACCCATTGACAAAGCTGCTCCTTTTCTCTTACTGACAGTGGAGAACAGAGAAAGGATGGAAGACAGACGCTATGGGTGGGCACCCAAATTCCTTTTATGTTTTTTCACACTGTGCCTATTATTTGTGCAGGGTATGTTAAATGTATTGCTGTTCTGTGCATCTCCCCCTCCCCCTTTTTTCCTGTCCTATTGTTTCCCCAGCAGGGCGTTGTCCCAGGGACACTGCCAGACCAGTTTAAACTGCCCTCAATCTCCCATAAGCCCTTGCTATTGTCTGACCCCACCCTTCCATGTACTGTAGTGCTCTTATCAACCTATTGTATGTAAATGAGGTTGTTGGTGGCTTAAGCTATGTGTGCTGTATTCATTAAAGAGTTGCTGCTTAACCTTCACCATGTGTCGTCTGGCGTTTGGTCCAGGGTGGAAAAGGCCCTAAGTGATCCCAGTCCAAACTCGGCATCTGGGTCTGAAGTGTTCCAGGGTCCCTGATAGCTACAAGGAAGCAGACTTGGCGGAGGTACTCAGTCGGAGTACTGGAGCTCCGTTACATATGTGACGGTAGTCACCGTCATTGGGGATGAAAGACAGACACTATGGGTGGGTTGTCACAGGAGCATTGACATGTGTCTAACTGACAGTGATCCTAACCTAAATATTAGAGACAGAGGCTCAATTATAGACACTTCTGGTGATAGCCTGAGCCTGTATACCCGTAACTATTGCAGGAATATTCCAATAACATCTCATAACTTTTAAAAATAAACTCCGCTTCTGGGATATTTATACCTAAAAGAGTATATCTCAAATGTCTTACGAAGAAAAAATTTATTTTCTGTTAATCAGAATTCAGAATATAAAAATAAGTTAAATAATATGACCCTGAAATAAGGGCAACCATCTAATACCATAAAATGTGTGCCTCCTAAGAATAAATAGAATATACAGATTAAGGAATGCGCACACATAAAAATACAGTTTTACATTTTGTAAGGCTACTTAAAAATCACCCATCTCAGCAAACAAATGTGGGGATTCAGCTCCACCATATGGTCATATTCTGTTAAGACCGCCACTACTTCACAGTATCCCAATATCGGTGTGTCCTACACTGATTCCAATGTGGGAGATAAATCAAATAGTGCTAGTGCTAAGTAAACTAAGGTATATTTAAATTATCTATAACTGAATCCCCATATTTGTTTTCTGAGATAGGTGATTTTACGTAGTCTTATTAAACTGTATTTTATGTGTGCGCTGTTCCTTAATCTGTATATTGTATACATTTTGGTCTCTACAGCAGCATCAACGCTGAGAAAAGCACGTTTCAGGTGTGCCCCTAATTCCTTTTTTTTTTCTTTACTATGTAAGTAAACCCCAGATTCCTTTTGGGTTGAGCACCACGCCCTCTCCTCCCTCCACCACCCACCAGCTTCAGAGCCACCTTTGGAGGTGGCCACAGGAAAGTATACATTTGAGAAGGTTTTGTATAGTAATGTCTAGAGTTGAGCGAACCCGAACTGTAAAGTTCGGGTTCGTACCGAACATTACGGTTTGTGGACCCCGGACCCGAACACGGACATTTCAGTGTATGTTCGGGCTCGAGTTCGTTGTTCGGCGATTTAATGGCACGTTTTGAAAAGCTGCAGGGCAGCCAATCAACAAGCGTTTGACTCATGTGCCCTAAGAAGTCATCACAGCCATGCTTACTAATGGCATGGCTGTGATTGGCCAGTGCAGCATGTGACCCAGCTAGTAGGGGCATGTCTATTAAACAGTAAGCAGCCTGTGGCTGCTCACTGTTAAAAATGTTTTTAAAACTGCAGCGCCCCTCCCGAGACCCCACTCAAGACGTGCAAGTGGGGACTTTTAATCTAAAGAGGGGACCTATTGCCCCCCCTGAGTGGTGGGTGGGGGCCCTAAATACCAATTGGGGGGACCTAATGTCCTCCCCCCGGGCCCCCACTCGAGCAGTGGGTGGAGGCCCTAAATAAAAATTGGGGGAGGGGGACCTAATGCCCTCCCCCCTAGCCCCCACCCCTGAGCGGTGGGTGGGGACCCTAAATACCAATTGGGGGGGACCTAATGTCCTCTCTCCTTGCCCCCACCCCTAAGCGGTGGGTGGGGGCCCTAAATAAAAATTGAGGGGGACCTAATGTCCTCCCCCCTGAGTGGTGGGTGGGGGCCCTAAATAGCAATTGGGGGCCTAATGTCCTCCCCCTGGCCCCCACCCCTGAGCAGTGGGTTGTGGGCCCTAAATTAGAATAAGGGGGGACGTAATGTCCTCCCCCCTGGCCCCCACCCCTGAGCGGTGGGTGGGGGCCCTAAATACCAATTGGGGGGGACCTTATGTCCTCCCCCCTGGTCCCCACACTGAGTGGTGGGTGGGGGCCCTAAAGTAAAATAATGGGGGGAACCTATTGTCCTCCCGCCTGGCCCCCACCCCTGAGCAGCAGGTGGGGGCCCTAAATACCATTAAGGGAGGGACCTATTGTCCTCCCCCCTGGCGCCCTCCCCTAAGCGGTGGGTGCGGGTCCTAAATAGCAATTAGGGGGGGCCTAATGTCCTCCCACTGGCCCCCACCCCTGAGAAGTGGGTGGGGGTTCTAAATTAGAATAAGGGGGGACCTAATGTCCTTCCCCCCTGGCCCCCACCCCTGAGCGGTGGGTGGGGGCCCTAAATACCAATAAGGGGGGGACCTATTGTCCTCCCCCCTGGCCCCCACCCCTGAGCGGTGGGTGGGGGCCCTAAATAAAATTGGGGGGACCTAATGATCTCCCCCTAGCCCCCACCCCTGAGCGGTGGGTGCGGGTCCTAAATAGCAATTAGGGGGGGCCTAATGTCCTCCCACTGGCCCCCAACCCTGAGAAGTGGGTGGGGGTTCTAAATTAGAATAAGTGGGGGGACCTAATGTCCTTCCCCCCTGGTCCCCACCCCTGAGCGGTGGGTGGGGGCCCTAAATACCAATAAGGGGGGACCTATTGTCCTCTCCCCTGGCCCCCACCCCTGAGCGGTGGGTGGGGGCCCTAAATAAAATTGGGGGGACCTAATGATCTCCCCATCTAGCCCCCACCCCTGAGCGGTGGGTGGGGGCCCTAAATACCAATTAGGGGGGGACCTAATGTCCTCCCTCCTTGCCCCCACCACTGAGCGGTGGGTGGGGGCCCTAAATAAAAATTGGGGGGACTTAATGTACTCCCTCCTGGCCCCCACCCCTGAGCAGTGGGTGGGGGCCCTAAATAGCAATTGGGGGCCTAATGTCCTCCCCCCTGGCCCCCACCGTGAGTTGTGGGTGGGGGCCATAAAGATAATGAGGGGGGAACCTAATGTCCTCCCACCCCGGCCCCCATCTCTGCGTGGTGGGTGGGGGCCATAAATCACAATGGGGGGACGACCTACTGTCCTCCCCCCGGCTCCCACCCTTGGGCGGCGGGTGGAGGCCACAAAGATAATGAGGGGGAGGACCTACTGTCATCCCCTCCGGCCCCCACCCCTGGGCGGCGGGTGGGGGCCATAAAGATAATGAGGGGGAGATCTACTGTCCTCCCCCCGGCCCCCACCCCTGGGCGGCGGGTGGGGGCCCTAAGACAAACCCCCCCTTCAAAGGTGACTAGGGGTTCCCAAGCCCATAGTCACCCATCCCCCCACCCAAATAAAATCTATCCCCTACCTACCCCCCTCACCCTAAAAAACGTGAGGGGGAAATACAATAACTAACCTGTAAATAAAAATAAAACTTACCATTTGATGTCTTCATTTTTCAGCCCCTAAAAAGGGCAAATAAAAAACCATAATACCCGTCGAACTTAAAATAAAATAAAAAACCTGAGCGCAAAAAAAAACCCAACGAAAAAGACTAAAAAATTAATCCATCTTCACCCATGGAGGGCTCCGCGCAGACTAAGCTCTGCAGGGTGGGGAAAGGCTTATAAAGCCTTGCCCCGCCCAGCAATTAGGCTAAGAACACTCTGATTGGTTGGTTTAAGCCAGTGGTTCTCAACCTTCCTAATGCCGCGACCCTTTAATGCAGTTCCTCATGTTGTGGTGACCCCCAACCATAAAATTATTTCCGTTGCTACTTCATAACTGTAATTTTGCTACTGTTATGAATCGTAATGTAAATATCTGATATGCAGGATGTATTTTCATTGTTTTGAACATAAAGTATAGTGATTAATCACAAAAACAATATGTATTCATACTATACTATACCACCATTTTACTGTGGAAAAATTGGGGGTACTGCTCTCTTTCCCTTTTTCTCTCTTTCCCTTTTTTCTCTGCTCTACTTCCTCTTTTTTTTTTCTCTCCTTACCATTTTCTTTGCTCTCCTTCCCATTTTATCTGCTACTCTAACCCTTTTTTTTTGCTCTCCTCCCCCTTATCTCTGCTATCCTTCTCTTTTCTTTGCTCTCCTACCTCTTTTCTTTGCTATCCTTCCTTTTTTTTGCTCTCCTTCTGCTATCCTTCCCCTTTTCTCTGCTATCCTTCCCTTTTCTTTGCTCTCCTTCCCTTTTCTTTGCTCTCCTTCCCCTTTTCTCTGCTTCTCTTCCCCTTTTTATTGCTCTCCTTCCCTTTTCTTCCTCTTTTTTTTTTTTTGCTCTCCTTACCATTTTCTTTGCTCTCCTTCCCATTTTCTTTGCTTTCCTTCCCATTTTATCTGCTACTCTTCCCCTTTTTTTTGCTCTCTGTAGCAGATGGTATCAAGGCTGTCCTAAAAGACTGTAATGCTATTGCAATCCGTGTGGTATTTCTGTTTCTATGTGTAAAATGTATGTGGGATTCGTATGATTGTTCGGTAGTTTCCATCCGTACTCCATACGAATGTAAACTACCGAACCAATAGACCACCCCAGAGAGAAGTGTGTACCCTATTAAGAGTTCACACTTCTCTAACCGCAGGTTAATCGGTACTTTAGTGATGTATCTGGGTGGCCGCCGTTCTGTATACAAACACGTGGCGGCGGCCATCTTACGCACAAAAATCTCAGCGGTGTTTGGTCATCGAGTGTCTGGAACTCAAATCGGACACTCAATTACCCGAACACCGCTGAGACCTCCATGGCTCCGTAACTCACGAACGGGAAGGCTAATCAGCCCCCCGTTCGGTAGATTCAAAGTACCGAACAAGGGGATTCATACGAATCCAAGATTAATTGTGGATGGCAGTATTTAATGTGCATTTTACCTCCCGAACGAAGACCGACTGCAGGGCCAAAACCTATGGAACTCTTTTCGGATATCACCTCGTGTGCGGTCGGTCAAATTACACCCTCCACCTAACTCCCGAACCCCTGGACCGATCTGGGTGATTTATGGATATGTTAGTCACCCAGATCAGGGCTACCAGGGGGTACCCCCAGGATTATTGTAACTACTTGTTTTAGGGTACATTCAGAACTGGGGGAAAACTACAGTATGTGTAATGGGATTAAGTGTCATACTGAGGGGAGGAGATGTGTGGGAGGTAACGGTTATACTATTGGATACTGTCCTAATTTATGTGAATCCCTCCCTTGCAAGGGAGAATGTTTTATAAGGAGACTGTGTGGATTAAAAGTCAGTTCTGCTCCTGATGCTGTGTGTCGTCCAGTCATTGGGATCTGTATGGGGATATTCGTGGATTACTTTATTTGCTGTAATTACTGCTTCATGGTGTTTTTACTACTTGTTCCTGAGCCTCACTGGGATCTATAGTGGAGTTAACCTGTGGAATATCAGGCCTCCGCTACACTCTCCTTCCCCTTTTCTCTGCTATCCTTCCCTTTTCTTTGCTTTCCTTCCCTTTTCTTTGCTCTCCTTCCCTTTTCTTTGCTCTTCTTCCCATTTTATTTGCTCTCCTGCTGCTCTCCTCCCTCTTATCTGCTGCTCTAATATCCCTTTACTTTGCTCAACCTTCCCATTTCCTCTGCTCTTCTCCCCTTATCCCTGTTCTGCTTACCTTTTTCTCTCTTGTGCTCTGCTTGCTTTCCTGCAGCAGCAGCTAGTCTTCTTTCTTCCGCTCCTCTTCTTCTTCTTGGTACCGCGGGCGGGGGAATAAAGGGGGTTACGTTGCGTCATGACGTAATCGGCATTGCAGAATGCGGATTGGTGGATTGCCAGGTCAGAAGGCGGAGCGGAGGGGACTCACTCCAGCATCATCATGAAACATGATGAAACGAACAGTAATATACCGCGGATGCGATCGGGCGGCGAGAAAGGGGCTAAACAATTAAAAATTTTGACTGGGAAAGGCTGCTGACATATTTTTAAGCACAGCAGCCTGCAGCTCTCTAATGATACGATTTAGGCGGCCCCTTTTAGCGCGAGGACTTAGGCGGCCGCCTAAATCGCCTAATTAGAGAGCCGCCTCTGTCCAGCTCTGTTAGGCGACCCCTGTGAAAGGGTCATTCGACCCCCAAAAGGGTCGCGACCCCTAGGTTGAGAACCACTGGTTTAAGCCAATCAGAGTGCTCTTTGTCATTTTACACAGCGTGGGAAAGTTCTCTGGAATTTTCCCACGCTGTGTAATTTGACTCATAACACTCTGATTGGTGGGCTTGGAATCTAACCAATCAGAGTGCTCTTTGTCCCTTTACACAGCATGGGAAAGTTCTTTGGAACTTTTGAGGGGTGGGGGCAGGGGGGGAGGACAGTAGGTCCCCCCCATTATCTTTATGGGGGCCGGGTGGGAGGACAGTAGGTCTCCCCCTCATTTTCTTTGTGGCCCCCACCCGCCGCCCAGGGGTGGGGGCCGGGGGGAAGGACAGTAAGTCCCCCCATTGTGATTTATGGCCCCCACCCACCGCGCAGGGGTTGGGGCCGGGCGAGGACAGTAGGCCCCCCTCATTATCTTTGTGGCCCCCACCCACCGCCCAGGGGTGGGGGCCAGGGGGAGGACAGTAGGTTCCCCCCCTCATTATCTTTGTGACCCCCACCCGCAGCCCAGGAGTGGGGGCTGGGGGGGAGGACAGTAGGTGTGTCCCCCTCATTGTTTTGTAGGGCCCCACCCACCGCGCAGGGGTGGGGGCCGGGGGGAGGACAGTACCTCCCCCCATTGTTTTGTAGGGCCCTCACCCACTGTGCAGGGGTGGGGGCCGGGGGGAGGACAGTAGGTTCCCCCCCTCATTATCTTTATGGCCCCCACCCACCGCCCAGGGGTGGGGGCCGGGGGGAGGACAGTAGTTCCCCCCCCTCATTGTTATGTAGGGCCCCCACCCACCATGCAGGGGTGAGGGCCGGGGGGGAGGACAATAGATCCCCCCTTATTTTACTTTAGTGCCCCAATAGGTTTATTTTTATTATTTTACAGTGAGCAGCCAGTGGCTGCTCACTGTTTACTAGACATGCCCCTACTTGCGGTATAGCGAGTAGGGGCAGAATTTACTAATACTAAGTAATCTTTACTTAGTATTAGTAAATGTGGCTGAAAGACCAATTTAGGTCTTTCAGCCTTTTAGTAGATAGCTCTCTAATACCGTGGGAATTAGGGAGTCATCTACTTATTCATTCCTGTCATTACATTGACTGGCCAAGTAACTTAAATTTTATATGAATGTGTGTTACTTGATTGTTTGTGTTGCAAATGCTTATAGCTGAATCCTGGCTATGTTTTTATACTTTTTATTTAAAATTGTTTACAATGTAACATTCTTCTTCTTTCACTGGGTAAGTATATTAGTACTTCGGCAAAACATTTTACTTCCTTTTGCAGCCCTCTAGCCCTTTCCAGGACTTTTTTTAGAGCCATTTTAATGTCCAAAAGTTCGGGTTCCCATTGACTTCAATGGGGTTTGGGTTCAGGGTCAAGTTCGAGTCCGAACTCAAACTTTTTGCCAAAGTTCTGCCGAACCCGGCAAACCCAAACATCCAGGTGTCCGCTCAACTCTAGTAATGTCACTTTAATTATAATTTTTATTTGATATAGAGCAGACATATGGCATTGTGAGTGTATAAATCAGAGCACTATCACTTTAACTGTTTATGTATTTATCACAATACAAATGTGTCAAAACTAAAGTGGGGAAAGGCTCCATGGCTAGATAGATAAGAGCCCTTGGGTACAAAGGAGATTAACCAGCTATATCTTGTCTCATTCTGGATTGCATGCATTTTTATACAGTGTTTAAACAGTGCTTTGTATCATCCTATTTCTAGGCTGTAATAATGAAATTAAATGTTCATTAGTGTGAAGTATTTGTGTATGTGTGTGTGCGTGTCATTATTTTAGCATGTAATGATCTTAACTGAAAGTCAACAAATTCAGAAATGTTGTAACTTCCTCATTTTTATTTTATTGCATATTTCATTGAGACTTTTTTTTCCATTTCTCACTGTTTTCTATTATCCCAATGAGCATTGTTGTCATGTGTGGCATTTTGGGTTTGTTGCTGTTTACTGTAGGCTCTATGAACACGTATAAGTAAGTAGATCAGCACATGGTAGAATCATAGAGGAGGTTCCAAGGACATTTGCATAGTCAAGGATTTCTGCTTCATAAGTGCAGTAGCAGAGGAGACACTTCAACTGCAGAACTCAGCCCCGCTTTCCCCAGCAAAGAGCAACTCAATTCTGTGGTACGTCTACCACATTTGTGTTAGAGAAAGGTAAATGGATAATGTTTTTTTTTTTTGTTTCTTTTTTTTAAATACTCATTTTAATTCATACAATCCCTTTCCTTTGCATTATTTTGTTCATACCATCTCCACCTCTTGTAAACTGATTTACAGTTACCATTTCCAAAGGTCCACCATCATCTAATCACCATTACTTCAACTATTGTTATTGACTTTCTCAAAATTCATCCACAGAAATGTTTTAATCCAGCATCTACATGCTTCATTTTAACTTCCTGTGCTATTACTGTATTATTCAATCAAAACCTCAGAAATTTTAATTTATGTCAGTGTTTTAATATTACGTTGGTTTTATAGAAGGCATTTATGTTTTTGTATGGGTACAAAAGCTTGCTTGTAGATTGATGTATGATCTGCTTTCATTATTTCCTTTCTGTGATGTTAGAAACACTATATATGTATTTGTTCTTTTACATTTCTATTTGTAAAAATATATATAAATATATTTTGCAGTTTGTTTCATCATCAATCAAAAAAGCATGAAGTCATCTAAAATGCCGATTTTGACTCTCTATCTAGTACTTATAGTTCCAGGTGAGTTTTGTTCTTTGTCTCTTGTTTTTATTCATTATAAAACATGAATGGTATGGACAACAAGCAGTAGTGGTTATAGTGCTTGGGTTGTTCTGTTACAGAAAACATTTAAAATTAAGGAACCTTTTTCAACAATATTAGTTCTTATAGGTCTCGAAATGTTTATCACTTCAATTCAAATTTTCCTCTGATTTCAGTATATTTTTTATAAACTCTATATATCCACATTTAGATCAGCTATTGCAGAGTTGTGCACGACTGCACTCCATGCCTTATTGACTGCCTGTTTTAATGTCTTTATTTACTACAGTTTTTAGAGTGTTCTGTGATGAATGTGGCTGCAGCAAAGTTAGTGTGGGATGTGTAATAACAAAGCCAGCACCTCGTGGTAAGGCCTGCATGTGTCATGATTTCGGTTTCTATTATTTCGGCAACTGTGAAGGGAAAGATGTTCCTTGCCTCCAGAAAAATTCACGAGTTTGTGACAATCCTGATATCACTTTAGCCAGCTGTCTACAAGGAGGAGGAAATTGTAAAGGCTACAATTCCAGATGTGAATGTTCGATCCAATTTCTCAGTGGCTGTAAATTAACCATGGCTCCTCCACCCAACACTGCCTGCAAATGCACAAATTCATTTTTAATGTGCTCAGCAGAGATTGTGACATGCAAGGATGCGACATCTCGGCACTGCTTGTTTCCAGATCTAAGTTTACAAACATGTGAACAGGGTGAAGGCTCATGTCAAGGACACTCATGAATAAAATCATTTTGTTATTAATTGCTGAAGTTGTCATAAATATTGTCATATTAAGATATGTAAGAGTACAAGCGTAAGAGAGATAAACACTGACAAGACAGCTGACAAACATAGCAAGATTCACAAGCATCTGTCTTAGCCCCTGCCTTAAAGTGGCACTGTCACCTTCCCTTCCTGCAAAATGGGTACTTCATAAAAATAAAGTCTTTATGAAATACTCATATTGCCTGTGTTAAAATTTCACTATAATTCCAACCCAGTCCAAAGATTTACTGAGACAAACTAGAACCTACTTTGTCTCAGTATTTTTCTTACGCCTGACACTTCTTGACACTGGGTGAAGCTACTGCTGTCAAGAAGTGTCAATCCCCCAGCTGTCACTAGTGACCAGCAGCGGAACTACCACTGTGGCAGCACCAGGGCCCACGCACTCAGGGAGCCCATCAGGTTGCCCATGCACTTAGGGCCACCGTATGGGTGTTGGCGAACAAGGACCCAGGCCCTTAAACAGCGTAAGCGTCCCCCTGTAGTATTGGCAGTGCAGAGAGAAAGTGAAAGCAGGTCACATACTCCCACATGCATACAGAGCAGCATGAGAGGCAGAGAGGTGGCACAGGAGGGAAGGAGGAAGGAGTGAGCATAAGCAGGCTTCTCCAGGAGCTTGTGGCAAACTCGGGTAAAAAGCGGAGTTTGCCACAAGCACCATCACACACACACAGACCCTCAAGCACACACACACACAGCACCCTCAAGCACACACACACACACAACACCCTCACACACACACAACACCCTCACACTATCAGCCCCCTCACACTAATAGCACCCTCACACACACAGCACCTTCACACACACACAGCACACTCACACACATATATATAATATATAAAATAACCCTCAGTGCGTTAACAGACAAAGAAAATTAGAAACATAGAATGTGACGGTAGATAAGAACACCCTCACACACAAAGTACCCCTCTTACACACACACACTGCACCCCTCACAAACACACATACTGCACCCAACACACTGCGCCCCTCACACATGCAATACATCCAAACATATATATATATATATATAACAGCAGCACCCCTCACACTGCACCACTACACGCATTACACTCTAGATCCCTTACCCAACTCTGGATCATCTAATCTACATATACACAAACTCGATCCCTATATACACTATGAATCCTCTACACACACACACACAATCTCCTATACAAACTCTGTGTTCTTTACACACTAGATCCCCTACACACACACACTGCACCACCTACACACACTGCAATCCTGACATACAAATTCTGGATCCCCTATACATTCCTTGTAAGCAAACACACACTACATTCTCTAAACATACACTCTCTACAACCCCTACACACACTACAGCCCATATGCACACACTCGCTACATACCGTATACACACTATGCTCCCTATACACACACTCTCTACAGCCCCTAGCCACACATATTACAGCACAAACACAAATTAAATCAACCTATTTACACAAGTTAAAAGCAAACACAGCGCAGGCAGATACACACACAGGCAGGCACACACAGGCAGGAAGTCAGACAGAGTCACACACACACACACATGCAGGTAGTCAGACAGACATACAGTCACACACACAGGTAGGCAGGCAGGCAAACAGACAGTCACACACACAAGCAGGCAGTCACACAGACAGACAGACACAAACACAGGCAGGCAGTCACACACACACAGGCATGCAGACACACAGACAGGCAGTCACACAAACAGGCAGATAGTCACACACACACTTACCTCTTTCCATTATGGCTGGAAGGGGGAGTGGATGCAGTTGGTTGTTGGGGAAGTTCCTTCTTCCTGTGCAGGGGCTTCGGGTAGGTATTAGCCCCGCCTCCGCCGCTCGTTAAGCCCCACCCCACCACCTTATTATTTTATAGACCCGGGTGGGGAATAATGAAATCCTCCACCCGGGTACTTGTTTTAGCTCCCCTGACACCGACCATGTGCGTGCTGTGTCGGCAACATGGCGCCCCCTAGTCCATGGCGCCCTGTGCGGCCGCATAGCTTGCACACCCCTAAGGCCAGCCCTGCACACACACACAGACTGACCCACAAACGCACACAGACTGCTCCCTTACACAGACTGACCCATACATACATACACAGACTGACCCCCCCACACTCACAGACTGACCCATACACACACACACACTCATCCCCCCCACACAGACTGACCCCCTACACACACATATTGATCCCCCCCACACAGACTGACCCCCTACACACACAGACTGACCCCCCACACACAGACTGACCCATACACACACAGCTGACCAACCCCACACAGAATGGCCCATACACACAATCTGACACCCCACACACACAGACTGACCCACCCCACACAGACTGACCCATGCACACACTCACACAGACTGACCCCCCACATACAGACTGACCCATGCCCACACTCACACAAACTGACCCCACACACACATACTTACCCCCTCACACACAGACTGACTCATACACACACAGAGACTGACCACCACACACAGACTAACCATACACATACAGACTGACCCACACACACAGACTAACCATACACACACAGACTGACCCACCCCACACAGAATGACCCATACACACAAACTGACCCCCACACACAGACTGATCTCCATACACACAGACTGACCCCCCCACACCCATACACACAAGCTGACCCACACACACAGACTGACCCCCCACCCCCACACACAGACTGATCCCCATACACACAAACTGACCCCCCCACCAATACACACACAGACTGATCCCCATACACACAAACTGCCCCCCCACACCAATACACACACAGACTGAATCCCCCCCACTAATACACACACAGACTGATCCATACACACACACAGACTGAATCCCTCCCCTCCCCCTCCTCCCCCCACAGACTGAGTAACACTTACCAGCAGCTGCCTGGATGCTTGATGCATCTGAGCAGAGCTCAACTTCCTCTCCCTGTCTTTCCCCTGCGCTGCTCTCTATGACCCAGGAGGAAGTCCTCCCAGCACAGTGCCCCCTCTGGTCGCATGTGGGAAAAGTCCACGAGTAACAGTGCTGCTGCAGCTTGTGAAGGGAGACGCAGTGCTCCCGACTTCAATTTCAATTGGGGGGGGCACAAGAGGGGCACTGCATGATGTAGGGGGGCCATGGCCCCATCTGCCCCCCCTCCCCCAGTGATGCCACTGCATAAAGAAAAGGGTGTGTCAAAGTGAAAACCGTAAATGCAAAAGAATGTAAAACCCATAGCAATAAAGAAATATAAAAAAGAAAACACTGCTAAAACCATTAACGTGATCAGTCTATGAGCAAAATATTAGTAAAATAGATCAGCCATCAGAAATAATGAGTACATAATTAATTAAGTACTAAAACTGGTCAGAGATTTTATTTTTCAATTAACTACCCACAAATAAATAACTCCCCCCTCCTCCCCACACACACACACACTCATACACATGTATTCAAGTGGACAGGTCCAAAGAAACAAGTATTTTTTTGTTTATTTCTGAGCAGCATATGCATAAAATATTTCAGTAATACACCGGGAGCAATGCTATTAATGCAGTGCGAGTAGTAGGTGTTATGGTTTGAGTGTTACATAACAAGGGGTGCATTACAGAATCAAAGAACAAAAGTAGGATTTTAAAAGGTAATTCTATTGAGCATATAACACAGAACACCATATTGATTGTTGTAACTACTGTCGATTTATTCAACAGTGTGTCCAAAATAGCTTAATTGAAACAGGATTTATCCATAAATACCAATGATTGGAAGCAGTTAGCTTGATACATTTTTGTTTGTTTTTATTTGTCCAATTGTAAATCACCATTTATTTTTATTACATGAGGATCTAACAGGAATAACGTTTGACCTGCGTAGTGTACCCATCCTGAGAGAAAATATCCAGATTGTCCATTCACAAAATAACTCACGTTTTGGTTAGAGCTTGAATTGCCTTGTTTATTAAACTTGGTTATTTGCTAAGTCTTCTCTATTTTTTTACATTGACTCCTCTGCCTTTTCCCTGAGCCGAACATGAGGATTTGGATATTGTCTTTAGAACAACTTGGGAGTTAACTCTTGAGATTTCCTAGTTCATATCAGATCATGATGGTTGATTTCGTACTCTGTACTCTATTGTTTGATATTGTCTCATGTATTATCTGAGATGAGACAGTCAACATTTCTTTAGAATCTAAACACTAGAACCCTTAGTAGTCCTTAACATATAGTTTTTCCTGTTTCTCACAGGCTTTAACAGAATAATATAACATTTAGGGATAAAGACACACCCCAATAACCCAGAGCTTGAGGCCAAGATAGCAAATACCTCAACTGCAACCATGGCTATTCCTTTAGTACTTAGATACGTTGGGATGAAAAAAGTCCAAACAGTGATAAAAACTAACATACTGAAAGTGATTAGTTTGGCATCATTAAAAGTGTCGGGCAATTTCCTGGCCAGAAAAGCAACAATCAAACTTACAGAGGCCAACACGCATAAATATCCAAGGATTGTATAGAAAGCAACAGCTGATCCTTCATTACACTCAATTGTGATTTTTCTAGCTTCAGAACGGGTGTTGTAGAACTTTGACGGAGGTGCAATGATCAGCCATAGAAAACAGATAAGTACTTGAATGGAAGAACTGGTAAGTACAATATATTTGGGGATTTTGGTACTAGCCCATGTCCTTAAAATGTTCCCTGGCTTGGTTGCATTGAAAGCAATCACAACAATTAGCGTTTTTGCCAAAAGAGAAGACACTGAAATAGCAAATGTAATCCCAAACACAGCTTGTCGTAAAAAACAAGTCAGTTGTTCTGGACGTCCAATGAAGATAAAGCAGCCAAGGAACGAGAACTTAAGAGATATTAAAAGAAGATAGCTGAGATCTCTATTGTTGGCTTTTACGATTGGCGTATCTTGATACTTAATAAATATACCTAGAACCCCAGTTGACACGACAGAAAATAATACTGCAATAAAAATCAGGACAATTCCAGTTGGGTTGTCATAGGACAGGAAAGTGATAACTTTGGGATCACAAGCGGTTTTCTGCTCATTTGGCCATTGATCTTCGGGACAATATTCACACACATCCATATCTGGTAATTTAAATCAAAATAATTTAAATTAAATATTTTATTTAAAAAAGTCAGGTAAGCAAATTGTTTATCACATTAAGTCAACATGTCTTGAATTAGGTACTAGACCTTTTTAGGGATGTGCAAGGGTGAAAAAATGTGTTTCCTTTTGTTAATTTTTTTATTTTGGGTTTGTCCGAAATTCGGAAATCGTCAATTCAAGGTGAATGGAAATACAGAATTTTTTTTTTACCATCCTAAGTTCTGATGCTTATTACTCCGTAGGAGTTTCCTGTTTAGTAGTTAGCTCCCTAATTTGGTAAAAATTTTAATCCCATAAGGGTACCAAATTAGGAAGCTATTTCCTAAACAGCTGATAGTCCAAAATAAAGAACATTTTTTTATTTTTTTTATTTTGATCTTTCAGCTGTTTAGTGGTTTCCTCCTTACATGGGATTGCCATATTTAAAGGGACACTATAGTACCTTAACAACTTTAGCTTAATGAAGCAGTTTTGGTGTATAGAACATGCCCCTGCAGCCTCACTGCTCAATCCTCTGCCATTTAGGAGTTAAATCCCTTAGTTTATGAACCCTAGTCACACTTCCCTGCATGTGACTTGCACAGCCTTCCATAAACACTTCCTGTAAAGAGAGCCCTATTTAGGCTTTCTTTATTGCAAGTTCTGTGTAATTAAGATTTTCTTATCCCCTGCTATGTTAATAGCTTGCTAGACCCTGCAAGAGCCTCCTGTATGTGATTAAAGTTCAATTTAGAGATTGAGATACAATTATTTAGGGTAAATTACATCTGTTTGAAAGTGAAACCAGTTTTTGTTTCATGCAGGCTCTGTCAATCATAGCCAGGGGAGGTGTGGCTAGGGCTGCATAAACAGAAACAAAGTGATTTAACTCCTAAATAACAGTGAATTGAGCAATGAAATTGCAGGGAATGATCTATACACTAAAACTGCTTTATTTAGCTAAAGTAATTTAGGTGACTATAGTGTTCCTTTAAGGATACCAAATAAGGGAGCTATCTGCTAAACGGTGCCTTAATTTGGTATCCTTAAATATGGCAATCTCACATAACGGTACCAAATTAGAAGGCTGTTTTGTTTAGTTGATAGCATCCTACTTTGGTATCATTTAAAAAAAAAAAGGCAATCCCACATAAAGGTATTAAATGAGGGAGTTATCTACTAAATAGCTGAAATATCAAATTTAAGAAAATAACTTTTTTTTATGTTGATCTTTCAACTGTTTAGAACATCACTGCTTAATTTGCTATCCTGTGTATACAATATGCATTCTATATACATACTGTGTAATAATCAATTCTATATGCATGCATCACTCCATTCTGTATTCATGCAGCATATACATTGCGTATACATGCAGCACAGACATCCTATATCGATGAGGCACATGAATTCTATAGACATTATATACGCAGCACATGCTTTCTAAATACATGCAGAACATAGCTTCTATATGTGGAATTGCCATATTTAAGCATACCAAAATAATGAACTATCTACTAAACATAGCTCAATCCTTCTTTTGGTAATCATAAATATGGCAATCACATATATGTATATAGCAGTGAAGAGTGGAGCTGGAGAGCCAGAGTCTAACTCCCAAAAGCCCCACAGGACCACAGGAAAGTCACCCTCCAGCAAAAGGTAAGAAACTTGAGGGTGGGTTTACAAACGTAAATGTTACATGTGTGTCAGTGTGTCTGTGTGTGTGTGTTTCTCAGTATGTTTGTCAGTATGTGTGTCAATATGTTTGTCAGTGTGTGTGTCTGTCAGTATGTCTGTCCGTTTATCTTTCTGTGTGTGTCAGTATGTTTTTTAGTGTGTGTGTCAGCAGGCCCGGACTGGCCATCGGGCACACTGGGCAAATGCCCGGTGGCCCGCGGTGGCCATGGGCCGTGGCCGGCAGGGGAGGTCCCAGGATCTCCCCTGCCGGTCTATGCAGGACCGGCACTATCTGAGCGCCGGCCCCGCTGTTTTCCATGGAGGGCCGGTTAGGAGATCAAAGATCTCCCTCACCGGCCCATTTAAATAGACCTGCGGCTGGGGAGGGAGGGAGAGGACCCGGCGGAGCTCTATCTTGCAGCTCCGCCGGGTTCCTCTCGCGAGATCCGGAGGGTTGCCATGGAAACGACCGGATTTCGCGAGAGTGAACTCTAGCCCGCAGGCTCTCTCAGCACTCTCACACACATCACACTCAGCACTCTCACACACAGCACTCTCACACTCAGCACTCTCACACACAGCACTCTCACACACACATCACTCTCACACTCAGCACTCTCACACACAGCACTCTCACACACACAGCACACTCAGCACTCCCACACACAGCACTCTCACACACATCACACTCAGCACTCTCACACACAGCACTCTCACACACAGCACTCTCACACACACATCACACACAGCCCTCTCACACACACAGCACTCTCACACTCAGCACTCTCACACACAGCACTCTCACACACAGAACTCTCACACACAGCACTCACACACACATCACTCTCAGCACTCTCACACATAGCACTCTCACACACACATCACACACAGCACTCTCACACACATCACACTCAGCACTCAGCACTCTCGCACACACATCACACACAGCACTCTCACACACAGCACTCTCACACACACATCACTCTCACACACAGCACTCTCACACACATCATACACAGCACCCACACACACAAATCACCCACAGCACCCTCACACACATCACACAGCACCCTCACACAAATCAATCACACACAGCACCCTCACACACAGCACCACAGCACCCTCACACACAGCACCCACACACACAGCACCCACCGCACCCTCACACACATCACACCTCACACACGCATACTGCACCCCTCACATACACACATAACCCTCCCCCCCGACACACTGCACCACACACATACACAATACTTCCAAACATATTTATATAATATATATATATATATATATATATATTCACACACACACACACACACACACACACACTACACTCCTAACATACACACTCTGGATCCCCTATACACACACTAGATTCCTTGTAAGCAAACACATATTACACTCCTAAACATACACTCTCTACAAACACTACATCACCTATACACACACACACACTATAGCCTGTATGCACACTCTTGCTACATCCCCTATACACACATTCTCTACAGCCCCTAGCCACATATGCACACTTCTCCACTAAAATTTCAACACTACATACAAACACACCTCTGTGTTAAACACGAACATTATATATAAACACAGCCCTGCATGCAAAAACCAACACTACACATAAATTCATGCTTGCATTCAAACGCCAACACCACATACGAACATACCCCTACATTCACACAAACATACTCCATACAAAAAATGCTTACATTATAACAAGCACTGCTCAGTGCTACATTCAACCCTGCAAGCATGGGAAATGGTAAAGCCCCAACTGTCAAAGCATTGTTGGAGTTGCATGACTGATGGGAATCTACATTTTGCCAACCCTTTCAATGAGGGAGCCCAAAAAAATTATTGTACCAGGGCCATTTCTACTTTAATTCTGTGTACTGTGTTGGGGAAGAGGGCGTAATTGCATGCCAGGATGCCAGGGAGTGGGAGGGTGGGTGCAAGGTTTAGCATGCCCAAGCAAATGCTTGTCCAGGGTCCAATCATTATTAAAGATGACCCTGCATGTTTATAGAATGTATGTGTTACATTTATATAGAATGTATGTAATATACAAGTGATAACAATTTAGGGAGCTATCTACTAAACAACTGAACACTTAAATTAAGAAGAGCACTTTACTTGTTTTTGCACTTTCAGTTGTCTAGTAGATTACCCCCAAATTTTCTATCCTTACCTGTCTGTGGGATTGCCATAAGGATACTTACCAATTACCAAATAAGGTAGCTATCTGCTAAAGAGCACCGTAATTTAGTATCCTTAAATATGGCAATACCAATTAAAGGTACCAATCTAAATGTATCTGCTAAACTGCTGGGAAAAAAACTAAATTAAGAAAAGCCATTCCAAATTCATGAATTTACATTGAAAATCATGTAAATATTTACTAACCTTCAGCTAACATTGCAATTCATTCTAGATCTCTAACATTGCAATTCATTCTAGATCTACTGTTACACCCCAGTGTAACAGTAGACTCACCTGTCTGGTTCGAAAACTGGCCTTCGGGACACTGCATGCAGTCATAGCAACAAAACTGTTGTCCTTCACGGACAGACTTCCTGTATCCAGGTTCACAGCTCTCACTGCACACAGACCTAGGGATCTGGTCAGACAAAACAAAATATTGAGAGAGATTTATAAATGTGTTCTTTTCTAAAAAGTGGTGAAAAAAAATAATTTGGATTGTGCCTACTTGTTCCCATGGTTTCCATGCCGATTGTCCCATTTTTAGCACTTTAGACCACTTAAAACACACTGTTATTTTTTAAATCCATGGGCCTCTTCAATGGGCATGGGCCTAGAGCTTCAGCTCCTTTAGCCCCTGTGTTATTTCGGCCCTGATAATCACCATTTGTTTTACAACATATATTTTGTTGTTAAGCCTCCCTTCTACACTTCTCTTTCTAATGTCACTATTAAACAGAATAACATATGAAATACTGGTTTATTTATTTTTTTATTCAGTTTCTGAGCAGTATATATCCATTTTACCTTTAGGAGTTATTGATTGATGATCCTGCCTCATCATATTATATTTTAAGTTTAAGGGCTTGATTGTACTTTGTTGTATTTTTGATTAGTTTAGAGAGAGAGTATATGGCTCTTTAAAACATTATTTCTGTCAGCTGTCAAGCTAAGCAGATATTCTATGACCCAACCCAAAATCTACCTTGAATGTAAGGGCTCACAATAACCCAATCCAGTGTATGGAGTTCCAGGTAGAATTTTGAGAGTTCCAGTGGAAAATGTACAGTTTCCCTTGCATTTTAAATAATGTAAGCAACTTAGCCATTTTAATATGCATTGCATTTAGGTTTGTAATGGCCAATGTATTTACAGAAGTAAGCAGATCGTCTGAACCTAGAACTTCTTCGATGCTGTAGTCTCATCGCCTGCTTGTTATTATGCACTGTACAGGCTGTATCAAGCTGTACATTCCCTCTCTATTAAAATGAACACACCCTGGTTAAAGAATCCTTATATATATATATATATATATATATATATTGGAAAAATGTGGTACAATCTAAAAACAGATATTTTTAAACAACGCTGTACTGTAACTTCAACGTTGACAAGTTAAAAAAACAACAAAACACTGTTAAATAATTTTAGCTCTTAAGCTCTTTGATCAAAACATAAATACATTAATTTGGTTTTAGAAAGAAAAATTAAAGATAACTAACCTCAGAAAACTTGCTTTCCCATAATATTGCATTTTCGTCAATGACTGTTTGATTCCCGGGTGGTGCATTGTAGTTAAAACTCCCTACTTTTACAGAATTTATTGTCCCATTTGGCAGGTAGACTAAGTTATATATATCATATCCAACAGATATTTCATCTTTGTTAAAGTAGATGTCTTGTCCCATTGTGTTTGTGAAATAAACCTTCTTTAGATAATTATGCAGCTACAAATCAAACAATAATATTTTTATTTAATTTAACACAGTATAGAGTTATTTTTTATTTCTAGAGATGCTATTAAAATCGTATCTATTAGCAGTTAGGATGGAAATGGATTTCTCGTTATTTAGTGATGAATTGTCTGATTACTTGTGTGTGAATTGGCTGTTCTCCAAAACTACAGGCAGGTTTATTGGATGAAAAGGGCAAAGCAACTTTTCGAACTGCAGAGAGGTCAAGCTTACACCACATGCCAATTAAACCTCAGATATACATCCAAGTATAATTTATATTACTTATTCAATCGTAAGCAAGAATAAAACACAATCAAAGTTATACAGAAACAAGTGATAATGCATAATCATTAAAACAATAAACAATTAGTAGCTAATCTCCATGTGAAAACAGAAGGGACTGGAAGCAGGTACCAAATAAAATAAAAACGAAAAGAAAAAGGGGAAAAATCAAAAAGCACATTAACCCCTTAAGGACCAAACTTCTGGAATAAAAGGGAATCATGACATGTCACACATGTCGTGTGTCCTTCAGGGGTTAAGCAAATTATGCGTCCGCCATATTTATTTTGGCACGCATGTGTGATGCAACTTACGGACGCTTTGCGCCATCTTAATTTGTATCACACATGCGCTTTTTGGCTTGTTTCCTAATAAGTTTGCGTTCCACAAACAGATTAGCACGTTTTTGCATTCCAGTAGGAGTACTGAATGCACTTTTTGATCTTTCCCCTTTTTCTTTTAAGTTTTTATTTTATTTGGTGCCTGCTTCCAGTCCCTTTTGTGTTCACATATAGGTGATACTAATAATTGTTTATTGTTTTCATGATTATGCATTATCACTTATTTCTGTATAACTTTGATTGTGTTTTATTTTCACTTGTGATTGGATACTTAATATCAATTACACTTAGATATATATTTGGTTCAATTGGCTTGTGGTGTTAGCGTGATAAAGACCACTCAGCAGGTCAAAACTTTGCTTTTTCTTTTAGATCCAATAAACCTGCCTGTGGCTTTAATTCCGTGAGTGCCTGGAGGTTTTTCCTGTTCTTTGTTATAAGTATTGTGGATTTGCTGGTCCTGCTTCAGTGCACCTAGTATTAAGTGAAATTGAGTTCAATTATTTTTCTTTTGTTTCCCAAAACTAGACTGACCACTTTTTTTCTCAGCCAGTGTATTAGTTGGGGAAAAAAATTCACAATATTGCTTGTTAAAGCATCAAAATTTGAATTACTACGGACCTAATGAATTTAGCAATTAATCACCAAGCCAACTGCCTATTTGAGCATGAATTCAGTGTTTAAAACATGATTTCTGACAAATGCAGTGCTCATGTTAAGGAGATTGGAATGTGGAAAAAATAAAATAAAAAATATAAGTCAATTTTAGTAGAACAAAATCAACAGTCCAATATTCCACCTTATCGTATCATGAAATTCAATGATTTGGTAACCCTGAAGGGTTATTGGCGAGGACGAATTCATTCTATATTTCAGTGCAAAGAGCCTCTGATTACATGAAGTAAGGGTTCATCACAAACACACAGGCTGATAATGAGGAGGATACTTTTAATTTCCTCATTGTGATTTTACAAGGAGATGAAGTAAGATTTTGGTACTGGGGAACTTCCTTTTTGGTCAAAACCTTTAAAATTGGTTTAACAGAAACCAATTTACCCACAACAAATGGGTACATAGCAATGGTGATCTACAGTCAGTATTCCACATAGCTACAATAGATACTATCAAAGGCGTACCCAAGACAGTCTGTAGTATTGAAAAGAAATGTGTTCATTCCAATTCATCATTGGTCCCACTGACATTACCAACCCTCTTTATAGTGTTACAAATGCCAATAACTAATAAATTGCCTAGCTACTACTTCTATTGCGTTATCTGTGTTTTGAATTCTGAAACTAAAAATATGAAATACTATTTTGCTAATTTGATAAAGCACATTAGAACATCTAATTGATAAAAAAAAACTATTAATAATATAAGTCAAATACCAAGAATTATCCCTTGCTAATGCTGTTGAAAAGCTTTACTAAATTAGATGTCAAGTAAATCAAGGCACTTATGTAAACAAATGTTAATGAATATTCAAGGTGATAATTTAAGGGTGTTTACATCAGCATTATTATAATTCAGATGGATTTGGGCAAATTCAGCTTATATGGACTTGGGTCAAATGAAACCCATAAATATTTGAAATGTCGCTATAACTGTTACTGTTGATACTTTTTAAAAACAGATTCTGATTTGATATAAAATGGAGAAAATATACATATTTAACATATATTGTTTATTTAAAAAATATATATATTATTTTCTCTTACCTTCCATGGTTTTAAATCTTGAAATGTCAGCCTCTGATAATTAAGCAGCCTTTCTGTTAGTGGTGTAGCAAAATACAGTTTATGCAAGGCGTGAGCCACCACGTAGACTGAGTTATATACACTGTAGCTCATGGCTGTAAACCTGAGATTACAATGGGAATATAATATAATCCGACCACTCTCCACACCTGTACAATTACGTTTTCTGAGACCAAACGTACACCGATTTTGACATAATTCATCCCACCATGTTGTAAATGTCCGACCTGGAGGAAACCTGGTAGGATCCACAGTACGAATAAAGTTAATATAATCTGGAATTTCTTCTTTGTGCATGATGAATTGCAAGGAACCGTTAGCAACTGTGTCATTTATTGGTTTAAACAATCTAAAGCTGGACTCTGCTGTATTGATCCAAACCTTTCCTGGAATATTACTGACATGAACATTTTGTTCTAGATAATAAACATAGTTTTTGGAGCCATACACTAGAATCACGTTGGCTGTTGATTTTTCAATGGTATTCTGGATATCCATAATTCTTTCCTTGCTGTAATCATTAATGGCGGGCACAATTTTAATAAATTCAATACATCCACCATTCTCCGCTATCATCTGCTTAATGATTTTAATAGCATTTATACTGCTATCATCATCAGGATAAATTATACCTATCCAAGTCCATCCGAAGTGTTTTAATAAAGCTATTATTGCAGCATATAGAGTTTTTTCACTCGGTATTGCACGGTAGAAATAAGGGAATTGCTGTTTATCACTCTGTACAGGGTCCTGAGACATGAAACTTATCTGAAACAGTACATTGTAAATTATTGGAACATATACAGTAGATCAAATGTTAATTCAATTAAAAATGTGTGAATTTACATCTCATTTGCAAAATGTAGTGCTTCATTTTACAGTGGGCGGTATAAAAATTAAATAACTGACAAATAAAATAACTTATATTGACATATGGTATAGATTTTGTGAATTCCATTTTGAAGTGACCACAATTCACTGCTTAGTAAATAACTTCTAGCATTTACAATATTCATTAGACATGACATGCATAGTACCAGGATCAGCTACAGCAATATCACTGTAAAGTAACAATGGATGCATGTGGTCTCTCAATACAAAGGGGAGCAAAGAGAAAATACATCAACTGCGAATAATCTAAAATTACAATTTCCAGGGAGATGAAAGAGATCCTCTGCATTTTTTGTTTAATTTTAGATGTTCAGATGTTTAGAAACGATTAAAGTAGCGATGACTAATAAAAATCTACATTTATCAAGTAGGACCTAAGGAAACATCAGCCTTAGGCACAGTAATTCAAAGAAATCATGTTTCCATAATTCTCCCAGCATTCCCTCCCTGTTATGCAAATAAACGCAGACAAGCTTCATGTTTTAGAATCTATCCCTTATTTTTGGAGTCACCCTAAGCAATAGAGCACTACTTTAAAGGATTAAATCAAGTACCATAACCACTACAGCCCACCGTAGTTATGATGTAAGGAGTACCTTGGCGCTGACTGTGATCCACTAGCCAGTGACAACATCCAGCAGGTGGAAGTCGAACCCGCCAGCCATATCTCTGTATATTTTTATATTGACTTTTGCATTGGGAGCTTTTATTTTCTTTCCAGCGTCTTGTCAGTTTTTGTCAGTATCTCAGTTGGAATAAAAAAGGGAAATACATAAATCCTGGATCATTGGTGGGTCATAAAGACTGGTTTGGAAACCACTGCTCTATACTATTTTAATATAACAGTGCAGTATTTTAATATAACAGTCCGTACTATTTTAATAAAACGGTGCATGCTATTTTATTATCACCGTGCCTACTCAAAGTGGAAAAATTATTTTTGCTTGAAAAGCAGGGAATTTGCAAAAGCTATTGTATTTCAAAACAGCCTAATAAAAGGTCGGATATACAATACTTGTTCATCCTGCTTCACTGCACTTATAAGAGCATTCCAAACCACAGTTTCCTGAAGAGAATACTAGCGTTGCCAAATTCTGACGACACTGCTTTGCTGCTTACACTAACAAAGGGAATGTATAGATTGTCCAAATGATGTCATCAAATTAATATTTTTATTTATGATAAGTGAAAAGGCAATTTTAAGGACAAAACGAAACCAACAGGCATGGATATTTCAAACAATATACACTTTAAAGGAAAGGAGGGTAGTTTTTATTAAGATAAATTAAAATATAATATAATCTTGCTAATTACAATGTAAGTAAAAATAAAGATAGACCGGCAGACAGACAGATAGATAGATATATAGACAGACAGACCGACATAGATAGAGCGATCAGATTTTATGCTAATGTTCAAATTAGCAATTGAAATGTCACACAAATGTCACACAAATGTCACTGTATTTTATTTTTCTTGGAACTTAACTTAATGCACACATGAGAATCTACTCTTCAATGTGGATTGTGTCAGTCACATAAATTAGAAAACAATGTACCTGTGGGTATTTGTAGATTCCAAACATATTGGCATACTGTATGGAAAACGAAGGAGGCATCCCTTCAATCACAGCAGCTAGAACACTTGAGTTATCACAGTTATAATTCGGATATTGCTTCTTATTTCCTGAATAGAGTCGAACTGCTCCTTGGACTGTTCTGAAGAGGTCAACGTAAGAGTCGTATATATTATAACCCAAAGTCACGTTTGGAAGAATTTTAGGGTTACGGTTGATTTCATCCACAGCGAACACTAAGCTAAGGAAGTTATAGAAGTCTTCAGGAAGCATACTGTGAATGTTAAAAAACTAAGTTTACTCAAAGATCACAAATAATGGAACTGTCAATCATTTCCAAAAGCAACTGAATTCCTATTATAATATTTGAAGTTAACAAGGTTAATTTAAAAGAAAATGTACCCAACAAAATTTATATTTCATCTACAATAATTTAATCTAATGTTTTAAATTAAACAGTTAAAATTACAGGGCTACTGCACCAAAACCACTGTATTGAGATGAAGTGTTCTGTGTGACTTTAGTGTCCCTTTAACTCTTTGAAAAGTTTACCTAAAAATATTAAATTAAGGCCTATAATAAATAGGGTTACCACATCCACCATGTTTTCAGGGACACATATCACATATACATATTGATGATCAGCACACATGGGCGTAGGAACCGGGGGGATGGGGGGACGCATCCCCCCCAGCAAATCATGCAGGGGGGAACAGGTTATGGTGAAATCCCCCCCCAGCTCCGCCGGCCCCCCTCATGCTGCAGCCGCCCGAGCGCTCTGCAGAGAGCCTCAGGCGGCTGCAGCTTTGCCCAGGCTGGTGCGTCCATGAGGGCGCACCACCCGGGCGCAGCATGAGGAGAGGGACTGACAGGAGGGAAGCGCTCAGCGCTCCCTCCTGTCACTCCCTCACTGTAGCGTGGCAAAGCCCTGTATGGTCCGCGGGTACAGGGAGCATCTGTCTCCTGTACCCGACCGGACTAACAGGAAGTGCACACTGAGTGTGCACTTCCTTTTAGTCCTGCCGGGTACAGGAAACAAAATCTCCCTGTACCCGTGGATCATACAGGGCGCAGCCACGCTACAATAGAGGTAGGGGAGGGGGGAGGAAGAAAATGACAAGGGAGGGAGGGGGAGAAAAAAGAGAGTGGCAAGGGAGGGAGGGGGAGAAAAAAGAGAGTGACAAAGGAGTGAGGGGGAGAAAAAAAGAGAGTGACAAGGGAGGGAGGGGGAGAAAAAAGAGTGGCAAGGGAGGGAGGGGGAGAAAGAGAGTGACAAGGGAGGGAGGGAGGGAGGGGGAGAAAGAGAGTGACAAGGGAGGGAGGGGGAGAAAGAGAGTGACAAAGGAGGGAGGGGGAGAAAGAGAGTGACAAGGGAGGGAGGGGGAGAAAGAGAGTGACAAGGGAGGGAGGGAGGGAGGGAGGGGGAGAAAGAGTGACAAGGGGGGAGGGAGGGGGAGAAAGAGTGACAATGGAGGGGGAGAAAGAGTGACAAGGGAGGGAGAGGGAGAAAGAGTGACAAGGGAGGGAGGGGGAGAAAGAGAGTGACAAGGGAGGGAGGGAGGGGGAGAAAGAGAGTGACAAGGGAGGGAGAGAGATTGACATCTATCACACACACACACACACACAATCATGCAACCCTTACACACACAGAAACACACAATGCATTCCTTACACACACTCAATGCACCCCGTATACACACACACACACACACACAATCACACAATCATGCAACCCTTACACACACAGAAACACACAATGCATTCCTTACACACACTCAATGCACCCCGTACACACACTCAATGCACCCCTTACAGATGCACACACTGCATCCTGTACATACACAGAAACACACCTTGCAGCCCTTACACATACTAACACATTTTCACACAATGCATTCCTTACACACAAATCAGGACATCCCCTACACACTCCACCCCCTGTGAACAAACTCATTGGTGGAACATGAAGGTGGACCCTGGGACCCAGACCTTGAGCTGTGTAAAGGGCCCCCAAAAAATGGAGCTGCTTCCCGTTCTCCCAGAACATTGATTTTTGTGACAACAGTTACAAACAGCCTCCAGAGAGCGTGTTCTACACAAGACCAGTAGAGCCAGACTGCAGCTAGAGCCCATCATCATCCTCATCTGGTTGTAAGTAGGCAATCTAGCATATTATTCGTGGAACTAATCTCTAATTTACCTCACATTAAAGAAACACTATAGTCCCCAGAACCACTGCAGCTTAATGTAGTGGTTCTGGTGTCTATAGCCTGTCCCTGCAGGCCTTTTAATGTAAACACGGCGGCACTCCAGCACTGGCGTTAGTTAACATGTCAGAAAAATAATTGGAAAGGGTTAGGGGGGCTACTAATAAGGATAGGGGGAGAGGGGTAGGTAGAAAAATTATTGGAAAGGGTTAGGGGGGCTACTAATAAGGATAGGGGGAGAGGGGTAGGTAGAAAAATAATTTGAAGGGTTTAGGGGGCTACTAATATGGATGGGAGGAGGGGGGAGGTAGAAAAATTATTGGAAGGGGTTAGGGGAGTACTAATATAAATGGAAGGGGTAGGGTGGGTTCTAATATGCATGGAAGGGGTTAGGGGGTACTAATATGCATGGAAAGGGTAGGGGGGGTTAATATGCCTGGAAGGGGTAGGTGGGGTTATTTTGTGCATGGAAGGGGTGGGGGTGGTTCTAATATTCATGGGAGGGGTAGGGGTGGTTCTAATCAGGAGGATCCCGGCGCTGTATCTGGGTAAGTAAAACACCTTCCCTGTAGTGACCCTTTAATGTTATTATTTAATCATTTATATAGCGACTGCAAATTCCGTAGCGCTGTACAATGGGATAAACAACTCCTAGTTTACGGAATAAGAATATACCCGGCGAGTAAAAATGCTATCCCCCCAGATTTTTTTGGGTTCCTACGCCCATGTCAGCACATGAAAAGGATGACCTGCAACATATAGAATTCTAAAGAAGATATATAAGATTCAGTAATTCGGCAATGAAGAATCCTGCAGAATATGCATTATACATACTGCAGGGCAACCCTTTTCATGGGTTTTTATAAATATGACAAAATTATCAGTGTTCCTGAAAACATAAGGATCTGGTAAACCTGATAATAAAAGTAATGAAAATGTGTTTGTTCCTATCTCATTATCAATAATACTATATTAAGTAATACGCTTGGATCACAATAATAAGATGATAAACAAAAGTATGAAACAATACAAAATATAATACATTTATAAAAACTAACCTTATTTTTCTTGTCTGAAGGTGTGGGGAACTTGTATAGTAAAATGGTTCCGTCTTATAATAAATATGTATATCTAAAAGACCCCCAATCATTACATGTCCTGGCATGGTAAAAGGTCTTTGAGGATAAGGGGTCCCAGATTTGCAACCAAATACAGAGTTTTGGCATGCTCCATCACAGAACATCAAGAGAATTACTAGACATCTTAACATTTTTTTCATATCTGAATCCCCCACTATTACAAAGTAGCCCTGTACTAGGTACTGTTCAGTTGCTTTCTGTAACATATCAGTGAAAACTATGTTGATGTGATCTCTCTTAATTGCTGCTTGTATATATGTCTTCTAGAAGTTGGAAACGTTTAGACTTCCATGGGTTTTATAACTTGCATTTAAGACAAGTATTGCCTCTTTGGGGATTCTGTAGGCATGTCAGTTCAAAATGACAACCTTCCAAAATAAATAATTATAATTTTTGCAGCAGAGTAATTATAATAATGTGAATGCTATGTCCCTGGGGAAAAGAATGGAGTAAAATAACCTGACGTGCAAAAAGACCATAGAGCTTTAAAACTAAAGAAAAAATATATATAAATATTTTATTACCAACTACTAAATGCTACATATGATATAATATATGGTATATACGATATAATGTTCTTGCAAGATTAAAGGGTTACTTCAACCATGTGTTATACTTTCATTATTTAAGTAGTATTTATTTTATTAGATCTTTGTCACTTGGTACCCCCTCCTCCCATTTCATGTTTTTTCGTTCAAAAACATTTGTAATATATGGCAACAATTTAATTTGAATCCAGCACAGGCCAAGCTCTCCCCAATCCTTTCCACTTCTTCTTGGACTACATTCCAGACTTTGTGCGCAGTCTTTTTCTTTGTGTCTGTGAGAGATTTTTGAGTCTTGTCATCTTGTCATAATCAATAATATTTTTTTCCTGTTTTTTTTTTGTCAGGATATCAGTATCCCTTCAGACAGAGCTTAGGTCAGAGTTCAGAGTAACAGGACCAAGCTTGTTACAGGAACTGAGAGTGGCCACTCTTAACACTTATAGAGTAAATCGGCTAAACTAAAGAGGTCAGGATTACAGAAATACACAGATTCAAGAAACAAGTCAAGGTCATGCCAGAAAAATAACAGAGGAGATAAAAAAAGCCCGCTGATAGTTAACCAATAGGAAACTATGACAGGGCAAAGGTCAGGTCAAGAGGACTGGTATAAATAGGTCAAGACACCTTCCTATTGGTCAGCGTAATCCCTGTGAAGCCAAAATGTGCAACATCTATGTTACACAAGCACATCATAAATATGCAGGAAGGTAGCGTCCGTGTTAGTATTAATGCAGGCAAGTGGAGAATGGTGCCACAATATGATGCAACAAAATAACAGGCACTATGACACTACCTCCCTCTTCAGAACCACCCTCTGGTACAAGACATGGGGCATGTACGTCCGCAATGGACACCCAATGAGGCCCATGGCCCATACCCCTTCCAATGGATGAGATACTGGAATCTACCCTGAAAAGACAGGAGTGTATAATAGATTGGGTCACATTTTCTTCCTTCCCTTCCACTAGAACAGGAGCTTCCCTATGCTCGATAAATTTGTTACAAGGCAAAGGCTTCAAAATGGAGGCATAGAACACAATGGTGATGCACATTCCTTTAGGTAAGGTTAGAGCATAAGATACAGCATTGATATTGTGCAGGATCTTAAAGTGGTCTATAAATTGAGGAGCCAGTTCCAAAGAAGGAACTCTGAGGTGGATATTACAGGTAGAGTGCCATACCCTATCCCCCACTTGGCAGGAAAAAGCTGCTCGACAGTGTTTATCTGCCTGTACAATTCGCTGAGATGCAGTTTTCACCAAAAGATGCTGAACCTGCTCCTTAGATCTTCCAAATGCTCATCCAAGGCTGGCATTCCCTGCAAAGAGAAAGCAGTTGAAAAAACTGTAGTATTCTGGTCATATACATGGGCGTAGGAACCGGGGGGGGTGGGGGTGACGCATCGCCCCCAGCAAATCATGCGGGGGGGACAGGTTATGGTGAAATCCCCCCCAGATCCGCCGGCCCCCCTCATGCTGCAGTCGCCCGAGCGCTCTGCAGAGAGCCTCAGGCGGCTGCAGCTTTGCCTGGGCTGGTGCGTCCATGAGGGCGCACCGCCCAGGCGCAGCATGAGGAGAGGGGCTGACAGGAGGGAAGCGCTCTGCGCTCCCTCCTGTCACTCCCTCACTGTAGCGTGGCCGAGCCCTGTATGGTCCGCGGGTACAGGGAGCATCTGTCTCCTGTACCCAACCGGACTAACAGGAAGTGCACACTGAGTGTGCACTTCCTTTTAGTCCTGCCGAGTACAGGAAACAAAATCTCCCTGTACCCGCGGATCATACAGGGCGAGGCAACGCTACAATAGAGGTAGGGGAGGGGGGAGGAAGAAAATGATAAGGGAGGGAGGGGGAGAAAAAAGAGAGTGACAAGGGAGGGAGGGGGAGAAAAAAGAGAGTGACAAGGGAGGGAGGGGGAGAAAAAAGAGAGTGACAAGGGAGGGAGGGGGAGAAAAAAGAGTGACAAGGGAGGGAGGGAGGGAGGGAGGGAGGGGGAGAAAGAGAGTGACAAGGGAGGGAGGGAGGGGGAGAAAGAGAGTGACAAGGGAGGGAGGGAGGGAGGGAGGGAGAGAAAGAGAGTGACAAGGGAGGGAGGGGGAGAAAGAGAGTGACAAGAGAGGGAGGGAGGAAGAGAAAGAGAGTGACAAGGAAGGGAGGGAGGGAGGGAGGGAGGAAGGGAGGGAGGAAGGGAGGGAGGTAGGGGGAGAAAGAGAGTGACAAGGGAGGGAGGGGGAGAAATAGAGTGACAAGGGAGGGAGGGGGAGAAAGAGAGTGACAAAGGAGGGAGGGGGAGAAAGAGAGTGACAAGGGAGGGAGGGAGGGGGAGAAAGAGAGTGACAAGGGAGGGAGGGGGAGAAAGAGTGACAAAGGGGGAGGGAGGGGGAGAAAGAGAGTGACAAGGGGGGACAGAGGGGGAGAAAGAGAGTGACAAGGGAGGGAAGGAGGGGGAGAAAGAAAGTGACAAGGGAGGGAGGGAGGGAGGGAGGGGGGGAAAGAGTGACAAGGGAGGGAGGGGGAGAAAGAGTGACAATGAAGGGGTGGAGGGGGAGAAAGAGTGACAGGGGAGGGAGGGAGGGGGAGAAAGAGTGACAAGGGTGGAAGGGGGAGAAAGAGAGTCACAAGGGAGGGAGGGACGGGGAGAAAGAGAGTGACAAGGGAGGGAGAGAGATTGACATCCATCACACACACACACACACAATCATGCAACCCTTACACACACAGAAACACACAATGCATTCCTTACACACACTCAATGCACCCCGTACACACACACACACACACACACAATCACACAATCATGCAACCCTTACACACAAAGAAACACACAATGCATTCCTTACACACACTCAATGCACCCCGTACACACACTCAATGCACCCCTTACAGACGCACACACTGCATCCCGTACATACACAGAAACAAATTCCGTAGCGCTGTACAATGGGATAAACAACTCCTAGTTTACGAAATAAGAATATACCCGGCGAGTAAAAATGCTATCCCCCCCCAGATTTTTGGGGGTTCCTACGCCCATGGTCATATACTACATAATACTAGATAGAAAAAAAATACTTTTTCCAGAGCACTCATGTGTAGCAGTATTACGAGTGAACTCTGCCCAAGAAAACAGGTCAGCCCAGTCATCTTGGTGGTTAGAGATAAAGCAGATTAGGTACTACTCAAGAGACTGGTTAGCATTCAGCAATGTTGTTATACTGGGGATGGTATGCTGAAGAGAAGGAAAGTGTAATTCCCATCTCAGAGCAAAATGCTTTCCAGAGACACAAGCTGATTACCCCTATCTGAAACTCACTATCTGAAATATCCTCAGGAAAGTTACATAAGCAAAATACCAATAAAATTGGTTTATCTTTTTTATGCCATGTCTTATCCAATTTTTTAGCATAATAGTTTCTATGTTCTCTTCGATTATCTCAATTTAAAAAAATTAAAAACTCTTTTTTCTAGCTTCAGCTTTTTCGTTAACCTTTTCCACTCTTCCATTAGATTATTTACTATAAGGTTGTTTTCCCAACTCTGTTTTAGGTTGTTAGGATCTTTAATGTCCCTTATAGCTGTTTTCCAAGTATTCATACTAGTCATATCGCATTCAACTTGATACCAGAATTCTTTCTTATTATTTTGTAATTGAGATCTATATATATATGTCAGCTTTATACTGATCATCTACTAAAGGCATATTAATTCCACCCTTTTTAGTTCTCAATGCTATTTCTACTTATTCTCGGGGATCTGCCTTTCCATACAAAGCCATCTAAACTTCTCTGGATCATGGTTATCCATGGAGATGTTACCTTTAAAGGGATCATCTAAAAGAGGTAAGACCATTTCGGCAGTACATAGTTTCTGACAGTATTTACTCTTCCTCACCAAGTTATTTTGTGCATTCTCCATTCTTTTAACATTTTATTAGTCTTTCTCAAGAACCTTAAAACGTTCACCACCATCATCCTCTGGACCTCTCTCACTACTTCAAGACCTAAGTATTCTGTAATCCGTTTAGCCCAAATGAATTCATAATTATTTTGAAATTGATCTATATCTGTTGTTGTAACATTAGAAGACATTATTACAGATTTATGAGTATTTAACTTAAAATTAGATTCTAGACTGTATTCCTTCATTTCACTCATTAATGCTACCATTGATTCTTTCGGTGATTTAATGTTAATTAAGATATCATCAGCGTAAAGGCTAATTTTAGCATCCACGCTGTTGATCCCTTTATATAATGACAATTTCGGTTATTAGCTGCTAATGACTCTAAAGACAAAATAAAAAGAAGAGGATAGAGAGGACACCCCTGTCTCGTTCCATTGAGGCCGAATCAAAAGGAGCAGATATTATGGCCTAGTATTCTAGCTAAAGGCTTATCATATAAAGCCATTATTGCTTGTAAAAATTTCCCTCTAATACCAAACTTCTCCAGTACTAAAGCGAGGAAATCCCACCCGACTCTGTCAAAGGCTGTCAAAGTGGAACTTTCAACATTTGGGGATAAGCTCTGCCTTGAACGCCTTGAAGTCCAGGGAGACAAAACGGGTCAGCATCTAGGAGCTATTGAAGCCTTTATTTCTCCAGTTTGGCGTTTTAACATACATCAAGATTTGGTATCCACAAAACTAATTTCTTGGGATTGAAAAGGTTAATATAAATTGGAGGGGAGAAGACCTGGATAACAAATTATTGAAACAGGAAATGAGGTGGATCTTCAAATTGATCTTCAAATTGAAATCATTATTCCCTAGGGGTTTAAATGGGGACTTCGAGATTTGTAATTTCTTAAAAATTTGTAATTTCTTTTTTCTGCTTTCTGTTAAATGTGTGTATTCTAATTTTGGATCTTATTCTTTTACTATTCATTTTTTTCAATTTCTCTCTACAACAGTGTGTCATCTTGTATTCTAGAGTTGCTAATACCTGCAATCTATATATTATTATTAGCATGTATGTTTTTTTATTTAGTTTGTGTAAGTGAAGAATCCACCTTTATATATGGATGGTCGGTTATTGCACTGTTTACTGACATTTGGCAGATGTTTTTTTTAGACATCTATATAGATTATACTGATCAGGGGCAAGTATATTTATAGCATGTTCTGCTTTGGGGATTCATCCATTGAATATATACTGTGGAATGAGGACGTTTTGTTTCATATTGTGATCCATTTGTTAGAATTAGCCTTGTAGTACACTCTTCTTGGAGGAGGAATAAGATTTTTTTTTTGTTAAGATACTGCACACCCAACCCAATAAGAATGAAGAAGGGGAGGCACTTGATATTTAAAAGAAGGGGCTGGTGATCCTGGGCGTAGTCGGAAGAAGCCAGAGAAGGAGGGCGAAACTCGTCACGCAGAACGTCATTAGAGAGGTGGACCCTGGAGCACCATGTGATCGTGGATTGGCAAAACCCGGAAGTGATTGTTACACAGTGGCGTCTTTATTCTTTGTGAACATGCTTATTTGTGGGTAGTTTGCTGTCATACCCACCAATTCCAAAGTAAGAGTTTTTAACCATTTTTAAAATAAATTGCTTGTGATATTGAGATTCCTACCTCTCTATTTTTTTTACACCACATAGAATCAATTTATTCATCTGACGGTATATACTGCTTGGGAGATCTATCCTACTGTGGGAAGTTTCCCTCTGAAGTTTCCCTCTGTTTCCCTCTGAAGTGGAGCATTTCAAACCCAGAGCCATGGATGATAGGGCTTTGGTATATGTGAGCTCTGTCCCAGATCCCCTATCATATTTTATGTTTTTATTAAGATAGTCTGAACTATATTTGTTTATGTTATTTATTTCAGATTTTTTACCAGTATTATTCCAGTTCAAGCGTGCTACATTATTTGGTATTATTGTATTGACTGTGTGTCACTCTTGTGTCGCTCTGGGGTAGCGCAGCCAAACTGTGTGCAAATACACTATTTCTATAGCGCTTTCTCATTGTTTGATTTCACTGGTTTATGCAACTTTACATTGGTTCACAATGTATATTGCTTTGTAAATTTACTTATTGCATTTCATCTGTCGGTTGCCTACAGACACCCCAACTGCTCCAAAATCTTTGCAGAGAAGCTACACCCATTTCACACTGTATTATTTTGCCACATTTTTCATTACATACCGTGTTTCCCCGAAAATAGAACCTACCCCGAAAATAAGCTCTAGCTGAATTTTCGGGGTGGGCTGCAATATAAGCCCTACCCCGAAAATAAGACCTAGGCATTTTACCTTTGGCGGGACTTCCTTCTTCTATGAGGAGGGGGAGGAGCGTTGCGGGCCGCGGCATCGCGTAGCGTGATGACGACGTGCGCAGCGCCGTCAGTCTGCCTTCACGGATCTTCAGCGGAAGGATCCATTCCGGGCGGTGAGGCACCCAGTGGTCGGACTCTTTGAACTGTGAGTAGATACCGGTATTTTATGTCTGGGACTTAATTAATTAAAGGGGGGGGTGAATTAATTAAAGGGGGGGTGAATTAATTAAAGGGGGGTGAATTAATTAAAGGGGGGTGAATTAATTAAAGGGGTGGTGGATTAATTAGAGGGGGGTGGTTTAATTAGAGGGGGGTGGATTAATTAGAGGGGGGGTGTGGATTAATTAGAGGGGGTGTGTGGATTAATTAGATGTAGTGGATTAATTAGAGGGGTGGATTTATTAAAGAGGGGTGGTGGATTAATTAGAGGGGTGGATTAATTAGAGGGGGTGGATTTATTAAAGAGGGGGGTGGATTAATTAAAGGGGGGGTGGATTAATTAGAGGGGGTGGATTTATTAAAGGGGGGTGGATTAATTAGAGGGGGTGGATTAATTAGAGGGGGTGGATTTATTAAAGGGGGTGGATTTATTAAAGGGGGTGGATTAATTAGAGGGGGTGGATTAATTAGAGGGGGTGGATTAATGAAAGGGGGGGTTCAATGTACATACCGGTACTGTAAATAAATAAGCCCTACCCTGAAAATAAGCCCTAGTGTGTTTTGTGTGACTAAAATTAATATAAGACCCGGTCTTATTTTCGGAGAAACACGGTATGAATATTCGATATGGTTTCCAATGCCAGTTGTAAGGTAATTAAGGTCAGGCAGTTCCAGCACAGAATTCTAAGATACTCAGCTTTAACAGTTATAATAATGTTTCATTAAAACTCTCACCACTCTATATTTTTCTACTTTCAAATTTAAGTTCAGGTACTTTTAATTAATTCAGTCTTTTTCAATTTGTTTCAGTATCCTTTCATGTATGAAATGTTTATTATAATATGAATAGAACACATCCACTAAAAACACTCCTACCTATATTTTACTATACTTGAATCCCATTAATTTCTGGTAGAGTTTACCATTTGACCTTTGATATTCATCTAATGTGTTAACCTGATACTGCCAACCTGCAGTAACTAAAACATATTGGGTTTATACAAAAAGAGATGTGCATCACCACCCTCTAGTTGTTAAACATTATATTGCATTAGGTTATTTTGATTAGCTTTAAACTCTTAATTATCAAATGATTTAAAAAAAAACAGGTTTTGAGTATTTTAGATATCAAGAAAAGTAATGTTTAAATGTATTTTACATTTCAGTATGCATAAATAGCACATTCGTTAATGTTCCTAGAAGTGCACTCTTCTGGATAGTGATCTCAGGTGTCCCACCTGGAATCTGCTGAAGCCACTGAAGCCACTCCCTCAGCTTGGAGGTCACAGCCCCATATGCTCCTATCACAACTGAGACTACTACTGCCTTCTCTTTCCACATCATTTCTAGCTCCTCTTTAAGTCCTTGGTATTTGTTATTTCTTACATTTTATTTGGTATTTCTTACGTCCCTTCTTCCTGATGTTAATATCACTGGATATTGCAACATCTACCACCACTGCAGTCTTCCGTTCTTTATCTACCACCATAATGTCAGGTTGGATGGGCACTACTTACTTGTTTGTCTGGATCTGAAAGTCCCACAGGATCGTAGCCCTGTCATTCTCAACTACCCTTTGTTATATCTCCCATCAGCCCATATTATGTGCAGATATTTTGGTGCACAATTCCAACAACTTGGTTGTGCCTCTCAGTGTATGCTGTCCCTGCTACTACCATACGCATGGCAATTATGTGCTGGGTTTTATCAGAGGCCTCTTTGCACAGTGTGCACCTTGGGTCTTGCCTGATTTGGCAGACCCCTTTTTCTATGGATCTTGTGCTTAGTGCCTGTTCCTAAGCATATAGGATTAGTGCCTCAGTGCTGTCTTTCAGTCTCACCTTTTCCAACCACTGGTAGGATATTGTAATGTGAGCCGCATCCACTACCACCCCATTGATAGGTCTGTCTGGCCATGAAACCTTTTTTCTCCTTCCTTTATCTGTTGTTGCCTCAGGCTTACCTTAGCACTACATCTTTGGGAGGTACTTGTGAATGCTTTGTGTCTGTGGTCTTGACACTCATTAGGCCTCCTTCCTTGTAGCCTTCAATCAAAGGACATATATAAATATGTTGCTACATTACTATGACATTTCCAATATCATATCACACCCAAATTGCTGCCATGTTGCCATTTTGGACACAAGCACACACACGTTACACGCATTTTTACACTCTGATTCATGCACACAGATACACTATCTGATACGTGCACACACATGCACACTGATGTACAGAGACTCACAATGGCATACACACACACATTGACAGACACACAATCACAGTGCTCTAATCCTGATTCCCCGTTGGTCCAGCAGTTTATTTAGGCTGCTAGTGGGGTCTGCCCCTCTGCCTGGGTGCAGACTCCACTGATTGACTCCTTCCTGCAGAGGTGTTACAATGGTTTGACTTTCAAATTGAGTTTCATACTTCTTCTCCTGATTAAAAAAAAATAATAATTTTTACCTGTTGAGTTTAGTTTTTATGGATATAACATTTTATTTGGATTTTATAGACCCAACATAGCTGCTATTGTTATTTTGTCTGATCAATGTTATATCTGGATTTTTTTAAATGTGAAAGTAATTTATTCCTCTTTTTTTATGTTATTTTAAATTCAAGATGAGGTTCAGGACTAGACCCGCACATACCAGTGACAGAAAAGATCCCGATGATTTCTAAAAAAAATCTACCTACACATTTAAGGCATCAGCAAATTTATTGTCTTTCTTCTTTATAAAACCTTTTTTATTTCAGTACAAAAATACATTAAATGACAGTATTGACATTACTTGTGCTATCAGAATTTAATTCATACCAGGTAAGTGCAGTTGTAACAATCATTGGAAATGAAACACAGATAACATTCACGTTTTTATGAAGGCTCCCTTTGCAGTCTGCAAAATTAAAATTTCTTTAATCAACTAAGGCATTGATACGATGTCAGGTTACGAAGGTTTCTTTAACAACTGCTTTTTTCTATTTCTCTCAGGTTTTATCAAAATAATGTAACATTTTGGAGCAAATATACACACCAATAATCCAGAACTCGAGGCTAGAATAGCAAAGACCTCAACTGCCACCGTGGCTGTCCCTTTAGCACTGAGATATGTTGGGATGAAAAAACTCCAAACAGTGATAAAAACTAACATACAGAAAGTGATCAGTTTGGCATCATTAAAAGTGTCAGGCAATTTCCTGGCCATAAATGCAATAATGAAGCTTACCGAAGCCAAAATGCACAAATATCCAAGGATTGTATAGAAAGCAATGGCTGATCCTTGGTTGCATTCAACTATGATTTTTCCAACTTCTGACTGTGTGTTATAGTAAGATGATGGAGGTGCAATAATCAGCCATAACACGCAGATAAGAACTTGAGTGGCTGAACATGTTAGGACAATATATTTGGGGATTTTGGCACCAACCCATTTTCTTAAATTTTTTCCTGGTTTGGTTGCATTAAATGCAATCACAACAATGAATGTTTTGGCCAAAAGTGAGGACACCGAGATGGAGAAGGTAACCCCAAAAATGGCTTGTCGAAAAAAACAAGTCCATTCCCCTGGACGTTCAATGAAGAGCAAACAACAGAGAAATGAGAAGATAAGAGATATTAATAGAAGATAGCTGAGATCCCGGTTGTTGGCTTTCACAATAGGAGTGTCTTGATACTTAATAAATATTCCGAGAACCCCAGCTGACATGAAAGAAAATAAAAGTGCTATAAATGTCAAGATAATTCCGATAGGGTCTTCATAAGACAGGTAGGTTATAACCTTTTGTTTGCAAGCTGTTTTTTGTTCATTTGGCCACTGGTCTTCTAGGCATTTTATACACACGTCCCTGTCTGGAAAATAATTAATTTGTCTACAATCATTTTAATAAACAGCAGATTAAATTGTGTTCTTTAAATAACATAATGGTCTCTATGAAATATACTAACACAAATAAAGGCTTTACATAAAAAAATGCTTTAAAGGAACACTATAGGGTCAGGAACACAAACATGTATTCCTGACCCTACAGTGCTAAACCCACCATTAAGGTGGCTTGCCCCCCTCTTACCCCCCTTAAAAGCATGAAAAACTCACCCTATTTCCAGTGCTGTGCGGGTCCGCCAGCACTGGCCCCTGCCCCTTGGTGATATAATCAGAATTACCGATTTTTAGCCAATCCAATGCTTTCCCATGGGGAAAGCATTGGATTGGCTAAAATTGACAAGGGGCGGGGCCAAATGCAGTTTTGGCCAATCGGCACCTCCTCATAGAGATGCATAGAATCAATAGATCTCTATGAGGAAAATTCAGCATCCCCAATGCTGATCGTGGAGACGCTGAATTTAAAGACAACCTATCACCACAACTCAAATACAGCGGACTAAACTAGTATTTAATGCTATTTTTATTATTTTAAAGATCCTCCAGGGATAATGCAGAATCATGTCTGACTTAGCTATGAACTTGGAACAAGTTTGGCAAAAGCAAAAACTTTCATTTTTAACCCAAGCTAACCACTTCATAGGCATACATGGCAACCACATGATTAATGAATTAATTATAATTTAAGAATATCAACACGCTGAACAAGTAATACTGTACAGATATTTCAATATTTTTTAGCACTTTTTAAAAAAAAAAACTCACCTGTTTCATTGGAAACTTGCCCCTCTGGACATTGTAAACAATCATAGCAACAAACTGGTTTTCCTTTTTGAACGGATTTCCTTTTTCCCGGCGGACAGCTGTTACTGCAGACTGACCGTGGGTTCTGCATGAAAAAGAAAAATCAAATCATTTGTATATATCTTAATCTTATAAAATCAGTGAAATTCCATCGTACATTCAGAATGATTACTGTAAGTAAGAACACTTACTGTAATGCAGAAGTTCAGCTCCAGGGAAGTACCAGATTAAACCCACGACAATGGTGACAGGTCATTTGTCAATAAACGTAAAAAAATTAGGTTTCCAAATTAATTAAATATTTAACCCCTTAACGACGAGTGACGGACGAGGTCCGTCACTCAGGGGATTGCCTTAACGACGAGTGACGGACCTCGTCCGTCACCCGTTAAAATTAACCCCAGATCGTGGCGATCGTGGGGTTAATGGTGCTCCGGTCTGCCTCTGCATTAGAGGCAGACCGGGAGCACCGGATCGGGCTGTCACAGTACATGTGCCCGCTCTGACAGCATGCCAGAGCGGGCACATGTGCTCTCTATACTCGCCTCCGCCTCCCTGCACTTCCTGGTTCTGTGTGAAGTGCAGGGAGCCGGATCTTCAGTGATCCTGCCCCCTGGTGACAAAACAATAAAGTTTAATTAAAATCCCACCCCCCTTAACCCCCCCTTTACCCATTTTAATATAAAATTAACCTCTTCCCTGCCAATTGATCACTGACTACAGTGATCAATTGGCAGGGATTACATTTTACTATGATCTGATTTTTTTTTAACCCCTGAGGGTTAATTATTATTTTTTTTTAACCCTCAGGGGTTAAATTTATTTTATTAATTAATTTAAATTTTTTAAAGTTATAAATTTAGCTAGCTGGGGAGGGTGGAAGTTAGTGGGGAATTGGGGGATTTAGTATTAGGCTAACTAGGGGTTAACGTTAAAAAAAGTTTAAAAATAAGCTTTAGAAAGTTAAAAAAAGTTTTAATAACGTTTAAGTAAAAAATGTAAAAAAATAAACCCTTTACCCAGTCCAAATAAAAATTAACCCCTTCCCTGCCAGTCGATCACTGCCTACAGTGTTCAAAATACAGATCACAGTATTATACTGTGATCTAATTTTTTTTTAACCCCTGACGATTAACTTTTATTTATTTTTTAACCCTCAGGGGTTAAATTTATTTATTTAACTAATTTAAATATTGTATAATTAAATATTTTGCTAGCTGGGGTGGGTGGGAGTTATGGGAAAATGGGGAATTTACTGTTAGTGCTGCTTACTGCTAGTTAGGGGTTAACGTAAAAAAAAAGCTTAGAAAAATGTTAAATCTGTAAAAAAAAGTTTTACGAAAGTTTAGGAAACTTTAAAAAAATTAATAAGCAAAACAAAAGTTTAAAAAATAGTTTTAAAAAGTAAAAAAAGTTTTAAAAAGTAAAAAAATACATTTAATAACGCTCATTACCACTACACCTGGTACAAGCTAGCGGAAAAATGATCCCACGCTAAGGTTCAAAATATGCCTTTTAAAATACCCTGGGATGTCTTCTTTAAGAAATGGTATGGCTTTATGGGGTATTTGGTTTATATAGCCTGGTAAAATACTCTAAAATGGGACATGGGCACAGCGTAAAAATGTAAAGTTTGAAAAAAAATGGAATGGCTGTGTCCCAAATGTGCCCCTCCGATGTCCACATATACCTGGCAAAGGTACATACGGGGGTATTTTTGTACTCAGCAGACATAGCTGAGCAACATATGAAGTATTATACAGTGGTAGTACACATAAGGTTTGCAAAATATACTGTGCAAACTCACTTTGTGTGTCAAAAAGGCAGAAAAAACGCTTATTACCACTACACCTGGTACACGCTAGCGGAAAAATGATCCCACGCTAAGGTTCAAAATATGCCTTTTGAAATACCCTGGGGTGTCTACTTTAAGAAATGGTAGGCCTTTGTGGGGTAGTTTGAATTTAAAACCTGCGAAGATGCTTGGAAATTGCACTTAGGCCCGGCGTCAAAATTCAAAGTTCGGTAAAAACTGATATGGCTTGGTCTCCTATATGGCACTGTAGCTTCACGAAATAGTGCCATAGACATACAATGGGGGTGTCCTTTTACTCAGAAGACTTAGCTGAGCATAATTTGGGGGGTTTGAACTTAGTGGCACATATGAAATATACAAAATGCCCAGCAAAAATGCAATCCGTATGTAAAAAATGCACAAAATTATTTTTTACCACATACTTTGGCATGTAATGGTAAAAAAATGGGGGCATGTTAAGGCACAATATGCACCTTATGAGATACCCTGGGGTGTCTACTTTTACAAATGGTAGGCCTTTGTGGGGGTTTTTTGAACAGTCAAACTGTTATAATACCCCAAATGGAAGCATAGGCTCATTAAATCCGTCTCTCAAAATTCTACTGTGAATACTGAAAAGGACAGGTCTCCTATATGGCACTGTAGCTTCACAAAATAGTGCCAAAGACATACAATGGGGGTACCGTTGTACTCAGCAGAAGTAACTGAACACATAATAAAACTTTGTACAGGAATAGCACACACCAACTTTACAAAATACACATGAGAAGTTCTTTGTTATAAGTTTGTGTGCGAAAACCCCCAAAAAACACAATTTTACTCCAATATTTAGCAGAGGTTGGCGGTAAAATGGCTACGTAGAAAGTGTCAAAACAACCTTAGGTAAATAGCCTGTGGTGTCTACTTTATATAAATATATACTTTTGTGTGGCAATTTTGTTTTCTTTTATGGCTATAAAGCTTACAAGACAAACATACCATATTAAAAGTTTATTTTACTCCTTGTGCTTTGTGACCTGTAACTACCAAAAAAAACTTAAAATCCCAGACACATTATATATTCTGTAAATCAGAACAACTAAATGAATTTATTTTTAATTACTTTCCTTAACCTGCACTAATTAGGCACACATTATTATTGCAAAAACTGCAATAATACCAGCATTTTTCTGTATTTTTTTTATAATAAATAAGCATGTATATATATATATATATGTTACATCAAATTAAAGCCCTTTCTGTCCTTTAAAAAATGGTATATAATATGCGTCGGTGCAATAAATTAGTCAAATGCAAATTGCAGTTGAACGCAAACAGCAAAAAATGCAAAAAATGCCGTTGTCACAAAGTGAAAGACAAGCTTCCGAAGCTCTGTCCTTAAGGGGTTAAACAAACAATTTGGCATCTTTTGTTTTTATTTACTTACTTTACTTAATATTTGATATAATGAACACAGAACTAAATGGTAACACTATTAACCCAAATAGTCTAAACTATTTTTTTTTAAATGTGTATACATGGATAAAGCAATCATGAGCATGCTTAAAAACCTCAATTAATTCTATTCTAACACAGATTTAAATGGCAAAACTATTAACCTAATTAGTCTAAACAAATAATAGAAATGTGTATACACAGATAAAGGTAATCATGAGGATGCTTAAAAATGTAAATTGATTCTAATCTAATGATTGGACAAATGCTGAATTTTGTATTTGTCGACTCTACAGTGTGTTGTGATAGCTGTGGATTTTATCTCAGACACTCTAAGACATGGAGGCTAATATTGTGCATATCTCTTTCTTTACTTAATATACAGCAGCAAAGAACAACCAATGAGAAAAAAGGATGCAAATATGAGACCTCACAAACTCCACCCCTTCATAAGCAGCCATCCCTATAATCCCGGATCACACCCCTCAACTTCCTCTATCAATGTTGCTCCCTTGGATGCAAGTTAAGTACAGATTACCTCCCTTGTGTTTTATCTATGTATATAATTTATATGCATTGTTTCTCTCACCCTTCATGTCATGTGCCCTTCTGGGCCTTTCATTTCTTTCCCTGTACCTTTCACAACTACAGCTTTTCCCCTTGATTTATTTTGCCTTTTTCTCACTAGATCATAACCCCTTCTGGTTGTGTGGTTTCTGGCCTGTGTTGCACCCAGGCCTGTTGGTCCCTGCTGTGTGCTCCAATGAGCTGTGCTGCACCCAGGCCTGTTGGTCCCTGCTGTGTGCTACAATGAGCTGTGCTGCACCCAGGCCTGTTGGTCCGTGCTGAGTGCTCCAATGAGCTGTGCTGCACCCAGACCTGTTGGTCCCTGCTGTGTACTCCAGTGAGATGTGCTGCACCCAGACATGTTGGTCCCTGATGTGTACTCCAGTGAGATGTGCTGCACCCAGGCCTGTTGGTCCCTGATGTGTACTCCAGTGAGATGTGCTGCACCCAAGCCTTTAAAGAGGAGATGTTTCGGATCACCTGGCACCCCGACTGGGTACCTCCGTTGAAGGATGCTCCTAGCACTTCTCGAGGTCTCTGAGCACTCCAGCCGACACCATAACCACTGTAGACTCCTTCGGAGAGCACGACAGGAATAAGCTCTTAAAAGAGCTTAGGAGTGATTATAGCAAGGGAATATGCAATTCTCCCGTGCAAGGGAGACGACCACAGACAATTATGAATTACCCAATCACACACTGGTTACATCCCACACATCTCCTCCCCTTAGCCTGAGAGGTAACACAATTAGCCGTACAGTTTAAAAACATACTTTTTACCCAACTTTCATAACTCTAAAACTATGCATCCAATATTAATAAAAGTCACACATTATTAATCAGCATATTTGAAATACAAACATACCCAAAAATCATTTGAATCCGTTCAGCCGTTCGGGAGATAGATATGTCACCTTTGACTGACCGCAATCACATTTTCATGCCCAAAACAGTTCCAGAGAATCAGGCTGTGCAGCCGGTCTATTTCCCATGTTATAGTCAGTTCAAACAGACGAACGACAACCATTCGAATTGTCGAACTGTCGAATGAACTGTTGAATGAACTGTCGAATGCATTAGTTCCAGGGAAGGTAAAACTTCAGCGGTGTTCGTGCCGTTCTATAGCCGATTTTAGTTCCATGAGTTTGACGGCACACAACGCTGACTGCATTCGAATGAATCAAAAGGACCGCCGCCACCTGTTCAGCTTTCGACTACTTCAGCACTTTGGCTGCATCCAAAGTGTCATGCCAAAACTGCAGGTCCTTTCCCAAAGTACTTAAAGGGCCAGAAATAAAAATCCATTATGCCCAAATACAGTTCTTAAAGGGCCATACACAGTCCAATACAAGTCCATAAACCCCAAATCAGTTCCTTAAAGGGCAATACATCCCAGGTGCCATAGTCACATGGCAGGAGGCTGGCAATAAGTCTTCTCCAATGCCCAGTGGCGAGGCTGGTTCCAGCACATTTCTCCACTTTCCCAAAAAGACTAACAAGGTATCTGACCCTGTCGGTCAGTGCCTTGGTTAGTACAGCAACCCACCCACAATGAAAAGTTACTGCACCTGGGGAAACGTGCAGCTCCATCATGGCTGTGTGGGGTACGGGTACTCCGGATCTGTGCGTTGCTGAGTGGGCAGAGACCAGCGGTACTCTGCCCTGATGCCAGCGCTTCAGCTGGAGTAGTCCGGTTAGAGCCCAGCTGTGAAGAGGGGGTAGTAGGCTCCTCTCCCTGGATCCGGTGCTGCTGCTGGAGGGGGAGACCGACTGTCTCCCCTTTTGATAAACAGTCCTGCTGCTGCTGGGAAGTGAGACCGACCGTCTCCCCTTCCAATAACATACTCAGCCGCTGGGAGAGAGACCGGTTGTCTCTTCTCCCAGTAACCCATACAGCTGCTGGGAAGTGAGACCGACTGTCTCCCTTTCCAATAATGCGCTCTGCTGCTGGGAAGTGAGACCAGTTGTCTCCCCTCCCTGTAATGTACTCTGCCGCTGGGGAGGGAGACCGACTGTCTCTTCTCCCAATAACACAGGCTGCTGCTGGGGAGAGAGACCGACTTTCGCTCGGCTGTGACCTGGTTCCAGATCGCCTGGCATATATCCATGGACACATTATCACCATACTGGGCCACTCGCTGCCTCACCTCGGCCAGCCAATCATCTTCAGAGCCAAAACCTTCCATACCTGTCTGCTCCAGGTCGCTGGATACCTCTGCTCCAAGGGGCGCTGCACGAGTGTTAGCGTTGCCCTTAATTTGTAAATCCACGAACTAGGACGCCATCCCACTTCTGCCACCAATTGTAACGGCACCCCGGGGCATAAAACGGGTTAAAAGCTGTTTAGGAGATATTCCCTTCCAGATACACAGGCAGCTACTGAGGACACCAATCTCCCGAACTGGTCCCCTAGGGGTGTGTTCCCTTTGTTTCTCGCCTTATGGTCCTCCTGTTACCCTGTCTCTAGCCCTACTCTGGGTCAAGTTGGTATTGTCCTCCGATGGGATGGATGTCTCTTGGTTTGGGGCCCATTTAGGCCCTGGGGCATCTGCCTCGAAGGTAGTGTACCTGGGGGGCCACCTGGAGAACTTGATGCATTCTGGTGATTGGTCACAGGAGTCTACTTTCAGCAGATTTTACTTTAAGCTTTGAACTTGCACAATATATGCCTCCGTGTCTTGAGATAAAATTACATGATTTTGCTATTTTATGATGAAAAGTCATGATTTTATGAAAGACATGGAGGCGTGTATTGTCCCACCCTTACGCTTTTGGCTTTATTCCCCCTCCCCCCCCCCCCTTCTGTCTTGTTTGTTTATTATACTTCATTACAGTTCTTTCTTCCATTTTTCTTAGGTGGCTGTCTCCTCCATCAGGTTTGTGCCAAACTGTATACCTTTGTGAGTTCCTTTGCTATGGTATGGTTGGGTGTTAATGTTGCCCTGACATGCTTACTTGGTTTTGTGGGATACTTTCCCTATCTACCTGATGTGATGACATAAGTTGACTCCATGGTTCCTAACCAGGGTTACACCCTGTCTTTTATGTTTTTTTAGCTTGATGTTCCATGGGCTTGAGCTGCTGTTTCCTGCTTGTGACAGACCGCCTTGCACCCCGACCGGGTATTTCCATCAATCGCTGCTTCCTAGTAAACCTTGAGTACCATAAGCACTGCATCGGACACCATAACCACCGCAAACCCCACACAACGCCGCAGCTTGGTTGGGGTCTCGCTGTCCTCCACCCACCCTGGATCCAAGACCAGCTTCCAGTGGGTAGACCTCTCCTAGTGCAGAGAGCAAAACATGCTGCTCTTACAAGAGCAATCGTTGTAAGCCAAGGGAGTATAGTGATTATAGCCATCCCCAGAGTGAATATTGCTCTCCAAACCCCCAAACATGAGCCTAGACTTCATGAAGGGTAGAGCGAATCTATTTAATGGCAGACACAATTGGCCTGATATGCAGATCCCCAATGCAAGGGGCACTACCCGCTGGACCTGAGAGTAGACTACAGTAAAAACATATACACTATTACATTGACTCTCAGGTCCAGGACACTCCCATACAAAATAGGTCAATCACTCCCCTATGCCTGGGAGATAATTGTGTCAGCACTGTATTAAACTCAATTATCTCCAGGCACAGAAAACATAAATTTTTACAATACCCCCAAAATACCCCTTTAAAAAAAATCCTTAAAACACACAAAATCTCAACAAAAGTTATATCCCCTGATAGCCCTGATCTGCGTGACCAACATATCCAAAAATCACTCAGATCAGTTCAGGGGTTCAAAATATTCCTGGAAGTCATAATTTGACCGACCACACGCACGGTCCCATGCCCAAAACAGTTCCAGAGAAACAGGGCTTGCAGTCTATCTAGTTCGCTAGTTTAAAAACCGAACAAACTACCAAACAGAGTCAATGTACTTACCCTGGAGCTTCCCCTTGTTCGTGGGAACGTTTCCACCAAACAGCGCCTTTCTGGGTGTTGTAGAACCGAACGCAGGCGATGCTGGAAGTCCAGCGATGTTCAGGAGATTCTGTGTCCATTTTCAGTTCCATGAGATTCATGCCCAAACACCGCTGCCTACTTTCATGGTAACAAGATGGCAGCCACCCAGACGAACACTTATAACACTGAGGTGGAAATTGCTATAAAGTAGCAATTAGGCTTAACAAGCTCCAAGGTGGTCTCCAGTTCGTGCGGATGTTCGGTTTCAGAACCAAATATAAAATCCCATGAACCAAGTCTGTTCACATAGTTTTTTTTAAAGGGCCCGGGTGCAGCAGGCCCCTCCAAGTACCCGTGACAAGGTTCAGTTTGTCACACTGCTGTCACGGTTCTTACCATGACATCCAGACGTGGTCACCCCAGAGGTGCCCAACAGGGGATTTGAACCTGGGTGGTCCAGGGCCTGCTTTCTGCCTTTAAGCTATAGCAGCTCCTATTTCTTGGAGTATTTCTAGCCCTATTCTACCAGCCTATGTCTCCAGCACTAGGGGCTGGACTTTCATTGTCTATTTCAGTCCACCTGAAGCAGATGGTATAAAACACTGCCTCTCTCTGAGTGCAGTGTCAGTTCATTGACTCTGGTAACTGTATTTGTGTTATTGATCCAGTGTTCTCCAGATGGCTCCTGACCTTGGTTTATCTTCATTTATCCTGACCTCTGGCATCCTTTGACTTTGGCTTACCCTTGTTTATCCTGACCTCTGGTATCCTCTGACTTTGGCTTCTCCTTGACAATCCTCCTGCTTGTGGTCTTGCCTGTACTGCGACTTGGAACTATATCCTGCACAGCCCCCGTGCATAGACTCACAACCCAAGTGGCTACTTATCTGGTCACCTTGGTCTGTGTTTATTTGCAAGGGTGAGCGTATAACTCTGCATGTCGGACTCCACATCAGTTAAGATCCTGACACCTGCTCACCCCTCTGCTGTTCTGTTTCCTGGTTACTACTGGTCAGTTGCTGATTGGTTACTTTTGGACTGCTGGTCCATCAAAAAAAGAGGACGTTGAGGGGTGTGATCCTGGATTATAGGGATGGCTGCTTATGAGGGGGTGGAGTTTGGGAGGTCTCATATTAGCATCCTCTTTTCTTATTGGCTGTTCTTTGCTGCTGTATATTAAGTAAAGAAAGAGATATGCACAATACTCACTGTTACAAACTGCTATTTGTAACTGGCCCTTTAAATGTAAAATTGCCCTGCTTCCCTGGATTGTGGAGAAGCCTATTTGCCAGCCTACTTCCTTATGACTATGGCCCTGTGTGAGCGGTGATACCCCAGATAGCTATGCCATGGAGCCTATTCATATAATGAAAGACTTTGGGAAAGACTTTAGCTCCATGGTAATTGAACTGTGTGAATAGGATCTGCGCGCTATTCGGTAGTTTTGTGCGCTCAGATCCCAGCTATCTGGGGATATGTGAAATGTCTGTGTGTTATGTGCAAAAAGGTGACTTTATGTATTTTAAAGTGTTTTACTGTCTTTGTGTCCCCATGTGCTCAATGGAGTCTGTCTCTGTCCTGGGAGGTAATTGCATTACTTCTCCATTGTCTCCAGAAGAGAGGGCTCTGTAAAACCGGTCTGAGACGGAAAGCCATGCTGGCAGGGGTTTTAAAAGATACTTTACTAACTTTTGAACCCCTGGTCTGATTCATGCCATTTTTTTATACGTTGTTCCCCTGAATGGATTGATTGTGGATATGTATTTTTATGTAAATGTGATGTCTGGTTTTAGAGGTATGAAAGTTGGGTAGAAAGTATGTTTTAACTGTATGTATCATTGAGTTTCCTCTCAGGATAAGGGGAGGGAAAATGTGGGATGTAACTGATGTGTGAGTGGTTGTTTTATACCTCCCTGTGGGCGGACCTGTATTTGTAACAACTGCAATAAAAACTAGGCTGTGTGTGCCAGCACCTCAGACCTCTTCTGACCCTCTAACTTGCAGCCTTGACTCATGTTTGTAGGGAACAGCTATAATCACTACAGGGATTGCTATGCTCTTCATACTCCCTTAGCTACTAAGCTCTTGTAAGAGCTCTTGTTCCTGATCCTGCTTCGCTCTACAGAAGGAAGAGGTTCACCTACTGGAGCCTGGTCGTAGGTCCAGGGCGCAGAGAAGACGGCGAGATACCAGCCCAGCAGCGGTGGTTCGTAGAGTCTGCAGTACTTATGGTGGCTACGCAGTAGTTATGGTGTCTACAGTGCTGATGATCCTTGGGTGAGCGCTAGGAGCATCCTTTCTACGGTCCAACTTCCAGCCAGCCTGGAGGTAACCGTAACATTTGGTGGCAGCGGTGGGATGGCATCCTAGCGCAAGGAGCAGCACCCCAACAGCACTGGTATCGTGCAAGAGTTATTGAGGGCAACGCTAACCACTGAGCAGCGTCCCTACCTACAGCAGCATGGAGCTGACAAGACACTGGTCAGAACCCTGTGAAGAACACCTCAACCTGATCCGTCGCTATGAGGGCGCTGATTTCGTTCCAGAGGTAAAGAGGCGGTTAGTCTGATATGGTCCAGACCCTGCGCAAGAGGTAGTCAGTCGAATCATCCGGGAATTGGATACTGAGAACGAAGCGGCACGAGCCTGTGAGCACCAACTGTGGAGTTTGGGGGTATGGACACCCCTTCTCCAGCGAGGACGTGAGTTACAGGGAGCGGAGAGCAGCAACCTCCCTCCACAGCGGCAGCCTGAGTTACAGGGAGAGGAGAGCAGCGACCTCCCTCCCCAGTGGCAGTATACCGTGCAGAAGGAAGAGAAAACCTGTCTCCTTCCCCAACCACAACCAGAGGTACCCGAGGCAACAGGCCTCATAGAATGGCCCTGGGAGGACCCCAAGCAGGCAGGTGGAGATGGGACCGCAGTCTCTCTACCGGCCCTACAGGGATGCTGGGCAGGCGGCCCAGATCCCCAGGGACAGACCCAGCTACAGGGAGGGGAGAGCATCGACCCCTCTCCCCAGCCGGAGTGTGCCTTCCAGGGAGAGGAGACAACCGGTCTCTCTCCCCAGCCGCAGCATGTTCCACAGGGAGCGGAGAGCATCGACCTCCCTTCCCAACGGCCGCAGGAGTATCAGGAGGAGGAGGTAAGCCAATCTCCCCCTCCCCAGATAACTCCTAACTTGGGCCCAGGGTTAACAGTGGAGATGTTAACCTCCACTGACCCCCACGTTCCCTTTGCCACCGGGCAGGACTATGCCCCAATTCACCCAGCAGAAGAGCTGGCATCAGGACAGAGCGCCGCTGGCCTCTGCCCTTCAGACCCCCTTGTTACAGGACTGGCCTGCAAACCCCTCACCCCAGCAGAAGTGCTGGCACCAGGGCAGAGTGCCACTGGCCTCTGCCCCCCAAGTACCACCAGCTATTTGCCCAGCTGCACCAGGAAGGCCGAGGATGCTACACTTTCATCCTACAACCTGGAACCTACAGGCCAGTACTACTTATTGTGGGGGGGCTACTTTGCTGCTAATGTTTATTTGTGGGTGGGCTGCGAGACTAACTTAGGCACTGACCGACAGAAGGTCAGGTGCCTGGTTAGTCTCCCTCCAAAAGGGGAGATATGTTACAAACTGCTATTTGTAACTGGCCCTTTAAATGGAAAATTGCCCTGCTTCCCTGGATTGTGGAGAAGCCTATTTGCCAGCCTACTTCCTTATGACTATGGCCCTGTGTGAGCGGTGATACCCCAGATAACTATGCCATGGAGCCTATTCATATAATGAAAGACTATGGGAAAGACTTCAGCTCCATGGCAATTGAACTGTGTGAATTGGATCTGCGCGCTATTCGGTAGTTTTGTGCGCTCAGATCCCAGCTATCTGGGGATATGTGAAATGTCTGTGTGTTATGTGTAAAAGGTGACTTTATGTATTTTAAAGTGTTTTACTGTCTTTGTGTCCCCATGTGCTCAATGGAGTCTGTCGCTGTCCTGGTAGGTAATTGCATTACTTCTCCATTGTCTCCAGAAGAGAGGGCTATGTAAAACCGGTCTGAGACGGAAAGCCATGCTGGCAGGGGTTTTAAAAGATACTTTACTAACTTTTGAACCCCTGGTCTGATTCATGCCATTTTTAATATGTTGTTCCCCTGAATGGATTGATTGTGGATATGTATTTTTATGTAAATGTGATGTAAGGTTTTACAGTTATGAAAGTTGGGTAGAAAGTATGTTTTAACTGTATGTATCATTGAGTTTCCTCTCAGGATAAGGGGAGGGAAAATGTGGGATGTAACTGATGTGTGAGTGGTTGTTTTATACCTCCCTGTGGGCGGACCTGTATTTGTAACAACTGCAATAAAAACCAGGCTGGGTGTGCCAGCACCTCAGACCTCTTCTGACCCTCTAACTTGCAGCCTTGACTCATGTTTGTAGGGAACAGCTATAATCACTACAGGGATTGCTATGCTTTTCATACTCCCTTAGCTACTAAGCTCTTGTAAGAGCTCTTGTTCCTGATCCTGCTTCGCTCTACAGAAGGAAGAGGTTCACCTACTGGAGCCTGGTCGTAGGTCCAGGGCGCAGAGAAGACGGCGAGATACCAGCCCAGCAGCGGTGGTTCGTAGAGTCTGCAGTACTTATGGTGGCTACGCAGTAGTTATGGTGTCTACGGTGCTGATGATCCTTGGGTGAGCGCTAGGAGCATCCTTTCTACGGTCCAACTTCCAGCCAGCCTGCAGGCAACCGTAACACTCACCTCAGTGTCTTTCATAAAATCATGACTTTTCGTCATGAAATAGCAAAATTATGTAATTAAACGACATACTTTTATTGATCTTATTGCAGAAAGCTTTCCCTTTTTTAATTTTTTTTATTTACGTCTCTATTGATACCATTCTATACACTTAGCAAAGCATCATCTTTGCCATGTTCTAACCGCTATGCCATGGAATGCCTCTAAAAGTATTACTAGTTCTAATCATCTAGTACCATGTTATACTACAATCTATGCAAAATATAAAATAAATTGTGAGCAAAAACCTTTGGACGTGCTCAAAAAGCATATGTGACCATGGATTTCTCACAACTAAGCCATGAATATTGAGTGCACATGCAGACGAAATAAATTACATGTATTTTACATGAGTAAGTTACATGTAAATCTAAATACCAGGCAATACCCGTAATACTGAGACACAAAATAAAAACTCCATACAAAACACACATTGCATAGAAATTGTTCCCAGAAGGGGCATGACTTCTGGTCCTACGAAGCGGTCGCATGGTGTAGGAGCTCTGTGCTCAGAATGGCCTAAAAGCAACAAAAAACAGTGGCAAACGGAATTGTATCTACCCCACACTCAAGCCAGGGGGATACTACACCATCCACATGGTACCCCCAAAAGCCCAGCGAGCCTTGAACTTTTTCCGCCAGAGCAGATGAGATAAGTCGCGGTCTGAGCAAGATGGAGGCGGTTCCCGCTCACCAACACGCTACTCAGATGCAGGCTTGGATACAGAAACAATGCAGACACCCTCTGGGGATGTTTCTGTGACGGAAAGACGGCTGGCAACTATGCTCCAGGAGCTCCACTCTTCTATGAAAGCTGTCTTCCAGTCAGCGGTCATTGACATCCGCAAGGAAGTGCAGGAAGGGGGAGCACGTCTGAGCGCCTTGGAGGAGAGGACGGATGAACTTTGTCTGGCCAACAATGACATAGTGGAGAAAATCCACAAGCTGGAAGATGATAATAAGCATTCACGGAAAAACTGGCATATCTGGAGGACCGCTCGCACCGTAACAACATCCGCAAGCGCAGGGTCCCTGAATCAGTCTCCAATGAAGAAGTGCCAGCTTACCTGCATCAGCTCTTTCAAGCAATACAACCAAACCTAGAACTTGCAGAACTCCTCCTGGACAGGGCGGACCGGGTGCCAAAACCCAGAAACCTAGCACAAGATGTGCCCAGCTCCAAAGAGGCCATACTGTCAGCACAAAGGAAAGCACTGACAATGCCACCCACCTACACCCTCTATCCCTGTATGCTGATTTATCACCCATGGCAATGTGCAAAAGAAAGGACTTTATTAATGTTACTAAGTGCCTCTGCAATCTGTGGGTTTCCCCACAAAAATCTAGAAAGCTTTAACAAGGGCCAAACGATTGTTTGCAGGGATTTTAATTGTGTGTTAGAGCGTGACCTCGATAGATCTTGACACCTGGGCTTCCACTCCCACTCCATTCCCCTTAGCGATAAGCTATCAACCCTTCTGCATTTCCACGGCCTACACGATACATGGCGTTCGCTGTATCCAGTCGCTAGGGACTATACCTTTTATTCAAAGGTCCATGACCAATACTCCCGCATAGATATATGTGCCTAGTAGATGTGAAAAATCTAGCTGCATTGTAAAGGGTCATGATCACACCCCCTTTCTGACCACATTCACCACTCTCTATCCCACCAGAGGACGGAGACTGTGGTGACTCAATGAGTCGCTCATAGACCATACTGAACAGGCAGCAGAGGTGAGGAGAAATCGCACAAATTATTTTGTGGACAATCAGTACATTGATACGACCATAGTCACAACATGGCTTGCCCATAAGGCAGTGATACGTGGGCGTAAAACTGAAACGTAGACTCTCAGGAAAAAAAGCACCTCACTTCTCAACGATCTAAAAATAGCCAGGGAAAGACACAAAGATTTGCTCACAGAGGCGCATAGACAGGCAGTGAACAAGATCAGAACCGGATTGGAAGCTCTTCAGCTACAACAAGTAAAAAGAGCGATACGTAAATTAAATACCAACTTCTACAGGCAGGGGAATAGAGCAGAAAGACTCTTGGCCTTCCAATTGAAAGAGAAAAACCTCTCAGATGAGGATACCCTATCTAGTAAATGGTAAGGGAACGAGATTGGTTAACCCCAAAATGATGGTGGATGAGTTTGCAGCGTTCTACGAAAAGCTGTATAACTTCTCAGCCGACCCCTCCCATCACCAGCCAACACGACCCGAAATAGCCACATTCCTAAATGGGGTGGATCTTCCCCAGCTCTCCAGTGACCAAGCCACGACATTAGACACCTTAATTACTACAGACGAAGTCTCCAAGGCTTTATGAGACACAAGGCCCCTGGCCCTGATGGCTTCTTCAACCATTACTATAAGATATTTGAAGACCAATTACTCCCACACTTAACAGCCCTAGTCAACCATATTATAGAGACAGGCCATATACCCCCTGAAATGTTAGAGGCTACTATAGTCATGATTCCCAAACCAGGCAAATCAACGGCCTCCTGCGCAAACTACCGTCCAATATTGCTACTCAATGCGGCCACAAAACTGTTTGCCAAGGTCCTAGCTAACAGAATACGCCCCCTGCTTTGTGAGCTTATCTCCCCCAAACAATCTGGCTTTGTTCCAGGACGACAGGTGGAAGCTAATACCAGACGAGCACTTGACATATTAGAACTCATGACCACAGGCAGGATTCAAGGCTTAGTGCTGGCCTTGGACGCGGAAACTGCCTTTGACCGGCTCCACTGGGGCAATATGACGGAAGTCCTTTGCAGATTTAAATTTCCAAACACATTTCTTGCATGGTCTTCTTTCCCTCTATTCCTTCCTGCAGGCTACAGTTATGAGCTCAGGTTTCCTCTCCAGATGCTTTGCCCTCACCAATGGCACATGGCAAGGATGTCCTCTCTTATCTATTATTTTTATATTGGCACTGGAACCCTTGATCAACAAAATCAAACTAGACCAACAAATCGCTGGTGTTCCATCGCCAAAGACCCCCCAAAAATTGCACTCTTTGCTGATGACATTTTCCTATTCCTGACCAACCCGAGAGACTCTCTCCCATCTCTCTTAAAACTGCTCCTCGACTATGGTTGAGTATCCTACTACAAAAACAATGTAGCAAAAAACAAGTATTAACTATGAACTCCCACCTCACCGCCCTACAAGCACTATACCCATATGAATGGAGGAAATATGCCCTTTCCTACCTGGGCACACAGCTGGCACCCTCAAAACATGCCCTTCTAATACACAATCATGTTAAATTACTGATGAAAACAGAGACATTGCTGGAGAGCTGGGGAGACAAAAACTCCTCTTAGCTGGGTCGCATAAATGCCATCAAAATTATAATTCTCCCACAAATACTATTCCTCTTGCAACTGGATAATCAGCCCGAGAGCTTCTAACGATACCACAGAACTGGACGTTAATCGTTTAGCATAGACATTGCTATGATTCCCCCCTTACTACCAATGTATACTGTGTAACAAACCTCTGATCACTTGCCACTCTTTCTGTTACTATAGACTTGTGTACATTACTGTAAACTGTCATGCTGTTTGATTTCTGTATTTTCTCTGCTAATACACCTCGCAATAAAAACAAAATGTAAAAAAAAAATTGTTCACAGATGTGAAGTGATTTGAAGTGGTAATGGTGCTTGGTGTTTTTAGGAAAGCAGGTATTTGCTAAGAAACTCTGTACATACAAATTTAGTAATTATAAAAAAAACCAGAGGGAGGAAGGCAGACAGATCTATAAGATTAGGCAGAAAGAGTCTAAGCAAGTTATAAGAGCCTCCAAAGCACACACAGAAGAGAAAATAGCACAGTCGGTAAAAGTTTTACACACAAAGTACCACCCACATGGTTTTGTGGAACAGCCAATCAAACACGTACAATACAGTTAAACACTCCCATTCATTCCAGCAAAATCCTCCCCTCTCAGTTTTTATACAATTCTTTTTGTATACATCCAATCTCCATAAGTTACATATTATTAATCAGCATACTTCAAATACAAACATACCCAAAAATCAGACAATTCCCTCCAGTGGTTAAAAAGTTAGCTGGAAGTCCTTTTTGACCGACCGCAAGCATGGCTTTCCTGCCCAAAAGAGTTCCATAGATTTGGGCTGTGCGGTCGGTCTATTTTACACTGAAAAACGACTAAGTCCCATTCGAATGCACGAACGGGGCACCGTTCGTGCAAATGGCTCAGTATAACTGTGCGTTCGAATCATCGAATGCACTTCGATTTTAGCCAAAGCGTTGAAGTGGAGGAGAAGGTAAGGGTCAGCGGTTTTCGTGCAAATGTGTAGCTGATTTTAGTTCCATGGATTTGATGGCACACAGCGCTGACCGCTTTCGACTAAATAAAGATGGCCGCCACCACGTGTTCGACTGTACGAACAGTGGCCACCCAGCAGTCGGCAATTAACCTGCGGTTAACCGCCAGCCTGGGAGGTAAATTGCCTGCTCACTTCCACTTGCGTGTGGTCCTTCTGTGAAGTAAGTGGTTCGGTAAGCCCCATTTACCGAACCAAGTGGGAAAAAGGCATGAACACAGTATTTTAACAGTCTAGGGACACAGTCTTAAAGGAGCATTGTTCCAAAAAGTCCCAATATGCCCATATACTGTTTTTAAAGGGCCATACCCCCAGGGCCATAGTCAGAGGGCAAGTGGCTGGCAATTAGTCCTCTCCAGGCACAAGTGGCGGAGGACACTTCGTCACAGGTGGATAAAACATTTTTAGATACATAAATGAGAAAAGGAAAGTAAAACTGTTAGATGAAAAACAAATGAATGAATGCATGTAGAAGAGGAAAGAGGTCTAGCTGATGGCCTCAATTAATACTTTTGTTCACTATTTACAGATGAAAATTAAGGAAAGGGGCCTCAGTTAGGAAAAAGGACAAATTAGTAATTTGTTACATGTGAGTTTACAGAGGAAGAGGTTATTTTTCAACTGTCAAAAGTAATGACAAATAAGTCGATGGGGCCTGATGCAATACGCCCACAGTTATTAACCATTAACGGTTCTATTTAACAAATCATTGTTAACAGGAGTAGTCCCAGAAGATTGGAAATTAGCAAATGTTGTACCCATTCACAAGAAAGGTAGTAGGGCAACTATAGGCCAGTAAGCCTTTCTTCAGTAGTTGGGAAAGTGATGGAAACCCTGTTAAAGGATAGGATTGTTGAACATCTAAAATCACATGGATTCCAAGATCAGAGACAACATGGGTTTACTTCAGGGAGATCGTGCCAAACTAATCTTATTGATTTTTCTGATTGGGTAACTAAAATAATAGATCAGGGTGGTGCAGTAGACATTGCTTATCTAAATTTTAGTAAGGCTTTTGACACTGTTCCATATAGAAGGCTCATCAATAAACTGCAATCTTTAAGTTTGGATTCCAATATTCTTGAATGGGTTAGGCAGTGGCTAAATGACAGGCAACAGAGGGTTGTAGTCAACGGAGTATATTCGAAGCAAGGTCTAGATTCCAGTGGGGTACCTCAGGGATCTGTACTTGGACCTATTCTTTTTAATATTTTTATTAGTGATATTGCAGAAGGTCTTGAGTAATAATTTCAGATGCCTTAAATGTAGGAAGACAATGTAATAGAGCAGCTGGAAATGCTAGCAAAATAGTTGGTTGGATATGTAGAGGTACTAGCAGTAGAAAGAGAGAAGTGCTCATGCCATTGTACAGAACACTGGTAAGACCTCACTTGGAGTATTGTAATCAGGACTGGAGACCATATCTTCAGAAGGATATTGATACTTTAGAGAGAGTTTGGAGAAGGACTACTAAACTGGTTTATGGATTGTAGGATAAAACTTACCAGGAAAGGTTAAAGGATCTTAACATGCATAGCTTGGAGGAAAGACGAGACAGGGGGGATATGATAGATACATTTAAATACATCCAACACAGTAAAGGAGGAGACTCTTAACTTAGAGGGGCAAATGTTTAAAAATTATTTCAGGAAGTATTACTTTACTGAGATGGTAGTGGATGCATGGAACAGCCTTCCAGCTGAAGTGGTAGAGGTTAACACAGTGAGGGAGTTTAAGCATGCGTGGGATAGGCATAAGGCTATCCTAGACTTAAGATAAGGCCAGTGACTAATTAAAAGTATTTTGAAATATTGGGCAGACTAGATAGGCTGAATGGTTCTTATCTGCCGTCACATTCTATGTTTCTATGTTAACCCCTCAGCCACCAGAGGTGTAACTCTATCTTAAACAGCGTCATTGGGGCTTCATTAATTCACACAGAACAAGAGTTCCAGTTGGCTAATGTGAATTCTTTGCATATTGGACATTCGGTAATAGGCGTTCATGGGTGGCACTGTTATATTACATTACACAGAATTTAGATATGCATATAAAACTGTCCTACTTATGTCTTGATTTGGTTTTTTTTACCATTGCTTATTTACTTTTTACTTACCTCTGTGAACTTATGTTCCCATATAATAGTCTTATCCAATGTTATTTGCTTTCCAGGTGGCGCATTACGGTCAAAGCTACCAACTCGTTCTGCAATATTTGTCCCATTGGGCAAATAGATGGTATTATAAATATCATATCCGACTGACATTTCATCGTCTTTAAAATAGATCTCATCTCCCATTGTGTTAGTAAAATATACTTTTTTCAGATACCGATGTAACTATAAAACAATGAAAAAAGCAGGCTTTTAATTTTATTTTTTGTATTACTAGATTATTATTCTTATAAATTAAAATGTATTCAATGAGTAATGCAGAACGCCTGTATTCGAAAAATCTTATGGGTTCATTCGCTAAATGTATTTATCCATTTAATGCAAATCTAAAGTGAATTGAAAATAAAGTTAAAAAATTTAGCCAAAACTACTAATTAGAAAAATTCTTGAACTCACTATTGTCATAGAGTCACTTTTAAAATTTAACCAATGCCCATGGATTTTAATTGGTTAATTAATAACCCCCATATTGCTGGGTGTTGAGCAAACTTCGCGAGAAAAAATATATTTCCAGTAATTTGTTTTACAATTTGTCTGCATTTATTGTTACTGCCACTATTATTGTTACTCTGAAAACCCGTGTGCTTTATAGTCAAGCATAGCAGAAGCAGCTCTGACCATCTTTGGAAGGTTTCTGCTGGGGCAGCCTTGCGACCTACCTGACGACACAGGAATGAGAGGGGAGGCTGACCTCTACATTCCAAACCCTGTGGGTTCCCCGCTTCCCACACCTTACCAGTAAGGGTTATCCCAGTATCAAGTGGACACCCCTTGATTATGGCTATCACTGTGGCACTTGAACATGCAGCAGTTGCTTACTCAACTAAAATGGCTGGGCATGATTTAAGTATTTCACAGGTGACATGGCAGCCTTTACACACCGAGCTGGATATTCTAGAGGCATTTTATAGCTTATGCTCTTTTGGGAACAACTACCGCTTTTGGAGGTCCTAGGGCTCAAGTGTCCGCCTGATATCAGCAGGAACCAGGCCTGTAGTCTCCGGGCCTGGTATTTTATGACCATTGGCAGGGAGCAGGAAAGAGCCCAGTGCCACATTGATTAGAGCCTCTTTTCACCTTTCCATTTGCTTCGGTGCTGAGAGACAGTTCTGAGCTGTTGGTGGTCCCTGAGAACTGGGTTGGTTAACACTTGGCTAAATCGCCTTGATTGTGCTCCATTTAGAGGGTGTCTTGTGCCACCTGATGATAGTCATTTTTCTGTTTACAAGTATGCTCATGTTGTTTTTATTTGTAGTTTGTGTCTATTTCAGTATAGCCCTAATGCTCTGTTGACACTTATACCTCCTCTTATAATGCAAGTCATTTTAAGCATGTATTCTTCATTTTATAAGCTGCTCTTGCCTTTTAAATTTCATAACTAACGTTATTCTCATACTTAAAAATAAAATGAGATATTCCTAATCTATGTGAAATGTTATGGTTCAGAATCAATGTTCTGTCTAAATACTGCTTGTAATGTATATCTCATTTATACCTCAATAAACATTGACTGATGCAACCAAAACAAAGTTCTGGGTGAATCAAGCATCAATCAGTGGTATCAGCAGCCCCAGGACAACCCCTGAGGTTTTTTTGTGACAAGCCAGTCTGCTAATTTAGGACATGGAATCCTGGAACTATATTATTGTAGCAAATGTCTGCAAACCAAAATTAATATATCTATATTTAATACTGGCAGCTTTGAAGAATATTCTGAGGCCCACCGCTTTCTTAGAAAAAAGCAAAGAACACAACGTTCTAAGTCCCTGTATAACCACCGCACCCGCCACCCCAAAATCTCCCAAGAGGGGGCAGTGGTTGCAGGGGTCATGCAGAGACAGGCGTACCAGTATGAGACTCCAGCTGTCTCAGAGGGGCTTAACCCCAGATATAAACAGAAAAACAAGGAAATATGCAGACAGTCTCAATATATGAATGAAACTTACTGCATCATCTGGAAAAATATATATAGCGCGGTTGATTCCAAATATAGAACCTGGCTTTCAAAATAATATGGTCAGAGACCCCAATTAAACAAAGTATATACAAGTGATCCTGCAATCCTATGCCAGCCCAGGGTAGTAGAGATAAAGAGATAGTGTAGTAAATATCCTCACTCCCCCTTAATAATAAGCTTTATTGTGATCTGCTATAGGGATAGGAGTATTAAATGACTGAATCTCTATAATCAATACATCCTAGGAAATATCCTTGTCAAACTAGAAAAATATTGCAAAACAGAGAGAGATAGAGACTGAAATAGAAGTAAAAAGACAGCCAAAAACAGACTGATAATTAACATTTAGAAAGCCTCTCTCCCTGTAAAACTAGCTAGACAGGCATAGGAAAGAAAAAGAAAAAAACAATAATAAATTAAATTAAATTAAATAGTGATCATGGTGCTCCAACACCAGTGCCCAGTGCAGAAAAAACGCCCAACGTACGTTTCGGTGCTAAAGAGATGCACCTTCGTCAGGGGCCACCATATAACTGAAATGAAGCCTCTTAAATACCCCAACTACCAGGAGGCATGATTACCTTGTAACCAATGGGATGTGGTGGTGTATGTCTCCCCAGCTGACTATCATATCCTGGCTAACCGACTGTGACCGCAAATGCTCATTATTCGGTATGAAGGGGGAGTCCCTAGCCGGTCACGCTTTCTTAGAAGGCAAGCCTAAGTGGACGTTGAGGACAATGGGGTAAGGGTTCTTCAGAGACATGTTATAGCTGCAATGTTAGCCTGCCATTACTTTTCTAAAGCAGCTACCTGGTTTTAATCATGACATACTAAAATAAGGATTTAATTACACCCCAATAATGGTAATAATTTGAACATGCTCCCTTATATTGCTGTTATCCTTTTTGATGTATTATCTCAATAAATTGCAAATCTCTTGCACAATAACAAAAGAAGGTAAGTGGAAGAAAAACATATTGTGTGATACTGATGTTTAAGTGCTTTGCTGCAAAAAAGCCTATTAGTACTCACATAAATAAATGATGCATTTGCACATCACATGCAATACATGCTGGTGCTTCTTTGTCTTCCTCTTTAGCACACAGATATAGGCAATATAGCATAGTAGCATTTATAAAATGTAACAATTGAAAAAGCAAACACTCAGATAATAGAAAGGATTGCTAATACAATATATACATAAAACCAGTTCACCTATACATGTAGACTACCTCAAGGTTAGGACGCCTCTCTTTGTTGGAGATGTGGATTGAAAGATGGTACAATATATCATATATGGTGGGAATGCCCTAGACTAAACAACTTAAAAACACAGGTGCTTGACCTAGTAAAATCTTTATGTCATGACATAAATGAAATTAGCCCACAAATGTTTTTATTTAATATCGGTCTTCCTACACAGAATAATAGACTTTTGACCCATATTTTCTCTGCAGTCAAAATCAGCATCGCTAGATGTTGGAAATCTCCTATGCCTCTGGAATGGATAGAGATTATGGCTCAAATTGATTCTCAATATAAAATGGAGACGAGCTATGTTTTTAGCTCACAATCTAAGAAAAACAAAAAAGTTTGGTCCCCCTGGACATCCAAATATGTAAGCAAGACTTAGGTATATCTCTGGACTGTTCTGCCCCCTCTCCATTGGCCAAGAGGGAAGATATTCCTTTTCCCTCCTTTTTTTTTTTTTTCTCTTTTCTTTCTTTTTTTTTTTTGTTTTGTCGCTGTATGTCTTGTTTTTAATGTTTATATATATAATCTTGATATTTTGAATGTCTCGATAGATATTATCACCTATATTGCACATGTATATTAATATATGATGTATCTTTATTTATTGCTACAATTGTTGATATACTTGGATTGATGAGGCTATATGAGACAAACAAATGTGTTTATATGTATTTGTTGAAACTTTTTTGAATAAATATGATAAATATAAAAAAGGACGCCTCTCCAAAGCCCCCTGTAGAAAGGACAACCCATAGACTACAATACTGTTTTACATTCCTGATATCAATGACAGAAAGTATGAGAAAAATTTGTCTACGTATGTCTTACCTTCCAAGCTTTTAAATCTTGAAACTTCAGCTTAGACTGGTCAAGCAACCTTTCATTTAAAGGTGTCTCCTGATACATTTCATGCAAGGCATGACCCACCGCATAGACTGCGTTATACACGCTGTAACTCATAGCTGTAAACCTGAGATTGCAATGTGAATATAGTATGATACGGCCACTCTCTACACCTGTGCAGTTCCGTCTTCTCGGGTTGAATGGACATCGGTTTTCACATAGCTCATCCCACCATGTTGTAAATGTGCGACCTGGAGGAAATCGGTTGGGATCAACATTCTGAATAAACTTAATGTAATCAGGAATTTCTTTTTTGTGCATTATAAATCTCAAAGTACCGTTGACATTTGTGTCGTTGACCATGTTAAACATGCGGAAACTGGATTCTGCTGTGTGAATCCATATCTTCCCTGGTATAAAGTTGAGATGAACGTTTTGCTCCACATAATAAACATAATTTTTAGACCCATACACAAGTATTACATTTACTGTTGAGTTTGAAATAATATTCTTAATTTCTGCAATCCTATCCACACTGAAATCATTAATTGACGGAACCATTTTAGCGAATTCAACGCATCCTCCACTCTCCTCTATCATCTGTTTAATGATTTTAATAGAATATATACTGCTATCATCATCTGGATAAATTAAACCTATCCAAGTCCATCCAAAGTGTTTTAATAAAGCTATTATTGCAGCATATAGAGTTTTTTCACTTGGTATTGCTCGGTAGAAAAAGGGGAACTGCTGTTTATCACTCTGTACAGGGTCCTGAGATATGAAACTTATCTGAAACAACAAGGAAAAGTTTAGTTTTCTCAGTATACTTTTTAATAAATATATTTTTTTTAAATATATAGAGAACCTTATCATAACCCATTGAAATATCAATTAATTTCTTTGCACGTAGAATTTACATTTCAATATAAGCTCTAGGCCAGCATTTCCCAAACCAGTCCTCAAGACCCACCAACAGTCCAGGTTTTGTTAGTATCTCCATTGGAATAAAACAGGGAAATACATAAATTCTGGACTGTTGGTGGGCCATGAGGACTGGTTTGGGAACCACTGCTCTAGGCTATACCACACCTATACGAATTCTTACAGTGAAGCACAAATTGGCTTATGTAGACTTACAACCCCTCCTAAAAATTCCAGTGTGAACACCAAAATATGGATATATTATTATGAATACTGTAGTGACCTGATTATAGGCTGTATTTTACATAAAACATTTTCTGCTATGAACTGATTAAAGGTAAACTAATACTGCCCAATATTTTTAAAATTATGTTTGCTTATTTATTCCTATATTTAATAAACATGTATTTATGAGGTTTGAAAATTACATGAAATGTATAAATTCACATCTCTCTGTCCGGCAAATAGACGCCAATATTTTGCTCCCTGTCGAACGTTGTTACAAACTCTATCCTTTGCACCTGGCAGTCGATATAGAAAAAGCAAACAAAGAAGGGGGATACATTAAACAATGTTTCTAATTCTCTTCTTCGTGTGCAATGTTTGTCTTGACTGGCATTGTCTGATCTGGATTATGGTGTATTTTTCTAAATCTTTAATATAAAATTAGACAAAAACAGATTATCTCATTAGAAAAAGGTTAGCACAGGTTATAGATCATTTTTGATGTTGTATTCAATGGTTTAAATCACAGAGAAGTGGCAGTTCCCCTTTAATCCCTTAAGGACACATGACATGTGTGACATGTCATGATTCCCTTTTATTCCAGAAGTTTGGTCTTTAAGGGGTTAAACACTGTAAATAAAGTTACTATGCATAATCAAGCTGAACTTTTAAAACCATAGTTTAACCCCTTAAGGACACATGACGAAAATATTCTGTCATTATTCCCTTTTATTTCTGGAACTGTGTCCTTAAGGGGTTAAATTAAATGAGTCTCCTTAGTGATATATTAATCATTTTAATTCAGAAGGGATTAAAGCCTTGTGTGGCAAATATTAAGAATATATAAAGACTATATCATAATATGAGCCCAACGTTATTTGTAATTTTGATATTTATTATATACTAAAGTGACATAAAATACATTACCATAATACTATGCCAACATTATTTGAAACTTTGAAATTAATTTGTGTTATGAATAATCTATCAACTAATGCATTTTAACTCTTATTCCTATTTTGAATGATATGGTGATTTTATAAGAAAAGTGAAACAAAAACCATACTGATCAATATCGGTATTTTATGTAATTTTTAAAGTAATTACCTCCCCACCCCTGTCCTACACATACACATAGTGCTATATGATTTGTGGATGATCATTACCCCTGTATACTAGGCTTGTACACAAATTCCTTTAAGATGCATTGAACAAGTCAAATGCTTGTAAAACTTTGGATGAACTGATTGATTCGTTCTGGAATTCTAACGGAGATAATTAATTTTAAATGAAAAATATGCAGTACTGTGTTGTGTATGTGATATTTACCATATTCATTTTTATTTCCTATTTATCACAATAGTGTAGTTTTACTGATTTACTTTATGGAACATAAGAAAATATAAGAATAATTAGATAGAAATTTAATATTTCTTCTTCAACTTTATTTTGTTTTTATCGTTTTTAAAATTCCATCCAGTACTTATGCCGCACTGTTCATTTTTATGATTTTTTTCTTCCATTTAATCTAATTATCATCTGTTAACTCTTTTGCGTTTGTTTGCTGTGTTTAGAAAGTATAATTGTAAACAATTTCAAACAATTTCCTATTCCCCACTATTTCCAAAATTTGCAAGAACAGACCATTTATGTTTTATTGCAGCATTCACTTCATTTCTTTCATTTCAAGTATTCAGTGCTTGAAAGTTATGAATTCTAAAAAAAAATTTCAAAATAGCAACATTTCTTTTTCAATAGACAGAACATGTATCATTTACTATCTATTAATGTACTAAGGTTCAGATGCATACATGTGCCTGAATTAGGAGTTAGCATACCTGTGGGTATTTGTAGATTCCAAATATATTGGCATACTGTGTAGAAAACGAGGGAGGCATGCCTTCAATCACAGCAGCTAGAACACTTGAGTTATCACAGTTATAATTCGGATATTGCTTCTTATTTCCTGAATAGAGTCGAACTGCTCCTTGGACTGTTCTGAAGAGGTCAACGTAAGAGTCGTATATATTATAACCCAAAGTCACGTTTGGAAGAATTTTAGGGTTACGGTTGATTTCATCCACAGCGAATACTAAGCTAAGGAAGTTATAGAAGTCTTCAAGGAGCATACTGCAGGCATTAAATAAAAGGGTTATGGATCGATCATTAGAAAAAAGTTACATTTTTGGTAATACAATGAGTCAATCTTTGGCCATACAAACAAAATGGTAGCAATGGCAAGACCTGACATATCTGGGGAGGGGGGTTCTGTCTCTATCTGTCTGCAAACAAAGAGTCTGTATTACATGATGTCAACAACCCACCACATTAACAGGGTAATTCACTGAAGTCTGAATTCAAGGTGAATTCAAAATTAATTTCAATTTCAAGGCTAGAGTAGCTGAATTGAAATCATAGCTGACAGGATTTTTGGCTATGTTTACCTTCAAGTTCAAATTGTTATTGAATTCACCTTACATTTTTACTGTTTTATTATTATTACTGGCATTTATAAAACGCCAACATGTTCCTCAGAAGTTCAGTGAATGACCCTACAAGAGTTCAAAGTATGTCGATTTAAAAGATTGAAGAAGTGAATTTAAAACGATATGCAGAGATTTAAATGAAAAGCTTTAAAATGATTTAGCAAGCAAAATGAAATATAAACTATTGCGCTTTATAAAATGGGTACACTAACCCTTTGGTGTTTAATACAGTTCTCTAGAGTTTAGATTCTATGTAGGGGCATTATAGAATTTGTTTAAACTGGTTCCTTGAAAAGATATACGAAAGAGAATAAAAAATGTTTTAGTTTTCATTGATGTCCCTTGCTACCTTTCCACAGGTAGTGTAAATAATCAGTAAACACATTGACAGAGATACTTACTAAAGTGAGAATTCAAAGTGAATTGTAAAATTAAGGCTAAAATAGCGGAATTTAAAACATTCTCTAAGTCAGCTACATTTTCATTTTGACAACTTCGGCCTAAAAAACTCACTTTTAATTCTCATTTTAGTGAATAAGCCTAATAGTGAATTCAAAGGGGATTTTACTTTTAAGGTCAAAGTATCCAAGCTTGAAGCATAGCTGGCTTGGAGAATTTTTCCATTTTTGGTCTTAAACTGAAAATTCGCTTTAGTGATTAACCCTCTCAGTTTAGTCTAAGTATGACAAAGGGACGGGGACAATTCCAAGTTAGGGATGTATGAAAAGCAATATTCCCCACTAAAGCATCCTCATGTCTCAATTACTAAACAAAGCCTATAAGGTAGACAATAAAAAGTTTAACCCCTTAAGGTCATAACTTCAGAAATAAAATGGAATCATGATGGAATATTTGAATATTTTGGCATAAAATTTCACATTCCCTTTGAATTCCAAAATATCATAATTTTGTAAATAACACTGCTGAGCTGAGAGCTTTTCCAAATCTACTGGTGTGTAGATCATTTTGTTTTTTTTCAATTAATCATAATTCACTTTTTATTGAATAAACCTCCAATAGATGTACTTGAATCATCATTATCAGGCGTATTCTAATAAAAATTGGAAAAAACTATATCTGACATATTTATTGGTAAATAAAATCATTCTGAATTTGATTTTCCATAGGACTGTGTGCATTGTATTTTGTGAACACATCACATAAACTAAAGCTGCCGATGACAATAGATTACTGGTATACAGCTTTAAACAGACTGTTGCTCATTTAAACTGGCTGTGTGTGTGTGTTTCATGCATATCAATTCCCCTGTCTGTCTTTAGGACGCTTTGCAGCATATTTATTAACATTTTATCTAAGATCAGATTGGAATCTCTATTTTGCAGTTCTAATCAGATAAAAAGAGAGAATGAGTTAATTGTGGTTAATGGATATATTTGCATTTGTAGGCATCATTTCTTAATAGTAAAGCATCTTTTAAATTATTTAGATTTAAGAAATGTGCAAAAAAAATAAAGATAAATTATAAATTCATCGTATGCCTTTTTGTATTGAACATTTCTAACACTTCTCTTAATTAGATATCAGATCTTTAAAACATGGAGATTTTTTCACTAAACACAGAATTTTAGCAAATTAAGTCTGAGTTGTAAAATGTATGGTAAAATAGCCAAACTGTTACTGCAGCAAAGGTTCTATGTATTGCAAATCAGTTCTTTTACCATCAGTCTTGCAATCTGGATGTTAACTCACTAGAAATTTACACGGGTATACACTGATAATTCAAAGTGAATTTTTTTATTTAAAGTCTAAATATCTTAACTGGAATAAAGTCTCGAAGTCAGCTCTGCGCTCATTCAAAACTCAAATTTGCTTTGAATTCACTTTAAATTCTCACGTAAAATAAACCTGAAATTTACTAAAGGGATTATTCAAATCTGAAAGCATAACGGACTCAGATAATTTTTCAGTTATTTAGTTATTTTGACCTCATATGTGAAATTCACTTTGAAGTCTCACTTTGGTAAATAAGCCTGGGAGAAACTTAAAAATATTTATCTCAGATGCAAACTTCACTCCAAAATTATAAATGAAAATTATAGAAACTATTTAGAAACATCATAAAAAAGTTTAAAAGTATAATCATAATATCCTATTGTACAGCCCTGCGGAATTTGTTGGCGCTTTATAAATAATAAAAATAATAATAATAATGTGACTGGTCTTCCTAACAGTTGATTCTGCATAAAGACTAACCTTATTTTCCGTGGCTGAAGATGTGGAGGACTCGAAAAATAAAATGCTTCTGTTTTGTAATAAATATGTATATCAAAAAGTCCTCCAATAATGACATCTCCCGACATGGCAAATGGTCTTTGTGAATAAGGGGTCCCAGGATTGCAGCCGTATGTAGCATTTTGACATGCTCCTTCACAGAACATCAAGAGAATAACAGTATTTCTCAACAGGGTTTTCATATTTAAAAATGCAGTTTTTAGAAGAAAAGAAATCAGCTTTAGAGATTGTATGATATTAAAGAAAGTTAATGAAACTTTGCACTAAAGCAGACAAGCCCAGTTCTTGTTAATATTAGGGAGCTGTGTGCACATCTGTTGCCAATAGGTTATGTTGGCATGTTAAGGACTTTTATACTTTCCCATCTATGGGAATACCTTCTGGGTACTCTGGAATTCAAATCATACCCTTCCAAGGGAAATAATTACAATCTGTTTGAATAATTGTTACTTGGTAAGTAAAGGTCAAATCTAGGGGGATTATAGATTGTGAAGTTTTCCAGACAAAATACTAGTCCGATACCAAAATGTGCATCACACATCATTGCATATGTGTGCATATATTATACTAAATTAAATTAAAGCAATCAAAAATTATTCCAATGCAAATTTCAGTGGGATTTGTTTAAGGGAAATTTGTTTTGCAGCTACTACCATCTTTCCCCGGGAAAAGCTTGATATGCCAATTGAAGATTATGCTAGCGTTAGTGTACTTATAATCTTAATTTTAGTAATGACAGGAGGCGAGTATTTTGCATTAAACTCTCTTTACTAACTCCACATAGCAGTAAAGAAAAGTGAAACATTAACCAATCAAAATGCAATAGGAGGTATAGTATTCACAGTGCTGAGGCTCCTCCCCCTCTTTCGAAAGCGCCATCATGCATAAAGTTCCCAAAAGTCCAAAGTCCTGTAACATGCACCAACGGGTGACTTTCCAAGAAACAAAATATTAACGGCTGAAGATTCAAACGTGTCCATCCTGAGTGTGAACTGTACCGCCACGAAGTTACACCGAAAGAGAATGTGAAATGGGTTAGGTACCTGTCTGGGAACTGTTTGAAGTAATGTAAAAGGCCCAAAACAACCTCACAGACAAGTATATTAACAAATATCAGAATTGACCATAAACTACATGAAATGTGAGAGGTAAACCAGATTCGAACATGATATCATACCTAGGAGAAGTAGGAAGATAGGTAAGGAAGGAATATGTAGAATATAGGTATACTTACGTGAGTCCCTTCACCCCCAAGGGTGGGGGGATGGGAAAATACTCGCCTCCTGTCATTACTAAAATTAAGATTATAAGTACACTAACGCTAGCATAATCTTCAATTTTACCACATGACAGGAGGCTTCCTATTTTGCATTTTTTAACGCTGATGCAGGAGAGACGTAGCTGCACCTGAGCTCGGGCAGAAGTAGAAAGTTTGAAAGGTCGATTCACGCGACCAATCAGCGGAACGTAGTATGTCTGCCAGAGAGGCACCCGCCGAGAAGGCTGACGAAGCCACCGCCCCACGAACGGAGTGGGCCCCGAAGATCTCATCCACTCCCGCCAGAGAAAGAATCCATCTTATCCATCTGGAGAGGGTGGTAGCCGAGACGGGTACATGGGGTCTAACATAAGACACCAGGAGTTGGCCGGAAGATGTGACCCAGAGCGGAGATGTGACCTCCACGTACCGACGTAAGGTAGACACCACGCACAGTTGCGGATCGGTAGGGAAAAAGGGGTAGAAGACCGAAGTAGAGTCCGATTTCGTACGACGCAATACTCGAAAGGTAACCACTTCAGGGGAGACCGAAAAGGCGTCGATGTCGAATGCCCGTACGTCTGATACCCGGCGAAACGAGACTAAGCAGAGAAGGAGTGTCAGTTTGGCTGATAGTTGTCGGAGGGAGAGTCTGTCGTTATCTGGCCAGTCCCTCAAAAATTGTAGGACAACTTCAATGTCCCATAAGCGGGAGTATTTGGGTTTCTCTCTCTGTAAACGGATGCCTCGTAGGAGTCGGCATATCAGTGGATCTTTCCCGACAGGTATCCCTTGGACTGGTACATGGGCCGCCAAAATCGCGGAGCATTCGACGTTGAGGGACCGGTAGGAAAGGCCCGTGGAAAAAAGGTGGGAAAGAAAATTCAGAATGGCAGTTACAGGTGCCATAAAGGGATCTAGGTCCCATTCACTGCACCAAGAGGACCAGGAATTCCAAGCTGATAGGTAACATCATCTGGTTCCTGGTGCCCACGAGTCCCATATGAGGTCTCTAGCTGTTTGCGATAATTCGTTGGTCTGCCAGGCGCCCCTGAAAGAGTCCAAGCCACTAAGGTGAGGCGGTCTTCCAGGATGAGAGGGTGAGGGTTCCCTTTCGGATCTGTGAGGAGCGTTGGATGAGTTGGTATGAGGAGTGGATCCATGTAGGATGACGCCAGAAGATCTGGGAACCATGGTTGACCTCGCCATAGGGGAGTGATGAGGAGCAAAGACCCGCGTTGAGTCTTCAAGTACTGAGCCGTCCTCGCAATCATGGCAAACGGGGGAAAGGCGTATGCTCCCGCGGGCAGCCATGGTTGGAGAAACGCATCTACTGCCTTGCTCTCCGGGTCTGGGAGCCAGCTGAAGTATTTGGGAGTCTGTTTGTTGTTGCGAGATGCGAACAGGACCAGGTGGAGGGGACCTCTCCTGACTGAGAGGTCCTGGAAGATCAGTGGGTCTAGTCTCCAGTCGCTGCTGTCCCGCCAGTGGCGCGAGAACCAGTCCGCTGTCAGGTTCGTCTCTCCCGGGAGATATTCCGGTATGAGTGAGATCTTTCGGGGTAGGCAAAAATCGAAGATCTCCTTCGTAATTTCTGAGAGGAGTCTGGACCGTGCTCCTCCCAAGCGGTTGATGTAGCGGACCACGGAGATGTTGTCCATCCGGAGGAGAATGCAGCAGTCCGTCCTGTCCCTTGCCAGGCTGCGGATCGCGAACGATCCCGCCAGGAGTTCTAGGCAGTTTATGTGAAGGTCAATTTCTTGAGAAGTCCAGGTGCCGCCTGTCGATCTGCCTTCGCCCGTGGCGCCCCAGCCCCAGAGGCTGGCATCCGACTCCTGGACGATGTCGGGTGTGGTCCCGAAGATGGCCCGGCCGTTCCAAGCCTCCATGCTGTCCAACCACCATCCGAGTTCTTCTTTGACTTCCTCCGTTACCGGAATGGTTTGGTCATAGGAAGGGTTCTGGCGGAGGAAGGAGGCCTTCAGGCGTTGCATCGCTCTGTAGTGGAGCGGACCCTGGAAGATTGCCTGGATAGACACGGAGAGCAGGCCCACAATCCAAGCTAGGTTGCAGAGTGGAATGGTATGGCAGCGGATGACTCTGAGTAGTTCCTTCTTGATGGCTGCGATCTTTGGTGTCGGTAGCCATAGTGTGCTGGACTTGGAGTCTATCTCGAAGCCCAGGAATTGTACCGTCAGGGCCGGAGATATTGCTGACTTCTGATAGTTCACCACAAAGCCTAGGGATGTCAGGAATTGAGTGGTATAGTGTGTGTGTTGCGTCAGTCTGGACCTGTCAGAGGAAAACAGTAGCAGGTCATCCAGGTAGATAATGCACCGAATTCCTTGTGCACCTACTGGCTTCAGCAGCTTGGTGAAGCACCACAGGGCTGAGCTGAGGCCAAAGGGGAGGCATGTGAACTGCCAGGGTCGGCCTTGCCATCGGAACCTGAGGAATTGGCGGCAGGAGAAGTGGACAGGTACTGACAAATAAGCGTCCTTGAGGTCCAATCTCGTGAACCAGTCCCCGTCTTGGAGGAGGTCTCTCAGGAGGTGAATGCCCTCCATCTTGAAATGCCTGTACATTACGTAAACATTGAGCCTCCTCAGATTTATGACCGGGCGGAAACCCCCGGATTTCTTTTTTACCAGAAATATGTTGCTGAAGAAACCCCTTGGTCGTGAGCGGGTTCGATCGCTCCTTTTGACTTGAGCTCCGGTAGCTCGTTGTCGATTAGGTGGTGGTCCTCTCTGGAGCACTGTATGGGGTGCGGAGGGACGGTCTTGTATGGGGGTTCTACGAAGTCGATGATGTAGCCCCGAACAGTCTGGAGGATCCATGCATCCGCGGAGATGGTTGTCCAGTTCTGAAAAGACATAGCGATACGACCTGCAGTATATGGGGTAAGTGGAACTTGAGACACAAGATCGCTTACCTGTGGGGAAGCGTGCTCGGCCACGGTTGTGAGGTCCTCTGCCTCGGTCGGCTCCTCTGGTGTAGGAGAAGGGTTGCCTGAAGCCCACTTCTGGGTAGAAGGGTTGAGGTCTATGTAAGCGGGGGCCAGAGGGCCAAAATCGGCTGACTGCTTGGCCCCTGTGGCGGCCAGCCCGTCCAAAAACACCCCGACTGGGGTAGCCCCTGAAGACTCGTTTCATGGAAGTCTGAGCCTTATTGAGGGACGTAAAGATGTTAACGTGTTTGTTTAGTTCTTTCAGGAAAGCTTCCCCGAACAATTTGCCCTGTGCCAGTGGTCCCAACTCCTTGGTGCCCAATTCCACCAGCTTCCTGTCAATGCGGAGCAATGCTGCCTTACGCCTCTCAGAGGAGAGGGCTACGTTGGTATTGCCAACGAAACAAAAACACCTTTGTGCCCATTCTCTAATGTCATGTGCCCACTCTTTTACCACGCTGGCATCAAATTGGTCAGTCCTTGTAAATGCGTCGTCTGCCAAATACATAATGCGGGAAAGTGGGCCGATGGAGTCCAGCAGTTTGTCCTGGACTCCGTGGAATCCTTTCTCCACGCCTCTCCGGGGATCACGACCACCCCGAGACATGAAGGTGGTCATGACTTGGTCGAACTCCAGAGTTTGAGTTACGTGGAAGGGGAGCGAAGGGCGTGGGCATTCGGAGCGTAGGCGGTTGCGCACCGTTTTGTTTAGCGGTTTTTGGAGCCAGCGGTGCATAAATTTAGAAAGGTGTTCGGGGGGAGTCCAGTCCCCAGAGCGTGGGTGGCGGATATTACGAGGGTCGAAGTGACGTTGCCCTGTGGGATCTAGGATGATATCCCCTTCTTGGGTAGGTGTGAGGTCGTCTGGCAACTGGATGTCATCCAGGAAAGTGCCTCGTAAAAACCCAGTACGGGAGCCAGTGTCCGAGTCCCAGTCGTCGTCCTGCGAAACAAAATCCGCGGCTTGCCACTCGTCCAACACGGCCATGGAATGTGTGTGTTCCTCCTACTCATCCGAGGAGTAGTGGGTGGGGGTAGGTGGGGCTGGCTTGTGGCGTTTAGATGGTGCCTTGCCTTTGACTGTATTATCGCTCCCTTTGTCGCCCTTCCAGTGGCGTTTGGTAGGTCGTGAGTCCGCTTGTGCGTGTGATTCTGAAGCCTCAGAATCATTTTCATGTAGGTGGGCTTGGTTTGATCAGCTGATGCTGACATAACTCTGGAAAGCGCTTTCTCCATAGAGGCGGAGATGGCTTCTGCAATCATTGTCTGGAAGTCCGCAGGGGTTTGGGATGCTTCCATAATGTCTTGGAGTGGGACCGGTATTGATCAAATATATATTTGGCACAGGGTGTAGGTCGGGTTAGGCAGTTGTGTAAGGAACAACATAATTGATGGTACCAGCGGTACCTGTGGAACCCCAGCAGGGTATAAGTATATGGAAAAATAAAAGTATAAACACCCCAGCAGGGTGTGTGTGAAATAAATGTGTGGTATAAGGATACCAGAGTGCCCAGCAGGGTAAATTGGGATTTTTACTGGGCTTCACCCAGACATGTACATGTAGGTGAAGGTGGCACAAAATCCACCTGGTCTTATCATAGAGGGATTCCCCTTGTCATGTACAATGATATAGGTGGCACAAAATCCACCTGATGGCAGCAGAAATGAAAGGGCTTCACCCAGTGTATGTATTACAAGGTGGCACAAAATCCACCTGATCTGATTGGTATAGTGGTTAGCACTGAATAGGGCCAGCAGCCTCTATAGCAGGTTAGTGTATATGGACTAACCTGCTGACCCCTGCCAGGTTGGTGAGCTTGCACACAATAGTATGTGTGGGCCAAAGTGAAGACCGGGTTGTCCTCTGGAGAGTAGGTCTGTCCGTGTATCAGTCCGGGAAGTTTGCGACCGGGTGCCGGCACTGTGGGGATCGCGTGTCACCTAAAATGGCGGCCGTAAATCTCGCGATGCGCGAGATCCAAAATGCCCACCGGGGAGACGGGAAAGGGGTTTCCCGGCGTGCCGGCGAGATTGAGTGCGGCCAGGAGGCCGCAAGGAGAGCAAAGGGAACCCTCAGAGTAAGTTGCTGGGAACCAGCAATAGAAACGGAGAAAAGTGCCAGGAAAGGAAAGTCCCTGAGGGCAGGGGAAGGAAGCAGGAGGGGGAATCCCAGAGGGGAGAGATAAAACTGGATAAATTAAAGAGGTAACAGGCAAGGACCCCAAAGGATAGAGAGGGAAAACAGACCAGCACTAAAAGTCTATAGCAAAACCACAATAAAGGCATATAACAGATTATACACAATATAGTAAGGGAAGAACCTGAAACTCTGACCTGTCTGCTGATGGAGCAGTAAAGAAAGAGGGGGAGGAGCCTCAGTACTGTGAATACTATGCGTCCTATTGCATTTTGATTGGTTACATAGTTACATAGTTACATAGTTACATAGTTACATAGCTGAAAAGAGACTTGCGTCCATCAAGTTCAGCCTTCCTCACATATGTTTTTTGCTGTTAATGTTTCACTTTTCTTTATTGCTATGTGGAGTTAGTAAAGAGAGTTTAATGCAAAATAGGAAGCCTCCTGTCATGTGGTAAAATTGGTTCTGTTGTCTATGTGTGTGTTATGCAAGTGTCTGTAGCCTGTGACCTTTGAATTTGGAGCTATGCTGAAAGTGTTGCGTCAAACGTCAGTGTGAAAAAATAAAATTACTAAACTATTACTGTATTTAAGGTAAAACAGAAGTGAAAGAGAACTGGTTGCAGACTTTCCAAGGCAGTGCCTGAGTAGGGGAGCAATGACCTTCAGGAAGTCAGGTGCCATTTGGTAACTCAGTTCCTGTTTGGTGTTGTTGTTCCGTGACTTGGGATTTTCTGTTCCTCGGAACAAAGGGTACAATATGTTCAGGATCCCAAGATCCGGTGGTGGGCTGTGTAGATGAGTCAGCAGTCGGGGTGGTAGTCCCAGAGCCTCCAGGAACGTGGGTGCTTCTTCCACTGATGTGAGTGCATGTGAGGTTCCATTACGGTTTGCTATTAGAGATCTGTTTGTCCCCCACCTGTAGGCGATGCCTGCTGTTCTCAGACTACTTGTAATAGGGCCAAAGGATTTGCACCAGGGGAGGGTGGCTTTGGGCAGGTCTTGTTAGAAAGTGAGGGATGCATCCTCAAAGGCCAGAGGTGTCTTATTTTTAAGTGCTGACATTATCTGAATTTTCTCATGGACCGTTAGGCACCTGAGTATGACGTCTCGGGCTGCCGTCGGTGGCGCCTTGGTGGAGCCAGGTAGGTAGTATATTCCCTCAATTGTCAATTTCTTTGCTATAGCATGGGGCAGAATAGTGGCTAATAGGCATATGTCAAAGTATAGTAGTTCGTCTGTCATGATTTCTGTGGGGACACCCATGATTTTTATGTTTGTGCGCCGTTGGCATTCTTCCATGGCAGTCAGCTGTGCAGACATGGCCCTATTCTGGGACCAGACCTGTTGCACTGAGTCGTGGAGCAAGGAGAGCTGGGTTTGTATGACAGTTATGTCCGGTTCTGTGGAAGTCATATAACAACACTTTCAGGTCGTACCTGGTAGGTGGTGTCAGGTCGGAGGAGGCTGCAGGCTGTGGTGATAAAGCTGCCCATGTGTCCAGTGGGGCCTCAGGCACTGTCTGCTGGGGTGGGTAGGTGAGCGTTTCCGCAGGCGCCGGTTTAGACAGTATGGCCCCGATGTCTTTGCCTCGGCTTGCGGTTTCTGTGAGCGGTGACCCATAGCTGGCATGTGGGTTGTCGGGTCAGCCGTCATAGGGGTAGGCTCGTCTCCCAGTCTCTCTGCACCGCAGAACAGTGCCTCCAGGCTTGGGAGCGGTAACGTGCGGTAGGCCCCGATTTTTCACCTCCACTTAGGCTGGTTGGTTGCCAGAAAGAATGGCATCTATCGACTCCGTGAGACTTGAGGAGTCCATCTGGCTACTTTAGGAGGCTGGATGAGCTGCGGGTATCAGGATTTTTGGCAGATTATAGATTTGTTGTGAGGCGTCCGTTCAGGATGATGGTCGAACTCCGCACCCCAGGATAGTTCTTAAAGCAGAAATCACAAGGGTTACATGAGCATCCCCCAAAAATAAGCTAGGGCTTATTTTCGGTGGATGTCTTATTTTCGGGGAAACAGGGTAGTAAGTACAATAGCTTTGCAGGGACAATGGTTCAATGGAAGTGGGTTGCTGCTTTTAATATACGCCTAAATTATCTTTTGATAATTACTGTGCAAAAGGAAATTAATTAAAATATTTTAAGGTTTAGCAATAATTCTCCCATGTCTCTGTCAAAGAACACAGTAAAGAGATATGAAATAGTGTTAATGGACATTTACGTAAAGGATCAAGCCAAGATGGCGTTCATCCTGCTATGTATATATTGCAAAAAACAATATGAAAACATATATAACTAGAAAGTCATATTGTAATGTAGCCCTTAGCACCTTGTGTCTGCGCAAATAACTCACAACCTAGCATTTTTATTCACTGAAAAAAATCAGTAAATTATTCCTCTATAAGTGAACGTAAGTAGAAGTTGCAGAATCCACTAAATAAAATCAATCAATAAACTGCTCCAGTATAATGAAGTTCATTGATTATTTTTGTTGATCGGCTTAACCTCCACTCCCAAAAATGTCCCTAGGCCTCCCAAGATGATCCAATAAGACAAGGACAAGAGTTTGGAAGGGAAAACACGAATTGGTTGCTTTAATGACAATTAATGACACCCACAGTTTGTAACTAACAAATAAATAACAATAAATAATCAATTTTAATTAAGATGGCGGCACTGAGGCCCTAACTATATGTCTTAAGCCACAAGAGGATGAAGCTTCTACCTAGCTCTTAAGTGGGGCACCTGTTGCTTACACTCAAACAGAGGTATTCTTGATTGCAAAGGATATCTATGGCACCTATAATTACTGATGGCACCGCTATCCTTTATCTTTGCATCTCACCCTGGAGCTGCATCCTCTTGTGGGACACGGAATAGAGAAAAGCTCCAGTTCAGCAGAGCTGTGGCACCGCAAGGCCAACCTACTAGACATCGACCACAGGAGCTGCTGAATTACAAGCCTGAAACTTAAGAGTTAGCTTGACTAAAAGAGCCCAGCCATGGGCTTCTAAAATCACTCCAACTAAGGAGAGAAAAAGTGCCACACCCGTAACACCCTACAACAACAGAAAATGTGGAGTGAAGGGTAAGAAACCAACAGAGGAAATCAGAAGACAGAGAGCACTGGCAAGCTAGAATTGCCCTCGTAAGGCAAAAGGGGGCCTCTCCCTCCTGCAAAATAAAGTAACAGTTTAGCTACATGAGATATAAATAAGAAAGAACATCGACCTCTTCTAGTTTAGCTACATGTCCCTCCAACAGTTTAGCTACATTTCCTTTAATACACTATGTGACAGATCCATCTGTATAGACTAAGTATTGCTGGTTCGTCTCTTTGCTTTTATTTTCGCTGGATTTCCTGTCCGTATGCCCCTGTTCGTGTGATTCTGGAATACCGATTGAAACTACCGAACAGACGGCCACCCAGGAGAGGAGTGTGCTGCTGGTTAACCTCTTGGCCTCAATTAGAACATTGTGGTTAACCGCAGACACCTCTCCATTCCATTCGTACGGGTGGTTGTCGTTCGTATGCCGACCACGAGGCGGCGGCCATTTTGGGACACGAAGAAGATCAGCGGTGTTCGGTGCAAATCCTATGGAACTAAAAACGGACACTTTATCTACCGAACACCGCTGGAAGCTGCCGCCTGCCTTCTATTTCGTCGAGGCGTACGAACATCGGTCAGTTCTGGAGTTTTGTAACATTTGTATGGACTTTACCCAGATAGCCGTCCCATGGAGTCATTCGTATACCGAAGGACTGGTGAAAGACTTTGACTCCATGGCGATTGAAGTAGGTACATCGGATCTTAACGCTATTCGGTAGAAATATGCACTCAGATCCAGGCTATCTGGGGATACGTTACACGAACCATATTTATTCGGTATTTCTGCATTTATGTATTTTACTGTATTTTTCTTATTGTATTTTAAAATGGCGATTGTCTCTATCCTGGGAAATAATTAGGTTTCTTCCCAATTATCTCTGGGATAGAGAAGAAGGATTTATAGGTAAGATGGGAAGGGCTTATGTTGAAGCCTCTGCGATTGGCTACTGTCCAATATGTTTTACAGTCTTCCACAAGGTCCCCTAGGGGAGTGTCCACCTTGTGGAGACCTGCATAAATACCGGGCAGGTAGCCCCCATTAAACAGATTCCTGTTTGACCCTCAAGACGGAGCTTGGTCACGTTTGTGGGGGAATTATTATTGGGACAGCGCTTTCATTATTTCTAGCTGTGGAAGGAGTTCGACTGGTTTGCTGATCGGGAGTTGCCGCGTTCGTATGCTCCGTTCGGGAGTTTGAAGATCGATTGGATTAAATCTGCATTTCTGGAGAAGGGGATTATTTACTAAACGGCGGCTTCATCTACCTGGCGGTGAGTGTCGTAACAATTGGTGACAGCGGTGGGATGAATCCCACCACCCAGAAGGCCAGCTACACATCCCAGGTTGGAAATGCAGTATGAAAAATTAAGGTGTGCTACCCTTAAAGATATATTGGAACGCAGAGGACGATCAGCGAGTAATCTCAAGAAAAGAGAGATTATTTCTATATTATTGGAAATGGATGCAGCACAGGGAATGGAGAGAGCTAATGTGCCTGGCATACTGGATTTAACATCCGAGGAGGTACAATTTAACCGGGCAGTCCAGATAAGGCTGGCACACTTTGACCCCAACCCTGCAGCAGATATTGTAGTACAAGTGCAAGCAGCAGTAGCAGCACAACAGGCGCTCCAAGGAAGAGGAGCTGCAGCAGCAGAGGTACCCCATAACAATATTGGAAGGAGAAAGGTACCTTTGCTGCATTTAGAAATTTTGTGGAAACAGAGGGAGAGATTGATGGGTTCCTGGCTGATTTTGAAAGGCAGTGTGCCTTACACCAGGTACCCGTAGAGGAATGCGTCACCATCCTCTCTGGAAATTTATCCGGCATGGCCAGTGAGGCGTTTCAGGCCATCCCAGAGGAGGAAATCACCAGCTACCGGGCAGTAAAAGATGCCCTTTTGGCCAGATACGCTGTAACCCCCGAGGCGTACCGGCGGCGATTCTGGGACACCAACAAATAAGCTGCCGATTCCTATGTGGAGTGGGCATGCCGAGTACACCACACAGCAGCCCACTGGATGGCAGGGTGCCAAGCGGTAACTGGGGAAGAGGTGCTGCAAGTGTTTTTGTTGGAGCAATGCTTTTTGATCGTTTACCTGCAGGAGTCAGAGAGTGGGTTAGGTACCGCAAACCCGCTACCTTACCCGAAGCTGCTCGTCTGGCTGATGAGTACACAGATGCATGTAAGTTGGACCAGACAGCAACCAAGGTCCCTACCCGAGTGGAGTACTGTTACGGTTACCCTCAGTCTTGCTGAAAGCTGGACCGCTTAGCTAGTCTGGATTCCTATTGCTGAGAAGAGGAGAAGCTGCTTTCCTTAGTATTCCATACGAGTCCTGAAAATGTAGAATAATCCCACTAGCTATAGTACAGCTAGGATACCCTTCTGCCCACAAAACGAGTCAAGGCTGCGATTTGAAGGTCAAACAAGAACTGAGAGCTGGAACACCCAGCCTGCTTTTTATTACAGTTGGATACAAAAAGAACACACCCAGGGGGAGGCATAAAATCACCAATCATATACATGGTACAACCCCCACGTCCCCTCCCCTCAGATAAACCTTTAACATAATTAACACATACAGTATTTTACCCAAGTTTTAGATGTACCCCAAAAATAGGGGGTACAGCTTTAAATCCGGTATCCCCAGATAGTCCTGATTCAGGGGAACCACATATTCAAAATCCAGCCCATTCGGTTAAGGGGTTCGGGAGTTATGGCTCTTTGAAGTTTTGACCGACCGCACAGACTTTCTGGCCGAAATTAGTTCCACAAGTTTTGGCCTTGCAGTCGGTCTCCGTTCGCATGTTAAAACTCCACGAAACCCTTGCCATCCACAGTTATCTCAGGGTTCGCTATAATCCCCATGTAAGATGGAATCTTTCTACCGAACGGCTGGTCGTTCGGTAGGTCTAGCACGAAGTTACATTATCCTGGAGGTCTCAGCGGTGTTCGCCTGTTTGCGTCTCCGTTTTTAGTTCCAGACGATTACTGGCAAACACCGCTGTTCGTGCGTAAGATGGCCGCGAACACGTGCAAAGTCCCGAAATGGCGGCCACCTATACTTTACACAAAGGATTCGTGCTGAACCATGCGAACGGCTTGAATCAAGCTGGGAGGTAAAATATCCATTAATTATACACCAAGGTGGTCCGGTGTTCGGTACTTTGAGTCCATTTGTGGGTTTTGGATACGAAGCCATGCTTGAAACCAGGTCTTGGGTTGTGACAAAAAGGGGAAAAACAGAAAGAAAAGCAATGGGGAAATTGTCTGTAGCAGGGTCTGTAACAGTGCTCCCTCTTTTGTGGGACACTCTGGCAGACACCGTCTGACCCCTTTTCGGGGCAGACTAAGGCTGTCCAGACCGGTGATTATGCGGGGCTGATGTCCGTTTGCCGGACAGTCCGTCGGCGTTGCCGTTCTGCTTTCCGGGTCGGTAGGTGATAGTGAAATTAAATGGTTGTAAGGATAAGCTCCACCGCAAAAGTCTGCCATTATCCCCGGTTTAGCCACACCAATGGGTTATGGTCTGTGACTAAAGTGAATTCTTGTCCGTACAAGTAGGGAGTCAGTTTCTTTAGCGCCCACACCAGGGCCAAGCACTCCTTTTCCACTGCGGCATAGCTGACCTCACGTGGTAAGAGCTTACGGCTGATGTAGTCCACCGGGTGCTCTCCTCCGTCTTCGCCTACTTGGCTGAGGATGGCCCCCGAACATGGAAGCGTCTGTGTGGACGATAAAACATTTGTTAAGGGCTGGGGCCGCCAGAACAGGAGCATTAACAAGTGCAGTCTTAAGCGCCTGGAACGCTGTTTCACAGTGGGGAGACCACAGGACCTGTCGGGGAAGGTTTTTCTTCGTCAGGTCGGTCAGTGGTTTAGCAATAGTACTATAGTCTGGCACAAAGCGTCTGTAGTACCCTGCTGTTCCCATAAAGGCTAGGACCCGGGTCTTAGTGGTTGGGGTGGGCCAATTGGCGACGGCTTCTATTTTAGCTGGCTCTGGTCGCTGTTTCCCACATCCCACCCGGTGGCCCAGGTACTGCACCTCTTCTGGTTTCAGCGTCAGGCCAGTGGCCCGAATCTGATCCAGAACCATCCCCACGTGTCCTAAGTGTTCCTCCCATGATTCACTGTGAATCGCTATGTCTTCTAGGTAGGCACACGCAAAACCCTGGAAGCCATTCAGAAGTCTATCCACCAAGCTCTGGAATGTGGCAGGGGCATTCTTCATCCCGAACGGCATTACCTTGAAGTGGTATAAGCCGAACGGGGTGACGAAGGCCAACTTAGGGATCGCCTCCGGAGCCAGGGGTATTTGCCAATAGCCTTTGCAGAGGTCAATGGTGGTCAAATAATTCCCCCTGGCTATGCGATCCAGTAGCTCATCTACTCTAGGCATCGGGTAAGCATCTGTCACTGTCTTATCATTGAGCTTCCGGTAATCCACACAAAACCGGGTTGTCCCATCCTTCTTGGGCACCAGGACTACTGGGGATGCACAGGGACTATCGGAAGGCTCAATGACCCCTAGTTGGAGCATCTCATCTATCTCTTTCTAACTGCCTCGGGAATTCTGTAAGGGGCCTGTCTGAGGGGTTGTTGTCCTGGGGTGTCCACCTGGTGGATCGTTAAAGTGGTGTACCCAGGTTTTTGGGAGAAAGTGGCCCTCTTTGCTTGGAGCAGCTTATGGAGTTGCTCCCTCTCTGTGGGACTAAGTCGGTCCCCTATCTGGACCTGAGTTACTAGATCGGAGCGGGGGTACTTTTCTAACAAGTCCGGGATTGGTAGGCTGTCGGGGTCTTCCTGTGGGGGACAGCATACTGCTGTTACGTCCTCGGGTCGCTCTAAGTATTCTTTAAGCATGTTAACATGGAAGATTTTCCTAAGGTTATCGTTGTGGCAGCTAGCAATAACGTAAGTGGTGTCTCCCCTCTTTTCTACCACCTGGTACGGGCCCTGCCAGGAGGCTTGCAGTTTATCTGTCTTAACCGGTTTAAGTACCAGTACCTTTTGTCCTATGGTAAAGGTCCTCTTCCGTGCCCCCCGATCATACCACACTTTCTGTCTCCGCTGGGCCGACTGGAGATTAGCTTGAACAGATCTGGCCAATTGCTCCATTCGGTCCCGGAGCTCTAGTACGTATGGTACAACAGGGACTCCGCCATTTTCAGTCTCTCCCTCCCAGTGCTCTTGTATCAGGTTTAGGGGTCCCCGTACCTTGCGTCCGTAGAGCAACTCAAAGGGAGAGATCCCTGTCGTTTCCTGCGGCACCTCCCGGTATGAAAACAGGAGGTGTGGCAGGAAGCGTTCCCAGTCCCTGTACTCCTGTGTGAATGTTTTCAGCATTTGCTTGAGGGTTCCGTTGAACCTCTCACAAAGCCCATTCGTCTGTGGGTGGTAGGGGGAGCTCAGAAGAGACTTAATCTTGCAGACCTGCCACAGCTGCTGTGTTAGTTCGGCTGTGAATTGGGTGCCCCGGTCTGATAGTATCTCTTGGGGAAAACCTACATGAGAAAACACCTGAACTAGTGCATTGGTTACCGTGTCTGCCTGAATGTTAGATAGGGCCAAGGCTTCTGGGTACCTGGTAGCATAGTCCACTATGTAAGGATGTAGCACTTACCGGAGGGACTAGGAGTCGCCAGTGGCCCCACTATATCTATGGCAACTCGGCTAAATGGCTCCTCTATAATAGGCATATTTACTAGGTGTGCCTTTGGGTGATCGCCTCTCCTTCCTACCCGCTGGCACACATCGCAGGTGTTGCAATAAGTCCTAACATCTGTATGTACCCCTGGCCAAAAGAAAGTGTGGGTAATGCGGTGTAGGGTGCGGGTTACTGCTAGGTGGCTTGCTAAGGGAATATCGTGACCTACTCTCAGTATTTTCTGCCGGTATTTGTGGGGTACTACTAGCTGACGCCTGCGCTGTCCATGTTTCTCCGTCATGCAGTATAGTTTCCCTTTTTCCCATAGGAATGTCTCATTATCTGACCCGCTCCCCCCTGTCTCTGCTCTTTCTCTGTATTTCTGTAAGGTCGGGTCAGATTTAGACTCTGTCTCAAAAGTGGCTGGTGTGTCCCAGGGTATAGGATTCAAGGGGTCAGTCCAGGTCGGGGTATGTCTTACCTGTGTCTCCCGCTCTGGTGAGGATTCTCGTTGCGTCAGGGCTTGTGCTAGGGTAGTCACCGGATTAACCTTGTTGTTGTAGGAGGGAGCATAGGCCGAAGTCATGGGACCCAAATCATTGCCTAGTAGCACTTCGGCAGGTAAATTGTCCATTATGCCCACATTTACGGACCCCTTTCCCGCTCCCCAATCCAAATGCACCTTAGCGGTAGGAATTTTATATACATCCTCCCCCCCTGCCACTCTAACAGCCACAGTCTGTCCTGATCGTTTGTGCTCGGGCACCAAATGGCTCTGGACCAGCATAATCGTAGCGCCTGTGTCTCTTAGACCCTCTGCGGGGTGACCCTCAAGCCATACCTTCTGCCGGTGATGTTGGCGATTATCAGAAGCGGCGTATACCGGGTCTGCTTCGTGGAGCGGTCCCAAATACTCTTCCATAGGTATCTCTTGGTTAATGCAGAGTGCTCTTGCAGGACGAGAGGGACCAGAAGATGAGTTGTAACTCCGGGAGTTCTGATGTGTGTTGAGAGGACAGTTTGCCATGAGGTGTCCAGGTTGTTTACATCGGTAACACGTTGGTCTGGGCCGGTCAGATGTGTTGTTGCTGGGTGGTCCTGAGTACCGTATGGGCCCTGTGGGTACTGGGGCTCTGAAGTCAGTGCAAGGGGTTGGTCTGTAGTTATCTTTGTGTTCAACCCTTGCTGTTGGCCAGAAGTTTGTGGATTCATGAAGCCGTGAGTCATAGTGTTCATCGGCTAATTTTGCCGCTTCTTCTAGGGTAGCAGGTTGCCTGTCTCGCAGCCATTCCTTTCCTTGTTGTTCAATACCATTATAAAAATGTTCTAACAGGAATAATTGTAGGATTTCCTCAGAGGTCACGGCGTTACTTCCGCTTAACCAGTGGTTTGCTGCCCTCCGCATTCGGTGTGCCCACTTCATGTGAGTGTCATTGGGCTTCTTTTTATTGTTTCGGAATTGCTGGCGATACGTGTCAGGGGTTACAGCATATCGCCGCAGGAGGGTGTCTTTTACCAGCCTGTACTGCGTTACCTCCTCCGAGTTCAAGGTCCGAAAGGCTTCTAGCGCTCGCCCCGATAACTTTCCTGATAATATCATGGGCCATTCTTTGTTGGGGATCTGGTGGAGCGCGCATTGTCGCTCAAAATCCGCCAGGTATTCATCAATTCCTGCCTCGCTTTCCAGGAAAGGTCTAAAGGGTATCTTTAGCCTCCCGGTGGTCTCTGCAGGATTTACCGTTGCGTCGATGGTGCGGTGTGCAGTTGCTAGGCTGAGCTCGTGGGCTCTAGCTTTTTGTATGTCCTCATCTGCTTCCGCCATCAGCTGCTGTACCAGTTCCATAGAGGGGTTCGGCTCGTATAGGGAGAGCCTTTCCCGAACAATTCTGGTTTTCTCATCACCCATTGTCATTGGAGTTTCTGCCATTGTGAAGCTTTGATCCAGTTCTGTCAGCTCTGCGATCAGTTCCCTCCTCGGCCTGTTGCTTGCGTTCCCACCTCGACTTTCGAGTAAGTCCTTTAAGGTAGTGCGTTTCAATTTGTCATAAGCACTCTCCATCCGTTCACTATTTCTCCCAGGAATTCCAGAATGATCCTGCCGCTTGCCACCAGTTGTTACGGTTACCCTCAGTCTTGCTGAAAGCTGGACTGCTTAGCTAGTCTGGATTCCTATTGCTGAGAAGAGGAGAAGCTGCTTTCCTTAGTATTCCATATGAGTCCTGAAAATGTAGAATAATCCCACTAGCTATAGTACAGCTAGGATACCCTTCTGCCCACAAAACGAGTCAAGGCTGCGATTTGAAGGTCAAACAAGAACTGAGAGCTGGAACACCCAGCCTGCTTTTTATTACAGTTGGATACAAAAAGAACACACCCAGGGGAGGCATAAAATCACCAATCATATACATGGTACAACCCCCACGTCCCCTCCCCTCAGATAAACCTTTAACATAATTAACACATACAGTATTTTACCCAAGTTTTAGATGTACCCCAAAAATAGGGGGTACAGCTTTAAATCTGGTATCCCCAGATAGTCCTGATTCAGGGGAACCACATATTCAAAATCCAGCCCATTCGGTTAAGCGGTTCGGGAGTTATGGCTCTTTGAAGTTTTGACCGACCGCACAGAGTTTCTGGCCGAAATTAGTTCCACAAGTTTTGGCCTTGCGGTCGGTCTCCGTTCGCATGTTTTGTTTTTTTTTTTTAAATTCTTTATTTTTAGTTGTGCATGACATAACAACGAGCCTACGCAGCCACGACAGTTGACATAGGCGGTAACAGTCAAAACAATGTATACATGGCATAGAAAACATATTGCACAATTTTAAATTTTGGTAAAAGAAAAAGCATAGACAGCGGGTAAGAATGACCTTCTGTAATTGAGTCTTCCTGGTCGACCTGCCCCTTTATTTATTTATGCAGTTAGCGTTTCGTATCGGCAGACCAAGGGCATCTCCCCTAGCATACACAGGTAACATTAACATAACTAGATCTGTAACCATGAGTAATAACGGTGGTCAATGACAACCCATTCTCGTATCTGAGGCCGTTGTAGTGGTCTCCCGAGAACTGGTTGGTGATGCCAGTAGCCGTTAGTCGGCTCGGTTTCCGCGGTTTTGCAGAGGTAATCAGAGCGCTACCTGAAGTCTGAGCGTGAATGCATATGGGCATAAGAGCAGCAGTAGCGCGTGACCTCCCCCAGCGAGGAGGTCCCTGTGGTAAGCGGAGCTCTCTATAGGGTCTAGCCCGCGGGCACAACTGTAGTGGCTACATCTCTCGGGAGCTCGCTCCCAACAGCCTCTGGCAAATATATGCTAGCCATAGTTACAAAAATTAAAGAGAGAAAGAAGAAAAAGGCCAAGAAAGAGAGAAAAGAGAGAAATCAGAGAGACAGGGGGGGGGGGGGCGTGGTGGGGAGGGGGTCATCAGGGACCCTCATCCGTCCGTCTACATAAGTATCAGTTTCTCAGTATCGCTGCTAGTCCTAACACAAGGGGCTATTTTCCCAGGGCGCCCAGATTTTTTGGAATTGTATCTGTGTTCCTCTGACCCGTGCCGTCAGGTCATCCATCACGTATACCTCTCGTATTCTATTAATTACCCCCGCTATGGCCGGCGTGGTCTGTTTAAGCCAGTCAGCTGCCACTGCTCTCCTGGCTGCCAGCGTAAATTTATGAATGAGTTTTTGTTCACGTCTCGTCCACCCTTCTACCGTTCTACCGAGCAGGTAAAGCCACGGGTCCAGGGGAGGGGGTCTGGAAAATACCTGGGCCATCATATCTCTAACCTGTTGCCAAAAGCGAACCATCAGGGGGCATTCCCACCACATGTGGATATAGGTCCCTTTCATCCCACAACCTCTCCAGCAGAAATCTGTAGGGCACTTTTTCATGTGGCATAGCTTTACAGGGGTTGTATACCAGCGAAGCATCGTCTTGACTGCTTGCTCCTGTATCGTTACGCACACAGAAGAGCTATGATTGGCTTCCCAGATCTCCTGCCATTCCACCCCCTCTAGGTGCTCCCCTAAGTCCCTTTCCCACTGATCAATATAGGCCATGTCGCCCTCAACCGTGGACACAGAGCAGAGGTGAGCGTACAACTGGGTTATCAGACCCGTAGGCATATGGTCTCGAAGGCATATTCGTTCAAAAAAGGTCATGGGTGTTTGGGCCGCAGCTCGGACCCACGGGAGTCTCGCAAAATCCCTTATTTGAAGGTATCTAAAGAAGTCTGCAGGTGTGAGGTGACCCCTTTGTTGTAGGTTGTCAAAAGTTATTACTTCGGAGCCCTGCACTAACTGGTGAATGCGCTGCAGGCCTATGCGTTCCAGATTCCTAAAGTTCCTTGCCGACATACCCGGCGGGAATGCCCTATTTCGCAAATAAGGCATCAGCGGAGACGGGGTTGATGCTAATCCATACTTCTGCTGGGTCCTATCCCATACGTGAATAGAATTCAATATAGCTGGGCACGTAGCCCTAATAATTGGTCTTTTATCTTTAGGAACCCAAATTAGTAGCTGCGGTATATCCGCCCCCACCATCAATGACTCCAGGTCTACCCACCTCCGCTCACCAGGCGGAGAGTGCCATAAGGCTATCTGCGATAATTGTGTCGCCAAGTAATAGCCATATAAGTTAGGTAGACCCAGGCCTCCCCTATTCTTTGGCCTATATAGAGTGTGTCTTGAAATTCTGTGACGTTTATTTTGCCACACAAAATTCCCTATCGCCTGCTGCAGGGGCGCAAGATGCGACTTGGAGAGGTGTATGGGCAGAGATTGAAAAAATAATAGAATCCTAGGTAGTATATTCATTTTGACCGCATGTATCCTCCCTATCCAAGAGATGGGCTTTTCATTCCAAGCCTCCAGTTCCCTAATGAGTTGTTTTATGAGTGGTGTGTAGTTTTGTTGCATAAGGTGGTCTGGGTCTGCCGTCAATTTAATGCCTAAATATTTAATCGACTGTCGCTCTATGTGTATATGGTGTTCCCTCTGAAGAGCATCCAGCTCTACTTCTGAGATCGCAATAGGAAGGGCGCTAGACTTGGACATGTTGGCTTTGTAGCCTGACACAGCTCCGAAGTCCTCCAGGACCTTTTGCAAGGCCCGCAGCGAATTGATGGGGTCAGTGAGCGTCAAGAGCACATCATCCGCATATGCTGATACTGTGAATTCCCTGCCCCCCACTCGAACCCCCTGAATATTCGGGTGTGTCCTGAGGGCCTGGAGCAGCGGTTCTAAAGAGAGAACAAATAGGAGTGGGGACAACGGGCAGCCCTGTCTGGTGCCATTATACAGCCTGAAAGGGGTCAGCGGGGCTCCTGAAATTTTAACTTGCGCTCGCACATCGCTATACATGGCTTTGATCAGGGTTATCGCTTGGTCGGGAAAACCAATATGAGCTAGTAGCGTGAATAGGTACGTCCATGTGACCCTGTCAAATGCTTTTTCAGCGTCCAAAGATACTAGCATAGTTTTGGTGCGCGTAACTTTCTGTTTCCAAATGATGTCGATGTTCCTACGGGTGTTCTCGAACAATTGTCTGCCTTGCACGAATCCCACTTGATCTGCATCCACCAAGGTGGTCAAATAGGGGTTCAGTCTAGTCGCCTGAATTTTTGCTAAAATCTTCATATCGTGGTTAATAAGGGAAATAGGCCTGTAGCTACTCGGGAGGGCCGGGTCCTTGTCCGGTTTTGGTATTAAAACAATGGTCGCTAGTGACATATCCAGATCCGGGGTGCCCCCCGATCTGAATTCGTTGAAAAGAGCCGTTAAGTGGGGAGTCAGCTCCTCCCGGAATTCCTTATAGTAGCTCCCGTCGAACCCGTCAGGTCCCGGAGCTTTCTTCCCTTTCAGGGCGGCTATAGCCTGCGCTACCTCCTCGTTTGTGATTTCTGCCGCTAGTACGTCCGCAGCTGCTTGGTCTAGTTTAGGTAGCCCTAAGTCTGCCAGAAATCGCTGCGTCAGCGCCTCGTCCCCCTCTTTCCGCGTCTCGGACCCCGGGGAGTGATTGTACAGGGATTTGTAATAATCTGTGAAGACTTCCGCGATATCTCGTGGACTAGATTTAATCGAGCCATCTTTGTGTCTTATGGACGTAATGTGTCCCCCGCGGTGTCTGGGTTTCAGGACCCTAGCCAAAAGAGTGTCCATTTTATTTGCATGTTCGTAGAAATTCCTTCTAGACCACGTAAGGGATCTGGCCGTATCGTCGAGAAGCAGCTGGCGTATTGCCAACCGTACCTCCCGTAGACGCTGCGCGGTGCGATCCGTCGGGCTACCCTGGTTTTGTTGTTCCACCCTTTTAAGGTCTCCCAGGAGGCCCTCCAGTCTCTGAAATTTCAATTTCTTTCTGGCCGTTGCTATTTTTATGAGCGTGCCTCTTATCACTGTTTTGTGGGCTGCCCACACGGTTGCTAGTGTCACATCAGGGGTTGTGTTGGTCTCGAAAAATTGTTCAAGCTCCGCCCTAACCTGGTCTGCTACATCTTGGTCTTTCAGTAAGGAGGCGTTAAGTCGCCACGTCCATGGGGTCGCTTCGCATAGCTTCCCCAGGGTTAGTGATATGTCGGCATGATCCGACCAGGAGATGGTCCCGATGTCCGTGCCAAGTATCTTAGGTAGGCACCCGGAATTAACCAGGAACATGTCGATCCTAGAATACGACCCATGTGGGGCCGAAAAGAAGGTGTAATCCTTCGTACTTGGATGATGTGCTCTCCACACGTCCACCAACCCCGAACCCGCAATGAAGTCCTGCAGCAGTCTGTCCTGGCTCCCCTTCCCCTGGGACCTGTGCGTGCCTCTGTCCGTCTTTCTGTCAGCTGCAGGGCTGGGCGTCGCGTTCATGTCGCCCCCTACGATCACCATCCCATGGGGTAGTGTCTGAAGTTTGGCCTGAAGCGATTCCCAGAAAGCTGTCTCTGGGCGGTTTGGCGCGTATATATTAACTAAATGGATATGGTGGGAGAGCATGGTTCCTGAAACTATCACATATCGACCCTCCGTGTCGGATTCAGTGGCTACTACTCTAAGGGGGCAGCTATTCCGTATCAGTATCGCCACTCCATTGCGTTTACATAATGCCCTGGCTTCATAGGTCGAGCTGTAAGTGTGATCTTTCAGTTTAAATTTAGCCTGTCGGGGAAGATGCGTTTCCTGAATAAAAGCTATGTCGGTTCTCATTCTTTTTTTTCTCTGAATAATAATCTCCGTTTAGTCGGGGAGTTAAGCCCTTTAACGTTCAGGGAAGAAATTTTAACTGCCATGAGTCCAAACCACTCGGTCTGCTGCAGTGCACGCCCACCTCTGTCCCCTCCGCGCTCCCACCATCTGACTCCGCCGCCACGCCCCCAGGATAGAACAGGGAAAAAGCAAGAAAATGAGATTTAGGAAGGGGGGGGAGAGAAAGAAAGAATAAGAGAGAGATAAAAAGAAGAAAATAGAATCACCTAAGAAAAGGTGGTGCACATCTCGCGCTCCACCAAGGTTGCCTGGTCTTACTCTCCGCCAGGCGTCTGTGGGGTCAAGACCCCGCATCCCAACCGCGTCCAGCGCTGGAGAGAAATGCGGGTTCACGAGCCCATCCCCCTCAGCACAATGGTGTTTACATAAATTGTATCTAGACATCGTAAAATACAGCATGGCATGAGAATTACCCTTTGGTACGCGCTGCCAGGGCACCGTATAGAGTGTCCGCACGCCCTAAGGCCTCGCCACATCGAAAAAACATAGTGTGTAAGCATTTAGTAACTTTACAACATAACATTTCAAAAAGGTAACCTTAAACAGTAGTATGACTGTAAGACCTGGGATCTCCTATCCCCAAACAGGACCAGCCTCCTGCCTCCTCCGACCCATGACCCCCTGTATTTCCAAACCGCCCCCAACCTATTCCTTGCCTTGCGATCGTGGTATGCAATAATGTTGGTATGCAGTCCTCCTCCCTCTTGTGTTGGCGTCTTTTTAGTTTTCTTAGTTTTCATGTGCCCCCTCAGTTGTTGCAGTTTTAGATTTAATACGTTATCTCTTATGTGTACATCTTACGTCTTTCTAGTGTTTGCTTGTTTACTCTTTTGTTTATAGATTGATTTTATTGTTTATTTTATATAGTTTTTCTCGTTTTTTTCTTTTTTTTTTTTGTTTTTTGTTTTTTGTTTTTTTTGTTCATTAATTTTTTTATTTTTTTTGACGTGAGACAAAACTTTATTTGTTGCTAGGGCTAAACACGCAAAGGAAGAGGGTTTACATTTTGTTGTGCCCCGTCTCTTTTATTTTACGTTGCGTGAGGCAAAACTTTATGTGTAATTAATTCAAAGAACAATAGAAAAATGTTTATCTGTTTTTGTTCCCCCCTTTACAGGTGGTTGTACCTGAGTCCCCTATGTTGTGATGTGCGCTTTGTAAATTATATGTTTGTAGTATTGTGAAAAACTCCTGCATGTGCTTATGGATGTCATCAGGAGGTGACTATGGTTGCATTCCATTGCCCGTCCCTTTATCTTATTTTTACCGGCAGTATGATTGCTCCACATGCTCCCCTATCGCAAAACAGCATGTACCCCGGATTGTAATCCGAGATCGGAGAAAGAGTAATCTGCACAGGGTTGAGCAGAAGTGTGTCGGTCCCTCTAAGGCAGTAGGAGATACCCGTGCCCCGGCCCCCGTGCATAAGACAAACCAGAGGGATAGAAAAATGCTAAACAAGGTGAGTCAGGCCCGAGGGCCGCATGGGTGATCATAGCCTCCACCAGCCCCTAGTGTTCGTAGCAGTCCTGCAACTTTCAAGCCCCCCCTCGGCCTGTAAGTAATGGGCCGTGGCTCCTTGCTGCGATGTCCCAAGCCTCCTCTCACACATCTTAGCAGAGCAGCCGGACGAGTATGGGAAAACAGACCCCAGTCCCAGCACCATTTGCCTGGAAGGTCGTGGCATCATTCCCATAGCCCCCTCCCCAAAATCACCAGGAGCCCCCCCTCTCCCCGCTCTAGGCCCCAGAGACCAGGGGTCAGGGATGCTCGGGCCCTACAGGCCCTAAAAAAAACCCCACCCAAACACAGTCCCGGTCCCCCCTGCTGAGCCTCTACCTCGCAGAAAGAAAGTTAACTCTGGGCCAACATACTATACCGGCCTCCGAAGTCAGCGCCGACCTGCTCCCACCTCCTGCCATTCAATCGGAAGAAAGTCCAGATCCCGGTGCGCAGGCCTCATGTCAGGTAGGTCTCCTCGAGCAGCTACTCCCAGGGCATTCAGGAAAGCTCCCGGGTCGCCGGTAGGGGTCAGAGTAAGGGTCTTCCCCCCTCTAAAGGCCATAAGACGAAATGGGAACCCCCATGCATACTGTATGTTTGCTCCCCGCAGGGCTTCCGTAACGGGCCTCCACTCCCGTCTCCTCTGCAGCGTACTGGGGGCTAAGTCTTGGTACACCTGGATTTCTTTTCCGTCGTGCATAATCTTGGCCTCTCTGCTTTTGCGCAGTAATGCTTCCTTCGTCTGGAAGAAAAGGAACCGGACGATGACATCCCGAGGGGAGTTGGCGTCAACCCTTCTCGTTCGGAGGGCTCGATGGGCCCTCTCCATGTGCCACCTGTCTTCAGGGAGATCTGGCAAGAGAGGTCTAAATAGCGCCATGAGAATCGCTGGTAGCATGCCCTCCTTTTCGCCCTCCGGCAGGCCACGTATACGGAGATTATTTCTCCTAGACCTGTTGGACATATCTTCGATAGCCAGCTCCGTTTCAGTCACTCGGGCCGCCAGGCCATTGAGATGGGCTACCGCCGCATTATGGGCCTTGGTTGTGGCCTCCATCCGTTCCTCGAGTCGGGCGGTGCGTGTGCCCAGGGCCGCGATCTCGCCACGGAGCACCTCTGTGGCGTTCACAATTTCGCCAGCCAGGTAAGACTGGACTCCATCGAGGCGCTCCAGGATTTGTGATGTTTCGCTCCTTTTCCTGCTATCTCCCAGCGCCTCGTGTGGTGAGGATGGTCGGGGCGAAGGGCTCCGTCCGGCGCCATCTTGGGGATCCTGAGGCCCGGTCTTATGAGCCGTCATCAGGTCCAGAACCGTCGTTCCTCCCTTGGTCCCCCTCCTGGGCTGTTTTTTAGAGTTCTCTTTGTCCATGCTTGGCAAAAGGTGTCGATTTGGGTCTAGAATAGTGCTAAAGTAAGCTGTAAATTGTGCGTTGGGGCAGGAGCTCTACACAGCCACGTCCAGCTCGATCCCTGGTCAGGCCACGCCCCCCTCCGTTCGCATGTTAAAACTCTACGAAACCCTTGCCATCCACAGTTATCTCAGGGTTCGCTATAATCCCCATGTAAGATGGAATCTTTCTACCGAACGGCTGGTCGTTCGGTAGGTCCAGCACGAAGTTACGTTATCCTGGAGGTCTCAGCGGTGTTCGCCTGTTTGCGTCTCCGTTTTTAGTTCCAGACGATTACTGGCAAACACCGCTGTTCGTGCGTAAGATGGCCGCGAACACGTGCAAAGTCCCGAAATGGCGGCCACCTATACTTTACACAAAGGATTCGTGCTGAACCATGCGAACGGCTTGAATCAAGCTGGGAGGTAAAATATCCATTAATTATACACCAAGGTGGTCCTGTGTTCGGTACTTTGAGTCCATTCGTGGGTTTTGGATACGAAACCATGCTTGAAACCAGGTCTTGGGTTGTGACAAAAAGGGGAAAAACAGAAAGAAAAGCAATGAGGAAATTGTCTGTAGCAGGGTCTGTAACAAGTACAAACCGGCAGCACCTCCAACCACTACTGTGTATCACCCCCCAGCGCAATGCACCCCCACAATGCCAGCAGCGAACAATTATGTTCAGCCAGCCTGATTCAACGCCCGGGATTACTCCCAGCCTATCCGGTGCTATGGGTGCAAACAGTTGGGGCACAAGAGACCGGAGTGTCCATTGAACAACTCCAGCCAAGCCCAGTCGTGGAGAAGACCAGCCAACGGAAATCAGCAGCCACCCCAGCCTTCCGCTCACTGTCTTGAGCAGGAGGAATTTTGGGGTATACTACATGAGGCGGATCCAGTAAAAGCAGCCCAGCAGGATAACCGTCAACAGCACAGGCAGACCGTGAAACTGAATGGCAAAGTGGTCACTGGACTGAGAGACACCGGAGCCACTATGACCCTGCTCCAAAAGAACCTTGTTTCAGAACACCAACACACTGGAAATACTGTGTCAGTGAGGGTAGCAGGAGGCGCCTTGTTCCATCTACCTGTTGCCCGGGTTAATTTGGATTGGGGAGTGGGCTCTGGACATGTGAACGTGGGGGTCATGAAAGACTTACCCGCCAATGTTTTGCTCGGGAATGACCTGGCCCCTTTGGTTTCCACTTATGCTCCAATGGGACCTGCTGATGTCAACCCAGTGACTACCCGGGCTCAGACCCGTGCTGCTGGAACCAGCCCACCTGCTGCTGAGACCCAGGTAAGACCCGATTCCCCGACTTGTACCCTAGAACCGACTTTTGTTAGCTGGGATTCCCCAGACTCTCCAGAAGTACAGAGACAGGGCAGATACTGGAGAGGAAGGAGTAGATGGGGAGCGGTATGAGTGGGTGGGGGACAGGTTGTATAGGATCCCTAAGCCATCCCAGAAAAGTGTTGCCCCTCCACCAAATCGACAGCTGGTGGTGCCCGCAAAATACCAGCAGGAGATTCTGCGGATAGGGCATGATGTTACATTAGCTGGACATCTAGGTTCCCGCCGCACAGCCTATAGGATCATGCAGAACTTCTTTTGGCCAAATTTTAATCAGGCTGTGCGAATATATTGTAGTATGTGTGACACTTGTCAATGGGTAGGAAAGCGGGGGGACCACCCAAGAGCTAGGCTTATGTCTATGCCTATCATTGGGGAGCCCTTTGCCCGCATAGCCGTTGACATTGTGGGTCCACTGGCCAGGGCTAGTCCATCCGGTAAGAAATATATTCTCACCGTGGTGGACTATGCCACTCGCTATCCAGAGGCAGTAGCGCTGTCTAATATAGAGGCAGAGACCGTTGCTGATGCTCTGGTTAGGATTTTTACCAGGGTCGGGTTCCCTAAGGAGATTCTGTATGACCAGGGAACCCAATTTACCGCTGTGCTCACCCAGCAACTGTGGAAGGTGTGCGGCATTAAACCGCTGCTTAGCTCACCTTATCATCCACAGACTAACGGTCTCTGCGAGCGATTTAATGGTACCCTCAAACAGATGTTAAGGACCTTTTCTGACACTTGCAGAGACTGAGAGCGATACCTGCCTCATTTGTTGTTTTCCTACAGAGAGGTTCCCCAGGAATCTACTGGGTTCTCCCCCTTTGAGTTGCTGTATAGGAGAAGGGTCCGCGGACCCCTGGATCTCATCCGGGGCCACTGGGAGGGGGAGACAGAGCAGGAAGGGACCCCCATCGTACCGTATGTCCTGGAACTCCGGGACCGCATGGAGAAACTGTCTCTGATGGTAAGAGAGAACCTCCAGGTGGCCCAGGGGAGACAGAGGAGATGGTGCGATCGGGGTGCCCGACAGCGGGTCTTCCAGGTTGGGCAGAAAGTGTTAGTGCTCAAACCTGTGAAGGCAAACAAGATGCAAGCATCTTGGCAGGGCCCGTATAAGGTGTTAGCTCAGGTGTGTGATACTACCTATCTCATAGCCAGCTGTTCAGATGAAAGGATCCAGCGATCCTTTCATGTGAACATGCTAAAGGAGTATCAGGAGAGACCGGAAGATGTCACTGCAGTATGTGCCCCTGCTGCAGACGATACAGAAAGTTTACTCTTACCAGATTTGTTAGAGAGGGACAGCTAGGGGACAGGTTGAGCCCCACAGAGAAGGGACAGGCAAGACAGCATCTGTGGGAGAAGCAGGCGACGTTCTCCCAAGAGCCCGTCTACACTACCCTAGCTGTACATAAGGTAGAGACCCCTGGACAGAACCCTCTGCGACAGCCCCCTTACCGTATCCCTGAAGCAGTCCGAGAAGGAATGCGGAAGGAGATACAGGAGATGACCCAGCTTGGGGTCATCGAACACTCCGATAGCCCTTGGGCTTCACCTGTAGTCCTGGTGCCTAAGAAAGATGGGACCACCCGGTTCTGTGTGGACTACGGGCGGCTCAACGAGCGGACCACCACTGACGCCTACCCGATGCCCCAGGTAGACGAATTATTAGATCGCATTGCCAGGGGACGCTATCTGACCACCATAGACCTGTGTAAAGGCTACTGGCAGATTCCCCTGGCCGAGGATGCTATCCCCAAGTCGGCCTTCATCACCCCATTTGGCTTGTACCAATTTAAGGTCATGCCATTTGGGATGAAGAATGCCCCGGCTACCTTCCAGTGTATGGTGGATAGACTTCTTGATGGATTCCAGGAATTTGCTTGTGCATACCTGGATGACATTGCGATCTACAGTGGGTCCTGGGAGGAACACCTGGTGCATGTAGGGGTAGTACTGGACAAAATTTGGGCCGCTGGCCTGACATTGAAGCCAGAAAGTGCCATTTAGGCATGGCTGAAGTGCAATACCTGGGTCACAGAGTGGGGTGTGGGAGCCAGAGACCGGAGCCAGCCAAGATAGAGGCAGTAGCCAACTGGTCCACACCTATCACTAAGACTCAGGTGTTAGTCTTTCTAGGGACAGCAGGGTACTATAGACGCTTTGTACCCGACTACAGCAAAACCCCTGACTGACCTGACGAAGAAAAATCTCCCTAAGCAGGTCCTATGGTCTCCAGCTTGTGAAGCTGCGTTTCAAGCACTTAAACAGGCTCTTGTAAATGCCCCTGTCCTGGCTGCACCAGTCCCTAACAAACGTTTTCTCGTCCATACAGATGCTTCCATGTATGGACTGGGGGCTGTGCTGAGCCAGGTCGGGGAAGATGGAGGAGAGCAGCCTGTCGCATACCTCAGTAGAAAGCTGTTACCCCGGGAAGTGAGTTATGCGGCAGTGGAGAAGGAATGCTTGGCCCTGGTCTGGGCATTGAAAAAGTTAAGCCCTTATTTGTATGGACAGGAATTTTCCCTTGTGACGGGCCACAATCCCCTTGTCTGGCTTAACCGGGTCTCAGGAGACAATGGTAGACTGCTGCGGTGGAGTTTAGCACTACAACCATATAACTTCACCATTAGCTACCGACCCGGTAAGCAGAACGGGAATGCAGATGGATTGTCTCGGCAAACCGACGTTCTTACCACCTCCTAGTCCGGTCATCCCCAAGTTGACCTGCCAAAGGGTCAAGCCGGGTCTGCCGGAGTGTCCCACAAGGGGGGAGCTGTGTGACAGATCCATCTGTATAGACTAAGTATTGCTGGTTCGTCTGTTTGCCTTTATTTTCGCTGGATTTCCTGTCCGTATGCCCCTATTCGTGTGATTCTGGAATACCGATTGAAACTACCGAACAGACGGCCAACCAGGAGAGGAGTGTGCTGCTGGTTAACCTCTTGGCCTCAATTAGAACGTTGTGGTTAACCGCAGACACGTCTCCATTCCATTCGTACGGGTGGTCGTCGTTCGTATGCCGACCACGAGGCGGCGGCCATTTTGGGACACGAAGAAGATCAGCGGTGTTCGGTGCAAATCCTATGGAACTAAACAAACGGAAACTTTATCTACCGAACACCGCTGGAAGCTGCCGCCCACCTTCTATTTCATCGAGGCGTACGAACACCGGTCAGTTCGGGAGTTTTGTAACATTCGTATGGACTTTACCCAGATAGCCGTCCCATGGAGTCATTCGTATACCGAAGGACTGGTGAAAGACTTTGACTCCATAGCGATTGAACTAGGTACATCGGATCTGAGCGCTATTCGGTATAAATATGCACTCAGATCCAGGCTACCTGGGAATACGTTACACAAACCATATTTATTCGGTATTTCTGCATTTATGTATTTTACTGTATTTTTCTTATTGTATTTTAAAATGGCGATTGTCTCTATCCTGGGAAATAATTAGGTTTCTTCCCAATTATCTCTGGGATAGAGAAGAAGGATTTATAGGTAAGATGGGAAGGGCTTATGTTGAAGCCTCTGCGATTGGCTACTGTCCAATATGTTTTACAGTCTTCCACAAGGTCCCCTAGGGGAGTGTCCACCTTGTGGAGACCTGCATAAATACCGGGCAGGTAGCCTCCATTAAACAGATTCCTGTTTGACCCTCAAGACGGAGCTTGGTCTCGTTTGTGGGGGAATTATTATTGGGACAGCGCTTTCATTATTTCTAGCTGTGGAAGGAGTTTGACTGGTTTGCTGATCGGGAGTTGCCGCGTTCGTATGCTCCGTTCGGGAGTTTGACGATCGGCTGGATTAAATCTGCATTTCTGGAGAAGGGGATTATTTACTAAACGGCGGCTTCATCTACCTGGCGGTGAGTGTCGTAACACACTACTTACTCACTTGAGGGCCCTCAACTTCTATTGTGTGGTAGTGAATACGGTATTTTAAAGTGCACCACTGCCAAGCAAGAAGGTATTCATGACTGCAGGACTATACAAGAATGTAAATATGTGATATCAAGCATTATTGTCTTACTAGTGGGGACTGGGTGCCAGGTAGAATGTCTGTAAATATTGGAGTTGCAAGTTTGTAGAGAGATGGCTTCGAGACTGCTAGAAGGTTTTACTCTCTACACAACCAGTCATACGTTTTAATAACAATTTGATGTGTGTGTCTGGCAGTTAATCAAATTAGCTTTTTTTGAGTGGATTATGTTTCAGACACCAAGGTGCCATAATTGTGCAATGTATTGTTTTAATGATGACCCCTGTTTTGTACAGTGCTATAAAACGTCTGTTGCCACACAATTAACATCTATGACTGCCAAGCTACAATGCTTAAGGAGGTAGTACAACTGCTCCTTTTCCAGCAATTCTACAATAAAATAGCACCAAAGATTCAAGAATGGGTCCAGGATCAGCGGATCCTCACACTCCAAGAAGTTACTCGACTGGCAAATGAGTACTCTGAAGCTCAAAAGACAGACCGTGCAGCTTCACGAGTACAACCTCACACAGACATCTCCCAAGCTAAGCATGCTATGGTGCCCCATATGGCTCCATGTCCAATGCCCAAAGTACCAGAACCCGCAGCCATCACAGGACCCCGGTGCTACTAATGCAAACAGACTGGGCACTTTAAGAACAACTACCAACTTGAGCTGCCCCTCACAAACTGGACTCGCTCCAGGCCCTCCATTTCCTGAGCGGCGGCACATTGTATGGACTCAGACAGGACAGCAGCTGGGGGGAGATCCTACTTCGAACAGGAAGAATTCTGGGTAGGATTCCATGAAGTGGACCCAGTACATGCAGTGGCGGGCGATAACTGGTTCTGGTGAACGGTCACACAGCCCAAGGGCTGAAAAGACCAGCAGATCCATAGCAGTGCCAGTGGCAGGAGGAGAGGTGTACTGGATATTCACAGCCCGCGTACATCTAGATTGTGGCACCGGATCTGGTATTATGGAAATGGGGATTATTATACTTGCAGAGGTCCAGTTAGGCAACAATGCTCACCACAATGTTCTGCACCCCAGCTACAGAAGAGTGACCATGCTCAGATGAGACCAGGTAAGGCCGAATCCCTCTCCCTTGACTGTAGAGATAGCCCCGTTAATGTGGAACATCGCAGAGGAATTTGGGATGGAGGTAGCAGAGGACTCATCTTTACAGAAGTATAGATTCCAGGCTGAGACCATTCATGGAGGACTAGACAGAGAACGCTTTATCTGGACCAAGGCATTGCTGTATAGGTGTCAGGATCGGGACAGGGATCCAACACGCAGAGTACAAACAGTAGCCAGATACGTATACCGGACCTTAGAATGGCCGGACTAACGTAAGTAGTACAGTATAGAATGGTCAAAGACAAGCCGAGGTCGAGGGTAACAGAAGACAGGTAAGCGAGAGACAAGCCGAATCAAGGGTAACAGAGATAAGCAGAGTAAGGTAAACAAGCCGGGTCAAAACCAAAAGGGAATAATAGAATACACAAGCACTGAGTGACTAGAACAAGCTAGAACCACGACAGGGCAATGAGCTAATGAAAGAAGCTCTGTTAAATACCCTGTTCAGAGCAGTAACCACGCCTCCAAGGCGTCCTGATTGGTCCTGCAGCCATTGACTGACAGGTTGTTCCGGGGGAGTGTCCTGTTGACTACTTCCTGCCTAGATGCTGTAAAAGGCAGTCACTCCCTCGCGGCCGGCCTAGCATGACCGGATAGACCGCGGGGAAGGGAGCCATCAGACCGTCTGGATGGAGGAACAGCTAAGTGTCTACCTCTTTCGGAGGTAGAGACCACAGGTACCCTGACAGTACCCCCCCTCTCAGATACGCCCACCGGGCGGAATGAACCGGGACGAGATGGGAAGCGAGAGTGATACGCCCTGCGGAGACGGGGAGCATGAACATCCTCCTGAGGTACCCAACTCCTCTCCTCAGGACCATACCCCTTCCAATCAACCAGATATTGTACTCTCCCCCGGGAGATTCGAGAATCAATAATAGAGTTAACCTCATACTCCTCCTGACCCTCCACCTGAACGGGGCGAGGAGGGGCTATTGTGGAGGAAAATCTGTTACATATGAGTGGTTTCAGCAATGAAACGTGAAATGAGTTCGGGATGCGTAAGGTATTAGGAAGAGCTAAACGATACGCAACTGGATTGATACGGGTCAGCACCCTGTAGGGTCCAATATAACGAGGAGCGAACTTCATGGAGGGCACTTTTAAACGGATGTTCCTCGTGCTCAGCCATACCCTATCACCTGGAACAAAGACCGGAGCCGCCCTTCTACGTTTATCAGCGTGTTTCTTGACCAACATAGAGTTGTGCACAAGGATTTGTCGAGTTTGATCCCACAACTTCCTCAAATTGGCAACATGAACATCAACCGACGGCACCCCCTGGGAAGGGGAATCCGAAGGAAGAATAGACGGATGAAAACCATAATTCATGAAGAAGGGGCTTGAATGAGTAGAATCGCAAACGAGATTGTTGTGTGCAAACTCCGCCCAAGGAATCAAACCGACCCAATCATCCTGGTGTTCAGAAACAAAGCATCGTAAATATTGTTCGATTTTCTGGTTGGTACGTTCAGCAGCTCCGTTAGACTGAGGATGATAGGCAGAAGAAAAGTTTAATTTAATACCAAGTTGAGAGCAGAAGGACCTCCAAAAGCGGGAAACAAATTGGGAGCCTCTGTCCGATACAATTTGAGAGGGTATCCCATGTAGGCGAAAAATCTCCTTAGCGAATATCTCTGCCAATTCGGGAGAAGACGGGAGTTTAGGCAGGGGAATGAAGTGTGCCATCTTAGTAAACCTGTCAACCACGGTGAGGATAACAGTCTGTCTTTTAGAGATAGGTAGATCGACAATAAAGTCCATGGCCAAACAGGACCATGGTTTTTCTGGAACCTCCAAGGGGTGCAGGAATCCACATGGAAGCGTATGGGGTTGTTTGGTTTTAGTACAAACTTCACATGCAGCGATGAACTCCTCAATATCCCTCCGTAAAGCAGGCCACCAGAAGTCCTTAGAGATCAACGCGTAAGTTTTGCGAATACCAGGATGTCCCGCCATCTTGCTATTATGTAAACACTGTAAAAGTTCCAGTTGAAGAGCAGGAGGAACGAAATGACGGCCCGCAGGAGTCTGTTTAGGTGCTAGATGTTGCAACTTAATGATCTCGGCCAGTAATGGAGAATGAATCCTGAGATTCGTATTAGCAATGATATTGCATTTCGGAACTATAGAAGAAAGAACTGGTTCAGGTACAGTAGAAGGTTCATATTGGCGAGATAATGCATCGGCTTTAGAGTTTTTAGAACCAGGTCTGTAAGTCAGTACATAATTGAAGTGAGTCAGGAATAAGGACCAACGAGCTTGACTAGAGGATAAGCGCTTAGCCTCCCCAATATAGGACAAGTTTTTGTGGTCCGTCAAAATCGTAATAGGGTGTAGGGTCCCCTCCAACAAATGTCTCCACTCCTTTAAGGCTTTAATGACTGCTAACAGTTCCCTTTCCCCGATGTCATATCTGCTCTCAGGCCCAGAAAATGTCTTAGAGAAAAAACCACAAGGGTGTAACGGTTTATCCACCCCTAACCTTTGAGACAGAACAGCCCCAACTGCTGTCTCAGAGGCATCGACCTCGAGCAAGAAAGGCAGAGTCGTATCAGGATGGACTAGAATGGGAGCCGAGGCAAAAAGTTCCTTGAGAGTCTTGAAAGTGATGTGGGATTATTAAAAATCTTTATTGTACTTGTATTGAATTATTGTACTAACTCCATTTTAACCTTATATTGTGACAATCCTCCATTTTGTCCTCCTAACCTGACTTCTTCAATCCTCCATTTTGTCCTCATGACTTAACTTGTTCATTTTAAAACTACCTTACGTGACTGAATTTCCCAACCCAATTAGTATAGTAGACAAAGACTGTATTTCCTGCAAAGACACAGGAGTTGCTGACTACTCCCTAAACTTGTAAGATAGTATAGTTTGAAGGCCACGAGAACACAGTAGTAATGAAATGTTCTATTCATAAGAGACCTTGCACCTGGACATGAGGCCTGATATCACTGACCGTGTAAAATGACGCTCAAGACCCCCTTATCCCCACCCGTGTCCAGAACAATCCCACCTCTGGTGGGTGGGCACGGGACTAACCTCTTAATTTTTTGAACCAATAAGTAAGACACTAACCCCGACACTTAACAATTAATCCAATTGATGATGTTTATTTGCTGATATTCTAATAATCAATGATGACGCAAAATGCCTCTTAAAAGGGCCTGCGCGCCCGCTTTTACTGCACTTGCCAATAAACTTTCTCGAAGTTATTTTAACCTGAACCTTGTGTGTCAGACTTAATTACTTCAGCGTATATACGCAATTCAATTTTATTAATTTGGACAGGAACAGATAGACATTTAAACATTTTGGTTTACTTTAAAAAAGTACCATAACAACTTGGCGCCCAACGTGGGGCATCGGGCTATGTCCGGCCGGTGAGCCGTCCTAAGGAAGACAAGGGTGGACGGAGGAATCCAGGGGGATGGAAAGGAGATTGATCACCTCCAGGTACACGGTAGAGACTTCTGCAGAGCCACCGGTATGTTCCGGCCCCTTTGATTGACCCGTCCACGTGTCTGTGACTGCTTCCCGGGAGGACATCAAAGACAGGTAATATCTTGCCCGGTGTCTCGTTACTCACTTGTTTACCTGCATTTTAGTCTATCTGTTGCCTGGGTGTGTTTGAATTGTTTGCCTGTTTCCCCATTTTGAGATAAAGGGGGGTGGACCTGCAGGGGATTTGCCTGGGGTTCTCTGTTTTGCTTGTTTTCCCCTTTTTGGGATAAAGGGGGGTGGACCTGAGGGGACTTGCCTGGGTCTTCAGTTTGTCTGTCTATCTGTTTGTATTTTACCCCTTTTGGGATAAAGGGGGGTGGACCTGTGGATGCGTTCCTGGGGGTCTTCTGTTGCCTGTTTTACTCCTTTTAGGAACCACGGTGCTGTGGTTGTAGGGAAAAAGGGGGGGTGACCTGTGGATGCGTTCCTGGGGGTCTTCTTTGCCTGTTTACCTCTTTTAGGAGCCTCGTGGCTGTGGCTGTAAGGAAAAAGGGGATTGTTGGAACTGTGGATTTTGTGTAGACTCATAATTTCCTGTGATCCTTCTTGTGTCACTTTGAGAGCCTAGCTAGCTTCTTTGTGCACGTGGTAACCCGCAGCTTCAAGTGTGAAGGCTGAGGGAATTCCAGTTTTCTTTTGGTAACCACAACCCCGAGCGCTGGGGCTGGTGGAATTCCAGTTTTCTGTTTATTTGTGGTAGGGGACTTAGTCTTGTGGCAGGGGACTCTGTTTCCTGGGGGGATTCAAGTAGGCATTGCTTGTTTTCCGCATCACGTGGTAGTGAGACTTATAAAGTGGGTTTTATAGGAGCACTACGGGAGTGAGGATAGAGGTGGCCACATTCTTGTGGGCTACTGTGCAGAGGGAGGCTGACGGAACTCGGACCGGTGTCAGTTGTTTTCCGTGGCCGCTGGTAGTGAGACTTACGAAAGTCGTTCTCCGAGCGGAGACACTACGGGGTTGAGGGAGGTGACTTTGGAGTAAGCACACGAGTAAAGGAAAGGGATTATTGTCGATTTCATTTGAACTGTGATGCATGCACTGTATTTCAATTGTATTGTTGTCCTGTTTGTCTAATTAGGAGTCTCATGCACTCCTGTGTCTGTCTCTAAGGATTTTCCTTGCCTTTCATCTTTTCTACACTTCCTATATTATTATACTATCCACTCCTATTTCTCTTAAAAGAGAAGTGATTGGTCACACACTTCTCACCTCGCTCCAATCCGTGTCTACCACCCCGGGTAGGCGGATTCAGTGACTAGTCTACGTTTTGGGAAGACGCACCAGAGAAAGTCCTACGGTTCTCAGGTGGCAGTCGAGCATTGTAGACGTTCTTGTTCAGTTTTCCTTCTCTCTCCCTATATCTAGGATGCTGGTATAGGGGGAAAGGGATTATGGGGCAGGATTTAAGCAAGCCCAGTAAGGGCTGGTTAGCATGTGATTTAGTTGAGGACAGAGAGGGCGAGGAGATGGTTAAAGGTGTTGAAAAGATTGCAAAAGTATGTAAAATTGCTGTACCAACAGGTGGAAGATTGCAACCAGAAAGTTGGCGTAGGTTACTGACAGAAAAGAAAGGCAAGCTTACAGATAATGGTTTATTAAAGACTGCTGAAGCATGGTACAGAGTAGCGAAGGCTATTCAGCTAGAAGGTTGGGTTGAGGAAGAAATAAATCACAAAGGTGTGAAATTGTTTGTGTATCATAATAATTGTGTTACTGGGGTTTACCCTCAGCCAGCGCCCAAAAATGGCGCCCAGGGAATGTCTATCCCCAAGGTTCAGTCAGCAATAGGTGATAGCCAGCTGACTATGTTCCCCACTCCCAATCCTCCTAACGCCCATCCCATCACCTCCCCTGTCTGCCCGGTCCTGAATTCTGATGGATCTTTCTTTTCCCCTTCCCCGTCTCTAACATTCCCATCATCCTCATCCATCCCTACGCTACCTGCTGTACCTCCTCCTAACATCTCATCTGCCATTCCTTCCCTACATTCTCTCTCCGTTAATGATCCCCTCCCCTCTTCATCCGCCCAGCTAACCACCTCCTCCACCCTTGCCCCGGCTCCTCCCTCTACACCCACCTCTACCAATCCCTCTCCGTCCCCTCCCATCTCCACCCCAGTCCAATACCCCACCTCCTTCCCCTCCCCAGCCTGGCCCTACCCCTTCCCATATCCCATGGCCCTGCCCTATCCCGGGTATCCACTACCCCTTCCCCAAGCCACTCCCCAGGTTCCGGTCATGCCCAGTCCGGCACAGTCTGCCCCGGATGTGCCCACATCCAACATGGCCGCCACTTCTTCCCTTAATCCTAATGCAGTACCTTTTCCGGCCACCAATATGGCGGCCCCCAGTACAGCTCTGATGCCGGTAATTCCCGGTGACTACCTATCCCCAGGTTATGACTCGCTAGCCACCCCTGCATCTGGGACCCCCGCTCATCCTCCGGTCCTGTCACCTCACCCGGGCCCTGCACGCAAGAGAGCCCAGATCATAGAATTAGATGAGGAAGAGGAGGATAGGCTATCCCAGGACTCATTGGAGGCTGCAGGAGCCGCTGCAGGAGCCTCAGCTCATCGTTCTATCGATGATCCCTTTGGACACAAGGGTCGGGGAGAACGGACCCCTCCTAAGTATGTTGCTTTTAACCCCACTCAAGCTAGTGCATTAATGAAATCGCTCCCTGACCCAGAAAAACAGCCTATGCCTTTTTACCGAGGGATAGTTCAAATTCAAAAGACTTATTCCGCCGCATGGCGTGATTTACTGAGCATTTGTGCTATTAAAGCAGGGGATGCATATTGGCCGAGCATGGCCCGTCACCTCAGTACAGATCTGCTTTCCAGTGATGTTGATTACCCCTCCGGGGTAACCTTTTGTACCCAATTAAGAGAATGGGCTAAGGACAAACTTGCAGATCAGGCTGCTGGCCTTACTGATGTTATTCAAGATAAAGGAGAATCAGTGGAAAGGTTTCATGCAAGACTGTATCAAATGTTTACAGATTTGGGATTTGATCTTACTGACAAAATTCATTCACAAATGCTGTCAGGGGCGTTTGTCCAAGGTGTTAAAGACTCTATACGCAAGGGAATCATTGCTGCACGCCCTGAATATAAGGTTGTTCCCCTGGATACCCTGCTTTTAGTTGCTAGAGGTTTGGAATCTGTTCAGACCCCAAGAAGACCCACTTCAGCTCCTCTCATGGTATCCCGCTCCAATCCAGTCCCAAGAGGTACCAGACCGGAGGAGGGGGGACATTGCTTTAATTGTGGAGCAAAAGGGCACTTTAGAAGTGACTGTCCAGAACCAAAAAAGGAGCAAAGGGAACCCAGAAAGCCACCCAAGCCTGCCCCGGCTCCCAAAGCCACCAAACAGGTTCAAATAGTTGAGGAACCCGATGACTAGGAGATTGGCAAGCCTGTGTCCGTAACCCCTGTCATGGCAGTGTCTACAGGGGATAAGAGGGGGCCACTTGCCACAGTGACTTTACCCATTGAAGGCCACCCTACCACATTTCTAGTTGACACAGGTGCAGCCCGTAGTGTTCTGCGAGAACAAGACCTGCCAGACCCATCCTTCCTGTCCAATATTGATGTCTCTTGTGTTGGAGTGGATGGCCAGCCAAGACATAGCCCTTTAACAACTCCACTACGAGTTGGCTCTAGCCTGCTTGCTCGCTTTGTGGTATCCTCCACATGCCCAATTAACCTGTTAGGTGCTGATGTACTCTCACGCCTGCAAGCATCCATCACCTTCACCCCAGACGGGCAGGTAGAAATGTTTACACCTCTATCTGTATCAGACACCTCAGCCCTGTGCTCCTTGCCTCTGATGCTGCATTTAGAAAAGCCCCATGGGGAAGCAGCAGAATTAAGGTCCATTTTCCCAGAGGAATTAAAAACACAGGTGCCCGCCAAGTTATGGTCCTCAGGCCCAGAGGACATAGGTCACCTAAATGTTCCCCCTGTGGTGGTAAAGCTTATTCCAGGAGCTAAGTTACCAAGAAAGCCACAATATCCATTAAAACCAGCACAGTCTGCTGCCATTTCTATCCACATCAAGGCACTCTTAGAGAAGGGTGCCCTGGTAAAATGTAAATCTGAATGCAACACCCCATTATTTCCTGTAAAAAAGAAAACTCCAAAAGGTGAGCCAGAGAAGTACAGGATAGTTACATAGTTACATAGTTACATAGTTAGATAGCTGAAAAGAGACTTGCGTCCATCAAGTTCAGCCTTCCTCACACCTGTTTTTTGCTGTTGATCCAAAAGAGAAAAAAAAAAAAAAAAAAAACCCAGTTTGAAGCACAATTTTGCAACAAGCTAGGACAAAAAATTCCTTATTGACCCCAGAATGGCAGTCAGATTTATCCTTGAATCAAGCAGTTATTACCCTACATTGAAAGATTATATCCTTGAATATTCTGTCTTTGCAAGTATGCATCTAGTAGCTGTTTGAACATCTGTATGGACTCTGATAAAACCACTTCTTCAGGCAGAGAATTCCACATCCTGATTGTTCTTACAGTAAAAAAACCTTTCCTTTGCCTTAGACGAAATCTTCTTTCTTCCAGTCTAAACGCATGGCCTCGTGTCCTATGTAAAGTCCGGTTTGTGAATAGATTTCCACACAATGGTTTGTATTGGCCCCGAATATATTTGTATAATGTTATCATATCCCCTCTCAGGCGACGTTTTTCTAAACTAAATAGGTTTAAATTTGTTAACCTTTCTTCATAGCTGATATGTTCCAATCCTTTTATTAATTTTGTAGCCCGCCTCTGCACTTTTTCTAGTGCCATGATATCCTTCTTTAGAACAGGTGCCCAAAATTGCACAGCATATTCAATATGTGGTCTTACCAGTGATTTATAGAGAGGCAAAATGATATTCTCGTCCCGAGAATGAATGCCCTTTTTCATGCATGACAATACCTTACTGGCCTTGGCCACTGCTGATTGACATTGCACATTGTTGCATAGTTTGTTGTCTATAACAATTCCCAAGTCCTTTTCGTGTGTTGTTATCCCTAATTCGCTTCCATTAAGGGTATACGTTGCTTGTGTATTCTTTACGCCGAAGTGCATAACTTTGCATTTTTCAACATTAAATTTCATCTGCCATTTGAGTGCCCAGTCCTCCAGTCTATCTAAATCCTTCTGCAGCAAAGTAAGGATGGTCCAGGATCTCCGTGCTGTTAATGAAGCTACCGTCCTGGACACCCCTCTTGTACCAAATCCTCATACTCTGCTCTCTGGGGTCCCACCATCTGCAAAATTTTTCACAGTCATTGACCTGGCCAATGCCTTTTTCAGTGTCCCACTGGACCCATCCTGTCAATACCTGTTTGCTTTCACTCATGAGATGCAACAGTATACCTGGACTGTCATGCCCCAAGGGGCACAAAATTCTCCAAGTCAATTTGCAAAGGCCATGAGTACCATCCTTGACCCATGGCAAGCTGAGCACCCAGAAGTTGTCTTGCTCCAGTATGTGGATGATCTACTGCTCTGTGGAGACGATATTCCCACTACTGAAAGGTGTTCAATTAGTCTTCTTTCCTATTTGGCAGAACAAGGATGCAAAGCTTCACTCATCAAGCTGCAATTCTGCCAATCTTCAGTGATTTTCCTTGGACATTGCCTATCCCAAGGCACCAGACACCTTACTCGGGACCGGGTAAGAGCTGTACTAGACATTCCACCTCCAAGGACTTCAAAGTCTCTCCATGCCTTCCTAGGCCTCATTTCCTACTGCAGAGCATGGATCCCAGAAGCCTCTCTGCTTATGCAACCTCTCTATGATGCACTTAAGTCTGACCTATTCTGTCTGACCAATGAAGCTCTGGACAATTTCAATGCTCTCAAACGTGCCATTGCTTCTGCTCCTGCCTTGGGCCTACCTGACTACACCAAACCTTTCAAATTATTTGTCTCTGAAAGACAAGGCCATGCAACAGGAGTTCTCACCCAAACTAATGACTTGAGAGGCCGCCAGAGGCCTATTGGATATTTCTCATGTCAACTGGACATTGTGGCCAGAGGGACCCCTTCCTGCCTCAGGGCCGTTTTTGCTGCAAGAGAGCTCATAGAAAGAACCTCAGACCTGGTCCTTGGCCACCCTCTGGTTGTTTTGGCCCCTCATGACATTTCTGCCATCATCAACCAAGTCCAGCTCAAGCACGTGTCTCCAGCCAGACACCTGCGCCTACAGTGTCATCTTCTTTTGCCTGACAACATTTCCATCCAGAGATGTCAAGTGCTTAATCCATCCACTCTTCTTCCACTCCCTGAGGGGGGTATCTACTATGGATTCATCACGGATGAGACCTACATTTACCTGCTCTGCGGGTGTATCAAGAAGATCATGCACCCACATTTGACATTTCAAGAAAATGGGAATCCTCTCTGTGAAGGCCCAGATTACGCCTTCTGTACCATGTGGTACAAACCAAACATTTCTCCCGAACCTTGCTATGAAGATGAGCTTTACCACTGGACTGATGTGAAGCTCACTGCTCAAGACTTCTATTGTGATTCTGAAGGCAATAGCATGGTCTTGGTCCAGCTACCTCAACAACTTAACTACCTTTACCGCCATTGGGATACCGCTATCCCACATATTCCTGTTACCAAGTTGAAGACAAGGTCATGGAATGATCTTGGGCCCATGGCAAAACTATGGGCCACCATGAATGAAGAACAGCTACAGGAAAATGGTATTGCCAAATACCCAACAACTGACCTTCTAGAAGCATGGCCACGCCATTTCCTGGAAAAGGAATTTCAAGATCTGGTCATAAAGAATGATTATGACCCAGAAACACCTCATGACTGTTTCGAACAGATGAAAATGGAAACAGTGCACTTACCAACTGTGCATGAGAATCCATTACCAGATCCGGATTTTACCCTGTTTGTGGACGGTTCAAGATATGCTGATGAAGAAGGAAGACACCATACAGGATATGCCGTAACCACAACAGATGAAGTTATCAAATCATCATCTTTACCACCAGCAATGTCTGCGCAAGAAGCTGAATTACAGGCTCTGACTTCAGCATGCAAAATTTCCGAAGGAAAACGTGCCAACATCTATACAGATTCAAGATATGCTCTGGGTGTGGCACATGACTTCGGCCTAATTTGGAAGACAAGAGGATTCCTTACCACCGCCAGTACACCAGTCAAACACAGCACTGCAATCAAGGAGCTAATGGATGCCCTCCTACTCCCCAAAGAAGTGGCCGTTTTGAAAGTCAAGGCCCATGGGAAATTGGATACAGATGAAGCAAAGGGCAACCACTTAGCTGATCAGGCTGCTAAGCTAGCGGCCAGGGATCTACAGGAAGTGGACGAAGAAGTGTCCGGACAAGAAGAAGAAGAAGTTCCTATTTTTGCTCTGCAAACTCTTCCTACTGATTTGCGAATTCTGCGAGAACAGCAAGCTGCAGTCACTCCTGAAGAAATCCAGAAATGGAAAAAGAAAGGAGCTGTCCATAAGGACGGAATATATTACAACAATTTCAAATTTTGTCTTCCCAGAAAATTATATCCAGCAGTTGTCCAATGGGCACATGGGCCTGCACACCTGTCGAAAGAATTGATGGCCGCCCTCATACAGAAGTATTATGAAGCACCTGGAATCACAACATTGATCAATAGCTTCTGCAAGGCCTGTGTCATTTGTGCAAAATGCAATCCAGGAAAACCAATCAAGGTGCCTGCAAAACACCTGGCGAAGCCCATGTACCCCTTTCAGAGAATTCAAATTGACCACATCCAAATGCCCAAGAGTGGGCCCCATGAATATGCACTAGTTATAGTGGACATGTTCTCAGGCTGGCCAGAAGCCTACCCAGTGGCCAATATCACTGCAAAAATAACCGCAAAGCGCCTACTTACAGATATTGTATGTAGATTCGGACTCCCAGAAGTCATTGAGAGTGATCAAGGCCCAGCCTTTACAGCAACAGTGACTAAAGAAATTTGGACTGCTCTAGGGGTGACTCTAGCCTTCCACACCCCTTACCACCCACAAAGTAGTGGTAAAATGGAGCGCATGAATGGCACTTTAAAAACCAGAATGTTAAAAATGTCACAAGAAACAAAGATGCCCTGGCCAGAAAGCCTACCAATAGCTTTATTTAGTGTTAGGCATACACCTAGAGGGAAACATTCACTGTCCCCATATGAGGTTCTATTTGGGACAGCACCCAGACTAGGTTGTTATTATCCGCAGCAGTTGCAGCTCCAATCAGATGTTTTGGTAGACTATGTAACTGAACTTGCAAGTGTTTTAAACAAAATACATGCCCAAGTTTTCTCTTCAATTCCAGATCCCGAATTGGATACAGGTACCCATAACCTGCTCCCCGGAGATTGGGTTCTGGTCAAGAAGTTTGTGCGGAAAAGTACCCTGGAACCAAGATTTGACGGTCCATTCCAAGTTCTCCTGATTACCGCAACCTCCGTCAAACTGGCCGGTAGGCCAAATTGGATCCACGCTTCCCACTGCAAGAAATCTCCTGCCCCAGAGGAAGCGAATACCGCACAAACATGTATCTCTGGTACACCTTCTCCCTAATTAGCCTTATAAAGGCCCAGCAAGTAGCCATTACCAAAGATATTAGTGGGTACACCTTCTGGTATAATTCATCGTGCACCCAGGTGGCTACTTATACCTTTGACTACTGTGATATTGTAGAATGCCCATTTCCCACACCACAAATCCAGAGCATCTATAGAGATATCCCTCATTCGAAAGACCCATATGTTTGTGTAGTTGACAAGCAATGGGGGTACAATTGTGACCACTGGGGGGCGGCGGGATGGAATGCCGGGCCTGCCTGGGGTTACAAACCAAAAAGTGCCGTATCTAAAGTAGATGATCATGGTAGATCCCTTCTCCAGAGAATGACTTTGAGAAAGCCTGGGGGGGGTACACCAATGAAATTAATCCTTAACATTGAGCATCCAAGCCCCACGGATGCAGACCAGTATGTGATGGGAATGTATTGGAAAAAGGGTTCCTACCGTAAATTAGGGCATTTCTACCTCAAAGATATGTGCAACTCTTCTGAGTGGCAAGGGGCCACCCATATGGTCCCTAACCCATTAAAACCTCATATCCAGACCTTTCAAGACATGATGGCCATTGCTAACCCCACCTTTGAAGATACCATGGCCGCTGAAACAGGTTTTAATGATGTAAATCTATGGTTAGAATGGATGAAATATAATGCTAATAAGCATAATAAGACCGCATGCTATGTGTGTGGCGGTGCCCGGCCTCACCTGGGTACTGTGCCTTTAATCCTACCAGTAGATATAGAAGAATGTGTTTTAAGCCTTTTTGCCTATCACTATAATTTTAACAGGTCCATATGTATTGCATGGACAAAAGAGTATCCTCTCCTAACCCAGGATGTCAAACCCCCAGATGGTATTACCGTGTATAAAGGTAATTACACTTGTTATGCTAATTACGATGGAATGGGTAAATTCTTGGGTAACTTCTCTAAGGGGTATTGTGCTACCTACAGAAATGTCTCTATGGACTTGTTGCAGTTTCACACCAGGTCATTAGGGGATATTTACTGGTTGTGTGGGGATTTACAGCTAAGATCCAGAATGGACAAGCAGTGGTGGGGGGAGTGTACTCTGGCTAAAGCCATTATGCCTATACATATCATCTCTGACACACACCTCGTCACCCATGGGTCCAAGCACACTAAGGTTAAGCGTGACGCCCCAGTGAAAGGAAGTTTCGATCCTCATGTGTATATTGATGCCATTGGAGTACCTAGGGGGGTGCCCAATGAGTTTAAAGCAAGGGATGAAGTTGCTGCAGGATTTGAATCGATTTTTACCATAGTTACCGCAAACAAGAATTTAAATTGGATAAATTACATTTATTATAATCAACAGCGTTTTGTTAATTATACCAGAGACGCCCTCCAGGGGTTGGCCGAACAGCTGCAGGCCACATCCCAAATGGCTTTCCAGAATAGAATGGCCCTAGATATGATCTTAGCCGAAAAAGGAGGGGTTTGTAAAATTTTGCCCGACACCATGACATGTTGTACCTATATCCCAGAAAACACAGGCCCTAATGGTAAAGTTACATTAGCCATAGAGAAATTAAATGACCTGTCTGAAGAGTTAAAAAGGAATTCTGGGATAAAAGATCCTTGGGAAAGATGGTTTGGTTGGATGACAGGATGGCAAAAGGCTTTAATGCATATTGGTATGGCTATACTAATTTTCCTTTTTATCTTTGCTCTTCTCTTTTGTTGTATCCTCCCATGTCTGAGAAAATCCCTCATGAAGACTGTTGACCAAGCGGCACCCACTTTCACCCATCTCGAAGTTGATGACCAAGAATTCCAAGACATCAACTCACCCTGTCTGCCGCTGCAAACTATCCCTTTTGTTGATAAAGTGCAGGAATTCTAGGAAGGGACTAGCTTAGGGACAGCATCTGTCAGTGAATGGTAAAGGCCCCGTGTGGAGAAGTGGTGGGTTAGCTGCCATGGGACACCCATGGGTGTGAAGTGTTCGAGAGCCATACTGACGGATGAGTTAGCCTATTAGGGTCAGCTCTAGGGACAGACTTGCACTTTGCATTAACACCTAGCTAGCGGCCACGGGGTTTCTGTGCCTTTGGGTTAACACGTCTTCTGATACTAACAAATAAAGTTTTATCTCTTAGAATCTAACATTTCATAGGGGGGACTGATGTGGGATTATTAAAAATCTTTATTGTACTTGTATTGAATTATTGTACTAACTCCATTTTAACCTTATATTGTGACAATCCTCCATTTTGTCCTCCTAACCTGACTTCTTCAATCCTCCATTTTGTCCTCATGACTTAACTTGTTCATTTTAAAACTACCTTACGTGACTGAATTTCCCAACCCAATTAGTATAGTAGACAAAGACTGTATTTCCTGCAAAGACACAGGAGTTGCTGACTACTCCCTAAACTTGTAAGATAGTATAGTTTGAAGGCCACGAGAACACAGTAGTAATGAAATGTTCTATTCATAAGAGACCTTGCACCTGGACATGAGGCCTGATATCACTGACCGTGTAAAATGACGCTCAAGACCCCCTTATCCCCACCCGTGTCCAGAACAATCCCACCTCTGGTGGGTGGGCACGGGACTAACCTCTTAATTTTTTGAACCAATAAGTAAGACACTAACCCCGACACTTAACAATTAATCCAATTGATGATGTTTATTTGCTGATATTCTAATAATCAATGATGACGCAAAATGCCTCTTAAAAGGGCCTGCGCGCCCGCTTTTACTGCACTTGCCAATAAACTTTCTCGAAGTTATTTTAACCTGAACCTTGTGTGTCAGACTTAATTACTTCAGCGTATATACGCAATTCAATTTTATTAATTTGGACAGGAACAGATAGACATTTAAACATTTTGGTTTACTTTAAAAAAGTACCATAACAAAAGCACCAAGAGCTTCCTTAGACCAGAACTTAGTATCAGCCCCTTGTTTGGTCATATTGGTAATAGGCGCAATGATAGAGGAGTATCCTTTAATGAAGCGCCTATAGTAGTTGGAAAAACCAATAAACCTTTGGATAGCCTTGAGTCCTTTGGGCAAGGGCCAGTCTAAAATAGATTGGAGTTTTACAGGATCCATTTTAAAACCCTCCCCAGAAATCACGTATCCAAGAAAGTCTACCTGAGACTGATCAAAACTGCACTTTTCCAATTTGCAATATAGACCATGTTGCAGCAGCTTGTGTAATACCTTTCTGACCTGTCTATGGTGAGTCTCAATCTCCTTAGAGTGTATTAGTATGTCGTCCAGGTAAACAATAACACAATCATGCTGAAACTCCCTAAGTACCTCATTAATCAAATCTTGAAATACTGCAGGAGCATTGCATAGTCCAAATGGCATAACAGTGTATTCGTAATGGCCATACCGGGTATTGAATGCCGTCATCCACTCGTGACCTTGTTGGATTCTCACCAAATTGTAAGCCCCTCTGAGATCTAACTTGGTGAAGATTTTGGAGCCCTTAAGACGATCAAATAACTCGGTAATCAGTGGGATAGGATAGGCATTTCTGACAGTTATTTTATTCAAGCCTCGGTAATCGATACAAGGTCTCAGCGTGCCATCCTTCTTCTTAATGAAAAAGAACCCAGCCCCGGCCGGAGAAGAAGACCTCCTGATGAATCCCTTTTCTAAATTCTCCCGAATATACTCCTCTAGAACCGAGTTTTCCTGAACAGACAAAGGATATACATGGCCCCTCGGAGGCATAGTGCCGGGTAGCAGCTTAATCTTACAGTCAAATGACCTGTGTGGAGGCAAAGAATCGGCATTCTTCTTGTCAAACACTGCCCTTAAGTCTAGGTAAAGGTCTGGTATTTGTCTTTCTGTGGACTGAGTAGGATTCTCCGGTATGTTAATATTAGCTAATGGAGAAACCTTGCACAAACACCGATCCTGGCAGCCCTGGCCCCACGAGAGTATCTCTCCTAACTCCCAATCGATAATAGGGTTATGTTTTTTCAACCATGGGTACCCCAGAACTATGGGAACGGAAGGAGACGAAATGAGCAGAAGAGATAAATTCTCCACGTGTAGGATACCAACATTTAAATCAATGGGTACGGTCTCACGAAAGATAACAGGGTCTAGTAGTGGTCTACCATCTATGGCCTCAACGGCCAAAGGTGTCTCCCTTAGCTGGGATGGAAAATTGTTCTTACTAGCAAAGGCTTGGTCGATAAAATTCTCAGCAGCACCGGAATCTATCAATGCCATAGCCCTTACTACTTCCTTCCCCCAAGTTAAGGAAACTGGTAGCAGAAGCCTGTGATCCTTATAATTAGGAGTAGAGGACAAAATAGAAACACCCAAGGCCTGTCCTCTAGAGGGACTTAGGTGCGAGCGTTTCCCGGGCGGTTAGAACAGTTCGAGAGTAAATGACCCTTGGCTCCACAATACATACACAAACCCTCTCTTCTCCTGTGCTGTCTTTCCTCCTCAGAGAGGCGGGTATACCCTACCTGCATAGGTTCAGTAAGCAAAGATATCGTGGAGTCAGGACTTGGAAAAGCAGGAGCTAACCTAAAAGAAGGTCTCTGGTTCCTCTCTCGAGTGTTCTGTCTCTCTCTTAGACGTTCATCTATACGAGAGATGAACGAAATTAAATCCTCTAAATTCTCAGGGAGTTCTCTGGTAGCAACCTCATCAAGGATTACATCAGATAGGCCATTCAAAAATACATCCATATACGCCTGCTCATTCCACTTGATTTCTGCCGCCAGAGACCTGAACTCTAGTGCATAATCCACCAGTGTTCGGTTCTCCTGTCTCAGGCGCAACAGTAATCTGGCTGCATTAACCTTTCTACCTGGAGGGTCAAATGTTCTTCTAAAAGCAGCTACAAATGCGTTATAGTTATAAACTAATGGGTTATCGTTCTCCCATAGTGGGTTGGCCCATCTCAGAGCTTTCTCAATGAGTAGGGTGATAATAAATCCTACTTTTGCCCTATCTGTAGGATAAGAGCGAGGTTGCAATTCAAAGTGGATACTAATTTGGTTTAAAAAACCACGACACTTCTCAGGAGCCCCACCATAGCGTACTGGGGGGGTAATGCGAGAAGAAGCACCCACTGTGGCTACCTCTAGACCTGAACAGACAGGAGAAACAGGGGTATTACGTATCTCCTCTGGTGGGTTATTGGCACAAGCTAATAGAGCCTGTAGCGCAAGCGCCATCTGATCCATTCTGTGATCCATGGCTTCAAACCTAGGATCAGGAGCAGCCAGCTGACTGTTTGTACTTGCAGGATCCATTGGCCCTGTCGTAATGTCAGGATCGGGACAGGGATCCAACACGCAGAGTACAAACAGTAGCCAGATACGTATACCGGACCTTAGAATGGCCGGACTAACGTAAGTAGTACAGTATAGAATGGTCAAAGACAAGCCGAGGTCGAGGGTAACAGAAGACAGGTAAGCGAGAGACAAGCCGAATCAAGGGTAACAGAGATAAGCAGAGTAAGGTAAACAAGCCGGGTCAAAACCAAAAGGGAATAATAGAATACACAAGCACTGAGTGACTAGAACAAGCTAGAACCACGACAGGGCAATGAGCTAATGAAAGAAGCTCTGTTAAATACCCTGTTCAGAGCAGTAACCACGCCTCCAAGGCGTCCTGATTGGTCCTGCAGCCATTGACTGACAGGTTGTTCCGGGGGAGTGTCCTGATGACTACTTCCTGCCTAGATGCTGTAAAAGGCAGTCACTCCCTCGCGGCCGGCCTAGCATGACCGGATAGACCGCGGGGAAGGGAGCCATCAGACCGTCTGGATGGAGGAACAGCTAAGTGTCTACCTCTTTCGGAGGTAGAGACCACAGGTACCCTGACAATAGGGTGACAGAGACTACGACTCAAGTTTCCGCCCTAGTGCTGAAGTGACAGCTAGTAGTTTCATAGGAATTCCAGCTGTACCATCTGCAAATTGGGCATGTCATTTCTCTGGCAAGACATTTGGGTATTTGCCAGACTTTTCACCAAGTTACCAAGTTTTTCTGGCCCGTTGTCTCTCGAGACATCTGGCAATACTGCTAGACCTGTAAAGTCTGTCAGTGGGCAGGAAAGAATAGAGACCATCAATCATTGCCCATCATAGAAGAGCCATTCAGTAGGCTAGCAGTAGATATAATAGGCTCCTTAGCTAAGCACAGTTCTTCCAGCAAGAAATATATTCTTACCAGGTACCCGGAGGCGGTTGCCTTGACCAACATCCTCCATGTGTCTCTCCCATCCCAGCCCCTCCATGTGTTTCTTCCATATCCCCCTATGTGTCTCTCCCCCATCTATCATCCCCTCCATGTGTCTCTCTCCATCCCCTCCATATGTCACTCCCCCGCAGTCCCTCCATGGGTCTCTCTCCCATCCTCTCCCCCACCCCTTCCATGTGTCTCTCCCACCCCTCCCCCAGTCCCTCCATGTGTCTCTCCTCCATCCCCTCCATGTGTCTTTCCCCATCTCCCCATCCCCTCATGTGTCTCTCCCCCATCTCCCATTCCCTCCATCTGTCCCTCCCCTATCCCCTTCATGTGTCTCACCCTCCTCCTTTGCATGTGTCTCTCCCCCTTCCCCTCCATTTGTCTTTCTCCCATCTCTCCAACCCCCTTCATGTGTCTTTTCCCCATCCACACATTCCACCATGAGCTTCTCTCCAATCACCCCATCTCCAATCACCCCCTCATTGTGTCTCTTCCGTATCCCCTCCATGTGTCTCTCCCATCCTCTCCATGTGTCTCACCCACACCCCCCAACCCCTCCATGTATCTCGACCCCATCTCCCTATACCCTCCATGTGTCTCTTCCACCCCACCATGTGTCTCTCCAACCCCAGCCCCTCCATGTGTCTCTACCCCATCTCCCATCCCCTCCACGTGTCTCTCCCCATCCACTACATGTGTCTCTCCACCATCTCCTCATACTCTCCATATGTCTCTCCCACCCCAGTCCCTCCATGTGTTTCTCCACCATCTCCACGTCCCCTCTAAATTTCTCTCCCACCGCAGCCACTCTATGTGCCTCCACCCCATGTGTCTCTCCCATCTCCTCCATGTGTCTCTCCCACCCCAGCCTCTCCAAGTCTCTCTCCCCAATCCCTCCAATGTGTCTTTCCCCCAAATCCATGTTCTCTCCCCATCTCCATGTGTCTCTACCATGTGTCACTCCCCCATCTCCCCAACCTTACCATGTGTCTCTCCCACCCACCCCAGTCGCTCCATGTGTCTCTCCCCAATCTCCCCATTCCCTTCATATGTCTTTCCCTCCCACCCTCCACCCCCTCTATGGGTCTCTCCTCAATTTCCCAAATGTGTCTCTTTCACCCACCCCCAGCCTTCCCATGTGTCTCCCAACCATCTCCCCACCTTTTCCATGTTTCTCTCCCACCCACCCCAGTCTCTCCATGTGTATCTCCACCATCCCCATTCCCTCCATGTATCTCTCTCCATATCCTTATCCCCTTCATGTGTTTCTCCTTTATCCCCTCCATATGTCTCTCACCCTCCTCTCCATGTGTCTATCCCCCTCTCCTTCATATGTCTCTCCCCCTCATCTTCATGTGTCTTTCCACTGCTTGTGTCTCTCCCACACCGCACCTACTCCACGTGTCTCTCCCCCACTTCCCCTTCATATGTCTCCCCATCCACTCCTGTACCTGCTTACCTCATTTAGCATGGTTGAGCGAAAACAGTACCCATTCTGACAGGAAGTGCTCTATCAGTGAGTACTTTCTGTCAGACTGCGGTCCGCTCAGGCACGCTACATACAATGAGCAGCAGGAAGGGTGCACAATGCTGTGTGCTCCCCTCCTGCCAGTCACCCGCTGACCGGCAACCATGGTAGTTTTTCCACTGCATACAGATACAAACACACTGGCACACATACAGATCTACAGATACACAGATACTAACACTGCCACACATGCAGATATGCTGATACAAACAATGACACACACACAGATACAAACACTAACAAAATGAATTTAAAGTATATGTGTTTGTTTCGCCTATCCGTTCGACTAAGTACGACTCTCTGTAACATCGTTAAGAAATACCATCTGTTAAGTATTTTATTGTGTGCTATTGAAGTAGAATTTTATTTTTATAAAGAACGTCAGATTGCGTAATAGTACTTTACAAAAATAATGCTCGCCACATAAATAAATGTCTACATCTATATATATTTAAGACTTATTCAATTAATAAACACATAGTCAGTTATTACAGTTACACAATGAGAGTTTGTGTTTTCAGGTGGTCTCCTCACCTTCATCTCCAGTAGTATTATGTTGTCATTGATTATGTCTGCACAACCCCAGTATTGACTGAAGACAGGGACAATAATCTCATTAGTGATTTATGTCAGGAGAGATGTTTAAGCTAGGTCACACTGTTACATCTTATCAATTTTCTGCTCCACCGCTGTCTACAGACATACCTACCCCTTACAGACACATTAAAGCAGTATTTGTTAAGAGGGAGGCAGATAAATTACCTCCTCACAGGTCTGCAGGGTACTATGCCACCCAAGGGTAGGGTTAATCCTTTGTCTTCCAAGGAGAGCATCATTATGGAGGAATATATCAAAGAAAAAGTGAAAAAGAAAAGGGATTCATTCATAGAACTTCCACTCCAGCAGGGGCTGGTTTCTTTTTTGTTTCAAAGAAAAAAGGAGAGCCATTGCCTAGACTACAGATGATTGAATACAATCATTACTAAGATAGTATACCATATTCCACAACTGAGCTATTTGATAGGTCAATAGGGGCTTCTATCTTTACTAAGTTGGATCTGAGTGGTGCATATAATCTTGTTCGTATTAAGGAAGGACATGAATGGAAAACCATATTCAACACCAGAAGCAGACATTATGGGTATACCATCATGCCTTTTAATCTTTGTAATGCTCCTGTGGTTTTCCAGGTTTTTATTAATGACGTCCTCAGAGAATACATAAATTCCTTCATGATTGTGTACTTGGATGACATTCTGATTTACTCATATGATCTAATTACACATCATTCACATGTCTTTAAGGTCTTCTCAACATTTGCCTGTACTGTAAAGTGGAGAAGTGTTTGTTTAAACAATCAGAAGTTAATTACATGGGTCAGGTTATCTCAGTCTCTTTGTTCAGTATGGACCCTAAGAAATTGTCTGCTGAAATTGAATGGCCACTACCTCAGGAAATAAAATCTATACAAAAGTTCACAGGGTTCACAAATTACTACATAAGGTTTGTAAAAGATTTATCTTCTGTCAAAGCCAGTATTAGGTTTGAACCACTAGGCTTGGTCCCCTGAGGCAACTTGGGTTTTTGAGAGCTTTTTTTTCTGCTCTAATCCAGACATCCAGATCCTAAATTTCCTTTTGTATTGGAAGTGGATGCTTCTGAGATAGGAGTAGGTGCTGCTCTTTCACAGCACTTGTCCCTGACCAACCATTGCACCAATGAGGATTCTTCTCTAGAAAACTCTCACATGCCATTATTGCAGCATTAAAAGAATGGAGACATCTCCTTGAGGGTTCCCAAGATCTTATGAGGGTTTTGACCAATCATAAGAACCTCTTGTACCTTGGAGAAGCTGAAAGGCAGAATTCCAGACTGGTGAGATGGTCTCTCTTCTTGTCCATGTTCAATTTCATAATTACTTATAGACTTGGATCACACAATGTCAAAGACGATGCTCTATCCTGGCAGTTTGATGAGAGTGAAGAGAAAAGACCAGAGGAGAGTTTTTTCATTCCTCCAGAAAGGATTGTGGCCACAACGGTTCTTTACGTATCCTCTTAACCGTTGAATCGCATCATGTCTTCTCAATTTGAATCCCCTGATAACAAACCTAACAATAGATTGTTTGTCACCCCTGAGGCCAGAAAAGAGGTTATGTCATTATGTTATGAGAGCAAGCCCACAGTAAATACCAGTATAACTAAGACCACTAACCTAATTTCTTGTGACATCTGGTGGACTTCCTTAAAAAAAACCATAAAGGAATATGTGCAAGCTTGTTATATTTGTGCTGCTAACAAAGTCAATAACAGGTTACCTTGTGGTCTGCTCCGACCTTTACTTGTATCCACGAAACTATTGTATGATAGTGTGTCTTCTAGTAGACACACTATCATACTTATTCTCATTGACCGGTTTTCTAAGATGGACCATTTCATACCTCTAAGTAGAGGCCCCTCCTCTGCTGAGTTAGCCAGTATTCTCTCCAGGGAGATATTCCATCTCCACGACATACCGGAATAAATTGTGTCAGACAGAGGTAGTCAATTTCTTTTCCATTTCTGAAGGTTATTTATCACATTAATTTTGCATTATATTATCATTATCATTATTTTATTATTTATATAATGCCAGCAAATTCCGTAGCGCTGTACAATGGGTGGACTAACAGACACATAATTGTAACCAGACAAATGGATGCACAGGAACAGAGGGGTTGAGGGCCCTGCTCAATGAGCTTACATGCTAGAAGGAGTGGGACATGCTAGAGGGAGTGGTATATTCACAATGCTGTTACAACAGATTATTTAAATACCCTTCAGCTTATTTAGCATTATTACTATTTGATATGTCTCCCACATTGGAATTAGTGTAGGACCCACAGATATTGGTGTACTGTGAAGTAATGGTGGGCTTGACACAATATGGCCATATGGTGGAACTGGAGCCCCATATTTGTTTGCTGAGATAGGTGATTTTAAGTAGCCCTATAGATTTTTAGAAATGTATTTTATGAGTGCACAAAATGTATACACATACACACACACAGTTACAGTCACTACAAACACAATTACATGCACACACACTTACAGTCACACAAACATGCAATTGTAGTCACTTACACAGTTACAGGCATGCACAGTTACAGGCAAACACATACACAATTACAGTTACACACAGTTATGAGCACACATACACTCACACACACCGTTACCATTTCACAGACTCAGTTACAGGCACACACAGTTACAGTTACACACAGTTACGGGTTCACACACAGTTACAGTCACTCACACACAATTAGAGTTGCACACACAGAGTTAGAGTCACTCAGGCACAAAGTTACAGTCACACACAGTTACACTCACACACACAGTTACAGTTTCACAGACACAGTGACAGGCACACACACAGTTACAGTCATTCAGGCATACAGTTACAGTCACACACAGTTACATAGACTAAAGAGGGAACTGGGGGGCACACCTGGAACATGCATTTCTTAGCAGTGATGCTGCCGTAAAGAGCAAAAAGTACAGATTAAGGAACAGCGCACAAACAAAAATAATTTTTAATTTTACAAAGCTACTTAAAATCACCTATCTCAGCAAACATGTGACCATATCGTGTTAAGCCCACCAACAAGTTTTTGTATCAACAATGTTTTTCTCACTTATGCCATTACACGGAGAACCTATACCATTTGAATGTCAGACTGTTGCAGTCCAGATTAAATCAGCCTTTTCTAGGTCTCGCCAGTGAGATGTAATTATTAGCCCTCTAGACAGAGTGAGCAAGGGGTCCACTCTGGATTACATTTTTGATATTGGAAGACACTGTACCTCATAGTAATTGCTGAAAGCCGCCATTAAAAAATATTTTGTGATTCAAAGCCTTGACATCAGCATACAATAACATCTACGGTCAGCATTTTATTAATCAAAGCTAGTGTTTTTGTACAGAGCACACTTCAAAATACAAGCTACTATGCCTTAAATGTAAAACAAACTATGTAATTTCTCACAAAAAAAAAAAAATCTGAAATTGTTCACCTCTGTGATATATATTTTAGTTAAGGGACACTACAGTCACCAGAAAAACTACAGATTAATGTAATTGTTCTGGTGCATATAGCCTGTCCCTGCAGGTATTTTAATGTAAACATTGCCTTTTCAAAGAAAAGGCACTGTTTACATTGTGGCTTGGGGACACCTCCAGTGGTAGTCAGTGGTAGTCACGACTATAAAGATGCTTCCTGGGTCAGTACTGCACAATGTGACTGACTGATGCTCAGCATCTCCAAGCTCTGCATGAATGCTCTGAACTTTCCCCATAGATATGCATTAAGTTAATGCAGCTCTATGAGGAGATGTAGATTGCCACAAAGCAGCAGATTGGCACAGAGCAGCGTTTTGCCACACATGCACAACAGCCTCCCAAGCACTGGATTGGCTGAGATCATTGAGTCTGATGATCACAGCCTATAGTGTTCCTTTATTGCACTAAATTAATTTTATATTTCCTGTTAAAAAAAGCCAGTGATTTAAACAACTCCAACAGAAGAAATCCAACTTCTTTAAAGTATATATATTGAAAAAAACAACATATATTTATTTATTTGTCTTGCTTGAAAAGCAAGAGAATTATGGGAGTTGTAATTCAGCAACATGGTTTTGAGAACCCTGAGCTAGAAAATCATGACTAGGGGAAATCTATCCACTCTCTTACCCTCATAAACCTACTTGGGGATCTGACAAGATACCGACTTCTTATAGCCGTGATCCTAAGGTCCTTTAGTAACACGGAAGGCCTGTCATGTCTTTTTAACTTCATTCAAATTATGTGTTGTGGTGTGCTTAATATAATATGGCCATATGGACTAATTTGGCTGTGCCCCCTCGTATATGTGCTGAATGGTGAAAAGAGTGTTCTCTTCCTTGGTCCTTTTAGACTCTACCAACTCAATGTTCTCCCAATGTTGACCAGGATTTAAGCTGATATGAATAGTTGGTTGGTTCCCCATATTAAGTGTTTTGGGTAAATATACTCTGTTAACATGAACCTCCTACCTAGGCTAATCTGCTTCTTCCAGACTGTCACCATTATTTTGCCCTATGCCATTTTCTCAATCTTGGCTCTGCTACGCTACGTTATGTTTGCCATGGAGGTAGACCTAGACTTAATTTGCACAACTTCCTTATTCCCAACAGCTTGGAGGGTTGGGTCTACCCTGATTCTGCTAGTACTACCAGGCTGCCTATCTGGCCAGAATAGCAGATGGCTCAATGTAGGTCTGGCCTGTACTGCAATGGGCCATAACAGGAGACAATATTCGAGCTGTGGTGCTGTTGCAGGCTGGAGGGACATCTTATTGATACAGAAACATCCGCTTATTGAATCAACTTTCAAAATCTGGTTTCTCATACGTATCAGGATTTCACTTTCTATTTTATTTGGCCCAATGTATCCTATCACACCCAGCCTGATCTTTCTAAGGGTGCCAGACTCTGTGTGTAAACTCTCAGGTTGGAAGGAGACATACTGTCCCTGCTGGACCTGCTTTCGGGCAGGCTGCCTAGCATACTGGAGTTATTCATGTCCACCAAATCCAGCATTTCTATAGATCACTTTCCCCATGAGTCTATCTAGATCAACAACTTACAGTATTTGAGGAAAAGTGTGCGTGGGCAGAGCTGTTGGCAGGGGGTAAATTTACCCCATACCAGGATGGTGATGAATGGTGGGCATGTTGATTATTTTCCACCAGAGTCCCCACCAGAGTGCCAGGAGATTAACTATATATTATAACAAGTTGGTGTAGTACCCCATAAAAATCGCATAGCATTAACACAGAGAAATCAGATCGGTGCTGGAGGTGATGCAGGGTGGTCGTTTCACTGTTGCACATCTTTTGGGGATGCTCTGTTCTGGCTCACTTTTGGAGCAAGTTGTACGATGTTATGACATCCTTAATGGATGTGGCGATAGAATTTCACCCAGCTGACATCCTTATAATTTGGACAAAGTTCCCAATTTCACCATTAAAAAAAGTCACTATCCAGGAATTTTCTTACTGTTACTAGGTTCCTTATCTCTGCAATCTGAAATCAACATGGTGCCTCTACTTTTTGAAAGTGGACAGACAGAGTGGAAAAAATCCACCAGATGGAAGAGTAGATGGCAGCCCTGAAGGGTAGAACTGAGAAGTACCTGAAGGTTTAAAGGACCTGGCTGGACTATATAGGTACCATGGCATGACCCCTCTTAATGAGTGCATGTTAACCCTGGCATTCTTGGTCCAGACCGACAGATTTCTTACTCCCCTTTTCTCTCTTGCCTATATTCTTTTTCTTCATTTTTACTCTATTTCTTCCCTTACGTTTGGGTAGATCTCAAAATCTGTAATCTGGATTTAATAACTCCAGGTTCCTGTATTCCATATGTGACCTCATATTGGTTTATTTGTTACAATTTGTAATAATTACCACCTCTACCATCTCCTCTCGGTCTGTCTCTAATTTGACCTGGTAACACATCACATGTCCTGTATGCTGTATTTCACATGAATCAAAGTGATACTGCCAACTCTTGACTTCTGGCTCTTTTATTGTAATTTGTATTAAACTCTCCTCATACTTTAAAGATAGTCAAAAAAGGTGTTGCAGTTTCCATGCTTACTACCAATGTTAAAATTAGCATAGGACCCACCAAAATTGGGATATTGTGACGTTGTGGCGAACACGATATGGCCATATGGTGCACCCAAATCCTCATATTTGTTTGCTAAGAGGATTTTAAATAACCTTGTGATATTTAAAACTGGATTATTATTTTATTTATTTTTTAATTCTTTATTTTTTCTGTGCAAGAAAATTACAAGTGTATGTGAAGTGCCACAACAGCACGCAAAGATTAGTAAACAAAAGTATTGATTTGGCATGTAGAAACTGCAAATTGTTATATTATGTTTAAGCAAGCTAGACTGGTATGTCTACATCAACGTTAGCAGAATGAAAATAGTTAGTCTAAAAGAGATAGGCAAGTGCATCATATTCTATATCTGTCAGGGTTTCTTTGCTGTTTCTAACAGCAAACCTTTCTGTTTCAGTGATTGAGTTTGCAGCTGCAATTACTATGAGCTGCTTCTGCTTGTTGCCACGGTTACTCACCTGTGAGTAGTAATCACCCTGCTGCTAATCAGTTCTGCCTATTTAAGCAGCTAAGCCCAGAACCTCCTTGCCCTTGCGTGGTTTCCTGTTTCCCAGAAGTCTCCTTGTTCCTGTGTTTCCTGTTTGATCCTGGTTCCTGACTCCGGCCTTGTTCCTGACTCCGCTGCTCTCCGTGCTCCTGATCCTGGCTTGTCTGACTACCCGCTCTGGTGACTGACCCCTGCTTGATTCCTGGACTTTGCTTTTGTTTATTATTTGTTATTTATTAATAAAGGTGTGTTTGCATCTACTTCTGTCTCTGTCTGGTTCCTGGTCCCTGACAATATCATGTATTAAAGTTGAGACCTGCTGCTCAGAGAGGAAAGTTCCGCTTAGAGAAGTGTAACAGGTTGCAGCTTATGAGTACTAATTATTTGACTTGGCATTCCGTAAGGGGTAGAGGGAGATATTAGATATTATCGTCTTTGCAGTAGTTAGTGGATATGTGTGGTTTATCTAGCTTTACAAGTGTGTTATGCTAGGTAATACGTGGTTTGTAGGATATCTCGCTGACTGCTGTTATGGGGGGGAAACTGAATTTTTTTTGAATGGTGCTCAGACCACACACATACAGTTCAATTGCCATGGAGCGAAAGTCTTTCCTATATTCTTTCATTATATGAATGGGCTCCATGGCATAGCTATCTGGGGTATCCCTGCTCACACAGGGCAAGTACCGAATGACCCCACTGTATTTAAAGGGCCAGAATGAGTGACATGCACTCTGTTAGGGCCGAATACGTTTATTTAAAGGGCCCAATCTCCCAGGGCCATAGTCCAAAGGCAGCAGGCGGGCAACCAGGGCTTCTCCAGTTCGTAGTGGCGAGGTTGGTTTCGCCACACTTCTCCCCTTTACCATCCAGACTAACAGGGTATCTTATCTCCTGTCGGTCAGTGCCCTGGTTAGTCCAGCAACCCACCCACGAAGCACAAACAGTAGTACAGCCCACCCGCAATAAATGGTTACTACACCTGAGTAAGAGATAAACTTATCCCGGTCCAGGTGCCTCACCACGGCTGTGCGGGAAACTGGTAGGCTGCCTTAATGGGTTGCTGAGTGGGCAGAGACCAGCTGTACTCTGCCCTGGTGCCAGCGCTACCACAGAAGTAGCCTGGTTTGAGCCTGGTTGTGGAAGGGGGAAACCGATTGACTCCCCTCTGGATACACGGCTCTGTGGCTGGGGAACAGGACTCACCGTCCCTAACCCTTGTGCTGCAAGTGCAGAGACTACGGTCCCATCTGCACAGTTGTGGGGTTTAACATCTCCCCTTGGTGGGTTAGGTTGCCGCTGGGGAGAGGAGGTAACAAGCTCCCCTCTCTGCACTGTAAACTGCCGCTGGGGAGAGGGGGTAAAAGGCTCCTCTCCCTGAACCGTAAACTGCCGCTGGGTAGAGGGGGTAACAGGCTCCTCTCCCTGCGACACCCTCTCTTGTTGTAGGGGAAAAACGACTGTCTCCCCTTCCAATACTTTGCCTTGCTGTTGGGGAACAGGACAGACTGTCTCTATCCCCGGTGGTGCAGATGCAGAGACTACGGTCCCATCTACACTGTTGTGGGGCTTAACATCTCCCCTTGGTGGGTTAGGTTGTCGCTGGGGAGAGGGGACAACAAACTCCTCTCCCTTACACACTCCCAGCCGCTGGGGAGCAGGGCTGACCCTCTGTACTCCCTCTAGGCAGGGCGGAGAGACCACGGTCCCATCTGCGCTGGTGTGGGGCTTACTGTCTCCCCTTGGTGGGCTACGCTGCTGCTGGGGAGGGGAAACGCGACTCTCCCCTCCCGGTAAAATATTCTGCCGCTGGGGAGAGGTGGTAGCAAGCTCCTCTCCCATACATACTTTCATCCTCTGTGGAGGGAGACCGACTGTCTCCACTCCCAATACAGTGTCGTGCTGCTGGGGAAAAGAGACTAGGCTCCCAATTCCCGGCACATCACTCGGCCGCTGGGGAATGGAGACTGGGCTCCCAATTCCCAAAAAATCACGCTGCTGCTGGGGGTTACTGGCGCTCCAGATCGGTGGGTTGCTGATTGGGCAGAAACCAGCGGCACTCCGCCCCGCTGCCAGCGCTACCATGGGAGTAGCCTGGTTGGAGCCCAGTTTAGGAAATATCATAGGCGGCTCCTCACTCTGGACCTGGTGTTGCTGCTGGAGGGGAAGAAAGGCTGTCTCCCCTTTGGATAAACAGCCGTGCTGCAGAGGGACAGGACCGACCGTCCCTATCCCCTGTGGTTTGGGCACAGAGACCACGGTCTCATCTGCACCGGTGTGGGGCTTATCATCTCCCCTTGGTGGGCTAGGCTGCCGCTGGGAAGCAGGACCGACTGTCCGTACTCCTTGTAGCTTGGGCGCAGAGACCCTGGTTCCATCTGCGCCAGTGGGGAACTTAGTGTCTCCCCTTGGTGGGCTAAGCTGCCGCTGGGGAGAGGGGGTAACAAGCTCCTCTCCCTTACACACTTTCAGCCGCTGGGGAGGGGAGACACTGCTCTCCACTCCCTGCATTTCACACTGCCGCTGGGGATCTGAGCCGACCGCCCAGCATCCCTGTAGCTCACCCTGCCGCTGGGGAGAGAGGACGCTGCTCTCCTCTCCCTGCAATGTACACTGCTGCTGGGGAGGGGATACGATGCTCTCCACTCCCTGCGCTTCACACTGCTGCTGGGGATCTGGGCCGACTGCCCAGCATCCCTGTAGGGCCGGTAGAGAGACCGCCGTCCCATCTCCACCTACCATCTGTGGGTCTTCCCAGGATCAGTCTATGAGGTGCCTCATTTCTGGGGCTGGTTGGGGAGTAGATGGTACAGACCCCAGGTCCCCTGGTGACGGGCTTGGTGGTTGGGGAGGAAGGACGAAACTCAACACTCCCAATGGTGTACAGTCCATAAGCCCCCTCAGGTTAGAATCAGGCAGGGTTACGGTATCAAATAGAAGGGTATAATCCTGTTCGAACTCCCCCTGCTCTGGTGGTACCTGCAGAGTATAAGATGACTGGCTGGAGCTGAACAGGTGCTGGTAATCCTGCTCCAGTTCCTATTCCTGGACAGCCATTTCAATCAGGTCTGGCCTTAGGTCTTCGGCCATAGGGAGATCCAGCACGGCCTCTCTGTAGTCAAATATGTCCCAAAGCCGTGACTCTGCCGCACTCCCAAATTCCGGTTCTGCAAAGGTCCCCCATAATAAGCCAGGGCCATTATAATCCTTGCCCTCGGGTTTGTCAAATTTGACCATTCCGGGAACCCGCTGAACCGCGTACCAACGTAGTGCTTGGTACGCATCATCGAGACCCAGTTCCCTCCATGCCAGTGAATTAAGTTGCATCACCAATTCCTCCTGGGGCTGTTCTCCCAGCATAGGTATCCGTAGGGCCACTCTGGCTTGTAATCGCTGCTCCCTGCTGGGGAGAAGCTCACCTCGCCAACGCAGGACACCCTCTAGGGTTTCTTCCCACATCTCTTGTCGGGCGCCCTGTCTGCAGTCCAACCTGGTTGCCTCTGCTATTGGCTTGACCAGTGGGGCCAAGAAGTTCTGTAACCTCCGGTTAAATTCATTTTCTACCTCGAGAGTTGTCCGGGGACTCGCTGGTTCTATGCCGCTCCATAATAATTCCTGTGTCTCCAGGGTGTTGTTCCTCTCACACCAGGACGCCATCCCACCGCTTGCCACCAATGTAACGGATCACCTGGCACCCCGACTGGGTACCTCCGTTAAAGGATGCTCCTAGCGCTTCCTGAGGCCTCCAAGCACTCTAGCCGACACCACAATCCCCGAATCAGAGAGGCATATAAATCCTCTCAAGCATATGAATGCTGTAGACAGTTGAATAGGAACCATACGAAACAGGAACTCAGGTGCTGGCCCACCCAGCCTGTTTTTTATCACAGTTGTTGCAAATACAGGTCCGCCCACAGGGAGGTATAAAACAACCAATCACATCACAGTTACATCCCACATATTCCCTCCCCTTATCCTGAGAGGAAACTCAATTACCAATACAGTTAAAACATACTTTCTACCCAACTTTCATAACTCTAAAACCAAACATCACATTCACATAAAAATACATATCCACAATCAATCCATTCAGGGGAACAACATATTAAAAATGGCATGAATCACGCCAGGGGTTCAAGAGTTAGTAAAGTATCTTTTAAAAAACCCTGCCAGCATGGCTTTCCGGCTCAGACCGGTTTTACAGAGCCCTCTCTCCTGGAGACAATGGAGAAGTAATGCAATTACCTCCCAGGACAGAGACAAGACTCCATTGAGCACATGGTTGCAAAAAGACATAAAATACCATAAAATAAACAAGGTTACATTTACTACATAAAATAAAGACATGCAACATATCCCCAGATAGCTTAGGTCTGAGTGCACATTATTGAATGGTGCTCAGACCACACACATACAGTTAAATTGCCATGGAGCGAAAGTCTTTCCCATAGTCTTTCATTATATGAATGGGCTCCATGGCATAGCTATCTGGGGTATCCCCGCTCCCACAGGGCAAGTACCGAATGACCCCACTGTATTTAAAGGGCCAGAATGAGTGACATGCACTCTGTTAGGGCCGAATACGTTTATTTAAAGGGCCCAATCTCCCAGGGCCATAGTCCAAAGGCAGCAGGCGGGCAACCAGGCTTCTCCAGTTCATAGTGGCTAGGTTGGTTTCGCCACACACCGCTCGATCAAATGTGATAGAAATGTGATTTATTCAATATAAATTTCTTTACTCATTTTATCTTTATTACTAATCTTTGGCGCAACCTGTTTTTGTGTATTTTATGTTAATTGTTTAGGGTTTGAGGGTATCCCCTATATCCAGAGTTTGCTGCATATATTTTGTCAGTTGTTATTGTAGCGCTTATCCCTACCTGTGTTTTTTATGAATCATCAGTATGGCTACAAGAAAGTGTGTAATCTCTGCCTTGGCCATACTTCTAGTGGGGGTGGGGTTATGGGAGCCTTATTAAGTGTTACATATGCTTGAAAATGGTTTAACACTGCATGAAGGGGCAGTGCCAGGGAACTCCAAGTGCTTTATCCAATTCAATGAGATTAATTGGCTTTAATATTTTAAAATTTTTGGACAAATCTTCTTAACTCCTTAAGTTACTTAATACTTTTAAATAAACATTTAAAATGATTTAATATTTTGAAAAAGATTTTAATATTTTGATATGCATTGATATATTTTGATATATTATATATATTTTGATAATTTAATATTTGGGATTAAAAAAAATATAAAAGTTTATCCTAAAATATGAAATAATTTGGTAAGATTATACAAAAATATGAAATCTAGACTTTAATCTGATGAAGTTTAAGGTTTAGTGAATAACCCTGCATGTATTTTGAAATATACAGATTATATATATATATATATAGTGCTTTGCATATATATATATATATATATATATATATATATATATGCAAAGCACTATTTAACAATAAATATCAAATATTAAAACATGTTATAACAGCACATTTCAAAGGATGCGTGTTTATAGAAATATATAATTTTCAGTTCAAGGTTATTATTTAGAGTTACCTCCTTTGGGATACTAACTATACCAAACAACCTGATTACAGTAATTATACATTTTCCATAACCTGTAGTCAATATTAATAACTATGTTGGGTTAGCAATTACACAGTGCATTTGGATTGGTCGATAGAATGTAACACTTTGCAATAGTTGTAACAATTTAATATTTTACTTCCATTGCTACAGTCCCCTGGGATTGTATATATATATTTTAGTTTTTTAGTATTTTACTTAAATCTGAAATGTATCCTAAAGGTTACCTATATTGTCATGTTTATCCAGAAGGCATTGCCTGTTTTTTTTTTTTATTATTTATATGAATATATTTTCAAACAAATACATATTCATTACATATTTGAACAAGTATTTTTTGGGGTGTTTTTTTTTTATTCTTTATTTTAGGCGTGCACAGAGTGAACAAGTAGCCTGAGTGCGCCACAACAGCGGTGATGTAGATTAATTTAGAAATAAACAAATATGTTTGAATGACTATCTGTTCCTGTCCAAATCTGAGATGATTAAATTGCGTATACGCAGAAGCAAATTCACACTGACACATGGAGTTCAGGTTAAAAGCACTTAGAGAAAATTTTATGGCATCTGGTAAAAAACAGCCTTGCAAGCCCTTATAAGAGCAAAATTACATCATCATTGAATATCAAGATATCAGTAAATAAACATCATTAATTGGATTAAGTGTCAAGTGGTAGGTTAAATGCCCTCCCATCTGTATTAGTAATTGGCTCAGAGATTTGAGTGACTAGTGGGGCATCCTCCCATCATGGGATGTCGTAATTTCTGACCAGGATTCAGTCGCCATTGCTCTTTAGCATGAGGCTTTACTCGATGGGAGGGGGAATCTGGCAGCTAGCCATTTTGAGTACTTGGCACCGTTTTTGGGTAGTTAGTGATGTCAGACTCGTGGTCAGATTCAGTGTTCTTTTTATGAATAAGACATTTCATTAGGCCGGCTTTCCCATGGCCTTGACTATACTTTGTTGCATGTTACAGGAGCTTCAATAATTCCGGTGTTAGTCATATCTTTCTAGAAAATACAGTCTCTATTCATTATACTAAATGCTGTTAGGAAATTCTGTCATATAATGTAGTTAAAATGGAGAATCTGTCATGACATGAAGTTAAAATGGAGTTAGTACAACAATTCAATACATGTTTTAATATAGGTTTTTAATAATTCTACATCAGTCCCCCCTATGAAATGTTAGATTCTAAAAAATATAAACTTTATTGGTTAGTTCCAGAAGACATGTTAGCCCAAAGGCACAAAACCCTATGAAGTAATGGTTTTTTAAAGTCTTCTTAGTTCTTCAGAGGGACATCATAAAATAGACAAGCTTACATTACCATATGGACCTGTGTTATCTGGAGTATAGGCACAACAAGTCATGGTGACAGGTAAACGTTGTTGGTTGCAATAGGTATAATAAATGCAAATCAAAATATTATTATTATTAGCAGTGACGTTGGGAAAATGGACTCAAACTTTCCTTTAACTGCGAAATCATCTGGTACCCCCCCTTGGCACACCTATGGCATCAATATATATGTATATATGTGTCAAACTTCCCTTTAGAGGGGTGCTCCTCTTTGTGTTCTGAAGCATGAATGTGGTGTGTCAAGAGTACCTTGTCATGTTTTATGTGTATGGACATAATAACCTTGGCTAGGGCACATTTGCTTATTCATCATAGTATTAAACCTGTCCCACGCTACATCAGTGTAGGTGGACTCGGATCATTTAGTCAATATTAATATCGCCACAAACTCAGGATGGGAAGATAATCCTGAGGAAGCTTGGCGTTTGGATCTCTTTAGCTTCACGAGGTCTCCTTTTGGGGTCCTCGGCTTTCCATCGATGGCAGGTGGTCAGGCATTATTATGGCCATCAAACACCTACTTGTTGGTATCTTTTTTTTAATTTTTAACAAGTCATTTTTCCTTTAGAGTCAAAAGTTTGTCAATATCAACAAATGTTACTTCCCATGTTGCAGAGAGAGTCTTGAATCTTGAACAGTGAATCCCCTGAGTGATCTCTGCAACTTTCACAATGCACTATTGGGTATATGGTCTTGGTTGTCACATTGATGACCGGCTAGGCTTCTGGCCATCCTGACAAAATGTCTATTATAACTAGTGCATATTTGACCCAGCAGCTCTTTGGCACCTGGATATAGTCACTTGGATTCTTGAAAGGGATAGTTAGAGTTAGCTAGGTGCTTAGGATTCTCCTTCTCTTCTGCCTGAGCTGTCCTTGGCACAAATGACACAGGATCGGCAGTAACTGATGATTAGAGGAGTAATTCTAGGTGCTCCAGAGTATTTAGGGATCAAAGAGTTCATGAGGGTCTTGGATAGGTATAAAGAAATCCATGGGCCCACTGTCCAGTACATGTTTTTGGGTAAACAGAACTTGAGAGTGTTGGAGTACAGCCCGTCTTCAAGGGTTGCCCCTTTCTGTTTTTCCAGTTTTGTATTTCTTCAGGGTCAGCAGCTGCTTGTCATTCTTTCAGAAGCTTGAGATCTGTGGATAGGATCTACATGGTGAGTATAGAAGTTTCTTCTGTCCACTTCCCTTGGTGCACTTGTGGCTTGGTTGGCAGCTTTGGTCAGCTGAGTGGTGCTTCTTATCTTCCAGATTGATCCAAAATAATGTGCTGCACCCAGGGCATATCTTGAGTGTAGATATTGGCATGTCTTCCTTCAGGCATTTTCCATGCCACTGAGAAGGCTGTCAATTCAGCGTCTTGAGCAGATGTGGGTGAGGAAAGTGAAGATGCTTGACGTACCTGATCTTCTGTAGCAACAGCAAATCCAGTATGGTACCTTTCCTCTTTATCCGCAAACAGAGTGGAGTCAGGATCTGGTAAAGCTACTGCATGCTCTGTTGAGAGGTGTCTTGTTTCTTCTTTCATCTGTTCAAAGCAACCATGAGGAGCAGTAGAAGAGGTTTCCTCACCTATTTCTGTGTGAGATTGGGGGGTATTTGTCTTTCTATTTACAGTTCTCTTGCTGGCCCCCCTCTGTAGAGAGCTGATATCGATTATTAGTGTTTCATGTTTTTTTGTTCTAATGAGTCAGGTTCCTTTCATGAGATTTCTGGGGACTTAGTGAAGAAAACATGAGGGACAGCCACCTCCCAGTGATGATACAGGTGTCTTACTTCCATGGGAATCTGGGTCAGGACCGCACTATTTCCTTGAGAGTCCCCAAAACAGGTCTTTCATGATGAAGTGCACCTCCACCAGTCTGAATAATTTTTCGTTAGTGTGGTATTCCCCCCTGGGAAGTGGCGGAAGAGTGGCCAGAGCAACTTTTCTTCAAAATATAATGTTGTCAGGTAGAGGCAGAGTTGTCTATGAGCGGAGGAAATTGGTAAGGAATAAGAAGGGAGGAAGCATATAAAGGATATAGATATGGTAGTGGGGAGATGGAGGAATGAGTAGTGGATAGAGCGAGAGGGGAAGAAGGTGGAGTAGGAAGGACAGGGGAAGTAGGAAGAGGAGAAGGTGGAGTAGGAGGAGGAGAAGGTGGAGTAGAGGGAGGAGTAGGAGGAGGGGAAGAGGACAAGGTGGAGTAGAGAGAGGAGTAGGAGGAGGAGGGAGGAGTAGAAGGAGGAGAAGGTGGAGTAGGAGGAGTAGAGGGAGGAGTAGGAGGAGAAGGTGGAGTAGAGGGAGGAGTAGGAGGAGAAAGTGGAGTAGAGGGAGGAGTAGAAAGAGGAGGGAGGAGTAAGAGCAGGAAGAAGGAGTAGGAGGAGGAGAAGGTGGAGTAGAGGGAGGAGTAGGAGGAGGAGAAGGAGGAGGAATAGAGGAGAAGTAGGAGGAGAGAGGAGAAGGTGGAGTAGAGGGAGGAGTAGGAGGAGAAAGTGGAGTAGAGGGAGGAGTAGAAAGAGGAGGGAGGAGTAAGAGCAGGAAGAAGGAGTAGGAGGAGGAGAAGGTGGAGTAGAGGGAGGAGTAGGAGGAGGAGAAGGAGGAATAGAGGAGAAGTAGGAGGAGAGAGGAGAAGGTGGAGTAGAGGGAGGAGTAGGAGGAGAAAGTGGAGTAGAGGGAGGAGTAAGAGCAGGAGGAAGGAGTAGGAGGAGGAGTAGAGGAGAAGTAGGAGGAGAGAGGAGAAGGTGGAGTAGAGGGAGGAGTAGGAGGAGAAAGTGTAGTAGAGGGAGGAGTAGAAAGAGGAGGGAGGAGTAAGAGCAGGAAGAAGGAGTAGGAGGAGGAGAGGGTGGAGTAGAGGGAGGAGTAGGAGGAGGAGTAGAGGAGAAGTAGGAGGAGAGAGGAGAAGGTGGAGTAGAGGGAGGAGTAGGAGGAGAAAGTGGGGGACTGTAGATGAAGGGGAGGGATCGGTGGAAGGAGTAAGCGGGGGTGGGCAGGTAAGGGAGCAGACAGGTGATGTAGCAATGGAGGATACATCAGAAATCAAGACTAGGTAGAAATGCAATGGAGGCTGCAAATAGCCCATGTACAACAACTATTAACTGGCCCTATGCTTTCCCTAGAGGAAAATAATAAAAGGCTAACATGCTCATCTTGTCTGCACAGGCCTCGAACGTTTCACTCCGTGGGTGCCCCGCAGTGGCTAGCCCACTACTTCTCCCACACCAGACTTGTGCCCGTGGAGACAGACGCTATCCCTGACTCTCGTTCTTTATTTTATTTATATCTAACTTCTCAAAATGTAATTCTTACTTATATCACAAATATACATTATCACAATTTTATGTCTCGCAAATGGGATAAAACTTATTCTACTCTTCACTGATAATGTATTTTTATATATTTTTTTAAACATACAAAATAGACAAATAACATTGTCTTCTGTGAAATAAATGAAAAAGATAATGGAGATTTTGTTAAGCTTATAAACAGCTATACATTAATTCACCTTTCTTGTTTTCCAGTTTCTGGCTGTTAATGACAATGTACAATGTAATAGAGCAGCAGAAAATGCTAGCAGAATGCTTGGTTGCATAGGGAGAGGTATTAGCAGTAGGAAGAGGGAAATGCTCATGCCATTGTACAGAACACTGGTGAGACCTCACTTAGAGTACTGGATACAGTACTGGAGACCATATCTTCAGAAGGATATGGATACCTTAAAGAGAGTTCAAAGAAGGGCTACTAAACTGGTTCATGGATTGTAGGATAAAACTTACCAGGAAAGGTTAAAGGATCTTAACAGGTATAGCTTGGTGGAAAGACGAGACAGGGGAAATATGATAAAACCATTTTAAATACATAAAGGGAATCAACACAGTAAAAGTGGAGACTATATTTAAAAGAAGGAAAACTACCACAACAAGAGGACATAGTCTTAAAAATAGAGGGACAAAGGTTTAAAAATAATATCAGGAAGTATTACATTACTGAGAGGGCAGTGGATGCATGGAATAGCCTTCCAACTGGAGTGGTAGAGGTTAACACGGTAAAAGTGTTTAAGCATGCGTGGGATAGGCATAAGGCTATCCTAACTATAAGATAATGCCAGGGACTAATGAAAGCATTTATAAAATGGGGCAGACTAGATGGGCCGAATGGTTCTTATCTGCCGTCACATTCCATGTTTCTATGTAAAGCACTTGCTGCTAGTAACAGATCTAGAATCAATACACTATAATGCCCAAAGTCTCAACTTCTATGCATATGCAACAATAAAATATCTAGGCTTACAACAAAAAAAATTATGTTAGTCAGTCTTTAATCTTGGAGGCAATCATTATGCAATAAAGACAGATTGGAGCACACTCCCCCCTTATCCATTTGTTAATAGTTATGCTTATAATGTTTACTGGTTCCTTTTCAATTAGATCAAAACATTTTGAAACCAATCCTTAATTGTATTACCATTTGTTCAAGAAATCTTTGTTTATTAGAAATTTCTTTTAGTAAATATTCTTTAAGATATCCCTTCTTCCAGCATGTTATCAATTTTTGTACACAAAGTTAAAACACATTTGCTACTTACACGTGAATCGATATATATATATATATATATATATATATATATTCTATCTACATATTAACCATCACTTGTCACAGACACTTTTCTGATATAGGGAAACTAATAGCAGGATTATTATTGTAATTGTAACTTTCTTGTTCATAATATGTGGGATTCAAGGAAAACAGCATGTCTTAAGATGGGATGAGCATGACATGATATATGGGCGGATATGACCTCACTGATATGGTAAGGGCAGAGTGAGGGCAGGAGCCAGGACTGACATGTCTCTTAAGGACAACCTTCTTTTGTTCTAGGGGCCATTTTCTTTTAGGGCATTTCAGCTTTACACTAAATTATAGCTTAATAAAATAAATCAGAGAAGCAACATTCTGTTCGGCAAAATGAAATACTAAACTGTGGACAGACTTGACGGATTAAATAAGACAGTTTAAAACATTATACATTTAACAGCCCGTGAAGCTGTCTCTATACTTTTGAAACAACATGCTGCAAAAATAAACTCACGGAATGCAACTAACCTCCCCCATCATTCACCAGCCATTAATCACTTAACACGTCCAAATATATATATAACGCTACGGAATCTGTTGGCGTCACATAAATGGCAACAACAATAGCAATATACAAACCCTAGAAACCTCCTATACGACACATCACTCCTATGTAAATAGCAAAATACACAATTAGAATATTTTCTAGCAAAAAACTTCCACTGCCAACTCAGTATTTTCTGAATAACTCTACGGAAGAAACAAATATGAATTGCAACCCCCCTCCCTCCTCCCCCCCCCCTCGCGTCTCACAGAAGGCAAGGAGAGAGAGGCGGGGGAAGTGGGAGTGAGGAACAAGAGAGAGAGAGAGACTGCAAGCAGAATCTCTTTAACCATGTCAATGCTGTACAGTAACAAGACAGAAGGATAGCTACGTTACAATTATTGCAAAAGCAAAGAGACACAAAGACACAACATTTAGTAATACTCTCAGTGAAACTCAATACAAAACTCCCACCCTCTACCAGGGTGGTCCTCTGCCATCTAATGGCTAACACAAAATACAAGAACAATTATTATGATATACATACATTCTTAACCCTTTGTGATCTAGTTCTTCCTCAACCCAACCTTCCTGCTGAATAGCTCTTGCTACTCTGTACCAGTAAAGCATTATCTGTAAGCTTGCTTTCTTCTCTGTCAGTAATCTACACCAGCTCTCTGGCTGCAATCTACCACATGAAGGCACAGCAATTTCACATACTTTAGCAATCTTTTCAACTCCCTTAACCATCTCTTCACCCTCTCTGTCTTCAACTAGATCACACGCTAGCCAGCCCTTACCGGGCTTTCCCAATCCCTGTCCCATACCCCCTATAAAAGGCGTCCCAGGTATAGGGGAAAGAAGATGAAACAGAGTGTCTACAATGGTCGACTGCCACTCAGAAAGGGTGGGTCCCCCCAAGTGCGTCTTCCCAAAACGTAGACTAGTCACTAATCCCGCCTAGGAGCGAGGTGAGAAGTGTGTGACCAATCACTTCTCTCACAAGAGAAATAGGAGTGGATAGTGTAAATAACACAGGAAGTAGAGTAAAAGTAAAAGTAAAGTGAAATTTAGAGACAGACACAGGAGTTTGAATGACTCCCAATTAAACAAAAAACAACAATTCAATTGAAATACAGTGCATGCATCACAGTTCAAATAAATTCAACAGTAATCCCTTTCCTTTACTCATGTGACCAAAGTCACCTCCCTCAACCTCATAGTGTCCCCGCTCGGAGAACAACTTTCATAAGTTTCACTACCAGCGGCCAAGGATAACAGCTAACACCGGCCCGAAATCCATATGCCTCCCTCGTTACAGCAGTCCACTAAGTGTGGCCACCACTATCCTCACCCCCGTAGCGCCCCTATGAACCCACTCATAAGTCTCACTACCCCGTGGTGATGGAGACAGCAATGCCTGCCCGAATCCACGCACCACAAATAAAAATTGGAATGCCACCAGCCTCAGCGCTCGAAGCTGGAGGGTACCACCTCTCTGCAAGCAGAGCTATGTGCACAATGAGGCTAGCTAGGCTATCAAAGTGACACCATGGGGAATCCCCAGGAAGCAATGAGTCTACACCCCTCCACAGATTCCCCCAACCTCTTTTTCCTTACTGCTGCAGCTACCCAGCACCTAAAATAGGTAAACAGGCAAAGAAGACCCCCAGGAAAACTTCCACAGGTCCACCCCCCTTTTTCCCTACAGCCACAGCCACGTGGCTCCTGAAAGGAGTAAACAGGCAACAGAGGACCCCAGGCACACACCCCCAGGTCCACCCCCCTTTATCCCAAAAGGGGTAAACAGACAAACAGAGGACCCCCAGGCAAACTACCACAGGTCCACCCCCCTTTATCCCAAAAGGGGTACACAGATAAACACTCTACCCGGGCACTTAAGCTAAAGACAGACCAATACAAACACACCCAGGCAACAGATAGTCAAAAATGCAGGTAAAAAGTATTAACAAATAAGGTATAGGCTCTCTGGGCAAGATATTACCTGTCTTTGATGTCCTCTTGGCAGCAGTCACAGACACTTGAATAGATAAATCAAAGGGGAAAGAAACATACCGGGCTGCTGCAGTCAGTCTCCACCGTGTATTTAGAGGTGATCAATCTCCATCTTTCCCCTAGGATTCACCCACCCAGGTCTTCTTGGACGGCTGCCAGATAGGTCATAACCCAAGCCCCACGTTGGATGCGCCAAATTGATGTAGATTAATTTAGAAATAAACAAATATGTTTGAATGACTATCTGTTCCTGTCCAAATCTGAGATGATTAAATTGCGTATACGCAGAAGCAAATTCACACTGACACATGGAGTTCAGGTTAAAAGCACTTCGAGAAAATTTAATGGCATCTGGTAAAAAACAGCCTTGCAAGCCCTTATAAGAGCAAAATTACATCATCATTGAATATCAAGATATCAGTAAATAAACATCATTAAGTGTCAAGTGGTAGGTTAAATGCCCTCCCATCTGTATTAGTAATTGGCTCAGGGACTTGAGTGACTAGTGGGGCATCCTCCCATCATGGGATGTTGTAATTTCTGACCAGGATTCAGTCGCCATTGCTCTTTAGCACGAGGCTTTACTCGTTGGGAGGGGGAATCTGGCAGCTAGCCATTTTGAGTACTTGGCACCGTTTTTGGGTAGTTAGTGATGTCAGACTCGTGGTCAGATTCAGTGTTCTTTTTATGAATAAGACATTTCATTAGGCCGGCTTTCCCATGGCCTTGACTATACTTTGTTGCATGTTACAGGAGCTTCAATAATTCCGGTGTTAGTCATATCTTTCTAGAAAATACAGTCTCTATTCATTATACTAAATGCTGTTAGGAAATTCTGTCATATAATGTAGTTAAAATGGAGAATCTGTCATGACATGAAGTTAAAATGGAGTTAGTACAACAATTCAATACATGTTTTAATATAGGTTTTTAATAATTCTACATCAGTCGCATCAGGTAGAATAGGTAAACATTGGCATTACATGTCATGGCAAACATTATACAAGCACTTTTTTATAATAATATTAAGGTCTCTTTTGCAGTAGGTTAAATTTGCTTTAGGTTTGAATATGCCAGCACAATGTACATGTCATGGAAAAAAGGTAGAGGAGAGACAAAGGAGGAGAGACAAAGGAGGAGAGCATGGCTTGAGCAGAGTATGTACGTTAAAGATTATACTGGTAAACTCCTGGATTAACGAGTGGTGACACATCTCACTTGTCTGCCTAAGCAGTGGGTAAAAGGTTGCACATCACGCTAGCACTAAGATGTTGGTAGCTTGAACATATAAAGCATAACATAAAGCAGCGTCAGCATTTGGAGTATACTCAGCGTGTTTGAAATGTCCACCCCATGTTGGCACCACGTCAGCCGAGCGAGGTTCCATGTCGGCATGCTGGGCGGCCTGTCTGTATGTAGTGCCGCCTGCCACACCGGGGCAAGAGGTTTGAGGATTCTGGCGGTAGTTATAGTCCCGTTGGGCGTCCGTGTGGGGAGGCAATGATTTTCTTCTTGGGGCTTTTACTGTCCAGCCTGATGCCTGTTGTAGATGAGGGGAGAGTCCCAATATGGATGCATTAGGTTGTCAGGCCTTCTGTTTCCGCCCCCTTGTGGGAGGTTGAGCGGCATGGTAAGGTAGTCCAAGGCCTTGCTGCTTGGTTTCATCTTGGGGTCAGAACCCTCTGGCATTGCGGGTATCAGTGTTGCTCCTCTCTGCCGGGTCCTGCTCCTTCAGAGCAAACAACTTTAGGTTTAAATTGCTGAAAAAGAATAAAGGTATGACAGCACCCAGACACCTCTATCCCCATAACAACTTAACTGAGCTCAAGTTATTATGGGGCTGGAGGGTGCCTTTCATTTTTCCCATTAAAATCTAGTCCTTGTAATTAATGAATATATTGGTGGTAATGTTATTAAACCTATCTTTTTGGTATGATGTATGAACGTTTGTATGTTTTAAGATAAATAGGAACCAGGTATCAGAAAATCAGACAGAGAAAGATTTTTATTTATTTTTTTAATGTCCACACCGCAATATGGAGACAGTAATATTAACACATACAAACTTCATACCCACATTTTTCCCACTATACATACGCAAAGAGTAAGTCTTATCCACATCCCAATACACACACAAGCATAGATCTATGCAAGCAGGCATGCACATACTCTCCAAGACATAGAGAAAATCGATCAAGGGGGTAACTACCAACAGTGCAGCTTCCCTATCTCCAACCGATTTGAAGGGGCCTGAATTGGGCTGGCCAAAGTTTGCCATTACATCCACCTACCACAAACAATTTAAAAGCAGATGGTTGCTGTAACAGGCTGTGGACCAGCATTTTACACAAGGCCAAGAGGCCCCAGACTCAGGACGGCAGACAGGAGAGGGGTGGCACAGCAACTGGGGAGATCTAATGTCATGTCGTGGGGGCCCATGTCCACTAGAAACATTAGTGTTTTTTGGTGTCCTTCATTAAAACTGTAGTGTTTTGTTTCTTTGGATATTATCCCTGCCACTGGGGATGTGGGTCTGCCAACTCAGAGAGGGATCCTCACTGAGACCAGGGTTATGATATACCGCCCCCCTGCTGGTCCCAGTGCACAGGCCCATAAGCCAAAGCCTCCTCCTTCCAGACAGATATTGACCCCTCTGCCAGACCAGCTTCTCCCAGGTAGGTATCAATCCTTCCGCCCCCTTCTCACAGGCACGTATTGACCCTTCTGCCTGTCCTGCTTTCAACTACTGCCTTTACAAAGGCACTCTGCTCTCAGTCCTAGCTCTTTCTTAACACGTCCCTGGGACCAGGGACTAGAGCAGCCAGTAAGCAGGTCTGAAAACATGCTACTGGAATTCCCAAACAAACCATGCTTTATTTTTGTTCAAGGACTAGCCTTTGTCGACTTGTCCTTGTCGCCTTGTCCTTAAGCATGTGGTGAAAACCATATAACTATAGATAAACATACATAATGTATGCATAAAATATATAATACATTCACAACTTTCTAACCTATGGAAAAAAAGAGATATACAGTGCCTTGCAAAAGTTTTCACCCCCCTTGACGTTTTACCTATTTTGTTACATTACAGCCTTAAGTTCAATGTTTAATTAATCTGAATTTTATGTGATGGATCAGAACATAATAGTCCAAGTTGGTGAAGTGAATTGAGAAAAATATATACATAAAACTATTTTTTAGAAATAGAAAACAGAAAATTGGCATGTGCGTATGTATTCACCCCCTTTTGTTATGAAGCTCATAAAAAGCTCTGGTGCAACCAATTACCTTCAGAAGTCACATAATTAGTGAAATGATGTCCACATGTGTGCAATCTAAGTGTCACATGATCTGTCATTACATATACACAGCTTTTTTGAAAGGCCCCAGAGGCTGCAACACCTAAGCAACAGGCACCACTAGCCAAACACTGCCATGAAGACCAAGGAACTCTCCAAACAAGTAAGGGACAATGTCCAAATCTTTGATGATCCCCAGGAGCACCATCAAATCTATCATAACAAAATGGAAAGAACATGGCACAACAGCAATCCTGCCCAGAGACGTCCATCCACCAAAACTCACGGACCGGGCAAGGAGGGCATTAATTCAGAGAGGCAGCACAGAGACCTAAGGTAACCCTGGAGGCGCTGAAGAGTTCCACAGCAGAGACTGGAGTATCTATACATAGGACAACAATAAGCCGTACACTCCATAGAGTTGGGCGTTATAGCAGAGTGGCCAGAAGAAAGCCATTACTTTCAGCAAAAAACAAAATGGCACGTTTTAAGTTTGCAAAAAGGCATGTGGGAGACTCCCAAAATGTATGGAGGAAGTTGCTCTGGTCTGATGAGACTAAAATTTAACTTTTCGGCCATCAAAGAAAACGCTATGTCTGGCGCACCCAACACATCACATCACCCAAAGAACACCAACCCCACAGTGAAACATGGTGGTGGCAGCATCATGATGTGGGGATGTTTTTCAGCAGCCGGGACTGGGAAACTGGTCAGGGTTAAGGGAAAGATGGATGGTGCTAAATACAGAGATATTCTTGAGCAAAACCTGTACAAATCTGTGTGTGATTTGAGGCTAGGACGCAGGTTTAACTTCCAGCAGGATAATGACCCCAAACACACTGCTAAAGCAACACTTGAGTGGTTTAAGGGGAAACATGTAAATGTGTTGGAATGGCCTAGTCAAAGCCCAGACCTGAATTCAATAGAAAATCTGTGGTCAGACTTAAAGATTGCTGTTCACAAACACAAATCATCCAACTTGAAGGAGCTGGAGCAGTTTTGCAAGGAGGAATGGGCATGGGCGTAGGAACCCCAAAAAATCTGGGGGGGATAGCATTTTTACTCGCCGGGTATATTCTTATTCCGTAAAATAGGAGTTGTTTATCCCATTGTACAGCGCTACGGAATTTGCAGTCGCTATATAAATGATTAAATAATAACATTAAAGGGTCACTACAAGGAAGGGGTTTTACTTACCCGTATACAGCGCCGGGATCCTCCTGATTAGAACCACCCCTACCCTTCCCATGAATATTAGAACCACCCATACCCCTTCCATGCACAAAAGAACCCCACCTACCCCTTCCACGCATTTTAACCCCCTACCCCTTCCATGCATATTAGTACCCCCCTAACCACTTCCATGCATATTAGTACCCCCTAACCCCTTCCATGCATATTATAACCCACCCTACCTCTTCCATTCATATTAGTACTTCCCTAACCCCTTCCAATAATTTTTCTACCTCCCCCTCCTCCCATCCATATTAGTAGCCCCCCTAAACCCTTCCAATTATTTTTCTACCTACCCCTCTCCCCCTATCCTTATTAGTAGCCCCCCTAACCCTTACCAATTATTTTTCTGCCATGTTAACTAACGCCAGTGCTGGAGTGCCGCCGTGTTTACATTAAAAGGTCTGCAGGGACAGGCTATAGACACCAGAACCACTACATTAAGCTGCAGTGCTTCTGGGGACTATAGTGTTTCTTTAATGTGAGGTAAATTAGAGATTAGTGCCACGAATAATATGCTAGATTTCCTACTTACAACCAGATGAGGATGATGATGGGCTCTAGCTGCAGTCTGGTCTGGTGTAGAACAGGCTCTCTGGAGGCTGTTTGTAACTGTGGTCCCAAAAATCAATGTTCTGTGAGAACGGGAATCAGCTCAATTTTTTGGGGGCCCTTTACACAGCTCAAGGTCTGGGTCCCAGGGTCCACCTTCACGTTCCACCAATGAGTTTGTTCACAGGGGGTGGAGTGTGTCGGGGATGTCCTGATATGTGTGTAAGGAATGCATTGTGTGAATCTGTGTTTGTATGTGTAAGGGCTGCAAGGTGTGATTCTGTGTATGTACGGGATGCAGTGTGTGCGTCTGTAAGGGGTGCATTGAGTGTGTGTACGGGGTGCATTGAGTGTGTGTAAGGAATGCATTGTGTGTTTCTGTGTGTGTAAGGATTGCATGATTGTGTGTGTGTGCACGGGGTGCATTGAGTGTGTGTAAGGATGAATTGTGTGTTTCTGTGTGTGTAAGGGTGGCATGATTGTGTGATTGTGTGTGTGTGTGATGGATGTCAATCTCTCTCCCTCGTCACTCTCTTTCTTCCCCTCCCTCTTTTGTTTCTTTATCCCCCCCTCCCTCCCTGTTTCTTTATCCCCCCTCCCTGTTTCTTTATCCCCCTCCCTCCCTGTTTCTTTATCCCCCCCTCCCTCCCTGTTTCTTTATCCCCCCCCTGTTTCTTTATCCCCCCTCCCTCCCTGTTTCTTTATCCCCTCCCTCCCTGTTTCTTTATCCCCCCCCTCCTTGTTTCTTTCTTCCCCCCTCCCCTACCTGTGTTGTAGCGTGGCCGAGCTGTGTACTGTCCGCGGGTACAGGGAGCTTTTGTTTCCTGTATCCGGCGGACTAACAGGAAGTGCACACTCAGTGTTCACTTCCTGTTAGTCCGGCCGGGTACAGGAGACAGATTCTCCCTGTACCGGCGGACTATACAGGGCTCGGCCACGCTACATTGAGGGAGTGACAGGAGGGAGCACTGAGCGCTTCCCTCCTGTCAGCCCCTCTCCTCTGGCTGCGCCCGGGCGGTGCGCCCTCATGGACGCACCAGCCCGGGCAGAGCTGCAGCCGCCTGAGGCTCTCTGCAGAGCGCTCGGGCGGCTGCAGCAGAAGGGGGGCCGGCGGAGCTGGGGGGGATTTCCCCATTACCTGTCCCCCCCGCATGATTTGCTGGGGGGGATGCGTCCCCCCCATCCCCCTCGTTTCCTACGCCCATGGGAATGGGCAAAAATCCCAGTTGTAAGATGTGGCAAGCTCATAGAGACTTATCCAAAGCGACTTGGAGCTGTGATTGCTGCAAAAGGTGGCTCTACAAAGTATTGACTTAGGGGGGTGAATAGTTATGCACATTGACTTTTTCTGTTATTTTGTCCTATTTGTTGTTTGCTTCACAATAAAAAAAAAGAAAAATCCCAAACAATCCATGTTAATTCCAGGTTGTGAGGCAACAAAACACGAAAAATGCCAAGGGGGTGAATACTTTTGCAAGGCACTGTACACATGTAACTGGTTAGTTGTTTGCAAATTCCTCTTTTACATTTTGCAAGTATACAAATCAATGCATTTTTCAGTTTGACCAACAGAGGGCGCAGGAGAGTCATCAGCATATTTGTGTAGACCAGTATATGAGAGCCTCAGTGCTCTTGAACCAGCTGCACAGAAATAAAACACATCTTTTTAAGCTTTTCTTACTATTATTTTTTTTTATATGCAGTATCTGATACCTCTATTTTTTTTATCTGTTTTTCTAATATAAATTGTTTAGAACAGAGAAAGATGTCCCCTGTCCAAAGAGCTAACATTCAAATATAAAAGGGAATTCCGGTACCTCATTTGGAAATTGCTTGTCTTTAACCGCTTAGTGACCGGACCGTTTTTCAATTTTCTTACCGTTAAGGACCAGGGCTCTTTTTACATTTCTGCTTTGTTTGTGTTTAGCTGTCATTTTTCTCTTACTCATTTATCGCACCCACACATACTATATACAGTTTTTCTCACCATTAAATGGTATTTCTAAAGATACCATTAGTTTACTCATATCATATAATTTACTATAAACAAAATTATAAAATATGATGAAATGTTTTTTTTAAAATACACTTTTTCTAAATTTCACTCCCAAAATCTGTTACGTGTATACAACTGCCAAAAAACACACATGCTAAATAGTTTCAAAATGTTGTCCTGAGTTTAAAAATACCCAATGTTAACATGTTCTTAGTTTTTTTTTTTTTGCAAGTTATAGGGCTATAAGTACAAGTAGGACATTGCTGTTTCAAAATATATATTTTTAAAATGTATCTATAGTGACATTGTAACACTGTTATCTGTAATAAATCTCTGAATGACACCTCACATGTACATATTTTTTAAAGTAGACAACCCAGGGTATTCAATATGGGGTATGTCCAGTCTTTTTTAGCAGCCACTTAGTCACAAACACTGGCCAAAGTTAGCATTTGTGTGTTAAAAATGCAAAAAACAATTATGAATGCTAACTTTGGTCAGTGTTTGCGACTAAGTGGCTACTAAAAAAAGACTGAACATACCCCATTTGCAATACCTTGGGTTGTCTTCTTTTGCAAATGGTATGCCATCATGGGGGTAAATCTCATTCCTGGGTTACCATACGCTCTCAAGGGTAAACATAACCAATCTGGCAAATTTCAATGTGAAAAAACAGAAAATCAAGCCTCATATTTGACCCTGTAATTTTCAAAAACACTATAAAACCTGCTGTACATGGGGGATACTGTTATACTTGGGAGACTTCGCTGAACACAAATATTAGTGTTTCAAAACAGTAAAACGTATCACAACAATGATATCATAAGTGAAAGTGCTGCTTGTGTGTGAAAAATGCAAAAAAATTCACTTTCACTGACTATCATCGTTGTGATATGTTTTACGGTTTTAAAAAAACTAGTATTTGTGTTCAGCGAAGTCTCCGTAGTAAAACAGTAAGGGTTTAACAGGAATGATTTTAATGGGTGCCACACTGGCTTTTATGCAAGTCCCCATGCAAGGGGTACTCCCACATGGACCTTGTTGGGGACTCCAACACAAAGTTATACACCAATCACAACATGGTTACAAAGTATAACACTCCCATAGTAAACATGCAATCCCTCCTCCCTGCCAGGGAGATAATTGAATCAGATACTGTAATAACTCAATTATATCCAGGCAGAAAAAAACACATTTTCCCAAAAACTTTAAAAACACCCCAAAAGACATAAAATCCGCATAAATGTTATATCCCCTGATAGCCCTGATCTGGGTGACCAGCATATCCAAAAATCACCCACATCAGTTCAGGGGTTTAGGAGTTGCATAGAAGTCTTAGTTCAACTATACGAATGGTGGCCACACAGGGAGAGCACTAATTCCTTGTTCTCTTTGTAGTTTACGAGCCAGGGTGTTGGTCTGTGTTCGGTAGTTTCAACTACTGAACGAAAAAAGTAAAATAACCGAAATAAGTAATTTCTTCACATATTGTATTATTTTTATTTATTTAGATATACATACATACATAGATAGAGATATAGATAGATAGATATATATATATATATATATATATATATATATATATAATTTCATTCTAAAAGTATATATATATATATATATATATATATATATATATATATATATATATATATATTATCAAAATTCAGTTAGAATAAAATTACATAAATACATTTTTTTTTAGTTTACTTATTATTTTTAGACATATATATATATATATATATATATATATATATACACACGTGTGTCATTTAATTCTATGTATATCTTAATATAAAATACACTTCGTATGACATTATATATATATATATATATATATTTTTTATATTTACTAACATATATATTTTTTATTTTTATTTTACAGATGCAGGGAGACTGCCTGTCATTTAAGGCAGCCCCGTGCAGGCAGCACTATGGACGCCTATTGCGGCCATGTGACCGCTCTTTTAGAGCGATCACATGGCCCAGGGGGCCTAATTTGCAGAGGGGGGACTGTCTGGACAGTCCTCCCAGACCGGGAGGAACACTGATCGCCGGCGGGGGAACAGCGGCGATAGGGTAAGTAAGAAGGACTGCGAGGATGTACTAGGTATGTCCGCGGTTGTTAAGGACCGTTTGTCGCACGTACCTAGTACACACTCGGACTTTAAAGTGCTAAATGGACATTCCAGACCTCTAGCTTGCTGAAAAGCTTTATGTGTCAAGAGTGTGTCCTGTTTTTTGTTTGTTTTTTTCATTTTTCAAAATGTGTAGATTTCAATAGAAATGTACACTTTTATATATTTACCCCTTGTTCCTCCATGGGGGTGGAGGGGATGGCATGAGGGAGGGGGGACTAGAGGGCACTATAGTGTTAGGAATACAACTTTTTATTCTTAACACTATTCCTGAGTGTTGGGGCTATTAAGGTATCAATTATAGAATCCCTTTAATTTAATTTGTGCCTAACAGTGACATTTGCTGGTTATAACTTGCTGGTCACTGCCCATTGCTTTTACACTCTATTAAAAAAAAAAAAAAAAAAAAATATATAAAAGAACAGACAAGGGTGTTCCTGACTCACAACAGCTTCCACTGTATTATAACATGTACAAAACACAAAAAGGAGGTATGCTCACACAGATATTACACTAGTAATATGATATGATAGTAATAGTACTACTAGTAGTATGTGATCTCAAAATAAGGTAACTGCAGCACAATTGTGCTTCAAAGAGTTGAAAGTTTTAAAGATTACAATATTTGTTGACCTAAAAAAAGCAAACACACACAATCAACTGCCCAATGTAATTTCGATTTTGGAAGTTCACAGAGCTTAGTCCCTAACATAAGGGGTACAAGAAACATAACTTCGCTCACAGATATTATATTATAATAGTAAGGATACAAAAATGTAAACTTGATGGGAATTTAACGAATGTATCTATACTGCAAAGATTAAATTGCTTTGTTCACAGAACCACTGATTGTTTTAGGTGTATAATACAGAGAAGAGCAGTTTGTGCACATACAGATACAAAAGAATATGCCTACTATATAGCACACTAGAGAAACACCCCCCCAAAAAAGTGTACCAGACATCCCTAAAGAAGTCACTGCAGTGACGAAACGCGTTGGATATCACTATCACGATTCGGGGAACCCAACACGCTAACACACACAGAAAGTGTGCCGTACCGGTCCTTAGAGTGGCCGGGCTAAGCACACACAGAATAGTCAGGAGACAAGCCGAGTAAGGGGAACCAGAAAACAGAATAACGAGAAACAAGCCGAGGTCAAAGGGTAGGAGAAAGTCACAAAGTCAGTATAACAAGCCAGAGAGTACGTAACCAGAAAGCACACGTTCAGTATCAATACTATAAAGCAAAGACCACAACAGGGCAGGGAGGAACAGGAAAGGTAAGTATATAAACTAGAAGGTTAATTCTGATTGGCTAATTTCCAATCAGAATTAACAATCACACGTGGGAGATATCTAAACCTCCCACTGTGATTGAGGCACTGTGCCTTTAACGCCGGGTCAGGTGACTGACCCCGGCGTGTAACAAATTGGCCGGTCTCGCAGCGTGCAGCGTCATGCATGCTGCCGCCGGGGGACCCGGAAGAAGACGCGGGCGGCACCCGTGGCTGGGAGGATGCCGCCCGCCGAACACATGGCAGGAAGGGGACCGTGGACCGCTGGAGGGTGAGTGCCGCGAGCGGATTGCAGCCTCCCCTCGCAGCCGCCCGCGGGATCCTGACATTACCCCCCCCTCGAAGCCCGCGGACCAAAGAGGGAGCGTGCAAATCAGAGCTTAAAACCCAAGACCGCTCCTCAGGGCCGTACCCCTTCCAATCCACCAGATACTGTAACCGACCCCTAGAAACACGAGAGTCGAGAAGGGCAGCCACCTCGTACACGCCACTGGAGACCGCGCGAGGGGAAACGGGCCGCCCGAGGGGACGAGAGAACCGGTTACACAGCAAGGGCTTCAAAAGCGAGACGTGAAACGTGTTCGGAATACGCATGGAAGGAGGCAGGTCAAGGGAGTAGGAAACGGGGTTAACCCTACGCAACACCTTGTAGGGACCCAGAAATCTGGGAGCAAATTTCATCGAGGGAACCTTGAGACGGAGGTTCCTGGAGGACAACCATACCCTATCACCCGGAATATAAGAAGGGGCCGCAACCCTACGGCGATCAGCAAACCTCTTCTGAGCAGCAGCTGAACGAGATAGCGCAACATGGACCTGATCCCACATCTTCCGCAAAGAGGCGAGGTGCTGGTCCAAGGCGGGCATTCCCTTGTCGGAGAACGCACCGGGAAGGACAGAAGGCCGAAACCCATAAGCAACCTCAAAAAAGGACTTAAGCCAGTAGACGAGTGAGACACCTATTCCTGGCAAACTCAGCCCACGGAAGGAGGTGAGACCAGTCGTCCTGGTGCGCATTAGTGAAGCAGCGCAAATACAATTCCACAGACTGGTTAGCACGTTCGGCTGCACCATTAGATTGCGGGTGATAGGAGGAAGTGAACGACAAGGAGACCCCCATCTCAGCACAAAAGCCCCTCCAAAACCAAGAGACAAATTGAGGACCCCTGTCAGACACGATATCCTGAGGAACCCCATGCAAGCGGAACACTTCTTTGGCAAACACCTGAGCCAACTGACTCGCAGAAGGAAGCTTTCTAAGCGGAATGAAGTGCGCCATTTTAGAGAACCTATCCGTCACAGTCAAAATCACCGTCTGACCATCAGAAAGAGGAAGGTCTACAATGAAATCCATGGATAAGTGGGTGTCAGGGATCTTACCTGGAGTGGGAGTCCGGCAGGCAGAGTTAAGGCACCCTTTGCAATTCGGCACAGACCAAGGGGACTCAGGACAGAAATCCCCAAGGGTGTGACACAGTGCACTGGGGCTGAAATAACCAGTGCTTCCTGGAACGCAGTACAGACAAGGGAAATCCAGAAGAGTAGTCGGTAACAGAATCAGAAGTCAGGGCTGGCGGCAATCAGGCGAAAACAGTAGACAAGCAGGAGATCAAAACCAGGAGTCAGATAAACAGCAGTGAAACCAAACGGAACAGGAAACACGATCTGACAACGAGGACCAGACTTGCGGGGTTTAAATAGGAAGACTCAGCCATTAATCATGGAACCAGGAACAGGTGTGCAAATCCCAGGCAAACAGGCTCAGACTACAGGATACCAAGGACATGTAGAAACAGTCAAAGATGTGTGGAGCCCAATGTAAGGATCCTGACTGGGATGCAGGCAACTCAGGTTCGATCCCAGCCAGACCCAAATACACAATATTGTGTAAAACCCACTGATGATCCTGACAGTGGGTCCATGGTTTCTTTGGTATAGACAGAGGCAAGAGTAGACCCTGGGGTCTCACATTAGGGGACTTACACTGAGTACAGACCCGACAAGCCTGTACAAAATCTACTACGTCCTGCTTAAGCGAAGGCCACCAGAACTGTTGAAGGAGGCCCTCATAGGTTTTGGCTACCCCCGGATGACCAGCAGTTTTGGCGGTGTGAAATAAAGTTAACAGCTTTTTTCTGTCCTTTGTTTTAACATATAGTTTACCAGCCGGCGTCTCAGGGGGTGCTTGGGTTTGGTATGTCTTAATACTATCAAGAAAAGGAGATGAAACAACCAAACGGGTAGCAGCTATTATCTGAGACGCAGGAACAATAGGTACAGGAGTCAGGTTAACAAATTCTAAAGGTTCATGCTGTCGGGAGATAGCGTCAGCTTTGGCATTACGGCAACCAGGTCTGTAGGTAATAACGTATTGAAAACGTGAAAGAAATAGAGACCATCTAGCCTGCCGGGCAGATAACCTTCTAGCGTCAGCTATATAGGAGAGGTTTTTATGATCACTAATAACCATGATTTTGTGTCTAGAACCCTCTAATAAGTACCTCCATTCCTTAAAAGCTAACACAATAGCTAATAGTTCCCTGTTCCCAACATCGTAATTCTTTTCTGAATCGGACAACCTTTTTGAAAAGAAACAACAGGGATGGAGGGGTTCGTCATGCGATAACCTCTGTGACAGTACTGCTCCCACGCCTGATTCAGAAGCGTCTACTTCCATAACAAAGGGAAGAGAAGGATTAGGGTGGTGCAGTACTGGAGCAGAGGCAAATGCCTTCTTGAGAGTTTCGAAGGCCTTAAGGGCTTCGGGAGTCCAAACCCTAGGGTGTAGACCTTTTTTAGTCAGCTTCGTTATAGGAGAGATAAGGGGTGAAAAGTTATTTATAAATTTCCTATAATAGTTGGCAAATCCTATAAAACGCTGGATAGCCTTAAGTCCTTGGGGAAGTGGCCAGGACAGTATGGCTTCCAATTTAGCAGGATCCATACTGAAACCCTGTTCAGTAATTATATAACCAAGGAATTGCACCGAGGTTTGATCGAACAAACATTTTTCTAACTTACAGTAGAGTCCGTTCTGTAATAATTTCTTGAGCACCATCCTAACATGATTATGGTGTGACTTCAAATCAGGGGAATACACAAGTATGTCGTCAAGGTACACCACGGCACAGACATGCAAAAGATCCCTAAGGACATCGTTTATGAGGTCCTTAAACACAGCAGGGGCATTACACAGTCCAAAAGGCATGACCAGATATTCGTAATGCCCGCTGCGCGTATTAAACGCTGTTTTCCACTCGTCATTCTCCTTTATACGGACGAGGTTATAAGCCCCCCTGAGGTCTAATTTGGTGAAGTACTTAGAACCTTTCACACGATCAAACAACTCAGTGATGAGGGGGATAGGGTAGGCGTTTTTAATCGTTATGTTGTTTAGACCCCTGTAGTCTATACATGGCCTCAAGTCGCCCTCCTTCTTTGCCACAAAAAAGAAACCAGCACCAGCAGGAGAAGAGGACCTTCTAATAAAACCTTTACTTAAGGATTCCCGTATGTACTCCTCCATGATCTGGTTTTCTTTCTCAGAAAGAGGGTAGACCTTACCCCTAGGAGGCATAGTACCCGGTAACAGGTTTATGGCACAGTCATACTCCCGATGTGGGGGTAGTTTATCTGCTTCCCTTTTTTCAAAAACCAATGCAAGGTCTGCATACACAGAAGGGACAGAAACAGAAAGTGGTTTAGCCGTGGGCACATTGAGTGAACAAACAGGACGTACATGAGCCATACAGTCTTGTTGACAAGATTCCCCCCAGGAGAGTATATCTAAACAACCCCAGTCAAGTACCGGGTTATGCTTAACTAACCAGGGAAAACGCAGAACGATTGAAGCAGTAGGGGAGTCAATTATTTGAAAGGTTAACCTTTCCTTGTGCAAAGCACCCACAGACATAATGATTTCTTGGGTTTCATGGGTTACCAGAGGTTTCTCAAGCGGTCTACCATCTATGGCCTCAACGGCCAAGGGTGTGGCCTTTTGGATCAAAGTCAAGGCTGCGGTTTTGGCAAAGTTCTCATCCATAAGGTTGTCTGCCGCACCTGAATCGATCAAGGCTTTAGTTGTTATGGTGGTTTTATTGACCAAAAGAGAAACCGTAATAAATGGTCTAGAGATGGACACATGAGGGGACAAAGTCATAACACCCGAGGCCGACCCCTCTCTAGGCCTTAGGTGCTGTAGTTTCCCTGTACCTTAGGGCATGCATTACAGTGGTGCCCCCTCTTACCACAATAAAGGCATAACCCCTCCCTTCTATGGTACGCTCTTTCAGCCTCAGTTAACCCCGTAGCGCCCAATTGCATGGGTTCAGGGGATGGTGGCCTAGGAGCGGGTAGTGCTAGTAATTCAGTACTGGGTAGAGCAGGTAACACCCGTGTATCCAGCCGTCTTTGACTACGCCTCTCTCTAATACGGTTATCAATAAGGATCACATAGTCTATAACATCATCCAAAAGAACAGGCAATTCCCTGGATGCTATTTCATCCAGTATGTAAGCGGCCAAACCCTCCTGAAAGGCTGTTACGAGGGCGTCATTGTTCCAAACCACTTCAGCTGCTAGAGTGCGGAATTCGATAGTGTAATCCGCTACAGATCTATTACCCTGTCGTACCCTAAGCAGAGCTTTGCCAGCAGAAGCAACCCTACCGGGTTGATCAAATGTGCGTTTGAAAGCGGTCAAAAAGTCTGCAAAGGACATTGGGGAAGCATTCTCCCACATGGGATTAGCCCATGCTAAAGCTCTCCCTGACAAGTGGTTTATCAAAAAGGCTATTTTAGATCTGTCAGTGGGATAGGAACGTGGATTCATCACCAAATGGATGTCAATTTGGTTGAGGAAACCACGACACAATGCCGGGTCACCGCTGTCATATGCACTACATGGGCAGGAACGGGTACCGGAGTGGGAATGGGCTCGGGCACAGCAGCAGCAGCCTCCTGAACGGCAGGCTGCAAGTGTGCAGTGCGAGCCAGTATGGTTTGCAAAGCTTGAGCAAACTGATCCATACGGTGGTCCAAGACATCCATTCTAGCCTCCTGATTAACTAGGAGCTGTGGTATGTCAGCAGGTTCCATTATGGCCCTGTTGTAATGTCACGATTCGGGGAACCCAACACGCTAACACACACACAGACACACACACAGAAAGTGTGCCGTACCGGTCCTTAGAGTGGCCGGGCTAAGCACACACAGAATAGTCAGGAGACAAGCCGAGTAAGGGGAACCAGAAAACAGAATAACGAGAAACAAGCCGAGGTCAAAGGGTAGGAGAAAGTCACAAAGTCAGTATAACAAGCCAGAGAGTACGTAACCAGAAAGCACACGTTCAGTATCAATACTATAAAGCAAAGACCACAACAGGGCAGGGAGGAACAGGAAAGGTAAGTATTTAAACCATCAGGTTAATTCTGATTGGCTAATTTCCAATCAGAATTAACAATCACACGTGGGAGATATCTAAACCTCCCACTGTGATTGAGGCACTGTGCCTTTAACGCCGGGTCAGGTGACTGACCCCGGCGTGTAACAAATTGGCCGGTCTCCCAGCGTGCAGCGTCATGCATGCTGCCGCCGGGGGACCCGGAAGAAGACGCGGGCGGCACCCGTGGCTGGGAGGATGCCGCCCGCCGAACACATGGCAGGAAGGGGACCGTGGACGGCTGGAGGGTGAGTGCCGCGAGCGGATTGCAGCCTCCCCTCGCAGCCGCCCGCGGGATCCTGACAATCACACCTTGGACTTTTTATATTATTTACTATTCCAGTCCTATGTTATTATAGTCCACTTTTGATTTTATTTCATTTTATTATTTTTGTGCATCTCTACCCTGGGATTTCTTTCCATTTCCAGCTGGAGTCGTGGTCATCATTTTATTGTGGAGATATGCTGTTTTACCACTGATCTATTGTAAGTGCAAATAAATTTTGTTATTTTTTACCATCTGCACTATCTTTCCTTTTCTTTCATCCATGAGTCTAAGAAGAAATCATATTATCGTGTAAACGAATGAGTTTGGAATTTTCCTATTATACATCTTGAGGGATTACCATCTGTGTCCACTGCTATCCAGTCCCAATCCATATATCTGGTCTCTGGTTTAGACAGTACCATTGAAAGGGTGACAGGCGTGAACATAACTTGTCTTTTGTAAGTTCTCTACCACGTGCGCTACTTATCCTATTCTTACATACTTCACCATATTTTGTATTTTGTCATTGTGTAGATTACACGTTCATTATCAGCCATATCCAGGTTGTATTGTTCTGTACCACCCTCTACTAGTGTATACTACCCTTGGGGTTATATACACGTCTTGTGCACGTAGTTTGTGCACATAGACACATTCCACTATAATTTTTTAAAATCTGAAATTTTCTTCATGACCATCAATCTTACTCACTAAAAGTAAGGATAAAATGCAGCAAAATTATTGAGTAAATCCGTTTATTTTAATCCACTTAGGGTTCCTATGAAAATGCATAGCTCCCATGAAATGGCTGTAATTATCGACAGCTGTATTTTCTAAAGTTGGCAGCAGGGGGAGCTGCTGCATTTCCACTCATAGGTGTCACTGACACATTTCTGAGACACTATCTATTTTAATTTGGCTTGGCTAAATCGCTTTGTCCAAAAATAGGATTACATTCTACTAGTCTGATAGTCTTCTATGTGGCAGTTCGTCTCACCTGAATATTGTTTATGCAAAATACCAAAAACGCACACAAATTGGCCAATCAATGTACTGCAAAATATTAGACGTGCATTCGTTTTCAGATTAAATCGAAAATTAATGAAACATTAGTATTAAGGTAATTTTGTCTGAAAATTAATATCGTTTGATAAATTAACGAATAACAGAATGGATGAGCACTTAGGGATTTGCAATCGGGGCAAATATGAATGCACAAGTGTAAAAACATGCAAAAAGGTGGAGTGGGTGCACGTTAATAAAACAGCCACACAAATGTATACATAATACATTTATTTTTTTCACCCCTCCTGGGTGGTATATATTTCTCATTCTCTGGGAGTCTGAGGGTTCTGCACAGTATCTTAGCTGTACCTAGAACTGTACTACTCTTCTCATGTGTCCCACCTATTTGGAAGAATCGAACACGTTCCGCTACTGCCCATATTCCAGAAAGATGAGGTCAATGACTTACCTGACTCCTGGAGATCATGCTGTGTGGCTATGGATGCTGCAGTCTAAGAATCTCTTACTGTCTGGGCTCCCGTCTGCACCGTCTACGACCACCTGGCTGCCTGTCATAGTGCAGGATTATGTTTGGCACATGAACGGTATAGGTTGAACTTGGATTCATGACCGGGACTGTCCTAAAGCCACCCTGCCAATTCCAACTCTTCAGCTTCACAGTACTGTCACCACGTAACCGTGCTATACCTGTGAATAACGTTATCCTTTGTATTATTTTTATTTTATTTCTTACATTTGTTAGGCATCAGTTATTTGACCTACTTTAATGTATACTCTGCCTACTAATTCCTTTAAAAATACTAGAACACATTTCTTTATTGCTTTGCTGCATTATTTTATGTGTTCTAAATGATTATGTATATGCCTGTTTAGAACTTTAACTGCATAACAAAACAAAAAGAGAAGGAAACTGGCATTCTCTGACCAGGAATTAAACCTAGGCCACAGCACTGAATCCTGTTGTGTTTGTGATGTGCTGTGACTTCTGCAGTGTGCAAGTATGCTTGAAAATATTTTCTGTATAGTAACTGTTGAGACAGGAATATTTGGTTATCCAATTCATCACATTTTGGTTTACCTTCAAGGAAAACTGCATTGAAATATTTTAATTTTCCACTAAACATCCAATATACCTCAAAGAACACATGCATGTATGGTTTTCTGTATGTTTTCGTTGGGGGTATACGAAATACAGTTTCCAAAAGCTGCAGAACTTGTCAGCAGCCTTCGCAATGCTCTCCTTTGTGCACAGCATAGACTTTAAAGCAGCTCTGTCACTTTTCTATTGTTTAATTGGTATGTCCCAAATCGTCCCTGGTGTTCCCCATCTTTTGTTTTTTTTTTGTTTTGTTTTTTTTTTGTTTTGTTTTTTTTTTAAACGGATGCATTTTTTTTAAAGTTATACATAAAGAAACATAGGGACTAAGTAGAAACAGCAGGCTGACGAAGTTTACAAGGGCAGATCTTTAGTTATGTTCCACAGCCTTCGACAACTTTGTCATTGGCACTCTGTGTGCGCTCATCTTCCATTGGACAAAGCAGGGGCCGAGGCCGGCAGTGGAGAGCACTGCTGTGTGCCTTCATGGGTCATTGGGGAGATCAAATTAAAGTGCCCACAGGCACTTTACTGCACAGCAAGCTGGGGAGGGAAGAAGAGCACGCGGAGTACCCGGGAGGGCTCTATCTTGCAGCTCCGCCAGATTCCTCTTGCGAGGTTGGAGCATTGCCGCGGTTATCATGGCTTCCTTTGATAGGAATAACATGAAATTATTCTTTATTTTCACCCTGAATTTTTTTTTTATGAGGGCGAAACGAGGCGCAAAACTATTCACTTGAGGTGATACCTAGTTTAATGTGGTGATACCTAATGTAATGAACATAATTCTTCCTAGATGCATGGAATTGGTGAACATTAGTGATGTCCCGAACGGTTCGCTGGCGAATTGTTCCTGGCGAACATCGCATGTTCGCGTTCGCCACGGATGGCGAACATATGCGATGTTCGGTCCGCCCCCTATTCGTCATCATTGAGTAAACTTTGACCCTGTACCTCACAGTCAGCAGACACATTCCAGCCAATCAGCAGAAGACCCTCCCTCCGAGACCCTCCCACCTCCTAGACAGCATACAATTTAGATTAATTCTGAAGCTGCATTCTTTTTTTTTTTATTCTCTTTTTTGTGTGTGTTTGTGTTTGTGTTTATTATACATTAACCTCCATAGCCAGTAACCTGTGTTTATTATACATTATCCCCCATAGTCAGTAACCTGTGTTTATTATACATTATCCCTCCCATAGCCAGTAACCTGTGTTTATTATACATTATCCCTCCCATAGCCAGTAACCTGTGTTTATTATACATTATCCTCCCTATAGCCAGTAACCTGTGTTTATTATACATTATCCCTCCCATAGCCAGTAACCTGTGTTTATTATACATTATCCTCCCCATAGCCAGTAACCTGTGTTTATTATACATTATCCCCCCATAGCCAGTAACCAGGGCCGCCACCAGAAATTTTGGGGCCCCTAACTGAGCTCAGGGTCTGGGCCCCTGGGGGCCTGCCTCCAAAACCGCCCATAGAGACCGCCTCCAAATCCCGCCCACAGGAATACACACACAGACACAAACACATTCACTGATACAAAAGGACACAGATACACACACACACGCACTGCTATATACTAACAGACACACATACTGATACGCATATAGGCATACATACTGACACACACATACTGAGACATACACACATATACAGACACATACTAACATACATACAGACACACATGCATAAGGACATACAGACACAGACACATTCATAATGACATACAGACAGACATTCATACTGACATGCAGACATACATACACTGATATTCATACACACATAATGACATGCATATAGATAGACAGACATGCATACAGACATGCGTACAGACATGCATACATACAGACATGCATACAGACATGCATTCATACTGGCATACATTCATACTGGCATGCATACATTCATACATACACACATTCATAATGACATACAGACATACATTCATACTGGCATACATACATTCATACAGATAGACAGACATACATACACACATTCATAATGACATGCAGACATACATACACTGACATTCATACACACATAATGACATGCATACAGATAGACATACATGCATACAGACATACAGACATGCATACAGACATACATACAGATATACATACAGACATACATAGTTACATACATACATTCATACTGGCATACATACATTCATACAGACACTGATATCCATACATACACTCATTCATAATGACATACAGACATACATACACTGACATTCATACACACATAATGACATGCATACAGATAGACATACATGCATGCAGACATACATACACTGGCATCCATGCACACATAATGACATGCATACATACAGACAGACAGACATGCATACAGGCAGACATGCAGACAGACACACAGACAGACAGACACATAGACAGACATACATACAGACAGACATACACACAGACACAGAGACAGACATACATACATACACACAGACATACATACACACAAACAGACAGACATACACACAGACAGACATACACACAGACAGACATACATTCACACACACACAGCTCATTTTCCAGCCACCCTCCTGTTTCTTACCTTGTCTTTGCAGGAGGGTGGCTGGCTGGGGCTGATGGGACTGGCAGTCGGCTGGCTCTCCCTCTTCATTGTCGGGCGGACCACTTCCTCCCAGCAGCACTTGCGCTGCGACGTCATTTTTTTTTTTTAAAGGGGCCCGGTCACGCTATACCACGGCCACAGCACTGACCGGGCCCCTGAAGATATGGGGCCCATCGGGTGGCCCTATGTGCATGGGCCACCCGATGGGCCCCATCAGCGTGCGGGCGCCGGTGCAACTGCACCGGCGGCAGTTCCGCCGCTACACGTGGGGCCCAGGCGGCCGGGTCCCCCAGGGCCTCCGGGCCCATGACAAGCGTTATGGTTGTCACCCCCTGATGGCGGCCCTGACAGTAACCTGTGTTTATTATACATTATCCTCCCATAGCCAGTAACCTGTGTTTATTATACATTATCCTCCCATAGCCAGTAACCTGTGTTTATTATACATTATCCCCCCATAGCCAGTAACCTGTGCTTATTATACATTATCTCCCCCATAGCCAGTAACCTGTGTTTATTATACATTATCCTCCCATAGCCAGTAACCTGTGTTTATTATACATTATCCTCCCATAGCCAGTAACCTGTGTTTATTATACATTATCCTCCCATAGCCAGTAACCTGTGTTTATTATACATTATCCCCCCATAGCCAGTAACCTGTGCTTATTATACATTATCTCCCCCATAGCCAGTAACCTGTGTTTATTATACATGACTGCTGACCCAACCAGTCCCAACCATCAACCCGTTGCCCCCCAATAATACACGTGACACCTCATTCTTGTGGATAAGGGCAACGGCCACAGCTTTATTTAGCTTAACAATTTTGCTCAGTCCAAATCTGCCAGCTGTTGGGTGTTTGCCCAACAGGCAGTTCTCACACACCTTCGGTATCATGAGCCTCGACAGCCAGCTCCTCGCCATCAGCTCCGTGCCGGCTGTCATCTCCCCAATGTCCTTTCTTCCTCTGCGCTGTCCAGGGAAACCGCCAAGCTGTGACAACACAAAACAACAGCACGAGACACAAGCCACAACACCAGAAACAGGGAGGGGGGTTGGGAAAACAGTCAGGAGCCCGCAACTGATCCTGCCGACTGTTAAGTCCCCTCCCTCTCCCCTACCTTAAGAACCCCCCAATCTTAGCAACATTGTATCTACCTTGATCCATCCCACAATCTTGGGCAGCAGTCATGTTCCCCCTTCCTTATTATTCCAGGGGGAATCTTTATCCCTCCCATAGCCAGTAACCTGTGTTTATTATACATTATCCCCCCATAGCCAGTAACCTGTGTTTATTATACATTATCCTCCCATAGCCAGTAACCTGTGCTTATTATACATTATCCCCCCATAGCCAGTAACCTGTGTTTATTATACATTATGTGGTGTAACAGTAGTGTACATTTAAAAAAAAAATACAGGGGGCTTGTTGTCACCTTTCGGGGACCCTTGGTGTTGTACATGGCTGGGTGGAGGAAGAGACCTTCAATGACATCAGTGAGGACAAGGAACGGGACATGGCTAGCTTGGCATCCAACCTTGTGCAAATGGGGAGTTTGCGGTTGTGCAAATGGACTGTTTGCGGTGCGCTAAACGGGGAGTTTGGTCTGTCACTGTGAAGCGGGCGTAACCCTTACACTACCTGATCGATACAACATCATACCTGATGTTTTAAAGCACGTTATTCCAAACAATTTAGGAATCTTAGGTGATTTATGCCCTTTATGTATTAAAACCAGACTCTGCATCAACTATGTAATTTTCCATGGGAGTTTTGCCATGGATCCCCCTCCGGCATGCCGCAGTCCAGATGTTAGTCCCCTTGAAACAACTTTTCCATCACTATTGTGGCCAGAAAGAGTCCCTGTGGGTTTTAAAATTCGCCTGCCTATTGAAGTCTATGGCGGTTCGCCCGGTTCGCCCGTTCGCGAACATTTGCGGAAGTTCGCGTTCGCCATTCGCGAACGGAAAATTTTATGTTCGCGACATCACTAGTGAACATATTTAACCCCTTAACGACCGAGGACGGTTCAGGACCGTCATCGGCATTTTTGCATTGCCGACCGATGACGGTCCTGAACCGTCCTAACGGTGCAATGTACTTACCCGATCGCCGTCGTTCCCCCGGCGGCGATCGGCATTGGTCCCGGTGTGGGGAGACTGCCTGCAGCCCAGACAGTCTCCCCATGGCGAATTAGGACCCCTGTGGCCATGTGATCGCTCAACAGGGCGACCACATGGTCACAATAGGTGTCCATGTGTCTGCCTGCAGGGGGACTGTCTGTGCTGACATGCAGTCTCCCTGCTAGTGTAAAATCAGAAAAAAAATTAAAGTTAAAGTTAATAAAAAAAATATAATTATATATGAAACATAGAAACATAGAAACATAGAATGTGACGGCAGATAAGAACCATTCGGCCCATCTAGTCTGCCCAGTTTTCTAAATACTTTCATTAGTCCCTGGCATTATCTTATAGTTAGGATAGCCTTATGCCTATCCCACGCATGCTTAAACTCCTTTACTGTGTTAACCTCTACCACTTCAGCTGGAAGGCTATTCCATGCATCCACTACCCTCTCAGTAAAGTAATACTTCCTGATATTATTTTTAAACCTTTGTCCCTCTAATTTTAGACTATGTCCTCTGGTTGTGGTAGTTTTTCTTCTTTTAAATATAGTCTCCTCCTTTACTGTGTTGATTCCCTTTATGTATTTAAATGTTTCTATCATATCCCCCCTGTCTCGTCTTTCCACCAAGCTATACATGTTAAGATCCTTTAACCTTTCCTGGTAAGTTTTATCCTGCAATCCATGAACCAGTTTAGTAGCCCTTCTTTGAACTCTCTCTAAGGTATCAATATCCTTCTGAAGATATGGTCTCCAATACGGTGTACAGTACTCCAAGTGAGGTCTCACCAGTGTTCTGTACAATGGCATGAGCACTTCCCTCTTTCTACTGCTAATACCTCTCCCTATACAACCAAGCATTCTGCTGGCATTTCCTGCTGCTCTATTACATTATCTGCCTACCTTTAAGTCCTCAGAAATAATCACCCCTAAATCCCTTTCCTCAGATGTTGAGGTTAGGACTCTATCAAATATTCTGTACTCTGCCCTTGGGTTTTTACGTCCAAGATGCATTATCTTGCACTTATCCACATTAAATGTCAGTTGCCACAACTCTGACCATTTTTCTAGTTTACCTAAATCATTTGCCATTTGGCTTATCCCTCCTGGAACATCAACCCTGTTACATATCTTAGTATCATCCGCAAAAAGACACACCTTACCATCAAGACCTTCTGCAATATCACTAATAAAAATATTAAAGAGAATGGGTCCAAGTACAGATCCCTGAGGTACCCCACTGGTGACAAGTCCAAGCTTCGAATATACTCCATTGACTACAACACTCTGTTGCCTGTCACTCAGCCACTGCCTTACCCATTCAACAATATTGGAATCCAAACTCAAAGATTGCAGTTTATTGATAAGCCTTCTATGTGCAACAGTGTCAAAAGCCTTACTGAAATCTAGGTAAGCAATGTCTACTGCACCACCCTGATCTATAATTTTAGTTACCCAATCAAAAAAATCAATAAGATTAGTTTGGCATGATCTCCCTGAAGTAAACCCATGTTGTCTCTGATCTTGAAATCCATGTGTTTTTAGATGTTCAACAATCCTATCCTTTAACATGGTTTCCATCACTTTCCCCACTACTGAAGTAAGGCTTACTGGCCTATAGTTGCCCGACTCCTCCCTATTACCTTTCTTGTGAATGGGCACAACATTCGCTAACTTCCAATCTTCTGGGACTACTCCTGCTAACAAATACATCTTAGCAAAACCTCTGAACTGCTCACTGAGTGAGCATATGTGTATATATATATGATTTATAGACATATATTATACCTATATAATATACGTCTATATATCATATATATATAATGTCATACTAAGTGTATTTTTATATTAATATGTACATATATTAATATAAAAATACACGTATAATTAAATTAAAATAAAAATAATACGAAATATACATATGTCCATATACAAAATTACATAAATGATTATATAAATATACACGTAGACTTCAAATATATAAATATGCATATATATTTAAATTCTACGTGCATATTTATGTAATATTTTTACATAATTAAGTAATTTTATTAATTGCAATTTGAGGGACCTGCCTGCCAACCCAGGCCGAAATTCCAGAGACTTTAATTTGCTAGCACTGTATTTTACCCTGTAACTTTCTATGACACCCTAAAACCTGTACATGGGGGGTACCGTTTTACTCGGGAGACTTCACTGAACACAAATATTAGTGATTCAAAACAGTAAAACCTATCGCAGCAATGATATTGTCAGTGAAAGTCACTTTGTTTCGCATTTTTCACACACAAACAGCACTTTTACTGATGATATAATTGTTGTGATATGTTTTCCTGTTTTGAAACACTAATATTTGTGTTCAAGAAAGTCTCCCGAGTATAACAGTACCCCCCATGTACAGATTTTATAGCGTTTTTGAAAGTTACAGGGTCAAATGGCCAGGTTGGTTATGTTGCCTTTGAGAGCGTATGGTAGCCCAGGAATGAGAATTACCCCCATGATGGCATACCATTTGCAAAAGAAGACAACAAAAGGTATTGCAAATGGGGTATGTCCAGTCTTTTTTAGTAGCCACTTAGTCACAAACACTGGCCAAAATTAGCGTTCAATTTAGTTTTTTTGTTTTTTCACACAGAAAACAAATATAAACGCTAACTTTGGCCAGTGTTTGCGACTAGGTGGCTACTAAAAAAGACTGGACATACCCCATATTGAATACCCTGGGTTGTCTACTTTAAAAAAAATATGTGGGGTACACATGTGGGGTGTTATCCAGAGACTTTTGGCAGATAATAGTGTTACAATGTCACTATTGAAATCGCAATATCCTACTTGTACCTATAACCCTATAACTTGCAAAAAAAAAGCAAAAAAGCATGTAAACACTGGGTATTTTAAAACTCAGGACAATATTTTTAATCTATTTAGCAGGTTTTTTTATTCGCTTTTGTAGATGAGTAAAAGATTTTTCAAGTAAAAGTAAAAAAAACATGTATTTTTTAAAATTTTTCATCATATTTGTTTGTTTTTTAAAATTAAATTACATGAGATTATATAAATAATGGTATGTAAAGAAAGCCTTTTTTGTCCTGAAAGAAACAATATATAATTTGTATAGGAACAGTAAATGAGAGAGCGGAAAATTACAGCTAAACACAAACACCACAAAAGTGTAAAAAGAGGCCTGGTCGCAAATGTACAACATCGCAAAAACAGTCCAGTCCTTAACCCCTTAAGGACCGCTGACGGTTCAGGACCGTCAGCGGTAAAACGTGCGTTTGGACCGCTGACGGTCCTGAACCGTCATAACGGTTTTGGGCAACTTACCTGATCGCCGTCGGTCCCACGGCGGCGATCAGCTCTCCTCCCGGTCCAGGGGGACTGCCTGTCTGCCCGGGCAGTCCCCCCTCGGCAGATCAGGACCCCACGGCCATGTGATCACTCGATCACATGACCGCAATAGGGGTCTTTGCATCTGCCTGCAAGTGAAAAATCATAAAACAAAGTGTAAAAAAAAAGAAATCAGTGTAAAAAAAAAAAATATGTGTATATATATATGATATATATACATGTATTATATCTATATATACCTATATATAATATATGTATATATATAATATATATAATGTCACACTAAGTGTATTTTTATATTTATATATACGTATATTAATATAAAAATACACTTATATTTAAATTACACACGAATATATACAATATATATAATAACTATATATATGGTATATATATATTATTATAAAATACAAATAATATGTTAATAAAAATAAATAACAAAAAATAAAAATAATTTTTAATAATTAAAAAAAAATTATATATATATTCAATTTTATTCTAACAGTATTTTGATATTGATATATATATATATATATTTATATCAAAATACACTTAGAATGTAATGATATATATATCTATGTATAAATAAATAAATAAAAATAATACGAAATATACATATGTCCACATACAAAATTACATTAACCCTTTAAGACCGCAGCCAAATGTACAAGTTGTGATCCAAAAAAAACGTAAACAAAACCTGGCATTTGCGCTATATGTCTGTCCAACCGTAATTCACCTCTTTCATATTAAATGCACCCACACTTATTATATATCATTTTATTCAGGGGAAAAAGGGCTTTCATTTAACATCAAATATTTAGGTATGGAACATAACTTAATATGAATACAATATAAAAAAATGAGAGAAAATAAGATTTTTTAAAATTTTCTTAGTTCTATGTGACATTCTAACTGTGAATGTCATAATACTGTTTGCTTTTACTGCAATAAAATACACATATTTGTATTCAGCGATGTCTCACGTGTAAAACAGTACCCCCTATGTACAGGTTTTATGGTGTTTTGGGAAGTTACAGGGTCAAAGAAAGCATGTTACACTTTTCAGTTTTTTCACATTGAAATTTGCCAGTTTGGTTACGTTGCCTTTGAGACTGTATGGTAGCCCAGGAATGAGAATTACCCCCATGATGGCATACCATTTGCAAAAGTAGACAACCCAAGGTATTGCAAATGGGGTATGTCCAGTCTTTTTTAGTAGCCACTTGGTCACAAACACTAGCCAAAGTTAACGTTAATATTTGTTTGTGTGTGAAAAATGCAAAAAACGAATTTGAAAGCCAATTTTGGCCAGTGTTTGTGACTAAGTGGCTACTAAAAAAGACTGAACATACCCCATTTGCAATACCTTGGGTTGTCTACTTTTGCAAATGGTATGCCACTATGGAGGTAATTCTTATTTCTGGGCTACTAAACGGTCTCAAAGCCAACGTAACCAATCTGGCGAATTTCATTGTGAAAAAACTGAAACGCAAGCCTTATGTTTGACTCTGTAACTTTTGAAAACACCCTAAAACCTGTACATGAGGGGTGATGTTATACTCAGGAGACTTTGCTGAACACAAATATTTGTGTTTCAAAACAGTAAAAAGTATTACAGCAAAAATATCGTCAGTGTAAGTGCCGTTTGTGTGCGAAAAATGCAATAAATTTCACTTTCCCTGACGATATCATTGTTGTAATACATTTTACGGGTTTGAAACACAAATATTTGTGTTCAGCGATGTCTCCCGAGTAAAACAGTACCCCCCATGTACAGGTTTTATAGTGTCTTGGAAAGTTATAGGGTTAAATATAGTGCTAGCAAATTAAATTCCCTATACTTTCGGCCTGGGTTGTTAGGCAGGTCCCGCTAATTGTAATTAATTAGGATACCTAATTATGTAAAATTATTACATAAATATATATGTAAAATTATTATATATCCACGTGTGTGGATATATATATGTATATATATATATGTATATAATTTTTTTACAATTATTTTTATTTATATATAGGTATACATATAGTGATGTATACGTATATACTTAGGTATATACATATATATATTATTTCGTTCTACGTGTATTTTGATATCAATATATATATATTAATATCAAAATACAGTTAGAACGAAATTACACACATATATTTGTAATTATTTTTTTTAATTTTTTAATTTATTTTTTTTAACGTATTTATATTTTTTTTTATTATAAAATATATATATATATATATAATTATAATTGTGTATATATTTAATCAATATCCTTCTACGTGTATTTTGATATTAATATATATAATTATATATATATATATATAAATATTAAAATACACTTAGTGTGTGTGTGTGTGTATATATATATATATATATATATATATATATATATATATACTTAGATCATATATATAATATATATATAAATGATCTAAGTATATTTGATGTGTAACTGTAATTTATTTATTTTTTTAACTAATATTTTATTTTTATTACAGGAGAGGGGCAGAGACAGTGTCAGACAGTGATTTTACATCACTGGCTGACACACAGGATCAGTGATCACAGTGACAGGCTGTCACTGTGATCACCTCCTGCAGATCACGGTAATTGGCCACAGGGGGAGTGCCTGGGTGGCCAGGCATGCCCCCCACCGTGATCTGCAGGGGGATCCTGCCTGGAGTTACTATGGGTCAGCCAATAGGCTGACACATAGAAACTCTGATCGCAGTGACAGGCTGTCACTGCGATCAGATCGCAGGGAGAGGCTGTCTCTGCATTCAGATCACAGAGACAGCCTCTCACTGCGATCATACTCTGCAGATCGCGGTCACTGACCGCAGGGGGACTGCCTGGGGGGCCAGGCATGTCCCCCGACCGCGATCTGCAGATTAAAAATGCCGCGGCTCCATGTGTCAGCCGATTTTAAAATCGGCTGACACATGGTAAATACCGATCGCAGTGACAGCCTGTCACTGCGATCGGAAGCTGCAGACCGCGGTCCCCAGGCACAGGGGGGCTGCCTGGGGGGCCAGGCATGCCCCCCGACCGCGATCTGCAGCGGCCATGTGCCGCCGGCCACGTGGGGGGTAAGACCGCCCAGGACGTACTATGCCGTCCTGCGGCGTTTAGAGCCGCCCAAATAAGGACGGCATAGTACGTCCTGCGGTCTTAAGGGGTTAATAATTTCATAAATATACACGTAGACGTCAAATATATAAATATGTATATATATTAAAATTCTACGTGCATATTTATGTAATATTTTTACCTAATTAAGTAATTTTAATGATTGCAATTTGAGGGACCTGCCTGCCAACCCAGGCCAAAAGTCCAGATAATTTAATTTGCTAGCACTGTGCTTAACCCTGTAACTTTCTATGACACCCTAAATCCTGTACATGGGGGTACTGTTTTACTCAGGAGACTTCGCTGAACACAAATATTAGTGTTTCAAAACAGTAAAACATATCACAGCGATGATACTGTCAGTGAAAGTGAAGTTTTTTGCATTTTTCACACACAAACAGCTCTTTCACTGAGGATATTATTGCTGTGATATATTTTACTGTTCTGATACACTAATATTTGTGTTCAGCGAAGTCTCCTGAGTATAACAGTACCCCACATGTAGAGGTTTTATAGTGTTTGTGAAAGTTACAGGGTCAAATATAAGGCTTGATTTTACTTTTTTTTTTTTTTATTGAAATTTTTCAGATTGGTTAGGTTGCCTTTGAGAGCGTATGGTAGCCAAGGAATGAGAATTAGCCCCATGATGGCATACCATTTGCAAAAGAAGACAACCCAAGGTATTGCAAATGGGGTATGTTCAGCCTTTTTTAGTAGCCACTTAGTCACAAACACCGGCCAAAGTTAGCGTTTTTTGCATTTTTAACACACAAACAAATATAAATGCTAACTTTGGCCAGTGTTTGTGACTAGGTGGCTACTAAAAAAGACTGGACATACCCCATTTTAAATACCCTGGGTTGTCTACTTTAAAAAATATGTACATGTTAGGTGTGTTTCGGGGATTTATGACAGATAACGGTGTAACAATGTCACTATTGATACATTTAATATATATATATATTGAAACAGCAATTTCCTACTTGTATTTATAGGCCTATAACTTGCAAAAAAAAGCAATAAAGCATGTAAACACTGGGTGTTTTTAAACTCGGGACAAAATTTTGAATCTATTTAGCATTTTTTTTCATTAGCTTTTGTAGATAAGTAAAAGATTTTTCAAGTAAAAGTCCAAAAACATGTTTTGCTTTTTTTTTTTTCACCATATTTTATTATTTTTAATAATAGGGGTTAAAAGGGGTTAAATATAGTCTAAGTATAATGTTTACCTGGTTTTTGACTACACATAATGTCTAGTGAGAGGAATCGCATGTTATGTAACTATAGGAATACTATCTTACAGTTTAAACACTCAGTTACCAGGATGGCCGAGTGGTTAAGGCGTTGGACTTAAGATCCAATGGACATATGTCCGCGTGGGTTCGAACCCCACTTCTGGTAGATATTTTTGTCCTCCTCTGTTATTATGTATTTAGCCCATATAGTCACTTTATGTATTAATATAGATTTTATTATTTTTATTCGGTAAATATAGCTAAACACACAGAGACAGGAACACTGGATGCCATGGCATTCATACATAAACTGAATACATGAATTTGGTTAATGGATCCTTACTGGGCAAATTGGAACATATTTGGATGTAGAAAAAAAATGTTTTAATGTATAAATATGCTTTTTTTGTAATCCAATGCTGTTTTTTTGACATAATTCACAGCAGGTTACGTGATGAACCTGAAATAAGTAGATGAGGGGAATAAAAACTATCATTCTGTTTTATTCACTTTGTTGTAAGTGTGGGAATGAATGAGTGATAAGGTAATGACTCGTGAAAACTGGTTTTGATAAGATCACGGAGCGCAATCAAGGCGCAGCGTCACCATGGCAACCGCTGCCCGGCTTCCTGGCGGTGCTTGCCCGTCGTGACGTAATAGCAGCTCCCGTAGGTCCGTGCGCGGAGTCCGCGTATCTGCGCATGTGCAGAGGCCGTCAGGTCGCGTTTCAGCGCTGAATCGAACAATCGTATACTTGCGCGTATTGATTCTTTCACGTATGTGCGTAGGCTGCCAGGACGTACTGCTTCCTGCATTGACCGCCTGCGGCCATTCAATCCGCGCTTTGTGTGAAAGAGTTCCCGTCCGCTTTGGAGACGGATAACCAGGATATCAGATCCCAGAGCACACTGTCTGTGTTATTCAATCCACCACTAGGGGCGCGTTGTGGTATTAGTAGTAATGATGGTCACATGGTGTACCTCAGTATTGCCCTGTATAACACACTGTGTGCTCAGCATTACCCTGTATTATTACACACTGTGTGCTCAGTATTACCCTGTATTACACACTGTGTGCTCAGCATTACCCTATATTATTACACACTGTGTGCTCAGCATTACCCTGTATTACACACTGTGTGCTCAGTATTACCATGTATTATTACACACTGTGTGCTCAGCATTACCCTGTATTACACACTGTGTGCTCAGTATTACCCTGTATTATTACACACTGTGCTCAGTATTACCATGTATTATTACACACTGTGCTCAGTATTACCATGTATTATTACACACTTTGTGCTCAGTATTACCCTGTATTACACACTGTGCTCGGTATTACCATGTATTATTACACACAGTGTGCTCAGTATTACCCTGTATTATTACACACTGTGCTCAGTATTACCCTGTATTATTACACACTGTGCTCAGTATTACCATGTATTATTACACACAATGTGCTCAGTATTACCCTGTATTATTACACACTGTGCTCAGTATTACCCTGTATTATTACACACTGTGCTCAGTATTACCCTGTATTACACACTGTGTGCTCAGTATTACTCTGTATTATTACACACTGTGCTCAGTATTACCATGTATTATTACACACTGTGTGCTCAGTATTACCCGGTATTATTACACACTGTGTGCTTAGTATTACCCTGTATTATTACCACACTGTGTGCTCAGTATTACCCTGTATTATTACACACTGTGCTCAGTATTACCATGTATTATTACGCACTTTGTGCTCAGTATTACCATGTATTATTACACACTGTGCTCAGTATTACCATGTATTATTACACACAGTGTGCTCAGTATTACCCTGTATTATTACACACTGTGCTCAGTATTACCATGTATTATTACACACTGTGCTCAGTATTACCATGTATTATTACACACAGTGTGCTCAGTATTACCCTGTATTATTACACACTGTGCTCAGTATTACCCTGTATTATTACACACTGTGCTCAGTATTACCCTGTATTATTACACACTGTGCTCAGTATTACCCTGTATTACACACTGTGTGCTCAGTATTACCCGGTATTATTACACAATGTGTGCTCAGTATTACCCGGTATTATTACACACTGTGTGCTCAGTATTACCCCGTATTATTACACACTGTGCTCTTAATTACCCTGTATTATTACGCACTGTGTGCTCAGTCACAGCCAAACACATGGCACGCAATGAGCCTGCAAGGAGTGTCTTTTTATTATTATTAATTAAACATTTTAAGCAATATATAATATGGATAAGTGCATGTGGCGAAACCAACCTCGCCACTGGGCATTGGAGAAGCCTGTTTGCCCGCCTCCTGCCCGCCTCCTGTTGGCCCGCCATGGGAGATTTGGCCCTTTAAATACAGTATTTGGGCATATTGTATTTTATGCTGCTGCTTGCCCTTTAAGAACCATCTGGGGACATACTGTGACTTTTGGGAACAATGCTCCTTTAAGACGGTATCCCCAGACTTATTTGGGACAATGCTCCTTTAAGACTTTGTCCCCAGACTGTTAATATACTGTGTTCCTGGCTTTCTCCCACTTGGTTCAGTAAATGGGGCTTACTGAACCAAGTACCACACAGGCGGACCACCCAGAAGTGGAATTGTGCAGGCAATTTACCTCCCAGGCTGGTAGCCTGCTGTAGGTAAATTGCCGAATGCTGGGGCGCCGCCATTCGACAAACAAACACTTGGCGGCGGCCATCTTTAATTCAGCTGAAGTTTTACCTTCTCCAGACTTCAATGCATTCGACAGTTCGAACGCCGTTCGACAGTTCATTCGACAATTCGAATGGTTGTCATTCGTCTGTTTGAACTGACTTTAACATGGGAAATAGACCGACCGCACAGCCTGATTCTCTGGAACTCTTTTGAGCATGAAAATATGCTTGCAGTCGGTCAAAAAGGGACCTCCAGCTAACTTTTTAAACCCTGGATGGAATTGGCTGAATTCTGACTATGTTTATAATTAAAGTGTGCTGAGTTCGAATATGTATATTATTATATATATATTTTTATGTTTGTGGCATGTATATTTTGGAAGTTATTAATATTTTGTAAAAACGGTATTTCTCTGCCTGTGACAATTATATTACCCATTGTGTTCAGTAATCATATCACAGGCAGAGGGGAGGATTTTGTGTGGGAGTGTCTGTGTGTATTGTACGGATTGATTGGTTGTATTTCAAAACCCTGTGGGCCTTACTATGTTTGTGGATTGTGAATAAAAGAGGCTGTATGTGCCAGTACAGTCAGTTCTGCTTGACCCTCAAAACAAAGTGTCGTCTCGTCATTGGGGGAATTGGATTGTATGCTGATTGCCAGGAGTGTAAGCTGATTGTATGATTTTCCTGTTCAGCTGTTTACGGCATTCATATGCTTGAGAGCATTCGTATGCTTCTCCGGTTCGGTGGTTGTGGTGTCTGCTGCAGTGCTTGGAGTCCTCAGGAAGCGCTAGGAGCATCCTTCAACGGAGGTATCTAGTCGGGGGGTCCGTTTATCCGTTACAGTGCACATAAAGAGAAACCCTTAAATCTCAGTAGAATAAACACATAGCACAAATTCCTGGTCTTGTTTTAGTTAGGAAGTTAGATAATTGAAGAAAAAAAAAAGTTACCTGTGCTCTTTCCACATCCATAGTCCTGTGCTCAAACTCCCACTACTCCTGGGCGGCAGCAATGACTATAGTACACATCAGCCCAAATACATAAAGTAAAAACCAAAGGAAAAAAAAGTTACCTGCGCTCTTTCCACATCCCTATGTATTTTTAAACAAATGGAGGTTTTTAGTTACCTCCAATGGCCATGAGAGGGTAATCCCACCTGCCACATCAAGGCAGACCTCTTAGGTGGGTCCTATCACTAACCATTCGCCTTGCTTCCTTGAGCTTCTGGCAAAAATATCTCTAATGAGACAGAAAGGGGTATTTTTTTTTATATACATCCCTACATGCTTATTAACCCTTAATAGGGAACACATGGGATGGGCAGCAGCATTGCAACATAGCTGTGTGATACAAAAGTGAATACAAATACAAAGAAACTAGATGTGGCAGGTGAGCTTACCCTCTCATGGCCATTGGAGGTAACTAAAAACCTCTATTTGTTTAAAAATACATAGGGATGTGGAAAGAGCGTAGGTAACTTTTTTTTTACTAAATGTATTTTGGCTGATGTGTACTATAGTCATTGCTGCCACCCAGGCGTAATGGGAGTTTGAGAGCAGGACTAGTTTCTTTGTAGTTGGATAATTGCCTTTGTTAAAGGAGCAGCATAGTTATTTTCATTAAGACAGTTATTCATCCCTTTGCATACAAGTATACGATTTTAAAATGTAAGTTTCATGAAATGCAAGTAGAAAGTTTTTTAAAACAAAAAAAATGTATAGCATAATGTAGGCATTGATTCCGCTACCTCTCACATGCTAAGCTACCATGTGAGCTAATTCCCCAGTGTTATGTTTCTGTAGACAATACAAAACATATTTTAATATATGCAAAACACAGCTGATTTAAAAAAAAAATGGTAAAGATTTACTGTAGTTACAGTTTCACAATGTTTGCCTGACGTTTTGAATTCATAGTAAAATTGTAATCTTGCTTGAAAAAAGTTTAACCTTCTACACATCTTTCTGCTGCTCCAAAAGAAGGTGAAAACCCCATTTTGAAAACTTTCTACTTGTGCCATTAACAGGAAAACAATCCTTCTTGATTGTAAAATGATAATTATATGGAAAATATTATTACCACATATGTAAAATTGTTGAATATATTCTTAAAAAGTAATAATTCCAAAAAAGCATTTCAGACGGGAACAAACACATAACCCACATTCTAAGTTTTGTTTTAGTTCAGGAGTTGGACAATTGCCTCCGTCCTTGGAAATTAAAGGAGCAGCACAGTTATTTAAGTACAACATTTGGACGTTGGTTAAATAAATAAAACCATTTAGCTAGATGGACGTTAGTTAAATAAATAAATAAAACCATTGGAGAATGCGGGCATCGATCCCGCTACCTCTCACATGCTAAGCGAGCGCTCTACCATTTGAGCTAATTCCCCAGTGCTTGTGCTGATTTTGGGCCGTGAAAAGAGATTGTCAGGAAATGTGCACAAACAAAGTTGATTTGTAAAATGCTGAGAATTCACTGTAGTCTCGTTTTCAAAATTTATTCCTAGGTTTTACAATTCATAGTGACAATCCTGGTTGAAAATGTTTTTCTAAAACAGGCATAAATATATGCATCATGTGTACTATGTACTAAGCTTTTGGTACAATCATTGAAATAAAGAAAACCTGAAACTTTGAAAACTGTGGAGTGTGTAGTATCTGACTACTTTGCATAATTTGTTGGTGAATACCATCTGACCCTGGTGCTTTCATTGTTTCAGTTTTAATCTTGATGCTTTGTTAACTTTAAAGGAACACCATAGTGTTTGGGATACAGATCTGCATTCCTTACACTATAGTGCCTGGTCACTGTTTAGATGACCAAGCCAGCACTTCCTGAATTAAAAAGGGTATTTTATTTACCATTCAGCCTTTGTTGCGGTTCTGATCAAAACAAAACATGAACAAAAACTAGAATTTGCGCTATATGTCTGTTCACCCGTAGTTCCCCTCTTTCAAATTATATGCACCCACACTTATTATATATCATTTTGTTCAGGAGAAACAGGGCTTTAATTTATTATTAACTATTCATATATGGAACATAATTTATTATGAATAAAATAAAAAAAAAATGTGAGAAAATAAGATTTTTTTTTAAATTTGCATTTCCGTCTGACATTTTAACTGTGATTGTCATAATATTGTAAGTTTTACTGCAAAAAAATGCACATATTTGTAATCAGCGATGTGTCACGAGTACAACAGTACCCCCCATTAACAGGTTTTATGTTGTTTTGGAAAGTTACAGGGTCACATATAGAACATTCCATTTTCAAATAGAAATTTTCCAGATTAGTAATGTTTCCTTTGAGACGGTGTGGTAGCCAGGAATGAGAATTACCCCCATAATGGCATAGCATTTGAAAAAGTAGACAAGCCAAGGTATTGAAAGTGTTTAGTCTTTTTTTTAGTAGCCACTTAGTCACAAACACTGGCCAAAGTTAGCATTCATATTTGTTTTTGTGTGAAAAAAGCAAAAAACGAATATTTGGCCAGTGTTTGTGACTAAGTGGCTACTAAGAAAGACTGGACATACCCCACTTGCAATACCTCGGGTTGTCTACTTTTGCAAATGGTATGCCATCATGGGGGTAATTCTCATTCCTGGGCTACCAACGCTCTCAAAGGCAACATAACCAATCTGGCAAATTTCAATGTGAAAAAAATGAAATGCAAGCCTTATATGTGACTCTCTAACTTTCCAAAACACCATAAAACCTGTACATGGGGGGTACTGTTATTCTCGGGAGACTTCACTAAACACAAATATTAGTGTTTTAAAACAGTAAAACATATTACAACAGTAATATAGACCATAAAAGTGCAGTTCGCTTGTAAAAAATGCGAAAAAAGTCACTTTTACTTAAAATATCATCGTTGTAATACAATTTACCAGTTTGAAACACTAATATTTGAGTTCAGCGAAGTCTCCCGAGTAAAACAGTACCCCCTATGTACAGGTTTTATGGTGTCTTGGAGAGTTGCAGGGTCAAATATAGTGCTTGTGAATTAAATTCTCTGCACTTTCTTCCTGTGTTGTCAGGCATGTCAATCAAATTTTAATTAATCAAATCACATAATTACGTTAAAAGATTATTTAAATATACACATAGAATTTTAATATATATGCATTTATAGGTATTTAAATTCTACGTGTATACTAATGTAATCTTTTATGTAATTATATGTATTTATCTATATATATATATTTGCGGTTATTTGTATTTTATATATAGATAGATATATATAGAATGTCATTCTAAGTGTATTTTGTTACCGATATATATATATATATTAATAACAAAATACAGTTAGAATGAAATTACATATGCATATATCATTTATATTACATTTTGTTTCAATATTTTTTATTTATTTTATTATTTTATTTATTTATTATTTTAATTATACGTATTTATATATAATGTATATATGTACATCTAATATATATATATAAATATATATATATACATATTATATATATGTAACGTCATTCTAAGTGTATTTTAATATTAATACATATACTTATATTAATATTGAAATACACTTTGTATGACGTTACATATATATAATATGTATATATATTATATATATATATATATATATATATATATATAAAAAAATATTTTACATTTATTTTTACACATGGTTAATATATATTTTTTTACTTTCCCACCAGCAGGGGGACTGCCTGATATTTCAAACAGTCCCCCTGCTGGCAGATCCATAGCCAGCTATAGGGGGCCCCCCTGAAGAGGATCGCGGCGGAGGTGAGTACACCTCTCCAACAGGGGCTTAAAGCCGTTACGACGTACCATGCCGCCGCAACGGCTTTAAAGCCCATTTAATGCAGGACGGCATGGTACGTCGTAACGGCGTTAAGGGGTTAAAGAAGCAGCATAGTTATTTTCATTAAGACAGTTATTCATCCCTTTGCATACAAGTATACGATTTTAAAATGTAAGTTTCATGAAATGCAAGTAGAAAGTTTTTTAAAACAAAAAAAAATGTATAGCATAATGTAGGCATTGATTGCGCTACCTCTCACATGCTAAGCTACCATGTGAGCTAATTCCCCAGTGTTATGTTTTTATATATGCAAAACACAGCTGATTTTAAAAAAATGGTAAAGATTTGCTGTAGTTACAGTTTCACAATTTTTGCCTGACGTTTTGAATTCATAGTAAAATTGTAATCTTGCTTGAAAAAAGTTTAACCTTCTACACATCTTTCTGCTGCTCCAAAAGAAGGTGAAAACCCCATTTTGAAAACTTTCAACTTGTGCCATTAACAGGAAAACAATCCTTCTTGATTGTAAAATGATAATTATATGGAAAATATTATTACCACATATGTAAAATTGTTGAATATATTCTTAAAAAGTAATAATTCCAAAAAAGCATTTCAGACGGGAACAAACACATAACCCACATTCTAAGTTTAGTTTTAGTTCAGGAGTTGGACAATTGCCTCCGTCCTTGGAAATTAAAGGAGCAGCACAGTTATTTAAGTACAACATTTGGACGTTGGTTAAATAAATAAAACCATTTAGCTAGATGGACGTTAGTTAAATAAATAAATAAAACCAAATTGGAGAATGTGCACAAACAAAGTTGATTTGTAAAATGCTGAGAATTCACTGTAGTCTCGTTTTCAAAATTTATTCCTAGGTTTTACAATTCATAGTGACAATCCTGGTTGAAAATGTTTTTCTAAAACAGGCATAAATATATGCATCATGTGTACTATGTACTAAGCTTTTGGTACAATCATTGAAATAAAGGAAACCTGAAACTTTGAAAACTGTGGAGTGTGTAGTATCTGACTACTTTGCATAATTTGTTGGTGAATACCATCTGACCCTGGTGCTTTCATTGTTTCAGTTTTAATCTTGATGCTTTGTTAACTTTAAAGGAACATCATAGTGTTTGGGATACAGATCTGCATTCCTTACACTATAGTGCCCTATAGTCACTGTTTAGATGACCAAGCCAGCACTTCCTGAATTAAAAAGGGTATTTTCTTTACCATTCAGCCCTTGTTGCAGTGGTCTTCTCCATAAAAACTCCACCTTTGGCTGAAATTTTCAGTTGTTATCAGTTGATGATCTCAGCCAATTTAATGCTTTCCCAAAGGATAGCATTGGGAGGCTTGTTTACATATGCGTTCCCGGACTGCTTATCCACTTCACTGGTTACATTTTTTTTGTCCCTGCCCTTTTTCCTCTTCATTTTTTCCCTATCTCCCACCCCTTGTTGATTCAGAGCATATGCGGTTATATCCTCCAGTCACAGGCTTCTCTTGGACCTTGGTATGGCTCTTGTGATGTCAGCTGGGAACTTGGATCAACACTGGATTAAAGTAAGTATAACTGTTTCAAAGGCAAGCGTTTTTTCAGGGGCATGCAAAAATAAATACAATAAGGGATTATTCTAAATAATTTTTTTTAAAAGGTTGGATAAACAGACGTGAAAACCAACATTGGTTGTAGACTTTGTACAGTTGCACAAAAAGTTGTCCAACTGGTGTTTAATGAAAAGACATAAGAGTATTAGGGACAACATTGCAAAATAGTTCCACTGGGGCTCGAACCCAGGACCTTCTGCGTGTAAAGCAGACGTGATAACCACTACACTATGGAACCAATATGTAAATAAAGCACCTCCAAAAATTCTTTGTTTTTTTTTAAGTTTTCGATAATTTTTTTTCAACTTAGATTGTTACTGTAAAATGCAACATCTAGGTATAAATTGCGAAAATAAGACTACAGTGAGTTCTCAGCATTTAGCAAATCTGCTTTTTGTTTTTTTTTGCATATTTATTAACAATCTGTTTTTTCTTGTCTTCAGGAAAAAAGTGGGGGATTAGCTCAAATGGTAGAACGCTCGGATAGATGCCCGCATTCTCCAATAATTGTATTTATTTAACAAACATCCATTCCTTGTGCTATGTGTTTGCTACATTGTCTGTTATGGATTTTTTTAAAAAAATTTTTATTTATATATATATATATATATATATATATATATATATATATATATATGCAACAATATAACAGTTTACATGCATGGTAATAGTTTTCTCTCAATTAAATATAGCATTGTCATTTTAGAATAAATGATTCCTTCCTGTTTATGGCACAAGCAGAAATTAAAATAAAAGGTAGCACCAAGAAACGCAAAATAATATATACAACACCCATATATTCCTCTGAACAGGAAAGCTTTAAAATATTCTCAGATTATTTTCGGGTAAAAGGCATTAAGTATGGACATCCTGAGTGTAACATGAAACAGACAAACTCAAATATAGAAAAGTACCTATAGTGTAGAATAATGATCACAAACGTGTAGCAAATAATAGAAGAAAGAGCTACTCACATATACTGGAGATAAGTATAAACTCAAATGGATGCATCATACAAAAGTGCAAACACCGCTTACAGATTTATTCAATCTACTCAAATGGCAAATGAGACGCATTGAGTGAGAGTTTAAAGTTCAAATTTAGGGGGCAGACACGTCACTGTCTAAACCAGGGCTGTCCAGCCTTAGGGCCACATTAGAAACTAAGATTTATCCGGGGGCCGCATGCATAGTTATTGCACCCCTGATACACACTGCACTCGTCAAACACTGCACCCCTCATATACACTCTAACTATGACTCTAAAGGGGATGCAGTACGTATAAGGGGAGCGGTGTGTGAGGTGTACAGTGTGTGTGAGGTTCCATGTATGTGTGAGAGAGGGGAAATGTGTGTGATAGGTGCAGTGAGTGGTCAAAACCCTTGCTCCCACCTGACAGGGTTACTCACTTCAGAAGGAATTCCAGATTTTAAGTCAAACTAGAAGCATAGCAGACTTGGAGAATTTTCCCAGCTCAGCTATTTTGGCATTACATTTGAAAATTACTTTTAGGGTTATTTACTAAAGTGAGCATTATCTGGAACTTAAAGTGAATTTAAGGGCAAAGTAGCCTGTCACTTTCCTAAAACCAGAAGTAATTGTTGCATGTTCTTTAAGTTTACGGTCAGGGATGTATCGTACACGAGGCCTTGGGCGGCAATTTGCAGGGGGCGGCAAAAAAATCTGCCCCCAAACGCCCAGGCAGATCCCTTGTTTGCCTCTTGTCCTGGGGGGCTCAAGAGCTGGCCGACTGGCCACTTTTGAGACCCCCCAAGGCGGGCAGCGAGGGAGCATGCTCACCTGAGCTTTTCCTGCTCAGCTCCCTTGCGCGCTTCTTAATAAAGCCGGGAGCCGGAATATGACGTCAGACAGGCTCCCGGCATCACTAAGCGGCGCGTGAGGGAGCTGAGCAGGAAAATCAGAGCTCCCTGCCGCCTACCTAGCCGGTCCGCCCCCTGCCTGCCCGACCAGCCCCAATGGACAGGTATGTAATCCACTCCAGCTCTGCAGCTCTCCCAGCTCTATAAAAAATAATAATAATTTGTGAGTGTTGGTGGAAGTGTGTGTCTGTGAGTGAATGAGTGTGTGCATGTTTGTCTAAGTGAATGTGTGTATGTCTGTGAGTGAATATGTGTGTGCGTCGGTCATTGAGTTTGTGTGTCAGTCAGTGAGTCTGTCAGTGTGTCCCCGAGTAACAGTGTGTGTCTGTCTATCAGTGTGTCAAATCAAAGAGTGTGTGTATGTCATTGTTTGTCAGTGTATATGAGAGTGTGTGTCTGTCAATGAATGTATGCATCTATCAGTGAGTGTGTGCATCTGTCAGTGAGTGAGCGTCTGTCAGTCAAAGTGCAGGCTTGACAGGAAGGGGTGGGGAAAATTTCAGTTAGGAGCACCGTCCTGCCTAGGGCAGCACAAATCCTAAATACACCACTCTTTACGGTCCCAAAAAATCATTTTCCACTCAAATGACTTTGTATCTGAAATTGGGATTCTTTTCCTCACTAGCATGACTGCTCAACTTCTTCCAAAATCATGAGCACATTTTCAAAGTATCTCTTCAATTAATTATTTGTCTACGGACATCTCGGAATTTGGCCATTTTCCCAGAATTGTGTCCATCTGAAAAATAAAGTATTTTAGTAAATTGACCCATGAATGACAAGCTGACCTTTAATCAAAGCAACTACCATTTTCTCAGTTCAATTGGGATAATAACAAAATGTCATTTGATAATGACAAACTGTCCAATTGGGATAACGACAAAACACTACCATTTCTCAGTTCAAATGGGATAATGGCAAAATGGTTCCACTGGGGCTCGAACCCAGGACCTTCTGCGTGTAAAGCAGACGTGATAACCACTACACTATGGAACCAGAATGAATTCTGTATATGTACAATGTCTTGTGTTGCTTTGAATGCCTATGAAGGAATCCAATAAGTATTGGATACATTAATCTCTTAGGGACAGTAGGCATGCTGCCTTTAGGAGCCGAGCCTAAATGCCGGTGAGCGGCATAGAACATCCCCACCATCCACCCCACTTACCGATCACCGTCATTTCCACGCCAGTGATCTGCACTGCTCCCGGTCAGGAGGGACTGTCTGACAGCCCAGATAGTCTCCCCTCGGAACATTAGGCCCCCAGCGGGCCATGTAATTGCTCTGAAAGAGCGGTCACATGCCTGCCTAAACTTTTTTTTAAAAATACAAAAAAAAATAAAAAAATTATATATATATATATATATATATATACACATATTATATCTATATATCATACGAAGTGTATTTTTTATTATTATATAAATATATTAATATAAAAATACACTTAGAATTAAATTACACACACATATAAATATAATATATATAACAACTCTATATATGCATATATAAATACATTTAAAAATTACGAAATATACATAAGCCCATATACAAAATTACATAAATAATTTCATAAATATATGATTTACAATTGATGCTTTGTAAATCCTCAGAATGCAATACTTTGTACAGGATTCAAATGCAAAAGGATCTGTTTTAAATCGGACACCAAATACTTCTGGGTGATTGCTGCAAATTTGCTCGGAATTCTATCATTTTCACTGGATTTTGTCCATCTGATGTTTATAGAATACCCCCATCAGAGTCTTCATTAAGCTTAAAGGGACACTTAAGGCACCAAAACAACTTAATCTTAATCAAGTTGTTATGGTGCCAGGACCCCAGAGGCACTCTTACCTGAAGGAGTTAAATCAATCTCGATTGATTTAAACCCAAAGTTGCCTCCAGCGATGATGTCCAATCCCCCGTGAAGGCATCAGAATTCAGCAATTTTAGATTTAGAAAGTGCGGAGTGACGCCGGGCAGGGACACCACTGATTGGCTGAGAGTAGTCAGCTTACTCTCTCTGCCAATCAGTGACTCCCCATTCACAAAACTGTCTTTAAAAATGTAAATTTCTTTCCAAGCCAATTTTTAAGAAGTTGTTATGGTGCCTGCACTGTCCCTGTAAGGCCTAAAAAATTACTTTTCACTCAACTGACATTCAATGTGAAAATTATTCTCAGGGAAATTGACCTTTTTCAAAAGTTGAATAAACATGTGTAAAAAAAACATCTGCCGGGGGCGGGGCCGGACCAGCATGGCGGACGGTCGCAACTTGCAGGAGCTCCTCAGTAAACTACCTGCCCAAGCGACAAACCGAACCTCCTGCCGCTCACTAATGGACCCCAAAAGCGACTCACCCAACACAGACAACGGCCCGAGTGTTCCGGTCCGAAAAACCGGGATGCCGGCTGCCAGGGTCCTTGCAGAGCGGTTGCGGCCTAGTGGGGATTACGGGCGGGTGAGGCGGCCGACCACCCGTCCCGGATCTTCTCTCCCAGCGGGACTCCACAGAGCTCAGCTTCCCCCCCTCTGGACCGGGGGGGATATCCCGGTCCGTACCCCACCGCTCACAGTGCAGATGGCCCCCAGCGGACGACCCAGCGGAGCCGCGAAATATTCCCAGACACACGAGGTGGCGGATTCACGCGCCTGTCGCAGCCAAACACAGAGACCAACAGCTCACAGTAAGCAGGTGCCCCAAGGGAGCCTAGAGGCTAAGCTTGATGCCATCCTGGAAGCCTTCTGGGCGAAATTGGCGGCAAAAGCGAAAGGTCCCCAACGAGACCCCCCAGCAACAGCCCAGTGGAGGGCAGCCCAAAATGGCCGCGGATCACACAGCGGCATCCCACGGGGCCCAGCACCAGCCATGAGTGGCAATCACCCCCATGGGCCGAGACCTACAAAGAGAATGGCTCGCCAAAAGCGACCAGGCGCGCAGAACAAACCACCCACACTTACCAGCCGCCACCTTGGGAGGCCAGCGTTGAAGGCGGGGAGGCCTACACAGTGGCGCTCAAGCAGACTACGGGACACAGCAAAACGCAGGCCGAAACAGAGGAAGGTACCGACCAGGCCCGTTAGACCACCTGTGACCACTCGGTCCCACTGGCCCCCACATGTGTTCAAGACCCTGAGGGACTGCCTAACAGATTACCAACAGCTCCCAAGCCTCACCTCGCTTCTGAGACCAGAGCCAGACCACTGCGAGGGCATCGGCTGATGGCGTCTGAATGCCTCACTGCAGCTCTGCTATCCACGCTGCAAGTCCCCTAACGCTAGAGGTCACCGACATGCCACTGCCGAACTTACTAAGCCGTATCTCGGTACTGCTCCTGTTTGACTGTTTAATTTGGTCCTTTACATTTTTCCTCTAGCCAGCCTACTACTACTTAACTCTCTTGCCCAATATGCTAGACACAAAGGCGGTAGCCATCTCATGGATATCACTTGCTTACTCTTAGCAGCTTATGTGATTTTCTTATTTTGATTTCCACCCATTTAATTGTTGTTTTTGTTTATTCTAGGGCTTAGCTTGCATGTCCTTAATCTTAAAATACATAACTATATACCATCATGTCATGCATTATGTTTTATGCTTAGTCACTCATGATAAGGACAGCTAGGATAGCTGGTAGAAAAATTATTACTAGCTAAACGACTCCACGCATTACCACTCTGCACCTATGCAGATATAGCTAAAATGATATGCATTTACGTTACTTGAATTGTTTATAGCGTGATTATAGCACCGTTCTAACGTACTTATAATTCCAATCTGTGTTTAAAGCCAAATGTTTAAGCTTGATTTAAAACTAAAATATGTGTCACACACACTCTAAAGCGAGAGACAACCTGTCACACACACACACTAAAGCGAGAGACAACCTGTCACACACACACTAAAGCGAGAGACAACCTGTCACACACACACTAAAGCGAGAGATAACCTGTCACACACACACTAAAGCGAGAGATAACCTGTCACACACACACTAAAGCGAGAGATAACCTGTCACACACACACTAAAGCGAGAGATAACCCGTCACACACACACTAAAGCGAGAGATAACCTGTCACACACACACTAAAGCGAGAGATAACCTGTCACACACACACTAAAGCGAGAGATAAAGACCAATACCTAACATGTTCACCACGGACAAGAAAGCTAAAATTTTCTTTTATATGTCACGTCTATCCACTGTCTATACCTTCTTTCAACATAACCAAAAATTGTGCTGTCTATTCCTATGCCATGTTTTGACTGTCATGCCTGTTATTGCTTACGACTGCTGTCGTGGCTGAGTAAGCTTATTGTTAAAACTTGCACAACAAAAAATAAAGAATTATAAAAAAAAAAAACATCTGCCAAGCCGACAAGTCGCACATTGCCTGAGCTCCATAAACCAGGCCAGAAACATGACGATAAAGCCGGGCAGCTTGCCCATCTGAACCAGTGCCGAAGTGGTCGGAGTAGAGGGAACAACGGCGCAACCAGCGACACCAAACTGTGTCACCTCCACTACCAAAACGCTGACACTGAGGCTTGCGGCCTACACAAGCGTGGGCTCCGGAGAGACGGCCGCTCTCCGAGTCCTTCACCTTGCAGAGCGAAACCGGCGACAGCCTTCTCCCCCCCTCCCCCCCTGCGGGGGTCATCCCGGTCTCCCTCGCCACACTTCTCCCGACCCAGCTAACAGAACACAAAATGGCGGACACCATGCTGGCCTCAGACACACAAGGCACGCTGGGACCACTCGAGGTCTGAATAGACAGATTGCTGGCGGAATTCTGGAATCACGAGAACAGACCAAGCCTGCCTGCATACAGACCCAGCACTGCAGCCCTGCTGCATGGCCCACCTCCCTCCCGCCAATGCTCACCTAGCTTGTACCGTCGAAAGGCCCATATGCGACCCCACTTACCTGCAACATCAAAGCAGACCCTCACGGCTATAGCCGGACAAGCCAGCCACAGGAACCAATGACACTGCCCTTACCTATACCCCAGAAGGACTCACTACCGGCCTGGGACTGGAGGGAGATCCTGCCTCGCTTCCTATGTGCCGCTACACATGACTGCTGTCCTGCTACACAGATCCCAGAAGCCGGTAGGGACCAAGAGCAGAAGAGTACTCTCAACAGGGGCTGCAGCGGGACCCAGCCTGACCCTTCAGCCAGAAGCACCTGGCAAGCCTCCAGAGCCGGCGTCGGTTGAACACAGAGGTCGGAGTGGGAGAAGGGCTCTAGTACCGACCACTAAAATGCTACACCAGACTTTGCTGAAAAGCACCTGGGTTTATGACTTCACAAACTGTGAGAACGTTGCCCTATATTTACTGAGAGTATTACTCAGTCTCAGAAGCGCCTATATTACTTTACTCTAAAGCACACTCCTAACTAGCTTCAAGGTCAGTTAGCCAGCATACCATTTCACTATGCTCAGACTTGTCTTGCTTTTTTCTCTCTATATCCCATACACATAGACAGGTCAGTTAAACTTGATATCACTTGTCTGGCAATACCACATTGAAGAAGAACTAGATAGGAGATAAACTCCTGTATCAAAACATTTAACTCAATCTACAAAGTTAATTAATTGTTATACTCTGCTCAATGTTAACCCAAGATGATTATAGCCTGGCTGTGAACCCTCAGACGTGCCTAATCTATAGAGCAGTATGTGCCATACCTCTTGGATCACAGCGTGTAATAATCTGAACACATACACTAGCAACTTGTATTACCACTGTTATTATCTCAAAAAATGTGCTGTTCATCCTTACCACGACATTGTTTGACATTGTATGCCTGTACTCGCTGTTGTGGCGCTGCAGGACTTTATGTTATGTAATACAAAGCACACAAACATAAAGAATTAAAAAAAAAAAAATAAAATCTGCTCAATCGCCCTCTCTACTTCATAATCATACTAAACCTTTACTTTCATAGACGCTTCCCAACTACTTCAGATTGATGTTGGACATGTCTCCAATCAAAAGGCAGCTCCACACACATACGTGTTGGTTTTGCCCCATAATTTAAAGTTTTTCATATTTCAGTCCTGAAGTTTAAAACCATAATATTTATTAAATACACCATTAAAGTCATCCACACTGGTTTATCTCAAAGAACTGGTCTGGGTGCAGTGATCCTGTAGTTTTAACCCTTCAAGGTAAAAAAGAAAGGGTTAAACAGACATCTCTTTTAGACAGCCACGAGAGGCGCTTCTGCTGCATTGACCAAGTAAAACTCTGTCATGTGACATTTGAACTCATCGGGAAGCATTGGATTCAATGATTTATAATGAGAAAGCATTGTGAATCAGTTCCCCAATGCCCTTCTATGTGGAGCATCAGATTGGTCCAACGACAAGGAAGCGATGGCTCCTCAATGATGTCTCTGGAGGCAGAACCATGAGCACCAAGAGATTCTCAGCGCTGGAAAAACGTAAATAAAATATATATATTTATTTATTTTTAATTGCAAAAAAAAAAAGGGAGGAGCCACTAACCTAACTATGAACTAGGGCACTATAGCGTAAGGAATACAGGTTTGTATTCCTAATTATACTGCTCCTTTAACTGCAGCTAACCAATGAATTCCTGTTTTCGGGAATAGAGCTCCAGCTGGAGTGGTAAAGGTTAACACAGTGAGGGAGTTTAAGCATGCGTGGGATATGCATAAGGCTATACTAGACTTACGATAAGGGACTAATTAAAAGTATTAAAAAAATTAAGCAGACTAGATAGGCCAAATGGTTATCTGCCGTCTCATTCTATGTTTCTATGTTTAGTCACAGTGTTTCTATGCTTATAGGTGCTCAAAAGAGATGCTCAAACCTTGACCAGGGTCTCCTATTATAGTTCCATGCTGACTGTCATTGGTGCTGGGTATTACCAGCTGCCCACCACTGATCACAGTGTAATAGGCATACTGGAGTTTCAGCGTCATAGTAAAATGCATGTCATGCTAAAAACAACCAGTAGATGACAGCGATATACTGCTATATTCTGTTTTATCTAAGAACCCCATCTGCTCTGCTAATATCAGTACCAATCTAATCAGGGGGATTCCTTTGGGTTTGAGTTGTGGGTTGGGTTATGGCAGAGTTAGTGTTAGGGTTGGTTGTAGGGTTAGGGTAAAGTAAGGGTTAATAATGGGTTAGGGGTAATGCTGTTTTAGTGTTAGGGTAAAGTAAGGGTTAATAATGGGTTAGGGGTAATGCTGTTTTAGTGTTAGGGTAAAGTAAGGGTTAATGATGGCTTAGGGTAATGCTGTTTTAGGGTTAGTGTAGGGTTAAGGTTACATAGTTACATAGTTACATAGCTGAAAAGAGACTTGCCTCCATCAAGTTCAGCCTTCCTCACATTTGTTCTTTGCTGTTTGCTTTTTTTTTGTGTGTGTGTTTATTATACATTATCCTCCCATAGCCAGTAACCTGTGTTTATTATACATTATCTCCCCCATAGCCAGTAACCTGTGTTTATTATACATTATTCATCCCATAGCCAGTAACCTGTGTTTATTATACATTATCCTCCCCATAGCCAGTAACCTGTGTTTATTATACATTATCCTCCCCATAGCCAGTAACCTGTGTTTATTATACATTATCCCCCCATAGCCAGTAACCTGTGTTTATTATACATTATCCTCCCCATAGCCAGTAACCTGTGTTTATTATACATTATCCTCCCATAGCCAGTAACCTGTGTTTATTATACATTATCCTCCCATAGCCAGTAACCTGTGTTTATTATACATTATCCCTCCATAGCCAGTAACCTGTGTTTATTATACATTATCCCTCCCATAGCCAGTAACCTGTGTTTATTATACATTATCCTCCCATAGCCAGTAACCTGTGTTTATTATACATTATCCCTCCATAGCCAGTAACCTGTGTTTATTATACATTATCCCTCCCATAGCCAGTAACCTGTGTTTATTATACATTATCCCTCCCATAGCCAGTAACCTGTGTTTATTATACATTATCCCCCATAGCCAGTAACCTGTGTTTATTATACATTATCCCCCATAGCCAGTAACCTGTGTTTATTATACATTATCCTCCATAGCCAGTAACCTGCGTTTATTATACATTATCCCTCCCATAGCCAGTAACCTGTGTTTATTATACATTATCCGACCACAACCAGTAACCAGTGTTTATTATACATTATCCCCCCATAGCCAGTAACCAGTGTTTATTATACATTATCCCCCCATAGCCAGTAACCTGTGTTTATTATACATTATCCCTCCCATAGCCAGTAACCTGTGTTTATTATACATTATCCCCCCATAGCCAGTAACCTGTGTTTATTATACATTATCCTCCCCATAGCCAGTAACCTGTGTTTATTATACATTATCCCCCCCATAGCCAGTAACCTGTGTTTATTATACATTATCCCCCCCATAGCCAGTAACCTGTACTTATTATACATTATCTCCCCCATAGCCAGTAACCTGTGTTTATTATACATTATCCTCCCATAGCCAGTAACCTGTGTTTATTATACATTATCCTCCCCATAGCCAGTAACCTGTGTTTATTATACATTAGCCTCCCATAGCCAGTAACCTGTGTTTATTATACATTATCCTCCCATAGCCAGTAACCTGTGTTTATTATACATTATCCCTCCATAGCCAGTAACCTGTGTTTATTATACATTATCCCTCCCATAGCCAGTAACCTGTGTTTATTATACATTATCCTCCCCATAGCCAGTAACCTGTGTTTATTATACATTATCCCCATAGCCAGTAACCTGTGTTTATTATACATTATCCCCCCACAACAAGTAACCAGTGTTTATTATACATTATCCGTCCACAACCAGTAACCTGTGTTTATTATACATTATCCCCCCCATAGCCAGTAACCTGTACTTATTATACATTATCTCCCCCATAGCCAGTAACCTGTGTTTATTATACATTATCCTCCCATAGCCAGTAACCTGTGTTTATTATACATTATCCTCCCCATAGCCAGTAACCTGTGTTTATTATACATTATCCTCCCCATAGCCAGTAACCTGTGTTTATTATACATTATCCCCCCATAGCCAGTAACCTGTGTTTATTATACATTGTCCTTCCATAGCCAGTAACCTGTGTTTATTATACATTATCCCCCCATAGCCAGTAACCTGTGTTTATTATACATTATCCTCCCCATAGCCAGTAACCTGTGTTTATTATACATTATCCCCCCACAACTAGTAACCTGTGTTTATTATACATTATCCCCCATAGTCATTTATCGTTGGACCTAGGCAGCATGATGTCTTAGGCCGGCCCAGAGAGTGAGTGAGTGAGTGAATAATATAATATATATGTTCAGAAACATATTAGTAATATATGTAAATCGGGTTCATGCAAAGAGGGTGAAAAGGTATTAAAGAAAAACACACTTATTGCATCAAATTTACAAAGCCAAACTTTTAAAAGCTTTCCTCATTTCTTACTCGGGATGAGGAATATATCGGTTGTAGACTGAGGATTTCCATCTGCCCAATCTTTTAATAATATGCACTGGAGTGTCAGTGTTGAAGGAGACCGAAGCTGCCCCTATTCTAAATGAAAGACCCGAGACATGGATACAACCCAATCTTAGGAGTAGTGTTCTGATGTAGAAGATGAATTTAGCCGTAGTCAGAGGGATTCAGTGAGAGTAGTGGTGAAATGTGTGTGGCATGACTGAGTGTGGGTAAGTAAGAGTCAAGTATTTTAACTGGGCACTAGTTCTAGGTGGGATAAAGTGGTATAGCGGATGGATGAGTAGTTTGGTTCGTTTTAGAGGTTTGTAGAGAAAGTATATAGTGATCATGATTTTTAGCGATATCCAATATTTTTAAGGTGGTCCCAGTGCCACCACTCATATCTGGTGTCACAATAGCTTGCATTTAAAAAAACAAAAAACTTTTTTGACTGTAATATAATAGCAGTCAGTTTCCTTCAAACGTGTGCGTTTCAGGGCCTGCCAGGGCACAGTGTCACACCAGTGCAACTCATATCTGGTGTAACAGTAGTGTACATTTTAAAAAAAAAAATACAGGGGGCTTGTTGTCACCTTTCGGGGCCCTTGGTGTTGTACGTGGCTGGGTGGAGGAAGAGACCTTCAATGACATCAGTGAGGACAAAAAACGGGACATGGCTAGCTTGGTATCCAACCTTGTGCAAATGGGGAGTTTGCGGTTGTGCAAATGGACTGTTTGCGGTTGTTTGCGGTGCGTTAAACGGGGAGTTTGGTCTGTCACTGTGAAGCGGGCGTAACCCTTACACTACCTGATCGATACAACATCATACCTGATGTTTTAAAGCACGTTATTCCAAACAATTTAGGAATGTTAGGTGATTTATGCCCTTTATGGATTAAAACCAGACTCTGCATCAACTATGTAATTTTCCATGGGAGTTTTGCCATGGATCCCCCTCCGGCATGCCACAGTCCAGGTGTTAGTCCCCTTGAAACAACTTTCACTATTGTAGCCAGAAAGAGTCCCTGTGGGTTTTAAAATTCGCCTGCCTATTGAAGTCTATGGCAGTTCGCCCGGTTCGCCCGGTTCGCCCGTTCGCGAACATTTGCGGAAGTTCGCAAACGGAAAATTTTATGTTCGCGACATCACTATTCCTGCCTTTTCCTGGTCTTCATTAACTAACACCCCCATTCCAGTTTTTAGTGTACCTACACTTTCAGTTTTTTTGTTTTTTAGAATTTATGTACTTAAAGAATGCTTTTGGGTTGGTTTTGCTCTCTTTGGCTATCATTTTTTTCATTTTAAAGTTTAGCTAATCTAATCGCCTTTTTGCACGCATTATTGGCTTCTTAATATCTTTTATAGGATGCATATGCATATGCGTCTGATTTAATTGCTTTAAATGCCCCTTTCTTATTTTTAATCTCTTGTTTTACTTCTCTACTAACCCACATTGGTTTCAATTTGTTTCTTTTATATTTATTACCCAATGGTACATACTGAGAAATGTACCTTTCTAATATTTGTTGGAAGATGTTCCATTTATCCTCAGTGCTCTTTTCACTAAAGAGTTTATGTCAGTCAATATATTGTAAAGCTGCCCTTAACTTATAGAAATTGGCCTTGTTTTAGTATACCCCATGAGCTTTTGTATTTTTGAGTTTATTTGAAAGGACACTATATTGTGATCACTATTTCCCCAAGTGTTCACCTACTTGAATGTTGGTCAAAAGATCAATGTTGTTAGAACCAGGTCCAGACAAGCGTCCTTTCTAATTGGTGCTTGTACAAGTTGTGACATGAAGGTGTCATTTAACAAGTTCAGAAACCTAATTCCCTTTGCTGAGCTACTAGTTCCTCTGTCCCAATTTATGTCCAGGTAATTAAAATCTCCAATAATTAAAGTGTTACCCAGATTTGCAGCTTTCTCAATTTACTCAAACAGCAGTTGTTCCTTGTCAATATTAACATTAGGTGGTTTATAACATATCCCAACCAATAGTTGGTTTCCCTTCTTTTCCCCCAAGCAGATATTTACCCATAAAGCTTCCACATTTTCCTCATCCCATACCATTTGCTTAAGATTTGGCTTTAACTTATGGTTGACATACAAACATACCCCACCACCCTTCTTGTTTTTCCTACCCTTCCTAAATAACATGTACCCATTTAAGTTACCTGCCCAGTCATGTGTCTCATCCCACCATGTTTGCGTTATGCCTATTATGTCATATTGTTTAGTGTGCGCTATTGCCTCTCGTTCCCCCATTTTGTTATTTAGGCTCCTTGCATTAGTAAACATGCACTTTTTGTGAATTATCAACATTATAAACCTTCTCTGTTCTGAACTTGCCCATCCCCCTGTGTCCACCCCCCTTATACTGAGCTAAAGCCCATCTCCTTTCTGACCTATCTCCATTTTTTAGGTTACGGTAGGTATACAATTAGAGTTAGTGTAAGCATAGGTTTAGGGGTTATATAGTGCTAGGGGGGCTGTTGGTATAGGGTTAGCATATCAGCATTTAACAATCATGATTAATACCTGACTCTATTTAGATCTTTTTTTATTTAGTTGCACACGCATATTGCACCCTAACAGCAAACACCAATTGTAACATTGCTTCAGGAATTATATGTACATATCATGGTTTTACAGCCATTTATTAGAAATAAGTTTTACAATATATCCATGTGCAGAAAATGGAAATTATACAAACAAAAAATACATTCCTATACAGTAAAAAAGAGAGACCTAGTTAAACTCTTAAATTGTTAGAACAGTATGACAAATTACACTGGGAGGGTGACATGGCAGTCATGGTACCATAACCACTACAACAGGATGTAATTGTTATGATGTTAGGAGTGTTCCATTAATAAATATATGTATTTATAAATGGAGAAGGAACTCCCATGTGCACACATCACTATAATGTGCTGTACAAACTTATTACTGGAAGCCAGTTGCTAAGTATTGATAAGTGGCTGTTATGGAGAATAACCATAAGTTGTATTTAGTGACTTGCAGGCAGTAGCAGCATGCATTTATGGTAGAGATAGAAAAGTAGTAAGAGCAGATTTCTGTAATTCAGTATCAATTTATCTAATGCAGTGAATTTTTATTTTTCATAATTGTTTTTAAAAACAGATTTATGCACGCAACTATATAGTGGACAACAAGAAGTTTCTTGGTGGTGTATATAGAAAATATGAGGATTAATATAAGGGAACAAAAATATATTATATTTAAAAGAAAAGTAAAACAAAGATGACAAGTTTAAAGTCTAATCTAAATAATTAAAGTGAATCAAAAATACTTATTCCCTGACCGGGAATCGAACCCGGGCCGCGGCGGTGAGAGCGCCGAATCCTAACCACTAGACCACCAGGGAACTTGATAGTAGCTCTCCCTGGCATGGTACAGTGCTGTACATTAATACCATCAATACAGTGATCAACAACAGGCTGTGGGGGGGGGGGCTGGAGAGCTGGATGGAATGGCAGGCTGTGCAGGGGGAGGTGGAGAGCTGCATGGAATGGCAGGCTGTGCAGGGGGAGGTGGAGAGCTGGATGGAATGGCAGGCTGTTCAGGGGGAGGTGGAGAGCTGGATTGAATGGCAGGCTGTGCAGGGGGAGGTGGAATGCTGGATGGAATGGCAGGCTGTGCAGGGGGAGGTGGAGAGCTGGATGGAATGGCAGGCTGTGTAGGGGGAGGTGGAATGCTGGATGGAATGGCAGGCTGTGCAGGGGGAGGTGGAGAGCTGGATGGAATGGCTGGCTGTTCAGGGGGAGGTGGAGAGCTGGATGGAATGGCTGGCTGTTCAGGGGGAGGTGGAGAGCTGGGTGGAATGGTAGGCTGTGCAGGGGGAGGTGGAGAGCTGGATGGAATGGAAGGACATAACAGCTGTATATGTAAAATGGTTCCATATCACTGGATTATGTGTTGTCTATTACACTGAACTTGGCTGATCTAGACATTTATATATCACAGAGAAGTCATTCAATATATTATTTTGTTTATGTGTAATTCAAGTCATTTTTTCTATAAAGAGCTAGTGAACTATGTATGAAGTGTGTCTCCCTACAGAAATCTATACACCGACTGATCTACCTGCTACTAACTTGCACATAAACAATATATGACAGTGCTAAGGACCAGCCTTGAGATTTTATGGATCAATCATGTGGAGTTACTGCAGATTAGCGGTGGAATGTTATCGGAATAAAAAAATCTCAAAAAAGGAAATGTGATTCGGTTTCATCATAAGGCGTTGGTGGTATAGTGGTGAGCATAGCTGCCTTCCAAGCAGTTGACCCGGGTTCGATTCCCGGCCAACGCAGTCATTTTTTTTTCTTATTACTAATACAATAGTCATTATTCGCAAGACATTAATAAAATGCTATTTCCATCTTTACTTTTAATATGCCAACCTAAGCTTTTGAATTTTATTCATATCCACTAGGCTTTTGATTTCCCAGCTCCATTTACTTTAAAACAAATTTTTGTTTTCATTGTGTAATTTTACAGAGTAAATGTTACGAAAACTATACATATGGAAAAAAAATATATATTTTTTCCATATGTATAGTTTTTTTTTTTCCGAATATGTATAGAAGAAAAAAAAAATTGGCGCAGAATTAAAAAAAAAAAATGTCTTCCCTGACCGGGAATCGAACCCGGGCCGCGGCGGTGAGAGCGCCGAATCCTAACCACTAGACCACCAGGGAAACTGTGCAGACAACCAGGTTGTTTCTTTTTTTTACCGCGGAAACAACTGTGCTCTTTATATATAGAAAATTCTTTGCATATAAATCCTTTTTATTGGATCATATATCACAAATAATACATTTATATACAAGGATACTATATTTTCTTATCAAGAAAAACGTGAATATATTAGATAAATCTGTTGTAATATTGATTTAATAGTATTTTTCTCTAACAAGTAATGGTCATCTAATAGTTTTATTATGGTTCCCATTAACTCAGCAACTAGATCTGTACTCGAATGTATACAAATGTCTCTGGCTCCGGCTTATTAGAAAATTATAATTGAGTGAAATATTTTGATGCCCAAGACCCCCATAGGGGAATTAGCTCAAATGGTAGAGCGCTCGCTTAGCATGTGAGAGGTAGCGGGATCGATGCCCGCATTCTCCAGTGTTTTTTTTTGTTTGTTTTTTTGTGTGAATGGGGGTTTCCATTTAATCCTTCACATTTTCTTTTACTATTTAGATAATCATTCACACTTTGTATTTTGATCATTTGTATGTGTGTGTGTGACATTGTGTATCTGAGTGTATGGAAATCAGCGCAGGGGGATTGCCAACATGATTAAAAGGTTCCACAGAGTGCCAAGAAAATAATAAATACTTTATTTATGCGTAATGGATAAAAAGGCACTGTGTATGGAACAAATGCTGTAAGGCAGGGATAGAACTTTGGTCGTGTCTGTGTCTAGAATTAAGGCACAGTCCCTAAGGCAGTTTAATTAAAGATAAACCCAAGCCGATAGTTAAATATTGGCTGATAAGGGGAAAACCCCAGGGAAGTCACTAAAATGTAGGAAACAGGAGAGTGACTAAAATATTTTGTATATGTGTGTGTTTCTCTGTATGTATGTGTGTGTATGTATGTGTCTGTGTGTCTGTATGTATGTGTGTGTGTGTACAGTGGCAACGGGCCCGTCACTCCAGGGGGCCCGGCTGCCCTGCAGACCATTGGATTGTGTGTACGCCACTGCTTTTCACTGCAATGACTAATGGGATTAATGTATAGCAGGAGAACCTAACATTACAATTGTCCCTAAAGAAATACAACTGAGTAGGACTTTCTAGCTAAAAAGACTGTAATGAGTGGGGAAGTAGTTTTTAGAGAACACCACTTAGTATGTATTGGGAACAGCTCGAAGGAAGTAAAGCCAACAGGCATGTGAGCTGTTTGAATTACCATGCAAATTGTAGTAGAAGGACACTAAAGTGATAAATTAAATAAGAAACCACTCAGTATTTACAGGGCTCTGAGCAAGGAATATTAGAAATAAGTTGTATACAAATTGTAATATTATAATTCCCTATCTTTTCCCCCAGAAGAGTTTGATCCGTGGTTCAATTTGCTGTAGTTCAGAGTATAAAACCTAAGGTGTGTACATTTTCCAAGTGAGTACATCTATTTCATTTTCACGCACACTGTTCTAGAGTGATCTAAGTGTGTCTAAAGATGCTACTGGTGGAACAGAACAGTGATGGGGTTATATAATTAGCTTTATTGATTCTCCTACGATACAAAGAAACAAATGTGTAGATGAGACATCATGCCACCTAGCAAGATGTTATACAATTTAGATGACTTATTTATGTAAAATTCTAAACAGGAAAAGGGTGTTTTGAGTATAGAACTGTTTCAAAACATTAATTCTAGAATATCTGCATGTCAGGTTCAAGTATTGAACCACACGAAGAATTACACAATATATTTTTTCATTGGATTTTCATCCCATTCAGGTAATAAGGAAAGTATTTTTGATGTTTGCTCATCAATGGGCCAATTCCAAGTCTTGAAAAACGGAACCAAATTTTTTTTAACCTCTTGAGAAAACAATTCAGCCCAGAGATTCATCTTGAAAATATTTTCATCCTTGATGCCCACCATGTTCTGGTAATCGGAGAACAGCTTAATGTACGGACCCCAGCCAAAGCTTTCCTGTAGCTGAAGAAACAAATATAAATACATATTATTTTAATTATCATAGGTTATTAATGTCCAAGCACCGTATACCAGACACCAGTTACCACATTAAGACTTAAAATAGGCATTAATACATAAAAAGCAGAGTTGCACAACTGCCATTCTCCTGATTTTATTGTAGTACAACCTCTGCGATGCCAGGCCAGCACTACCTTACGGCGTCACAAGCAGCTGCCTTAGGGCGCACCAGTCCATGGCGTGCAATGTCCAGGTGACTGGTAGGAGAGGGGTGCACAGGGCTCCCCTACTAGCAGTCATTCCATGTAGCGTGGTCTTACGGACCGGAGTAGAGAATCCAATTTATAACCTGCCTGATCTAAAAGCTTCTTGTCAGACTAGATAGAGGACAAAGAAGTCCTCTGCCACTGTCCATGAGGCCACTCTACAATGGGATGTAAAAGACGCACAAAGGGTCTGGGGGGAGAAAGAGACACACAAAATGATATGTTCATACATGCAAATGTTTATACCTGTTTAATTAACACATATCTTGGTGGTATCATTAAACATGAAAAATATAACGAGCTGAGCTATAGCCAGTATGGTTTGTTACCTGTAGGTAAGTTTCCAAACAGAGCCACTCAGTCCATTCTTCCAGCGGGGCACCTCTTTCCATATGTTTTTCAATCCTCTGTTCTCTGTTTTGGGGCTCCAGCTCAAAATGTGCAGCTGCTCGGAGGATCCCCAGTACATTTTCATGGGTGTAGATAGCCCAGAGGTTGCACATAGCTTCATCTGTGTGAGGGGGTAGTTCCCATTCACTTAACTGTTGGTTGTGTCCTAGTTCATGGGTAGCACCCCACGTTACCTTGCAGAGGTCATTATAATCTAGAAAAACTTTAGCTGACTCCAGATGGCACATTATGGGATAACCAGAGTGCATCCAGCCTTGAAAAACAGAGCACATTATATCAGTTAATATGTTGTTTTCCAATAAAACAGGTAAACAGTATGTTATTCCTCAGGGGTGCCCAAAAAGTAGATCCCCAGATGTTGCAGAACTACAATTCCCATGATGCTTTGTATGCTTTTATAAAGTCTTTAAAATAACAAAGCATCATGGAAGCTGTATGGGGTCATACCTGGTTCATCATTCCACCTAAACTGTGTTTCCAACACTAGCTATAATGTGGTGCTGCAGCTCACAAATTGTAACAATGGTATGTATTTGATGGGAATTGTTTATGCTTTGGTAGAAATAAATATTTAAATACATTTCCAAAACAAAAATAACCATTAAAAACCACGCCAATAGGCCTTTTATTTTAATATTCAAGAACAAAAAAATTAAAGGGACAGTGCCATTTTCAGGATTATTACTTGTATTTTAAATACACAATTTTGGATGCAAATTCTTTTAATAATTAAATGAAGATTTACATGAAGTTTGGAGGGGCCGTACCATCTGTAATCTGTACGTCGGCTACAAATCTCTCAGGCCTGTCAGATTGAGATGGAAGCCCAGACAACTCGAAAACTGCTGTCATGATCCTTTCCCAGAGCAAGAGTGGTTCACTTGGGTTCATCAAGGAAATGACTACATCAGACGGAACTGTGAAGATAATGTTCTCGCTTTCAAATTCTGCCCATGGTGAAGGGTAATGGCGTATAGTTTCCACCCAGGAATCCTGAGTTGTTTCTCCTAAAATAAGACACTTACCGGTAATATCATAAAAAGACAATTACATTCAAAACAAAAGAAGTTATGCTAGCAATCTGCCATATTACTTATTATGTGTTAATATTTTACAGTATTTAATTTGAACATTCTTTTTGAGTCTATGATGCAAGATTTCCAATACTGTACTATGTAGCTGAGTGACTGCCAACAGAAACCTAATCCCTCTAGTGTCAACACGGATTAACTGACGAGATTCTAAATATGGTTTACTAGTCATTGGTGTCAGCAATAAAGTGAGAAGTATAATATTAGTATCAGAATACTCTATCTCATGGTGTGACTTTCTAAGAATAATAAACCTATTACAGGATTTGTGTGCATATGCTTTTCTGAGATACTCATGAGGGACACCATGAGATCGCATTTAGGGACATTTATCAACGTGCTGTGTTCTAAAAAGTAGTCAAAATTACTGAAAGGGGGGCAATCACCATGGAAACAAGTGGAATCAATTTAAAGCTCTGTGGAAATTATATTTATAATAATCAGGCCGTCAACCAGCAACTCTACCCCAGGTCAGGCACACTGCAGTCATGAGTACTGAGTACATGAATAAATGAAGAGTATTTCAAATTGTTGTTACAAACAGCCAACATACCAAACAGCTCGCAAGTAAGTTACTGCCTCACTTACTTAAGGATCACTATAGGGTCAGGAACACAAACATGCATGCCTGACCCTACAGTGAAAACCTACAGTGAAATCCCCCCCACCCCCCTTAGCCCCCTTAGAATGGGTTAAAACTCACCTTATTTTTAGCTCTCCACAGGTCTGCCGGCTCTGGCCCCGCCCCCTTGGTGACATCATCAAAATTGCTTTTTGGGGGGGGGGGCGGGGCTTGAATGCCGAGTTGAGCAGACACATGTGGACACAGCTCCTGTTCTGAAAGCCAAAAACAACGACAAAACGGCACATCACAGCCCAGAAAAGCCAAAAACGGGCGAACACACGACAGGCAAAGCAAAGGCGATAATTTTGATGCCACACAAGCGACTATTAATGCCGGATCGCTGAGATCTGCGTTTGAGGCCTAGCATGAAAAGCGTCCTGATTGCTGGGGGAGGCGGACGATCTCCCGACATGAGGTCCGCACCGCACAGCTCTCCAGACTCCCCGCAACCCCCCCATCCCGGTCCCCGCTTGGGGATCATACTCACTTGCCACAAGGTACTATCTTGCCAAGCAGAGAGTCACACGGTGCGCCCAAGATGGCCACCATACAGCCCTCGCAGCAAACAAACGAGGAGCCAGAGCTCCAGTGTTGGAGACTACAATTTGAGCCAAATATGCCAAGCTTTCTGGAGGTGCTTACAACTCAGATCTCCCTGCCAAGTCTCACCTAGTATAAAGAACTGCCAAGTCTCACATACTAAAAAGCAACAACGGCAGTCCTTCCATTCAGCTCTGGGTGGGAGGCCAATACAGGGGTGCACCCACGAAGCCACTCCAGCAGCCGGAAGGTTCCCCACACACAGCAGAGCTCCGGGACCCAGGTTTACTATGGCAGATCGAGCGGAGCAAGATCAAGTCACAACCGGCTAAGCAAAGTGACTTTGCCTCAGTTCGATCCCATACTGATAAGTATCAAGCAGAGAAATACCAGGCTTAAGCCACAAGCAGCACGGCGGATGGAAAAGCAGAGGTCCCGTACAGACACCCAACACAGACGGCTTGGTTCCTGTACACCCCGCAGCGCACATGGGCCACAGCTCCTTAAACACCCTTCCATGCCACACGCTCCCACGCATGACCCTCACCCTCCACAAGCAAGGGAACTCTCACAGCGGTTCCAGAGAACAATCGTAAAATAATGTAAAGCATAGTCAGTTCCTAAGCTTAGTCAGCATGCATATTACAGGGGTTAGCTAACATTTCACTACTGATTATTACTTTCATTTCTAAACCATGTACTTGCATCTAAGCAGAAAGTTTACAAGCACAATCTAAGTCTTATGCTAACCCAATTTATTATTATTATTAGTATAATGGCAAAGTTTATAGTCGTCTGCAGGGCCGCCATCAGAAATTGTGGGGCCCCTAACACAGCTCAAAGTCTGGGCCCCCTTGTACCCGCCTCCAAGCCCCGCCTCCAAATCCAGCCCACAGGAATACACACGCACAGACACACACACAGAAAGATACACACATACTAACAGACACAAATACTGAAACAGACATACACACATATAGACACTGTAACGGATCGACGGGCACCCCGACTGGGTACCTCCGTTGAAGGATGCTCATAGTGCTTCCTGAGGACTCCAAGCACTGCAGCAGACACCACAACCACCGAACCGGAGAAGCATACGAATGCTCTCAAGCATATAAATGCTGTAAACAGCTGAACAGGAAAAGCATACAATCAGCTTACACTCCTGGCAATCAGCATACAATCCAATTCCCCCAATAACAAGACGACACTTCGTTTTGAGGTCAAGCAGAACTGACTGTACTGGCACATACAGCCTCTTTTATTCACAATCCACAAACATAGTACTGCCCACAGGGTTTTGAAATACAACCAATCAATCCGTACAATACACACAGACACTCCCACACAAAATCCTCCCCTCTGCCTGTGATATGATTACTGAACACAATGGGTAATATAATTATCACAGGCAGAGAAATACGGTTTTATAAAACATGTCACAAACATGCAATAACCCCATAAGTATATCCTAGGAACCGGGGGATCTGGGTGAACCACATATCCAAAATTCACCCAGATCCGTTCAGTAGTTTGGAAGATACAGTTTAATGCAGATTCCGCAGAACATATACAGGCTAAATAAAAAAAAAATACTGTATAATGTGTCCCCTGTTGTATAGTTTAAAACTACTGCACAATGTCTTTGTGCACCAAATACAGGTGAGATGGCACCGTGTAGAAAAGTCCAAACAGTGTCTGTGAGTTAAAATGGCCGCCATCCATTGTTCTCACCATGTGCTTCATCCATTGTTCTCACCATGTGCCTCTGAGACATGAAATGGTGGCCACCCAGTAACTCCACAGTATGTCCCCAGATGGTTCTTAAAGGGCCAGCAGCAGCATAATAAAATACAATATGCCCAAATCAGTTCCTAGAAGGGCAATACATCCCAGGGCCATAGTCACAGGGCAAGAGGCTGGCAAGCAGTCCTCTCCAGGCACAAGTGGCAGGGTTGGTTCCGCCACAGACACATACACAGATACAGATACACACACACACACACTGACGTACATACATACTCACATACTGACACACACATACATACAGACCTACACACATACTGACAAACAGACATACATACAAACTGACATACAGACATAGAAACAGACATACATACACATAAATACATACTGACATACATACATACATAATGGCATACATACACATACATACTGATATACATACACACACACACACACACACACAGATATATACATACACATATACATAAGACATACTGACATACACACAGACATACATGCATACTGACAGATATATACATACACACACACACAGACATACATACAGACATATATACATACTGACAATCACACACACATACAGATAGACACATACACACATACACCTCATATATCATCCACCCTCCTCTTACCTTTAAGTCGCAGGGGGGTGGCTGGGGATGATAGGAGTGGATGCCTCTGCCCTCTGGTGTCCTCTCCTCTCCTCCGCTCTCCCTCTGCTCTGCCTCTCCCCCCACGCGGAGTAAGCTGGGAGGAAGTGACCGGCCGTCACTTCCTCCCAGCAGCCCTTGCGGTGTAGCCGCAATTTTTTTTTTTTTTTTAAAGATTATAGGGCCCATCGGGTGGCCCTAAATGCTTGGGCCACGTGATGGGCCCCGGTGCAGATGCACCTGCGGCAGTTCCGTGACAACCATTATGGTTGTCACCCCCTGATGGCAGCCCTGCTCGTCTGTTCTCAATTTACATGTTTACCACAAATGCCACCTTGCATAATCTTTTATTGCTGACCATACGTATATATCCGGTTTAAAATTATCCTGTCATGATAATATGTGCTTTAATACGCCTGATCCTACTATCGTGGCACCGCAGGCTTATTTGTTAACCCTATTGCACGAAAAAAATAAAGAATTTAAATTAATTCTGTTAAAAGGCGGTGTTTACATGAAAATGCCTGAAGGGAGCTATTATACTCACCAGAACAACTACATTAAGCTGTAGTTGTTCTGGTGACTATAGTGTCCATTTAAGTCGCTTTACAGGGACACATGAAGAAATACTCCAAGTAACATAACCTTTAGAGCACACCTCCACTGTAAGTAGTAAAAGGTTTTTATATGGTTTTGACTACTTAACTGTTGTCCATCAGGTGCTGCCCCTTACCCTACTATTTCTGATAAAGCCAGAAGCTTCTAAGCAGGAGCTTCTGTTATCTTTCCAGAGCTAAGCTCTGCAGTGCAGCTAAGCTCTACACCGCTGAACCTGGCTCAGATAAAGAGCTTTTGGCTTTCTGACATAAGTAGAGGAGGTAGAGAGCAACACCTGGTGGATGAGGGAAAGCAAGACGACCAGCACAAGGCCAAGCTCCATCCACTCCCCATTATTGAAGACGCCTTCGGCAGAGTAGTTGTTGACATTATAGGTCCCCTAGCTAAGCCTAGTTCCTCTGGGAAGAAATATATTCTGACCATTGTGGACTACGCTACTCAGTACCTTGAGGCAGTTGCCCTGAACAATATTCAGGCAGAGACTGTAGCCGAGGCCCTGATGCGAGTGTTCTCCTGGATTGGTTTTCCCCGGGAGATCGTCTCGGGTCAGGGCACCCAGTTTACTGCCGAGATGACTCACCAACTGTGGAAGTTATGCGGCATTAAACCGACCCTGAGCTCCACAGACTAATGGCCTGTGCGAGCGCTTCAATGACATGTTGAAGTAGATGGTCCATACCTTTGGGGCGACTCACAATGATTGAGAAAGATTCATGCCGCATCTCCTGTTCGCATATCGGGAGGTGCCCCAGGAGTCCAAAGGATTCTCTCCGTTCTAATTGTTCTCATCCAGTATATCCAGTAGTGACAAGAAGCTCAAACACCTGTGTGGTATCCCCTATACCAACACCTAAAATCACATATAATACAAACACAATAGGTGGTGCAAATGATATACTTTCCTCTCTTCTTGGTAAGTATAGTAATGCTGTAAAGATAGAGAGGTAAATAATAGTGCAGATATCATAAAACCATATATGTATATACTGCTTGTTACAAGAATGCACTCACAACAGTAGAGCCATATACTAAACCTGGCTCTAGTGTGGATGTCCTTAGGATCTTTAAGGGTGATCCAAATCCCCCTGTGGATAGTCTGGATACCTGAAGTGTTGTAGTCTCCTCCCAGCAGTAAATTGCAGAAAATCCAAATAGGGTTAAAACAAAATGTATTTGGTGAAACACATATATAATTTGCTCCACCTATTGTGTTTGTATTATTAGACTGGATAGCTCGGGGCCAGTACCTCACCACTATAGATTTGTGTAAGGGGTACCAGCAGATCCCCCTAGTGGCAGATGTTATTCCCAAGTCGGCATTTGTCACTCCATTTGGCCTATACCAATTTAAGGTAATGCCATTTGGAATAAAGAATGCCCCGGCCACTTTCCAAAGGATGGTGGGCCGGCTGTTGGATGGCCTCCAGGACTATGCAGGTGCATACCTGGACGACATAGCCATCTACAGCGACACTTGGGAGGAGCACCTGATACACGTGGGATCGGTACTAGACAGAATCAGGGAAGCAGAGTTGACGTTAAAACCCAGTAAGTGTCATATAGCTATGGCAGAAGTGCAGTACCTGGGACACCAGGTGTGGGAAGCAGAAGCCCGAGTCAGGCAAGGTTGAGGCAGTAGCTCACTGGCCCCGTCCCCGCACTAAGACCCAAGTGATGACTTTCCCAGGGACTGCTAGCTACTATCAGAAGTTTGTCCCCAACTACAGTGCCATAGCTAAACCCCTTACCGACCTGACCAAAAAGAACCAGCCCAGGCAGGTACACTTGGACCCGTGGTGTAAGCAGGCGTTCCAAGCCCTCAAGGACGCCCTGATAAATGCCCCTGTCCTGGCTGCTCCTAATCCGAATAAGCGTTTTCTCATTCACACAGATGCTTCTATGTTTGGATTAGATGCTGTGCTGAGCCAGATTGAGCATGATGGCAGAGAACATCCCATAGCTTACCTCAGCCACAAACTACTACCCTGGGAGGTGAGCTACGCCGCCATCGAGAAGGAATGTCTGGCGGTGGTATGGGCGCTGAAAAAACTGCAGCCCTACATTTATGGACAACCATTCACATTACTCACAGATCACAACCTGTTAATGTGGCTTAACCGGGTCACTGGAGACAATGCCAGACTGTTATGCTGGAGCCTGGCCCTGCAACCATACGACTTTAATATTCATTATCGTCAAAATGGGAACGCCAATGGGTTATCAAGACATACCGAACTTGAGAAGTGATCGGTGAGTACTCCCCCGGACATCCCCAAGCTGACCCGTTGGGATCTGACTGTGTACGTTGGCTTGTGGTTAAGGGGGACCTATGTAGCAGAACCACTGCTTATTCTGGAGCAGTTGCATGGTGCTGGAGCTCCTCAGGGAAAATCTAATCCTGGGCACAAATTGGACTTCATTGTCACCAATTTGACTACAAAGCTTGACCACAACCCTGGGGAAAATCTTGCAGTTCATTTGGCACCAATCTTGTCTGCAGAAGGTGTACACAGCTGTGCAAGTCGTTGCTTGTGACATTTGACTACATTTGTGAATCATTTCGGGCGAAGCTCAGTGAAAGGCATCTTACCTCTTTTCCTGCTGTTCAACGCATGGCACCTAGGAGCCACCCTACCGTTCACCGCCGCAAGTGCACAGCTACCTCACATGTTCCCAGAGAGGCTGCAAGAACCTACCGCAACGTATTCGCCACCATCCGCCCTGTTTGCAGAGGAGGAGGCGCATTCGCTTACTACGTGTCCATGCTGCTCCAGAGTCACGCAGCTGGGAGCGCGGAACCACGAGTCTGCGGAAGCGAATTCCGACCGACACACAGATTGTCTGCCTGGGAAGTCTTGGACTGGACTCTCTGGGGGCTTGCGCTTCAGAGGAAGGAATCATTGGAGTGGCTGAGGGTAATGGGAGCTGGGTCTCTCTAACCAGGGCATAGGTTAGGTGGCACATGGGTCTTACCTACTGCTTGGCTGTTGTGCAGCTGTTCTCCTAATGCACAGTGCTTGATAACCCCACTACAGTGCTCTATCTGCTCAGCTGCAATAGTATCACCATCCCCCCAGTGGTATTTATCTCTTGCAGTAATCTCCAGCTCTACAGTTTTCTTTGCCATACCTACACTCATTTTATCACAAATTATTAGAGCTGTGTTTTTGCTGTTTCTTTACCTATTACTGTTATAAAGTGCAGTGCTCATCTTGTTTATATTTAGTTTATCTCATATATGTCTGGTGGGCTTTATTAGCCTACAAGCTAACTTCATGATCTCGCTACAAACATGAGTGCCTAGCCTGACCACCTACGCTTTATTTACCCAAGCATCATGGCTATATATTCTTTTTAACTTACTGAATATAGTGTATAGCACCCTCTCTAGACATATCCGCTTAGCCTGAAGTTACTTTATTTAAAAAAAATAATTTAAAAAATTGTGCAGTTTTATTGAAGCCATGCAAATGCTATCTCATGTTTTACTTTGTACTTTCAACAGCGGTTCTGGCTGGGCAAATTTTTTTATGTATTACTATGCACAGCTAAAAGAGAGAATGATAAAAAAACAAAAAAAAACTGATTTAAATAAATCTGTTAATTCCCTCATCATGTTGAGGATAGCTTCTCAAATATATAGATGTAAAACTAGCTTGAAATTACCTTTAAAAGAAAATAATTTTTAAAGCACAAAAATGAGAGCATTGATTTTACATTGTATATTTACCATACCAGGTGTAAAATAAGCGTCCCTGGGTGGGCTTGAACCACCAACCTTTCGGTTAACAGCCGAACGCGCTAACCGATTGCGCCACAGAGACACATGTGCAGCATGGTGGAAATCAACTTTTTAGAAAATGTATATGTGAACACAATATTGTAGTTTAATTCTGCTAAAATCTTATAACACTTACCATGCTTGAAATACGGAGCAAGAACAGCTTCTTCAATGCTTATCATTATTTGTCCTAAGTTACAACCTTTTGGAATGATAACGTAGAGGAGGCCACCAAAAATATTAGAGACTTGTAAAGTGGTTTGGGTAACTGCATATCGCTGTGTCACAAATGGGGGGCGTTTCAGCTCAGGAAGATTACTGAGGTCATCTGAGTGACAGCCGACCTGCACCTGAAATTTTCAAAACATATACCAAATTAACCTTCTAATTTTATGAGCGGATATACTGGATTCCTTTTTTTACTTATTATTTATTTTGGTTGTGCTTAAGAGTACAATAAAACTTGCAATGCAACAACAGCATACACAGGTATAGCAATGAATACAGAGTAACAATTAGCAAAACATTGTGTACATGGTACGTGGCAGAATGATGGTGCAGTAAAGAAAAGGCCATGCTAGACAAACACGTCTGAGGACATTGAGTGCATGTACGTAGAGAGACATTTTGTTTTTGTGAAATGTAATTTAATAAGCAAGCTATGCAACCTTGTCATAGCACACAGGACTATCAAGATATTATAAACACATGGGAAGGGATAGGCAGGGAGAGCACTAACATTCTTTACAGAAGAACATGCTAGTTCAAGTTATGTAATAAAATAAAACAAGACAAAAGAATAAGAAGATTTACCATGTTGCTATCAAACAGTAGACAGCAGAAGCCTGTCAGCCCTATAATATAATGCAATGCTGGTGGGGATAACGTGTTAGCTAGTGTTAGCTGGTGGGGATAACGTGTTAGCTAGAAGACATGCTGAATCTGGGTGCAATTCATTGGGCACTGACGAGCTTTAGACTGTGAGTGTGACAACAGCAACACTGAAAGGAAGAGCGTAGGACCAGCAGGGAGCCAGGGCCAGGACCATACAGACATCATATGACAAACCAAGGGCGAGTTAAAATAACAGGAGAGTGTCATGCATGGATTAAAATAAAATAAAAATAACAGCACAAAAGTCCAGTGAGGAACCTCAAAGTGTCTTATTCACCCAATGGGGGTAGTGTCTCAAAAGGTTGTGCAACAGGGTAGAAACGCCATATATGCCCACTGAGGATAAACCCCCTGTCCCAAGTACACTGCTGCTCCAGCCCCAGGCCTTAATAAAAGCCCACACTAAAAGTGTCAAGGGGGGGTAAGTCAGAGTCCCAGGCATATCTCCTTCGGGCACCTGCCATGGCTGTAGAACAGTGAATTCCTGGAGTGTGTGGACCGTGCACAGGTGTAACTACCTGGATGACTTCAGGTCTAGGTGAGGAGTCGCCAACCAAAGCTTTTGCCAGAAGGATCAGCTGAATGTCAGGTATTGGAGGGCTGCTCTGCAAGGCCTCAAGTCTCTCTCAGAACCGGGTGCAGATAGCGTCCAATGCTTCTGTGAAGGTGAGTTTAAGCTGTGTAAGTTGCTCCATGAATGGGAGCCTTGAGCATCGACGTATCTTTCACAAGGTCAAACAAGGAATCTGCCTTGGGCGGCACTTTGCAGGGGACGGCATAAAAAGCCACCCCCAAACGCCCAGGCAGATCCCTTGTTTGCCTCGTGTCCTGGGGGCTCAAGAGCTGCCCGGCTGGCCACTTTTGAGCCCTCACAGGCGGGCAGCAGGCAGCGACCAGCGAGGGAGCATACTCACCTGAGCTCTTCCTGCTCAGCTCCCACGCGCGCCGCTTAATGAAGCCAGGAGCAGGAATATGACATCACTCCGGCTCCCGGCAGCACAAAGCGGCGTGCGAGGGAGCTGAGCAAGAAGATTAGAGCTCCCTCGCCGCCTACTCAGCCTGTTGGCCCCCTGCCTGCCTGCGCAGCAGCCCCACTGGACCGCATGTAAGCAATCCACTCCAGCTCTCCCAGGGAGGCTGGGTGGATTTAAAATAAAATGTAAAAAATAAAAAATTTGTGAGTGTTGGTGGAAATGTGTGTATGTGTGTGTGTGTCTGTGAGTGAATGTGTGTGTCTGTAAGTGTGTGTCTGTGAGTGTGTGTCTGTGAGTAAATTTGTGTGTATCTGTAAGTGAGCGTGTATGTCGGTCAGTGAGTGCGTGCGTGCGTCTGTCAGTGTGTGTGTGCATCTGTCGGTCAGTGAGAGTGTGTGTGTCAGTGAGTGTGTGTCGGTCAGTGAGTGTGTGCGTGCGTCTGTCAGTGCGTGCGTCTGTCAGTGAGTCTGAGTCTGTCAGTGAGTCTGAGTCTGTCAGTGAGTCTGAGTCTGTCAGTGAGTCTGTCAGTGTGTGTCAAATCAGTGAGTGTGTGCATGTCATTGTTTGTCAGTGTATATGAGAGTGTGTGTCTGTCTATCAGTGTGTGCATCTGTCAGCGAGTGTGCGTCTGTCAGTCAAAATTAGGCCTTGACAGCAAGGGGTGGGGAAAATTTAATTGGGGGGGTGGGGGGGGTGCCCGAGCACCATCCTGCCTAGGGCAGCACAAATCCTAAATACACCACTGGCCTTGAGGCATTAGCAGCGGTGGCCATTTTGGATTCTACGCCGGGATCCATGTTGTGGTCACTGTTTTGACCTGGTAAAACTGGTAGGTTGGCAAGCCTAGGTGGAGACCGGGATAACCCCCACCAGCCCACTGGAGGGGAGAGGGGAGTACAGGGCTCTGATAGTTTGCAGGGTAGACACGTCAAGGCCAGGTTCGGGAGACCAGCCGCCTATCACGCCTAGGCCACGTACTAGGCACACTTATTGGCTGAAATAACCAGAAGTATGAGTGATGGCACTCAATCCTATGAATGCCCAAGAGTCTCCAATTGCTGGCTAGTAGTCGTTTTCAGTATTGGGTTTAGATCAGCTTTATAGGCACTGTTTAACCAGAATTGGCGAGGAGCCGAAGCAAGTTGCATCCATTCAGCTACATGATCAGCACCCCGCCCCCTTCTGCATTTCTTTTATCTCATTACATCTGCTTAACTAACTATACATCTGATGCAGCATAGCTACCTATATCATACTGATGCATGCTACAATTTGTTTTCACACGATATAGAAAATAACACTTGAAAAACAAAAATAATAAAGAAATATTTAACACCATGTAATATCTGTCAGTGTGTTTAACAACCTTCTAGTTTTTTTTAGATACAATTTTCTTTTATGAATTACCTCCAGTCCCATATTGACTGCAGCTGCTGGAAAATTCACTTTAGCAATTTTTCCTGGCGGAACATAAAATCCAGTACTTCTCCATGCTCCGTTTCCTGCAATAAATCAGATATAAAATGTAATAATACTGAATATATAATCTATTTACCAGTTCCTAATAATCTACGAGACAAACTAACAGTTGAGAATGTTTGCATTTCCCTGTTCGGTTCCATTGGGGATACTGACGAAACCTGGACCGCTAGTATACCTTGGAGACTGTGACAGAATAACTAAACTAGGCTGTAGAAACAATCAAATTATATATTTATAGTTTATTTATAAGAATGATTGTTTTAACTGAACATCATATATATCATCTCCAACTAATGGGGAATTAACCAGTTAATACTGTGTAACACTAAACTTAAAACGCAAACAATCTGGTATTTAACCCCAATTTATGTCATTGCACATGGAGAAGGAGATTTTATACAAACCCATGAACTGCTACTGTCAAGAGGTAGGCAATTGACTTTTACAGTTTTCCTATAGTGAGATTCCTTCAGCTTGGTTTAGAATCTTAAAGGAACACTATAGGGTCCGGAACACAAATGTGTATTCCTGACCGTATAGTGTTAAAACCACCATTTAGATGGATGCCCACCCCACGCCCTTCCCCACTCCCTTATTACCTTATTTGCAGCGCCGCACTGGTTAGCACGTGGTGACCCGGCCCCCGATTTACCTCTTTGGCTGACATCATCAGAATTAATGATCACAGCCAATCCAATGCTCTCCCATAGGAAAAGCTGGCTTAGCCAATCACTGCATCGCTAAGGGGAAAGTTCAGCGTCTGCATGCAGAGCGCTGAAACGCTGAACGTCAGCGCTGCAGTGTGCAGCACATACCCATGAAGCACCTCTAGTGGCCGTCTGAGGAGTTGCCACGAGACGTGTTCCTAGGCAGCAATGTAAACACTGCCTTTTCTCTGTAAAGGCAGTTTTTACAGCAAATATACTCACCAGAAGAACTACGTTAAGCTGTAGTTGGTCTGGTGACTATGATGTCCCTTTAAATAAAGCAATACATAAATTAAATAATGCACTTTATTATTTATCTAAAAGGTATACACTTTTAATTTAAATTTAATAATTAAAATTTTGGCCCACAGGGGGCAGCACTGAATTTTTTCTGTACATGAGCACTGAAGGAATATAGAAAAAAAAATGGAAGTAGACTTTTCAATAATAATCATCTCTGACAAATTTTTTTTCACATTTATCTACAACAGTATTCAGCAACAGAAGAAGTACAATCTTCCTCTGCTAAATGAACTTGCCTTTATTTGTGCCATTGATTTCTAGGCTGCCATGTGAAGTCACAGGAAGAGTTATAGGAGTTGGAACCAGCTTTGCCGCAAGGTTTTCAAAGTTGGGCAATGTGTTTCGAAGTCCTGCTGCCACTCTCAACAGAAAAGCCTCCTTGCTCCCTCTTTTCACTCGCCTATCATTACTAACCTCTGGTATACCAAACTTCAGCAAAAGATTTACAAGTGTCTTTTTTAAAGAATGAAAAGTCTGGCTGTCATTTTCTCCAATGCTTAGAAGTATTGCACAATCTTCAGCTAGTTTGACAATCCAGGAGGAGAGTGGAGCATGGATCATTTGATTGTTGTCTAAAGCATTCTGAAGCTGAGAAAGAGCTCTTCGACACTGATATTTCTCGTTGAGGTTCTCAAAATGTATTTTTTTGCGTTTATATGATGCATCTATTCCAGCTATGATACTTATACCAAAATGGTTGATTATATTATTTCCAGGATAGTTGATGAGCTCATCAATACCAGGATTTTGCGAAGCCCAATACCATGCTTGTCCTCCAATGAGTAATCCACCACCCTCTGCAACAAATTCCTGGAGTTTTTGAGCATAATTATTTGTATATGATGTACAGCAATAGACACTGAAAAGTGTGTTGAAGTCTGAGCGTTTACTGGCAAAACCATGTTCATGAAGATGAGCTTGAAGTTCATATAAGTCTCTTTGTACGCCAACTATTCCATCCCTTCCGGCATCTAGCCAAGAGATTACATTAGTAATTAACTGTTTTTGGTGAGATTTGCTAATTTGATCCTCGTGGGTTGCAACTACAACCCTGCCTTTTCCATAATAACATGCCGCAAGATATGTTTTATTGGATTCATCTATTACAAGAGGAAAGGCCCTTTCCCCGTGAACAAGAAGATTGGATGGGGTACCACTGTCAAATATACGCAACTCAGATATTCCATTCATCAATTGCTTACCATCTTCAGAAATGTTCCACACATACCTGAAAACAGAAAAGCACCACTATTTTGATTATTTTGACATAAATAAATATTTTCTTGGCCAATATATATCAGGTGAAAATTCATTCATGGAGCAATAATAGTACTCAGGGAAAGCTCTTGCACATGGCTATGCTTTTCTCAATGGCCCAAGAGCTCTGCACCTCCTGCGGCCACATGTATAGCAGATGGTCTAGCAGGATGAACAATATACCGAATAACCATGTTCAAGAATAATTTACTTAACCCCTTAAGGACCAAACTTCTGGAATAAAAGGGAATCATGACATGTCACACATGTCATGTGTTCTTAAGGGGTTAATCCTGTGAGATTCATAATGACCATGTATGTATTCATAAAACGAGGGTCTCAGTGGGTTTGGTGGCAATACATGTACACACTCTAGAACATATGATTGAAATTAAATCACTTAGAGTAGCCTTTAAAGGACCACTCTAGGCACCCAGACCACTTCAGCTTAATGAAGTGGTCTGGGTGCCTGGTCCCTCTAGGATTAACCCTTTTTTTTAATAAACATAGCAGTTTCAGAGAAACCGCTATGTTTATAATAGGGTTAATCCAGCCTCCAAATCCTCTAGTGGCTGTGTCACTGACAGCCGCTAGAGGCGCTTGCGTGATTCTCACTGTGAAAATCCCAGTGAGAGCACGCAAGCGTCCATAGGAAAGCATTGTAAAAGCTTTCCTATGAGACCGGCTGAATGCGCGCGCAGCTCTTGCCGCGCATGCGCATTCAGCCGAAAGGGAGGATTGGAGGCGGAGAGAAGGAGGAGAGCTCCCCGCCCGGCGCTGGAATAAAGGTGAGTTTTAACCCTTTACTCTCCCCAGAGCCCGGCAGGAGGGGGTCCCTGAGGGTGGGGGCACCCTCAGGGCACTATAGTGCCAGGAAAACGAGTATGTTTTCCTGGCACTATAGTGGTCCTTTAATCTAATATTATGTACTATAATTTGAAAATAAAAGTAATTACTTGGGTATAAAATAACTCTACGAATAATGTATGTATATGTATCTTAAGTGTTGAAACTTAACTTTCACCCTTATAGTGCTAGACATCCTAAACCCTTTTAATATTGAAAAAAATGTAAACTCTTGGAGAATGTTCATTTCCAACATAGAAAATGCTCATCTTCTACAATTATTTCTTGTCTTGAAACCACATTAAAATAACAATGCATATGATACAAGGTTGTTCAGCCAAGCTTACCACAATGTTGTTATATTGAACTTTCATAACTCCTGATGACATTATTTACCTCATTCCTTTTCCTCTAGATACCTATTCACCAATTCCCATTTTACGCTACAACTTCCATGTAATACATGGAAATAGAATAAACCACCAGATGGATTACATGTAATCTACTTTTAAGTTCATGAGCATGATTATGTGAAATAAAGAATAATCACTTACTATTTTTATTATAAAATAGGGTGTGACAAAAAAGAAAAAACTTCTATCACCACCATTGTGACAAAAAAAAAAGTTCATCAAAAGTTATGTTTTACATTGATTACACGCTATAAACGAGGAGCTTTATCTCTTCATTTTTTGTTTTATTTGTATGGGTACTTTTCAGAAGCTTGCTCTTTTCATACTATTCTTACGTTCAGTAAATGTATTGCAGTTTTATATTTTTCATGAATACCAAGAACTTACTTCGCAATAAGAGGACGTGTTGGTATCTCTGGTGTTATGGCAAACATATCTTTGAATCCATAATTATTAAGAAATTGGATACCAGCTACACTTGCCACCTTGTTTCCTGGAAAATCTAGCAGGACGTTTTTCAGCTTGTTCTTAGTCATCCAATACCAAGCTCGTCCTCCAATTAACAAGCCATGTCCTGCTTTTAAAGCCCAGATGAGTTCACTTGATTGCCTATCGTCATAGGCATGCATGCAGTAGACTCCATATTTAGTGTAAAAATCATAGGTAGACTCCACGGCATGGCCTCTGCTAGCGAGAGATTGTACCATTGAAGAGAACTTTTCATGGACCCCAACCAAAGAATCTTTTGAGGGTTTCAGCCATTCTATTGCATTATCAATGAACTGGGTAAAGTTAGAACTTGATACGTATGCTTCATGTGCTAGTACTACGATACGACCCTTCCCGTATTGAGAAGCAGCTATAAGAGTTTGACCTTCGGTGTTCACCACAACTGGAAATGCTTTTTCGCCAGAAAGAAGTAGGTCACACGGAACTTGGGTTCCTGTAAAATCTGAGGTATCAATGTTTTTGACAAGAGCTCTGTATGACTCTGTAGCGCTCATTTCCTGTGATCAAAACATATGATTAATAATAAAAAACATTTTGTTACCGTTAATATAACATAATTGTATAAAGCCTAAAAATGCTACCAAAACAGCATTTTATCTTAAGAAAAATACATAATAACTTAAACTGCCATGTAAACATAATGGAATACACAGGGCTGTTTATTAAAGGACCACTATAGGCACCCAGACCACTTCAGCTCAATGAAGTGGTCTGGGTGACAGGTCCCTCTAGGTTTAACCCTGCCTGCTGTAAACATAGCAGTTTCAGAGAAACTGCTATGTTTACAAAAGGGTTAATCCAGCCTCTAGTGGCTGTCTCATTGACAGCCGCTAGAGGCACTTCCGCGCTTCTCACTGTGATTTTCTTGCCGCACGTGCGCATTCAGCCGAAGAGGGAGGAGAGTCCCCAGTGCCGAGGGAGCCCGGCGCTGGAGAAAGGTAAGTGTTTACCTTTGGGGGCACCCTCAGGGCACTATAGTGCCAGGAAAACGAGTTTGTTTTCCTGGCACTATCGTGGTCCCCTTAAGGACCAAACTTCTGGAATAAAATGGAATCATGACGTGTCAGACATGTCATGTGTCCTTAAGGGGTTAAAGTGAGCACTGTTGTGAATTCAGACTAAATTGAGAGTGAATTTAAAATTTAAAGTAAAAATATTTGACCTGGAAAAATTAACCAAGTCAGCTATGCTTCCGGTTTGGCCATTTTGGCATTAAATTTCCAACAATTCACTTTCGTGAATAATTCTGTATGTTTCTACTTTTTTTAGTACCCTTTTGACAGTTTCAGCATCCTTGTCCAGTGAGAGATTTCTTTCCTACCAATGACAATTTGTTATAATGTTGTCATAAGAGTTCTTACTGTTTCACTGCTTAGTAAATCTCCTTCTTTACATACAAGTCTGATAAAGGATATGCATTCAGCTAGCTTCTAAGATTTTATAGACAAACAAACAAATCTCAGCATTGAATGTACAGATCAACAGATGCATGATTACTTACAAAACTGGAATTGCTAAAGATTACCATTGGAATTGCTAATATCAGGGTAAAAAAACCCAAACTATTTTGATTTAAAATGTGAAATGTCCTGGTCAATTTGTGAAATATTTCTGCTTACTGGATAAAGGCTGCTCGTTTTAGAAGTTAAATAAGAAATTAAAAGCAATTTACCTCTCGATTCATTGCACTTCTCTGACTGATGGATCACAGAACCTAGACTCCAAAGTCTACAAACACTTTATATTATGTGCACGGATATATCCCTCCTATTTATATTGTGTGTAACCTCAACCGACATGCTACCCTGATTACTAAAGGCTAAACAATTAAAAGGATTAGGACGGAGTTTAGTTGTATCACTGGCATGTCAAATACCCTGAATCTTTTGTGGGCAATGCCAGCCTCTCCCACAGGCAAAGTTATAATAAGTTATAATATAAGATTTTGCAATGGAGTATTTCAAAGGTATCTTTACACAATAATTCTAATAGGGAATTACATTTATGAATACAAAAGAACAGATTTCATATTCATGGTAGAAATGTTCTTATAATACAATCCACATGGTTCAATTTGAATTTATTTAAATAAAGACAGAAAGAGGAAATTAATTTAAGATTAAATAATAGTGGCCATTGGGTGATCTTAGAAGTTATTGTCTATGTTTATTCCTACATCATTACATCAAATTAATTTATCCTTGTTAAGAGCTTACCGTATATACTCTAGTATAAGTCGACCCGAATATAAGTCGAGACCCCTAATTTTATCCCCAAAAAACTGGGAAAACGTATTGACTCGAGTATAAGACAAGGGTGGGAAATGCAGCAGCTAGTGGTAAATTTCTAAATAAAATTATATCCCCCAAAAATTATATTAATTAAATATTTATTTACAGTGTGTGTATTTAATGAATGCAGTGTGTGTGTATATAATGCAGTGTGTGTGTGTGTATGAGTGCAGTCTGTGTGTGTGATGCAGAGTGTGTTTGTGTGTGTGATGCAGAGCCTTGGTGGGGGGTGGGCATTTTTATTATTTTGATATGATTTTTTTTTAACCCCTTCACGACGGGTGACGGACGAGGTCCGTCATCCTGGGGATGCCCTTAACGACGGGTGACGGATTTTACCGTCACGCGGTAAAATTAACCCCAGATCGCCGCAATCGCGGCGATCGTGGGGTTAATGGTGCTCCGGTCTGCCTCTGCATTAGAGGCAGACCGGGAGCACCGGATCGGGCTGTCAGAGTACATGTGCCCGCTCTGACAGCATGCCAGAGCGGGCACATGTGCTCTCTATACTCACCTCCGCCTCCCTGCACTTCCGGGTTCAGTGTGAAGTGCAGGGAGACGGATCTTCAGTGATCCTGCCCCCTGCTGTTAAAAAAAAAAGTTAAATTAAAATCCCACCCCCCCTTTACCCATATTAATAAAAAATTAACCCCTTCCCTGCCAATTGATCACTGACTACAGTGATCAATTGGCAGGGATTACATTTTAATATGATCTGATTTTTTTTTTAACCCCTGAGGGTTAATTCTTTTTTTTTTTAACCCTCAGGGGTTAAATTTATTTTATTAATTAATTTAAATATTTTAAAATTATAAATTTAGCTAGCTGGGGAGGGTGGAAGTTAGTGGGGAATTGGGGGATTTAGTGTTAGGCTAACTAGGGGTTAACGTTAAAAAAAGTTTTAAAATAAGCTTTAAAAAGTTAAAAAATTAAGTAAAAAAAAAGTTTTAATAACGTTTAAGTAAAAAATAAAAAAAAATAAACCCTTTACCCAGTCCAAATAAAAATTAACCCCTTGCCTGCCAGTCTATCACTGCCTACAGTGATCAAAATACAGATCACAGTATTATACTGTGATCTAATTTTTTTTTAACCCCTGACGATTAACTTTTATTTATTTTTTAACCCTCAGGGGGTAAATTAATTTAATTAACTAATTTAAATATTGTATAATTCAATATTTTGCTAGCTGGGGTGGGTGGGAGTTATGGGAAAATGGGGAATTTACTGTTAGTGCTGCTTACTGCTAGTTAGGGGTTAACGGTAAAAGAAAAAGCTTAGAAAAATTTTAAATCTGTAAAAAAAAGTTTTACGAAAGTTTAGGAAACTTTAAAAAAATGAATAAGCAAAACAAAAGTTTAAAAAATAGTTTTAAAAAGTAAAAAAAGTTTTAAAAAGTAAAAAAATACATTTAATAACGCTCATTACCACTACACCTGGTACAAGCTAGCGGAAAAATGATCCCACGCTAAGGTTCAAAATATGCCTTTTGAAATACCCTGGGATGTCTTCTTTAAGAAATGGTATGGCTTTATGGGGTATTTGGATTATATAGCCTGGTAAAATACTCTAAAATGGGACATGGGCACAGCGTAAAAATTTAAAGTTTGAAAAAAATGGAATGGCTGTGTCCCAAATGTGCCCCTCCGATGTCCACATATACCTGGCAAAGGTACATACGGGGGTATTTTTGTACTCAGCCGACATAGCTGAGCAACATATAAAGTATTATAGAGTGGTGGTACACATAAGGTTTGCAAAATATACTGTGCAAACTCACTTTGTGTGTCAAAAAGGCAGAAAAAACGCTTATTACCACTACACCTGGTACAAGCTAGCGGAAAAATTATCCCACGCTAAGGTTTAAAATATGCCTTTTGAAATACCCTGGGGTGTCTACTTTAAGAAATGGTAGGCCTTTGTGGGGTAGTTTGAATTTAAAACTTACGAAGATGCTTGGAAATTGCACATAGGTCCAGCGTCAAAATTCAAAGTTCTGTAAAAACTGATATGGCTTGGTCTACAATATGCCACTGTAGCTTCACAAAATAGTGCCAAAGACATTCATTGGGGATGTCTTTTTACTCAGAAGACTTAGCTGAGCATAATTTGAAGGTTTTGAACTTAGTGGCACATATGAAATATACAAAATGCCCAGCAAAAATGCAATCCGTATGTCAAAAAATGCACAAAATTATTTTTTACCACATACTTTGGCATATATTGGTGAATAAATGGGGGCATGCTAAGGCACAATATGCACCTTATGATATACCCTGGAGTGTCTACTTTTACAAATGGTAGGCCTTTGTGGTTTTTTTTTTGAACAGTCAAACTGTTATAATACCCCAAATGGAAGCATAGGCTCATTAAATCCGTCTCTCAAAATTCTACTGTGAATACTGAAAAGGACAGGTCTCCTGTATGGCACTGTAGCTTCACGAAATAGTGCCATAGACATACAATGGGGGTGTCCTTTTACTCAGAAGACTTAGCTGAGCATAATTTGGGGGGTTTGAACTTAGTGGCACATATGAAATATACAAAATGCCCAGCAAAAATGCAATCCGTATGTAAAAAATGCACACAATTATTTTTTACCACATACTTTGGCATGTAATGGTAAAAAAATGGGGGCATGTTAAGGCACAATATGCACCTTATGAGATACCCTGGAGTGTCTACTTTTACAAATGGTAGGCCTTTGTGGGGGTTTTTGAACAGTCAAACTGTTATAATACCCCAAATGGAAGCATAGGCTCATTAAATCCGTCTCTCAAAATTCTACTGTGAATACTGAAAAGGACAGGTCTCCTGTATGGCACTGTAGCTTCACGAAATAGTGCCATAGACATACAATGGGGGTGTCCTTTTACTCAGAAGACTTAGCTGAGCATAATTTGGGGGGTTTGAACTTAGTGGCACATATGAAATATACAAAATGCCCAGCAAAAATGCAATCCGTATGTAAAAAATGCACACAATTATTTTTTACCACATACTTTGGCATGTAATGGTAAAAAAATGGGGGCATGTTAAGGCACAATATGCACCTTATGAGATACCCTGGAGTGTCTACTTTTACAAATGGTAGGCCTTTGTGGGGGTTTTTGAACAGTCAAACTGTTATAATACCCCAAATGGAAGCATAGGCTCATTATATCCGTCTCTCAAAATTCTACTGTGAATACTGAAAAGGACAGGTCTCCTATATGGCACTGTAGCTTCACAAAATAGTGCCAAAGACATACAATGGGGGTACCGTTGTACTCAGCAGAAGTAACTGAACACATAATAAAACTTTGTACAGGAATAGCACACAACAACTTTACAAAATACACATGAGAAGTTCTTTGTTATACGTTTGTGTGCGAAAACCCCCCAAAAACACAATTTTACTCCAATATTTAGCAGAGGTTGGCGGTAAAATGGCTACGTAGAAAGTGTCAAAACAACCTTAGGTAAATAGCCTGTGATGTCTACTTTATATAAATATATACTTTTGTGTGGCAATTTTGTTTTATTTTATGGCTATTAGGCTTACAAGACAAACATACCAAATTCTAAAATCGCTCCATATTAAAATTTTATTTTACTCCTTGTGCTTTGTGACCTGTAACTACCAAAAAAAACTTAAAATCCCAGACACATTATATATTCTGTAAATCAGAACAAATAAATGAATTTATTTTTAATTACTTTCCTTAACCTGCACTAATTATGCACACATTATGATTGCAAAAACTGTAAAAAAAAACAATATTTTTCATTTTTTTTGCATTTTTCTGTATTTTTTTTATAATAAGTAAGCATTTATATATTTATATGTTATATCAAATTAAAGCCCTTTCTGTCCTTTAAAAAACAGTATATAATATGTGTCGGTGCAATAAATGAGAGAGGTGCAAATTGCAGTTGAACGCAAACAGCAAGAAAATGCAAAAATTGCTTGTGTCATTAAGCGTAAGTCAAGCTTCTGAAGCTCTGTCCTTAAGGGGTTAAATATTATGAATATTTAATTTTATTATTATTTACAATTGTATTTTTTTTCGTCCCCCCTCCCTGCTTGTTAGCTGGCCAGGGAGGGGGGCTCTTATTCCCTGGTGGTCCAGTGGATGGGCTGTAGGAAGGGGGCTGGCAGAAAGCATTTACTTACCTCTCCTGCAGCTCCTGTCAGCTCCCTTCTCTCACCTGCGGTCCGTGCAGCTCCTCTGTCAGCTCCCACTATAAGTCTTGTGGTCTCTCGCGGCTCTCGCGAGACTTACAGTGGAGCTGACAGAGGAGCTGCACGGACCGGCGTGGAGGAGAAGGGAGCTGACAGGAGCTGCTGTGAAGGTAAGTAAGAGCTTGCTGCCAGCCCCCAACAGGACCGCCGGGCTTGAAATGAGCCTGGCGGTCCTGGTCTGTATTATGGCAATGTAAGTTGCTGAAAAACTCGTCTTATACTCGAGTATATACGGTAAATAAATGTGCCTACTAACTATAGTAACCAACAATATCCCTGAAGAACAGAACAATAATTTGGAAGCTTTAAGCAACGTTAAATAGAATGTCAAGGTGTCTGCTAGACACACAGTGGCTCTTACGTGGCATGGGAATGACAGGGGTCTATGGGGAATTGCTTAAAATGAATTTATAGTCCCAAAAATTAGAACTTTTACAGCATGAGTCTACTTTACTTACCTCATTTTCAGCGTGGAGAGTCCTTCGCTGCAGCCTCCAACAAAGCCTGCATCAATGTCTCTGCACCCAAACCACTTCTTCGAAATGAAGTGGTCTGGGCAACTTGAGGAGTCCTTTATAATAAAAAAATTAAAATAAATAATGGATAATTTGTTTAACCGCAGTCCATAGGGGCGTAAAATATAAAGTATTTCACATTTGAATTATCCCTCTAGTTAACCCTGATAGAGTTTCCCTAACTTAAGTGATCATTTCTATTCATATTCACCATAACTCTGAAACTAAAGGGTTATTTATTTATATAAATATTGTAATATATTTACAATTTCTCCAGTATAAATCTGTATGAATATTGAAACTAAAAACGTCAGTTTTCAACACCTACAAAACAATTTTAAGCAAATTTTCAGTTCATTGTTTTAGGGTTTCATTGATCAAAATGTACCAAATGACAATTAGAGACATTTCGCTTATCTTTTAACCGGACACTCTGACATTCAAGGGTCCTCTTTTTATTTTACTTGTTTTTTGTTTTTGCTAGAAAATGAAATAATCTTTAGGAAATACAAAAATAATATAAGAAATTGCTTCACCAGTGAACATTACTCACTTCCCCAGCTTCCTAAGCTCTGTATTTACACCACACCTATTCTAAATGCTACTTCAAATACCGTAAACAAGGGTTGCTAATATTTGCAGATTTATGATTTTACTCACTGAGTCAAAGGAATATTTTGGTTTGTGTCATTATTTTGATTGAGGTGGGCACACGAAAATATGTTTTTCTATTTGTCAATAATTTACGTTTACATAATATTTCTGGTCCCGAGAGATTGTTAAAACTAGAACAAGTAGCTTCCAAACACGGATAAGATACACTTTATCTGTTGATTTTCTATTCTTGTACAGTAATATGTAACCATATGTTGTTTATGTACCATATTGCCCATCTATTGGTGCCTAAATTAAAGGGACACTAGAGTGACCAAAAGAACTTTAGCTTAATGGAACAGTTTTTGGTGTATAGGTCATGCACCTGAGGTCTCATTGCTCAATTCTTCACCATTTAGAAGTTAAATCAAGTTATTTTTTGTCGTTGGCTAATAATAAAGTGGGCTACCTAGTTCAGCCTTCCTGTTGGTGATTGCAATAAGGAAGGAGAAAAGGGAAGAAAGTTAAAGGAGAAAAAAGAAGAAAAATTAGAAAAAAGAAAAAAAAAATTATTTTTATTTTTTTTCCATTTAATGTTTTCTTTTACTTAAATTTAAGCAGCTCCCTTGCTAGTAGGTGCTGCATCTTTGGGGAATGCGGAAATTCATTAAATTTAAATTATATATGTATAAACACGTATAAAGTAGAAATAAAAAGATAAATGTAAGAATTTTTTATTTTTTTTAAAAACTCTCCTTTCAAAAAAAATTTAAAAAAATTGTTACACTAGCGCTAAAAAATTGAGTCAATGTGGCACCAGTGGGCGGTAAGAAAATGTTACCATCAAAAAAGATACATAAATGGACAGTAGGTATTACAAGGTTGACTAGCCCTGGTTTAAACATAAGTTCTATTAGTTAACACTTCTAGAGTCAGCGTGACACTTTCTTAACTCTGATGTACTGCCCACTCTTATGGTTTCCAATATCTACACCATACGTTTTAGTCTCTTCAATCTCAGGTCAGGTAAGTGTCATTGGTCCAATCTCAGGTCAGGTAAGTGTCTTAAACCATCAACTTATATTGATCAGATCTTCAGTATAGCTATAGTATGGATGACTATCTAACAGTCACTTTAAATCTAGTTTAACTCTGCTGAGATTACCAAAATAGAAAAAAAGGAAGAATTAGTCATTTACATCACTACATACACAGTAGGGAAAGATATGCTATTTCAAATATTAGAAATATTTTATCGATCCACTCTTTGAGTCGCTGGTGAATTTTTTTTTTTTTTGAATTCTTTATTTTTGTCGTGCAGGTGATTACAAAGCATAAACGTACGCCACAACAGCGTGCATGAATGGTTAAACATAGGATCAGCAGTGGCATGAGAGGTCTGCACATGTTTGTTTTAAAATGAAAATAGCAGGCTGTTTAACAATATTAAGTAAGATTACAAATGTTAGGCTAGACAGGCTTGTGTTCGTAGCGCATAATCAGCAAAAAAATAAAAGATTAAAGTAAACAATAATAGAGAAACTGAGCTTAATAAACGTGTCCTGCTGGTGAAATATAAAACGGTTTTACAATGTAGTATACATTAGGTTAATTCTATACTATCTCTTGTCTGGCTAGGCTGGTAATAAGTGGTTGCATATTGTGCTAGACTTAAACCATAACTAAGATTGACTTTTATCCTATACAAGATTACATGTCTATCTGAGTGTGGGTACACGAGTGAGTTAAGTGAGTGAGGGCATGCTTATATACCTGAGGCAAGATGTGAGACAATATGCATGGTTTACATTGTGAGTATAGCGTTGGCTGCGAGAAGGGTAGCGTTTAGAAGGTAGTGAGTAAAGGCATATCGCATTATCAGGCACAGATAAGGCATAGAGAGAAAGTAAAGGGAAAAATAAAAAGAAAGTTAACCAGTACTGTGTGTCCATTTATCAGTCCCGCTCAGCCCTTGCCGGTACGTGGCAGGTTGGTCTCAGGAGTGGAAAGGTAGGTGCAAGAGTCGGAGCGGCCACTGCAGGGCGAGGCACCCCTCCAGCCCCAGGCCCACTTTGAGGGTGGCATCGTCTGACCACTGGCTCGATGGCTCTGCGAGGTCGAGGCATTCCCAAAACGGGTGCAGGTGGAGCCGATTTTCTGTCGCCGCCAGCGGCGGGCGTTCCTCCTGCAGGGTGGTCGATGCTGTGGGGGAGCTTTCCTCCCGGCACCCGGCCTCGGTGGGCTGCTTGTTTGTTCAGGCGTCTTGGGGTTAGTTGCTGTGCCCGGAGTTGAGCGCTTCGTCCCCGCGTTCGCCGGTCCAGTCTTGCGGCCTGGCTGCGTTTGTGGTCTCGCCTGTTTCCGCTCACTATGTGTTCGGTTGGTTCTGGGCTGGGGTAGCTTGTTAGCCTTTGATGCTTGTAACTTTTGCCTTAGTTTGTACCAGAATCTGGCGAAAGCTGCGTCTATGCGCTGTTGGATGTCGCTGTGATCCTCGATCTCAGCTAGGCGTCTAGATCCGTGTGGTTTTCTCCCCGCCGCCATCTTGGGTGCGCCATGCGTTTGGCTGCCCTGATTTTGCAGCGTGTGGAGTGACACGGTGTGCTCGCGGTAACTATTCCCGTCGCTTGAATTGGACCGAGATATCCCCCATCGGTCCAGGGGGGGGGGGTAGGAGATGCTTCTTTATAGGGGTCCTTTTCCAGGTCAGTCAGCCTGGGGAGCGGCCGTCTCCCCGCTGCCCGATCTCCGGTAGGCCTCTGGGTGCTTGATTTGGTTTCCGGGGGGTTATAAGCTTGAGTTTGGTATCGGGTGATACCCCCGGGTGTCCCCGACATGCTAGGAGCTGTCTTGTGTGCGGCTATGCTGTTTTTTGGGGGGATTATCCCCGAAGAATGCAAAATGTAGCAGGAGCCGAGGTACAGCACAACCGCTCCGTTTGGATGCTAGGCTCCGCCCCCGAGTCGCTGGTGAATTTTATAGGGTTACTCCATCACCACGACTACAGGTTATAGAATCAGAGTTAAAATGAAGTTTGGAAGAGAAATTAAGCTCACTTAAGAGAATCAAATATCATGAGTAGAGGTGTAGGGCTAGAGAGAATTTGAGGGAGGTATGGGGAAAAACATGAAAAAAAAATAGTAAAACTGGGCTGCTTAACCCCTTCAGGACGGAGTCAATAGTGCACGTTCTGATCAAAACAAAACGTAAACAAAAACTGGAATTTGCGCTATATATCTGTTCACCCGTAGTTCCCCTCTTTCAAATTATATGCACCCACACTTATTATATATCATTGTGTTCAGGAGAAACAGGGCTTTAATTTATCATTAACTATTCATATATGGAACATAATTTATTATGATTAAAATTTAAAAAAAATGTGAGAAAATAAGATTTTTTTTAAAATTTGCATTTCCGTCTGACATTTTAACTGTGAATGTCATATTACTGTTAGGTTTTACTGCAAAGAAATGCACATATTTGTCAGCGATCAGCGATGTGTCACGAGTACAACAGTACCCCCCATTAACAGGTTTTATGTTGTTTTGGAAAGTTACAGGGTTAAATATAGAACATTCCATTTTCAAATTGAAATTTACCAGATTAGTAATGTTACCTTTGAGACGGTGTGGTAGCCAGGAATGAGAATTACCCCCATAATGGCATAGCATTTGAAAAAGTAGACAAGCCAAGGTATTGAAAGTGGGGTATGTTTAGTCTTTTATAGTAGCCACTTAGTCACAAACAGTGGCCAAAGTTAGCGTTCATATTTGTTTTTGTGTGAAAAAAGCAAAAAACAAATATTTGGCCAGTGTTTGTGACTAAGTGGCTACTAAGAAAGACTGGACATACCCCACTTGCAATACCTTGGGTTGTCTACTTTTGCAAATGGCATGCAATCATGGGGGTAATTCTCATTCCTGGGCTACCATACGCTCTCAAAGGCAACATAACCAATCTGGCAAATTTCAATGTGAAAAAAATGAAATGCAAGCCTTATATGTGACTCTCTAACTTTCCAAAACACCATAAAACCTGTACATGGGGGGTACTGTTATTCTCGTGAGACTTCACTAAACACAAATATTAGTGTTTTAAAACAGTAAAACATATTACAACAATAATATAGACCATAAAAGTGCAGTTCGCTTGTAAAAAATGCGGAAAACGTCACTTTTACTTAAAATATCATCGTTGTAATACAATCTACCAGTTTGAAACACTAATATTTGAGTTCAGCGAAGTCTCCCGAGTAAAACAGTACCCCCTATGTACAGGTTTTATGGTGTCTTGGAGAGTTACAGGGTCAAATATAGTGCTTGTGAATTAAATTCTCTGCACTTTCTCCCTGTGTTGTCAGGCATGTCAATCACATTTTAATTAATCAAATCACATAATTACGTTAAAAGATTATTTAAATATACACGTAGAATTTTAATATATATGCATTTATAGGTATTTAAATTCTACGTGTATACTAATGTAATCTTTTATGTAATTATATGTATTTATCTATATATATATATATTTGCGGTTATTTGTATTTTATATATAGATAGATATATATAGAATGTCATTCTAAGTGTATTTTGTTACCGATATACAGGGAGTGCAGAATTATTAGGCAAATTAGTATTTTGACCACATCATCCTCTTTATGCATGTTGTCTTACTCCAAGCTGTATAGGCTCGAAAGCCTACTACCAATTAAGCATATTAGGTGATGTGCATCTCTGTAATGAGAAGGGGTGTGGTCTAATGACATCAACACCCTATATCAGGTGTGCATAATTATTAGGCAACTTCCTTTCCTTTGGCAAAATGGGTCAAAAGAAGGACTTGACAGGCTCAGAAAAGTCAAAAATAGTGAGATATCTTGCAGAGGGATGCAGCACTCTTAAAATTGCAAAGCTTCTGAAGCGTGATCATCGAACAATCAAGCGTTTCATTCAAAATAGTTAACAGGGTCGCAAGAAGCGTGTGGAGAAACCAAGGCGCAAAATAACTGCCCATGAACTGAGAAAAGTCAAGCGTGCAGCTGCCAGGATGCCACTTGCCACCAGTTTGGCCATATTTCAGAGCTGCAACATCACTGGAGTGCCCAAAAGCACAAGGTGTGCAATACTCAGAGACATGGCCAAGGTAAGAAAGGCTGAAAGACGACCACCACTGAACAAGACACACAAGCTTAAATGTCAAGACTGGGCCAAGAAATATCTCAAGACTGATTTTTCTAAGGTTTTATGGACTGATGAAATGAGAGTGAGTCTTGATGGGCCAGATGGATGGATTGGTAAAGGGCAGAGAGCTCCAGTCCGACTCAGATGCCAGCAAGGTGGAGGTGGAGTACTGGTTTGGGCTGGAATCATCAAAGATGAGCTTATGGGGCCTTTTCGGGTTGAGGATGGAGTCAAGCTCAACTCCCAGTCCTACTGCCAGTTTCTGGAAGACACCTTCTTCAAGCAGTGGTACAGGAAGAAGTCTGCATCCTTCAAGAAAACATGATTTTCATGCAGGACAATGCTCCATCACACGCGTCCAAGTACTCCACAGCGTGGCTGGCAAGAAAGGGTATAAAAGAAGAAAATCTAATGACATGGCCTCCTTGTTCACCTGATCTGAACCCCATTGAGAACCTGTGGTCCATCATCAAATGTGAGATTTACAAGGAGGGAAAACAGTACACCTCTCTGAACAGTGTCTGGGAGGCTGTGGTTGCTGCTGCACTCAATGTTGATGGTGAACAGATCAAAACACTGACAGAATCCATGGATGGCAGGCTTTTGAGTGTCCTTGCAAAGAAAGGTGGCTATATTGGTCACTGATTTGTTTTTGTTATGTTTTTGAATGTCAGAAATGTATATTTGTGAATGTTGAGATGTTATATTGGTTTCACTGGTAAAAATAAATAATTGAAATGGGTATATATTTGTTTTTTGTTAAGTTGCCTAATAATTATGCACAGTAATAGTCACCTGCACACACAGATATCCCCCTAAAATAGCTATAACTAAAAACAAACTAAAAACTACTTCCAAAAATATTCAGCTTTGATATTAATGAGTTTTTTGGGTTCATTGAAAACATGGTTGTTGTTCAATAATAAAATTAATCCTCAAAAATACAACTTGCCTAATAATTCTGCACTCCCTGTATATTAATAACAAAATACAGTTAGAATGAAATTACATATGCATATATAATTTATATTAAATTTTGTTTCAATATTTTATTTATTTTATTATTTTATTTATTATTTTAATTATACGTATTTATATATAATATATATATATGTACATCTATTATACATATATTATATATACATATTATATATATGTAACGTCAATACTTATATTAATATTAAAATACACTTTGTATGACGTTACATATATATAATATGTATATATATATATATATATATTATATATATTATATATATTTAATTTATTTTTACACTTGTTTAATATTTTTTTTTTTTTACTTTCCCACCAGCAGGGGGGCTGTCTGATATTTCAGACAGTCCCCCTGCTGGCAGATCCATAGCCAGCTATAGGGGGCCATGTGATCGCTCTTTGAGAGCGATCACATGGCCCCCGGGGGACTCATTTGCGGAGGGGGGCTGCCTGGGCTCTCAGGCAGCCCCCCAGAAGAGGATCGCGGCGGAGGTGAGTACACCTCACCTCCTGGGGCTGCAAGCCGTTACGACGTACCATGCCGTCGCAACGGCTTTAAAGCCCATTTAATGCGGGACGGCATGGTATGTCGTAACGGCGTTAAGGGGTTAATTACTAGTTAAAAATATATATATATATATTCTTTCAAAAAAATCCCTGATGTGTTTCTTAACTAACCAAAATGGGGCCAGTGGCGCAATGGATAACGCGTCTGACTACGGATCAGAAGATTGTAGGTTCGACTCCTACCTGGCTCGCTGTTTTTTTTTTTTTTTTTTTGGTGTGTGTTTTTTTTACAGTTTAAAAAAAAATATATATACAAATCATTTTTGAAACTTGGAAACTTTACAATGGTTTGCCATTGGTGCACAGCTTCCTGTAGCAGCACATGAACGTTTGTGCATAAAATAAATCAATATAGTAAGCCTGGAATGACAGGCTATAATGAAGGCCACCAGAGGTGGACTTACAACTTGTACCATGACCACTTCAAAACACTGTGGTCAGGAAACAAGCAAAATAGCTATAGATAATCTATTTTGTTTATCTCCATACTAGGACTTGGTCACAAAATAATTTTTATTTAGTGGCGTCCATCCTTTAAACATCCTTCATGATTTAGAACAAACTCCACCTTTGAAGCACATTTACAACGAAGAGTAAAAACTAAAAAAAAAAAGAGATAGGAATTTAAATTCAATGACAGCTGATGGGATAGGCTTACCTCAGTCTGAATGTGTAATTTATAATGCATAATCCAGAAATCATCCAGTGATACATTCATGTAACCACCAAGAACATATTTAGAATTTTTTTCCAATGCTGCATCACATAAAAACATCTCAGGCCACTGGGTGTGTATCTGTCCGTATTTCACGTTGCAGTCTGGAATTTATATTCTTGTTCGGCCAAGACTGGTGTTTTTATGATAACCTTTGAAAAACAAATTATGGCTCCTTTGAGATAGATTAGCTGGATTTGATAAATAATAGAACAGACAGACAGACAGACAGTCAGACTGAGGCCAGAGTACCTTTGTTATCAATAAACTGCAATCTTTAAGTTTGGATTCCAATATTGTTGAATGGGTGAGGCAGTGGCTGAGTGACAGGCAACAGAGGGTTGTGTAGTCAATGGAGAATATTCGAAGCTTGGGCTTGTCACCAGTGGGGTACCTCAGGGATCTGTACTTGGACCCATTCTCTTTAATATTTTTATCAGTGATATTGCAGAAGGTCGTGATGGTAAGGTATGTCTTTTTGCTGATGATACCAAGATATGTAACAGGGTTGATGTTCCAGGAGGGATAAGCCAAATGGCTAATGATTTAGGTAAACTAGAAAACTGGCAACTGACATTTAATGTGGATAAGTGCAAGATAATGCATCTTGGACGTAAAAACCCAAGGGCAGAGTACAGAATATTTGATAGAGTCCTAACCTCAACATCTGAGGAAAGGGATTTAGGGGTGATTATTTCTGATGACTTAAAGGTAGGCAGACAATGTAATAGAGCAGCAGGAAATGCTAGTAGAATGCTTGGTTGTATAGGGAGAGGTATTAGCAGTAGAAAGAGGGAAGTGCTCATGCCATTGTACAGAACACTGGTGAGACCTCACTTGGAGTATTGTACGCAATACTGGAGACCGTATCTCCAGAAGGATATTGATACCTTAGAGAGAGTTCAGAGAAGGGCTACTAAACTGGTTCATGGATTGCAGGATAAAACTTACCAGGAAAGGTTAAAGGATCTTAACATGTATAGCTTGGAGGAAAGACGAGACAGGGGGGTTATGATAGAAACATTTAAATACATAAAGGGAATCAACACAGTAAAGGAAGAGACTATATTTAAAAGAAGAAAAACTACCACAAGAGGACATAGTCTTAAATTAGAGGGACAAAGGTTTAAAAATAATATCAGGAAGTATTACTTTACTGAGAGGGTAGTGGATGCATGGAACAGCCTTCCAGCTGAAGTGGTAGAGGTTAACCCCTTAAGGACAGAGCTTCAGAAGCTTGTCTTTCACTTAATGACAACGGCATTTTTTGCATTTTTTGCTATTTGCGTTCAACTGCAATTTGCATTTTACTAATTTATTGCACCGACACATATTATATACAGTTTTTAAAGGACAGAAAGGGCTTTAATTTGATGTAACACATGTATATATAAATGCTTATTTATTATAAAAAAAAATACAGAAATATGCAAAAAAATGAATTTTTGTGTTTTTTTTTACAGTTTTTGCAATAATAATGTGTACATAATTAGTGCAGGTTAAGGAAAGTAATTAAAAATAAATTCATTTAGTTGTTCTGAATTACAGAATATATAATGTGTCTGGGATTTTCAGTTTTTTTTGGTAGTTACAGGTCACAAAGCACAAGGAGTAAAATAAACTTTTTATGTGGAGCGATTTTAGAATTTGGTATGTTTGTCTTGTAAGCCTAATAGCCATAAAAGAAAACAAAATTGCCACACAAAAGTATATATTTATATAAAGTAGACACCACAGGCTATTTACCTAAGGTTGTTTTGACACTTTCTACGTAGCCATTTTACCGCCAACCTCTGCTAAATATTGGAGTAAAATTGTGTTTTTTGGGGGTTTTCGCACACAAACTTATAACAAAGAACTTCTCATGTGTATTTTGTAAATTTGGTGTGTGCTATTCCTGTACAAAGTTTTATTATGGGGGGCGGGGCCTGACAGCGGAACGGAGCGGACGCATGTAACTGCTGCTCCCGCATCTAACTTTGCCTAAAGCCGAATCCTGCTGAACAGAGGCGGTGACCCATTGTATAGAGGCTGTCGAGCGATAGAGCATACCGAGCCCTGCGAGATGATACCACACAAGTGGCCTTCTGCTCCGGTACCAACCTACACGATATTGCGGCCTACAAGCATGACGGCAGCGGGGGAGACGGCCGGTCTCCCGCGGCCTAAACAAACAGCGCTGCAAAGCTCGAGCCACCGTTCCCCCCCCTATGGACCGGCGGGGGTTATCCCGGTCCCCACCAGTCAGACACACATGCCTGCACAACCAGCGACCGCCCACTCAAGCCTGAGAGCCGGCGGCTCCAGGCCTAACCGCATGGAGAGAGAAACGCAACTCACAAGGCCTGCACTCGCACAATATCAATATACAAACCTGGACCTGATATTTGAACAGTTCTGGGTCAAACTGGAACGACTATTCACAAGTCCCTCCTCGGCTCACGGCGACTCAACACGGGGAGCGGGCAAGCAGTTGAATGGGCCTGTCCCGGGCAACACGCGCTCTCCTACCTTCACGGGGCGTGCTGAATGCCCACCCAGGCTGAGGGTCACAAGGAGAGTACCTCCACAGCATCGACCACACCGCCGGAGGCCTGACCGTCGCTGGCGACGGCAGAACACCAAGGCTCTCCGTGACGCCCATTTAGGGAAAAACTCGGCCTCCACGAGTACCCGAGTTTGTGGCACCTGGATGCAGACCCCACACAAGGCCTGGGACCAGGGGGAGGCCTTGCCAATTTGGCAGCCCGCAGGAAATCTACACACCTTGCAAGCATCAGCTCCCTCAGAGCCACGAAGAGGAATAGGCTGAAGAAGCGGTCCGTGAACAGCACCCAAGCCAGGGAGTGAACATAACACCCAGACTGGCACCCAAGGGGTAACGCTGCAGACTCAACCTTCAGAAGTAGACATGAATAGAGACCCTTAATGGACTGATATTGGCAATGCATAAGCCCGACTCAACCCCCCCCCAAAACGGAACATGTGTGCCCTACGGTGGCGATAAGCCTGACATTTAACTATACAGTAAATCTATGTCTGTTTTTTATTTATTTATTTATTTATTTATTTATTTATTTTTTTTTCGTGCTTATATTCATGTATATACTATGAGTATAACTTTATATTATTATTTAACTTTAATCTTCTCTTTTTTTTTTTTTTTTTACTTATTTTATTTTACATAACTTAAGCCGACATTGAGTTTTCCATGCCTGCACCACTATAATAAGGCTGTATCCTAATGTAAGCGTTTGCCGTAGCACCTACTACCACTGCACAGATGCAAGATAAGCTTGTCTATTATAAAATGCTCGGCTCCTTACTCAATCACATATAACTCAACTCATACTTTGTATATACTCTCCCTGGTAGAGCTTTGCTTTGTCTTGATTAACACGACTGCTTTTGTTTAGCTCTAACAGATCAGCCTTAGCTCATGACACTCAGCCTATACGTTCCTGTATAACTGCTTATGTTGATAAGATAGCACCTGTCATATAGTACCTACTGTTAACCTGTTAAATTGCGTTCCTGTTTACCGACTCACAAAAATATAAAAATGAGGCAATACCATTATGGAAATGTACTTCATACTGTTTTCGCTGTACTAATCCAATTTGATGATTACCTACACATTTCCCTTTTTTCTATTCTGTATCCCTCACAAATGCCTCAATAAAAGAAAGATTTACAAAGTTTTATTATGTGTTCAGTTACTTCTGCTGAGTACAACGGTACCCCCATTGTATGTCTTTGGCACTATTTCGTGAAGCTACAGTGCCATATAGGAGACCTGTCCTTTTCAGTATTCACAGTAGAATTTTGAGAGACGGATTTAATGAGCCTATGCTTCCATTTGGGGTATTATAGTAGTTTGACTGTTCAAAAAAACCCCACAAAGGCCTACCATTTGTAAAAGTAGACACTCCAGGGTATCTCGTAAGGTGCATATTGTGCCTTAACATGCCCCCATTTTTTTACCATTACATGCCAAAGTATGTGGTAAAAAATAATTTTGTGCATATTTTACATACGGATTGCATTTTTGCTGGGCATTTTGTATATTTCATGTGTGCCACTAAGTTCAAACCCCCCAAATTATGCTCAGCTAAGTCTTCTGAGTAAAAGGACACCCCCATTGTATGTCTATGGCACTATTTCGTGAAGCTACAGTGCCATACAGGAGACCTGTCCTTTTCAGTATTCACAGTAGAATTTTGAGAGACGGATTTAATGAGCCTATGCTTCCATTTGGGGTATTATAACAGTTTTACTGTTCAAAACACCCCACAAAGGCCTACCATTTGTAAAAGAAGACACTCCAGGGTATCTCATAAGGTGCATATTGTGCCTTAACATGCCCCCATTTTTTTACCATTACATGCCAAAGTATGTGGTAAAAAATAATTTTGTGCATTTTTTACATACGGATTGCATTTTTGCTGGGCATTTTGTATATTTCATGTGTGCCACTAAGTTCAAACCCCCCAAATTATGCTCAGCTAAGTCTTCTGAGTAAAAGGACACCCCCATTGTATGTCTATGGCACTATTTCGTGAAGCTACAGTGCCATACAGGAGACCTGTCCTTTTCAGTATTCACAGTAGAATTTTGAGAGACGGATTTAATGAGCCTATGCTTCCATTTGGGGTATTATAACAGTTTTACTGTTCAAAACACCCCACAAAGGCCTACCATTTGTAAAAGAAGACACTCCAGGGTATCTCATAAGGTGCATATTGTGCCTTAAAATGCCCCCATTTTTTTACCATTACATGCCAAAGTATGTGGTAAAAAATAATTTTGTGCATTTTTTACATACGGATTGCATTTTTGCTGGGCATTTTGTATATTTCATGTGTGCCACTAAGTTCAAACCCCCCAAATTATGCTCAGCTAAGTCTTCTGAGTAAAAGGACACCCCCATTGTATGTCTATGGCACTATTTTGTGAAGCTACAGTGCCATATAGGAGACCAAGCTATATCAGTTTTGACCGAACTTTGAATTTTGACGCCGGGCCTATGTGCAATTTCCAAGCATCTTTGCAGGTTTTAAATTCAAACTACCCCACAAAGGCCTACCATTTCTTAAAGTAGACACCCCAGGGTATTTCAAAAGGCATATTTTGAACCTTAGCGTGGGATCATTTTTCCGCTAGCTTGTACCAGGTGTAGTGGTAATAAGCGTTTTTTCTGCCTTTTTGACACACAAAGTGAGTTTGCACAGTATATTTTGCAAACCTTATGTGTACTACCACTGTATAATACTTCATATGTTGCTCAGCTATGTCTGCTGAGTACAAAAATACCCCCGTATGTACCTTTGCCAGGTATATGTGGACATCGGAGGGGCACATTTGGGACAGAGCCATTCCATTTTTTTTCAAATTTTGAATTTTTACGCTGTGCCCATGTCCCATTTTAGAGTATTTTACCAGGCTATATAATCCAAATACCCCATAAAGCCATACCATTTCTTTTTTTTTTTTATGATTCTTTATTTTGCAATGACAGACATAAATGAATAGTGCAGTTACGTGGCTTGCGCAGAAGCCCAAGTGTGGTATTAAAGAATTGCATAACAAGCCGTTTACATCAATTGTTTAGGCTATCGGTCTGTCATCGTTTTTCAATACAGTACAGTACAGTAAAAAGATCAACACTTAGAAACATATATAACAAAATACGTAACTTTGAATCAAATGACATGGTTGTCGTTTGGTAGCCTTGGTTTTAGTGTGTCGAACCTATAGGCCGGGTCACCGGTAAGCTCGGCCTACAATCAAGGAAATGGGGTAGCGGAAAACTAGGTGTAGAGAGGGGGGGGGGGGGGGGGATGGTCCTGGATGTTGCCTGTGGCCATTCAGTCGTCAATATAGTTATCCCATGGTTCCCATATCTTCGTGAATGTCGTCGTGTTGCCCCTCACTTGGGCCGTTAGTTTGTCCATGAGATGGCACTCTTTGATTTTGTTGAGCACTGTGGATAATGGGGGGGGAGTAGGCTGCAGCCATGTGTGGGCTAGAGCCTTTCTGGCAGCTAAGGCTATCTTGTTGAGTAGTTGTTGTTCTGATCTGGGTAAGTCGTCAAGGGGTCTGGCCAGGAGGAAGGTCCAAGGGTTTAGGCCTATCGGTCTGTGTAGGATCCCTGATGCAAGCTGCTGGACATTTTTCCAGAATATATTGATTGTGGGACAGAACCACCACATGTGTGCATAAGTCCCTTTTTCTCCGCAGTTACGCCAACAGAGATCTGTGGGTGTTCTTTTCATATGATAAAGTTGGACCGGAGTAATGTACCACCTCATCATTGTCTTATATGCCTGTTCTTGCATCGTTACGCAGATAGAGGTTTTGGAATTGGCTTCCCAAATATCCTGCCAGTCTATACCCTCTAGGGTTTCTCCCAAGTCTGTTTCCCATTTCTCCGTATAATGTAGGGTCCCCCATTCCCGTGTGGTGGAACAGAGGTGGGAGTACAATAGGGTGATTAGGCCTCTCTGATAACGTTCTGTGAGGCAGATGCGCTCAAAGAAGGTTGGGTTGGCTTTGGCGGCTGCTTTCACTGTCGCTTGGGCCGCGTAATGCTTAAGTTGTAGGTATCTAAAGAAGTCGGCTGGCTTTAGGGTTGCTTTGGTTTGTAGGTCGGGGAAGGTGATTATCGTGTCTCCAGTATAAAGTTGGAAGACCCTCTGGAGTCCGGCATTCTCTAGGCCTTTAAAGTCCCAGGGTCTCATGCCTGGCGTGAATGCCTTATTACGGTATAATGGGGTGAGGGGGGAGGACGTGGTGGTGAGTCTGTGTTTGATGGCATAGGTGTCCCATAACTGGATCGAGTTAGTAATAGCTGGGCACACTGTTCTCGGGAGTGCTCTGTGCTCCCTTGGTGTCCAGATATAGAATTGTGGGAGATCCGATTTCATTAGAGCTGATTCGAGATCTACCCAACGTCTAGTCTCTGGGGGGGTGTGCCATAGGGCAATTTGTGCCATTTGTGCGGCTATATAATAAAAGTGTAGGTGGGGCAACCCCAGACCTCCTTGCATTCTGGGGCGATACAGTATGTTACGGGCTACCCTGTGTCTCTTGTTTTGCCATATGAATCTGTCTATTGCTCGTTGTAAGGGGATGAAGTTATGTTTCGTGATGGGGATGGGTAGAGCCTGAAAAAGGAATAAAATTCGGGGTAGAACGTTCATCTTAATTGAATGTATTCTCCCTATCCAGGATATGGGTTTGTCCGCCCAGGTCTCCATGTCCGAGATGAGTTTTGCTATCATGGGAGTATAATTCAGGCTATGGAGTGTGGATATGTCTGCTGGTAATTTTATGCCCAGATAGGTAAGGTGTGTTGGCGTAACACGTATGTGGTAGTCTGATGTGATTCCGAGTATGTCTGTCTGCGTGAGATTAATTGGGAGTGCGCTAGATTTGTCTACATTGACTTTGTATCCCGAGATCGTCCCATATTCAACCAGGAGTGGTAGTAGGGCCCGTAGCGTGTGGGTGGGCTCAGTGATGGTCAGCAGGATGTCGTCTGCATATCCCGAAACCAGGTACTCCTGGTTGTCTACCGTGACCCCTTTGATTTGTGGATGTTCCCGAATGGCTTGGAGAAGTGGTTCGAGTGTCAGTACAAAGAGTAGAGGGGACAGGGGGCATCCCTGTCGGGTGCCGTTGGTAATTGTGAAGGACGGGCAGGCCGTCCCCGTAATCTTTATTTGCGCTGAAACGGAGGTGTATAAAGCGCGAATGGCTGTTATGTATGTATGGGGCATGCCTAGGTGTTCCAATAGGGTAAACATGTAGGGCCACTTCACACGGTCGAAGGCTTTCTCCGCGTCGAGAGAAAGCGCTAAGGATGGTGTTTTTGTGTCGGCTAGTATCCCTATCAAGTCAATGTTGCGTCTCGTGTTCTCAAACAACTGGCGTCCGGGTATGAACCCCACTTGGTCTGCGTGGATTAGACTTGTCAAGTATGGGTTCAATCGGCTCGCTAAGATCTTGGCGAAAATTTTGCTATCATGGTTTATGAGTGAGATAGGTCGGTATGCTTCTGGCTGTGTGTGGTCCTTGCCCGGTTTCGGCAGGAGGATAATGTTTGCCCTAGTCATGTCTCTATCTGGCGGAGTTCCCGTCATTAGGTCCCTGAACAAGGATTCTAGATGTGGGACGAGGGTTTCCCTGAAGGTCTTATAATAGCTGCCCTCAAAACCGTCAGGGCCGGGGGCTTTGTTGCTTTTAAGAGAGGAGATGGCTGAGTCTATTTCCTCTTTCGTGATCGGTGCTGCTAGTTCTGTTATGGCTGCATTGTGTAGTTTTGGTAAATTTAGGCTGGTGAGGAAGTCAGCTATTTTCTGGTTCTCTGTTGCGTTGGCTACGTCGTCTTGTGGGGAGTGGTTGTATAGTGTTGTGTAGAAGGTTGTGAAAGTACTGGCTATGTCGGCCGGGGAGGTTTTCATGGTACCGTCAGGGGCTCTTATCTTGGTGATATGTGGGTGATGTGGTCTGGGGCGTAGTGTGCGGGCCAATAGGGTGTCCATTTTATTGGACTTGTCATAATACGTTCTTCTTGTCCATGTGAGTGCTCTGGCTGTGTCGTCTATGAGTAGTTGCCTAATCGTAATGCGGGTGTTCTGGAGAATGTGAAGTGTTTGGGGAGTTGGGTCGGTTTTGTGACGTTGCTCCGCCGTGCGGAGGGCGTCTAGCAGTTGTGTGAGTTTCTGGTTTTTTTTTTTTTTTTTTTATGGGTAGCTATTTTGATGAGGGAGCCTCAGATTACTGCCTTGTGGGCTGCCCACACTGTGGTCATTGGGATGTCTGGAGATATGTTTTCTGTAAAGTATGAGGTCAGTTGTTTCTGTATGTCCTCCACTACTAACGGGTCCTTAAGGAGGGATGTGTTCAATCTCCATGTCCATGGGGTAGGGCATTGGAGGCCGGTAAGGTAGATTGCGATGTCGGCGTGGTCGGACCATGCGATGGAACCGATGTCTGTTTTTTGCGTTTTCGTGTAGCCTGTATGGTTGGTCAAGAACATGTCTATGCGTGAGTATGTGTCGTGGGGTGGTGAGTAATATGTGTAGTCCTTATCTGAGGGGTGTTGGGCCCTCCAAGCATCTATGAGGCCTGTTTTACGAATAAAATGGTGTAGTTGTTTGTCCTGAGTGCCCATGCCGTGGGATCTAAGTAGTCCTGGGCGTGAACTTCTATCGATAGCTGGAGCGGGTGCCGCATTTAAGTCTCCCCCCAGGAGGATTATCCCGGTGGGGAGGGCGAGGACCATATCTGACATATGGTTCCAGAATTGAGGTGTGTGTGTATTGGGGGCGTAAACATTGATTAAGTGGATGGGTTGCGAGTGGATCCGTCCGGTTGCTAAGACGTATCTACCGTCTGGGTCTGGTGTCACTTTTGTTATGTGTATCGGGCATCGTTTGTGTGTGAGTATCGCTACTCCGTTATGTTTGCGAAAGGAGCGAGCCTCGGCCGTCAAGCGGTATGAGGAGTCACGGAGGGAGACCTGGGCGGACCGAGGTAGGTGTGTCTCCTGGAGGAATACAATGTCTGGGTTCAGCCTACGGAGTTCCCTATACAATGTTCTTCGTTTGCGGGGGGCGTTAAGGCCTTTGACATTAAGCGAGGATATTTTAAGGGCCATGGTCATGGGGGTTCGGTGTGTGCTCTTGGACCCGGTGGGTGTTCGGGTGGTATTGGCGTCTCCTTGTGGGTTGAGTGGCGTATGTGTGGAGAGGGTGGTGGGTTGCGCTCCCACCTCTGTTCCATTGGGAGCTGTGTTGGGACTAGGAATGTGATTGTGTCAGTTGCGCCTCTAGTTTCGTCCAGGACCGGTGTGGACAATGGGCGGGGGGGGTGATTAGGTGGATGAAGAAGAGTAGGGGGTATAGAGGGAAGAGGAAGGAGAAGGTACGGTAGAGCCGTACTTGTCTGGTCTTATACCGTGCCAGACGGTGGGGGGGTGCATGAACCCTCGTCTCCGTGACGGCTAATCCAGTCAGGAAGTGATGGGTCATGAACCTGATAGCCGGTGTGGCCCCCTAATACCATAAAACGTTTGCCTATTATATCTTAAGTGTGTCATATGGTTTTTGATAAACCTAGCAGATTGTTCGGCTCCTCCGTCCCTGGTTCTTAGGTGCTAAATGGTTGCAATGTGGAGGTGGGACTGGGAGCTCTGGTGAGTTTTGGGGGGGGGGGGGTATATGGGGAGGGGAGGAGGTGAAAACCTTTATGGGTGAGTCCCATAGTGTCGTCTCTTACGTGTCGAGACGGCTCTCCCAGCAATGAGCACAATAGCGCCGGGGATTACTCAAGTTACATTTCGCTCTTATTTTTGTTGTTTTATGTTTGTTTGTTTTTTTTGTTTTGTTTTTTTTCTTCATTTTTAGATAGAAATGAGGGGATGAATGGAAGAGGGCCCCATCGCCTGAATACGTGGTTGGACCGGTCGGCGGACAGGAGCCCGGGGGGGGGGGGGGGGGGGAGGGAGGAGGGAGGGGGGGAGGGAGGGGGAGGGGGGGGGGGGGGACAAGGACAGGCCCGTGGCAGCTGCATAAAACATTACATGATAAAACAGTACACATCATATTATGACAGAGCAGGAACATGTCTACTTCACACTCTCTTCCCCGTACGTTACACTGCTTTCCTTGGGTTGGCTTTGTGTCCCGGGAGTCGTGTGCTCTGTAACCTGCCCCAGCCCCCCACGCCCCCCCCACCCACCCACCACCCACCACCCCACCCCGCCACCCCCCCAAGTGGCCCCCGCCACCGGTCCCCACGCAAGTATAGCATGTGTGTGCGGTGGGGTGATGTCTAGTATGATGTGTTACGCTTACAGTGGTGTGTGTAACCTGGCTAGTTAACTCAATACATCCCACCGGTGTTATCAGTATACATTACACTTCCATGCGATGTCTGGATTTTGACAGCCGGTACCAGAGTCTCTTTTTGGTATCAAGTTGGCGGCAATAGTCCATAGAAAGTCTCACAGTACACAGTACCAAATAATTGGGGCTGTCGCCGCGACAGGTGTCGAAGCCATACCATTTCTTAAAGAAGACATCCCAGGGTATTTCAAAAGGCATATTTTGAACCTTAGCGTGGGATCATTTTTCCGCTAGCTTGTACCAGGTGTAGTGGTAATAAGCGTTTTTTTCTGCCTTTTTGACACACAAAGTGAGTTTGCACAGTATATTTTGCAAACCTTATGTGTACTACAACTGTATAATACTTCATATGTTGCTCAGCTATGTCTGCTGAGTACAAAAATACCCCCGTATGTACCTTTGCCAGGTATATGTGGACATCGGAGGGGCACATTTGGGACAGAGCCATTCCATTTTTTTTCAAATTTTGAATTTTTACGCTGTGCCCATGTCCCATTTTAGAGTATTTTACCAGGCTATATAAACCAAATACCCCATAAAGCCATACCATTTCTTAAAGAAGACATCCCAGGGTATTTCAAAAGGCATATTTTGAACCTTAGCGTGGGATCATTTTTCCGCTAGCTTGTACCAGGTGTAGTGGTAATGAGCGTTATTAAATGTATTTTTTTACTTTTTAAAACTTTTTTTTTTTTTTAAACTATTTTTTAAACTTTTGTTTTGATTATTCATTTTTTTAAAGTTTCCTAAACTTTCGTAAAACTTTTTTTTACAGATTTAACATTTTTCTAAGCTTTTTTTTTTACGTTAACCCCTAACTAGCAGTAAGCAGCACTAACAGTAAATTCCCCATTTTCCCATAACTCCCACCCACCCCAGCTAGCAAAATATTTAATTATACAATATTTAAATTAGTTAATTAAATAAATTTAACTCCAGAGGGTTAAAAAATAAATAAAAGTTAATCGTCAGGGGTTAAAAAAAAAATTAGAACAGTATAATACTGTGATCTGTATTTTGATCACTGTAGGCAGTGATCGACTGGCAGGGAAGGGGTTAATTTTTATTTGGACTGGGTAAAGGGTTTATTTTTTTAAATTTTTTACTTAAATGTTATTAAAACTTTTTTTTAACTTAATTTTTTAACTTTTTAAAGCGTATTTTTAAACTTTTTTTAACGTTAACCCCTAGTTAGCGTAATACTAAATCCCCCAATTCCCCACTAACTTCCACCCTCCCCAGCTAGCTAAATTTATAATTTTAAAATATTTAAATTAATTAATAAAATAAATTGAACCCCTGAGGGTTAAAAAAAAAAAGAATTAACCCTCAGGGGTTAAAAAAAAAATCAGATCTTAGTAAAATGTAATCCCTGCCAATTGATCACTGTAGTCAGTGATCAATTGGCAGGGAAGGGGTTAATTTTTTATTAAAATGGGTAAAGGGGGGTGGGATTTTAATTTTACTATATTTTCTTTCCACCAGGGGGCAGGATCACTGAAGATCCGTCTCCCTGCACTTCACACAGAACCAGGAAGTGCAGGGAGGCGGAGGTGAGTATACACAGCACATGTGCCCGCTCTGGCATGCTGTCAGAACGGGCACATGTACTCTGACAGCCCGATCCGGTGCTCCCGGTCTGCCTCTAATGCAGAGGCAGACCGGAGCACCATTAACCCCGCGATCGCCGCGATTGCGGCGATCTGGGGTTAATTTTAACGGGTGACGGACGAGGTCCGTCACTCGTCATTAACGCATTCCCCTGAGTGACGGACCTCGTCCGTCACTCGTCGTTAAGGGGTTAACTCAGTAAAGGAGTTTAAGCATGCGTGGGATAGGCATAAGGCTATCCTAACTATAAGATAAGGCCAGAGACTAATGAAAGTATTTAGAAAATTGGGCAGACTAGATGGGCCGAATGGTTCTTATCTGCCGTCACATTCTATGTTTCTATGTTTGTTAAACCTTTTGGGTTTCACACATCAAAACTGAAAAGCTTGACACTGATAAAGTAATATTAAATATTTCAGTCAAAGCAAATCTGTTAGAAATTGGGTGAAAAGTAAAGTTTTTAAGTGCCGACAGAGAAGTGCAATTAAACTAAAATGTAAGCATGGACCCGAAATATGTTCAACGGTCCCTCAGAGGTTCAGGTCACCTGTACAGAATTTTTAACTGATGATATTGTCTTTACATGCACTGACACTGAGTAATGAGGGTGCTTTTCACTGTCCTGGTAGGCAAGCCAAAGTTGGGTTTCAGTGAAGCTTATGGTTAGGATTGGGGGAGGGGGTGCCCTGCATGATGAGCTATTAGCAAAATTAGGGTTAAAGAAAAAATTCAAGCACCATAACCAGGGTGTGTAAAAAGAACAAAATATAGCAGCGTCCCTGGGTGGGCTTGAACCACCAACCTTTCGGTTAACAGCCGAACGCGCTAACCGATTGCGCCACAGAGACACTTGTGAAGATATATTTCAATGCTACATCATCCGTATGTAGAAACAAAAAGTAAACTATGTTAAAGGGACACTATAGTCACCTGAACAACTTTAGCTTAATTAAGCAGTTTTGGTGTATAGAACATGCCCCTGCAGCCTCACTGCTCAATCCTAGTCACACCTCCTTGCATGTGACTTGCACAGCCTTCCATAAACACTTCCTGTAAAGAGAGCCCTATTTAGGCTTTCTTTATTGCAAGTTCTGTTTAATTAAGATTTTCTTATCCCCTGCTATGCTAGACCCTGCAAGAGCATCCTGTATGTGATTAAAGTTCAATTTAGAGGTTGAGATACAATTATTTAAGGTAAATTACATCTGTTTGAAAGTGAAACCAATTATTTTTTTTTTCATGCAGGCTCTGTCAATCATTGCCAGGGGAGGTGTGGCTAGGGCTGCATAAACAGAAACAAAGTGATTTAACTCCTAAATGACAGTGAATTGAGCAGTGAAATTGCAGGGGAATGATCTATACACTAAAACTGCTTTATTTAGCTAAAGTAATTTAGGTGACTATAGTGTTCCTTTAAAGTTCAGCTCATTGTTTTATGGTCACCTGCTAGTTAAAGCACAGACCCCTACCTTGACTGCATCCGCCTGCCTGGTGCTTGTCGAGTTCCTGCAGAGTAAAGTTCAGGTTACTGTTATGTTTAGGGTTAGGGGTGCACTGCAACACCAAGGGATTTAGGAATTAAAGAGACAGTCCAAGAACCATGATAATTGTAGCACAGTGTGTAAATTGTTCTATATATGATTTAGCATGTGTTTCTAAGACTTTAAAGCAGTGGTTCCCTACCCTCAAGTGCCACATAACAGCCCAGGATTTGGGGATTTTCCTGTTCTGTCTGGGAACCCCTGCCTTAGAGCAGTGGTTTACAAACCAGTCCTCATGTCATGCCTACCAGTCCAGGTTTTAGGGATTACCCAGTTGTGTAAAAACACCTTGGATGCAACTAAGTTATCCCCAAGTCCTGGATTGGTGGCATGTCTTGAGGCATGGTTTGTAAACCACTGCTTTAGAGAGAGTAAATGTAGAACACGTATGTATTGTTAGGTGGCCAAACAAAAGATCAACGTCCCTGGGTGGGCTTGAACCACCAACCTTTCGGTTAACAGCCGAACGCGCTAACCGATTGCGCCACAGAGACTTGCTTAAAACACAATGAAACGCATAAAGCAAAAAGAGAAGTACCTGGTTGGTAGCTTAAAATCTATTTTTTATTTTAACATTTAGAATATTTATTTAACCATATAAATGCCAGCTACCCATCCTGCCAATCCCTTATAAAACCATTTTAGTTATAAACTGCACCTTCAAGAACTATTTCTCAGATTTTGTGAATGTTAAAAGTAGAAAAGACTTAAACCCACCTATGTACCCCCCTGCCCCCCCTTCTCCTTACCCCCACTTCTCTTTCTTCTAGGCCGAGACAACCCGTACCCCGGCCTATTATCCACCACACTAAGCTACTGAAATACTACCTCAGTTAAACCCATTGTTACTTCCTGTTATGTAAGCAACTTCTCTTCATGTTCTACGAAAAACGCTGACAGATGGCGACTACGCCACGAGTGCAAATAAGACATATTAGGTATACTGCCATTCTCTGTACAAACTGCTCACTTTTGAACCGTGCATTGGCTTTTGCACAAGCCTACATTCAGAAAATATGTTATATCCTCTGTCAACGCAAAAATAAAGAATTATAAAAAAAAAAAAAAAGTAGAAAAGAGTAGAAAGAATAAACTAGACACAATCGATGTTGGTCCTGTCTTGCATATCTGGTCAGTCACATATGCAGTAAGTGCTGTCACATGACATCTGATTTAGCTCCTTCACTAATCTATCAGACAGCACTACTAAGCTTGTTCATGTATCCCAAGTAACAATGTTACTCTCTTGTCATGGGGGTAGTATTTCTCTTTAGCCTACCGCGACTGGCGCCAGATGGTACTGAAAACTCTGGCAACAGCTGTTGTGGCAATGCTAGACTAAATGTTATTTGTCTCATCAATGCACGAACAAAAATAAAGAATAAAGAAAAAAAAAAATAGAAAAGATGAATTGGAGAAATAAATGCTAACATTTCGACTTTGATAGAATACTTTTGAATGTTACTTGGTTGAGCCGGCTACTAAACAGAGAAAAGTCTTTATAGAAATCAAAGGTTTGATATGATGAAACACTACACTTTGGCAGAAAGAAAATAGATGAAACACTACACTTTGGCAGAAAGAAAATACAACGTCCCTGGGTGGGCTTGAACCACCAACCTTTCGGTTAACAGCCGAACGCGCTAACCGATTGCGCCACAGAGACAGCTGTAGAGTCCAGTCCAAATGTTTGGATTTGCCATGAGACTGTTTATATGGTCATGTCCCAATCTCTGTATTCAGACCCATTTGTGCTAAGTTTATGGTTTCTGTCTTTGACATTAAGCAGTTAAAGTAACACTCCAATGCCAGGAAAACAAATAGTTTATGAAAACTGCAATATTTACAGTTGCAGGGTTAAGGGTAGTGGGAGTTGGCACCCAGACCACTCCAATGGGCAGAAGTAGTCTGGGTGCCTGGAGTGTCCCTTTAAGCTGCTGGAGTGAACCTGCCTCCCCTCAGTCTGTCAGAGCAACTGGTTTGCATTTACCTGAGCAGTTGTCTGAATGACAGTCCTCTTTGTAATCATGATTATGTTGTATCAGGATTATAAGGAGTTGTCTTAAATTATCAGAATGAAACAAATCCTTGAAGGGTTCTGTTTTGTGTTTTATTTTATTGGCTTGTAGTTTTTCGATTAGATTAATTAAAAAGTCTAATATTAATAAAATTATAGAAAACATTTTTTGGGGAAAAAAGTAATTTTTAGGTTTTGGTTTTAACCCCTTCAGGACGGAGTCAATAGTGCACGTTCTGATCAAAACAAAACGTAAACAAAAACTGGAATTTGCGCTATATGTCTGTTCACCCGTAGTTCCCCTCTTTCATATTATATGCACCCACACTTATTATATATCATTTTGTTCAGGAGAAACAGGGCTTTAATTTACCATTAACTATTCATATATGGAATATAATTTATTATGAATAAAATAAAAAAAACTGTGAGAAATTTATTTATTTTTTAAAAATGTGTAGTTCCGCCTCACATTTTAGCTGTAAATGTCATAATACTGTTAGGTTTTACTGCAACAAAATGCACATATTTGTAATCAGCGATGTCTCACGAGTACAACAGTACCCCCCATTAACAGGTTTTATGTTGTTTTGGAAAGTTACAGGGTCAAATATAGAACGTTCCATTTTCAAATTGAAATTTGCCAGATTAGTAATGTTACCTTTGAGACGGTGTGGTAGCCCAGGAATGAGAATTACCCCCATAATGGCATACCATTTGAAAAAGTAGACAAGCCAAGGTATTGAAAGTGGGGTATGTTTAGTCTTTGTTAGTAGCCACTTAGTCACAAACACTGGCCAAAGTTAGCGTTCATATTTTTTTTTGTGTGAAAAAAGCAAAAAACGAATATTTGGCCAGTGTTTGTGACTAAGTGGCTACTAAGAAAGACTGGACATACCCCACTTGCAATACCTCGGGTTGTCTACTTTTGCAAATGGTATGCCATCATGGGGGTAATTCTCATTCCTGGGCTACCATACGCTCTCAAAGGCAACATAACCAATCTAGCAAATTTCAATGTGAAAAAAATGAAACGCAAGCCTTATATGTGACTCTCTAACTTTCCAAAACACCATAAAACCTGTACATGGGGGGTACTGTTATTCTCGGGAGACTTCACTAAACACAAATATTAGTGTTTTAAAACAGTAAAACATATTACAACAATAATATAGTCCATAAAAGTGCCGTTTGTTTGTAAAAAATGCAAAAAACGTCACTTTTACTTAAAATATCATCGTTGTAATACAATTTACCAGTTTGAAACACTAATATTTGAGTTCAGCGAAGTCTCCCGAGTAAAACAGTACCCCCTATGTACAGGTTTTATGGTGTCGTGGAGTATTACAGGGTCAAATATAGTGCTTGCAAATTAAATTCTCTGCACTTTCTCCCTGTGTTGTCAGGCATGTCAATCAAATTTTAATTAATCAAATCACATAATTATGTTAAAAGATTATTTAAATATACATGTAGAATTTTAATATATATACATATATATGTATTTAAATTCTACGTGTATACTAATGTAATCTTTTATGTAATTATATGTATTTATCTATATATATATATTTGCGGTTATTTGTATTTTATATATAGATAGATATATATAGAATGTCATTTTAAGTGTATTTTGTTACCAATATATATATATTAATAACAAAATACAGTTAGAATGAAATTACATATGAATATATAATTTATATTAAATTTTGTTTCAATATTTTATTTATTTATTTTATTATTTTATTTATTTATTATTTTAATTATACGTATATATATATAATATATATATGTACATCTATTATATATATAATATATATACATATTATATATATGTAACATCATTCTAAGTGTATTTTAATGCTAATATATATACTTATATTAGTATTAAAATACACTTTGTATGACGTTACATATATATATATATATTATATATATAATATATATACATATTATATATATATAAAAATATTTTCAATTTATTTTTTAACATGTTTAATTTCTTTTTTTATACTTTCTTACCAGCAGGGGGACTGTCTGATATTTTAGACAGTCCCCCTGCAGGCAGATCCACAGCCAGCTATAGGGGGCCATGTGATCGCTCTTTGAGAGCGATCACATGGCCCCCGGGGGCCTCATTTGCCGTGGGAGGGCTGCCTGGGCTGTCAGGCAGCCCCCCAGAAGAGGATCGCGGCGGAGGTAAGTATAACTTACCTCCTGGGGCTCAAAGCCGTTACGGCGTTCCATGCCGCCGCAACGGCATTAAAGCCCATTATAATGGGGACGGCATGGAACGCCGTAACGGCGTTAACGGGTTAAGCCAAGGGCATCCTGAATTTTTGGTTTCAACCCAGAATTTTGTAATTGCAAAATACTAATTAGTTTCTTTAGGTAAAGTGATTCTTTACCAGACAGAGGTAGAATTTGATAGAGGGATATTTATTATGAGCAAAAAATAGTCACAGTGCATACAAAACTATAGATGACAATCAAAATTATTTACACCAACAACAGATAAAAACAAAAGAGATAAAATAACAGAAAGTCCTAATTACTCAGCTCTTCAAAGGAAACACTTCTGGTAGGATAGATGGTGACGCACTTAGAATTAAATTCTGGCCTCAAGCAAGTACCATGCACCCTTCAGTATCATTAGAGATATACCCTGTGGATTACCACGCCTCACCCAGAGGTGTATTCATTTGATAAAATAATGGGGTGGACAAGATCAAGAGGACATAAGATAAGAAAAGGTTTTAAGGATGCCAGTAACTGACTTATCACTGTCCAATTGTCTCTGCCCAGTGGAGACAATAGACCAAATTCACTGCTCAGATCAGAGTGCCATCTGCTGTTGCAACTTTGCCCACCACTAGGGGCCAGTGGCGCAATGGATAACGCGTCTGACTACGGATCAGAAGATTGTAGGTTCGACTCCTACCTGGCTCGCTTACTTTTTTGTATTTAAATTTTGTATGTATTATTTTATTATTATCGCCATTTATATAGCGCCAACAGATTCCATAGCGCTTTACAATATTATGAGAGGGGGGATTTAACTATAAACAGGACAATTATAAAAAAAAAAAATACAGGAACAATAGGTTGAAGAGAACCCTGCTCAAACGAGCTTACATTCTATAGGAGGTTGGGTGTAAAACACAATAGGACAGGGACATGTATAGTTGGATAGAAATTTTATATAATTATGTATAAGTGTAAACACATGGGGCCTGATTTTATTAAGACACGGAGGCTCCTATGATGCTGCACTCTTTCTTTATTTCCCTCAGCAGCAAATATTTTTTTTCAAACATAACCAGTACATAACATTAAAGTCTGAGAGTAGTATCTCCTTAGAAACAGGAACAGCCAATCAGGTTCCTCTCTCCAGCATGATAGGCTCTGTCAACCAATCCTATTCCATTTTCTTTGCTGCTCCCTCAGTTAAGTACACCTGGTCCCTCAGTTTCCTTAACTGTGGGATTGTTGTTGTTTTTTTATGTTACTTATTATTATTATTATTATTAGTGTTATTGTTCCCATGATTATTTTGATTATCATTGTTTATTATTAGTATTTCCTATAATAGCTTCCTATCTAGCTTTACATTTGCATATTAAATTTGTAGTAGGGCCAGTTCTTTGCCTGTTGTAACCCCATACAACCTCACACTGGCCACAAGGCCATGGCTAAACTTAAACATTCTTCAATCTCACAGATGGATACACCTGTCACAGATGGCGCGCCTAATATACCACCGCGTAAAAGAGCCTCTAGCCGGGCAAAATCGGCTATGTTATGGAAAAGGGCAAGAGCCCAACTAGATTCTGAGTCGGATCTCAGCAAGATTGAAGAGGAGACCTATATGGATCTGGTAGATCCATCAGATCCCGAATCAGATAGCCTGGACGAGGATGATGATCCCCGAGAGCATATTACGCCTCAATCTGACTCATGCGACGTCGAGCTTAAAGCCACAGACGATGCAAATAAAATCTTGGACCCCCATGGGGAACCTCTGTTCGACCCCGATGATCTACGTCATCCAAGGTCAGCGGAATGGTCCCCTTTGGTCCATGTGGCCAAATACATAGCATCAAGAGTTCGCAAGCCGTTAGATAAGGCAATGCAAAATAAGCTTCGGGCAGAATGCCCACGCCCCACTATTCCAGACTCAATTCCTGAGCAAGACAGGCTGGAAGCCTAATTAAGGCCTAGAGTTCTCCCTGCGCAAATGCCAGGATAAGATACTAGATATATTGGGCCCAGCAACCAAGATATTTGATATGGTCGAAAACAACCAAGAGTTGGATCGTACCGCCATAAGTGATTTGTTTGATTGGCAATGCCAACTCTGCGATGGCCACAGAACGGCGCAAAGCAATATTATTGAAACTAGAACCCAAGTTAGTGAACATGGCTCTGAACGAGCCAGGCGCCCAGGCCAAAGGTCTCCTGTTCGGAGACAATTTTGTCAAAGAGCTTGGCTCTTTTGTACACACTTTTACTGCCCTGGATAAGGCGCAATCGAATATGCGCAAAGTTTTCCACCCCAAAGTTTTTGGTGGGGCTGGAAGAGCAAGGAGCCGTCTGTCCGGCCGTGTTAACAGGTGTTCATTTCGACAGAACCGAGGCTCCTATACTGGACAATCTACTTTCACGGAGCACCGCAACACCCCGGCCTTCTTCCCACAATGTGGATGGCCATGGGTTGCTCGTAGACCATGAGGCACTCGTTCAAGACGACGACCTTATGGTAAGTCCTCTCACGTTTCATTCTTCCCTATGGGCAGTGGGGGGCAGACTCCTAATTATTTTCCATGCATGGTCACACATCTCATCAGATGCCTGGGTATTGAACACGATAAGAGGGTATGCCATAGAGTACCTGTCCCTGCCGGTACAATTCTCCCCACCACGGGAAATTCATTTTTCCCGACAAGACGCCTCCCTTGTTTCCAAGGACGTCTTGGAATTGGCACACAAACGAGCCATCTTAGAGATCCCTACGACTACCCCAGGCTATGAGAGCAACCTATTCTTAATTGCCAAGAAAGGAGGCGGCGTCCGCCCAGTGATCAATTTGAGACAGCTCAACACTTATGTTGCCTACAATCATTTCAAGATGGAAGGCATACACTGCCTCAGAGATCTCCTCCAACCATCGGACTGGATGGTAAAATTAGATTTGCAGGACGCCTTTCTCACAATACCGATTGCACGACACCACCAAGATTTCCTGCAATTCACAAGGAACCAAATGGAGATTCACCTGTCTCCCATTCGGACTATCCTCAGCCCCTTGGTGCTTTACTAAACTCATGAAGCCCGTAATGGCTTTACTGCGGAAGTCAAGGGGTACGTCTCATAATCTACTTGGACGACATCCTCTTCATGGGTCAGTCCGCCCAAATTACCAAGACCCATCTGGATTGGACTCAGACTCTATTGCAGAAGTTAGGCTTCCTCATCAATTGGAAGAAATCCATCCTAGTTCCCACGCAACACATAGAGTTCTTGGGTCTCATTGTGGACTCTACACTACAGACCCTACACGTACCAGCGACAAAATTAACCAACATAAAGAAGGAGGTCAGACGCACTCTGGTGACCTCACAGCTCACCCTCAAACAATTGGCGAGAGTGATAGGCCTCTTGGCAGCCTCCATACAAGCCATCTTCCCGGGCCCTCTTCATTATCGAGCGCTACAGCGCCTACAATCCTTCCATTTGAAAGACGGGGCCTCCAACACGGACATGATCACTCTAGACTCGGAAGCGAAAAACAAACTCAAATGGTGGCTCTCCCATATGGAGGCCTGGAATGGGCGCTCCATTTTCAGCACTGCACCAGACATAATAATAGAATCCGATGCGAGCTTGCACGGTTGGGGTGCGCGCTGTGGAAATATATCTACAGGTGGCAGATGGTCCGAAGTGGAATCATCACTCCACATCAATTGCCTAGAACTCCTTTGCAATCCGCAGTTTTTCACCATCTCAAGCCCGATGCTCCATCCTCCTGTAAATTGACAACATATCGGCAGTCCGTTATATAAATCACTTGGGAGGCACGAAATCGAAGGTCTTGGCGAACTTGGCACGGGATTTTTGGCAGTTTTGCCTGGTACAGGGCATTTCAGTCACAGCGGAATATATAACAGGCCTCTGCAACATCACGGCAGACTGGTACTCTCGACACCTGAGGAATCCCAGCGTCTGGCACTTGGAGCCCCGGGTCTTCCAAGACATCCAATCCCTTTGAGGCCCTTTAGATAAGGATCTGTTTGCTTCCCGTTTGAATACACAACTTCTCAGATTTTTCAGTTGGAGACCGGATCCATCAGCACTGGCAGCAGATGCCTTCACCCAAGACTGGTCCTCCGCAAGGAACTATGCCTTTCCTCCCTTTGCACTGATTCCCCGCTTCCTACTGCAACTACGGCGCCAGAAGGGAACTTTAGTGATTGTGGCGCCATTATGGCCATCCCAACCATGGTTTCCATCCCTCTTGGAGATGGCGATAGACATACCCTGCATCCTCCCACGCCTCGAATACCTGCTTCTAGACCCGGACGGATCCCCTCACCCTCTGGTTCAACTAGACCAACTATATCTCATAGTGTGGCTGATTTCAGGGGACCTTGGGCAATCGAGGGAGTTTCGGAGTCAACTCTCCATCTTCTCGAGGGCGCATGGGCACCCGGGACGAGACAGGCTTATAAGTCTTCATGGAACAGATGGCGTGATTGGTGCCTGGAACAAGGTTTGGTTCCCATATCAGCTCCTCTGACTTCAATCCTCCAATTCCTAACGTCATTATTTGAGGACGGCAAAGCCTTTTGTACAGTGAACCTATACCGATCGGCCATTTCGACTACAAACCGAGGGGTAGATGGGGTCCCGATAGGACGTCACCCGCTGATATGTAGACTTCTGCGTGGCATAAAATTTGCACGCCCCCCACTACCACGATATTTGGTACGTTTCCATCATCCTCAATTTCTTTCGACTCATGGCCAGATAATGCAGTTCTATCCCTGAAACAGCTGTCAGCAAAGCTGGTTATGCTCCTTTGCCTCATATCCTGCAAGAGGGTTTCCGATGTCAGAGCCCTGGACATTACTGCACGTTCCTACACCCCAGAAGGGGTCACGTTCAATATATCTCGAAGAACGAAGACGTCATCAAAGAAGATCTCATACTCATCATTCCCTGACAGGCCGTCCTTATGTCTGGTCAAATGCCTACAAATTTATGAACTTCGCACCTCCACCTTAAGAGATCCAGCAAAACACAAACTTTTCATCTCCTTCCAAAAACCACACCTAACAGTGTCTACTCCTACCCTAGCTCGCTGGGTTAAATGGATTATGTCCCTAGCGGGCATCGACACCTCACTATTCTCACCTCATTCGGTACGAGGAGCGATGGCCTCCAAGGCTTCATCGATTGGTTGTCGTCTTGAAGACATCTTGAAGGCGGCCAATTAGTCCTCAGAATCTACCTTTCAGGACTTCTACTTTAAACCCATTCAACACTTCGCGGGAACGGTAATCTCCCATTTTTAAACGAGCCTAATAGGAGCCTCCATGTCTTAATAAAATTCACAGATTTTACGATTACCATGACGTAAAGTCATGATTTTATTAACGTCACGGAGGCGAGTATTATCCCTCCCTCCCATCCCGAAGAAGGATGGAATATGGGTACGTTGATTTCACGGTAAGTCCTGATATTATGGAGTTTTCTCTTCATGCTATGTTTGTCATTACTTGAACTTAACCACAAGGGATGGAATAGGGATAAGTTGATTTCACGGTAAGTTCTGGTATCATGGAGTTTTTCCTCCTGTTATGTTTCTCAATACTGAAAACGTAACCACAATGGCTTAAAATAATTAAATTATATTCACAATGACCTGTGATTCATGCATACATCCAGTTTTATACTAGAATATTACCATATCTTTCCTCTTTTACAGTCTAATCTACTTCATATCGTTACGGATATTCCCTTTGTACTCGACCCCTTTTTCAGTTGGATGGTTATTGTTATTCGGGATCGCAAATAAGGAGGAATAGGATTGGTTGACAGAGCCTATTATGCTGGAGAGAGGAACCTGATTGGCTGTTCCTGTTGCTAAGGAGATACTACTCTCAGACTTTAATGTTATGTACTGGTTATGTTTGAAAAAAAAATTCTTTGCTGCTAAGGGAAATAAAGAGAGTGCAGCATAATACTCGCCTCCGTGTCGTTAATAAAATCATGACTTCACGTCATGATAATAGTAAAATCTGTGAATTCTGAAACAGCATAGGGTGATCTATACTTTTGCATCAGACAAGTATATTTATTGTCTGCACCTTACATGTTAGGTGGGGAAAGATACAAGCAATGCTTTTGAGAATCCTAGCGTATAGATTTATTTTTCTTTATATTTTAAAAAAAAGATTTTTCATTACATTTAAATACATATGTTAACACTTATACATAAATACATAATTATATAAAATTTATATCAAACTATATATACAGAATTTAGATACAAAAAAGTCAGCGAGCCAGGTAGGAGTCGAACCTACAATCTTCTGATCCGTAGTCAGACGCGTTATCCATTGCGCCACTGGCCCCTAGTGGTGGACAAAGTTGCAAGACCTGTTCCAGGCTTTGCAACAGCAGATGGCACTCTGATTTGAGCACTGTATTTGGTCTATTGTTTCCACTGGGTAGAGACAATTGGACAGTGATAAGTCTGTAAGGACTGGCATCCTTAAAACCTTTTCTTATCTTATGTCCTCTTGATCTTGTCCACCCCCATATTTTTCAAATGAATACAGTGTGTACATGGAGAATACAGAGTCCCCAGTAATGTGCAGTGTGTACTGGGAGATTACAGGGCACACTGCACATTACTGGAGGCTCTGTAATATCCCAGTACACACTGCACATTACGGTGGGCTGCGTAATATCCCACTACACACTGCACATTACTGGAGGCTCTTTAATATCCCAGTACACACTGCACATTACTGGGGCTCTGTAATATTTATTTATAAAATATTTTACCAGGAAAGATACATTGAGATTTCTCTCGTTTTCAAGTATGTCCTAGGTCCCAGTATATACTGCACATTACTGGGGGCTCTGTAATATCCCAGCACACCCTGCACATTACTGGGGGCGCTTTAATATCCCAGTACACACTGCACATTACTGGGGGCTCTGTAATATCCCAGTACACACTGCACATTACTGGGGGCTCTGTAATATCCCAGTACACACTGCACATTACTGGGGGCTCTGTAATATCCCAGTACACACTGCACATTACTGGGGGCGCTTTAACCCCTTAATGACCAAACTTCTGGAATAAAAGGGAATCATGACGTGTCACACATGTCATGTGTCCTTAAGGGGTTAATATCCCAGTACACACTGCACATTACTGGGGGCTCTGTAATATCCCAGTACACACTGCACATTACTGGGGACTCTGTAATATCCCAGTACACACTGCACATTACTGGGGACTCTGTAATATCCCAGTACACACTGCACATTACTGGGGGCTCTGTAATATCCCAGCACACACTGCACATTACTGGGGACTCTGTAATATCCCAGTACACACTGCACATTATTGGGGGCACAATGCACAGTCTCCCACTGCTCTACAAATGCATATTATGATGATATTATGATGATATTATGCATATTATGATGATATTATGATGACAGCTTTAGGTCACAGCAGGGGAGCCTTAAATTGGAGGGGCATGTAGCTTCAGTGTATAAATATGTAATGTTTTTTTTTTTCTAACTTACCATGAGGTAGCTGTTTCCTTGTCCTCCCTGTAGCCTCCAGTAGCATGCTCATTCCAGCCTAATTCCTACAAGCGCTGTGATTGGCTGCAGACTGCAATGACATCCTCCTGGTGACATCTGAGGGCTACCCCTAGTCTGCAGCACACCAAGACCTCAGTCAGGAGAGGGAGAAGCCAGCCACAAGATTGACAGGTCAGCCAGTAGTGTCAGTCATATCACAGCAGGATGAGCCGCACCTATGTTAATCCGGCCCTGACTAAGGTATAAGGATATTTTGGGCAGGTTAATTATGATGTCACTGGGCACAGTATGGTAAATGCATGTATGTGTCTGTCCATGATTTCCATAAGATATAACTCATGCTCACCAGAAGGGGGAGCTCCAAAAACCTTCTGATCTTAATGGCATGTTTGAGGAGGAGGCCTCACCAGTTATTTAAAAAGTTCTAAATGTGCAGATGAAATACAAAGTATAGCCAACCACACAGCAATCAATGAGAAACTAATGTGGCGTATGTAATTGGCCGGCTGAAAGAGATCAGCCAATCACATTGGTTTTTCAGAAGTAACATCAGGTTCTAATAAAGAATATGCTGTATTTGGCAGCATTAAACTAACAGGTTATTTGCAGGGTCAGGATAGCTAAGACATCCTGTTTAGGGCTATCGGGGTGAAAGGGATAGAATGTTTTGTTGTTCATTCTTGATTATATTCATGCTTAATTGTTTGTTTGTTTGTTTTTTACATTAAACTTCTTTTTCGTTTTCTTTTATTAATATATTTTCAAGAATACATGGACGGTTTTTTTTTTTCACCATGTATGATCACAAATTAAAGGAGACATGTAACGCCTCAAACAACTAATGCCCAACAGACAGAGCGTAAAATTCTATGTATACATTGTGCTAGCAGTTTTGTCAGCGAAGGTATAGATTAAGAGAAAAACCTATTTAAAAATAGGCTTTTATGCCAGCTGTTAGTCAATGCCGAGCCATTGATTGACAAGGGGAAACAGAAAAGACCTCCCACAGGAGGTGGAATGCGTTCCCAAGCAGGGAAAATCGGCAAAGACTGCAGAAGGAGAGGTGGAAGAGGAGTAGAGGCCAACCTGGAGGTGGATGATGCACGAAGAGTAACACCCGCAAAGCTTGAACATAGCGGCGCTAGAACGGATTAAAAGGTGAGTAAATCTCTATATTTTACATTGAATACATCATGGAGTTGCGGCGTATTCAATGTATATGGGAGCAATTTCAGGCCAGTAAATATTTTTCACAACAGGTTCACATTCATGTATTTATAGGAAATGTAGTAAGTTTTAATTTCTGAAAGGATTACTCATTCCCATGTTTATACATTTTCAGAAAGCTTCGAACCTCTAATAAACTCGAAACATTAAATGTAGTACTTTTTGTGTGTTTGTAATCTGGACTTGCCATTTTTAGCCTCTTGATATTTATTTTTATCTTTTCTTAGATCAGTCGCTGTTTGTTTTTCCACTAGTTAGCTACTTCAGTAACAGGTGCATTTTTACACTCATGCCGAATGTCTTAACCCCAGATGCAAAATAAAATGTTAATGTACTAAGAGTATAATTAGCCCTATGTGATTCATGTAAACGGAAGACAGTCAGGGTAACTGCTAATGCCTATTGAACTCATGAATGCCCGTAATTCATGTGACATTTCTACCTGATGGGGTTACTTGGTACACCATATATTGTTGGGAAATCACCAAGGATCTGCAAATCTTTTTATACCGTATATGTATACATTACACAATAATAAATAGGAATAAAATATTTGTTAAAAATGGAGGGGGGGAGGAATGAAAAAAAAACACTTTCCCCCCCTAATTTTTACATTTATTCATTTCTACACACCAAGTGCAACTAAAGAAAACTTACTAAAAATTGATTCACTAATTCATCCTGATTGGCAACATTCTCAATATGTCTAGGATTTTAATAAAAATGTTTTTAAAGTTATAAAACAAATATTGCAAGGAGTAAACTATTGTTTTAAAGCCAAAACATGGCATGTTGAGTGTGACTGTAGTCACCATCACGTGGGTTTCATACGGACACTTCTTATAGGACTACGCCTGTGTCAAAGCCACCCTATACCCATTATAGGTGCAGGGTGTGTATTGTTGTTTTATTGTTATATGTTTTGTGTGCTCTCCTGTCCTGCTGATCCTTGCTACCAAGTAGGTGGATTTGGCTGTGGAGCCTGTACTGCGCCACCTATTGGCAGCAATATGCACTACCTGAATAGAAAAGCTTGTTAATGTGCATATTCAGGTAGATTTGCATATGTTGGTTTCTGTAGGCAGGATAGATATTTAATGTTCGTTATTGTCTTCCCCACCCCTTTATTAATATATGAATGTGTTATTATGAGTGCCGGTATGTTCCTTCCCATGATTTGGCTTTATGCATTTAATTTGAGTGCGTCACCGTAAGCTTTATGTAATGATCATATGGGCTAGTCCCAAATAAAAAATAAAGCTTTGTTATTAGTTCTTATTGGAACTTTGTGTCATGTGTGGATATTTAGGGATCCCAGTAACAGAGTCTTAGGATTTGTTGGCTTGTTGCACAACCCCTCTAGCTCTTGGAAAAATAGGAGAGCTAGGCCTGAAAGCTGCAAGTGCCTCTGTAAAGGCAAGAGCAGGCAGAGGTGGATACCAGCCTGGAAGAAGAGCTGCAGTGGAATAGGCAGATGGGACAATACCTACCTGCCCAGCACAGATCACTTCATCATGGAATGTTCTGGTCACTGATACAGACCAAGTATAGACACACATTACATCGTATGATTCAGTCTGTACACCATATGATGTAATGTGTGTCTATACTTGGTGCTGGATGAGGAGCAGAATAGCTAGCTCTTTTCCCAGTAGATCATAGACATGCACAGGGTTATTTACGAAAGTGAGAATTCAAAGTGAATTTTAAAGTTAAGGCCAGAGTAGCCAAACCGAAAGCACAGATGACTTTTCGAATTTTGCTAATTTGACATTAGATTTTCAATTCACTTTGATTTCTCACTTATGTGAAAATTCTTGACATGGTTATCTACTGAGAATTTTCAGGAATTTCAAATTTAATGCTAAAATAGCTACGGTTGCCCTAATTTAAAGTGTTTTTCACATTTACTGATTAATCCTAACAGGTGCAAATTGCTCAGAAAAACATGATTTCACTTGGTATGGAAAGCTGAAAGTATCTTTACTCAGATGAAAGATTTCCGTTTTAGTGTTGCTTTAACACTATAGTAACTGTCAGTAATAAAAATGTGTATTCTTGACACTTTAGTTTGGAAACCTCCATTTAGATGGTCTGCTAAAAAGGTATAAAAAATTGCCTGTTTCCAGCACTGCGCGGGTCCGGTCTCCTTGGCTGAGAACAGCATTCTTAATGATCTCAGCCAATCGAATGCTTTCCTATAGGAAAACCAGTGGGAGGTTATCGCGCATTCGCACCAAAATGCCATCCTGCGCCATCATCTCCTCATAGAGATGCATTAACTCAATCAATGCATTTCTAGGGAGAACGTTCAGCGCCTCCATACAGAGCGTGGAGATGCTGAACGCCAGTGACTGCCACTACAGTAGTCCCTAGGCAGGAATGTAAACACTGCCTTTTTTCTGAAAAGACAGTGTTTACATTAAAATGGCTGCAGGGACAGACTATACTCACTCATTAAGTTGTAGTTGTTCTGGTGACTATAATGTGACTTTAAAGGGTGTGTGAATATCACACTTTGATATATATACACAAAGTATATATATATATATTTAATATAGAAAAATAAAGTGGAATTTTCACGTTTTACACACATTACCATGAAGCATGACAAGCTCAAATTAAGAGGCAGATTGCAATGTGTTTCCCAAATGTTATTTGGTACCATTTTATGTTTACTAAATCCCAGTGAGCACGTGGGGGCTTATTCACTAAGCAGCAAATTGCAGAGCAGAATAAAGAAATCTGCAAAATCCAGGCTAGAACATCCTTGCAGTGATTGTGACAGAGTTGGGGAATTTATATAAATTAGCTATTTTTGCCTAGCTTTTACAATTCTGTTTACAATTCAATTTACCGTAGTTCAGAATTAGTTAATAAACCCCATGAAAGAGGTTGGATGGAGTCATCAAGCAATGCTGAGACCGAAGTTACACAAACAAAGACATCTGACGCAGTACCATGGGTGTGGCCCCTTGGCCCATTCTTAACAAAACGGAGCTATGCAAATAAACCAACACACTTAAATGCATCATAGCATGCAGTTTCCCATAAGGCTTTGCTTTTTTTTATGTAACGTAAGGATATTTTTTCTTGCCAGACAGCGTACATTCTAGCATGGGAATTAACACCTGGGTTACAAAGTCTATTGTTTGTTAAAGCCTATGCCTCCTGATCAGTGTTTTCGCACTTTCCTGACACATCATGCAATGAGTTTATTGCTATGAATATAGCAACACTGACAGGGTTATTGTTGGGATTTAAAGCGAATATAAAATTCTATACCAAATATGTCAACTGTAAGCATATGCAACTTGGAGAATCTTTCAAATTGAGCTATTTTGGCCTTACATTTGAAATTCACTTCCAGGGCTATTCACTCAAGTGAGAGTTCAAAGTTAATTTCAAATTTAAAGGAACCCTATAGTGTTCGGAATACAACTGTGTATTGCTGCACAATGATGCCCTATGTCTGTCATTATTGGATTGGTCTGAAAGTCAGACAGGTAGGTGAGGGAGGGGGGACTCAAGAAACTCCCCTACCTGCTAGGTGCACCCAATAATGTAATCCGACCAAGTTTATAGTAAGTTTATTGATGTTTATTACATACTTCTCAACATTTTCCTTGCTTTATATATTTGTTTAAACGTCTTTTCTTTCTGGTTTAATAATAATAATAATAATAATAATAATAATAATTGTCAAGTGATGCATGTCCCTTTAAGTCCAGAGTAGCGAACTAACAGCATAGTTTACTTTTTCCAGTTTGTCTATTTTGACCTTAAATTTTAAATTCACTTTGAATTCTCAGTTAAGTAAATATCCCTGCTTGAGTTCAATTTGATTTGCCAACAATGCTCTTTTTAACCCCTTAAGGACCAAACTTCTGGAATAAAAGGGAATCATGACATGTCACACATGTCATGTGTCCTTAAGGGGTTAATAAATTGTTGCAAAGTTTTCAAGAAAATCTTAAGGGTTACTCTAACCAAAAAAAAAAAAAAAAAACTTTCATAAAAATTCTTTTAAAAAAAAAGCAACAACTGGTTTTGGTTAGAGGAACCCATACTGTGCTGGTCTGTCCTCCACCTCCCCTTCCCTCTACCCACTACACTGAGTTGCATTCATTGGCTGAGAACTGCCAGCTTGGAAGGGGCTGTAGTGGTTATGATGTTTGGAGTAACTATTTAATAGTGAGTGACACACAGATTTCCCGCGTGTCACATCTCCCCTTGGCCACCACCACAAAACCAGATCACCTTGTGTGGTCTTTGCCCCCCCCAAAAAAAGCAAAAGAAAAATTCTCTCTCTCAGCTACAGACCTTAAAGACATTCCAATTTTAGCAGGACAGAACCCTAAAATCTGCCTGTCCTAACTTTGTTCCCTGAAGTCCTGAGTTTGGGGACACCAGGGAACTGACCCCAGAAAGCATAGTACAATCAGATTATTAGATAGGCTCAATGGCATTACACCCAGGACATACTTGAAAACAAAAGAAATCTCAATGTATCCTTCCTGGTAAAATAATTTACAAATCAATAAATAAAGATCCTACAGAGTGCAATTAAAAAGCACTCCCTGCATGGTCCTGTGCGATTGGCAGGTAGTCTGGTGTTCATTCACGGGAAGGCTGGCCTGTCAGGCCCCAATCCAGGTGGGTCTGCCTACTTTGGACGGCGTCAGTGACGCAATCCACATGACTGGCCTGCCCCCTTTAACTCTGCCCTGCTATGCATTCAATTCTATGGTGCTGGCTTAACATTTGAAATCCACTTTGACTTCCCAATAATTCACAGTTCACAAATTAGCATTATATGTGAATAGACCACCTTCGTTGTACAGCCCTCAGTTTTGTTTTTGGCAATGGCTTTAAAGGGAAACTATAGTCACCAGAACAACTACAGCTTATTGAATTTGTTCTGGTGAGTAGAATCATTACATTCAGGCTTTTGCTGTAAACACTGTCTTTTCAGAGAAAATGCAGTGTTTACATTACAGCCTAGTGATAACTTCACTGGCCACTCCTCAGATAGCTATTAGAGATCCTTCCTGGGTCATGGCTGCCTAAAATGCATCCAAACATAAAGTGTCTCCTCCCTCTGCATGCAGACACTGAACGTTCCTCAGAGATTTATTGATTCAATTCATCTCTATGAGGAGATGCTGATTGGCCAGGGCTGTGTTTGAATCATGCTGGTTTTGCCCCTGATCTGCCTCTTTGTCAGTCTCAGACAATCCTATGGGGAAGCATGGTGATTGGATCAGGCTACCACTTCTGCTGATGTCAGCAGGCAGTGGGCAGGTCTAAAGGAAACAGAGCCAGAGCTAGCAGCTCCAGACTTGAATACAAGTAAGATTTTGGAGGCATGAGGGGACCAGGGGAGCTAGATGGTGGTTTTAACCCTATAGGGTCAGGAATACATGTTTGTGTTCCTGACCCTATAATGCTCCTTTAATGTTGATGTATTCATTTTAGAATAAAACTTCCTAATATGAAGTTTCAAAATGTTTGTAAATGTTGATTATGAAATTAAACAATGTACTTTTTACCGTAATTAAAAACACGGAATATTCATGAGATTGAAAAATACAAAAATAATACGTGTATGTAAAAATAGACTGACAGGATCTGACTGTTTCTTTATTCTCAGCTTCACGTCCACAGCAAGCCTAATCTCCCATGGTTTATTTCATAGCAGTAAATGTCATCTTATCCTGTGCAATGCTGCACATACAGAATTATTATCTACTTTATCTAAGTTCAAAGCCTTCTGCACCTGCCATTGTTGACTGGTGTTTATATTTTTCTCATCCTATTAAGTAATGATGGAATGACCAATCCTTATTTTAAAAAAGAGACATTGTACAATAAAATGGAATATAATTTGTTTTGGCTTATATTGTGTTCCTAAATTTCATTCTTTGTTGTGCAAGATAGTTGTATGTACATACCAGACATTTCTACATTCCTTAGCAGGGTTTGCCTCTGCCATTTACCTAAAATATGTAATTTGCAATTATGCTTAAATTCACACTATCCTACTATTCATCAATAAAATTTAATTTGGTTTAACCTTCTTTATGTCAATATAAAGGAGTCGAGGGGTAATCCATGGGTGCAAGCATACACTGCATATTGGAGTTACAGTCTGTAATGAATGCTGCCGCCAGGCTGATTTTTCTCTCTAGTTGGTCCTGTCACACCTTACATTGGCTTCCTGTATCCGATAGGAGTCAATTCAAAGGGCTAACCCATACCTATAAAGCATTAAACAATTCTAGACCCTCTTAAATCTCTGGACAGATCCATAGGTATGCACCTACTCGGTCTCTCAGCTCTGCCTGTGACCTTCTCCTGTCGGCTGCTCGCACCCGTATGGCCAACTCGCGCTTGCCGCGGGCAGCTCCCTTCCTATGGAATAGCCTGCCTACCACCATCAGACTCTCCCCTAGTCTTCAATCATTTAAGATGTGCCTTAAAACCCATCTCTTTAGGAACTCTTATGGCCTCCCAGAGTAACCTCTACCTTACGTACCTGTCTCTTGCTCTCTCCTAAAAGGCAGCACTCTACTCTCTTCTCCAGCTCTGCTTCACTCCCACCTTATTTGATTGTTATTTCCTGTCCTAATGTGTTTTATACCCCACCTCCTATAGACTGTAAGCTCATTTGAGCAGGGTCCTCTTCAACCTATCGTTCCTGTAAGTTTTCTTATAATTGTCCTATTTATAGTTAAATTCCCCCTCTCATAATATTTTAAAGCGCTACAGAATCTGTTGGCGCTATATAAATGGCAATAATAATAATAATAACCGTCCTGTTAATGAAAATTAAACAAATAAATTAAACAGGTACCTCACTGGTTTTAAAGCACAACGCACATGAATTCAATCATGGGACAGCACTCTGCAAACTAAGTGTGTTCCAAAATTTGGATAAGGAACGGACTCAGAACGACAGGAAAAGTATCCCAAATTCAGCACGGTCGTACCAATACCAGGACAACTTTTGTAAATCTCTGCTGTTATAAAGAACAGGAAGCTGGAAGACAAAGACAGAGTTCCTTGCACCACAGTCCATACACTGAGCATCAGTAGCTATAATTATTGAAGTAAAGATTGTCTTTCAAGGTAGCATAAACTGTTTTGCCACAGAAAAGCCATGGCAGTAATTGAAGTGTTATGAGGCAAATCTCTGAGAAGCACTGCTATATCATTTAACAAGCACCATCCTCCTTTAGTCATAGATTCAAAGAATAAACCTCAACAATTAAAAAAAAAACACTAAAGTGAGCCAGGCCACTTCATCTAAATGAAATAGCCTGGGTGCACTGGTCATGACGCGGTAACCCTTCAAGTTAAAACATTGCAGATTTAAAAAGTTAAACATTGCTGTTCCTGAAAGAGTTAAACATGCCTTTATTGGCTGTCAAACTGAAAGCTACTAGAGGCTTTCATTGTAATGGCCAACGTCGAATGTTATCAAAGCTTGGATGCATGGGCGGCACTTGTCGCACATGTCCATCAGGTCGCAGTGCTCACCTATGAGAAGCTTTGGATTGGACCATCGCCAGAAGAATCCATGCTTCCTCGATAACATCGCTAGAGGAGGAGAAGTGAGCGGTGGCGAGTGAGTCATGGTACTGGAAAAAAGGTAAGTAAAAAAAAAAAAGTATAAAAATTAATAATAATCATTTTATGGTGAATGGGGGTCACTTTTCAGGATCGTGGAGGAACCTAAACAACAACCTTATTAGAATGTTTATCAACGTCATAATTGTATGCCGAATTCGCCATTCCAACCCGATGCCCATAAAACCATGCGGCCACCGAGAGTGCAGCATCGCGCAGAACACCGGGGAACCAGGTAAGATAGACACGATCCTGGCATCACTATAGCGTTAGTACTACAGGTTTGGAATTCTAACACTTTAGTGTTCCTTTAAGAAAGAAGATGTAAGTAAGGTATGTATGCATATGAATAAAATTTTGTTATTTCTTCCAAACATTTCTTGCCTGGCAGCTGAGTAGGTATTTCGCTTTTGATGAGCAAAAGCTCCTGCTTCTCCTTCACAGAACCTCTGCATATTTACAGCTTGTTTAGTTTTTCTGTGAAAAATCCTACAAAATTGAATGGAACGCTATAGGATCAGGAACACAAACATGTATTCCTGACCCTATAGTGTTAAAACCAACATATAGCCTACCTCCAACCCCCCCAGCCTCCCTAAATATAGTAACATAATACTTGTGTTCAAGTCTGCAGCTGCCTCTGCCCCTGATCTTCCTGCTTGGTTGACATCATCAGAAGTGATTATGTGAACCAATCACAATGCTTCCCCATAGGATTGGCTGAGAATGTCAAGGAGGAGGATCAGAGACAGAGCCAGCACAAGTCAAACACAGCCCTGGCCAATCAGCATCTCCTCATAGAGATGTATTTGAGGAAAGTTCAGTGTATCCATGCAGAGGGTGGAGCAGTCCTGCAGGAATGTATGGGAACGGCGTTCCTGCACTTTTTCCAAAGCAGGAATGCCGTTCCCGCTAGTGATCCTGCAGGACCTGCCCTGCTACCTGCACACAGGAGCCATCACACGCTGTGTTCCCTCTCCAGCTCTAACTCTCGCGAGACCCGCGGCTGTCACCATGGCAACCCTCCGCACAGGCGAGTCTCGCGAGAGTTAGAGCTGGAGAGGGAACACAGCGTTTGATGGCCCCTGTGTGCAGCGGCTGCCTCCCTCCACCGGACCACCAGGCGATCTCCCCCCTCCCTGACAAGGTAAGAAGCAGGGAGGGGGGAACTATTTGAACACTGGCTGCTAGTGCTGCCATTTAGCAAACAGTCAAAAATGCATTTATTAACAATTTTTAGCTGTCAAATCCGATATGCATCTGTTAATTAGGATTGAATCTCCAAAGCCTATATTTTGAATGTAAAATATTAGCTATCTAATTCCATAATCAAAAACATGAATTGTTGGCTTCCATTAAACTTTTAAGATGCCAGCATGCAAGGTACACAATGGACACCCGTTGAATATTTTTTGTTCAACAAGTGAGAAATTCATGTGGGGCTTTTGTGCCACAAGAGGAACACAAACCTTATGTCATTTTCTCCATTAATAATGCTTAAAGGGACACTGTAGGCACCCAGACCACTTCTGCCCATTGGAGTGGTCTGGGTGCCAACTCCCACTACCCTTAACCCTGCAAGTGTAATTATTGCTGTTTTTTTTTAACTGCAATAATTACCTTGCAGGGTTAAGTCCTCCCCTAGTGGCTGTCTATTAGACAGCCACTAGAGGGAACTTCCTGCTCTATAGCACAGGTTTTCTGTGTGAGGACCTCCAGCGTCGCTCAATTCACCATTAGAAAGCATTGAAAATCGCTTTCAATGCTTTCCTATGGGGTGCGCTAATGCGCATGCGCGGCATTGCCACACATGCGCATTAGGTCTCCTCGTCCGGTGGGTGGTATCAGTCTCGCCCACCGGCCGACGTAGGCAGAAGGTGGAGCGGCGGGGGAGGAGCAGGCAGCGACGTGTGACATGTCGCTGCCTTAGGTAAGTCACTGAAGGGGTTTTCACCTCTTCAGCAACTGGGGATTGGGGGGTGGGAGGGAGAGGAATCCTGCAGTGCCAGGAAAAGGGATTGTTTTCCTGGCACTGGAGATTCCCTTTAAACCCAGAAGACACACATCATCCAGCACACACACACACACACATCATCCAGCACACGCACACATCATCCAACACACGCACACATCATCCAACACACGCACACATCATCCAACACACGCACACATCATCCAACACACGCACACATCATCCAACACACGCACACATCATCCATCACACACACACACATCATCCAGCACACACACACACACATCTTCCAGCACACACACACTGCATTCATTATACACAATCTGCACTTACTACAAACACACTACATTCACTATACACACTCTGCACTCACTACAAACACACTACATCCATTATTCATACTCTGCATTCATAACAAACACACTACATTTACTACACACACTGCACTCACTACAAACACACTACATTCATTATACACACACTGCACTCACTACAAACACACTGCATTCATTATACACACACAGCACTCACAACAAACACACTGCATTCATTATACACACTCTGCACTCACTACAAACACTACATTCATTATTCATACTCTGCATTCACTACAAACACACACACTCTGCACTTACTACAAACACACTACATTCATTATACACACTCTGCACTCACTACAAACACACTACATTCATTATTCATACTCTGCATTCACTACAAACACACTACATTCATTATACACACTCTGCACTGCACTATATGCATAGGAGTGTAATTTTTTTTTTAGGGGGGGGGGGCGGGAATCTTGGGTGAGTTCCCACACTTTTTACCCCAGGACTTGACCCCTGGGGTGGAGACACTGATTGTGCACACTGTGCACAGGCCCGTCGCTAGCCGACAGGCAAAACAAGCAACTGCTTGGAGCCCCGAGCTGGCCCGGGGCCCCAAGCAGAGCTGGCAGGGGCATGCGGTCCTGGGGGGCCCGGACTGCTCAGGTCGTCCGGGCCCCACATTCAGCGACCCGGTATGTTCCCACTGGGTCAGCCTCTTCTCCTGGGGGGCCCAGCAGCCGGTCACCTCAGGGCCCCCCAGAGGCTGGCCCTGCTGACACCCGGCGGGCGCGCGAGGGAGCACTCTCCTCTGAGTGCTTCCTCTTCAGCTCCCTCGCGCACCGTACTGATGCCGGAACCGGAAGATGACGTCATCTTCTGCCTCCGGCATCAGTATTCGGCGTGCGAGGGAGCTGAAGAGGAAGCACTCAGCCAGGGAGAGTGCTCCCTCGCGCGCCTGCCGGGTGTCAGGGACAGCCAGTTGGGGGAGGACATTTCAGTGAGTGGGGGAGAGGGAGGGAGGAAATTGGAGGGGGGAGAGGGAGAAAATTTGAGTGGGGGGGAGGGAGAAAATTTGAGTGGGGGGGAGGGAGACAATTTTAGTGAGGGGGAGAAAATTTGAGTGGGGGGGAGAGAGAAAATTTGGGTGGGGGAGGGAGAAAATTTGGGTGGGGAGGGAGAAAATTTGGGTGGGGGGAGGGAGAAAATTTGGGTGGGGGGAGGGAGAAATTTGAGTGGGTGGGGGGGCGAGGGAGAAAATTTGAGTGGGTGGGGGGGAGAGGGAGGAAATTTGAGTGGGTGGGGGGGGAGAGGGAGGAAATTTGAGTGGGTGGGGGGGGAGGGAGGAAATTTGAGTGGGTGGGGGGGAGAGGGAGGAAATTTGAGTGGGTGGGGGGGAGAGGGAGGACATTTGAGTGGGTGGGGGGGAGAGGGAGGACATTTGAGTGGGTGGGGGGGGGAGAGGGAGGAAATTTGAGTGGGTGGGGGGGAGAGGGAGGAAATTTGAGTGGGTGGGGGGGAGGGGGAGGGAATTTGAGTGGGTGGGGGGGGAGAGGGAGGAAATTTGAGTGGGTGGGGGGGCGAAGGGAGGACATTTGAGTCGGTGGGGGGGCGAGGGAGGACATTTGAGTGGGTGGGGGGAGAGAGGAAATTTGAGTGGGTGGAGGGGGAGAGGGAGGGAGGAAATTTGAGGGAGTGGGGGGGAGAGGGAGGGAGGAAATTTGAGGGAGTGGGGGGGAGAGGGAGGGAGGAAATTTGAGGGAGTGGGGGGGAGAGGGAGGGAGGAAATTTGAGGGAGTGGGGGGAGAGGGAGGGAGGAAATTTGATGGAGTGGGGGGGAGGGTGGGAGAAATTTGAGGGAGTGGGGGGGGAGGGAGGGAGGAAATTTGAGGGAGTGGGGGGGGAGGGAGGGATGAAATTTGAGGGAGTGGGGGGGAGAGGGAGGGAGGAAATTTGAGGGAGTGGGGGGGAGAGGGAGGGAGGAAATTTTTTGGGGGGAGAGGAAGAGAGGACATTTTTGGGGGGAGAGGAAGGGAGGAAATTCGAAGGGGGGGAGAGGAAGGAAATTTGAGGGAGGGGAGGGAGAGGACATTTGAGGGAGAGGAAGGAAATTTGAGGGAGGGGGAGAGGAAGGAAATTTGAGGGGCAGGGAGGAAGTAAACCTGAGGGGGGGAGGGAGGAAGAAAATTGGAGGGGGGAGAGGAAGGAAATTGGAGTGGGGAGGAAGGAAATTGGAGGGGGGAGAAGGAAGGAAATTGGAGGGGGGAGAAGGAAGGAAATGAGAGGGAGGGGGAGAAGAAGGAAATTGGAGAGGGGAGAAGGCAATGAGAGGGAGGGGGAGAAGAAGGAAATTGGAGAGGGGGGTAGAAGAAGGAAATTGACGGGGGTAGGGGGAGAGATTGACATCCATCACACACACACAATGCACCCCTTGCACACAGAAAAACACACAATGCATTACACACAGACACACACACACAAGCAATGCATCCCTTACACACAGCAACACACAATGCACCCCTTCCACACACTCAGTGCATCCCTTACAGCAGTGTTTCCCAACCCAGTCCTCAAGGCACACCTACCAGTCCAGGATTTAGGTGTGACCCAGTTGTGTCTAAGGTGTTTTTTCTTTTTTTTCTAAAAAACCCTTAGACAAAGCTGGGTAATCCTTAAATCCTGGACTGGTAGGTGTGCCTTGAGGACTGGGTTGGGAAACACTGCCTTACAGACACACACACTGCATCCCATACATACACAAACTCACCTTGCAGCCCTTACACATACAAACACAGATTCACACAATGCATTCCTTACACACATCAGGACATCCCCCCCCCTCCCCCCCCCCACACACACACACCCCTGTGAACAAACTCATTGGTGGAACATGAAGGTGGACCCTGGGACCCAGACCTTGAGCTGTGTAAATGGCCCTCAAAAAATGGAGCTGCTTCCCGTTCTCCCAGAACATTGATTTTTGTGACCACAGTTACAAACCGCCTCCAGAGAGCCTGTTCTACACCAGACCAGTGGAGCCAGACGGCAGCTGAAGCCCATCATCATCCTCATCTGGTTGTAAGTAGGCAATCTAGTATATTATTCGTGGCACTAATCTCTAATTTACCTCACATTAAAGGGACACTATAGTCCCCAAAACCACTGCAGCTTAATGTAGTGGTTCTGGTGTCTATAGCCTGTCCCTGCAGGCCTTTTATTGTAAACACGGCGGCACTGCAGCACTGTGTTAGTTAACATGGCAGATCATATGGGTGGGGCACTGTGATGTCACATGGGGGGCGGCAAACTTTACTTTTGCCTAGGGCGGCAAAAATCCTTGCACCGGCCCTGCAGACACTGCATCCCTGTGGGCGGACTCGGGGGGAGAGGAGGGGGGGGGGGGTGCAGGCGCCGGGGGGCCCAGACCTTGAGCGTGCATGTGGGGGCCTCCATGTCCGTTTTGCTTGGGGCCCCCAAATTCCTTCAAACGGCCCTGACTGTGCAGCACTGCCCCAGAAAGCGCCTCTAGCAGCCATCTAAAGAGTGGCCAGTGGAGGTATCCCTTTCTCTGAAAATACAGTGTTTACTGCAAAAATCCTGAAGAGAATGATTATACTCACCAGAACAAATACAACAAAAGCTGTAGTTGTTCTGGTGACTATAGTGTTCCTTTAGGTGAATAAATGTCCAGTTAACTGGATTTTGTGGGCATGGAAACCACACAGACATACACACAAACCCTTTCTCATTGTCAGTGAGACACACACAAATATTCACATTGTTTCACTGACACACTGCAATTCAAGTCCAGATCTTCATTACTTTATTGCGCTGGATTTGCTACATGTGTGACTGGCTGCTCACCTCTGTAATCCATTTACACATGCATGACGGATACGACATCAACAATCAAGGGGGCCTTTCACAAAATACTGTGAACACTACAAGGGATTCTATAGTGACGTCAGCTGGTGGGGGAGACCTCATGCGCATGCGCGGCAATGGACACACTCGCATTAGGATTTCTCCATAGGGAAGCATTATTCAATGCTTTCCTATAGGTAAATATCTGACGCTGGAGGTGCAGAGCGTCAGGATTTCCAGCATCAGATAATGGACCAAACGTCCGTTTCAATTCCGGAAGTAACACTCAGAGGTAATTGTTGCAGTTTCTCAGAATAGTTACCACTGTAGGATTAAGGGACATGGGACAATGCACCCAGACCACCCCAATGAAGCTGAAGTGGTCTGCGTGCCTAAAATGTCCCTTAACATTTAGCATTTATAATACAGAGACAAACAATATGTAGATAAAGTAAAGGAGTAAAAAGTATTTCATACACAGAAACAGATGCAGTGGGCTTTGCAACTAGTTAAACCGGCACTAAAGAGTTAATTTTGAACAGTTCTGTTACAGGTAAAAGGGGAATTATGGTTTATATTGATACATCTCCACTTAGCTAATACTATAAATCTTTGGAGTGACTTTCGTCAATGCTGCATGTATTTATGTCCTGAGCTGTAGATGTCTGCCGTCACAATAATTAAACAGAAAGCATACTTGGAGTGCCAATTAACGCCAGCACCTGTAAATTCATTTCTCATTGCATCTCATACCTACTAGCTTTTCATTCGTATCCAGGAGCAGAATTAGTCATTACTAAGCTATAAATACATCCATCAGCGAGCTTAATTAGATGGGCTAATAAATATTTAGAGAGCCATAAGGCCGATTACTATTGCAAAGTAACATAATGGACTAAAATGCTGCTTTAACCCTTAGAAGATTCATAACACCACCTAGCTAGTTCCGTTGCTAGTTACAAGTTAACTTAGTATTCAATTACAAAATATATTGATTGGACAGTTGAAAATATTAAAGGGACACTCTGGACACAATAACAACTTCATATCAGTTAAGTTGTTATGGTGCCTGGAGATCCTGGGCATCATCTTACCTTAAGTGGTTAAACAGTTTATGAACAGTTTAACCCCAAAGCTTCAATTTGAACGCCTAATGCCGGGATAGGCAACCTTCAGCACTCCAGATGTTGTGGACTACATCCCCTATAATGCTCTTACACCTATAATGCTGGCAAGAATCATGGGAGGTGTAGTCCAAACATCTGGAGTGCCGAATGTAGCCTATGCCTGGCCTAATGCAAGCATCCCATTGAGAAAATTGTGTGAGAATGGTAGGTACCTTTATTGAGGTGAATTGAGGTGAAGCTCTTATGGCGCCCAGAGTTCTTTAAAGGAATACTCCAAATACTACAATCTCTGCAGTGCACCATGGTGGTTTTGCAATTCTCATCTTAACTAAAGGCAAATCTGGTTAAAATTGACCATTTCAACTAATTGCTTTAAAATCAGTCAGTCATTCTCAGATGTAATTTCCAAATATAATATAGAACTTGCATATTTAAACAAAACGCTTTGACTGTTTTAATCCTGAACAAATCCAATAGAAGGCAAATTCACTAAATAAATGAGCCTGCTCTGTGCAGGCAAACCTACAGAAATCAAAATTCGCCCATTGGTAGCGCAAGTAGCTACCAGGTAAATTGATAAAATAACAATTAATTAGTAAAGTATTATGAACTTAAACAGTAGGTTTAATACATTAAAGGACCACTCCACACACACATTAAGTTCTTTACATACAAGGAGTATGCGATTTTAGCTGCAGCTTCCAACGGTGCTTATTTCTTTGAGAATTCAGCACATTTATAAACAGATTAAGAAACACCTGAGCGACTGTCAATCAGACAACAGGTCCTGGATTGTCTCTGGTTGTTTGCATTTTAACTTCTGGACATGGGTTGGTTCAAGTGTTTCATTCTTGCCTCCAGGTTCCCAATTAAAATAACATTATAAGCACCATAACAACTGCAGCACACCAGGAATGCTCTGGCACAGTCCCACATTACAATGTCGACCGTTTTGGCAGGAGAAGCCAGATGTTACCAATCAGCTGAACACTAGTCTAAGCCAATGAGCATTGTCCTGCTCAGCTCTATGCTTCACCTACTGGAGAAGGCCAAATACAGCAAGTTCAGTGCCAGCATCCAGTGGTACCCAGGTGATACATGAATAGTGCTACCCAGGAACATGTTGTATTCATATTAGCTCATAGCTATCCTGGTATGTGTAGTAAAGTTGGCAACACTATTGCATACCTCTCAACATTGGTAGGTGTGCAATAGGGATGGTTGGGTGGGCCTTCTAGGGACCATCATCAGTACAACTTGCTTCACTGGTGACATCCATAATGGACGTGCCTGCCTACAGAGTAGGACATGGCTGCCTGTGTATGGTGAATAGATATGCCAATTGGCACTATCATGCCAAAAGAGGGACTGTTGGGAACACTGGTATTTTGTATGGTGAAGAAATTAGCCAGTTGGTCACCGTACAAGGTCCCCAGGTATGGTTGTTATTAAAGGGACACAGTCATTAAGATACATATCCTTCACCCAAATGCCATTGTGATGTAATTCCAGTAAAATACAAGTTTAGCAGGCTAAGATTGCCACAAGGCATATGTATGTATATGTGTTTGTAGTATCAGTTAGTTAATAACACGTAGCTAAGATACTGTCATCACTGTACTGACCAGGTGCAGGAATGTAAGAACTGGAATTACGCGTCCCTCTCCTTTGTATCAGATGAGCCACGTGGTTAGACCGGATGGATGAGTTTAGACTCTATTTATTAAATAGGTTAAGGGTATGTGTGGGTGTAGTTAATTGTGGGAGGAGCTACAGTGCTATATAAGGAATGTACTCTATGTATTCAGTACTCAGACTTTGCTGTATTTTGGTGACGCTAGTCCCTCTGAGTCCCGATCGGTGATCCAATAAAGAATCTCTTCCTTCCTGAAGAAACCTGTGTCCATCTCTCTGTGCTTGGCTTCCGTCAGTTTCTCCGGTATCATTTGGTGCATTGGCCGGGAAGCTCATCGTTCAACGGTAGCTGAGAGGCAGAGGCGTGAGACGGTCTATCTTTGCCCACGTTCTCTACGGCTGCACCCCTGAACTTCTGCGTGGACCTCCCTTCGTCTCGGCGCCACTGGTCTGTTGTCCAGGAGATCATCGGCCTCTACGTGAGAAGTGCTGGGGTGTCCCCGTCGATGAGTGTGAACTCAGGTTCAGGAACGAGGAGGTAAGATAACTGCTGTTTTAGACGGCAGGACCCGCTAGGGGTATACCGATTGTGCGGTAGGCCCAAAGGGGTTTTTGAATCTGTATCTGCCCCCTCTGTCGGAGGGAAGGAGCGAAGGCGCACCGCTCGATCGAACGCTCTTTAGTCAGACCGTTTGATTTGGTTAGTCAGGCGGGGTCCAGGTGTAAGATAGCCCTAGCCGGACACCGGTGTCTTGTCTAGACTAGCGTTCTAGGGTGTATATTACGTTCGCTAGGTCGGAGGGACCGGGAGACTAAGCGGCGCCTGTGTAAATTCGGTTCGCTAGTTCTCATCCTATCTGGGCTAAGTGGGAAGGCGTGTAAATTTGGAACCCACTAGACTTTTGATAGTACGACTAAGAGGCGCCTGTGTAAATTCGGATCTCTAGCTCGTTGTATAGTGCGACTAAGAGGCGCCTGTGTAAATTCGGTTCTCTAGCTCGCTATATATGTGGTGATTGGGCAGTGTGGCTAACCAAAACGGGTGTATATAGTTTTAGGTAGTCCATTCAAGGTACTGGCCAATAGTTTAGTTGGGAATTGTAAATGTGTTAACGATTGTTTAGTAAAGTGTATATCTTGTTAGATAGCGCGAGCTCAGCCGTCTAGCGAGAGTGTTAATAGTGTGTTGCTGTATTATAGTGCACGGTACCATAACCCTGTATATTTACTGACATTATATAATAAGTACTAATCATTGTCGTCCATTGCATGTTTAACACCATAACCACTAATAATTGTATTGTGACCTTAACTTGTGCTTTGACCTATGCTAACCGTACTGTAACCGCTATTTGTAAAAGACGATGTTACTGGGGTGTGTTATAGACGGGTAATTCGTATATAGAGAATTATAGCGTGGGTGACTGTGTAGTTACGCCAAAGGGCATAATATTGATTATATAGTGACTGGTGTAACAGCTGTGTGTGTACGGGAATTCCCTGAGTGTTTATTGTTATTGTGTACGTTTCACTTGGTAACCGTACCACGTGGTGCTGTTGCCAGAGGAAACGGGTGTGACTGTTGAATAGTACGCGTGTATAGTATTCGTTGTCGACGACGTTCCATTGTTAAGTATGGGTGCGTCGCAGTCAACGATTCCGGATCCCTTAGGATGTATGGTTAAGAATTTTAAAAAGGGATTCAAAGTTTGTGATTTTGGGGTAAAGATGTCTCCTGTACGTTTGGTCACTTTGTGTACTAGGGAGTGGCCTACTTTGGTTGCGGCATGGCCGCCACGTGGCAGTTTGGATCCAACTCTGGTACAGCGCTTACACGTGGCTGTATCGGGTAGGCCTGAACTTTACGGCCAGTTTCCTTATATTGACTGTTGGAGACAGGCCGTAAATGACTCGCCAAAATGGCTCCAGACATGCCACGAGGAGCAGTGTCGCCTCATGGTAGCTAGGACTTGCTCGTCCACTAGGACTGGTGTTAGGCCCATTTTGGACACGCCCCCTGAGTCCGAGATCCCTTTGCCGCCCCCTTACTTTCCGTTAAGAAGAAGTGACGCAAACGCAGGAAGTCCTGCACCCCTCCCCTCATTACCCTCATCCACTTCCGCTTCCTCCTCCAGTACAGGATCCACCCCCCCTCGTACTAAATCTCCCCTTCCGGAACCAGAATCCACCCCCATTAGAAACGAATATCCTGATTTGGCGCCACTTCAGACTTCCGGTCAAGCTTCATCTAGCTCGGCCCGAAGTGTTCTATTTACGACCTTTTCCCAAAACCGACCTCCCACATCCCCATACCCTATCTCTCCCCGACCGGAACCCATGACTGACGCCTCTCTACGTAGCCCCATCCAAACCCGACAGTTGACTGGTGCCCAACAATTAAAGCACTATCAGATGCCTCTTCGTCTGAATCCCGGGTCAGCTTATATCGATGCCGCAGGTCAAATGGCACACGCTGATCCAGTCTTCGTATATGTCCCATTTACCACAACCGATCTTTTAAACTGGAAGACCCATAATTCCTCGTATACTGAGAAACCACAAGCTATGACTGATCTGTTCACCTCAATAGTACAGACGCATAATCCGACATGGGCTGATTGCCAGCAGTTACTAATGACTTTATTTAACAATGAGGAAAGGACAAGAATAAATCAAGCAGCCATTAAAGCATTAGAGGATAGAGCCCGTGCTTTGAACCAAGCCAATCCAGCAGCATGGGCCGCGACACACTATCCCAACACCGATCCCGATTGGAACGTAAATGGTGCTGATATGGTTCAACTCAGAGCCTATAGAGACGCTATAATTGCTGGCATGAAAGCCGGAGGAAAGAAAGCCATTAACATGTCGAAGACAGTTGAGGTGATCCAGAAAAGCGATGAAGCGCCCAGTGTCTTTTATGACCGATTATTGGAGGCATACCGCTTGTATACCCCCTTTAATCCGGAAGACGCAGACAATTCCCGAATGGTTAACTCCGCCTTTGTCAGCCAAGCATACGGAGATATTAAGCGCAAGCTACAAAAGTTAGAAGGGTTTGCAGGTATGTCAATCTCCCAACTAATGGAGGTAGCTAATAAGGTCTATATGAATAGGGAAACAGAAAGCAAGAAAGAGGAGGAGCGCAAGATGCGTAAAAAGGCTGATATGCTAGCGGTAGCGATCGCAGGCGTAGATAAACGGGGCCCAGATAGAGGCAATAATAGATGGAGTAGGGAGCCTTTGAGTAGGGATCAGTGTGCGTATTGCAAGGAAGAAGGGCATTGGAGGAACGAATGTCCGCAAAGAGAGCAGTACGAGAGAGACCAACCCAGGGCAGGCTACGGAAACTTTAGAGGTAGAGCGAGAGGTAGAGGAGGCCCCGGAGGGAGTAATGGTTATAGAGGGAGTAATGGGAACAGAGGAAGTGTTAGGGAAGACAGGTATATTCCAGCAGCGCAAAGGTCCCGCGATAGAGAAGGTAGGGACTTTGTAGGATTGGCTGACACTGTCATGGAGGACTATTGATACCGACCGGGCTCCATCCCCCTTGGTCGAGCGGAGCCTATGGTCGATGTATCAATAGGGGGAAAGAGGAGTGCGTTCATGATCGACACTGGTGCTGAACATTCAGTGGTGACTAATCTAGTTGCTCCTCCATCTGGAAGGACTATTACTGTGATAGGAGCAACTGGAAGAAGTGCTGAAAAACCGGTTCTTAAAAGTCGACTCTGTACATTTGGAGGCCACTTAGTAAAACACCAATTCCTTTATATGCCTGAATGTCCAGTCCAATTGCTGGGACGTGATATGCTATCAAAATTACAAGCGCAGATTACGTTCCTACCAAATGGAACAACATCCTTAAAGTTTAATGGACCTTCAGGTATTATGACTTTATCCGTACCAAAGGAAGAAGAGTGGCGACTTTATACAGTGTTGACTAGCCAAAACCCTAGGAGTGATGAGACATTGTTTAACATACCAGGAGTTTGGGCAGAGAACAACCCACCAGGACTGGCCCGCAATATTCCACCAATAAAAATTGAACTGAAACATGGGGTTTATCCAGTGAGCCTAAGACAATATCACATTCCGCAGAAGGCTAAGAAGAACATCCAATCCTATCTGGATAAGTTCATACGGTATGGTATCCTAAAATTCTGTACTTCCCCCTGGAACACCCCATTGCTGCCTGTTCAAAAGCCCGGTACAGATGAGTATCGACCTGTACAGGACTTAAGAGCAGTCAATGATGCGGTTGTTGGCATACATCCAGTTGTACCCAATCCATATAACCTGCTTGCTTTAATTCCGGGCGGGGCTACTTACTTCACAGTCTTAGATCTCAAAGATGCCTTCTTTTGCCTCCGAATTGCCGCAGAAAGCCAATGTATTTTCGCTTTCCAATGGGAGAACGCTGTAACGGGCTCAAAACGCCAAATGACTTGGACAAGACTGCCCCAAGGGTTTAAAAATTCACCTACCCTATTTGGTTCAGCCCTAAGTCAAGATCTATTGGATTTCGAGTCCATCCCAGGAGAGTGTGTATGGTTACAATATGTAGATGACTTGTTGATAGCAGCAGTTACAAAAGAAATCTGTCAGCAAGCAACGCACGATCTACTACACATTCTCTGGAAGGCAGGATACAAGGTGTCTAGAAAGAAGGCTCAGTTGTGTTTGCCAACTGTCAAGTATCTGGGATTCCATATCTCTGAAGGTCAAAGGATTATGGGGCCAGAGAGAAAAGAAGCTGTCTGCCAAATACCAATACCCAAGAATAGAAGACAAGTGCGAGAATTCTTGGGGGCAGCAGGCTTCTGTAGGATATGGATTCCCAGCTATGCGATACTAGCAAAACCTCTGTACGCAGCTATCAAAGGTACAGAGCACGACCCCTTCTTATGGACCCAAGAACAGCAAACGGCATTTGAAGATGTGAAGAAGGCTTTGATGAGTGCCCCAGCATTAGGTCTACCTGATCACACACGACCATTCTACTTATATGTACACGAGCAAAGAAGAATGGCTGTGGGAGTATTGACACAGTACTTGGGATCATGGCAAAGACCTGTTGCCTACATGTCTAAGCAACTGGATGCAGTGGCCAGCGGACTTCCACCTTGTCTAAGAGCCGTAGCTGCAGCCGCCCTGCTAGTAGCTGAAGCCGATAAACTCACTCTGGGTCAAGAACTTTATGTACGAGTCCCACATGCAGTACAGACGTTGTTGGATTACAAAGGAAATCATTGGTTTAGTAACAGCCGTATGACCAAGTATCAAGCAATGTTGTGTGAAAACCCAAGAGTGCATTTAGAGACTGTAAACACCTTAAATCCAGCTACCCTTTTGCCACAACCTACTGAAAGTCAACATGATTGTTTGGAAGTAATGGATGAAGTATTTTCAAGTAGACCAGATCTTCGTGATTTTCCCATCCAGAACCCCGATGTTCAATATTACACCGACGGCAGTAGTTATGTGAAAGAAGGGATCCGCTATGCAGGATATGCAGTGACAACAATAGACAAGGTGATAGAAGCTCGGCCACTGGCGAAAGGAACATCAGCACAAAAGGCAGAATTAATAGCACTAACACGAGCGTTACAATTGGCTGAAGGTTTAAGAGTAAATATCTATACGGACTCTAAGTATGCGTTTTTAACCACTCATGCCCACGGAGCTTTGTATAAAGAAAGAGGACTACTGAATTCAGAAGGCAAAGAAATCAAGTACGCAGCCGAAATCCTACAACTATTGGAAGCAGTGTGGGAGCCGAAAGAAGTCGGTATCATACATTGTCGAGCGCATCTGAGAGGAGATGGTGATGTAACCAAGGGAAATCGGATGGCAGATAGTGCAGCTAAGCGTGCTGCTGAATCAGGAAGACAGGAGTATGTGGGGCATATAGCTGCTCTTATACCAACTCCACTGTCCCAATGGACTCCAGTTTATACAGCTCAAGAAGAGGAGTGGTTAAAGACTGAACCGGGAAAGTATTTGGAGAACAAGTGGTATCAGCTAGAAGATGGAAGAATAGTCATACCAGCATCACTAGCGGTAGAAATTGTCCAAAATTATCACAACGGGACACATTCTGGGAGAGACAGTACTGAAGAATCTCTCAGGAAACATTTCTACATACCAAGATTGTCCAACTTGACTCAGGCCATTGTACGCAGATGTGTAACGTGTGCTAAGAATAATGCAAGACAAGGACCAGTAAAGCCACCAGGAGTCCAGTTTATGGGGGGACTCCCCATGTCCGATCTACAAATAGACTTTACAGTAATGCCTAAATCGGGTGGACATCGTTACCTGTTGGTAATTGTGTGCACCTATTCAGGCTGGGTAGAAGCATGTCCTACTCGTACAGAGAAAGCAGGAGAAGTTGTAAGATTCCTGCTACGAGAAATAATACCCCGATATGGACTACCCTGTTCTATAGGATCGGACAATGGTCCAGCTTTTGTTCATCAGTGCCTACAACAACTGACTCATATGCTTGGTATAAAGTGGAGGCTTCATACTGCATATAGACCCCAGAGTTCTGGTAAGGTAGAGAGAATGAATAGAACTATAAAGAACCAGTTGGCTAAAATGTGTCAGGAAACCCAACTTAAGTGGAACGTTCTCTTACCCATAGCTTTATTGCGAATCCGCAGTACCCCTACCAGAAGGATGGGCCTCTCTCCTTTTGAAATCATGTATGGGCGACCACCTCCCGTACTTGGTAACTTAAGGGGGGACTTGAGTCAGTTGGGAGAAGGAATTACCCGGCAGCAGGTTGTAGAGTTGGGTAAGACTATGGAGGAGGTACAGAAATGGGTACAAGATAGATTACCTGTGAATATTTATCCCCCTGTTCATAGTTATCATCCAGGAGACCAAGTGTGGATTAAAGAGTGGAATAATGTACCGTTAGGGCCCAAGTGGAGAGGTCCTTATGTTGTTCTTTTGTCTACCCCTACAGCGATAAAAGTAGCCGAAGTAACTCCGTGGATACATCACTCCAGGGTTAAGCCAGCAGCAGTTGATTCTTGGCAAGTTACAGCAGATCCAGAGAATCCCTGCAGGATCCGGTTGAAACGCACTACTCAGTCGGAGTAACGAGGAATTATTGTGGATTACAAATTTTATTGTTACAGGTGTGAGTGAGAAGGCCATAATAAAGCCTGTCCGCTTACCATCACATAGTGTATAAGCCAGGAAAGTCTCGAAGGGACACCTGTGAAGATGAGCAGAACTCCATTCCCTGCAGCCCTCACATCCTGGAAGCTGAGGTTCCATCGCACGGACGAAGACTGAGGATGACGGCGAAAGATGTGCTTTTGATTGTGTTTATTTATATGTGTTTTTATATTCAGGAAGGTAGAGGTACCGACACTCCTAGCTGTGAGGTATGCATTAAGACTACGAGAACAGGTAACCATATTTCCCAAACCCTAATTTGGCATTCACAATACGAATGTAAAGGAGAGGTATCAAGATGTAGATACCTAAATATAGACTATAGTGTGTGCCATTTAGGAGTAGGAGAACCTAAGTGCTTCAGTCCAGAGTATCAACCTCGTACAATTTGGTTGACTCTCAGGAATGGAGATCCTCAGGGGACCCTAATTAATAAGACGGTGTTAGAATCCGTATATTCTTCGGGTGTTCTGCTATTTGATGCATGTAAGGCGATATCAAGTGGTAGAAAACCGTGGAATGTATGTGGGGATCTTAGATGGGAGAGGACGTATGGGTCTAATGATAAATATATTTGTCCCAGTAGTAAAAATAAATATGTGAGTCCTAGATGCCCAAATAAAGACTATAACTTTTGTCCATATTGGTCTTGTGTGGGGTGGGCGACTTGGGGACAGACAGTAGATAAAGACATGATAGTGACTAAGTTGCCGACTAGCCCTTATTGTAAGTCTATGGAATGCAACCCAGTCCATATACTTATTAATAACCCCGACAAGTTCCTAGATAAGTATGGAAATTTATTTGGGTTTCAGATATACGGGACGGGTTTAGATCCTGGGACATTATTGTTTATAGGAATAGAGACTGATACGGTATCCTCCCAGACTCATCAAGTATACCATTCCTTTTATGAAGAGATGAGTATAGATAATAAGATCCCCCATAACGCTAAAAACCTGTTCATTGACCTAGCTGAAAGTATTGCCGGTAGTCTTAATGTTACCAACTGCTATGTGTGTGGAGGTACTAACATGGGAGACCAATGGCCTTGGGAAGCAAAGGAGGTAATGTCCGGTTCTGAGGCAGTTGACCAACTAATATCTACACAAGCCGATTATCATTTGAGTGTTAGAGGTAAATCTGAGTGGAGATTAAAGACCTCCATCATAGGTTATGTTTGCATAGCAAGGAAAGGAATAATGTATAATACTTCTGTAGGAGAATTAACTTGTCTAGGGCAAAAAGCTTATGATGATGATACTAAAAATACAACTTGGTGGTCGGCTTCAAATGTCTCAGAACCATCTAACCCGTTTGATAGATATGCCAATTTAAAGGATGTGTGGTTTGATCTATCCATCACATCTACCTGGAGAGCCCCAGCAAATTTGTACTGGATCTGTGGTAAGAAAGCCTATTCGGAGTTGCCACAGGACTGGGAAGGGGCATGTGTGTTGGGTATGCTCAAACCATCCTTCTTCTTGTTACCGATTGAAACAGGTGAGACTTTAGGTGTTAAAGTGTATGATGTGAATCATAGGAAGAAAAGGGGACCCATAGAGATAGGCGCCTGGGAAGATGATGAATGGCCTCCCCAGCGTATTATAGATTACTATGGGCCAGCCACGTGGGCAGAAGATGGTACCTTTGGTTATAGAACCCCTATTTATATGCTCAACCGTATTATAAGATTACAGGCGGTGGTTGAGATTATCACAAATGAGACATCACAAGCGCTCAATCTTCTAGCGAAGCATAATACCAGGATGAGGACAGCAGTGTACCAAAATAGATTAGCCTTGGATTACCTTTTGGCAGTAGAGGGAGGTGTATGTGGGAAGTTTAACCTGAGCAATTGCTGTCTTCAAATAGATGACGAAGGGCAAGCAATAGCTGAGCTTACTAGCCATATGGTTAAACTAGCGCATGTGCCTACTCAGGTATGGAAAGGGTACAATCCAAGTAGTTGGTTTGGTAGCTGGTATGAGTGGTTTGGAGGGCTTAAGGCAGTGGTAGGTGGAGTCCTACTGATTTTACTGTTGTGTCTACTCCTACCGTGTCTTATACCCTTAGTAGTTAGGTCTGTGCAAAGCCTGATAGGAAGTATAGCAGAGAGGAAGGCTGCTGCACAGATAATGGCGATATATAAGTATAAGGCTCTAGATCAAGGAGAACCAATGCAGGAAGATGAGTGTTAAAAGATTCACATCATAAGATAAGTCTGGTCTGGTTCATGGTAACCTGAGGTATATGCAAACCAAGGTTAAGTGATGCCTCAAGTAATTGTGAAATATCAGAGGCATCAAAGGGGGGAATGTGATGTAATTCCAGTAAAATACAAGTTTAGCAGGCTAAGATTGCCACAAGGCATATGTATGTATATGTGTTTGTAGTATCAGTTAGTTAATAACACGTAGCTAAGATACTGTCATCACTGTACTGACCAGGTGCAGGAATGTAAGAACTGGAATTACGCGTCCCGCCCTTTGTATCAGATGAGCCACGTGGTTAGACCGGATGGATGAGTTTAGACTCTATTTATTAAATAGGTTAAGGGTATGTGTGGGTGTAGTTAATTGTGGGAGGAGCTACAGTGCTATATAAGGAATGTACTCTATGTATTCAGTACTCAGACTTTGCTGTATTTTGGTGACGCTAGTCCCTCTGAGTCCCGATCGGTGATCCAATAAAGAATCTCTTCCTTCCTGAAGAAACCTGTGTCCATCTCTCTGTGCTTGGCTTCCGTCAGTTTCTCCGGTATCACCATAAGGCTACAGCAAAGGGTTAAAGACTTTGCTATGTGCGCTCCACATTAACTGGAATCAAGGCATTACAGAGCAAATCAGAAAAGATAAACTGATAGGGTTGGCATGACTGACTTGGAGATTTTTTCCCAATGTCATTATTTTTTGCCTATTTTTTTTTTTGGTTGTTGTTCAGAACTTAAATTGTTATAATGCAAAGTGTAGTGAATAACCCTGTAAGCACCAGAAACCCTTTTTTGGTTCTATAACCCCTTTTTTTTATCAGGATTGCAAAGCTTTATTCTAAGCTGCCACCATGAACAAATGATATGAGTTGCATTAAGTAAATGGCTTTCTACAGTGTAATACGTGGCATGCTCCTTTTTAAAGTTAATAGTTGTCAAGAAATTATTTAATATTACTTTGCATACAGGGGAGAGATAATACCAGATTCCCCTTGTTATTTTATCACCTGTCGTCTTTACTTTTGTTAGTCAAAGAGAATGTTTTTTTCCAAGACTCAACTTACCCAGTAACATCAACCTGTTCGTTCCTCTTCCTTGTCAGACCTGCAGAGGAGCTGCGGTCCCTTTAAGAGCTCTTTGTTAGCCTCTCCCCTCCAATCCTTACTGTTCCTGTGAAACTTTCAGATCTCTCTCTCTCTCTGTGTGCCTGTTCTGTCTCACTCTCCCTTTTCCGCTTGTGTGAACAGGATTGTGGAGATCACCTTTATTACAGCTATCACCCTGCTGTTCCAGGGTCAGGTGAGTAAGCCTTCACATAACTGCTGGGCAATACACAAATCTAGAATTAAATGGAAATAACACCCAGATCTGAAAACTGGCATATATGTCAGTCTTTAAATAAGGAGTACCTGGTGCATGTCCCCAGCCAGTATCACACATGTATCCACACTACCTACATGTAATAAGCTCACAGTTGCTTTGGAGTTCCATGTATTCCCACAGTAAATGAAACTTTGTAACCATCAGAGTGCTGGGAGGGTGTGATCCACCTGCGACATTTAAAGGATTAAATTAAAGGCTTCAGAAAAGCAGTTTAGAAACAGTTCACACTGAATTAACTATTTGTACCAAACACAGAGGTTGTCTCCTTTGTTTTACAGCTAGACTGCAAATCTCACCATGCCCTGTGACTGGCTGAGCAAGTGGGAGTTGTAGTGGTGTGTGCAACTTGCCAAATTAGAATCTGCCCCCATCTGTTATTGGAGGCAGCATATTGGTGATTTGCTAGATTTATATAGATTAGTGTGGGAGTGGGTCATTCTTAAAACAAATATCAGATTGTCGATTGTTGCTATGTTGTTTGGTTATCAGTGCCAATACACGGTTTGCCCTCTGGATCTTAGAATATGTATCAACTCAAGAATGATTTGTTTTTACAGTAAATATGGCTGGGTTTATTTTTTTAGTAGTTATGGCTACAAGTGCTGTTTGTAAACTAGTTGGCTTGGCTTCTGGTAGTTCGTTATGTGATTAAACTAATCAGCTGGAAAAAAAATTACTTTATATAATGACTTTTTCACAGCATTGATTCTTGCATTACTTTGATTAGATAATATATTGGACATTCCATTTGGCCCACATATTGCTTACAGTCTCCCTTTACAGTGGCCATACTGTACAATAGTTATCTTTGTAACTCAACCTTCAACTTGTAATGCTAAGTCATTTTATTGCATTTTCTGTCACTATATTCAGTGACCTACTTCAGGCATGTTTTGTTTTTGAAAGGAAGTGATTTTATTATAGATCTCAATGTGATGCTGTTTTTTTTTTTTTTGTTTGTTTTTTGCAAAATGTTTAAACAAAATAAATTTAAATGATGGCACTGACAAAGCTATTCACTAAACAAGTATGGTTCGTCAGAACCATGGCCAAACTGACGAATTACTTCAAGTCAGTTATATTACCTAAAATTGGAAAATCATTTTCACGGTTATTCATTTCAATGAAACATTCAAAGTGAATTTAAAATTTCTAGGTCAAAATAGCCAAACCAGAAACATTTTAAAAGTCAGCTATTCTTTCTGTTTATATACTCCTGGCTTTAAATTTGAAATTCATTTTTAATTGTCACCTTAGTCAATACAACATTGTACAGAGCTGCGGAATTTGTTGGCGCTGTATAAACAAGAATAATTTAAAACCCGGTAAGTGGATTAAATTTTTTAGGTAAAATAGTTGGGATTCCCCATATATCTCAATGCTCTACTCTCGCACATGCTCAAGAGTACGGCAGTGACATTGGCTTCTGGTGCTTCGAAGAGGAGCAGCGCTACCAAGATGGCAGCGCCTGCAAGGCACAGGTTTAGGTAAGTAATCTCCCCTTTAACTGACCTCCCCCCCCTCCCCCACACTCACCCCAGCCACCAGCGGCGATGTCACCGCTAGGGGACTTTGCAAATTCGGTGAAGTCTCAAGACGGTGATAGTGACACTTTAAGTATTTCATCTGTTGTGTAAAGAGATTGTTTTTGTTTTTTTTGGGGGGGGGTTTGGGTTGTTTTTTTGTGCGTGTGTATATGATTGTGTGTAATTTATATTCATTATTATTTTGTTCAATCTTGTTTCGCCATGATTTTTTATTTTTTTATAGGATCTCTTTCCACTGGCAACTAATTTATCTCCACTAAAACAGAATAGCATAAATGACACATTTCTTCCCCTATGTGAAATGACCTGCAAATTCTCTCGCTGATCTCCCAGTTCCTGTACACAGTACGCTTTGTGTTTGCATTTCATGTTTGAGAGGGTGTATGTGTTTTGTTTTTTTTTCCTTACATGATGTATTCTTAAACTTACATGAATTATTTTTTGACTCCACCTACTGTTCGGTACATAATATAAACACAAATTCCCTCAATGCTGATTTGATATATTGCTTTGTTTTGACCCTAAATATATTATTTTGATTTTTTTTTTTGTATATCATCTTACACTCTAATTATGCAACATGAGTAGACCGTCATAACACACACAATGCAAAGAGTGACTCTCTCTGCAGACATAAAATGCTAACAGATCACACATACATAGGATAATTTAACTCAAGAGTGAATTGTCCGGAATTTAAAGTAATCGAGCTGAAATTGTAGCTGACTTGGGTAGTATTTCTAGTTTGGCTGTTTTTTGAACTAAAATTTGTGAACTGATTTCAATTTACTTTAAGGCTATTTACAAAAGCAGAAAATGCAAGAATGGGGGTCAAGGGCTGCGCTTGAACAAAAGAAGTAAAAAGTGTATAAAAATATATATAGATAAAATAAGCAATAATAATAAAATCAAGTAAAGTTCATCCGGATGTATAGAAAAATAAATATAAATGAAATTGAAACAGTCTCACTGGTGTGTAATGATACGGTAATAATCCTCAAGTGTTGCTCCGTCCGTATGGTAGGTAGTCCATATATGTGAAAATAAAAGAGAAAAGAAAAAGCTGCCAATGGTGAAATATTGTATGTCCAGATGTGGTATATATTCAAAGGAAATGTATTTCACTCACATTTGTTGGAGCTTTAGCCAGCTCTAGGAGAAAAGACACTTAGTGGTTTGATCCCCACTATCGGATGTACTTAGATGGTTGGTCCGTCTATCCGGCTTGGGATTCCTGTAGTGTAGGCTAGGACCTACTCAGATATGCGTTGTTCTTTAATGCTGGGGAGATAGGTCCGCCTTTCCGGTATTGGATGGTAGATGTCCACGGAATATATATAAAACAGCAAATGGTGCTCTCAGTGTGAACAACAAGGTAATATATTTAAAAGAGTTATACTTACAAGAATAGAGCAGACAGGTACTGCTCTATTGCCACAGCGCTGGTGGAATTATCCCCACCTAAGGATTTCTTTTGACGGGATACACTCCGAATAAAAAATAAAAAATAGAAGGATAAAAAGTAATAATAAAACTATAGTATGATAATATAAAAAATATATAAAATATATAAAAAATGCCAGGAGTAGAAAAAGTGTATAAAATACAATAAAAATAAGTATACAATTGGTCCTAGTATAAAAGGTAACCAAAAATAACTTTTAGAGAAACTTTTGAGAAAACCCCAAAGGTGAAACGCGCAAATGGTTTTAATAAGTGTATTTTAATCAATAAAAGTAATTTTTGGTTACCTTTTATACTAGGACCAATTGTATACTTATTTTTATTGTATTTTATACACTTTTTCTACTCCTGGCATTTTTTATATTTTTTATATATTTTTTATATTATCATACTATAGTTTTATTATTACTTTTTATCCTTCTATTTTTTATTTTTTATTCGGAGTGTATCCCGTCAAAAGAAATCCTTAGGTGGGGATAATTCCACCAGCGCTGTGGCAATAGAGCAGTACCTATCTGCTCTATTCTTGTAAGTATAACTCTTTTAAATATATTACCTTGTTGTTCACACTGAGAGCACTATTTGCTGTTTTATATATATTCCGTGGACATCTACCATCCAATACCGGAAAGGCGGACCTATCTCCCCAGCATTAAAGAACAACGCATATCTGAGTAGGTCCTAGCCTACACTACAGGAATCCCAAGCCGGATAGACGGACCAACCATCTAAGTACATCCGATAGTGGGGATCAAACCACTAAGTGTCTTTTCTCCTAGAGCTGGCTAAAGCTCCAACAAATGTGAGTGAAATACATTTCCTTTGAATATATACCACATCTGGACATACAATATTTCACCATTGGCAGCTTTTTCTTTTCTCTTTTATTTTCACATATATGGACTACCTACCATACGGACGGAGCAACACTTGAGGATTATTACCGTATCATTACACACCAGTGAGACTGTTTCAATTTCATTTATATTTATTTTTCTATACATCCGGATGAACTTTACTTGATTTTATTATTATTGCTTATTTTATCTATATATATTTTTATACACTTTTTACTTCTTTTGTTCAAGCGCAGCCCTTGACCCCCATTCTTGCATTTTCTTGTTTTCAATAAAGGGTTTCCCGAGGGATCTCCCTTTTAGGGTTGCTGCTTAATTGAATTAGCGCAGACTCTTCCTCCTTTTTGTTTTATTTACAAAAGCAATCTGTTTTTTTTAGTTTAGCAAGTTTATGCTAAAACGTAAAGTTCACTTTGAATTCCCGAAAAACAAAATCACCGAAATTGGCACTGAAAGAAATGTTATGGATAGATTTAGCACACTTTAGTAATGTATTACACAGAGAACCTATAAACGCTTGCAATAAAATATTAGCATATTTTTACATGTCTCATGAAGTTTAATGAGATTTATTCTGCTGCACTGCATTCTTACTCAGACTACGAACCGGCGTGTATCACTTAGCCAATCCCTTGTCTCCCAAAACTTTTTTTGCAAGAATTAACAAGACTATAAATCTGTATGAATCTCCGTTTATTCCCACTTGTATATGAGCTATGTATCCATGAGTGTTGTGTATTAATTTTTCATTTATTCATTGGGGGGGTAAAAATAAATTTAAACTGATTTTGCAAGTGAAATGATATGTCAGTGGTTTTTATGTGCCGTTTCCAGGAACTGTAGAATACAGACCATTGTAACTGTCCGACTGCCTTAGAACCTAACATGCAAATGGAATTTATTGGTATCTGTGTGTAATGTCTTTCCTCGTTGAGTCCCGCACCGGTAGTAAACAACAACACAAAATAAATAATCTGAAAGAATGAGCCCTAGTGCAAGTACTAGTCAGAAATAATTTTGTGGGGGAAAATCTAACTTTTAAAAGGTTTATCTTGTACTTTGTTTTAACCCCGTAAGAGCAAATCATATATCACATCATCTTTTAATAGTTTTTCAAGTGATTTTGTTATTATTGGACACATATTACAGCAGATTAGAACAAAGAGGTTGTGCTTTAAGGCAATATATAGGAAAAATCATTTTTTTTAGATTGAGGATCGTAAACCGACAATAAGTACCGTAGTTTTCTTATGACCCCTGCCTATCCCTGAAGGCATTTCTTTTCTTTATTCAGACAGTTGATGCTGTTTTTCTTAAATTTAGTGATTATTTAAAAACACAATACTTGTGAACTAATGACCCATTATTAGCTCTTCACTGTGCTGCACTTCATCTCCCATGATCCTAAGCTGATGTTCTATTCTGTATCTTTTACAGAGGTATTGACTGTTTCTTTATGCTTAGCGTATGACAGTACAGGTATATCAGAACCTTAGAGCATGAACATTTCTATCTGGTATTTGCATTTTCCTTACAAAGTTTATTATTCATAATGTATAATTTATTATTTTATTTATATAGCGCCATCAGATTCCATAGCGCTGTACAATGGGTGGACTAACAGACATGTAAACGTAACCAGACAACTGAACGTACAGGAAAAAAAAGGTGGAGAGCCCTGCTCAATGAGCTTAGATTCTAGAGGGAGTGGGGCATAGTGACACAAAGGGTAAAAGTAGGGGTACGAAGTAGGTTGTTAGAAAAGTATTCACTGAATGCTTAGTAGGTAATTTTTGACAGTTGCAGGAGAGGAGCCATGGGGGTGGGGGATAAAAACCTGCTAACCATTAAATTGATATGCTTTCTTGAAGAAGTGAGTTTTCAATTAATTTTTGAAGGAGTGGAGATTGGGTGAAATTCTTACTGAGAAGGGAAGGGAGTTCCACAGAAGAGGTGCAGCCCTGGAGGAATCTTGGAGGCGAGCATCAGAGGTGGGAGTACGGACAGAGGATAGACGTAGGTCTCTGGCAGAGCGCTATAGCCTCAATGATTTATGTATCGCATGATATGGTAGTTGCAGAGAATTACAAACTTGATTTGCCAGATTTGTGGCATACCAGTGCCTACGGTAGACTGGGTCCAGTTCACAAACGTACATTCTAGTTATTGGTTTGGAGCAGGAGGAACAGCGTGTATCCAGTTAGCCTGATATGCTCAGGTTGGGAGGGAGGTGGAAATTCCCATCCTTGACCAAAATACAGGTTTTCTAGCATAGCATAATATTTGCATTGCATATCAGTGCTTGAATGGGTAGGTTTTCAGTGATGCAAATTCTAAAGCTGGCTTATTCATGTGTAGGTTTGGATTTACACCTGAAGTACGTGTAGATACTATATTATCGAGCCCTCCTACCCCCACACCCCACCCAAATATAATATCCAGTTCTCTACTGAATGCTCAATGATTTGTAGGACACTTAATGGGTTACTCTATAAGCAGCATGGCCATTTCAGTGATTTTGAAGTGGTCATGGTGCCTGAAGTCTGTCTTTACGCTGTATGCAGGGCCGGCGCGTCCATAAGGCGGCACAGGCGGCCGCCTTAGGGCGCACCGGCTCCAGGGGGCGCAAGATTTCAGTGACCGGCAGGAGGGAAGCTCTCCCTCCTGCCGGCCACCATCTCCGCCCCCAGTGCGGCAGGGCTGCGATCAGGCGCTGCGAGGGAGCTCTAACCTCTCTGCTCCCTCGCGCACTGTCTAGTGATGCCGCGGGAGCCGGAATATGACGTCATATTCCGGCTCCCGCGGCATCAGCAGACAGCCCGCGAGGGAGCAGAGCAGAGAGGTTAGAGCTCCCTCGCAGCGCCTGATCGCAGCACTGCCGCACGCCGCCCAGCAGCCCCACTGGACCCCAGGGAATGATCCACACCAGCTCTCCAGGTAGGGAGGCTCGGTGGATATTATTTATTTATTAAAATAATTTGTGAATGTATGTGATGTGTGTGTCTGTGTGTGTGTCTGTGTGAGTGTGTGTGAGTGTCTGTGTGAGTGAGTGTCTGTGTGTCTGTGAGTGAGTATGTGTCTCTGTGTGAGTGCCTGTGAGTCTGTGAGTGTGTGTGAGTGAGTGTCTGTGTGTCTGTGAGTGTGTATGTGTCTCTGAGTGTGTGAGTGAGTGTCTGTGTGAGTGAGTGTGTATGTGTCTCTGTGTGTCAGGGTACCTGAGGTCTCTACCTCTAAGGGAGGTAGAGACTTGGTGGTTTATCCGTCCAGGCGAGCTGTTTCCTCCGTTCCTCGCGGTTCATCCAGTCACTTAAACACCGGCCGCGAGGAATCCACGTCCTTTTCTAGCAGGACGCTCAATACGTGACGTCATGACGCTATCACGAGCGACCTGTCACTCAAGTGTCCGATATCCAATCGGTACTTGTCAGAGGCGTGATTACCATCCAGAGCCAGGGTATTTAAGCTTACTTCTCACTTCAGCTCATTGCCCTGTCGTGGTTCTAGCTTGTCTAGTCACTCAGTGCTCTGGTATTCTAGTTTGCTCTATTGGTTTTGACTCGGCTCGTTGTACTACCCTGCTTCTCTGTTATCCCTTGACCCGGCTTGTCTCTCGCTTATCTGTCTTCTCGTTCCCTCGACCTCGGCTTGTCTCTGACTATTCTCTATTACTCTCGGTACGTTAGTCCGGCCATTCTAAGGCCCGGTATACGTACCTTTCCTCTCTTTGTACTCTGCGTGTTGGATCCCTGTCCCGATCCTGACTTTACGACAGGGCCAATGGATCCTGCAGGTACAAACAGTCAGCTTGGTTCTTCGGATCCCAGGTTTGACGCCATGGAGCATAGGATGGATCAGATGGCTGTGGCACTACAGGCACTTTTGTCTCGTGCTAGTAATCCACCTGAGGAGACACGTACTCCTTCTATTTCTCCTGCAGTCTCGGGTCTAGAGGTAGCCACTGTAGGTGCTTCTTCCCGTATTACCCCACCAGTACGTTATGGCGGGTCACCGGAGAAGTGTCGTGGCTTTCTAAACCAGATTAGCATCCATTTCGAATTACAACCCCGCTCTTATCCTACAGATAGAGCGAAGGTTGGATTTATTATTACACTACTCATTGAAAAAGCTTTGAGATGGGCCAATCCTTTATGGGAGAATGATAATCCACTAGTCTATAATTATAATGCCTTTGTAGCTGCGTTTAGAAGAACTTTTGACCCTCCTGGTAGAAAGGTCAATGCAGCTAGATTACTGTTGCGCCTTAGACAGGACAATCGAACACTTGTGGATTATGCACTAGAGTTCAGGTCCTTGGCGGCAGAAATTAAGTGGAACGAACAGGCTTATATAGATGTGTTTCTGAATGGGTTATCAGATGTAATTCTTGACGAGGTCGCTACTAGAGAACTCCCTGAAAATTTGGAGGATTTAATTTCTTTTATATCTCGTATTGATGAACGCTTAAGAGAGAGGCAGAACACTCGAGATAGGACCCGTAGACCCTCCTTTAAACTAGCTCCTACCTTTCAAATTTCTGAGTTCGAGGACTTACGTATTCCTGAACCTATGCAGGTAGGCAGTACTCATCTCACAGAGAGAGAGAGACAGTACAGGAGAAGGGAGGGTTTATGTATGTATTGTGGAGTCAGGGGTCATTTACGCCTAAATTGTCCCAATCGTTCGGGAAACGCTCGCACCTAAGTTCCTCTAGAGGACAGGCCTTGGGTGTTTCTACTTTGTCCTCTATTCACAACTACAAAGAGCTCAGGCTTCTGTTACCCGTTTCTTTAAAGTGGGAGAAGGGAGTAGTTAAGACTATGGCACTAATCGATTCTGGAGCTGCTGAGAGCTTTATAGATCAGGGTTTTGCTGCCAAGCATGCTATTCCATCCCAGTTAAAAGAGACACCACTGGCCGTTGAGGCCATCGATGGTAGACCGTTACTTGAGCCTGTTATTTTCCATGAGACCATACCGATTAACTTAACTGTTGGCATCCTACATAGAGAAGACATATCCTTACTGCTCATTTCTTCTCCGTCTATTCCCATAGTTCTGGGGTACTCCTGGTTGAGGAGACATAACCCTATTATTAATTGGGAGTCAGGGGAGATAGTTTCGTGGGGACAGAATTGTCAAGAGAAATGCTTGCGGAAAGTCTCACCTCTCGGCTTAACCAATACATCGGCTAACTCTGACAATCCTACAGAGACACAAATTCCGTCTCAGTATCTAGATTTAAAGGCGGTATTTGACAAAAAGAAAGCCGATACCTTACCTCCACACAGGTCCTTTGATTGCAAAATTAACCTACTCCCTGGTACCATGCCGCCCAGAGGTCATGTATACCCGTTATCTACGAAAGAGAACTCAGTTCTAGAGGAGTATATTCACGAAAATTTAGACAAGGGATTCATTAGAAGGTCCTCCTCCCCTGCCGGGGCTGGATTTTTTTTTGTTAAAAAGAAGGATGGTTCTTTGAGACCTTGTATTGATTATCGAGGCCTAAATAAGATAACCATTAAAAATGCCTACCCGATCCCCTTGATTACCGAACTCTTCGATCGTTTGAAGGGCTCTACAATTTTCACCAAGTTAGACCTCAGAGGGGCATATAACTTGGTGAGAATCCAGCAGGGACATGAGTGGATGACGGCATTCAATACTCGATATGGTCACTATGAATATACTGTTATGCCTTTTGGGTTATGCAATGCACCAGCTGTATTCCAGGATCTGATAAATGAGGTTCTTAGGGAATTTCAGCAAGATTGCGTCATTGTATACCTAGATGATATACTCATTCATTCTAGTGACATTGAGATTCATCACAAGCAAGTCAGGAGGGTTTTGCACAAGCTTCTCCAGCATGGCTTGTACTGCAAGTTGGAGAAATGTAGCTTTGATCAAACCCAGGTAACCTTTCTCGGCTATGTGATCTCTGGGGAGGGATTTAAGATGGATCCGGATAAGCTCCAATCCATTCTAGAGTGGCCTTTACCCAAAGGTCTTAAAGCCGTACAGAGATTTATTGGTTTTTCTATTATAGGCGCTTTATTAAGGGCTATTCTTCCATTATCGCACCTATCACTAACATGACCAAACAGGGGGCTGATACTAAGAATTGGACTACTGAAGCTCTCCTGGCGTTCAAAACTCTCAAGGAGCTTTTCGCTTCCGCTCCAATTTTAGTTCACCCCGACACTTCTCTGCCTTTTTTACTTGAGGTAGACGCATCAGAGACTGGTTTAGGTGCTGTCCTATCTCAAAGGTTGGGTGTTGATAAACCATTACATCCATGTGGATTTTTCTCTAAAAAATTGACCGGTACTGAGAGCAGGTATGACATTGGTGACAGAGAATTACTAGCGGTTATCAAGGCTTTGAAAGAGTGGAGACATTTATTGGAAGGTACTTTACATCCTGTTACCATTCTGACAGACCACAAAAACTTGTCTTATATCGGAGAGGCCAAGCGTCTGTCCTCCAGGCAGGCTCGTTGGTCGTTGTTTCTTACCCATTTCAATTACGTCCTGACTTACAGACCTGGGTCAAAGAATTCTAAAGCCGATGCGCTATCTCGCCAATATGAGCCCTCTGCCTCAGTTGAACCACTGTTGTCCTCCATTGTACCCAAATGCAATATTATTGCTAATACCAGTCTCAAAATTCATTCTCCGCTACTTGACCAGATCTTGAAGTCACAACATCTAGCTCCCGGAAACACTCCTGAGGGAAGAAACTTTGTTCCTCCTGAACTTCAACTGGAGCTCTTACAATGCTTTCACGAAAGTAAAATAGCTGGTCATCCTGGTATTCGCAAGACATACTCTCTGATATCCAAGGATTTCTGGTGGCCTTCACTTCGAAGAGATATTGAGGAGTTCGTCGCAGCTTGTGAGACTTGTGCCAAGACTAAACTACCTCATGCATCTCCATGTGGCCTGTTACACCCCTTGGACATTCCTGAGAAACCTTGGTCCTGTTTGTCCATAGACTTTATCGTTGATTTGCCTGCTTCCAAGAGACAGACTGTTATTCTCACGGTGGTGGATAGATTTACTAAGATGGCCCATTTCGTGCCATTAACTAAACTTCCGACTTCTCCTGAATTGGCGGAGATTTTTGCGAGAGAGGTTTTTCGCCTACATGGGATTCCTTCGGAGATTGTTTCTGATAGAGGTTCTCAATTTGTCTCACGTTTCTGGAGATCCTTTTGTTCTCAAATGGGCATCAAATTGAACTTCTCCTCTGCCTATCACCCTCAGTCTAACGGAGCTGCTGAACGTACTAATCAAAAGATCGAACAGTATCTGCGTTGCTTTGTTTCCGAACACCAGGACGATTGGGTCGGTCTGATTCCTTGGGCGGAGTTCGCACACAATAACCTTGTTTGCGATTCAACTCGCTCTAGCCCTTTCTTCATGAACTATGGCTTTCATCCTTCGATTTTTCCTTCGGTTTCCTCTTCTCAGGGGATACCGTCGGTTGATGATCATGTCGCCAACCTGAAGAAATTATGGGATCAGACTCGGCAAATTCTATTACATAGTTCCTCGCTGTTCAAGAAACACGCTGACAAGCATAGAAGAGCGGCTCCTGTTTTTGTTCCTGGGGATAGGGTATGGTTGAGTACTAAGAATATTCGCCTAAAAGTTCCATCTATGAAATTTGCTCCTCGCTACATAGGTCCTTACAGGGTCCTCACTCGTATCAATCCGGTTGCGTATCGCCTTGCTCTGCCACCTGCCTTACGCATTCCTAACTCCTTTCATGTCTCCTTGTTGAAACCTCTTATTTGCAACAAATTCTCCTCTAAGGTCTCCTCACCTCGTCCTGTTCAGGTGGAGGGTCGGGAGGAGTACGAGGTCAGCTCCATCATTGACTCCAGAATTTCAAGGGGAAAATTGCAATATCTGGTCAACTGGAGGGGATATGGTCCTGAGGAGAGGAGTTGGGTACCTCAGGAGGACGTTCATGCTTCTCGCCTTCGCAGAGCATTTCACCTCCGCTTCCCATCTCGCCCCGGTTCATTCCGCCCGGTGGGCGTATCTGAGAGGGGGGGTACTGTCAGGGTACCTGAGGTCTCTACCTCTAAGGGAGGTAGAGACTTGGTGGTTTATCCGTCCAGGCGAGCTGTTTCCTCCGTTCCTCGCGGTTCATCCAGTCACTTAAACACCGGCCGCGAGGAATCCACGTCCTTTTCTAGCAGGACGCTCAATACGTGACGTCATGACGCTATCACGAGCGACCTGTCACTCAAGTGTCCGATATCCAATCGGTACTTGTCAGAGGCGTGATTACCATCCAGAGCCAGGGTATTTAAGCTTACTTCTCACTTCAGCTCATTGCCCTGTCGTGGTTCTAGCTTGTCTAGTCACTCAGTGCTCTGGTATTCTAGTTTGCTCTATTGGTTTTGACTCGGCTCGTTGTACTACCCTGCTTCTCTGTTATCCCTTGACCCGGCTTGTCTCTCGCTTATCTGTCTTCTCGTTCCCTCGACCTCGGCTTGTCTCTGACTATTCTCTATTACTCTCGGTACGTTAGTCCGGCCATTCTAAGGCCCGGTATACGTACCTTTCCTCTCTTTGTACTCTGCGTGTTGGATCCCTGTCCCGATCCTGACACTGTGTGAGTGAGTGTCTGTGTGTGAGTGAGTGTCTGTGAGTATGTGTCTCTGTGTGTGTGCGTTAGTGAGTGTATGTGTTACTGTGAGTGACTGAGTGTGTGAGTGAGTGTATGTGTGTCTGTGAGTGTGTGCGTGAGTGAGTGTATGTGTGTCTGTGAGTGTGTGCGTGAGTGAGTGTATGTGTGTCTGTGAGTGTGTGCGTGAGTGTATGTGTGTCTGTGAGTGACTGAGTGTGTGCGTGAGTGTATGTGTGTCTGTGAGTGTGTGCGTGAGTGTGTGTGTCTGTGAGTGTATGTGTGTCTGTGAGTGTGTGCGTGAGTGTATGTGTGTCTGTGAGTGACTGAGTGTGTGTGTGCGTGAGTGAGTGTGTGCGTGAGTGATTGTATGTGTCTGTGAGTGACTGTGAGTGTGTGCGTGAGTGACTGAGTGTATGTGTGTCTGTGAGTGATTGTATGAGTGTTGCATGTGAGTGTGTCAGTGTATGTGTGTGTCTGTCAGTGTGTGTTTGTGAGTGTCTGTCAAATCAGTGAGAGTATCTTTGTCATTGAGTCTGTGTGTGACTATCAGTGTGTCTGTCAATGAGTGTCAATCAGTGTGTGTGTGTGTCAGATCAGTGAGTCTCTGTGTTTGTCATTGAGTGTGTGTGACTGTCAGAAGAACACTAAGGGACAGGGAAGGGAGGGGACCAATAATGGACGGGGTGAGGGGCTGGTTAAGAGGCACATAGGTGAAGATGTTATTTTTGAATGGGGGGGGGGGGGGGGCGGAAAAATACATCTTCGCCTATGTACCCAAAAATCCTTGCACCGGCCCTGGCTGTATGTATAACAACATCTCTGCCAGATGTGCAACTCCACCTCTGACTTTATCATTGGGTTGTTATTAGCCAGCCCGGTATTAGAGTTCCTTGCTGGCTAATGACAATTCTGTGCAAAGTTCATTGCACAGAATGTCAGTCATTGGCTAAGATTGGTCAGCTGATGCGATAGCAGCAGCTTCTGGCTTCTGCAGCTCTGCACAACCCGGAGAGATGTCACCGGACCACCAGAGAGCATCAGAGCACGGTGGAGCAAGGGAAGGGGGCAAGCGGGGCCAGGGTACTCTTGGCATCATAACCACTACAGACGTGTGTGTGTGTATATGTATATGTATGTATATATATATATATATTCATATTGGTTGTCAGGGAAGGCGCCTGTAGGAACGCTGCCAATTGGAAAAACTGGTCCTCTTTATGTTTTTCACTTGATTCATGATATTTGAGACTTTTTATACTAATATGTGCAAACTAAAGCTCTCATTTTCCCTATTGTAGCAAAATTAAGGATACAAACATCCAGTAGGAAAGTCCAAATTTAAGATCCCTGTCCTCGGTCTCTGTCTGGGGACACGAGAGAACCTCCATACAGCATGATAGCATTGTGAAACATGCTTACAGCGCCACAGTGCTTTTCTGTGCATGTTCAATCTTCGTTGGAAGATTTGCATGTGCCAGGTTGACATGCCCTTTGCAGATCACTATTGATGTAAACTGAATGGCTGGCATGTCCCGCTGTGGCCATGTTTTCTACCTCTCACCTTTCTTGATGTTATACCTTCTGATGTTGTGTATAATTCATGCACATTAAATAATTGAAAATACAGGGATTTTTTAAAATTAATTATGTGGGGATAACAAGTCATAGAGATCAGGCACAGGCATAGAGTGTCTCACGGTGTGCAGTTTCTAGATGCGTCTCACGTTCCCTCCCTGAGCTATTTACTAACCTCCAAATGTCCATTAAATCAGAATGGCAAAACTGCGGCTAAAATACTTAAAAGACTTTCTGTTTATGCCATTCAGACTCATTTCACTAAAGTTTGGTATTCGATGAATAACCTTGCACAGGTGCGAATTGTGTAATCGTATATGGAGGATATTTGGAAGTTGTTACCCTAATCTCTCTTTATTGTTCCTTATATGACATCTACACAATACTAGATGGCGGAGAGAGCACTTGCTCTGTCAAAAGCATAGATATTTACGAGATCACCTCCAGCCCCCACTAGACCACCAAATATAGCAAAGCTATACTCCTCTAATTTATTGTTGGGCCCTTCTTCTTGTAGTTGTGCCCCTGCTTTCAGTCCCATCTCATTTTAAAAGGGAATAATGATATTGAAAGACACAGATCTTATTAAATAATTAAATTAACTGATGACAATTTAAAATTATGGCAGTACTTTGATGCCGGATATTTTTTTCTGAAATAATTCAATAGACCATGTCAGTCTGTTGACTGCTGATAAGATCTTGAAGTTGCCATCTGGCCTGAGGACTTCCAGCTTGTTCAACGAACTTTAAAAAACAGAAGCCATCAGATGTCTCATCTGGGGCCTAATCTTTAAAGATGTTTGCAACCTATTCCATACCATCTAAACTTTGGCTTCCCAAGATGCGGGACACAGGTGGTGGGTGTACAGAGGTCAGACCCACCCAGAAAGGCATAGAATCCATCTAAATTACTGGCTTGTCAGCTTGGAGTTAATGCACAACATAAAAATCAACACTGTCCTGCTGACTTTGGGACAGTTGGGAGGCCTATTATTACTGTGATGCCCTGCCATGCCATAAGCTTGGTTAGCCATTGTGGAAAATTAATATCACAAAGGAGGGTGCAATATTTAATAACAAATGTGATCTACATTTCTCATGATCTTCATAGGCCGTTTACTCCACCCACCAGCACCGATGTTGGGGAGTATGCCATAAGGGTAGGTAGGGCAACACCAGTTAGAATATTTTTTTTTTTTTTTTTTTAATATAATCTATTGGTGTTGTATCTGGTAATGTTATTTGTGTAGTAAAGAAAATACATTTGGGAGGTATGAATATCAGTATGGGGTGGTGGGCTTTCCTGTTGGGAACCTGTCAAGAACAGATTAGATCCTCAGCAAGATGTAGCCAGATCCTTATAAAGGTACAATAGGAGAAAAAGAAGGGCATATTACTGGACCCCCGGCTTTAACCCCAGTTTAGAAAAAGAATGTAACAGAAATATATGTACCTGTAACAGGCCAGACAAATTGAAGTAACCAAATAGTGGTTCCAAACCGAATGAGTACAAAAAATGTACCACATCTACCATTAAAGGAACACTATAGGCGCTCAGACCACTTCAGCTCAGTTTTTAAGAAACTGAAATAATTACCCCTTTGTGGGTTAACTCCTTCTAGTGGCTGTCTACCTAATTTTGGCCACCAAACTGTAGCTGGACTTCGTCACGCTATGCATGACTAGACTAGGGTAGCACTATATGGAGCTATAGCTAGGGTAGCACTAAAGAGAGCTATAGCTATACTAGGGGAGGCACTATAGGGAGCTATAGCTATACTAGGGGAAGCACTATAGAGAGCTATAGCTATACTAGGGGAAGCACTATAGAGAGCTATAGCTATACTAGGGGAAGCACTATAGAGAGCTATAGTTATACTAGGGGAGGCACTATAGGGAGCTTTAGCTATACTAGGGGAGCATTATAGAGAGCTATAGCTTTTCTAGGGGAGCACTATAGCTATACTTGGGGAGCTCTATAGAAAGCTATAGCTAGACTAGGGTAGCACTATATGGAGCTATAGCTAGACTAGGGTAGCACTATATGGAGCTATAGCTAGACTAGGGTAGCACTATATGGAGCTATAGCTAGACTAGGGTAGCACTATATGGAGCTATAGCTAGACTAGGGTAGCACTATATGGAGCTATAGCTAGACTAGGGTAGCACTATAGGGAGCTATAGCTATACTATGGGAGCACTATAGGGAGCTATAGCTTTTTCTAGGGGAGTGCTATAGGGAGCTATAGCTTTTCTAGGGGAGTGCTATAGGGAGCTATAGCTTTTCTAGGGGAGCACTATAGTTTTACCTTTTTAATAGAGAATTTGGTGGTTTGCACCATTGCATAATTTATAGTTTACTAGTGCTACTGCCATTAAACGTTCCTAGAAGAGGCTCAGCATGTGTAATAATTAGTGCAATTTCAGCAATCAAAATCTCACTCCTGGCATTAGGCATCAGATGACTTAAATTATGGGTTTGTAGCTTGTTGGCAGAAATAAACATCCACATTAACTTCCCTTTCCTGAAGCGTGAATAATCCTGTTGCTGGCATAGGTATCTCAAGTAGATAAATGCTGTCATTGGTTGGTAGAAAGTATCTGCCACGCAGGAAGCAAAATCTACAGGATACTATATTAAACAAAAACCAAACAATAATTTGAAACATGTTAACCATAGTTTAAACGCTACCTAAAAAAAAATAGCAATTTAGTAGAAAAACCACCCCCAAAAATATACATGGAATTCGTTCTGTGTATTTTTGTTTGGTTGAGGGAGAAGGTATATATGAAATATTGACTTGTAATAGCTGCAGATCTAGTATCTGCAGCTTCTGTTAAATCTTTCTACCCCAGCACAGGGGCTGTACAGTGATCTACCTTACAGCTGATTGAAAAGTCATTACAAGGAAGGTGCTCCGGGTAATTTCCTGCCTCTCGAGTTTAACTCCACAGAGTTAAACTACCAAGAAGTAGCAGGTCCAGTTGTCTGACAGCCTGGTTCATTTTTATAAAAGTGGTGATTGCGATTGAAATCTGAACTTTTGTGAAAAAGGGAGAGGGTTGGAGTGTTCCTTTAAATTCATGTTAAAAGTAAATGTTATTTCAGTGGAGGGAAAAAACACCCAAAACTGATAGGAGAAACAAGGACACAAAAAGGAGACAGTGGAATTTGTCGTAAAGAGAAAATTTGAGATATGAAATCCTTATAATCAACTATGCCTTTTTTAACCCCTTAAGGACCAAACTTCTGGAATAAAAGGGAATCATGACATGTCACATATGTCATGTGTCCTTAAGGGGTTAAGGAAGATGGTTCACTCTAAACATATGTAGTGTAATAACATTTAGATTTCAGATGATCTGGATTTGCTAAAATCCATTTCACACCAGCCCTGTGTTTTTATAGTGTTCTAACAAAGGCTGCCCATGGGTCTGTCACTTGCACAAAATAAAAACAAATTTGAACATATTTGGAGGAGCGCTTACCAATTCTACAGTGATTTTTGGAGTAAGTGTATTTTGTGTTTGAATACATAGATCCAAGTATTCTGTATTACAGGTGTTGTTTTTATAAGACAGTAGCTCATGCTGTTCCTATTATAAAGTCATGAACCTTAAGAAAGCATGTGGAATTTCCTGGTCTATTATTTATGAATTTCCAGTTTTTGAACCATTGTCAAAGTCTAACATATAATTGTATACACAACATAGTTTCTATTTCAGCATATAGCGGTCTACATTATTGTGTCAACACGTAGCCCAAATGTCCCACTGGGAATCAGAAGTGCATCGGGGTCAAAAACTAGCCATAAATTAAACCCTGGCACTGATTGAATAGTTTTATTTTGTCCTCCCGTCCAACCATTTCTCCCCTTCTTTACCCCTACTTTGACATGTGAATCGTAGCCCACATTACGCACCTTCTGGAGCCCGGTCACACAATGCTACCTATAGCCTAGAAATTATGCAAAATCAAATCAATGCTTTCGTTAATTTTTGTTTCCATTTTTCCACATTTTGGGAAATTCACACCTTTACTTTAAAAGAATTGGCCTGCATAGGCTTACTTGCCCCCTTTATCAGGGAATATGTAATCAGTCCAATTAGTACCTTAACTTAGAATCTGCTATTGTTGGAACCGGTTTGTTTACTATAAACCTACGCAGGCAGAAAGTTACTGTCAAAGACAAGAGCTTTGAATACAACACTCATTACCTGAAACATTCAGTTAACAGGCCTGCCCTGCAGCCCAAACAACACAACACACCTCTCCCATACTGCCTGGAGCGTCGAGCACTTGGTAATCACGTCCTTACCACTGTGCACTGAGCTCAATCACATTTTAATTGTGTACAGTAGTTTATTTAAGGATTACCATACCTTCCTATGCTAGGTCTCTGATGGATCTATTGCAACTTTTGTTGAAGATGGGCTGGGACTTGGCACTGGCAAATATTATCTTTTCAGAGTCTATATAAAGAGAGAGGGGAACTCATATCATTGTTATTGTGGAACTACAAGAATATGACTTCTTTTGATGGCTTTATTGATTACATTTATATAATATTTGTCTCCTATTTCTCGACTTATCATTTTAACAGTTCAAACAATACCTACCAACATTGGGAACTTAGGATAGGGGTGGAGAAGGCTAAATGGGTATGCCAGTGAAACTAATAGAGAGCAGTCCATGCACACAGTGTTCCGGAGGAGCTCGCTACATGGTCCTAGTGCCCTCAGCTCAGTGAATGTGCATCTTTAGACATTGTGCTTGATGTGGACAGATCCCTGGAATGCTGCATCAAGGGACCACAGGCTACTGCCTCCAGCAAGCACAATGTGTGTGAGAGGAGCCCGAAATCGGGACTGTTGGCCAATATGCTGGCTTGTGATGTCAATTGCAAAATGTTAAAACAAGTTATTTTAGTAGTACAATATTATAACTTGTAGTAAAGTTACAAGGTAAAATATCCTGATGACAGAAAATAGTGCTTTTTTTTTTTTCAAGTTGGATCTGTGGTCAATTACCTTGTGTTCTGCTTCTATCTTGCTTCTCTGGCTGACAACAATATTATTTCTGGAATAACATAATGATTTTGCCAATTTTGTAATGTAAATTGTTGTACGTGTTCTGCTGTGGAACATGTATTCGCTGCATTTTGGAATTCATTACTAGAAGATTAGGACGAGGCCCAAATTTTAAAACAGCCCTGAAAGAGGAAAGTACTCCATGACAATCTAAAGTTTATTTGCTAATGATGTGCAATAATAATGTGTAACAGGTATACACCCCCTGTCATGCACAAATTCACCACAAGGGGGACTTGGGGGTGGCTTTATTGATTACATTTACAGAGATATGCATCACATTTACACTAGGGATCTGCACCAAAATAAGAAATGGAAGTGAAACTTTTTTGTTTTGTTTTCAAATGCATTATCTTTGTAATGTATTCGTACATGGGGCTCATACCTGGCCATTAATGTCTCTATAAATTACAAATACACTTCCACCTCCGTTAAGTAAAATGACTTTCCTCCCCTAATTCCAGGGTGTCTGTTTTCTAACATTCCTGTGTTGTAGTTAGGCGTGCCTTTTTTATTTTTTTATTATTGTTGTTACTGTTTGCAATACTTTTTTTTTTTATTATTCTTTATTTTTGTTGTGCAGGTGAGTACAAAACATAGTCATGCGCCACAACAGCGTAGAATAATATGGAAACATAGACATGTAGAGCAGTGGCTCTGAGAACTTGCACATTTTTTTAAAGGTTATATTAGTTACATAGGTATGTCTAATGAACTAGGCAGGTCTCGTGTTAAGAAAAGTAGAAGATAATAAAACAGGATAAAGAGGAACAGACCTAGTTGGTCTGAGAGGAGTTGGACGCTCCCTAGTGGATATGTATATAAATATATAAAACTTAACTTTTAATAACACTAAGATAAAAATCCTCAAAATAAAGAAAACAAGAATATAAAATAATAACTGAGTATGGAGAGAGCGAATATTAGCTCATGATTGGGATGTGGATAAATCTTGAAGATGTCTTATAATAAGAACAGAAGGAGTCTTCAAATAATGATAAATCCCAAATAGGTGCTTAAATCGTTGCCACAGTCTACTGGTAGCTATTAAGAAAAGTTCCCATCTATAATAATAAATGGTAAATGACAGTACCTGTAAATCTCTTAATAAAGACTTGTAAGGTCTAACAGAGTAGCAAAGTGTAACAAACATTACACAACAGGAAAAAAGTGATAAGCAAACATCTTGTAAAGATACTGATAAAATAGCTACACAGTTTAAAGTAGAGAGATTATTGGTACAGATTGTATTGTATAGATGAAGATCTAGTATAGAGTTGCTGCCGCTCGTAGGAGTTAGCTAGTGCAAAGTAAAATGTATAGCTGAAAATCAATTATAGAGAGCTGCAACTAACTTTAGCAAGAAAGATATGGGTACCTGTTAAGAGAGGGGGAAGGATGTAAAGAGAGTAACCAACCTAGACCATCCCTCATACCCCAAAATAAATCCCCAAGTAAAGCACAGTTCCCACTTGCTAGAGCTTAGAGATCTAAATCTAATTCTGTCTAACTAACTGTAGAGATAACGTAGGAGCACGAGCGTCTATCTGTCCTAACTGCCTGTTGCCTAACACGTGTTTCGGCGCTGCTAAACGCGCCTTCTTCCGAGGCTATACAGGTGTCCTCTGACACCAGAGGTTTCTTTATACCACTCTTGGACCAATGAAAGGAGGGGCGTGTGTTTGAAAGTTCGCGCCTAAAGACCAAACTCTGAGCAAGCCACGCCCCCCTCTCTCTCTAACATGACGTAGGTAGGGTAGGTGGCTTGACATGCCTGTATATCTAAAGCAATTAGAATAGCCCTAGAGCTGTCTAGTATAGCTTAGTAGAATAGAGGCTACGCAATAATAGTAAATTAGGCACCTGAATAATGGGCTCTAGCAACTAAAAGTGTTCAGGCAGTGAGCGTTACTTTAGGGTGTAAGTCCATCTTTGTGCTTGCCGGCAGGAAGATGCGTTTTCTCGGTGTCCCGGCCCGGTGTAACATACTGTGGTCGGTCACCCAGGTATGCAGTGTGCTCTGGAGTCTTCAACCGATGCCTCGTTGTGGTTGTGTCGGTCCCTGCCACGGATTCCCATGTCATCGAGTGTCCGTGGGGTGAGCCTGTGGGTGTGATGGGTGTCGTTGGGGTGAGTCAGTAGGCTGTGGTACAGTCTTCATAGCAGGGGGTGCCTGTGGCTTGCAGCCCGTGTTGCGGTTTGTTGGTGCTCGTCGTTTTGCCGCCTTGTTTGGGTTGGTTGTCTGTTTGAGTCTCCGCCAATTTCTTGTGTTTTTGAGCCTCCCCAGGGGTGCTGTTAGTCGTTGCGGTTCGGGCGGTGGGTGGCATGGTACACGTGGCTTGAGGTGGGTGGTAGCGGATTCCCCTGCCTCAGCCTGTGCTCAAGTCTAAGCCAGAAGTTTGCACATATCTGGTCCAGGCCTGATAGAGGGGCTTGTTGTGCCTCATGTCCGCTCGCGGGTCTCCGCCATCTTGGGTCATTCCCACGGCCCTCTGACATGTTCCTTGCTTGTTTTTGCCCTAAGTGGGGAGGCTCCGAGTGGTGGACCGGGATGACCCCCACCGGTCCGGGGGTGGGGGGGAAATGTTGGGTACCCGTTCGTAACAATGGGCTCTCGGGCTGCTCCAGGCTGAGAGCTCGGCCGCCGCTCCCGTCCAGTGCGCACCCGGCTGCATGTTTTCGCGGGTATAGCCTGCCGTCTGTCTTCCGTTCACGGGCCGCATTACCGGTTTACCGTGTGGAGTGGGTCATTTAGGGTCAGTTTGTGCAGGTTCTTGTGATTCCAATGTGCCTATTGTAGCAGTCTTAGCTCAGATCAGGAGAGAGCTACAGCGAGGTACGTCTTCCCTCCATGACAGTCAGGCCCCACCCCAACAGCATTTTTTAACCATAGAGTTGTCAGCTGTCAAATGTAATCTGCAAATTAAGATATATTTTTTCATGGCGGGACAGTTGAGGTTCTCCTCATATTTTGTCTTCCCCAAATAGATCAGTAATTGTTCTCTAGCGAACTATATACTATGTCCCAGTATTTAATGGGTAACATTTCTGAGATCACTATAGAGGACCGAGAAAGGAGCAGTAATGCTGCCTGAAAAAGGAGCTTATTAGCCTGATGGTCACGCCAAAAAGCATCACTTTCATGAGACTAATAGTCTCCAGATGACTTGTAGTGCTCGAAGACACACACTGCAAATGCCACACACAAATACTGACCCACACATACACTGCACCCCTGACATATACAGCCGCCCTCACTCACACACTGCAACCTTCACACACACACACACTGTCCCTCACACACACACTGCACCCCTTACACATTGCACCACTCACACACACCTCTACTCATATGCCCTACTACAGCCCCATTTCCCAGCATGTTGTCAAACTGTTCTTAAACAGTTTGACTACTTACTCTGGGAGGGGGCCCCAGCACTATTGACACCATAACCACTACACTGAGCTGTAGTGGTTATTGTGTCTGGATTATTTCTTTAAATAATCTACAAGTGCCCCTCCCGAGACCAGGCTCTGGATCTGCCACTGATACCTGGATACCCCTACCACCCACCAGGTTCTGAGCCACCACTGAGCTCAAAACCTACCAAAGTTCATAATGAACAGTTGAACCAAACTTAACCAGCAGCCTATTCTATTTAAACTAACCCAGAGCCTTTTGGTCCCCTAACTTTTCTTTCTCTAGCCCCGCCGCTGTGACCAAACGGGAGCTAACACTCCTTACTCTTTTATATGGGAAGGAGGGACAAATTAGGCCAGGTAAGCAAATTAAAAGTGGCTTATCCTAAAATGGCTGCTTATTATAAAGGGCCAACCCCTTAACATTCCAACTCCCAATCCCAGGGGGCCTTCCCCCTATGTTTGCCTCCTAGCTCTGTCAGGCCCCATTCCACTAAGCTGCGCTTGCTCTATAGGGTTACAATCTCTTTTTCCCCCACCATAAAATTTTTGGTTTGTGATCGATAAATATATATTATTTATTTACATGAAACGTGTTGCCTTGTAGATTGTATGTAGACTGAAAGGAATACTGCAAGCATTATAATCACTAAAGCACGTTGTAATGGTTATGCTGCAAGGACTGACCAGGCATCCTAAACCCTTTGTCAATAGTCAAACAGTTTTGGAACATTTTGACTTCATACCTGGAGCCCACCTGGTGCATCTCAATGCCTTCACTACATCCAACAGAAACCAGTAGCTTTGTTAGCTCACCTGAGCTAAGCCATGCCATGCTATGTGGGGCTAGTTCATTTGCTAAGAGTGTCACCTGATGACTCTCAGTCTATGAGCTAAGACCTGCACCGCCAGACTTGGCTCAGACCGAGAACCTCTGGCTCTTTGTAGGCTGCAGAAGAGGTGGGGAGTGGTGCCAAACAGATTTCATGTGAGAAGTCAAATCATAATTGAAGAGTACCAGGGTTCTCATGGCACCATGATCAATACAGTGTGCTGTTGGAGTTCCAAATAACTAACATGGTCGATATTTTGAGATGGATCCTTAAATTAATAAATACATTTTCCACGTGCAGGATGTAAACTCCATAAAGATGCTACAGTGTAAAAATGCCATGTATTGCCCCTAAGCATATTAAAATGGAATGGTTCAGGTGATGCCTAGTGGTGCTAAAAGCTAACCTTATCTTTATTATTTGAAGAGGAGGTGTCACTGCTATTTTTGCACAGCTCGGTAGCTAAATAGGTTTGGTTGTGCTTTTATATCTTGTAATTCTCAGCAGTTTTATGACTGTCTGCCTTCTCAGACTCAGGCAGACATGTCAAGTAAATTAAATCAAGTCCATGAACAAGACTCCACAGGTAAATCCCAGACGGATCAATTCATTTGAACGTGGATTAAAAGGCATTTGATTTGGACGAACCACCTGATTTAAAAAAAAAATAATTAATTTAAAAAAAATGGAAAAGATAAATAAACTGTTCACAAGTCTAAAAATCAAATGAATAAGAAGATAACCTAAAAGCACAAAGCTTGCATTATACCTTAACCCATGCAGCATTGCATGCTACATACTGCATGCCTCCCAACTGTCCCGATCTCTGCAGAACAGTCCTGATTTTCAGGTCCAGTCCTGACATGGTTTCCTGGTGTCGCACTTTAGCTTTAGTAAATAACTGTTAGTTTCTGAAGCCAGCAGGGTACATTTTTAAGCAGATAAATGTTGCCACTACAAACAGTGGGCATGATTAAGGATGCCCTTGCTATACTGAAATCCCATCACTATTCGCGAAAAACAATCCAAGAAAGCCATAGGCAGGTACTAGTTTGGGCCCAGCCCTTTATTTCTTACATAAGAATGATGAATGGAACCACGTTATTCTAGGGCCATTAACCTAATCTATAGCCTGGGCCCTAGGCGGCTGCTTAATGATTAATCCTGCTCTGACTTAGGTCTGAATGGGGAAAAAAGAGCTGATCTGGGAAAATACTCCAACTCCGTCATAGTCACAGCTTGGGTATTTTTTCCTCCGTATTGCCATTCGGATTTAATTCAGGAAAATTTAGCATTTGGGGAAATACATAAGCACTAGTATTGCTGCAGCTTTAAGATGGGTTCTGTGTCAAATGAAGGCCGCTTTTATTTCAGAAAACCTTGTACTGTGTTGCTATGAATAAAATCTTATGTAAGTGTTTACTTCGGCAACGCACTGCTTACCGTAGAGGAGAGGTCACTGAACATAGTAAGCAATCTCTGGCTCCAGGTGGTGCTGATTTGCTAAGGAGCCTCCCTTTACCAACCATGCAGTTTAGGTGGAGCAGGGCTAATCCTTAATTCTAATCAGAAGCACTGTTTGGCATTAACGTTCTTCTGCCATGTCATCACTAACCTTTAAATGTTGAAGGGTTACTCTAACTCTTTATAGAACACATTTTATTTTAAATTCCGTAATAGGTAAGTAAGTAGGTCCCCCCCTCTTTAACCCCTTAAGGACCAAACTTCTGGAATAAAAAGGAATCATGACATGTCACACATGTCATGTGTCCTTAAGGGGTTAAAACCTGAAGAATAGTATTTACCTGAAATCCAGCGTTGGGCAATAACACCAGCGCCATGCTCTACTCCTCCGTCTGATGTCATCCCTGCCCTTACACGGTTAAATCAAATGCTTCTCATAGAGAAGACTTTTCAATTGCATGCATGCACTCTAGCTATGAAAAGGGAGGGAATGAGGGATTAAAATAATATTCCCTTGGAAGAGCCGGTACTCAGCGAAACGCGCGTCGGGATATTTAGAGCAGAGGGTGGCAGGGGTTGACAGGGGATGATTCTGCAGCTAGTTATTCTCCCGGATTAGCCACCTCGCTATACATTTTAACTCACTCTATCATGTTTGGATATGTAGCTATTAGTTAGTTTTGGCTAAACTACTAGCGTTAGGGGGAAGGGGACTTGATGCTACTTTGGCACTGGGTGATGGGAGTTGGGGATATGCTAACTTGATTACCATTTGGTTCTCTGGACATTTGAGACTACTTCATATATATTTTAATCTTTACTAGTTTACAGGTTTTGATCCAATACCCATAAGGCTTAGGCAGGGCCGGACTGGGGATACAAAGCAGCCCTGGGAAAAAAAGTCTATGCCAGCCCCATAAGTCATTGCGCCATATATTGTCGCATGTAATATGTAAGGCTATGTCTTGCCACCCCAGATGATTGAGTTATTATATATATATATATATATATATATATATATAATCTTTTTCTAATATAATATATTGGTCCTTTCAGAGTAAAACATTTAATTATACAGTAAGCATACTCACATGCAGACACAGACAATCTCACTGACACACACACGCTCATTGATACACAGCCTCATAGACAAACAATTTCACTAATATACATAAGCTCATTGACATAAAAATACAAGCTCACTCACTAGCAGACACACACACACATGCAAGCAAGCAAACTCACTAGTAGGCGCACACACACACACAGCTTAATGTAGTGGTTCTGGTGTCTATAGCCTGTCCCTGCAGGCTTTTGAATGTAAACACTGACTTTTCAGAGAAAAGGCAGTGTTTACATTGCTTCCTAGTGACACCTCTAGTGACAGACACTCAGACGGTCACTAAAGGCGCTTCCTGTGTCAGTGCGGATTGGCTGAGATCATCAAGCTTGATGATCTCAGTCATAGAGGCAGAGACCAGCATGACGTTGGAAAAAAAAAGTGAGTAAAACACTATTTTTACAAACACAGACACTACGACTGACACACACACACCATGACAGACATACACACACACACACACACACACCATGATACAGACACACAGTGACACAGAGACACACACACACACACACACACAGCATGACACACACAGCATGACACAGACACACACACACAGCATGACACAGACACACACACACAGCATGACACAGACACACACACAGCATGACACAGACAGACACACTCCCACTGACATACATACTTGTTGCTACCTGTGTGGGTGGGTGGGCAGACTGATAGGTGCCCCTCCCCTTCTGTGCCCTCTTTTGCCCCCTCTGTGCTTTTTAGCCCCTTCCCCTCCTGTGCCCTTATGTAGCACCCTCCCTTCCTGTGCCCTCTTTAGCCCCCTCCCGTGCCCTCTTTGGCCACCTCCCTTCCTGTGCCCTCTTTAGCACCATCCCGTGCCCTCTTTAGCCCCCCTTCCGACTTGTACCTTCTTCAGCCCCTTTGGTGCTCATCTTTTGGCCCCTCTCCCCTTCCTGTGACCTCTTAGCCCCCTCCCCTCCTGTGCCCTTTGTTACCCCCCCTCCCCTCCTGTGCCCTTTGTTACCCCCCCTCCCCTTCCTGTGACCTCTTAGCCCCCACCCCTCCTTTGCCCTTTGTTACCCCCCCTCACCTTCCTGTGACCTCTTAGCCCCCTCCCCTCCTGTGCCATTTGTTACCCCCCCTCCCCTTCCTGTGACCTCTTAGCCCCCTCCCCTCCTGTGCCCTTTGTTACCCCCCCTTCCTGTGACCTCTTAGCCCCCTCCCCTCCTGTGCCCTTTGTTACCCCCCCTTCCTGTGACCTCTTAGCCCCCTCCCCTCCTGTGCCATTTGTTACCCCCCCTCCCCTTCCTGTGACCTCTTAGCCCCCTCCCCTCCTGTGCCCTTTGTTAGCCCCCTCCCCTCCTGTGCCCTTTGTTAGCCCCCTCCCCTCCTGTGCCCTTTGTTACCCCCCACCCTCCCCTTCCTGTGACCTCTTAGCCCCCTCCCCTCCTGTGCCCTTTGTAACCCCCCCCTTCCTGTGACCTCTTAGCCCCCTCCACTCCTGTGCCATTTGTTACCCCCCACCCTCCCCTTCCTGTGACCTCTTAGCCCCCTCCCCTCCTGTGCCATTTGTTACCCCCCCTCCCCTCCTGTGCCCTTTGTTACCCCCCCTCCCCTCCTGTGCTCTTTGTTACCCCCCCTCCCCTCCTGTGCTCTTTGTTACCCCCCCTCCTGTGCTCTTTGTTACCCCCCCTCCCCTCCTGTGCTCTTTGTTACCCCCCACCCTCCCCTTCCTGTGACCTTTGTTACTTCCCCCCCCCCCCCACTCCTCCCCTCCTGTGCTCACCTTCCAGCCCAGCCAGCCTTCCTGAAGCTCTTCTGGCGGCCGCAGGGGAAGCTCTTCTGGCGGCCGCTGGGGGAGCAGCAGGCTGTTCTGTCTCTGCTCCCCCTCCCTCGCGCGCAGCTTAATGAGACCGGGGCCGGAATATGACGTCATATTCCGGTGCCGGTCTCTTTCTAGCGCGCGAGGGAGGGGGAGCAGAGACAGAACAGCCTGCTCCCCCTGCGGCCGCCAGAAGAGCTTCCCCTGCGGCCGCAAGGAGAGCTTCCCCTGCGGCCGCCATCCAATCTCTCCATGCGGCCGCAGGACATCCACATGTCTCCCCGGCCCCAGGTGCCCACGGCCCACCGGGAAATTTCCCGGTATCCCGGTGGGCCAGTCCGGCCCTGGGCTTAGGTCAGTAAGTCTCCAGACTTATCTATTTCTGACCTAGCCTTTTGCTCTCCTTCTTAGTTTTTTTTAGTTTCCACTATTTCAGACTGAGAGCTGATGTCTCAGTGTCTGGATTAAACCCTGCATCGCTCAGATCTCAGCTGGTGAGCTAGCCTGCTTGGCTCACAAGAGCTAATGGCAATTCTGGCTTAGCAGCTTCTGGCTCTCCGTCGTCAGTAGTGGAGATAAGGAGTGGCACGCAGCGGACCCCAGGACCTCCTAGCTATATTGGGCAACTATTACAGCGAGCTGTATTGGTTATGGCGCTTGTTGTGTTGCCTTTAACCCCTTAATGACCAAACTTCTGGAATAAAAGGGAATCATGACGTGTCACACACGTCATGTGTCCTTAAGGGGTTAAAGGCAGCAGATTAGTTTTAAAAGCATTTAAGCTTTGTTCTTTCTTAAAGGACCACTAAAGGCACCCAGACCACTTCAGCTCAATGAAGTGGGCTGGGTGCCATCTAGGATTAACCCTGCCTGCTGTAAACATAGCAGTTTCATAGAAACTGCTATGTTTACAAATGGGTTAATCCAGCCTCTAGTGGCTGTCTTATTGACAGCCGCTAGAGGCGCTTCCGCGCTTCTCACTGTGATTTTCACAGTGAGAAGACGCCGGCGTCCATAGGAAAGCATTGAGAATTTTTTTTCTATGAGACTGGCTGAATGCACGCGGCTCTTGCCGCACATGCGCATTCAGCCGATGACGACAGAAGGAGATGATTCCACAGCACCGAGGGAGCCCAGCGCTGGAAAAAGGTAGGAATTTAACCTCTTCCTCACCCTAGAGCTCGGCAGGAGGGGGAGGGTGAGGGGGACCCAAGGACCCTATAGAGCCAGGAAAACAAGTATGTTTTCCTGGCACTATAATGGTCCTTTAAGAATCTAGACCCTTATTTTTATTTATTTATTTTAATTGTATTTATTTTTATTTATTTTTACAAATCCTGTCTTTATTTATTTATTTATTTATTTATTTGTTCGTTCATTCATTCTGATAAGGAAGCATTTTTTAACCTTGTTTGTAATATGGAGCAAATTGCCAGCACACTGTCAGTAGGGCCTATTATCAGTTCTCTAACAGGATTATAATGAATTCTAGGAAGAACAATCAGGGCTTCGCCTCAGCATGGGACATACAGAGTAGCCATCTGTTACCATTCAGGCCTCACACAATGAGGATCATTCACCAAACACTGAATTGTAGCACACGGAATATAAAATTGCAAACTTCTGGTTAAAATGTGCTGATTTGGGAACATTTTCCAACTCTGTTATAATAACAGCATGACTTTTCTGGCCTGCATTTTTTGCAATGTGGTTTTCATTTCAGTTTAGTGTATGAAGCTCAAGGTCTCACCCACGTTTTTAAGTATTCTGATGGAGTATAATATTCCTTAAGAAATAGGTAGAATGTTGTGATATTTGTTGCTCGTAATAAATATGTATTTTTTTCTCTGAACAAAACCATGAAATGTAAAAATGGGAGAGAGAAAAAAAAAAGTCTGGAGAATGCGGGCATCGATCCCGCTACCTCTCACATGCTAAGCGAGCGCTCTACCATTTGAGCTAATTCCCCTTGATATGAAAGTTTATATGTGTGCTATTGTACGTGCTGTCAGATAGCCCCTATGGCTTCTTGTACAGTGTGAGGATGTCCAGCATTGTTTTATGGCCTTTAACCATGAAACAGCAAGAAGCGCCTCAATTGACTGTTTTACATTACAGGCTTAAGGGGGCGGGGCACTGCCCCCAGACAGCGTTATTGAGATGACATGGTCTTGGTGCTTATAGAGTCCCTTAAGTAAAGTTATGTTTAAGCATTGTCTTCCCTATAAGGTTTTGCAAGTTTTTGCTACAATGTAGTGTTATACAATGAACTAAATAAATCACTTACCGCAGTCCCATACATACTATCCAGTTCAGTAAACTGACAAAATGAACCTTTTCTACTGTGAAATTATTACTCTGAAGTCATCTCAGAACTGTAAGCAGTCAGATTGTTTCAGTCTTGAGTTAACTAAATGGGAAATTATAAAGAAGAAAATACACATTCCTGTAAAGAAAAAAAACTATTTTGATCTCTCTCAGCCAATGAGTTAAGACCTTCAAGTGCCAGGTTTAACTCCGACAGCTCTCTCTAGGCTGGGGTGGAGGCTGCAAGAGGCTCCAGGCAGACCCCAGTCAAACTGTTCTTAAATGGTTTGATTCCTTACGTTGGGGAGGGCACCATAACCACTACAGCACCCTGCTGGAGTTCCAAATAACTAATATGGCGCTTGTCTGTACTGCACTTTTGAGAAACAACTTGGTGCATGTAAAAAAAATGTAATTTCTGTGCAGATGGGGCATTATGGTGAGGAGTTTATTAGGGGGAAAGACAAATCCTATTCTGAGACCGTGTGAAATTATTGGCAATCACCATGGAAATTAATAGAATGTTCATTAAAGTGTAGCACAGTTTCCCTAGAATAACGCCTGTTTCTGTCTTGCAATTGCTTTTAACTTACCTCTGCAGCAATACTGCAATATGTAACATGCACACACCGCATAAAGGAATGCAATTCAACAAAAGCATGACCCCAAAGCAAAAATGCTTTCATTTGACACTTTATCTCCTGCAGCATATGCATGCTACATGGTACAAGGCAACGCAAAAGCATTAAGACTTGACAAACATAGACCGCTCTCTTGACCGCAGGAAAAATTTCTGCAGAGTAACGTTACCTATTTTTTCTGTAATTAAAAATCTGAAATTCAGAAAATGTAAAGGCATAAAAAAAAAAAAATCTGGAGAATGCGGGCATCGATCCCGCTACCTCTCACATGCTAAGCGAGCGCTCTACCATTTGAGCTAATTCCCCTTTAATAAATGCCTAAATGTGAGCTGTTGTGGTTGCTGGGATGATAACCATTTGTTCTATCAAACATTTGTAAGCACTTTCCATTATGTATTTTTGAGTTTTACCTTAACTTGAACACATAAGTCCCATACATACTATCCAGTTGAGTAAATGGAAGAGTTTATTGAAGTATTCCTCTGAAGTCGTCTCAGAACTGTATGTATTACGATTCTTGTAGTCTTGAGTCAAATAATCGGAAATCTAAAAAAGAAATTGCATATTGCTCTATTGCAGCGGGCACTAGGACCATGCAGTGAGTGTTTCAGCAGCACTCCCTGCATGTTCGTGCTGGCTGGGGGTTGTGACGACACCCCTTTATGAGTTGGACCCACCCATTACTCTTGTAACAGTATTTATGGCAATCACAATCACGTTATTGGTTATATAGCGCCTATGACTTTTGTACTGTGTTTTTATATACTTTGCCTTCTGCACGGAACAGAATCCTCATAAAATGTCTGCAATGCATTAGTTATTTTCTCCATTAAAACACGTACAGTTTCTGTACTTTATAATGTCAGGATTTGCTCTTTCTCCATGGTCTGAGACTCCACACCAATACACCCATGCACACGGACATTGCAGAGGCACCCATGCATTCACACACTCTAGCAATCCACTTGCACGCAGTGCCACTACACAGATAATATATATTTCTTTACAATAATGCTATGTCTGTACAAACGTGAGTTCACACTGACACAATATAAAGAAGATCCTGCTTTTATATTCACAATACACACTGAAACCACACAAAAAATGACACTGGCATTCTCGATACAAAAATATATCCCTGTACTCATCCATTGTACAATATTAAAAGTACACCCCTGCACTCACAAGTCCTTACATTATAGAATACATACATATGCCTCCCAACAGTCTGACAATGATGTTTTGGATTCCTGTCCCACTATAGTTCCTTATTGTCCCTCTTTAGTTCCCTAGTGTCCCACAATTGTCCCCAGTCAAAGTCAAATTTGAAACATGGCCTACATTTTTAAATGTAAATTTCTGTGCACAAATAATTGTATTTTTATTACATATTGTGTATATAGTGTGGTATGTAGTGCATATGTTGTACAAATGTTTGTGGTCTGATGCATGCTATCTTGGTAGGGGAGGGGGTGTGGTAAGTGGCTCAAATTTTCCTATAACCATACAAGAATCTATACATATTGCATCCTCAAAGCAAAACTGCACACTGTGTAGTAGGTGTATAGCTAAGACTCTGGATTTTCAGGATTTTGTGTCGCTAGACACAGATACACCCTTGTAAAGAGGGGTAAGAAATTACGTGTTTGATGTCCACTCTAAAGCTTATTGTACATCTCCTGGGAATAACTACTTGTTACATTGACATTTTCCATGCAAATAAGAACAAAGAACGGCTTTTCCATGTTTGTTGTACGAGCTCGTATTAACCCCTTGAGTGCCATATTACAAATCTGCAATGTAGAAGAATGTGTATATATGCGAGTGGGTTGAGGGGTATTTTGTTATTTTCCTGACATTACAATGATGATTTGCTTTTTTAAAATGCATATCCAAGCATCAAAAATTAGGAAATTTAAAATAAAAGAAATAAAAGAACTTGCCAGAATACTGTTTTCAAGGATTTTCACCAATATGTGACCTGTGGGGAATGGAAATAGAATGTCATATTAGTCTTACTGGAAAAAAATTGTTAATGTAAGAATTTGCATAAAAAAAGATAAACATACCCACCCCCTCCCCCCCCACCCCAATCTTTGCTGGACCAAATCCAGGAAGTTCATCTAGTTAATGTCGGAATGACGGCAAAGGTGGTTTTAGCCTGCAGGGCTAGATTTACATATCAGGGGCCTGTAGGCATGAAATTCGAGGGAGCACCTGGCTCCCCAACTCAAAAAAGGTAGGTAAATTAAATATAATGGATATATTAACTGGACACTGCAAGCCTAAAAACATATATTTGTTTTAATGTTTAAACAACTGCATATGTATGGATGTGCGTATTGCTGCTTGTACTGTATTGTTTGAATCTGTGAGTATAGTGAGTGTATGCAGGTGTGTAAATACATGAAGGGTTAAAGATATTGAAGAAGTGGTTATGGTAAAGGGGGGTGTAAGGTTAGAAAAGGATTAGCATGAGAGTTCGATTACATAGGATGTTTAGAGCATAGGTTCTGCACCACAAGCAGGGGGTACGCCGAAAGCTGGCTGGCTGGCCACTTAGGGCCCCCAGGAAGCAGACCGCTGTGCATTAAGACCGAGAGGGCACGTGCTTACCTAGACGGCAGGCCTACTCTAACTAAACCTGCTTTGTTCAGAAGGGGGGAGGGGGAGGTAATAATTTATGAGTGTGTGAGAGAATGTGTTGTAAAAACCAAAGAAAAGAAAAAGTTACCTGCGCTCTCTCCTTAATCCCTATGTATATTTAGACAAATGGAGGTCATTTAGCTGCTCCAATGGCCATTGGAGGGAATGCCCGCCTGCCAACGTCAAGGCAGACCCCCCTAAGCGGGTCCTAACACTAACCCTTCAGCCTGCTTCCTTGAGCTTCTGGCAAAGATATCTCTAATGAGACAGAGAGGGGTATTTTTATATATTATATACACCCCTATATACTTATTAACCCTTAATAGGGAACACATGGGATGGGCGGCAAATCAGTAAGAGTGTGTGTCCGTGAATGTGTGTCAAATCAGTGAGTGTGTGTTTCAGTGTCCTCAGTGTGTAACTATTATGTGTGTATTTTATTGTCATTTTGTGACTTTTATACCGCAGATTAATAGTTCACACACTCCTCCCTACATACACAATATTCACATTGTCATATTGGTTTTTTTTTTATTCTGTGTCATATTTATTTAAAACATATCCTTTACTACCTTTTAATCAGGCTACACATTTCATTTGTAATTTAAACTTTATTTTAGTATTTTTTTTACATTATTTTTTTTTTAGACATGCAGGGACTGTTTATGATTTCTGAGTTTAGGTTTAGAGTGGGGTCCAATATATACATAATGTAGTTTAGGATTGTTGAGTTTAGGACTACAGGTGGATTAAATTGAGTATTCATTTACATGAGCTGTTTAGTTAAACATAGGATTAAAGTTAAATGGTTCATTTTCAGGTTTAGGCTTTGAGTGTTTCAATTTGGGAATAAGTAATGTGTTTAGGTTTTTTAGAGGGGTTAAATTCGGGGTTAGGGAAAGGGGATTTTTAGGCCTTGTGGGGTTTGAATAGTTATTTACAAATTACTCACTCTCCTATGTCCTCTGTTGGCCAGTCAGATTGGCAATAGAGCTGCAGGAGAGGTTATACAGTGTGCATCACTAAGCTCTTCCCCTGCTCCTACAGCAAGTGTTTACTGTGTGAGTGTGTAGATGGGAAGTGATCTCTTCCTATTCCTGTCCAGCCTCACAGACAGAGACCCTGGAGGAGCTGGGACAGCACTGAGTTTTTTACACTTTCTATAACTGTTGCTGCAGCTCCTCTGCTAAAGGACCACAATAGTCACCCAGACCACTTCAGCTCAATGAAGTGGTCTGGGTGCCAGGTCCCCCAGGTTTTAACCCTGCAGCTGTAAATGTTTCCATTGCAGGGTTAATCCAGCCTCTGTCTTCCTGACAGCCGCTAGAGGCACTTCCCTGACGCTCAATGTGAAAATCGCATTGAGCACGCAGAACCATAGGCGTGCGCAGCCTATTGCATTAGGGTGTGCACCCTAAAGCACAAACACACGGCGCATGTGTATATATGTAATATATATTTATATATATATATATATATATATATATATATATATATACATACATACACACATATACACACACACACATACACTGCTGTGTATGTGTGTGCTGCTCGTGTGCTGTGTGAGGGTGGTTTGAGGGTGCTGGTAGTGTGCTATGTGGGTGAGGGTGTTTGTGTGTGTGTTTGTTAGGGTCCTGTTACTGTGCTGTGTGATGGTGCTGTGTGTGTGAGGGTGCTGTTTGTGTGATGTGTGCGTGTGATGGTGCCGTTTGTGTGATGTGTGTGGGTGTCGTGTATTTGTGAGGGTGCTGTTTGTGTGTGTTTGTGAGGGTGCTGTTAGTGTGCTGTGTGTGAGGGTGTTGTGTGTTTGTGAGGGTGCGGTTAGTGTACTGTGTGTGTGAGCGTGCAGGCTGTATGTTTGGAGGGATTGTGGAGGTGGGGGCAGATTAGTAAATATCCCCCCTCCCTACCTTATATAGGGAGGGGGGATCCTTGCTGCCATGTGCCATCCCTGGTGGTCCAGTGGAGAGTGAACTCTAGCCTGCGGGGCTAGAGTTAACTCTCACGAGATCTGAATGTTGCCGTGGCAATGCTCAGATCTCGTGAGAGGAACCTGGCGGAGCTGCTGTCTAGAGCTCCCCGGGTCCTCTACTGCCTCCCTCCATGTTGCTGTGGGCTGGTGAGGTAGATCTTTGATCTCCCCGCCAGCCCCTGGAGGCTTAGAGCAGAGCCGGCACTCAGATAGCGCCGACTCTGCGTGAGCCGACAGGGGAGATCCGGAGATCTCCGGTGAAGTCCTGGGGAATAAAGTGTGGGAACTCTTTTCCCACCTCCCCAAAAAAATAATATACACGTGTGTGTGCGTGTGTGTGTGTGTGTGTGTGTGTGTGTGTGTGTATATATATATATATATATATATATATATATATATATGCGTGCACACACAGACTGACACATACACAGACACACATATATACGCGTGCACACACACACATTCACAGACACCCACACACCCATACACACACACACATTCAGACACATACACTCTCAGACACACACCTACATTCACAGACACATTTACAGACACACATACATACATTCAGACACACTCACTCACATACACACAGACACACACACATTCACAGACACACTCACTCACAGACATATACACACAGACACACACACACATACATACATTCCCAGACACAATCACTCACAGAAACATACACACAGACACACACACATACATACATTCACAGACACAATCACTCACAGACACATACACAGACACACACACTCACATACATTCACAGACACAATCACTCACAGACACATACACAGACACACACACTCATACATACATTCACAGACACAATCACTCACAGACACAGACACACATATACATTCACAGACACACTCACTCACAGACACATACACACAGACACACACACACATACATACATTCACAGACACAATCACTCACAGACACATACATACAAATTATTATTTTTTAATTAAAAAAGTCCACCCAGCCTCCCTACCTGGAGTGCTGGCGTGGACTTGTCCCTGGGGTCCAGTGGGTCGGTCAAGCGCCGGTCTCCACTCAGCCGCGGTGAGAGAGCTGTGTGCTCTCTGCTCCCTCTCGCCGCGCGGGCTGTCTGTTGTAGCTGGGAGCCGGAATATGACGTCATATTCCGGCTCCCAGCATCAGCAAACAGCGCGCGGCGAGAGGAAGCAGAGAGCACACGGCTCCCTCGCCGCGGCTGAGTGGAGACCGGCGCTTGACCGACCCCAATGACAGGGGGAACATAGGGTGAGGAAGGGGGAGCTGAGTGCCTGCAGGAACAGCGTTCCTGCTCAAATAAAAGTGCAGGAACGCTGTTCCTGCAGGACTCAATACATAGGCGTGCCACGGGGATTAGGGTGTGCCCAGGCACACCCGGCACACCCCGTGCGCACGCCTATGCGCAGAACGTCCATAGGAAATCATTGAGAAATGCTTTCCTATGGGAGTTTGCAATGCGTGGCTCTGGCCGCCGCATGCGCATTCGGCTCCACTCAGGAGTTGACGTCAGAGTGGGAGGAGAAGTCACCATTGCCGAGGGAGCCCGGCGTTGGATAAAGGTAAGTAGCTGATGGGGTTTTAACCCCATCAGCCCAGCGGGAGGGGGGCCCCCTGAGGGTGGGGGGGGGGAGGGGGGGATTTAAGGATTATATAGTGTCAGGAAAACTGGTTTGTTTTCCTGACACTATAGTGGTCATTTAAGGCTGAGTGAGCTATAGAGGACACTGGCCAATGATCCTGGAACTTGTCCCAAACCACCAGCCCACTTAAGCTCAAAAAGGCACATTAGAAGTGCTGAAATCACATACCCCACTGGTCAAGCACCTAATGGGAAAATCGGTCTTGAACAGTCAAAGCAGGATTAACAATAATGCGACTCTAGGAGATTGCCAGGGGTTAGACAGGGGCCCCGAAACTATGAATTTTATTTACCCCATTAACATCCCTATGCGAGGAATAAAGGTGTGAGATCCAAGCTGGTGACCTCCCAAGGCCAGTGGAAGCTTTAATCCTGCTCTAGGGACATGCTGTATGTCTCAGAACCACTACCTTAAAGGGACAGTATAGGCAACCAGACCACTTCATCTCATTGAAGAGGTGTGGGGCCACTGTCCTGTTCCTATAACCCTTCAATGTAAAACATTGCAGTTTTAGAAACACTGCAATGTTTACATTGCAGTGTTAGGTTGCCTCTAGTGGTTGTCTCCCAGACAGCCACTAGAGGTGCTTCCTGCTGTATCACTGTGTTTAACTCCAAGAAACAACGCTGGGCGTCATCACACTGTGCATGAGGATGTCCAGAGGCTTCAAATCCCCCATAGAAAATGATTATTGAGTGCTTTTCTATGGGAAAGGCCTAATGGACTCACCGTGCAAGAACATTAGGTTCACCCTCGTTGCTGACATCGGGAGAGGAACAAACGCTCTGGAATAAGGTGAGTTTTTATAAGTGTTTTTAACCTTTTTATTGCCACAGAGGCGGGTTGCAGAGGTACACTATAGTATTAGGAATACAGATTTGTATTCCTTTAAGATGGACTGGTTTTGGTGCCTTTAATGACGCTTTACCTTTGAATATGTTGAATATGAATGATCATATGTTATTTTCATCTCCATTATTTTTATTTTTTCTAAACGTTAATGTTTTCAACATTCTCTTTTTTTTTTTTTTTCTTTTTAGAGTTTTTTTTTTTCACATGCGTGTGGCAAGTTGTGACTTTGTGAAGTGACCATGACCCAAAGCACCGAAATCGTCAACCTCTCTTTTTTGTCAGACAGTGAGAGAGACCTAATTTTGCAGGTACTTCAGAGAGATGAGGAACTCCGAAAAGCAGAAGAGAGACGAATTAGGTAAGGCTGATTTTCGTATGCCAACAGTGCTTTCATACCGTGTTTTTTTTTTTTTTTTTTAATGATTAAATGATGAGTTATTCACTTAACAAATCAAATAATTTCTGCCTGTTCTTTTTTCCTTCACATTAATGCCCTTGTTGTCTCTATAACCCTAAATTAGACCCAATTTTAAAGAGGTTTAGGTGTTTCTCATGTTCAAACATTAGAGCTCTAAAAATTGTAACTTTTTGTTTTTCCTTTCTAAAAGGCGCTTGAAGGTTGAACTTCAAGATATACGTAGAAAAGGGGCAAAAAGGGGGAGCCAGCGCTATAGTGATCGGACCTGTGGCCGCTGTCAGCAGAACGTGGCCCGAGCTGTCCCCAGGGCCAATGTTTGTCGGAGCTGCAACCACCTGGTTTGTAAAGACTGCCGAATGGATTCTGCCAGCGGAGGCTGGAAGTGCAATGTCTGCTTAAAAGAAGCGTGAGTTCTTGTGTATATAACCGTGTCCAATTGGTTTTAATCTTTGAGTGAACCTACCCGTTACGAATATTATATTTATATATAATATTGTTTTATATACTTACTAGAAGATTTTTCTCGGTCATTATTTAAAAATGGAAAAATCTATTTTTTATTTTATTTTTGTCTACATACATTTTTATATTCATTCAAGGTGTTTGTTGAATCGATCATTCGTACATGTCTCCCTGCATAGTAAGGGCTCCGTGCTTGATCATGAAACTTTACTTCCTTATCTACAATTCAGGAAGTGGCTGCTCAACAAAGTCTTTTGTCACCATGCTCTTTTCACAGTGGTAGAATAAGCTATTACCTGCTAATTGTTTGTCAGCACAAGTCTAAATAAAGTTGTCACTTCACATTGTCTCACTATACACCCAGAACATGTGGTATCTCACCCGGAATTTTGTGATACTTTATTCATGTACGGACCACATACAAGTGTTTATTTTTTTTGTAATTTTTTTTTTTTTTTTTTTTTTTTTTTTAAAGGGAACTTAAAAAGTCAACAGGAGATTGGTTTTATGACCAAAGAGTGAATCGTTTTGCAAACCGTCTCGGGAGTGATTTAGTGAGGATTTCTCTCAGACGGAAACCACCAGGTATTTGATGCTTTTGTCGTATTGCTCGAATGTCTCTAAAAATGGTGCGTGGGAAATGTGGACAGAAAGAGCTCGATCTCCTTGGTGATGATTCCTTTAAAATATAGCAAATCTGTTTAAAGGGACATTTCAAGCACCATGACCGCTACAGATTACTGCATTGTTTATGGTTTAAAACCTTGTGGGTGAGATCCTTCCATTATCAAGCATTTGACAAATACCAGGGATTCCCCTGCACCCAAAGCCTGCCTTTCTTCGCTTGGGACATCCTTTGTAGAGGGTTCACGTTACTCCTTATATATTTCTCCATTTACGTGGGCTCTGGCTATGCAATCACCATTAACCACATTAGTTAGAAGATTTCACACAAACGCCTTGTGACACAATCTTATTTGTATTGTAAAGGTTTTTAATAGTGGAATACATGTCTCTGAAGGTTTCAGTATAATAGAATGCTGACAAAAGTCATTCCGAGATACTCCTGGTGTAGATTTAGTCCAATTTGTGTCTAAATCTGTTATTTTTTTAAAATATTTTTACTTGTGATGAATTTTGCAAGCATGTTACTGGTCACAGTTTGGTGCATAAAACACATGAAACTATTGAGTGAGGAAAATGAAGCCTTGCAAACAATGTCTTCACAGTAATCTATTCTATGTTGGTAAAATAAAGTAACAAAAAGCACAACATTCTTGACTTTCCATAAACTGCTTTTTTGAAAATATGTGCAGTTATCCTGGTCCATATCTGTAACCTGGGTGGCTGATGACAAGTGCTGCTTGCAACCCAAGGCTTGCATCCCCTTCTCAGGTGTGCCTGCTGTCATGTATAATCATAATATGATTTGCGCCACTGAGATACCCTCTCTCTTCCTCCACATTGTATACACGTAAATCTGTTATTTACAGTTTAGTTATTAGACAGAATTAATGTTTTCTTTCTTTGTTTGTGTTTTTGTTTTTTGTTTTTTATATAGGCAACAAAAGAGAGACCACGGCACAAACCATCTTTGAGCATTCACAACAGGTCAATGAACCCAAAGCAAAGAAGATACCGCGGAGTCCTCAAGAGCGAAAAAAGGCTTCTGGGTGAATCTAAATTGTGTGCTTTTGGGCAAGGCCTAGGGCAAATGTACATCCAAGCAAGAAACTGCCCAAGAGAAGCCTTGCTTCCTCCACAAAATGCCGCACGCTTGCGCCAAAAGCAAAACATAATAGTCCTTCCCAACCAGACATACCTCTTTATGAACAGTATGTCCTTCCATATTTCAAATTATATATGGTTATTAATGCGGTGCACAGAGCGTTACAGAGAGTCTAAAATGGCCCTGGTGTTGCCAAAGCGCAGCTGCACATTAAAATGAATTTAATGTGGCACAGCAAGAGGTTAACTTTTTATTTATTTTTTCATTTGAAGGAACACTATAGTGTCAGGAATATAAACATGTCTTCCTGACACTATAGTGCCTGTATCGCTGTTTAAGTCTTGATGATCTCAGCAAATTTAACACCTTCCCATAGGAAAGCATTGGGAGGCTATTGCGCATGCGCCGAAAAACGCAGCGTTGCGCCAATCAGCATCTCCTCATAGAGATTTATTGAATCAGTGCACCTCCATGCAGATTGTGGAGACATGGATAACCTGTTCTGCACACTGTGCAACACTGACACAGGAAGCACCGCTAGTGGCCGTCTAAGGATCTGCCACTAGGCACAAATGTAAACACTGAAAAGGTAGCATTTACATCGTAAAGCGTGCAGGGACAGGGTATAGACACCAGAACCACTACCTTCAGCTGTAGTGGGTCTGGTGACTATAGTGTCCCTTTAATGAACAGGTGGGGTTGTGGGAACATAACCTTCTTGTTCTCTATGACAGATGCTAATAGAGGCTTTAGATGTGACTGATACAGACTGGGAGAAAGAGCAGCTATGTTTTCTTGTAAAAGAAATTTCATTATTATTTTTAGCACTATCCTAGTTTCTGATGTAATAAGTCCCTCATAAATATTTCTATTTGTGGCATTCCTTTATAAATATTACCTTGGGAACTGAAAGTACAACAATAATACCACTTTTATCAGATTTCAGTTACACAACCTTGCCAAGACAAATAATATTTAGGCCTATAAACATGTCTATGCAGTGCTGGGATTATAATAATTGCCCTTTGCATTGCCTGAAAACCAATGTTAATTTAAATAGCTTTTATATCTGAACGAAGAGTGTGGCTTTTTTTGCAACAGGTCTTGGTAAAAGTTTATGAACTGGTTCTCCCACAACATGCTGCTGAGTTATAAGCATTGGCATTTATTTAGCGACAACTTATTCCACAGTTCTTTACAATATTATAAAGGGGACTGGCAGTCAATTGAGACCGGTGCATGTAGTGGTGCTTCAGCAGGAAAAAGCCTGACACTAAGCATTTCATCCAGCAAGAACAATCCATTTTTAACAGATAAGCTGCCCTATCTATCAGGTAAATACCAGGTAATACCAACCTCAGAGCCTGATGGGCATTGGGCTGGATTCATAGAATACTACCTGATTTCATCTTCTCTGTGGACGCATGTGAGGTGAAGGAATATCCTCTTCCTTCTGTCCCTGTTTATCCCCGTCTAGAAAAGTGAGTGATTTCACAGTACCCACTGGGGTGTTGACCAAGCCTCTACTGAAAGACTTTCATGATTCTACAAGGCTACTATACTGAGGTATACGTTTCAAGATGGATGCCGCTCAGAGGCCTATTTTGCCACATGACCCTGCGATACTGCCTTTCCATGTGGATCCACTTACACTTACCAACTATCCCATTTATATGCATGTTATGTAAGCCCAACAATTTTTCAATTACTCTGTTTTATAGAATCTTTTTTTCAATATCTGATTAATACTCCACATTTAAGCTTGGCTATTAGCCAATCATGTTTATGATCTGATGTCTTATACTGAACCATGCTATTGTTGAAATGAGTAGTTCAACTACGGGACATGACCTAAACACCAGAATCACTTCATTAAGCTAAAGTTGTTTTGGTGCTTAGAGTTCAACTTCAATCGTCCTTACTCTTTCTCGTGAAAACACGTGGAAAGCAATATTTGGTGTTCCTTTCCATTCCTTTAACAAACGATCCCCATTTTCTGTTTGCTATGTAGCATGGTGACCAGTTCTCCAGATCTCAGGGACCAGAGAAGTGATACTGAATCCACAGAGCAGATGAGTCTGAATAGTTACAAAATTGACTCCAAGAAAAGTACTCCATCCACTTCAAGGTGAGTCCACCTCTTTTTTTTTTTTTTTTTTTCCAATGAGAATATTCGTTGTAAAGCAATCGCTTTCCCATGAAAAGTTTTATATCAATAACATCATGCCAAATAGAGTGCTAAGAAATTAAAAACTGATCTATTTAATTTTTTGACCCTCAGATTTAGAAATTATGAGCTGGTCAGTTTTCAGTCAGTGACTGATTTTGTAGTTTGTTTTTGGAAACTCAGCAATTTACAGTATGATATGTGAATTGTGAAATATGAGGTTTAAAAAAACTCATCTGTGTTCCAAAATTAACAGATCATGTGGTATATGTAATATTGAACTGCATTCACAATGTATAAGGTGTTTAAAAGCCAAATTGTTAAAATATTGCTTGCTTACAGGGACACACCAAGCACCATATTGTTCCATGTGGTTATTGTGCCAGGAGTGTCCTGAAGCCATCTCAGTGTAATTTTACATTTTAGAATGTTCTGATAACTTACGTAGGTACTGCCGTGTGCCCATGGCAGTCTAGCTCTAGCTAAGCAGTTTAGCTAATCTAGGCTGAGCTAAACAAGGCACACTCATTGACTGAGTGACATGAGTGTGGTCCTGAAATATCCGCTGAATAGAGTCACCATTCTAAAACTGCTTGCTAAATGACATTTACCACTCCTGGTACTAGAACGACTACAACCAGCTGTAGTGATTATGGTGCATGGGGGTGTTACTTTTAAAGGGTACATAATGCCTGAATATGAATGTAAAGTGAAAAATAGTACAATTGTAGAAGGATTCCCCTGCCAAGAATGGACACATGAGCTAGGGGCTACATTTTAATATTTAGAGTTTTTTTTTTTTTTTTTTTAATTCTTTATTTTTGCGTGCGTAAAGGTTACAAGACAGCTTACCTCGCCACAACAGCGTTTGTAAGCCGAAGCATGTCATCGTTACAGTACAGTTATGGCATTTAAACAGTGCACAATTTTTTTTATGTAAGAAAGCTTACACATATCTAGGGTCAGTATTGGATACTTATAACATCGATATTTACTGGTTTGCTCTGCGCTTTTTGATGAGGGCTATGTCTGTGACTTTAGTTCCATGCTTGTAAGAGAATTATGTGTAAAGTGGCGTGGGGTGGCGTGTGTTCGCTGTAATGGGTACCAGGGTACCGTATAGGCCGTTATGGTCTGTGTCGCTGTATTGCAAGGTACTTGCTAGGATGGTAGTACCGCTAAACATAGCGCTATGGAAGTGCTCGGCGCAAGCGTAGGCCGTGCAGGGTGGGTGTTCTAGTGTAGCATGAGACATCATAGAGATATATAAAACATAATACATAAAACAGCTTTGCTATCATTTGCAATTAAAACGAGTGTTGCGCTAACAGTATTAATGATCAAAACTTTAGATATCGCGAAGTCATGCATAGTAAAGGTGTTCTGAACACATCCAGTTAGTTAACAAGTTAACACTGCTATCTATGGTATGAGGTAACAATTAAAAACCACATGCTGGATCGATACTGGCAGAGTTTACTTGAGGTTTGTCTCAGGTCAGTCTGTGTACTGGGCCGCAGGGGAGGCGCCGAGGGAGTCAGAGTTCTTCAGCCAATACCCCTTACCAGCCATCGAGGACAGTTCATCTCATGGTCGGGTGAGGCCAGTGCCATCGGGTCTGCCGGTGGTGCTGCTGAGTGCTGGTCCCATGCGTCCCAGGGGTGTAGTTTGTGAGGCTGGTCAGTGCCTGGAGGGTTACCTCTGTGCTGAGTTGGTGTTGATTGCTTTGCTGGGTGGGAGGTTGGACGGGTGGGTCGCCGGGTCCTGCTTTGGGGCTTGAGGTCGCGGGCGTTGCTGTGCGTGGACCCCATTTCTGTTTCCCGTCTTGCTGAGCGGTGTTCCTTCCTTCTGGAGGCTGCTTGTGGGTTACAAGGTGGGTTAACCCGCAGATGGCGCCGGGTGGCCGGGCGTATCCACGCCATTACTTCCTTCATCGCTAGTATGTAGCTTTGCCTCCGGGTTTTGAACTTCGCCCGGAGGTAAGTGCTTAGCCGGGTCACAAATTCCATTGCGTGCTTAGGAGGCTGAGTGGGTAATCGCTTAGTAGTAGCTCGCTCTTGTGTTGCCATCTTGGCCAGGTTCGATTTATCTTGTTTTGTCTCTCGCTTAGGACCCTCGCCATGCGGTATCATGAGGGGAGGCAAGTTGCCGGGTCTGGAGCATCCAGAACCCAGGCTTAAGTGGGTAAATGAAGGTCGATGGGCAGTGTGTGTCATCGTGGTAGGGACTGGGATTACCCCCGCCGGTCCATAGGGGGGGGAACGGGAACTCATATTCTGCCTTGCCGTGCTTGTGGACGGCGGGAAAGCGGCCGTCTCCCCCGCCGCCGCCGCCATGCTTGTAGGCCGCAACATTAATGGACACTGACCCTCTGCCAAAATCCACGTTTGTGGTGTCAATTTGTAGGTCTCGGATTCCGCCGTCGAGTGGGTTCCTACTTGAGCCAGCTCGCGGTCTCCGCTAGTCGATAAACGGCAAGAAGTCGGATCAGCTACGGGAGCAGCAGCGACATGCGTCTGCTCCCTTCTGCGGCCAGGCCCCGCCCCAGGTTTTTGTTTTTTTAAACAAATCATATGTGACCAAGACAGTCGTACATGCTTGGAGCGCCTCCAAAAAGCATATAACTAAGCTTATCAGAGGACAAAACACGATATTTTTGACAAAAAAATCTACTTTTAATCCAGAGAACACTCTGCCAAGTATTTAATCTGAATTTTACTGGCCCCAGAGGTCAACACCGTATTTGGATTCCCCGTGGCTGTAGCTGTGGCAGGGGAGGCAGCCGATCCTCTGCCCTCGCTGTGTACTAACCTGTCTCTGAACCCTGTCCCCTCAATAAAAAAATACATTTAAAAAAAAAAAAAAACACAAAAAAACAATAGTCTGTACATTTGCTAACAATTCTGACCGTGATTAAAATGTAAAATTCTTCACAATCTTATTTACGTGCACCAGTGCAGGCATGCATTTAATATTGTACTCCAGAAACACTTACAGGGCTATGTTGTACATACCACAAATTCTACTTGTATAGTATCAACGTGTCGTGTCAGCTCCATTCCCCTTATTTATTCTATATGCATCAATACCCATAAGGAGATTATCAGCCACTGTGTTTTAGATCGCTGTTCTTTGTTTCTATTTAATGTGTACAGGAGTGCAAACTTCCATGGCTCAATGGTACCCTACCCTACCCTTTGGTAACTTATGCTCCACCTGTGTCATCTTCAATAAAGAAAAATTTTGCTTTAGGCAAGAATAAGTGTCTAGAGGCGTGGAATGTTATTCCAATCTGCAGCTGAGATGCATTCCTTGTGATTCTTCAATAGAATTTAATCGAACTGTAAAATTTGTTTCCGCTCTACCTATGTGTTTACAATAATATATATATATATTTACATGTGACTTGTATAGTTTTTAATAGGTTAGTGAATAATGGCTATATATTGCTGGGATAAAATACTACCCTTTCTCTCTGTGGCTTTACACAGATTTTGAGAAATTCCACCAATATGCTTTCCCACCTCATTTACAGAGCAATTTCCTATTTTTTGTTGGTTCATTGTTTGTTTGTAATAATTTTTTAGGAAAAATTCACTGGAAAAGCCTGGAACCCTACAGGAGCCAAAGAAAACTAGCGGGGCGAATGTAGCTACCCTGACTGTTCCGGGGCGATCCCGAGATCGTCACCAGTCTGACTCTGAAGGAGTAGGTTTCTTTATCAGTTTGTACATTCTTGGACATAAAAGATCATGTTAAAGTTTATATATGTGACAAAGAAATGCGGGTTTTGTAGACAATGTGGTTTACATTTTAATTCACAAATATGAATAAATTTGAATTTTTTTTTAATTTTTTTTTAAGTTTATATTTCCAGAAGATTCAATAGATTAGGAAGCACAATGCCATTTGACCTCTTTTTCTCTTTTGTCACTTTGGTGTGCTTTATTTTTTTGTTGTACGTCGGTGAAGCGTATGTTGAATTATTATATAAAAATGATTTTATGGTTGTTTAAAATAAAATAATATTTTTTTAGAATAAACTCTACAATAATTTTTGTACTGTTTTGTGTAACCTTCTGTACAGATTTTATCTATAGCCGTTTCTCGAGTTATTTCAGACCTCTGTGACCTGCACAGTTATTTGAAAAAGGTCTTGTGCTTTCAGAATGGGTGATGGACAAGTAGGGTGTATCATCTTGTTCAATATAGGCAGAAATTTTGAATGACCTATATACGTATATATATAAGCAATAACCACATTTGTGGAGTGTGATTTCTAGCACATTTTCCTTGGTATAATTTTTTTCTTGTTGTGTACTTAATTGTTTCACAAAATCTCTGTGTATTTTAAGGAGGTCCGTCTAGGAAACCGGAGCGCTGGATCTGCAGATGAAAGTGATGCATTATTTAAGAAGAATCCTCGCAAAGTTTTAAAACCTTCAGGTACTGTGCAAATACCCTTTCATAGCAAACTAGCCTCTGTCCTCACCAGTACATTTTTTTTTTTTTTTTTTTCATTTTTATAAAAAAAAAATTTTTTTTAGAATAATTTAAATGTCCCGAAATTATAGATGTGTTAAAGTGCTCTTGTTTTTTTATTTTCAGATTACAGTAAATCTGTGATAGATTTGCGTCCCGGAGAGGCTCCACCTGGAGAAAGCACTTTGGTAGATCGAAGCAAATCTGTACCTGGGCTTAACGTGGAAACAGTATGTGTTATGTCAGTCCATTGCAGCTATTAATCCTTATGTCATAATAAATTCAGTAGATCTGATGACCCCGTGCATGTACTAGTTTAACCCACCTAAAAGGGACGCTCAACACCAAATACACTACATCTCTATGTAGTGGATTTGTTGCTTAGATGCTGTCCTGATAGTGTAAAACATTGATTTATTTTTTTCAGAGAACACGCCTCCTAGCGTCTGTCAAAAAGACCGTCACTAGATACACTTCTCCTTAAGGCCTTCCATTTTGAAAGGCTTCACAACCAGTGTAATCACAGACATCACAATGACATAGAGTAATCTTTTAAATACCAATATTGCTGCTGTATAGAACTGTAAAATATGCTTTAAACCTGAAGTTGAAGTGATTGTTATAGTAAAAGATTGGTGTTAATATCATGTATGAGTTAATACAACTGTTGAACATCCTTTTGGATTATGACCAATACCGAAGCATGAGTTTCAAAAAGTGACAAACTTGTTTCCAGTACAAAATACCTGGCAGTTTTTAAAGTACTGAAGCTCATCGGTCCGCTTCATACATGCACATAGTCTGTAATTAAAGGGACACTATAGTCACCAGAACAACTACAGCTTAATGCAGTGGTACTAGTGTATATAGCCTGTCCCTGCAGGCTTTTCATTCTAAACCCTGCCTTTTCAGAGAAAAAGGCTGTGTTTACATTGGTGCCTAGTAACACCTTTAGTAGCAGTCACTCAGACGGGCCACTAGAGATGCTTCCTGTGTCAGTGCCGCACAGTGTGCAGCACTGGCGTTTAGCTTCTCCACACACTGCATGGAAACACTGAACGTTCCCCATAGAGACGTATTGATTTAAGTCATCTCTATAAGGGATGTTGACTGGAGCAGCATGATGTTTTGACACGCATAAGCAATAGCCTCGCAATGCTTTTCTATGGGAAAACATTGGTTAGCCTGAGATCATAAAAATTGATGATCTCAGCCACAGAGACTAGTGCAGAAGAAAATGTGAGTAAAATCACCTTTTCAGAGCGAGCTCACGGGGGCCAGAAACCTAAACAGTCAAACAGAAACTATAGTGTTAGGAATACATGTTTGTATTACTGACACTATAGTGTTTCTTTAATATGACTGGAATGGAATAATGCACTCACACTTTTAAGAGCTAGTGAGAGCTCCAAAACGTGGCAAAATATTGCACACCTGTGGATATGTGTGTGTGTTTGTAATAGATAGATGTAAAGATTGATGGATTAAAAAAAGCAAAGGTGAAGCGTGTAAGCAATGTAGAAGTAATGAAGGATGATGAAGGTTTAGTTACATATGCCTTATTCATTCATTGCTCCAAAAAGGGTGGTTTATTGGTGTAAACAGGTTAGGATTAATTTGCCATTGCAAATTCTTTTAAAACACTGAGTAATTTTGTAAGTGTGAGTGTGGCTTCACTCCCTTATATAGATCAATAAACAAATCCATTGCTGCATTACTATGCTTTTCTGTTTTATGTTTTTTTTTGTGTGTGACCTGCTATCAAGATTATTACTAATTCATTACATTTTGCATGTATTGTTAGGATGTCTTACTCTTGCACAGCTATAATTTCTTTTCTTTTTTTCTGGGGTGGAGCTTATGTCAATTCTAACTCTTCTCTTTATACCTCATGCATTACCACTTGAGCTACTTTTTTAATTTTTTTTTTAAATCCTTTTCCAGAATACATATAGCATCTGTTTTTTTTTGTTTGTTTTTTTTGTCCGCAAAAAAAGTAAATTGTTTCCCCATTATTATTAATAGAAACAGTTGAAGTGATGTCTGGTTTCTTGCAGTGAACGTTAGCCTCTTAATTTTACTAAACGTCTTAATTATCGACTGTGAGCTATACATTTTATTGTCTTTCGGTATTTGCTTAAATGTAAGGTTTGGTAAAATGGTATGAATTAATTCCCTTGCAGGAGAGGGATTGTCATTATTTTACAGAGTAATGACGTGTGTTTATATATAGTGGAAAATCATTACAGTGCTCTGACCTTGTTTGTAAACTCTTGGCAAATGTAACCGTTTGCAAAATATTGTCTTTCATGAATTAGTAAAGTTTTTTTTGTTTTTGTTTTTTTTTCTTGTTTTTTTTTTAAATTATGTTATACAAAATCTGTAGCTGCTAATTTTTCAGTACTGTAAATGAATACCACATTAATCGCATCGCTTCTAATATAACCAAATGCTACACTGTTCATTTGTGTATTCTTATGTGAAACATAGAATGTGACGGCAAATAAGAACCATTCGGCCCATCTAGTCTGCCCAATTTTCTAAATACTTTCATTAGTCCCTGGCCTTATCTTATAGTTAGGATAGCCTTATGCCTATCCCACGCATGCTTAAACTCCTTTACTGTGTTAACCTCTACCACTTCAGCTGGAAGGCTATTCCATGCATCCACTACCCTCTCAGTAAAGTAATACTTCCTGATATTATTTTTAAACCTTTGCCCCTCTGATTTAAGACTATGTCCTCTTGTTGTGGTAGTTTTTCTTCTTTTAAATATAGTCTCCTCCTTTACTGTGTTGATTCCCCCCCCCCCCCCCCGCCCCCCCGTCTCGCCTTTCCTCCAAGCTATACATGTTAAAATCCTTTAACCTTTCCTGGTAGGTTTTATCCTGCAATCCATGAACCAGTTTAGTAGCTCTTCTCTGAACTCTTTCCAGAGTATCAATATCCTTCTGGAGATATGGTCTTCAGTACTGCGTACAAAACTCCAAGTGAGGTCTTACCATTGGACATGTGTGTAATGTTTATGCTTTACTCTTGTGTTGTAAAAAAACTAAATCTTTCCTTCAATAAAAATTACCCGTTAGAAGAAAAAACAAATCTGTAGCTACTTAAAATAAATTGTGTGTTTATTTATAAACAAGACCACCAACCGAATGGGAGTCTCTCTTGTTGTTGCTTTAATTTATAAGACTCTTGGAGCAGGAAATAGGCTAATTAAATGAATATTGAAACTGTTGAGCTTTTACTGGCTCATCTTGTCCATCTCACGTAGGAAGAAGAAGATGAAGATATTGATAACCTGGTGGAAATTCATCGCATGACAACTTCTAGAAGCAGTTTACGCAGTGGGACGTCCACAGTAAGAATGCCACATGTTTTTTTTTCCAATTGTAATAGCCTTGTTGGAGTTCTAAGGTGGTGTACGGAGAAAATGAATGGATTTGAAAATTTTCAATTCGCCTATTGGAAGCCTCCGTTTCCACATCCCACCGGACCTCATTGAGGTCCATATGTCATTGTAACTAAAGTACATCGCACCATGAAGCTATTAACATTATTTTTTTTATGGACATTCTAATAAGATTGCACATGATCATATTGCAATTTGAGAGCCCAAAATCGGAAAGGAGAATAGAAAAATATTATGTTGTGTGTTTTTTGGTTCCCTCTCCCCCTTCCCTTATTTCAATTCCTGCAATTACTACTTTTACAGAGCACGTTGGGAAGCATGATGAGCATCTACAGTGAGGCTGGCGACTTTGGCAACGTGGTCATAACCGGAGAGATAATGTTCTCCCTAAAATATGATGCTAAAGTACAGATCTTCACCATTCATGTGAAAGAATGCCGGAATTTGGCCTACGGGGATGATATAAAGAGGAGGTCCAATCCGTAAGTGACAGTAATTAATCAGCTGTCCAGCTGTTGTTAGACAAAATTTCCAAGAATCCTCTGGCAAAAGGGTGGGCATCCTTGTCATAAAGTATATACAGAATTTTATATTTCTCTAAGATTAGTGTGTGAGTGGATCCTTTATCCTTTACATATATATCTGTTTGTGTATGACTATAGTTTGTATGTGTGTAGTATTCCTATACATTCAGCACAATTTATCTGTGAGATCCACGAGTATAATACAAGTTTAGAGATACTAAATATATTTGTGATCCTGGAGTGGACAGCCAAGGATATGTAGCCTTTTCACACGCATTGCATAGCAGAATTGTAAAACATGCCAATAATTCTCTGTAACATTCACTTTCCCTTGAAGCAAAAATAATGTGGATACTGATGATAAATGACAGTCATACAGTCACTTGTTCTTTGGATCTATTCCAGAAAGACACTTAATTCATTAAGCTCAAAAAGTACATGGGGGGGAAAAAAATGTGCGGTTTGTCACTCTTGTGTTAGTGGTAAATTCAACCAGATTGTCAATTTTTAAATGAAAAATATACTTGAAATTAATTTATTTTGACTAAATCAAAAACTGCATTCAGACTTCAGTGAATAACTGAAATATTTTCTAAAATATATGCTCTTGTTCCTTGATTCTTGCTGAGGCCGAAAGGCCATAACATATGTTAAAACTATATTACTATCAAGTAAGGGAGTACTATGTTTCTGCTTTACGGCTTATCTTCAGACAGTTGTTCAGGAAACATCCCTGCATAAAAGTGCTATATTGTACATGAAGACCATAATGCACTTTAAGTATGCAAGATTGAGTTACAGGACTGCTGCAATGTCTCTGGTATATTTTTTTTTTTACTCTTTTAGTTTCACGAAAATATGAAACAATAACCTAGTTATGTCTCCCTGTAGATACGTCAAGTCTTATCTTCTGCCTGACAAATCTCGCCAAGGAAAACGCAAAACCACAATTAAACGCAGCACAACAAATCCTTTGTTTGATGAAACATTGCAGGTAATCTGGGGGTTCAGACATATTTATGCCTATCCCAATGTGGTACGACAATGTGTGTTCTGTTTCTAAGGAAATGTGATGATGCATGACATTATGTAATGTATTTGCATAATAAACATGCTTTGCCCTAATCATGGAAGGTCATACGTTTCATGTTCTTCTTCCATAGTACTCCGTACCTGAATCTACTCTGCTTATGAGAACCCTGCAGCTCTCAGTCTGGCACCATGATAGATTTGGGAGAAACACATTCCTTGGGGAGGTGAACCTTCCCATGGACTGCTGGAACTTTGACGGTGTGACAGATGAATGTCTTCCTCTGCATGGAAAGGTGAGGCTCTGATTGGGCTATGTGTTTAGAACTTATACATATCTACCAATACTGGATGTGACGACTGAGGGGCAGAGGGTGCAGCAAGCAGTGACACAACGAGGGACGAGACTCCTCGGAAAAAGACAATTTCACACAGCAGCTCTGGCTATCCGTTCTCAGGGCTGCTTATAAGCAGAGTGCTGTTGACGTGCTTATAAAGGGGCTGTAGGACTTGATCTCAGGTTCCGCACTGCAACCACATCTAATACTGCTTTCTCTCTGCACTTATTGGGGACATTTCTCTGGTGTGCCCAAAAGTGAGGCATCAGGGAGCAAACCCGGCATAGTTGGGCAGAACCCCCAAATCAAGACTTTACCATAGAATCCAGGGCTCTTGTAATGTATGCCTATCCTTCAACTTGTACTCCTGAAAATAAACTCACACACTATCCTCAAACTCTGATATTTACTGTAGTTTGTAAACTCACAAACTTCGAATTAGTGGGGAAATTCAAACCAAGATGGAACTGTAACTTTTTGAAGATTAATGGAACCCTTCACCCACTGACATTTTTCGGTTTCCATATTCCCAGTGAGAACAGCTGAGAGTGGCGCCAAAGCAGCTTTTTATTTAGTTGTTTTTTGTTTGTTTTTTATCAACAGGGAAAAAAAATCATATACATTCACATAAATATCCAGTCCATTTAATATAAAGACCTGGACATACAAACAATACAGTGCCAACTCATTGAAGTCTGTAATTATACAACCTCACACATTGTACAAACGAACCACAAGCCCTACCAGACATACGAGCAGACAAAAATAGATTGAATGGTATATCTACAAAAAAAAGTTACATTAGAACTTCATGGTTGTTTTTTTTTTTTTTTTTAAAGGGGCTATATCACAAAAAATGACAGGGGGGAAAAAAACGCAACACCAAAAAACAAATCCAACCTGACTTACCAAGGGCTCTGTGCAAACTGAGCTTGCATAGTGAGAAAAGCTCTTACAAGGACTTTCCCACGCTATGCAATTTCAGTCCGAGTGCTCAGTCACACAGGTCTCGCTTATTTCTAGAATTGCATGGGAAAATTCCCATGGCAAGTCTCGAGATAAATGAGACTTGTCTGTGGGAACACTTTAATTTGATCAGAGCATTATTATTGGGGGAGTTAGCTAGGGGCTTATGGACTAGGGGAACATAACTTATATCTTTAATTGTACACCCTGCCTGCCACCAATGGATGGGGGGGGCATAAGCCCCTTATATTATTTTTTTTATTAATAAAGCCCTTACCTGCTGTCTTTAGCTGCCGTGTCACTTGTCTTTTAGTACATTGAGCAGCCACTAGCAGAAATGTTAATCTCCCTTGTACTAATGTGGGAGTCTTACTGACCCCCATAGGCTTTTATTTAATTTATGTTTTAGTGGCCAACAGGGTTAGCCATTAAAAAGGCCTATTTATCAGCCTAAGCTACTAGTTGTATGGCTGGTATTAAATATAGTCCAAAACCAGACCATTTCCACCTGATAGAATGGATTTGATGCCTACATATCTTAGCAATTCTTTTTCTCTCTTTAATTTTATTCTATCCTGTTTTATTATCCCTATCTCCTAATAGTTCTGTCTTCCATCTAGGGAAATGCAGATCCAAATTTCTCTAACGACAAAGGGGAATTGGTCGTCTCTTTGAAGTACATTCCGCCTTCAAAAGTCTCAAGTGGAAGCGAGAGGAGAAAAAGTAGGTTAACCTGTACATACAGAGCATTAATTGAAAGGGACAAGTGGCTGTAGTGAACTGAATAAAGGCATTGGCCAAAGGCATAGAAATAAAAGTAATCTAGAGAAGAAGAGAGATCCTGATGATGGACGAGTTTAAGAAGGTGCTAGTGGTAAATGAGAGTGTGAGCTACATGTAATGAAATGTTTAATTATACTGTAGTTGACCTCATATTTAATGAAGATTGTGTAGATAATACATGATGCATTAAAAATACCAAAATTCAAATAAACAAAAAAAAGTTGTTTTTTTTCTTTCAAATGATAAACTCAGGAACTTCAGTGATGCTGCAGACCACAGTATGCACAAGGAAATTATTAGATTTCAGTCAATCAGTGGTCTCCCATACCAGTATATGGGAGTACTGTGCTGAGCATCTAGGTCACTGGGGCAGGATTATAATATAATTAATTAAAAGGAATACACTTAACATTGGAAAGACGAGCATGTATTCATAAAGTTAGTGTTTGTGTGCTTCCACCCACCACACACGCTTCCAAAAGTTAAATACAGCATTTAGTTACCTTATATCCCTTGCCATGACTACCGCTCCACCCCTGGCTGACTTCATCCGTAACTAGGAAGCATCGGGGGGAGTGGGGTCTACTGTGCAGGAATTGCAATCTGAGGAAACCTAGCATTCTAGCTAAAGATGATTTTTCAAAACTTTTAATAAAATGTTGATTCATTACTGCCAGGAGTAATGAATTTGCAGCATCACACATTTATTGGGGGCGGGGAGGGGGGTTGTCAGAATGGCTTAAGTGGAAACCACTGTTCTCGGTTGCTTAAACCCAGGATTTAGTTAAAGATCCCTGAACAACTACTGGTAATGGTTTTACTGATTTGTTAAAACTTCATGTTCTTATCCTTTATTTAGAGAAGTGTGTCTGGAGCACTATTAGTTTGTTCTCATTAAAATTTCACATTATTTTCTCACCAGCTAAAGGAAGCGAGGGTGGAGAACTTCACGTCTGGATTAAGGAAGCCAAAAGTTTGACGGCTGTCAAACCAGGAGGAACATCGGACAGCTTTGTCAAGGGGTGGGTTACCATGGTTCTATTGGTAATTTCAGTATATGAATGCAAATGCCTTTTTGTACAGCTTAACTCAAAACGATGTCCACATATAATGAATTGATGGTGCCTATTTAACTTATTCGCATGGATCCACAATATTGTGCTTATTAAAGGAAACTGTAAATAACCGTATTTACTTATATAGGGATTCAAATGAATGAACCGCCCTCTCTCCTTTTTGATGCAGATACCTGCTACCCCTTCGAAATAAGAACACAAAAAGAAAGACCCCTATTGTGAAGAAAACCCTTAATCCTCATTATAATCACACTATTGTGTACAGTGGGATCAAGCCAGAGGATCTACAAAACATGTGTCTTGAGCTGAGCGTGTGGGACCGGGAGCCTCTATCTAGCAACGAGTTCTTAGGGGGAGTGAGACTGAGCAATGGCAGCGGTGAGTAAGGATTAGTAACCAGTAGACTTGTGTACAATTAAAAAAGTTTGCTTGGTCCAACCATTTTTCCAGAAAATAGAACGTTTTTTTGGGATGCCTGCATTTTGACCATATGCGACTTTGCAGAATTTTATTACTGGAAAATTGATTTGGCAATTGAATCAGTGGAACCAAAAGTGTGTGAATAATTACAAATATGAGAGATTTTTATTTTTTTATTATTATTTTATTTTTTTATTTACTGCTTTTCTATTTTTCCCTCTATTGGACACTAATCACTTTATCTGTTAATAAAAATCAACATTTAGTGACTTTCCTCTATAAATTGATCATCTATTTTTTTTTTTTTTCAAAAGATTCACAAAGTGGATTTACATATAACATTTTTTCTGTGACACACATTTTCTGAAGAGGCACATGTCCAGACACAAGTGTATACTTTACAACCCTTTGCCTAACTAAGCTTTGAAAACAACAATAACTAGAAAAGCTACAATTTCTGGGGAAATTGTGTGAAGTGTTCTTGCCTCCACCAGTAGTCTACAACTGGAGTGGGCGGAGTAACTGTTATTATTTATTTATATAGCACATTTAATTGCAACGTTGTTGCCCAAAGTGCTTCACAGTTACATTAAAACATACAGTTATAAAAACACTAGCAGGTGTACAAAAGGCCCTGTCTATGACATCACTTGCTGCTGCAGCCTGGCACAGGTCAGAGTATTTTTGCGGTTGCCATCTTTAAACGGTCCTACAGTGAAGAGCTTTATATTGTGAGAATCACAAGACCCAGACCTACATTTTGATGCATAGTATGTCTCTGAGATATTAACAATGAAGGCACAGTCGCAGTTTAGAAATTGCCCTTTAAATGTGAGCTTTGCAGAGTGGAGTTTCAATGAATGTCAATGGACGGCGTGAGTTGCAAACAAATGGTCATATTGTGAAAACTATCAGGACTATGGCTTAGCCGTGGACAATTCTCGTGGTAGCAGGGATAGCTGAACATTTTGCTATAAGATTTGTGTAGGTGGGCTTGAAAATGAGGGAGTGGTGGCAGTTTAGAAATCATGTCCTGATTTTTCAGCTTTTGCCAGCTCCCACTCTAGCTTTGAACATTTTGCCATTCATTCCTATGGGACCAATTTTGCCTCGAGAACGACGATATTCCGTGAACCATTCGGCGAAACGTTCCACAAAGTAATAGCACACCAATCGGGAACAATCCGCACGTTTTGTTATATTTTTGTCTATGTAGTCTAAAAACTGTGGGAGGAGTTAGGGTGGTAAATTTGGCTATAATAAGAATAATAATATATATGTGAGATAACATTAAGTGGTCTTGCTATGCAAGAACACTTAAATAGGTGGTGAGTCTTGAAATTTTAACCAGATTTTCTCATGAGCTTATTATGTAAAGTGTATTTCATGCTTGGCTGGAGAGTTCTGTTAATAGGCAGGTCCAGACATTTATACAAACAGTTTCTGAAAAGTAGATCTGATCTCCTGGATTAAAGGGCTATGGTCCAAACGACTATTGTAAATCATGTTTAACTAAAGGATTTGTTCTTATACCAGCTTAATTTTAAACCCATAATTTTAACGATGGGAAGGTGCATTTGATGGTTACACCCTATAATGCAGTATGACTTCTTGTGACCATAAAACCAATTATGGTTTCTTTACAGGCTTATTCAACGGACAACCTGTTGATTGGATGGATTCCACTGGAGAGGAGCTGAATCTCTGGAAGACTATGAGACAGTATCCTGGTTCCTGGGCTGAGGGCACATTGACACTTCGTCCTACTATGGCCAGAGTGAACCAGTGAGCACCTGGGACATACCCGTGGCATTGTGTTCATCAAATTTACAACAAAGGCAGACTTTTAATATTTTGCCATTGATCTACACATTTTAGATCAATGTACATTAATAATACAGTTGGGAAGAAAAACATAAATATATATTTTATGTCGTTAAACAGAAGTGTACATATTTTGTTGTTTTTGTCTGTTTATTTTTTTTAATGTGCATTATGTGCAATAAGTCACTGGTTACTATTACACTAGTTATTCATTGAGTGATAAAATCCAGAAGGCCAAAAATAATCAAGCTATCACTCAATGGGTTTATCATCTCCCCTTCACAAGTTAGACAAGGATATTTGTTTTGTGAATTTTTAATTTCCCCTCGTCATGCCTGCTGCTAATGAACACCTTGAAAAACATAAATTCTCTAGATATGGATCTTCCAGTAGAAGAACAAAATATGACGACTTTATTTATATATAAACTTACAAACCGAAGCCTATATTTTTAATTAAATCCAGATTTGCCATACCTTGATGCTTTTAACACCTAGTACAAACTAAGAACACAGCATTTCCAATACATTGATATGACCCAATTTATCATATTCTAATCTAGACCTACGTTCTATCATTCGTCCGTTTCCATTAATTGCTTTGTTGTGTTGGTTATCTCCAGCTCACACTGCGATTACCTGAATGGACCACAAAGACCTGATCAGGTTGGGCAAGATCTTGCAGTCCAGCTGATGTGCACTGCATCCTACTGATTGTCTAAGCATTAATGGAACCATAATCTACAGTAGTTGGCGTTCCAGCCTTAACCCCATTTCTGATGCTTCGTTAAACTCTTGATGGCGAGTTAATGGCAGGTTTCTTATTTAATGACAGTCCTGACTGGTAATTTGTAATAAACTTGTTATCTAGTCGAGTGACCTGGAGATGATAACCTGTTTGGACATCTATCTGGCATTGAAAATCGCATGTTTACTTAAAGGAACACTTTAGTGTTAGGAACACAAACCACTATTCCTAACATTATAGTGCTCAAGAAGCTGTTTAGGTTTCCCAGCCCCACTGTGAAAATATAGGACACATCTCTATTGACTGCCACTAGAGGTGTTACTAGGCAGCAATGTAAACACTGCCTTTTGTCTGAAAAGGCAGCGTTAACATTGAAAAGCTTGCAGGGACCGATTATAGACCATAGAACCAGTACATTACGCTGTAGTGGTTCTGGTGACTATGGTGTGCTTTAATTGTTGGGACTATCTTGTATTGCCGCGTCCCAACCCCATATGTAGGTTCCACACACAAGTCTATCCTTCTAATTTGATGATATTTTTAATGATCCACCTGCTTAGCTTTTTTTATATGCCATTTAAATTGGGTTTCATGCAGATCAAACCTTGCTCGATGTGATTTAAATAACACTTGAGAACGCCCAACCATTTATCTTCCATACTTCCTCTATACAATGTGTGTGCATGTCGATTTAACTGATGTCTTAAGATAATGTATCTGTCTATGGTAAGACAGACTAGTTTTTGATTATTCAGCTTTCAGTGAACTCTCTTTTCAAAATTGTCAAGGCTCATGGCTGGTTAAGAATAATGGTATTGGTTGAACAAAAAATGTTTTTAAGTGCTTTGGTAATCAAAGTCCTGCTTTAATAAACAATATGGAGGAATCCATAACTGTGTGATGTTCTAGATTAAATGAAAAATAAACACATGTTTTTTTAATTTGTGTTGCTGGTATGAATTGGTTCTTAATCAAAGGGGAGACATTTGCATTTTAAAGTGTTTAGCCCAAGTATAAAGGAGATTGATTTTCCAGACTTACATATTAGTGTAATTTAAACTTGTATTTAGTATCAAAACAGAATATTTTGTTCTTTTTTTGTGTAGAAGAGAGTTTGTGTGACCAATGAGTTTTATTTAGCAAACGTTGGCTTGGCAATAAAATGTCTGTTTAAGCTAAAGTAATGGAATGCGATAATTATTATAAAAGGACAGCACGATCTCTATGGTAGGGACAGAATGGGGACAAAACGTGTAACTAAGGCAGACCTGAGATGCATTACTGAAGGGGCCCAGCAATACATTAATGCCTAGGGTACCACAAGTACATGGGGCCCTAAGGATCTTTTTAAAGGAACACTCTAAGCGACACACCCACTGCAGCTTAGTGGTTAAGGAACAAAGAGACTGTGAGTGATGTCTGGTTTTTGCCGAGCTGTTTTTAAGCTGCACCTAGAGCCACAACCCAGTGGCGGATCCAGAACCTGATCTCGGGAGGGGCACTTGTAGATTATTTAAAGAAATAATCCAGGCACAATAACCACTACAGATCAGTGTAGTAGTTATGGTGCCAGTAGTGCAAGGATCCCACCCCAGAGAAAGTAGTCAAACCGTTTAAGAACAGTTTGACAACTTAGCTGGGGTCTGCTGGGATATACGGTATAGGAGCAGTGGTATGTGTGAGGGGTGAAGTGTGTGCAGTGAAGTGTGCCTGCGTGAGGGCGGCAGTGTATGTCAGGGTTGCAGTGTGTGTGGGGCATTGTGTGTATGGGGGCACTGTGTGCGATGTGTGTATGGGGCAGTGTACATGTGTATGGGGGGCAGTGTGTGTATGGGGAGCACTATATGTGTGTGGGGGGGGCAATGTGTCTATGGGTGTGCAGTGTGTGTTTGGCGCAGTGTGTGTATGGAGTGCAGTGTTTGTGGGGCAGTGTGTGTATGGGGGGGAGGGGAGGGGAGGGTAGGGAGGCTTTTTATTAATGTTTTTTTTTCCTCTGATCTCCCCTCCGGTCTGCAAAGGCACATTTTAAAGGCTGGCACTTGGACAATGTGCATTAGCCGGCAGGGGAGAATCTCAGGGGTGGGCAATTCCCCCCCCCCCGGATCCGTACTGCCACAACCAGGGGCGTACATGGAGCATTTGGTACCCGGGGTGGATCCTGTTTTTGGCACCCACCCCCCCTCCCACTTTAAAAAGTAAAAAAACACCTGCAATATTTTTAATGTTTAATTTTTTCATTTTTAGAAAGTGCTTAAATGTCACACACACAGTACAGACAGTCACACACACACACAGTCACAGGAAGGCAGTCACACACACACACACACACACACACACACAGTTGAAGGCAGTCACACACACAGTTGCAGGCAGTCACAGGCAGACAGTCAACATACACATACCCTCCTCCTCCCTCCATCTCCCTCTTCCTTTCTCCTCCTCCTGCCCTCAGGAGGAGTGGATTCAGTCCATGCTGTGTAGTTGTTGGGGAAGCAGACCTCCATCCTGCTTCCCCTCAATGTGCTGCAGAAGGTGGAGGCAGTGTTTAGCTCCGCCCCCGCGGACGATTAGCTCCACCCTGTTTATTTTAGATGCAGCGGTTTTAAAGTTCTGCGGCTGCCTGTCACTGCGCGTGTGAGCTATGCGGCTGCCATGGCAACCTGTACCTGCCGCACAGCTCACACATCCTAAGGCCACCCTGGTCGTGGCACCTGGGCGAATCGCCCCCCATCCTTACAATGAATAAAAATTTGGATGAGATGAGCATGCGATAGTCTGTGAACACTGGGCTATGGCAGTATTCTGCATTGTCAAAATTCTGCAGCCCTTTCTTTGCCTCTGAATTGCTGTTGATCTAGGGTTAACTTTCATTCAGGAAGGCAGAAAGGTCTGCAGCAATTCCTGCTATAGTGCAAAGCCATTGCATTGCATGAGCCCACAGTGTGTGCTCAGTGTCCAAATACTAGAGCAGATAATAAGAAAACAGAAACCTGATTATGACATACCGGTACCTCCCAAACGTCCCTATTTAGGACGAACCGTTCCTGTTTTGCACCTATGTCCCTCTAGCCCTCATCTATTTTAATGGCCCACTTTTTTAGAAGCTCCGTACTGTTGTGTCTGTGTGTATAACCGATCTCCACCATAATACTCGCAATACTGTGTCTTTAAACTACAATAAATGAAAGTGTTCCTCTTTTTTAAGTTTTAAATACTGGGAGATTTGTTATGATGTTGGAGGCAGACCTCAGGCAACATAGCCAGTACAATTGGAGGTATTGGTTATGGTGTTTAACCCCTTAAGGACCAAACTTCTGGAATAAAAGGGAATCCTGACATGTCGTGGTCCTTAAGCGGTTAAAGTGACACTATAGGCACCCAGACTACTTCAGCTCATTAAAGTGATCTAAGTGCAGTGTGCCTAACCCCCTTAGTCCTGCAATGTAAATCATTGCAGTTTTAGAGAAACTGCAAGAATTACATTGCAGGACCAAGACTGCCTCTAGTGGCTGTCAATCAGACGGGCGCTAGAGGCACTTCCAGGTGGCTAGGCGATTTTGGTCACCCTTACTGACATTGGACGTCCTCACGCTCTGCATGAGGACATCCAGCGTCTGTCAAATACCCATTGGGCCTATGAGGAGGGCTAAAAGTGCTCGGCACGCATGCGCTTTAGCCCCCCCATCAGAGGAGGCAGAGTGCCGGCCCAGCACTGAAGGAGATCGGCGCTGGAATCGGGTGAGTACAAAAAGGGGTTTATAATCCTTTGTATATCTTACACTATAGAATCCCTTTAACCCCTTAAGGACACATGACATGTGTGACATGTCATGATTCCCTTTTATTCCAGAAGTTTGGTCCTTAAGGGGTTAAAGTGTCTCAGACTGCAGAGACACTCCGATTATAAAGTCTGTCCTATGTATGTCTAAGAATGAGGATGACTCAGTATGTGCAAAACTTGGGTCAACAGACATACATGTCTTTGCCAGTTCAACTTAATCCTCACACCGAGGACAATCAACACATAGAGAAAGGCATGGGTTCAGACGTTTATTTAATTAGAAGAATGGGAACAAATTATCTAAGGTGGCAAAACAGACAAAAGGATATGGGCTGTACAGTGCATTTGTGTGTGTACCATAAATTTTAAATATCATTTTTGTTATGTGGGGGGGGGGGAGTGTGAGTTAAATTTTAGCAGCTGTAGAATCAGTGGCATCTCTCTAGAGATCATAAAAGTATTTTATCCCTTCTGGAAAAAGCATTAATTCTTGTGGAACAGATTGCTGTGACTTTTCTCTTTACTTTTTGGAAAAATGCACAGACAATATTTAACCAAAATGTGCCTGCCAAGGGTAAGTCATGGAAAGGTTTAGTTTAGGCTGCCCAGAATGATGTAATGAGCAGAGCACAAGCCAGACAGGGTTTTCCTGCATTCAGTCTGTAAAGAGAAACAGTAAATAGCTTTTGTAACCACTGAAAATAATCTCTATATAAGCCACAAGCAGAGAGCTGAGCCTGCACTGAGTCATTAAGAAGACATTTAAAGTAATAGTACTTAGGAGCTCTTAAATAAACCAGACTCATTGGCCAATTTCTATAAAGAAATGGAGACAGGGTTACATTAACAAAATGCGTGGTGGTGCAAGTCATTAGGTAGAAGAAAAAATGAAATAAATGCACATCAAGGAGAGCTCATAATGCAAATGGTCATAATATTAAGTCATTACTATAGTATTGTCCAATTGGGAGAAAAAAAAAAAAATCATGTTCCCTGACCGGGAATCGAACCCGGGCCGCGGCGGTGAGAGCGCCGAATCCTAACCACTAGACCACCAGGGAAACTGAGTGAAATCGAAACGGTTTTAATCTCGTACTGCACATTAACTCGCCTACATATCTAATCTATTCTTTCCATAAACCAATAAATATTGTAATGGTTTACTCTATAAATTAGTGATAGGGCTGTTTATTGTTAGCTGATTGTAAAGTCACAGTTTAGCAGAATATCCGTGTTGATATAATGATGTAGGTGCACAGCAATGTTGAAATGTGTTTTTTTTTATTATTTGAATAACAGTATTTTAGAATAAAGCTCACGGTACCAAGTATAACCCTTCGTTTGTCATAATGACTTATTTTGACTTTTTATTTTCTCTACCGTAGACAAGGTAAGTTTTGTCATATTGTCACAAAAACGGTACATGTTACCCAATGAAACCTACATACTGCTATTTAAAAGAACAGATAAGACATTTACTTGATATTATATAAACCTGCATAAATAGTGATTTAGAATAAATAGTATATAACAAACAGAGGGAAATAAAAATACATTTCTAACATTTGTCTGAAAATAAAATGTGTACAAGGAATGTGGATAAAAATGTCATCCAAAAAAAAAATTACAAATATTGTGTTCCAGTTTTGAAGATCCCACAAATGTCAGGAATTTTTTTGATTTATTTTGATAAGAGCATGGTTGTCACAAAAATCTAGTATACTGAGTGTGTATGAGCAATCGCAGTTACGGAGATGAAAACACTAAACAAACATGTTTTTTTTTTTTTATTTGTTTGTTTGTTTTATTGGATTGTGCAGGCCAGTTATGGGATACTCCCTAAAATAGCTTACCAAAGGCATTTCGGGATTGCATATTTGGTGCTAAACAGTCCAAGATGTGTCAGGGCAGTCGAGAAGTAAATGTGCATTTTTTTGTTCCAGTCCTACCACATCTGTCACTAAGGTGACATTTTTTTGTTAGGGGGTGGAAAGGAGGAGGAGACTTTTCTTTGACATTTCTTGCTCACAATTACTGTTTCTGTCAGACTACTTTAGCTGCAGATATGTCCGGTTGCAAATAGTCATGTAACCAGTTATATGACTATCTCATCTTTCTAAACAAGTGATGTTTTTTGGGTGTGTGGGCTTTTCTGAGAAATTTTAGGTTACTTACTAATAACAATTTATGCAACTAAAATGTAATTTAGAAAAAGAACAGTGTATTTTATATTTACAGACTGAATTCTAAACGCATTAATTGCAGCTCAAGGACACATTAGTGTAAGTATTATTGCTGTGGAGCTCTGTTATACACTCAGGCACATTATTGGGAGTATTATTGCTGTGAAGCTCTGTTATACACTCAGGCACATTATTGGGAGTATTATTGCTGTGGAGCTCTGTTATACACGCAGGCACATTATTGGGAGTATTATTGCTGTGGAGCTCTGTTATACACTCAGTCATATTATTGGGAGTATTATCGCTGTGGAGCTCTGTTATACACTCAGGCACACCAACAATATGGATCTCCCAGAAAAGAGGGACAGAGAGATATGGGCTCAAAATAGGGACTGTCACTCCTAAATGGGGACACTTGGGAGGTATGCTATCTGCATTATTACACTGACAGCAAGCACAACCTCTTCATCTCACTGAAATAGAAGAATAGCAGTGTCACAGTAGTAGTTGCAATCTATTAGATCACACACTAGTATTCTCTCCTGTAATATATTGAGATCAGGGAGTGTTATCATTATAGCAGCTAGATATTATTATTATGATATTTATATAGCGCCATCAAATTCTGCAGCGCTTTACAATGGGTGGACGAACAGACATGTAGTTGTAACCAGACAAGTTGGACACACAGGAACAGAGGGGTTGAGGGCCCTGCTCAATGAGGTTACATGCTAGAGGGAGTGGGGTAAAATGACACAAAAGGTAAGGATAGTATTAGACTAGTGACAGTTGTAAGAGAGGAATCAGTCAGGAGCTATTAACAGTTTAATTGATACGCTTTTATAATATTACTTACATCTCACAGCCTGAGATGCTGCTGGCTGGGGAGAGAGGGGAAGAAAAGATCTCGAAGACCATACAGAAACAATTTCAGACTTGTTTCTGTACAATTAAAGATCTCCAAAAACTGTCTCCAAAGAATCTGTCGGCCTGCTGTATGTGTCAGACTCAGATCTCCTATAAAAAAAAGTTTATAAAACATCTGATTCCAGTGCTATTTGCGCTTTGGTGGTTCTGTTTGTTTGACTGTTAGGTTAAATGTATTTTCATCCAACCCCTGCTGAAATTGCAGGGTGGACGAGGAGACCTCTTAAAACTCCAACCATGTGAGACACAGCATTTTGAACATTACAAGGCTGTCACTCAAGGGGTTAAAGTAAATGTTTTAACCCTTTCACTTCCAAGGATTCCAAGTATGATCACTAGAATGTACGTTTTGCGTGTGTTCTGGTAAGTAATGTTTAAGTCAATATGCATAGTTTGTAATAACAAAAACCTATCTTTGATTTTTAGACAGGAAAAATATATTTACAAAATAATGAATTTAAAACTAATATAAATCAGTGTTATTAAATATTTGTCAAATACATCCTATTTTACCCAAGGTCTGTGTTTATTTTTATTTTTTTTAAATAACAACAATATACTTTTTCTTATTAATAAATACTTATAAATTGTATTTCAATTGGTCCAACAACTGTCCTTGATTTTCGTAGCCTTCCCCCAAGCAGCTTAGTTCTAAAGTTTCTGCTTGGCTGTTTAGAGATTTCTAGACCACGTGGTAGAGAAGGGTAGACGAACCAGGAAGCCACCTCATCATGATCAATAGCTCTCTGTGGAAGTTTAATTAATCAACTGGTGGATTATGAAACAGGAAAACCCTAGACCAGAGGTAGGCAAACATTGGCACTCCACATGTTGTGGACTACATCTACCCTAATGCTTTGCCAGCATTATGGCTGTAATCACATCTGGAGTGCCGAACGTTGCCTACCTCTGTCCTAGACCTCGGAAGACACTTAAGGACAACTTTCATTGAATAGATTTCCCCTCCAGTGCATCGGCCATTGGTTTTATCGCGCTTATGTTCAAACATAGTTACTCCTGGAATATAGCCAATCATTGTCCCATATGTTTACCTATCGGAAGCATACATGGTTTATACAGAATGGCTTTATGATTTACTATTCACAGTTTTCTCTTTTAGCCTCCAGCTGAGTCATCTCCTGGGAGCTCAGTAAATAGGTATCAATATATGTGAAGATCTCATCAGACCCAATGGGTTCCCTGTAGCGTTCCCGATCTACGCCATATTTATCAAGAAGGACCATATTGAAGTATGATCGGGTCATGTGAAGAGCTTGTCTGTTGAAAAATAACATAGTGAGCATTACAAATTGCACCTACCTGCCAACACAAAAAAAAACAAATATATCAAATGTGTTAACTGATGCAAAAAAGACCAACATGGCAACAAAATAATATTAATATACTCTACAGATCACTCCATGAAAAAGCTCTATTACAGGGTTAGGCAACCTTCGGCACTCCAGAGTTGTGAACTACATCTCCCCTGATGCTTTGCCAACATGGTTGTAAGAGATGTGGTAGATGTAGTCCACAGTATCTGGTGCTGAAGGTTGCCTAACCCTGTGATTTTGGGAACACTACGAGCCTTGACATCACTACCTTAATATTAACGGCATATGCTTTCTATAGTGTTCGTAGTAGTGTGCACAGTGATTATTAACTAGGAATTCTATTTACTTATTTGAAATATGTGTCTTCGTACATCACAAAAACTATATTAGCAATCCTCTTATTGCACAAGATAATTACCTTATCTGTTCGATGAGGTCGTGTGAAAGTTGCTGTTCACGCACACGTCCAACTTCATTTGGCTCCTCTCCGACCAGCTCAACAACGACAACTTGTCGCTGTTCAAATCCACAGTTTGCACTCTAGAAAGAAATGTTCATGAAAGTAAATTGAGAGCACAACATGTTTTTAAAATTTGTTTATTTAAATCTGCATCAACACCGGAGCCTATTTAAAGTTCAGTTGGAACTTGTTTCCTATCAAGTTGTGCTATTGAGAGGATTTTTCTATGAGGTATATAGGGATCTCATCAAAGGCCAAGACAGAAACAGACTCACGTGAGTTTATAACTTGCTTTGCATGCTGTTTTGGTAATTTTATGAGATAATTTCCACATTTTCAAAGTATTATCTTCATGTATGGTGGTGGGCCTGTTCTAAGCTGTAAAACCCCCCAGAGAGTGGACACAATTAAGATGATATCCAAACCAATTCCATTTGACCAACCTACTTTTCTCCTATTTAAAACCCTAGATTCCCACCATAACAGAAAATAAATTAATTGCCACGGCTGCATGATTACTGGTCATGTTGCCAGACGTGTCCTGGCTTAATCTCATATATCAAAACCATTTTGAAACAGTTTGACAAGATACCCGAGTACACCTACACCGCATCTCATCTTCAAATTACACTCTCAGCCAGCCTATGAGAGCGACACTGCATGACCTTGCTTAGCTCGTTAAAACTAACCAGATTCACCTTCAGGAGAACTCTGGAAGTAGGGTATGTGGTTGTGGGCGCTAAGCAGGTCCCAGGAATGTTATCAAACCAATACAAAATAATTTGACAAATTACACTGACAACACCAAGGCACATCAGGCACCATCATCACTGTAGTAAATATTTGTCAAAATGATGAAAATAACTTTTCATATAGTCTTAGAAATGTAATTGCTAAATGGTGGATTTCTATGTTTACATAAAATATCCATATATTTTATTAAATGTGGGATCTATGGTTGATCACCTCTTTAAGATAAATTCTGTCTCATGTCACATCCTATCTAGTCTAGTGATTAATAATTTATAGAAGTCAACATTTAGTTGTTTTGAATATTTTGCACGGTGATTTTAAGATTTATATTAAAGGGGTTAAGCCCAGACATAGATTTAAGTAAAGAATATGCTGTCTCTGCCCGAAAGAATGTATTGATCAGCTAATTAAATCCCATGTAGGTTGAGCCTGCTAGAAGCATGTTTGGAGTATTACTGTAGACAAATCCTACTACGAGTTGTAGAGTATCAGGAAAACTGTTCATCACACGTAAGACTTTGCATATGCATGAGAGTTGGCATTGTGCCTGCAAAGGAACAGTAGAATTTACATGGCAATGTGAAGTATTTCCTAGTTTTCCCATGTGGTTGGTCAGCCATTGGTATGCCAAAGATTTACTAAAAAGGGAATAACTATTAAACACCGATAGCCCTCCACTGTTATTAGTTGAACTGTGTCTAATTCGTACTATTGGGTCCTGTGAATCTCAACTTTTTTTTATTTCATTTCTTTTTTGTGTGTGTGTTCTTGAGTACAATATTATGTTGCAGCACTTACATGGTTACACAGGGTAAGGCTTGACTAGGAGCATCTGGTAATTTTATGATATTTGATATAGTTTTTTTCTCCTGCATGATCACAGCGCATTCAATGTTCATATTATTGTCTTTATCATAGGATTCTAAGGGTGAAAACCTTAGTGGCTTGTTTGCAGTTAGAATAATACTGTCAGCCTTTTTTTTAAAAAAAAAAAATTTTTTTGGCACAGTCATGCTAAATCCTGTTCTTAGTACAGATTAGTTTCTCTTGTGCAATACCCAGTATTTTCCAGCAGGTGGCATATACAGGAGTAGGATAGAGTGCTGTGTCAGCATTTACCTGCAGGGCTGATGACTGAAGCCTGTAATAGCGGTCAGAAGAGCTAGGGGCAGAGATGATCAGGAGACGTTGCTTCTCAAAGAATTGATCTATGAAACCTCCAGCAGAGTTCATATTAACATTTATTTTCATGCCTTAAATGAAACAGAACATGAATTACAAGTTTTTGAAGTATTTCCTATCATACCTCCTTACTGTCACAAGATATCTGATCCCCAATAGTAGAGCGTATAAGGAACACTCCATGCACCATAACCACTACAGCTCACTCTAGTGGTTATGGTGCCAGAAGCACCATACCGACTCCCCATTGTAAGAAGATAAACAGATTTTGAACAGCTTGACTCTCTACTTGGAGACTGCAGGACACTGCTCCCCACCTCCACTACTAACACCATAGATTCATAGGTTCCAAAGCAGGGACTTGGTTATAGCTCTCCTGAGCTAAAATCTGCAGTGCAGGCTTAATTCATTGCCTGAGAGTGTCAGCAAGCTGTAGTGGTTATGGTGCTTGACGTTACTTTAATGACACATTTTTAGCTATGCAAGGTCATTTATGGGCTAGTTTAACCCAAAGCTAGTGTGGGTTTGGCCATACCTTCTACCGTGAGCTAATTATTTACCGTAATTCACATGATAATGCCAAATCGTTATTTACTACAATTAACTAAAAGTATTGTCAGTATTATTATTGTTGATCTCTGTGCTTTACTTATACACTCCACAAATTCTGGGATCCTGGAAAACCAAGGGGGAGGGGGAGGGCACAGGGGCCAAGAAGAGAGACCAAAATCTTCTGCTGTAAGTGAGGGACTATCCTTCAGAGAGACACTTGGAAGGTGTGTTTGCATGGCCAAGATAAAAGTATAAGTACTAATTAAAAGAATAGACAAATAGCTGCATGTTGATTTTTGTCTTGCTTATCAAGCCCTCCTTGGCTTTGGCTGATACTTTCTCAGCTAGGTGCTTTTTCCTTACATTGATTATCAGAAATGGTAATTACTTACGTGTGCATGTGGCTGGGGTTCCTGCCCACTGCTGACTAAACAGGCAAACTCTGGACGCTTGTCCTTGGCGTTCGTAGCCTCCCTCGCAAAGGTACTCGCAGTTTGCACCGTAGTTATTTCCTGCAGAGCTACAGGTGATGTATCCATGAAGGGGAGGAGAAAGTATGGGGCATCTTCTCACTAGGCCATTAAAAATACATATTCAGCTGAAGATTAAGGCTCATAAAATACACCTATATATGAATACATAGTCTATCTCGTTTTTTGTGCGGAGAAAAAAATGTGTCGGTCTATAAGGGCACATAAGCATCTATTATTTATATCCTGTATCTATTATCATATATCATCAATTATTTCTATTGTGTATAGAAGTGGAAGGGATGCTTGCATAGCCGACATCTAAACTAAGAATTCTGGGAATTTATTTATAGCGGTTTATTTTGGTGAAATGAAAACCAAGTTAAAAGGCCTTGAGCGGAGCACATATACTCACCTTGCACTTTCACTATAAATTTACAGCTTGCCCGGTTGTGTGCCTGGTCATATGCCGTGTACCGGATTACATGTTCCCCCTCCGGGAACTCCGAACCTGGCTCAGGGCCTCTGAGTGTAACTCTGGGTTGAAAAGAAACAAACCATAACAACAACAAAAATTTAGATTTTAACTGTATATCTGCATTAAGCAACCAACTGTATGTTTTTTTCTTAAAAGATAGCTGGTCTCAGTAATGAACCCAGATAACAATGGAGACATAGAGACAGGCTTTGATGTCAACATCAGCCAAAGGAACTGTGTTCGGGCGATATGTCACTACTCTGAGAACAATCAAATGTATGTACAGATAGTAAATAAAAATAGACTGCCGACATTTTAGTCTAAGTTTGAAAATAGTCAAAGTGGAAAGGTTTGACTGTTATTATTATTAGCATTTATAGTTTTGTTCCCATATGAGCTTTTCCTTGGTCAGTTACACTCAGTTCTCAGTCAAGTGAATATAACCGTGACTGCCATCATACCTTGTGATCACTCCATCAGCTGTATCCTTCACTTGAGGTCTGCCCCAGTAAACCACAGCTGTCAGTTTCTCTGGCTCTGCAAATTTAACTCTGGAAGTAGGGCACTGAATCTTTGGTGGGTCCACATCTGATAGAATACAAGATATTTTAATAAACATTCAACCCTAGTACAGATTTACTTAGCAAGGCCTATTGGTGCAATAACGTCTACTGATGGATATAAATTACAGTGTAATCGAGGTCGCCAAAACATCAATATAAACAAGAGATCCTCATATATACAGCTCAGAGATCCAAAAAGAACATTTAATGAACAAGTTAATCAGAGAAAATCAGTATACAGTCCCACGCTTAAAATCTGTCTTTTGCCTGGCCTAAATTTGTTCTGTCCTTGTCAGTTCCGAGTCCATCTTTAGATTGTCTTAGAAATCTTGCAAATTCAAAATTCACTTTTTTATCATTTGTTTACTTCGGTAGGGATTGAAAAGCATTAGATTTAGAATAAAAGGGACACTATAGTCACCAAATGAACTTTAGCTTAATGAAGCAGTTTTGGTATATAGATGACCCTACAGTCCCACTGCTCAATTCTCTGCCATTTAGGGGTTAAATCACTTTGTCTATGCAGCCTTAGTGACACCTCCCTGCATGTAATGAGCACAGCCTTCCTAAACTGTCAAGTGAGATCTGATGTTTATACTTCCTTTATTCCACAGCCTGTTTAATTTAGAAGTTCTTACCAACCTCTATCAGCCTTTGAGACTACTCAAATTCTACCAAGAGCACATTTAGTATGTAATTTATAGATCTGAAAATTTACCTACACAGACAGGTTCTGCTCCACTCCACAGCCCGTCTTCCATACAGATACGGCTACGGTCGCCTTCTATCTGATAGCCAGAAGCACAGGTGTAATCGCAGCGAGACCCTTCAGATACACCATCTGAGCAGTGGTAGGATCCATGAGGAAGTGCGGGCAGTACATGGCACAGAATTTCTAAAACAAAAAAATAGTGAGAAAATTGCAGTTAAATTAACTATTCTCCATTCACAGTGTGTGTGAAAAAATTAAACATACTGTATCTGTCAAGGTCACAACTTTTACCATGAATAGACATTTGCATACCATGTGCTTACCTATGTTGGTGGACTACAAATTCTTACATTCCTACCGAGGCATTGACTAAGAATTAGATTTTTGTGTCCAGTAATTGGTGACTTTTATAAAATATATCATGTCGGAGGACAGAAATATTGTCTGGGTTACTCATTAAGCTTTGAATTGTCATAAACAGGGAAGGAAAATATATGGTCAAAATATACACAGTGGAATAATTCTGGAAGTGCTAGATTTTACAAGTTTCTTGTGAATCTCTTTTAATCCAAAATTTAGTAAATTACCCTGTTTTAAAAAAAAAAAATGAAACAATTGCAACATTTATTCCCACGCCCATAGGGAATCTGGGACTGAATGTTTGTTAAATGTGATAGAATTCAATGTCCTGCCACCAATGCAATTTGATGAGAATAGGAAAATTAATTAACTATTTGATTCCGCCAACTGGTATAATAATGAAAATGTCATGCAACACCCTCTGCGACACATTTTTACAGCATACGGCTGATGTACATAAATGATGACCAAAAAAAACCCATTTAGGATACATTTCAGAATCTAAGCCAAAAATGGTTTTAAGTTTTGACAAGTTGAATGCGTGTATAAAACAAGAAGCAATAAGTTTGTGAAAAGTTTCCTAATCCTGCCAATATGCTTTTTCGTTAATTTTTTTCCTGTTTTCAAGTTGTTATTCTGCTAAGGAAGATATTGTTATCCCTTATAGCTATTTGTTCTGGAGTTCCAGCTAAAATATATATTTATATTTCCAATTTTTCACGTGTAAATCCAGTTGATTGACCACAGCCTGGCTTTTCAGTCAGGTTACAAAGTATAGGTAGCCAATTGACAGGCTAATATTGCATCCAGAAAGTAAAGCCCATGATTTCAAATAATATCTACATTTAGAAAATGAACTGTAAATATAAGACACATCAAATGAAAAACAAGAGAGCATGACTGATCTGCTCTGACATACATTTACCCAGTGAATACCTTATTTGATTTTATTAACACAAAATATCCACCGAATCATATGTCTGTAACTTAGAGTGAGGGCCCTTTTTTTCCCCTTCTTTTCCTGTTAACACTTGTCGTTAAACTGTTATTTGCTGTTTATACTCCAAAGTAATATTTTAAAGCACTGTGGAAAATGTTGGCAGTATATAAATGTCAATTGTAAAAATATAAGTCATGCAACAAGCATAATTGTATGCAGTATACTTACTCCTGCAGTATGCATTTCCAGACCAGCGCCGGCTTGGTAAGCATTGCACTGAACTCTGTCCCAGGAGTCGGTAACCCTGGTCACAAGATAACCGGCATCGTGTACTGAGAGTGCTACGATAAGTCCCCCCTCGTGGTGAATAGCAAGCAGCCTCTCCATCCTGAATGTTGAGATCATAGCACCAACGAGGGGCTTGAAGAATGTGAGAACACAAAGATCACTTTTTCCATTAGGTTTACCGTAGCGAATGCTCTAATATATTAGAGGACACATTTTTATAAAAAAAAACAAAAACCAGTACCAGAACAAGACATTAACAGGGTTATTTACTAGAGTGAGGATTGCAAGAAATTCAGAGTGAATTTAAAATTTAAGGTCAAAATAGTTAAACCCGGAAACATTCTCGGAGTCATATATGCTTTCAGTTTGGCTGCTTTGGCCTTCAATTTGAAATTCACTTTAAATTCAATGCAATTCTCACTTTAGTTAATAACCCTATGTAAAAAAAATCACCATAACTTCTGTTAAGCTTTTTTTTTTCCATTTAATGTTTAGTTTTCTTTCAAATATATATTGAAGCAGCTCAGTCACCCCTCCCCCCCTGTAAAATAAAAAATAAAAAATAAAAATTATTGTTTCATCAAGATAAAATCTTTATGAAATGTTCATAAATAATGTGTTTAATTTCACAGAAATTCCTTTAGAAAGATAGTGTAAGATATAAGGACTACTTTGTCTTATGTATTTTTCCTACACTTGACAAGCTTAACAAAAGAACACGCCATACCCTGTGAGCACTTCATCTTGCTGCAGTGCTTTATGGGCGAAGAATATCCTAGTTTAACCCAAGTTTATAGACACTTCTATAAATTAACTATAGAATACGTTTCTGGCTGTCAGTGAAACAGCCAGGGAGGTTAGCTGCCTCAGTTAACTCCCCTGATCTAAGGGAAGTAGCAGGCACACTATACTATGTAAATGCGCCTGCCTCCTCCCCCACAGACTTCGGATCAGCTCACGTGACGTGCATCCTCCAGACCTCAGACCAGACATGCACCCACACCCTCTACTACTGAAAGAGTACTGGACGCTGCCATCTTGCTTTTGTAGCAGATCTAATATTTATGGTATATTAGGTATACTAATTCCCCATAGTGAAATAAAAATATGCAAATAGCTATGTTTTGTAAAAACTGATCGATCCTTTGATCTCTGTAAAATGGTCACAATAGGCATTGCCCTTATATGGAAAAAGATACACAATGTAAACTAAATGGTTAATTCTGTAAACTCACGAATCAGCCATTATACAGAGTGTGTCTTGTTTCAATCAACCTTTCTTTTCAATGTGTTTAGAGGAACATATTGTATCCAGGACAACACGGCCACCTGCCAATAATATCTTTCCCCTTTTAACTATTTACCCCTAGAATATGGGATTTCACACTACAGATTTATAATCCGACGGGATCTATAAACATTCCATTAGAACGCAGGGGGTTATACACAAAAAAGCTACTGTGGGTCAAAGTTCTACTAATGGAGTAAACACCATGGAAACCATGGAAACCATGGAATGTTTCTTCTGAGGATTCCATTTCAATCCTTTCCCCATAGCTTCTCCTTCTAAACAACCATCACAGTGTTTACACAGTTCTTGTCAGTTATGGAAAGTCATGTTTTAAGATGACCACACTTAAATCAACAGGGTGTGGGGCGAGTGATGTGGTGAGAATGGTGATAGATTTAGGAATCACTGTATTTTAAGTGCCCTAACTTTGCTTGAAATAACACTTCAAATGGCAGGATTTAATTGCATTGCTCCCTTTGTCTTATTATAGGCTTATGGATTAATCACCAAACTAGGAATTATGGAGAAATGCTAAATTTAGGCCATGATACCCAAACTGTAGGATTTCTCCAACATGGCAGTATTTTAGTTTTGGCTATTCAGGCCCCAAAACGTGCAGATTGCCTGTCAATTCTCCATAACTGACAGTTGGCGAAAAAGCCCTATAGATAGCTAAGGAGAGTTAATCTCTAAAGTGTGCATTGTCCGGAATTCAAAGTGAATAAAAGTGAATGTAAGCATGTAAGCTCATTGAGCAGGGCCCGCAACCCCTCTGTTCCTGTTTGTCCGACTCGTCTGGTTACAATTACATGTTTGTTAGTCCACCCATTGTACAGCGCTGCGGAATTTGTTGGTGCTATATAAATAATAATAATAATTCAAATATTTAGCCAAATTAGCTATACCCCTTAAGGACCAAACTTCTGGAATAAAAGGGAATCATGACATGTCACACATGTCATGTGTCCTTAAGGGGTTAAAGGACCACTATAGTGCCAGGAAAACAAACTAGTTTTCCTGGCACTATAGTGCCCTGAGGGTGCCCCCACCCTCAGGGTCCCACTCCCGTGGCGCTGAAGGGGGAGGAAGGGGTTAATCCCTTACCTTTTTTCCAGCACCGGGCTCCCTCGGCGCTAGGACTCTCCTCCCTCTTCTGACGTCCCTGGCTGAATGCGCATGCGCAACAAGAGCCGCGCACGCATTCAGCCAGTCCATAGGAAAGCATTCTCAATGCTTTCCTATGGACGCTGGCGTCTTCTCACTGTGAAAATCCCAGTGAGAAGCGCGGAAGCGCCTCTAGCGGCTGTCAATGAGACAGCCACTAGAGGCTGGATTAACCCATTTGTAAACATAGCAGTTTCTCTGAAACTGCTATGTTTACAGCAGGCAGGGTTAAGCCTAGATGGACCTGGCACCCAGACCACTTCATTGAGCTGAAGTGGTCTGGGTACCTATAGTGGTCCTTTAAAGGGATCCTATAGTGCCAGGAAAACAAACCCATTTCCTGGCACTATAGGATCTTGGAGAGCCCCCCTCCCTCGGGGCCCCCTCCCTCAGCGCTTAAGGGGTTAAAACCCTTTCACCCACTTACCTTAAGCCCTGGTAACCTCTTCTTCCAAACTGACATCAGCTACCGAGTGGAGCTGAATGCGCATGCTTGGCCAGAGGCGCGTGCACATTCAAACCCGCCTATAGGAAAGCATTACTCAATGCTTTCCTATGGGGATCTTATTTGATGCTGGACTTCGTGAGGATGTCCAGCGTCAGATAAGTGTGATTTACTCAGTGTAAATCGCGGAAGCGGCCTCTAGTGGCTGTCAGGGAGACAGCCACTAGAGGCTGGATTAACCCTGCAATATAAACATAGCAGTTTCTCACCGCAGGGTTAAAACTAGGGGTGGTCTGGCACCCAGACCACTACATTGAGCTGAATTGGTCTTGGTGCCTATAGTGGTCCATTAAACTGGAAAATTCTTAAGGATGGCTATGTTTGCAGTTGTCACTATTGTGTCCTAAAATTAAAAATTCACAGTAAATTCTTGAACATTCATGATTTAGTGAATAACGCAGAGGGAGTCCATAACATGTGCAAAAACAAAAGAAGAGTATATACACTAAAGGTGTAAAAACGTATAACTGGAAGTGATCCCAGGTGTACTTCACAACCACCTAAGAAAATATGCAAATATACAAGAAAAGTGGAAACCACCCAGAATACGTAAATATATATATATATATAGAGAGAGAGTAGAATAACCTGTATTCAGGTAGAATATCCTCGGATATGCTCTGTGTGGAAAAATCAAATAGCTAACATAGCGTAAAATAGTATAGCATTAAAATGTTAATAAGTGGAAATATGGATGCACTTACAAACGAATGAGAAATCAGGCCTTTCACCCACTCAGGGGTACTGTAATGGATATGAGTTGAAGTATCTTCCAACCAAGTATGTAAAATAAAGGAAATCAAATATAGTGAAGATTGTTATAAAATTATATAAGACACATTTATTGGTCGCACTTATACATAGAAGATATAAAAACAGCGTGTCTCCAAATAATCATGGGACTCCTGGATGATGTTGTCAAAATATCCACAGTAGGAGTCCAGGAGCAACAATATAGATACAGCAAAAAAAAAAAATAAACAAATATAAGTATAAAAAGTACACAAGGAATAAATCCAACGTGTTTCGTCCGGTAAGGTGCTGGACTTCTTCAGGGATGTCTCTGGGTTCATCCTTGTGGGTTTTTATGGCGTGAATAATCTCCATTCATCCGGAACACTGGTTGTTTAGCGTGCGTTTCAATCGTGGAACGCAAAAGGGCGCCAAATGTCCGGGATTACGAAATAATAGTTCCGGGTGCTAAAACACATGCGCGTAACAAAAATATATTTTTTCCATGTCTTAATGTGCAGTAGTGGTTCTGGTGTTATCACACTGATTCTACCCTTTTTTTTATCAGTTAGACATTCAGGCGTTTTCGCCATATGTTTTTTGTCCTTCCTAGGTTACGGTCCTCTATGCTCACGCATGCGCGTGTTACGCACATGTGTTTTAGCACAACCAGTGTTCCGGATGAATGGAGATTATTAACGCCATAAAAACCCACAAGGATGAACCCAGAGACATCCCTGAAGAAGTCCAGCACCTTACCGGACGAAACGCGTTGGATTTATTCCTTGTGTACTTTTTATACTTATATTTGTTTATTTTGGTTTTTTGCTGTATCTATATTGTTGCTCCTGGACTCCTACTTTGAAAATTTTGACAACATCATCCAGGAGTCCCATGATTATTTGGAGACACGCTGTTTTTATATCTTTTATGTGTAAGTGCGACCAATAAATGTGTCTTAAAAAATAATTTTATAACAATCTTCACTATATTTGATTTCCTTTATTTTACATACTTGGTTGGAAGATACTTCAACTCATATCCATTACAGTACCCCTGAGTAACCTGAATACAGGTTATTCTACTCTATATATATATATATTTACGTATTCTGGGTGGAGTCCATAACATGTCTGGTGCTCAATCCTGATAAAGTACATTTTCTAATATGAATAAAATACTACCTCGGTAATCCAGAAAAGGAGTGGAAGGGCGCTGTTCAACGTATACTTCGTTGTTATAATTCTCGTCAGCTGCATATCCCGAACCTGACATGAAAGAAACAAAAAAATACATAATAACCAGGCCTTTGAAATATATACTTCACGTATGGGTTAGTATTGAAATTGTTATGTTATGTATTCCATATATTCAATCAGTGTAATATTATGTCAAACAAGTATGACAAATACACTTCCTTTAGAGTAACCAAGATAGATACATAGTTTCATATTCCTGAAGCTTTCTTCTTCTTGCATGAATACGTGTGGACACATCCATACTGACCCACAATGCATCAGTTACCATAACCACAATTCACAGCTATTCTGTCCTGGTGAGAGTGCTGTGTACCTGCCAGGTTAGGGGGGCAAGTAACTATTAGTCCTGTCTAATCTTGATGCTTTTATAACTTTCTGGGTAAGTGCTCATTGTATCCTATAAACCCTAGAAAGTTTAATGGCTGCAGTGGGACTTTCTGGATATAATTAATTATTACTGTAATATTAGTCTCTATTTATTTATTTATTTAGCTAAATGAATTGCCATTTAAAATATATATATATTTTTTAAACTATACCATAGTCGAGCAGTTGATTAGCATGCACTACCTTGCCATTTTTGGATGAAAACGTCACGCTGACTATGACAGAATGCCAGAGAATTGGACAATCCTAAAGCTACTCTGCTTATGGTAGAAGGGGCATTAGCAAACTGGAAGGCAGTTAATAAGACTGGCAGATTATTTTTTGTTGCCATTGTTCTGGCCTATCTGCACACTCTGTTAAAGGGATACTATAAGTGTGCCAGGAATACAAAGACCTCCCAATAGGAAAGCATTGAATCAATACTTTCCTATGGGGAAAAATCTGATGCTGGAGGGCCTCATGCAGAGCGTCAGGACGTCCAGCGTCAGATACCGGACCAAAGGTCTGTTTCGATTCAGGAAGCCATCTAGTGGCAGTCTGGTAGACAGCAATTGTGGTCAGACTTAGAGCTGCAATGTAAACATTGCAGCACTAAGTGCAAAACAGCACCCAGGCTACTTCAATTAACTGAAATGGTCTGGGTGCCTACAGTGTCCCTTTAAGTAGGTATTTTTTTTATTTGTGAGTTTCAGTAACTTTAATTGTGTATTATGTTATGATGGCCTTTTTGGTTTTAATGTTTTACATGGCCTCTGACATGCACTTTTTTTTATATACATCAAGAAATTGAAGTAATTTAGACAGAGGTATAATTTTAGTATTTGTTATTATTTGACATCCTCCCTTCCACATTTAATATTGTTCCCCTAATTTGATTTATATTTCTTATTTACTAATGTTCAGCTGGCTAAGGAAATGTTTTTTTTCCTTGTTCCATGTACATGTTACATTTACCGAATGGAAAATTGAATGTATATAATCTCATGATTTTCTGGCAGTATGAACAGTACTTGAGCTGAATAATGACATTCCAAATGTATGAAATCATGAAACTATTAAATTTGGAGAAAAAAAAAATATGTGTACCGTCTTGACAGCAGCATTGTCACTCCCTCCTCCCCCCACCCTATTCCCCCCCATCCCCCCTTCTCCTGCCCCCCGGCAAAATGACTTTATTATAAAGATAAAATGAAATACTCATATTGACTGTGTTGGAAATTCACTGAAATTTCAACCCAGTAAAAACATATACTGAGACAACGTACGGACTACTTGGTCTCAGTATGTTTCCTATTCCTGACACTTCTAGACCTGGGTGGATCTACCGGCGTCTAGAAGTGTCAATCCTCTAGCCGTCACCAGTGACATCTACAGGGAACTGGCTCTGTCTATGGAGGATCCTCAGTCCTGTACTCCTGTGCATGCAGAAGAGATCCGCCCGAAAGAAGATGGTGGCACCTGCGAGGGATCGACTCACCCTTCCTGCCTTCCTGCCCCCTCCCCCCCAGGCCACCGGACCTCAGCGGCGATGTCACCATCTGGGGTCTTTGCAAATTATGCCCCCAGATGGTAACAGTGCCTCTTTAATAAATATCTAGTACAGTCTTGTAAATGCTTCTTCATGATGACTGTGATGGGTGAACGTGTCTAAGCAGCTCTTCAATCACATCCACTATAAAACGTGCTTTTAAAGCAGCATCTGCACTAGCACCATAACCACTACAGCTCATTGTAATGGTAATGATATGTAATGGTAATATGTCTATGACTGTTGTCCACCTTTCAATCCATTTTTAAACCATTTAACAAAAAGCCAGGCTTTGCTGGAACCCTACACCTCTGCTTTGACTTGCTTCAGTGAGAGAAACATTTCACTTTTCTTTCTCTTTTACCTTCTTCAGTAGTATGTAAATGTTCAACCTACTGGAAACTTTTTAGAGAGTTATACATATTTCTAGGCAATTTAACATAAAGGAACAATGTGACCCCAATTTTGGCCAATAATTACTTCATCCAAGTGAAGTTGTTATGGGGACTGGAGGCCCCTGGTTTCATCTTACATTACAGTGTTAAACATTTTTTGAACGATTCAACACAAAAATTGTGTCCTCGGATGCCCATAAGTTGTTGTTTGGCTGGAGTGGCACTTTGTTTCTAATTATTTGTGATATTGCTGACACTTCTTAAAAAACAGAATTTTGCTCTCAGCATCATAACCAGTGCAGTAGCTAAAGGTAACTTGTTTAATTTTTTTTTTTTTTTTTTTTGTGTTTCTTTCTTTTATTAGAGGCAAATCAGATGGGATACATAAGAGAAATTGGGGGAAACGTGTAAATGAATTACATTATAGGATCGGTACAGCAAGATTAAATGACATTTCCCGAATTACAGTGCCTCAAGTTTTAAATTTTTTTTTTCGTCGTTAAAACAGAAGTTAGAAAATACAGGCAAAGGATCATAAGATCCGGTAATCAACATGCTAAAATATTAGAGGTCCTACAGGTGATTTCACGTGTGTAGACAATAAGCTTACAGTTTAAAGAAACAGTGGTTAAACATTGGAATAAATGTTATAAAAAGTACATTAATGCTTATAGTGTGGTTTGCAGGGCTTGTGGTACACTTAATAGTAATGAATAAGAATGACATGCTTTGCACACAGGATATGGACTGAGGCTTAAGTCGCAAAATAAAAGTATAGACTATTGGTACAGTAGCTTGTTAATTAAGTAAACGCTAAGTATGACATGCTGTTTAGCCATGTCTAGAGTGAATGAGCATATAATGCTTAGCTAGCCTAGGAGAAGATCTAGACAATTAAGAAAGGTATAAACATTAGAACAAGATTTTGGTTAGTAGCATCTTAGCTTAATAGCCTCCGTTTTGGCTGCGAGTGATGGGATATGTAGGAAAACAAGGCTGGACATAGTAAAAATCAAAAAAAGAAAAAATAAATGGTATATGTCAGCAGACATTCGTGTGAGTTCCATAAGGGTAAAGAAAGGCAAGTGTCTGATGGTACCATGCCTGAGTTAGAGTGTCAGTCTCTGTGGAGTCAGCCGATGCCTTGACGGGGTTGGGTGAGTATTCCCTGCGGTAGGTGAAGCCTCTGCACAAAGTCCTGCTGTGAAAGTCTCATTGTTGGCACCCCTCTCCCAATCTTCCATGTTTTCTCTCTTGCGGGCTGTGGGGGGGATCTCCGTCTGTGTGTCCGGCTGGTATGGTGTTGTGCTGTCTCCTGGTCAATATCGTGGCCTGCACTGTGGGTGCTCGTATGTGGAGCCGTGCACTTCATGCTGAGAGGTATTGGAGTCGATGAGGTGCGAGCAGAACTTGCTCGTCGGTAAGTCGCCTGCTGGGGCATGAGGGTATGGTTGCTGGCCCTCCGTGCCGGTTTGTGGGTTCTGCTTCGTCGAGGGACAGCTGTGGAGGTATGGGGGGGATTCCCGCCTAATTGGCGTCGTGTCGCCGGGCGGATCCATGCCGTTACCATTTGTATTGCCCGCTTGAATGCCTGTCCCCGGGCGTGAAGCTTGGTCCACAGATTGGCACATAGCCGGTTATAGAATTCTCTCGTGCACATGGGGGGCTTGCTGAGTGTGCGGTTCTTTGTGGACCGTGTCCGTGCCGCCATTTTGTTTGTGCCTGGGTCGCTTCTGCTCGCATGAGGTCTTGTCACCTGTGCTGGTCGTGGCTTGGGGGTGATCGTCCCCAGCGAGGACCGGGATGACCCCCGCCGGTCCAGAGGGGGGGGGGTTAGAGGTGAGTACGTCGAGGTCGCCATCTGCAGGGTTACCAACGAGGAGAGCGGCCGCCTCTCCCTGGCTCGTTTGCAGGTAGGCCTCAAGCTGGATTCGAGGGGACCCGGTGAGTCGCGGGGTCATGAGTGGTATCAATACGTGTGCCTGGGTCTCCCCCACTCTGTAGTCACCTTCCCAGCGGTGTGTGTGCAATAATTCGAGGTGTATTCCCCGTTATTGCGGCTAGTTTGCAGGAGCTGTCGTGTAGCACATCCACCCTGCTAGGAAGCCAGGCTCCGCCCCCCCAACTTGTTTAATTTTTAAAAGAAATACAATCTATTTGTTAGAATAAAATAATGTCTAGTAGCTGGTAATACAATTCACACTTTCATTTTAAATACATAGTTTTTTCAGTTGATTGATTTTGCACAGATGTACGGCTTAAACACTCAGCTTAAGCTAACAGGCAGCTGCAAAATACTTTAGTTGGTAACCCCCAGCAATGTGAATCATTGTCTAGCCTACTTATAAAAATCTGTTTGTGCGTCTGCCTTCAGAAAAGGAAATATTTATTCACTTTTTCTGTTTAGTGATGTGTGGATGATGTATTTAGGAAAAAGCATGTTGAAATGTAGTATTGTGAAGCAGTTGCATCTAAGGAGAGGGCAGAAGGACAGTCTGCCCCAGGTGACAATTGGGAGAGGCTACAACTGGAACCTTTCCCCGCACTCCCATTAGTTGTAGAGGTGACTAGTCAGGACCACGGCAGAGGACGAGGTTCTGCATTTTATTCTAGTTTCTCTGTCTGTTCTATAATTGAATTTGCAAGCAGTGTGCTATGCACTGTGTAAAGTGCAGGCCTATCACCACCTCATGGTCTATCAGTGCATGTTGTCCACAGCTCCCTGACAGACTGTGAAGAGGAACATGTAGAGCCTCAATCCTTAACCACACTACAATATTAGTAGTTGAGAGGGTAAAGGGCCCCTTAATGTAAATGGGGGGGGGGGGGGGGGGTGGATGTGACACATAAAGGGGGACAAATGGGCTTAAGAAAGACATACAAGGGGAAGGGGTAAGAGTGATTAGGTGAGACATATTAGAGGGGTCGTGAGATACATACAAAGGCATTGGGTGGGTACAGAAAGCCACAACGAGGGCCAAGGTGATAGGAAAACAATTTAAAATTCTGAGAGGTGTTCCAACATACCATTCTGCATTATATTACCAATAACCTAGGTAAATCTGTGTTTATTACAGTGATTTTCTTTTTTGGCCTCTTTTAATTCTGATGCAGTACTCAAAAACAATGTAAACAAATAAAACAATGGAAGATTACATAACATTTGATCAAATATTGTGAGGACCAGGAATTATTTAAGTGGCGTGTGCACTGTCTGGTTCACAATGCTTCTCTGTGAGAAGCATTTCATTGGGCAATGATCATTAAGATATGGAAATTAGCCTGATGATATAAGGGTGAGTGGATCGGGCTTAGAAGAAAAGGCTGTTTCTGAGATGGAATTAAGGTAATTTTTGATGTGTTAGAAAAATAAATAAAAATAAACACACCTTAAAATATTAATCAAATGTAAATGGCACAAAACAAATTACATTGAGAATTCCTTTAACCATTTTAACACATACGGGGTAGACAATGACTTCAAATGGTCATGGAGAAAGAAATATTTTGATCTTTGCTCTTTTACAACATTTCTTCTGCAAACCCCAAACACATATGGAAAAAATTGTCTTCTGTGTAATGCCTCCTTTTCTTTTTTTATGTTATTTCTCTAAACCTATGCAGGCTTCTGTCGGCGCCCACTCAAACCTCAAAGCACGCAGGGCTCAGCATAATAAAATATATCCTCTATGCCACAGACAGGAATATTCAGGACGGCCAGCTGCTGGTGATTACACACTACAATCATGTTAAACCCCTACAGGTTGGCTGAGCATGGCAGCAGTTAGAGTCCACAGTGCTGGAGTATTAGGGAGTGCCTATATAGTATTGTTGAGTCAACAGCATTTGTCCAGTTTCCTGACAAAGAAAGGCCAATTTCTAGAAATGAGATTTTAGTGAGAGAATGTTGGGGTTACAAAAACTGCTATACATAAAGTATCAAGACATTAAAGTGGCTGCACAGCTTCATGAAATCCAACTGGTCATATTATAAGAATATTATGGGAAATAATGACATTGAAGAGTTTTGGAGACATTATAATAACCCAGGACATCAAAGTATCCTTCTTTCCCTTCATGCTCCAAGATGTTATCATGTATGCTCTATGTTATATGATTTTGTAATTTCAGAGTTAGGGCTAGCGTTAGAGGCACTATTGGGGCTATAGTTACTTTAATCTAAGGGCTGCATCGGGACATAATGATAGGGTGTGTTTAAGACTGGTGGGAGTTATATTCCAGGGTAGTGACTGCAATACAAACATGTATTCCTGACACTATAGTCCTGAAGTGGCTTCTTAGATGACTGGCCCAACTCCGATCGCAGTAAAAAGATGATTTCACTTACCTTTTCCCCCACGCAGCTCCGGTCTCGCAGTGGCTGGCCCTGACAGTTTTGTTGCCATGGCTAAAATCATCAGTACCGATGATCTCAGCCAATCCAATTACTTCCCATCACCGCTGTGCTGTGCCAATCAGCACCTCCTCATAGAGATGCAGTGAATCAATGCATCTCTATGGAGAACATTTAATGCCTCTATGCAGAGCGTGGAGATGCTGAAAGTAGCAAGCACATCTAATGGCCATCTGCGTGACTGTCATTACAGGTGTTACTAGGCAGCAATGTAAACACTATTTACAGTGCTAACACTGCAGGGACCGGCTATAGACACCAGAACCAGTACATTAAGCTGCAGTGGTTCTGGTGACTATAGTGTCCCTTTAATTCAGTCCCTCTCCCATTACCGATATGCTGGGGAGCGAGGATCACACTCAGACTTATTTACTATATTCCAAACTGTAGTATTTTAAAAGGTCAATGTTAGTATTTAAGCTAAATTTTCAGAGTTACAACTATAGAGGAGTTGCAGAATTTTTCTAGATTAGCAGTTCTATTTTATATTTTGCCATTCAGATTTCCGTTCTCTACAATCTGTAGTATTGTGAATAAACCCCACTGCCTCGGTTTCCGCAGCACATGTCTCCTAGTATATCAGTAATAGGCGAGGGCTGCTAAGCCTAATAGCAATATCTATCCAGGAGTGAAACTCACACTAATCTCAGACAGGCCAGGACACGGAACTGCATCTATATAATAGCTGCAACCAGGTACTAACCCAGTTATTAATAGAGAAAGACATAGAGGGCAGAGAGAGAAAGAGAAGCTTTCTATTTTTTTTGTCACACAGTAGTCTATTGACCAAGAAACTGGAGGTGTAACCCAGTACTGTGTGGCTCGGGTTGCAAATCAGGATGGTCCCACCGGATCTAAGACACTTTGCCAAGAATGCCATCTAAACCAAGAGAATTCTGCAAAATGTCTATTTATACCTGGTACATGTTCTCAGCTACGCCTACACCACTCCAGTAGAATAAGCAAGATATTGCACTATCCCTAGAGAGGAAACAAAGACATATTCACTAAGCCCCATTTATCAGAAGAAAGGAAGTCAGAAAGTGTTCAGGGCAAATCTAGTGCAAATCACTAGCGTGAGACTCCTGATCAGGTAAAAGCCTTTACTATTCGCTGCAAAGGGGCGATCTCTTCACTCCAGGCAATTCATGTATCATACATACCAACAAAGATATCACCGAGACAGACTTAACATCAGGTCCATGGTTTTTGCAGAATATGCACTTTCCATTGCACCAACACTATAGTCTGTTCCTTCGACCAGGAAGAGAACAAGAAAATGTACAACTGATGATATGTTCCTCAAAAACTAATGGATTCTAGAAGTTTATGGAGAACCCTCGTTCTAATGCAGGTATATGGAGAAACACACATACACGAGAGCTAGTTTTCCGATTGCTTGAATAATGAATGATCTTGGTCCAGCTCATCTAAATACAAGACACTGGCAATATCCATTCACTTGAGTGGTAGTTCTACCACCATTTCAAGCCATGGAGAACATTGATGGCTGTATTACCTACATAAGTGCATCTCCATTAACATCACTAGAAATGCATGCTTGCTGATCCCTTTATGTATGTTAACCAGAGGCCACAGACTGGCTGGCAAAGCCTAACTAGTTCCTGGGGAGATGGGCTTTCGAAAGAGAAGTATCTGTTTTAATCTTTGATTATTATTTTAATGCATTATGCAAATAAATCCATCCTGGAATAGATCTCCCTTTCCCTTGGACTTCCTGGCAATTATGAATTTAGCAAATAACCATGTTAGGCCTAAATTTAATACGCTTTCCTATTTATCCACCGCAGGTTTCCATAGATGTTAATGGTGACGTCGGTAGACAAAAAAAGGACTTTTGTCCTTACTTTATTTTCATTTATTTCCTAATGTTATTTATCCAGTATCTCTCTTAAAACCGCGGTTTCTTTAAAAACCGCGATTTATTTATCAGGCTATCACTAATCTCTAGTCTGATTTGCTTCCCAGCCGCGGTTTTTTCCGTTTTTAAACGCCGCGGCTGGTTTCTCTCACTCCGTGCAATAACTGCCGCGGACTCCATTTCAGGAGTCCGCGGCTCAACCTTTTCGCGCCTTTTCCCGGCTCCCCCCCTTCCCGCGTCTGTATACTTACCAGACACACTCCTTCCCGCCTTCTGTTATCGGCGGCCATCTTCTGCGCGGTCTCCTCGTCTCTGCGGCGCGCTTGCACCCTCTACCGCCGGATCCGGTAAGTACAAGGTTATTTATTTATTTATTTATTCTAGCACTTTTAAAGTGCCAATACCCTTTACAGTTTTTCATTTAGGTTAATTTTCTCCTTACAGGTTACGAATTAACAAGATACCAGCAATATTACTATTAATAAAGTGGCCTCTGTGGGTGACCCCCACCTTATAATTTACTCTGTATTTGAGTTTTTCTTGTGGGTGACCCCCACCTCGATAAACATTCAGGTGTCATAATACCGCCATTATGGGGTGAACCCCCACGTTTAGTACTCAGTATTTAAAAGTACTCAGTATTTAAAGTGATACATCATTCATATTAAAGACATAACCACCTGTCTAATTACTTTAGTAGTGAAATCCACCTACTATTATTACAGTGGTACAACCCACTTGTGTATGTTAGTGGTAACCCCACTATTTATTATTGTGCCGCCCTTACTCATTTATTGCGCTAATAGCTTGGGTGACCCCCAATCCAAACTTTTTACTTAAAAACTGTTGGGTGACCCCCATTTTACCCGATATTCCCTAATATTTGACTACTGATCATATTTGTACAAGACAACCATGTCTGATACTACCGAACCAGCAATCTCACAAGAGCTTAGAGCTTGGCTGGTCTCTACTATTGCCGAGTCCATCCCCAAGGCGTTAGCAGCCTTCCAAGATAGGACTTCTACCGAAGTCAACCCTATCACTCGCTTGCCCTCTGATTCCGAGGACTCTCAGCCCTCAGACCAAGAAACCACACGCAAGCGCCCCTGGAAAGGGGATAGTAGGACTGCTGGCAAGGGCAAGGCTCCTGCCAAATCCCTGAAAATGTCTGTCTCCCACTCCGCCCACGTAACCTCCGATCCTCTAGAGGGCTCTGCATTCCACACGGGCGATAGAGTTGAGGACTATTACCTTGGCTATTCCGATGAGGACCCCTCGGTGAATGCGCTAGGGGATACCCCATCGGAATTTGTCAAGGAGACCTTCCTTATTCCAAAAGACATTGACACTAAAACAACACAGAAAGGAACCGACTCAGACATCCTTCTGGATGCTTCGGGTGCCCCCTTTTTTGATCCCAGAATCATCAGGCATCCACGATCAGCAGAATGGTCCCCACCGGACCACATCGCTAACTTCTGTAAAATGTGGTTACGCAAACCACTTGATAAAGAGATCAGGGCAAAACTCAGAGCCGAGTGCCCTCGACCTACCATCCCAAATAAAGTAGCTCTCACACCAGAGTTCGACCCGTTACTTGTAACCTTCCTCACTAAGACGGGGAAGGACCCCCGTAAAGGAATTGAACAGGGCCTCAAGACAGCCCAAGATAAACTTCTGGACATATCTGGCCCAATTGTCCAAATATTCATTCTGGCTGACGAAGCCTTAACCAGTGGGGAATTCGACCCCAATATAGTTAGAGAATGGGCCCAGAGAGCCTTATGTCTCCTGGGCAATGCAAATGTGGCTATGTCCACTGAGAGGCGCAGGGCGGCACTATACAAGCTAGATGCTAAACTAGCCGATCTCAGCTCCCGAGAACTGGGACCAGAGGCCAATGGACTATTATTTGGAGACTCATTTATGAAGGATCTCTCCAAACATGTGGCTGTATTTACCACATTAAATAAGGCCCAATCATCCCTACGCAGGGTTTTTCGCTCCCAGTCAACCCGTTTTTCTGGGAGAGCTGGACGTTTTAGAGGCCGAACGAACAGCAGAGCTGCCTTCACAGGCTACAGGCCTCGCCCAACAGAGAGCTATTGGCAATCGGGACAGCCCCGACCATATCACAGGCAGTTATTCAATAACAGAGGAGCCATCCGGGGACGTGGTTCTGCCTCCCTACGCGGACGAACTGCTCAAGGTAATCAACCTTCCTTTTTTAAACACACCTATTGCAGGCAGACTAACCCATTTTTTCCCACAGTGGGAGTTACTGTCACAAGACCTTTGGGTCCTACACACAGTCCAAGGGTTCACTATAGACTTTCTCAACACTCCCTTCCAGGACACAACTCCTACACCTCTACAGATGTCCACATCAGACAATCTGACACTGCAAACAGAATTGCACAAACTCTTACAAAAAGGGGCGATAGAGAAATCCCCCTTTCCTCAAACATTTATCAGCAACATATTTTTAGTCCACAAAAAAACTGGAGACATTCTACTTCAAACCTAGGCCACACGCCGCATTATCCATTATACAAGAGCGTTAAAACAGCAAATATGAAGCCTCCTGTCTTGCCATAAAATTAGGGATTATTCTAGCCCTAGTGACTGAATAATCTAAATTTTATTAACGACAGGAGGCGAATATTTTCCCACCCTTGTCTCCAGCACAAGTTGGACCCACCCTGAGGTAAGTTACTATCTCTTCCTACTCGAGATGTCTCACACACATCCATTCATCATCTGTCAACTGTCAGGTTTACATTTCACCTCTCTAACATTAAATTCATATACCGTATATACTCGAGTATAAGCCGAGTTTTTCAGCACATTTTTTGTGCTGAAAAACCCCAACTCGGCTTATACTCGAGTCATAGTCTGTATTATGGCAATTTGCATTGCCATAATACAGACAATGGGGGCTGTGGGGGCTGCAGAGAGATGTTACTTACCTTTCCTGCAGCTCCTGTCAGCTCTCTCCTCCTCCGCCGGTCCGTTCAGCTCTTCTGTCAGCTCACAGTGTAAATCTCTCGAGAGCCACGGCTCTCGCGAGATTTACACTGGGAGCTGACCGAGGTGCTGAACGGACCGGCGGAGGAGGAGAGAGCTGACAGGAGCTGCAGGAAAGGTAAGTAACATCTCTCTGCAGCCCCCACAGCCCCCTCCTACACAGTGCCCATCCACTGGACCACCAGGGAAGGAGAGCCCCCCTCCCTGGCCAGCTAGCAAGCAGGGAGGGGGGACGAAAAAATATATATATTAATAATAATAAAAAATAAAAATAAAAAAATAATAAAATAAAAAAATGTAATGAAACAAAAAAATATTAAAATAATAATTAAAAAATAAAAAATGCCCACCCCCCACCAAGGCTCTGCATCACACTCTGCATTACACACACACATACACACACTGCATTCATACACACACACTGCACTCATACACACACACAGCATTCATACACACACACTGCACTCATACACACACACTGCACTCATACACACACACTGCACTCATACACACACACTGCACTCATACACACACACTGCACTCATACACACACACTGCACTCATACACACACACACACTGCACTCATACACACACACACACTGCATTCATACACACACACAGCACTCATACACACACACAGCACTCATACACACAGCATTCTCATACACACACACACTGCACTCATACACACAGCATTCATACACACACACAGCATTCATACACACACACTGCACTCATACACACACACTGCACTCATACACACACACTGCACTCATACACACACACTGCACTCATACACACACACTGCACTCATACACACACACAGCACTCATACACACACACAGCACTCATACACACAGCACTCATACACACAGCACTCATACACACAGCATTCTCATACACACACACACTGCACTCATACACACACACAGCATTCATACACACACACTGCACTCATACACAGCATTCTCATACACACACACTGCACTCATACACACAGCATTCTCATACACACACACTGCATTCATATACACACACTGCACTCATATACACACTGCATTCTCATACACACACTGCATTCTCATACACACACTGCATTCATTATATACACACACTGTAAATAAATATTCAATTAATATAATTTTTTAAGGATCTAATTTTATTTAGAAATTTACCAGCAGCTGCTGCATTTCCCACCCTAGTCTTATACTCGAGTCAATAAGTTTTCCCAGTTTTTTGGGGTAAAATTAGGGGCCTCGGCTTATATTCGGGTCGGCTTATACTCGAGTATATACGGTACTTCACAACATTTCCATGAAATGCATTGAAATTATCTGTCAATCTCTACGATACGTGCTAAATTTGCAATCAACTAGTATGAGAACCTATACTCTCATGATTTTCTTTTTTCCTCCTTTAGTGTGAAGAATCCTACCGCTTACTTGTAACATCTGGATTCACCAACCCATTCAAGGTTTACATGGTTGAATGCATCAGGACCACGATTTAGTCCACAGTTCCAGTTTCAGTTCCAGTTTACATGGTTGATACTCAATACTGTCGGCTACAGCAAGAAAGAGGAATTGGGAGGAGCTCCATAATGCTATATAATACTGATATATACTCTGATTGGTTGAAATTTTTATACTATTGTTAACTATTTCTTTGCTGCTGGGAGGTTTCAGTAAAGAAAGATAAGCAAATATTCGCCTCCTGTCGTTAATAAAATTTAGATTATTCAGTCACTAGGGCTAGAATAATCCCTAATTTACCTTAAATAATTGTATCTCAATCTTTAAATTGAACTTTAATCACATACAGGAGGCTCTTGCAGGGTCTGTCAAGCTATTAACATAGCAGGGGATAAGAAAATCTTAATTAAACAGAACTTGCACTAAAGAAAGCCTAAATAGGGCTCTCTTTACAGGAAGTGTTTATGGAAGGCTGTGCAAGTCACATGCAGGGAGGTGTGACTAGGGTTCATAAACAAAGTCATTTAACTCCTAAATGGCAGAGGATTGAGCAGTGAGGCTGCAGGGGCATGTTCTATACACCAAAACTGCTTAATTAAGCTAAAGTTGTTCAGGTGACTATAGTGTCCCTTTAACCCCTTAAGGACACATGCCATGTGTGACATGTCATGATTCCCTTTTATTCCAGAAGTTTGGTCCTTAAGGGGTTAAACTGAGGCATGAGATAGAGAATGGGGTAAGATCCTCCTATTGGTGGATTGTTAGTAATACAGATATTGGAAACATTTTTGGAAAAGAACAAAGAACACAATTTAAAATTAATCATTAAACCCTGAATTTTAGAAAATAAAATCGAAATGGTAAAATGAAAGCTAAAGTAAGCTGTTTGCTATTTGATTTTAAAATACATGAATGTATACTGCAACTCGTTAGAAGGACATAGTGATGGATTACTCAGTACGCTGTTATGTAGAGGGTCTGTCCAACTGTTTTATCATGCAGCATGACTCATAGCAGCCAACCAATAGTAAAAATATCCATTACCTTTCATGCCTTGAATTACAGCCACTGGGAGAGTCAAAATTACAGCATCATCTCCCATGAGATAATGAGGATTCAAAAATGTAAAACCTATTTAAGACTTTAAAATACCCTGTTTGAGTAAGTATTCATGTGAACCTCTTACAAACAGATTAATATTCTGTTAGACGCAACTCATGATGGGTGGGGGAGAATAAGCAAATAGAATTAGCATGTGTTGCCTTGTGCTTACTATCGTATATGATCTCCTACAAATTAACAGTTATCCAGATATAATTTACCGAAGACTGTCATAGTTCTCCACTACTGTATTCTAAATACAATTTATCTAGCTGTCCAATGGGTCAAAGATCCATATGCTTTGCCTTTCTTTTAGAATGATTGTATACATATCGAGTCTCGGCTCTTTGACTTTGTATGTTTCAGATCAAACCTAAGAACCCACCAACAGGCCAGGAATAAAGTACATATCTCAAAGAATGTGGGTCTAATCCAAAATGATTGAGCTACTGCCTTTCGTTTGCAAAATAATGAATAGCAGGAACTTCTAATGGGTCCTGTGGACAGGTTTAAAGAACATCTACAAGGAGAAGGCATACATCAAATAGTGTGAAACTCCACCAGGCTGAAGCCAATGCACAAATAGAAGGTTGGGCACATAACTGGATAATAGCAAAGGCAGATTTATTAAAGCATACAATGCAATGCTTCAGCTAAGTATTAAGAAAGGCTTTTCATAGTAAAAACGTTGCATTCTATGCTTCAATAAATCAGCCTTGTATCTTATCCAGTTTTGTGTCCAGCCTTCACTTGTAGGTTTGAAGATCATGACATTACATTCTCATTGTCTCTCAGAAAGTAATTATTGCTAGGAACCCCACTGATCTTTCATTTGCTGGTGATGAAATATAGAGAGGCTGAGTTCCAAAGTGGCTCCATTTACGAAATGCATGGTTCTCTTCTATGTGAGGAAGTGTTGGCCACTAAACTAAACCCCTGTCCAAAAATGTTTTGTTTAATAGTATTGATCAGTTATGTTGTTATAGCTTAGCAATACTTGTGTCGGTGCTCTTTATTAATACGATTCGAGTGGTCCTATAACAGTATCCACCACTGGTTTAGAAGATGTGGAATCATTGACTTGAAATGCTGTGTACGCATACCACAGGTATGTTATCACAATCTCCTATTTGTTCCTTGGAGTTTTTAATAGGAAATCCTTCTGCTCCTTATTTGAGACATGTTCTACAAGCCTCTCCAGAAATGTTTGCCCTGGCATTAAGTGGGAAAACATCAATCGCACTCAGCAGTAATAGAACAGGATAAAGCTTTTTACCTTCATAATACACAGATGTCACCAGCTTGATGAGTGCAAGCAGTAAAAGAGATATTGATTGTTCCATAGCAGCTACAGCAATAGCAAGTCTTGATTCCAGGAAAATTCCAGCTGTTCTAGGCAGTCGGCCCACACAATCCACGAAGAGGAAATGGATATTGCAGGTGAATTAAAGCAATTCAGTTTTTTGTATGTTGTAGCTATAAAAAAAAAATATATATATATATTCAATCAGACTCGACTCTTTAAAATTAGACGTTAGTGTGCAAGTTACAGAGCGAAGAATGAAATCACTTTTTTTGTGCAATCCATTGATAAATTGTAATCTACACAATGAAGGAATAAAGCCTGCGTGGCTAGCTCGGGCACTATAGAGGTCAGGGAATTAAATTCCCAACTAGCTGAGCATCATGGGCAATGTAATTCCCATAAATCTGTGGTACTAATGATATCCGTCGCCTTAAAAAACATTTTTTTCAGAGGTACGGAATATGTTAGATCTATATTAAAAATAATAATATTAGTAATATGCATTCAGGCTCAAACGATTAGTTTAACCCCTTAAGGACCAAACTTCTGGAATAAAAGGGTATCATGACATGTCACACATGTCATGTGTCCTTAAGGGGTTGATATTGTAGTGTGAATGTTAACTTCAGACTTACAATAATTTTGCTTGTTTGCTTGCATCGCTGATCAGCATTCTAAGTATGAAGCAAAGTTCAGTCACAGAGTTTGCCATGAGTGATCAAACAATGAGCACGTTTTGTACATAGTGTGCTGCCAGTTTTCATGTCATTCCTGATGTCCTGTTATGTAAGAACTCTGACAATTATGTCCAATTCTGAAAGCTTTGGTATAAGAGGATAGCGATGCACACGCGTTGTACTGGAGGGTTTAATAATTCAGAATAACACTGGTTCATTTTAAGGGGAGAGGAACAGGTCAAAACAAGGAAATGGAAAAAGGGGATGGCTTGAGATTCAGATATAAACATCAGGATTGTTCTAACATGCATTGTTCCGATAGCTAGGGTTTTGCACACTTGCACAGTGTTATAAACAGAATGCAATAAAAAATATAATTGAATTTTTTTAAAATCTAAATTCACTTATATACAAACATTAAATATGGTATAGTTATACAAATTAGTGTCTAATCAAGGGGTTCCCAAACTGTGTGCCGTGGAGCCCTGGAGCGCCATGTCGGGCACACAGGGGCACCGCAAGATATTTTCCCGGTGCTATAATCATAGCACCGGGAACTGTGCTCTCGCCTGCTCGCTCTGCAGGACCGGAAGGGAGATGCCCGCTAGCACTTTGATGACAGCTGGCAGGGGAGGGAGGGAGGGAGAGAGGACCCTGGGGAGCTCTAACATGCAGCTCCACCGGGTTCTCCTCTTGCGAGCTCGGAGCGTTGTCACAGATAACATGGAAATGCTCCAAATATCGCGAGAGTGAACGCTAGCAGCTCCTGAGGCTGATAGAGTTCACTGTCACCACTGGGACCACAAGGGCTTCCCCACAGACCACCAGGGTACCAAGAGGCCTACTCGAGATCTCCTCGCGGACGACACTGCAGTGGGAACCTCCAAACTACTCACCTCCTACCCCCCCCCCCCCCGGACCGGCGGGGGTTATCCCGTTCCGCACGGTGTGTGCCACGCTGATCTCTACCTGCTCCCGCAAGTAACAATCTACCACGACACCACACAGCGCCTGAACGAAATATTCAGACGCTTCTGGGCAAAATTAAGAGACCGCCTGAAAGCAACACAGACCGCGCAGGGACCTGCACGAACAGCGGGTAAGCGAAACAGCCGACAGCGGGAACAGGGGGGCATAACCTTGGGCATAGCGACGGACGACCCACGCAACCCCAAACCACAGAGCCTACCCGGGCTGGAGGCCAAAAGGGTGAAGACCCGGATGCATCGCCCACACCCACGGAGGCTCCAACGCCGCAAGCGGCCAAAGTCCATCGGCCCTCCACTACCCCCGAAAGGGGAGGAAACTCGGGCTCCAGAAGCTGCAGTGTTCGTGGCACAGAGATGCAGGCCCATGCAACAGCCTGGGGCTGGAGGGATGCCACCACACTGTCCACTGCTCCAGCGACCTCCAATACCTCACCACCAAGCGCTAGCTGTTTCCAAAGAGACGGCATCGGATGATAGAGACTCACTACACAAAGCCTCCAGAAGGTCAGCGCCGGGCCCAACATCCATCAGTTTAATCTGACATACTGCATGACCAGGACTGACATCCATGGAGAGCAGAGGGCAAAAACACATGCAGCCCCAGACCACGGTGGCTTTCAAGCATACTGTAAAGTTATCTGTTAGACAACTGTTATATTTTTACTTTTATTATTTCTAAGCATGTAATCTACATATCGTACCATAAGCTCAAGCAGAACAACCGAAGTCACATGAACATGGTCAGTCTAACTTAGCATGTTAACCATGAGCCGCTACATGTCAGTAAATATAACATACTAAATTTCATACTACATGATGTTAACCTTATGACATAACTTATAAAACCTGCTCTCGACTAGATAGGCAATGTTTAATTGATATTAGCACTGTCAGCACCAATATATGTCTATCTCCAACCCGACGATCTTACTGTGACTTACTATAATAGACAAGCTGAACTAGCCTGTATTAAGCTTATTTAATGCCTACCAAACGACATGTCTCACATCCTGCCTACTTTAAAAAATACTGTATAACATGTTCACATATCACAGTTACCCTAGCTTGGTCAATCAGGCACCGTTAAACCTTACTTACTCCACCTGCTCAGACGACACACCTGCTTAGATATGCCTGTTTTACATAGAGAGCAATATGTGTGATTTAAACAAGCTTAATTCTTTATTTTCCTTTCTTTGCTCTTAATTAAAAAATGTGCACATACTCATAGGCGTGCGCATGGGGTGTGCCGGGTGTGCCTGGGCACACCCTAATCCCCGCGGCACGCCTATGGAGTGATACCGGCAGGGGAGATCTCAAGATCCCCCCTGTCGGTCCGTGCAGAGCCGGCGCTATCTGAGCGCCGGCTCTGCTCTCAGCCTCCCTCCCCACCGACCCACATGCAGGGAGGGAGGCAGGAGAGGACCGGCGAAGCTATTGCCAGCAGCTCCGCCGGGTTCCTCTCGCGAGATCTGAGCGTTGCCGCGGCAACGCTCAGATCTCGCGTGAGTGAACTCTAGCCCTGCGGGGCTAGAGTTCACTCTCCACTGGACCACCAGGGAAGGATGGCAGCAGCAGGATCCCCCCTCACAGGCATAAGGTAAGAAGGGAGGGGGGATAACTGATCTGCCCCCACCTCCACTGGACCACCAGGGAATGTAGCAAGGAAGGATCCCCCCTCCCTACATAAAGTAAGAAGGGAGGGGGGATATTAAGTAATGTACCCCCACCTCCACCCCCCACAATCACCCACACACACACATACACAGCACCAACACACATACAGCACCCACACAAATACACAGCACCCATAGACATACACAGCACCAACACATATACACAGCACCTAAACACATACAGAGCACCCACAGACATACACAGCACCAACACACATACAGCACTGACACACATACAGCACCCACACACATACACAGCACCAACACACATAAAGCACCCATACACATACACAGCACCCACAGACATACAGCACCCACAGACATACACAGCACCTACACACATACAGCACTCACAGACACATACAGCACCCACAGACACACAGCACCCACAGACACACAGCACCCACAGACATACAGCACCCACAGACATACAGCACCCATAGACATTCACAGCACCCATAGACATTCACAGCACCCACAGACATTCACAGCACCCACACACATACAGCACACACACACACACACACACACATCACCCTCACAAACACACAGCACCCTCACACACATTACACAAACCGCACCCTCACACAGCACACTAACAGTACCCTCACAAACACAAACAGGACCCTAACAAACACACACACACACAGCACACTACCAGTACCCTCACACACAAACAGCACCGTCACACACAGTACATTTACAGCACCCTCACAAGTGCACACACACAAACAGCACCCTGACACACAGTACATTCACAGCACCCTCACAAGCACGCACACACAAACACCCTCACCCACATAGTACACTACCAGCACCCTCACATACACATCACACTAACAGCACACTCACACAGCTCACACACAGCAGTGTGTGTGTGTGTGTGTGTGTGTGTATATGTGTATGTGTATATGTGTATATATATATATATATATATATATATATATATACATACATACATACATATATATATATATGCGGCGTGTGCTTGTGCTTTAGGGTGCACACCCTAATGCAATAGGCTGCGCACGCCTATGCACATACTCCTGAACACCCCAATGTTATAAGTGTTGAAACTCAGCGTGGGGAATGCCGTTGGGGCACCACACGCATGCTGTTATATATCTTTGCACGTGCAAAATAAAAAAAATAAAAAAAATACCAATGCCACTCCCAAGATTAGGGGACAGTATATGCCGCAGCATTGTACATATAACCTAGAAAACTGTTTTGACTTGGGGTGTCTTGGAAATATATTGAAATATTAAGGGCACCTTGAACCTAAAAAGTTTGGTCTGGTCTAATACATATTTCTCAGCTTTCAAACACAGTGATTATGGGTCAAAGCATCATTTGACAATTGCAACACTCTAATGCCATGGCAATTTACTTGATACTGCATTCCAGTGGGTAACAATAACAACAACAAAAAACTGATACAACAAACCCATAAAATTCAGATTTGTTTGCTTTGCAATTTCACATTCCAGGTCAACTTTGAGATTGATAGACAGACAGACAGACAGACGTGTGACATACACACACACACACACCCTTTGTATAAATTAAATAATGCAAAAATAAACATTTAACATGTTATGTTTGTTTTGTTATATTTGTTAACTTCACCAGCTATAGTTACTGTACTTGCATCATATACATAAATCTCACTGATTAGTGATCAAAATCAGTTATTGTCAAATTCAAGTGATGCCACATCTTTTTTTTGTATCTATTAAACTGGTGAGCTATGTTGTCAGCTCTGTCACAGTTAGCATGAGTTTAATTTATGCCATGAGTTACCATTTGGGTGTGATGTCTCTTACCTGGCTCAGATGATGGGAGATGTATCCTTGGTGCTATGTGGAACCTTATTTAGAGATGTCTTGTAAGGATCCAGCTGCTCAGCCCAGATGTTCAGCCTCTTGAAAACTTCCAGACTCCTTCTGATTCATACAAAGGGAGAGGGAAGGTTTGGGGGGCGGAGGAGGGGTGAGGACTGTTGCCAAAACAGCAGCTTGGCTTATTCATTGGGGTGATATAAGAATTGACTATTGAAGAGAATGGTTTATTAACCCTATGCTGAATATTGCATATAACCAAATGATTGATCAGTAAACAAAAGCAACAGTAGAGACCGATAAAATATACTTGTTTTAATTTGATATACCCCTATAGCTATCACTTGCCCAGGGGAGCCTACTGATGTCTACCTCAGAGGCATTAATATTATTTACTCTGCCACAAGACCACTAGGAGCTAGCGGGACACTCCACCATAACAACTTCATAGCGATGGAGCTGTTCTTGGTGCCCAGAGTGTCCCATTAAGATTGTAAGGGGTGGCAGCACCTGCATACAAACTTACCCTGCGACCTTTCTGATTAGGCGATTGAGTGTATACTGTGATGTTCAATATATGCTGATCACTGGTGCTTTTATGTCTTTTTCATGGGCTAATATGCTCAAAAAAATATTTTAGTCCAGAGAGAGGTATCACAGATATTCATATTTATGTTTTGATATATGATTGATATTTTATTTCAATACATAAATTAAACAAAGAAGAAAAAAAAAAAAAAAAAGAGTGCGTCCCTGGGTGGGCTTGAACCACCAACCTTTCGGTTAACAGCCGAACGCGCTAACCGATTGCGCCACAGAGACTTACATGGTAAATCAAGCATGAAAACTCCCTGGTATCCTGTGTTATCCTGTGTGTGTACCCATAGCGATCGTTCATTTAATACGTGCTTTTCCCTAGCCATTTACTCTTAAAAGATTATGGGATGACCAGGATATGCTAAGAGACCTTAGGCTTTCCCTGGTATACACTATAATAGAGTGATTTCCTTGGGTATGTATTCCATATTGTATGGGAAGGTACATGGATTTGGGGCTTTTAGTTTATGATGCGGCAGCATAACAAACAGGCCCATTCCAAAACACAGGTTTTGTATATTGTATTTAAATTTAAATGTAACTGCAGCTAAGCAAAGCATGAATAAAACACATTTCAAGCTTCTAAAAACGGCGGGGATTATTTACTAAATTATTTATTTATAAAATATTTTACTTTTTAATTGGAATATTTCATCAAATCAGCACAGAATGCCAAATTGTTACTATTAGGAATTCAATTCACTACAATTCGAATATCACATGTAAATGTAGTTTTCTCTTTAAGAGGAGATGATCATATGGAACGTACATGTACATATACTTTATTTTGAGCACATATGCGGGTGTTACATTATATCACTAGTTTTCCTCAATCTCTTCAGGTTGTCAGGATGGCCGAGCGGTCTAAGGCGCCAGACTCAAGAGTAATAGCTCTTCCCAGCACTTGGGAGTTCTGGTCTCCGAATGGAGGCGTGGGTTCAAATCCCACTTCTGACAAATGTTTTTTTTTTTCTTCTTTACCTATATTTGTGATTCAGAATCAGAATTCAGAATATCTTATTGAATTATTATTTTTTTTTCAATAAAATTTTTATTTCACTTTTTTTTACCCCACAAAACAAGACAATTAATTTGGACGCATGCTATTAGAAAGCGGAGACTCATTTACTGAGGATATCTAATTCAATATCTTATTGAATTATTAGTTATTTAAAAGAAGCAGGCGAACTGTCCAAAACTCGTACAGAAATAATTCGTCTCAAACTCCCATTCTCCTGAATAATGCAGTTTCCTATTCAGAACAAGTCATACCATATAATAAGACACACAAAGTCACCACACCAGGCTTTGTATACTTTACAGCAACGTAGCGATATTAACTGTCAGGATGGCCGAGTGGTCTAAGGCGCCAGACTCAAGAGTAATCTCTTCACTCAGTGTTGGGTGTTCTGGTCTCCGAATGGAGGCGTGGGTTCAAATCCCACTTCTGACATACATTTTTTTTTAATTCAGCATGCTTTTAAAATTATTAATTATTCAAATTGAAAAAAAAACAACACATTATTAAAATTATTTCGTTCATATATATAATTGTTTATTTGTCTACTCTACATACTAGCCAGCAGAGCAGGAGAAGTTATGTGGAACGTAAAAACCTCAAGTCACTAACATATAAGGTTGGATTTAAATAATGGTAGCAGAAATGCTGTCTGGTTTAGGCAAATTGACTTTACAGCTTTTTTGTATTACTTTACATATAGTTTACCAATTTATTTCACTTTGGCAACAGGGTGTATAGGTGTATGTATGTTTCATAGCTGTTATTTCACTAGACAGATTTTATTAGACTTATATGTACATTAGTAACTCCCCAGATCAAATAATTTAGCTTTAGAAAAAGGGGGGGGGAGGCTATCATTTCACTATTTATATTACACCATGTACATTAGTAACTCCCCAGATCAAAAATAAATTAAAAAATTGATTACGTAAACAGATTTTGTAATGTAGAAAATACATGACATACTATTGTTCAAAACGTATACTACCCACATCACCCACGACTATTGCCCTATGGATGACCGCGTGGCCTAATGGATAAGGCGTCTGACTTCGAATCAGAAGATTGAGGGTTCGAGTCCCTTCGTGGTCGATTTTTTTTTTATTATATGTGAACTTACTAAATAAATAGCAAAATTCAAATATATTTACCATTTTTGATTAGGCACTACTAATATAAGTGATTAACTTTTTTTTTTAAGAAAGCAAACTACTTGGGATAGCCAAATTATTTCATCTAGAACAGTGGTTCCCAACCTTTTTTCACTTAAAGGACCACTATAGTGCCAGGAAAACAAACTTGTTTTCCTGGCACTATGTAGTCCTTAGGGGTTAAAACCCCTTCAGCAACTTACCTTTATCCAGCGCGGGGCTCCCTCTGTGCTGGTGACCTCTCCTCCCCCTCGACGTCGGCTCCAGAACCCCCATTGGAAAGCATTACTCAATGCTTTCCAGTGGACGTCAGCGTCTTCTCAATGTGATTTTCCCCCAGAGACAGCTTACAGATGAAGTGTGTATAGCGAATGAAGAGTGTGTGTCTGTGTAGTGGATGTAGTGTTTGTGTGTATTAGATGCAGTGTGTCTAGTGCATGCAGAGTGTGTGTTTGTGTAATGAACGTAGTGTGTGTCTAGGTAATGCAGAGTGCGTTTGTGTAGTGGATGTAGTGTTTGTGTGTATTAGATGCAATATGTGTAGTGCATGCAGAGTGCATGTTCATGTAGGAAGCCCACGTACCGTCCCAAGGAAGAGCGGTTGGACAGGACCCTCTGATATGTCGACTACTACGAGGCATCAAATTAAGACGACCCCCAGCACCTAAATACCAACATCTATGGGATGTGGATGTCGTCCTGAGGGACTGGCCCCCTAACGAACTATTGTCCTTAAAACAACTTAAAACAACCCATGGGGGCCGGCGGGGAGGACAGTAGGTCCCCGGGGCGGATCGAACATCGCATGTGTTCGCCCGCGGCGGCGAACGCGAACATGCTATGTTCGCCGGGAACTATTCGCCAGCGAATAGTTCGGGACATCACTACTTGTGATGTCGCATTAGTCAAGAGGAAATGATTGGTTATGCTTGGACTTATATACACTCTGACTCACTCTGATTGGTTATTTCTTTTAACAGTTTTTTCTTTGCTGCTATGGAGTTAGCAAAGAAAGTTAATGCAAAATATTCGCCTCCTGTCATTATTAAAATTAAGATTATTAGTACACTGCGCTTGCATAATCTTCAATTCTTCACTATGTGTTTAGGGAAATCCACTCTACTATTAATTTGATTTGTTTGATCTAAAAAAGATATACCTGTGGTGGTACAATTGTTACAAATTGTAATACTTTTAAAAAACACGCAGTTGATGTGCTTTATGTGGGAATAGAGTGTTCCTTCAATTAAGAAAGTGAAACACCTTGCATAGTTCCGTTTGCAAAATTTTGTCAGAAGTGGGATTTGAACCCACGCCTCCATTCGGAGACCAGAATTCCCAAGTGAAGGGAAGAGATTATACTCTTGAGTCTGGCACCTTAGACCGCTCGGCCATCCTGACAACTATACATAGAGCAAAAAGAAAGTAGGAAGAATGGTAATGACTACACCAGAACTTTTTGATTTTAATGTACTCTTTCTTTTTAAATTCTTTATTTTGCTGTGCATATTGTTACATACACGCTTGTCATTCCCCAAGAGCAGGTAACAAGCAGCAGAGTACAAAGCATATAAACACATATAGGACATGTAATTAAACTTGCATTTTTTTTATTTTATTTTTTTAAAGGTGAATAATCATGAGTAAACTATTGTGTGAGTAAGCTGTTATGATTTTTCTAAGTGCTTAGTTGGATTGACTGTGTTATCTCATGCTTAAGTAACAGCAAAAAGGTAAACAGTGGATTAACTGTGGGTTAGACCAGTTTAGTTGCTTATAACCGAGCAGTCTGACCCTTTCCGTGGAACTATGCAGTAAGGCTGTGCTGGATTTTAGAGGGCTCTAGTAAAAAGCTTAAGGACTATATTAAGCACTACAAAAATATAGGTAGTGTCATCTTGATAGGTACATCCCTCGTGCTGTGGGTATTTATGTAGAGGCATAGTCGTGGCTCTGTCGGTAGGAGGTAAACGATGATACTAGAAGTTAGGTTATGATTTTCGCGAAGTACAAATCAAAAATCTAAATGAGCAAGCATAATGAAGGGTCTTGGTCGCTTTTGGGAAGTGTGTCCCTCTGTCCTATCTAGCCCTTGCTGTAGTTATCAACCAGGGAGATTACTCCCCGTGCCCAAGTCACCCATAGGCATTGGGGGGGGGGTTTGGGGGAACAAATAGGTAGAGAACCTGTCGGTCGCCTAAGTGGTTGCATATTTAACTCCGCAAGCTGTCAGCAGGTTCAAGTGGTACAGGGTTTTGGGTGCCTTGGGTAGCTTGTCTCTGCCCAGGGGTTCGCCAGAAAGGCCCATGCTGTGTAGGATCGCTGCCACTTCTTTGACGTCTTGGTCCCGTCTCCATGGAGGATGGTCAGGGTACGAGAGAGATGCCACCGGTAGCGAATCTTATTTTGCTGTAGGACCGACGATCCGCTGTCACCCAAAGATCTCATCAAAGATCTCCCTCACCGGCCAGAGGCATTTACAGGCAGCTGCCAGCTGGGGAGGGAGGGAGGGAGGGAGGAGAGGACCCAGCGAGCTCTTGCCAGCAGCTCCGGCAACACTCAGATCTCAAGATCTCTGCAGGCTGGGTGGGCTTGAACCACCAACCTTTCGGTTAACAGCCGAACGCGCTAACCAATTGCGCTACAGAGACTTACATGGTAAATCAACCACGAAAACTCCCTGGTATCCTGTGTTATCCTGTGTGTGTACCCATATCGATCGTTCAAACGTATACTACCCACATCACCCACGACTATTGCCCTATGGATGACCGCGTGGCCTAATGGATAAGGCGTCTGACTTCGAATCAGAAGATTGAGGGTTCGAGTCCCTTCGTGGTCGATTTTTTTTTTATTATATGTGAGCTTACTAAATAAATAGCAAAATTCAAATATATTTACCATTTTTGATTAGGCACTACTAATATAAGTGATTAACTTCTTTTTTTTAAGAAAGCAAACTACTTGGGATAGCCAAATTATTGTATCACACACTGATACAAAAGGACACAGATACATACTAACAGACACACATACTGAAACAGACATACTGAGACATACACACAGGCATACATAGTGACAGACACATAATAACATACATACAGACACACATACATACAGACACCGACATACATACATACATACACACACACACACACACACATTCATACATACAGACACTGACATCCATACACACATACATTCATAATGGCATACAGACATACAGACTGACATACATGCATACATACAGACATCCATATACACATACACACAGACCTACGTTCATAATAATATGCAGACATACAGACATACATATATACATATATAATGACATACAGACATACATATATACATACATATATACATACATAGACATACATGCATACAGACATACATGTATGCATACAGACATACACAAACAGACATACGTAGACATACATGCATGCAGTCAGACAGACAGACAGACATACACACATACAGACATGCATCCAGACATACAGACATACACACATAGACATACGGACAGACATACATGCATGCAGACAGACATACATACACAGACAGACATACATACACATACATGCATCCAGACACACAGACATACATGCATACAGACAGACATGCACACATACAGACAGACAGACATAGACATACAGACAGACATGCATGCATCCAGACATACATACATAGACATACATGCATACAGACATACATGCATACAGACATACATGCATACAGACAGACACAGACAGACAGACATACATGCATACAGACAGACATACAGACAGACAGACACACAGAAATACACATACATGCATACAGACACACAGACATACATACAGACATACACACATACAGACAGACAGACATACACGCATACAGACACACAGACAGAAACATACATACATACATACATACATGCACACACACAGCTCATTTTCCAGCCACCCTCCTGTCTCTTACCTTTTCTTTGCAGGAGGGTGGCTGGGGATGATGGGAGTCGGCGCTGCTCCCTCTTCATTGCCTGGCTCTCCCTCTTCACAGCTGGGCGGGCGGGCTGCGCGCTCCTCCCGCGCGGAGTGAGCTGGGAGGAAGTGAGCACTTCCTCCCAGCAGCACTTGCGGCTGCTTTTTTTTTTTTTAAAGGGGCCCGGTCGCGCTATACAACGGCCACAGCGCTGACCGGGCCCCTGAAGGAGGGGGCTCATCGGGTGGCCCTAAGTGTATGGGCCACCCGATGTGCCCCACACGTGGGGCCCGGGAGGCCGGGCCCCCCAGGGCCGCCGGGCTCGTGACAACTGTTATGGTTGTCACCCCCTGATGGCGGCCCTGAGTCAGTGGCGGATCCAGAAGCTAATCTCAGGAGGGGCACTGGCAGATTATTTTAAGAAACAATCCAGGCACAATAACCACTACAGCTCTCTGTAGTGGTTTTGGTGCCAGGAGTTGCTGTGGCGCCCTCCCAGAGTAAGTAGTCAAACTGTTTAAAAAAATGTTTGATAACTTACCCATGTCTGCCGGGATAGGGGTTGTAGTGTGTATGTGTGTGAGGGGTGCAGTGTGTGTGAGGGTCGCAGTATGTGTATGGATGGGTAGTGCGTGTGTGAGAGGGGTGCAGTGTATGTATGGGGTAGCAATATGTATATTGGGAGCAGTGTGTTTGTGTGTAAATGGTGCAGTGTGTGTATTGGGAGTAGTGTGTTTGTGCGTGAGTGGCGCAGCGTGTTTTTGTGTGAGGGGTGCTTTGTGTGTGTATGGGGGGCAGTGAGTGTATTGGGGGCTATGTGTAAGGGGGGGCTGTGTGTGTGTAAGAGGGGCTATGTATGTAAGGGGGAGCTGTGTGTGTAAGGGGGGGCTGTGTGTAAGAGGGGGGCTGTGTATGTAAGGGAGGATGTGTATGTTAGAGGGGGGCTGTGTATGTTAGAGGGGGGCTGTGTGTGTAAGAGGGGGCTGTGTGTGTAAGGGGGGCTGAGTATGTAAGGGGGGCTGAGGATGTAAGGGGGGGCTGTGTGTGTAAAGGGGGTCTGTGTATGTAAGGGGGGGCTGTGTGTGTAAAGGGGGTCTGTGTATGTAAGGGGGGTCTGTGTATGTAAGGGGGGCTGTGTGTGTGTAAGAGGGTCTGTGTGTGTAAGGGGGGTCTGTGTGTGTAAGGGGGGGCTGTGTGTGTAAGTGGGGGCTGTGTATGTAAGGGGGGCTGTGTATGTAAGGGGGGGCTGTGTGTTTAAGGGGGGGCTGTGTATGTAAGAGGGGGGCTGTGTATGTTGGGGGGGCTGTGTATGTAAGAGGGGGGCTGTGTAGGTAAGGGGGGCTGTGTAGGTAAGGGGGGACTGTGTATGTAAGGGGGGACTGTGTATGTAAGGGGGGACTGTGTAGGTAAGGGGGGGCTGTGTATGTAAGGGGGGCTGTGTAGGTAAGGGGGGGGGCTGTGTAGGTAAGGGGGGCTGTGTGGTGCAGTGTGTGAGAGGATAGGGGGGCAGATAAAAGATATTTTTTTTTGTTTTAATTATTAAATAAATAAAGCTAATGTCCCCCCTCCCTTCTTACCTTTGCTGAGGGAGGGGGAGACATTGCTTTCTCTTCCATTCCCTGGTGGTTCTAGTGGGGGAGTGAACTCTAACCTGCAGCTCGCTAGAGTTCACTCTCGCGAGAACGGAGCGTTGCCATGGTAACGCTCCATGCTCGCGAGAGGAGAACCCGGCGGAGCTGCAGGTAAGAGCTCCCGGGTTCTCTCTCCCACTCCCTCCCCTGCCGGCCGCCCAGCAATGTGCCTGTGGGCCGGGGAGGGAGATCACTGATCTCCCCTCCGGTCCGTGCAGGCAATCAGCAGGGCTGGTGCTTGGATAGCACCAGCCCTGCATGGGCCGGCAGGGGAGAGCCTCGGGCAGCAATATTTTCTCGGGGGGGGGCAATTGCCCCGTTGCCCCCCCCCTGGATCCGCCAATGCCCTGAGTATGTGTTTGTGTAGTGGAGGTAATGTGTATAGTGAATGTACTGTGTGTGTTTGTGTACTAGAGGTAGATCTTGGTGAATGCCATGTGTGTTTGTGTAGTGGAGGTAGAGTATAGTGAATGCAGTGTGTGTGTGTAGTGAATGTTGTGTGTATGGTGAATGCAGTGTGTGTTTATGTTGTGGATGTAGTGTGCGTGTTTTTGTAGTGGATGCCATGTGTCAAAGTCTTGTGAGGCAACCCTTCAAGGGGTGTTTTTTTCAGGGCTGGTCGGCAACGGGGCCGTGCCACCAGCCGATTCTGGCCATCAGGCCCTCGCATGGGACACCCACAAAAATTCTACCCGCAACAAGGGTATCAAGACAACACTAGAAGACACTACCCCTACTACCAAAGGGGCACAGACAGAGGACGTGGTGGTCGCGGACGTACCCACGCAAGATTCCCAGCAGGTAAGAGACCAACACTTATCAATGCCTTAACTAACCATGAGTGCAGGCCGTGTTTCTCTTTTTTGCCAAAATTGGGCAAAACTGTCCACAGACGCTTGGGTACTACAGACGGTCAACGGGTACCACATCAAATTATGAACGTTTCCCGTATAGAGGTATCCTCCTCGTCCTTTATGCCTCTCAGCTTCAGACGCTCCCCTCATAGAAGTGGAGCTCTGCAAACTACACACAAAGGCGCTATACAACCTGTACACCAACAAGGAGGCTTCTTCAGCCATATGTTCCTCGTCTGCAAGAAAACCAGGGATTTCAGGCCGGTGATCAATTTAAGAGAACTGAACGCCCATGTGACCTATCGTCACTTCAAAATGGAGGACATACACTTACTGAGGGACCTCCTTCAAGAAAAGGATTGGTTTACGCACCTAGACCTCAAAGACGCATACTTACCGATCCCAATTCACGAGGATAGCCGACCCTTCCTTCGGTTCTTATGGAACGGCTTCCCGTGGCAATTCAAGTGCCTCCCTTTCGGGCTCAGTTCTGCACTATGGTGCTTCACGAAAATGATGACACCAGTGGTCACACACCTCAGGACTCACGGGATCAGATGCATCATCTACCTGGACGACATTCTCTTATTCTGCAGAACGAGGGAACTGGCCGTACAACATACCGACTATATGGTACAATTGTTAGAATCCCTGGGCTTCGTAGTCAACAGGGCCAAATCCGCAATGAACCCCGTACAGAAAATCCAATTCCTGGGCTTCGAGATAGACTCCAGGTCTTGCACTCTCCACCTCCCGTCTACCAAAGTGACAGCCATCAAGAAAGAGATCCGCAGAGTACTTAAGCTAGACTCAATTCCGCTCCGCCAACTGGCACGGATCGTTGGCCTACTTTCATCATCGATACAAGCTATATTTCCAGGCCCTCTGCATTACCGTGCCATGCAACGGTTGAAAGCCCGCTTCCTGCGACGGAACCACACATACAACCAACCAGTCCCGCTGACGGATGAAGTACGTCAAGAACTCGAGTGGTGGCTCAACTAAATGCAAGTTTGGAATGGTCGGGCCATCTTCGGCAACCACCCGGACTTTGTCCTGGAATCTGACGTGAGTCGACTGCGATGGGGCGCCACGGATGGAGAAACATCCACGGGAGGAACGTGGACAACCCAAGAACTCTTCATGCACATCAACTGCCTGGAGCTACTAGTGGGGTCATTTGCTATACGCAGCCTAACGAAAGGACAATTCAACTGTTGTATACTTCTACGGATGGACAACATATCGGCAGCACGATACATCAATCACTTGGGTGGTACCTGATCACAAACACTGGTAAATTTGACTAAGGAAATCTTCGACTACTGCCTTCCGCGCAACATCACGATACGCACAGAACACGTGCAGATTGGTACTCCCGACACTGGAGAGATGCCAGCAACTGGCAATTGAACCCGCAGATATTCGCCTACCTGAACGAACAGAAAGGACCCTTCCTACTGGATCTGTTTGCTTCACACAACAAGTACCACAGTTTAACAGCTGGCTCCCACACCTGGAATGCCTGGTGGTCGACGCTTTCACCCAACACAAGGGGCTTATGCCTTTCCCCAATTCGCCATGATCGCGAGGGTTCTCCACCACATCTGGAGACGAGTAGTGAGACTAACCCTCCTGACGCCTCTATGGCCGAGCCAACCCTGGTTCCCAGACCTTCTTGAATTGTCTTGCCAGGACTCGATTCTACTGCCGAACGACGACAACCTACTCAGGGACCCAGCGGGGAACCCACACCCGATGCTGTTGGACGGACGCCTATCCTTGGTAGCCTGGATTCTTTCAGGGGAGAATGGTGTACCAACGACTTATCGTCAATGACTAAGGACCTCCTATGTGACTCCTGGGCCCCGGGGACACGAAAGAGTTACTTATCCGCATGGCGATTTTGGACCAGTTGGTGCATGGAACGAAGCCTGGATCCCTTTACAGCCCCTGTTTCAGATATCATGAATTTTCTCTAGTCTATCTTCGAAGAAGGCAAATCATATCGCACCATCAACGTTATTAAATCGGCTATCTCGGCAGCCCACGTACCGTCCCAAGGAAGAGCGGTTGGACAGGACCCTCTGATATGTCGACTACTACGAGGCATCAAATTAAGACGACCCCCAGCACCTAAATACCAACATCTATGGGATGTGGATGTCGTCCTGAGGGACTGGCCCCCTAACGAACTATTGTCCTTAAAACAACTTAAAACAACCCATGGGGGTCGGCGGGGAGGACAGTAGGTCCCCGGGGCGGATCGAACATCGCATGTGTTCGCCCGCGGCGGCGAACGCGATCATGCTATGTTCGCCGGGAACTATTCGCCAGCGAATAGTTCGGGACATCACTACTTGTGATGTCGCATTAGTCAAGAGGAAATGATTGGTTATGCTTGGACTTATATACAATCTGACTCACTCTGATTGATTATTTCTTTTAACAGTTTTTTCTTTGCTGCTATGGAGTTAGCAAAGAAAGTTAATGCAAAATATTCGCCTCCTGTCATTATTAAAATTAAGATTATTAGTACACTGCGCTTGCATAATCTTCAATTCTTCACTATGTGTTTAGGGAAATCCACTCTACTATTAATTTGATTTGTTTGATCTAAAAAAGATATACCTGTGGTGGTACAATTGTTACAAATTGTAATACTTTTAAAAAACACGCAGTTGATGTGCTTTATGTGGGAATAGAGTGTTCCTTCAATTAAGAAAGTGAAACACCTTGCATAGTTCCGTTTGCAAAATTTTGTCAGAAGTGGGATTTGAACCCACGCCTCCATTCGGAGACCAGAATTCCCAAGTGAAGGGAAGAGATTATACTCTTGAGTCTGGCGCCTTAGACCGCTCGGCCATCCTGACAACTATACATAGAGCAAAAAGAAAGTAGGAAGAATGGTAATGACTACACCAGAACTTTTTGATTTTAATGTACTCTTTCTTTTTAAATTCTTTATTTTGCTGTGCATATTGTTACATACACGCTTGTCATTCCCCAAGAGCAGGTAACAAGCAGCAGAGTACAAAGCATATAAACACATATAGGACATGTAATTAAACTTGCATTTTTTTTATTTTATTTTTTTAAAGGTGAATAATCATGAGTAAACTATTGTGTGAGTAAGCTGTTATGATTTTTCTAAGTGCTTAGTTGGATTGACTGTGTTATCTCATGCTTAAGTAACAGCAAAAAGGTAAACAGTGGATTAACTGTGGGTTAGACCAGTTTAGTTGCTTATAACCGAGCAGTCTGACCCTTTCCGTGGAACTATGCAGTAAGGCTGTGCTGGATTTTAGAGGGCTCTAGTAAAAAGCTTAAGGACTATATTAAGCACTACAAAAATATAGGTAGTGTCATCTTGATAGGTACATCCCTCGTGCTGTGGGTATTTATGTAGAGGCATAGTCGTGGCTCTGTCGGTAGGAGGTAAACGATGATACTAGAAGTTAGGTTATGATTTTCGCGAAGTACAAATCAAAAATCTAAATGAGCAAGCATAATGAAGGGTCTTGGTCGCTTTTGGGAAGTGTGTCCCTCTGTCCTATCTAGCCCTCGCTGTAGTTATCAACCAGGGAGATTACTCCCTGTGCCCAAGTCACCCATAGGCATGGGGGGGGGGGTGTGTGGGGGAACAAATGGGTAGAGAACCTGTCGCCTAAGTGGTTGCGTATTTAAGAAGAAGGTTCCAACTGCTTTCAGGTGGTGGCTCGGGCATAGGGTTCCGAAGCAGGCGGTCTGGGCACAAACTCCGCAAGCTGTCAGCAGGTTCAAGTGGTGCAGGGTTTCGGGTGCCTTGGGTAGCTTGTCTCTGCCCAGGGGTTCGCCAGAAAGGCCCATGCTGTGTAGGATCGCTGCCACTTCTTTGACGTCTTGGACTGTGTGGGTCCCGTCTCCATGGAGGATGGTCAGGGTACGAGAGAGATGCCACCGGTAGCGAATCTTATTTTGCTGTAGGACCGACGATCCGCTGTCGCCCAAAGATCTCATCAAAGATCTCCCTCACCGGCCCAGAGGCATTTACAGGCGGCTGCCAGCTGGGAAGGGAGGGAGGAGAGGACCCGGCGAGCTCTTGCCAGCAGCTCCGGCAACACTCAGATCTCGAGATCTCTGCAGGCTAGAGTTCACTCTCACCACTAGGACCACCAGGGAAGGATGGCACCCTCCTCAATGGATACCTGGCTCCCCTCCATGGCAACACGGCTCCCCCCTCCCAGGCTAAAGGTAAGAAGGGAGGGCGATATAACTTTTATTATTTTTATTATTAATTCACACACACACACACACACAATCTCCTATACACACCCTGGGTCCTTTACACATTAGATCTCCTACACACACACACTGCACCACCTACACACACACATACAACATTCTCTAAACACACCCTCTCTACAACCCCTACACACACTACGTCACCTATACACACACACACACACTAAAGCCCGTATGCACACACTCGCTACATCCCCTATAACACTATGCCCCCTATACACACACTCTCTACAGCCCCATGTCACACATATTACACCACAAACACAAATGAAATTGACCTATTTACACAATACCACACCACACTCTACACACACGCAATCCCACAAGCAGGCTCCAAACACATGCACCATACATTTTCCTGGCCCTTTTATCCTCTGGTATCCCACTTGTGGAGACACCAGAGACAATTTAAAAGCAAACACAGCGCAAGCATGTTAATAAATTTGCTTGTGCTGCGCAGAACAAATTCAGGGCCTTTTTCTAATGCCAGAGCTCTTCTGCGGGGCTCTGCGCATTGAACCAACATGCTCACTTTGAGAGGGGACGTGCTTGTCATTAGTGATGACAAAACACACCCACTCTGGCCCTGTCCCCTTCTTAGGGGGCCACTCTGATTGAAAAATGCCAGGGCCTAATTTTTTTCCCAGTCCGGCCCTGCTTTCAGGTTTATTCACTAAAAGAGAATTGTCAGGAATTCAAAGTGAATTCCAAATTTAAAGGGACAATAAAAGCACTGCAGTTTACTGTAGTTCGCTGGTAAAGATTCTTTTAATGCAGCCTCATAAATGCAAACACTGCCTTTTTTTAATAGGGGGACACTACATGAAAATGCTGAATGTTCTCGATAGAGAAGCATTAAAGGACCACTCTAGGCACCCAGACCACTTCAGCTTAATGAAGTGGTCTGGGTGCCAGGTCCAGCTAGGGTTAACTAATTGTTTTATAAACATAGCAGTTTCAGAGAAACTGCTATGTTTATCAATTAGTTAAGCCTTCCCCCTAATCCTCTAGTGGCTGTCTCACTGACAGCCGCTAGAGGCGCTTGCGTGATTCTCACTGTGAAAATCACAGTGAGAGCACGCAAGCGTCCATAGGAAAGCCTTATGAATGCTTTCCTATGTGACCGGCTGAATGCGCGCGCAGCTCTTGCCGCGCGTGCGCATTCAGCCGACGGGGAGGAACGGAGGCGGAGAGGAGAAGGAGAGCTCCCCGCCCAGCGCTGGAAAAAGGTAAGTTTTTACCCCTTTCCAGAGCCGGGCGGGAGTGGGGGCACCCTCAGGGCACTCTAGTGCCAGGAAAACGAGTATGCTTTTCTGCCACTAGAGTGGTCCTTTAATCTAATCTAATGCAACCCTATAAGTAATTACCACTTGACAAAGCAATTCATTAAGAAAATAAAACATATGTGACCGTGTGGCCTAATGGATAAGGCGTCTGACTTCGAATCAGAAGATTGAGGGTTCGAGTCCCTTCATGGTCGTTTTTTTTAATTTTTAGTTTTAATTTTCTGACTTGAATTCATATCAGCTATTTGGTAAGCCAATACCAATATTAGCTAACTAAGCAGTGACTAAATGCATGTTGTTTAATAAAGGAAATTACTTTGGAAAATGCGTTCACAGCAGAGAAGTAAGGGAAATGCACAGAGCTCTCATTAATGGAACATTGTAGCGTTAGGATAACAAACATGTATTCCTAGCGCCATAGCATTCTCTACAACAGGGGTTCCCAATTCATTTTTCTCGTGAAACCCTTTGATATAGTGTATCAACATCATGGAACCCTTCCCCCTTTCCCCAACACCCTGACACACATATACACACATATACACACACACTGGCACACAAATATGTATCTGTGCGTGTGTATGTATCTGTGTATCAAGGTGTGTGTATCTATGTTTGTATGTGCCAGTGTGTATATCTATGTATTTGACACACAGTTACACACACTGGCACACAGATACACACACATACACAGATAGACACACTGAAACTGGTACACACAGAGGCACATACACATGTTTATATTTGATGTTAACTCACCGTTTTCCTTCCTTCAGTGCTGCAGGCTGCTGGTAGAGGCTGGTGTGCCAGGTGCTCCATATCTGCTGCTCCCTTTTTTCCCTCCAGTCGGTGCTCTAACAGGTGTGCTCTGTCTGGGAGGAAGTGCTTAGACGACTGCGTGCCTGACCGGACCCCTGTTTAGCGATTAAATGCTTGGGCCAACCGACGAGCAAATCACAGCGGAACCCCAATTTTGTTCTCGTGGAACCCTAGTGTTCTGCGGAACACCAATTGGGAAACGCTGCTATTTAGGTGACCCCCCCACTCTAGAATTTAAAAAGGTTTAAATTGTAAGATTTATTTACCTTATATCCGGCGACGTGACACAGCTGCCCCACCCCTTTGGGTGATGCCAATCAAATCCTCTCCATGAGAAGCAAGGGGGACAGAAAAAGGGCACAGGAGAGAAGGGGGAAAAGAAAAATGGTACAGGAGAGAAGGGGGCACAATGAGACACAGAAAGGCTGGGGGGAGAATGAGATACACAGAAAGGCTGGGGGGAAGAGACACACAGAGCAAGGGTAAAAGGAGACATGCAGAGCAGAAGGGGACAAAAGAGACATACAAATGTTTTATCGTTTTACCTTCACATTCAGACGTTATATATTTGATACCCGTTGCACACTAATCATTTTAACAAATAAAGGATATATATACACACAGGTATCTATATATTTTCCTCAAGTTTAGAAACCGGTATGGATACTATCCAGTGACTTACTGATGCATTATTGATATCAGAGTCAGAGTTTGACTTCTCTGATATCTTTATCCTGAGGCCAAGCTTATAGGAACACTATAGTCACCAGAACAACTACAGCTTATTGTATTTGTTCTGGTGAGTAGAATCATTACCTTCCGGCTTTTTGATGTAAATACTGTATTTTCAGAGTGTTTACATTACAGCCTAGTGTTAGCCTACTGTTAGAGATCCTTCCGGGGTCATTGCTGCCTAAAATGCATCCAAACATTCAGTGTCTCCTCCCTCTGCATGCAGACACTGAACTTTCCTCATAGAGATTCATTGATTCAATTTATCTCTATGAGGAGATGCTGATTGGCCAGGGCTGTGTTTGAATTGTACTGGCTCTGCCCTTGATCTGCCTCCTTGTCAGTCTCAACCAATCCTATGGGGAAGCACTGTGATTGGATCAGGCCACCACTTCTGATGATGTCAGCAGGCAGTGGGCAGGTCTAAAGGAAACAGGGACAAAGTAAGCAGCTGCAGACTTAATAACAAGTAAGATTTTACTATATTTAGGAAGGCATGAGGGGACCAGGGTGGCTAGATGGTGGTTTTAACCCTATAAGGTCAGGAATGCATGTTTGTGTTCCTGGCCCTACAGTGCTCCTTTATGATAAAATATTGACTTTAGATTCAAACTTTGTATTTTATAAGCGCTTTTTATTGAATTTATATCAAAAGTTACATTTTAGATTAAAACGTGGATTTTTCAGGTTCTTTATATATTTTCTGTATTCGATTTATTTGGGTTCATGCCCTTTTTTCTCCAGTCCTAAATATTCACCCTCTAAATTGGTCAATACAGATATACGTTTGTATGTGGCAGTGGTGTACAATTGTAATTTTTTTTTTTTTAATCATTTTAAAAAACATGCAGTTCATTAAATTAATAAAATACATCAACATGCAGCGCTCCTTTTGCAAAATTTTGTCAGAAGTGGGATTTGAACCCACGCCTCCATTCGGAGACCAGAAATCCCAAGTGAAGGGAAGAGATTATACTCTTGAGTCTGGCGCCTTAGACCGCTCGGCCATCCTGACAACAGTTGTGTGACAAAAAAGAAAGTTATAAGGATGCTAATGACTATACCGGAACTTTTTGATTTTAGTGTATCCTTTTTTTTTTCTTTGGATTTAATGTCCAATTATTGTTATCCTAGTCAAGCTGTAACACTTTCAGGTTTATTCATCAAAGAGAGAATTGTCAGGAACTCTTAGTGAATTCCAAATTTAAAGGGACAATAAAAGCAACACAACCACTACAGTGTAATGTAGTTCTGGGGTATACATCCTCAGAACGGCAAACACTGCCCTTTGTGAAAAAAGGCAGTGTTTACATTGCATATTAAAGGACCACTATAGTGCCCTGAGGGTGCCCCCACCCTCAGGGCCCCCCTCCCACCGGGCTCTAGGGAGTGGAAGGGGTTAAACTTACCTCTTTCTCCAGCGCCGGGCGGGGGACTCTCCTCCTACTTTCCCGTCATCGGCTGTCTGCGCATGAGCGGTACGAGCCACGCGCGCATTCAGCCAATCTCATAGGAAAGCATTCTCAATGAGACAGCCACTAGAGGCTGGATTAACCCTATTATAAACATAGCAGTTTCTCTGAAATTGCTATATTTATAGAAAAAAGGGTTAAACCTAGCTGAACCTAAGCTGAAGTGGTCTGGGTGCCTATAGTGGTCCTTTAAGGACACCTCCAGTGGCTGTTACTCCGAAAACCACCAGCGGCACTTCCAGATGTAGCACTGCAATCTTTCCAGGAGTGACATTCAGTATTTTCACACTCTGCATGAAAATGTTGAATGTTCTCCAAAGAGAAACACTAATCTAATACAATTAAAAAAAAAAATACTGCTTGGCACAGCAACTGAAGTGTGTATAAGCACATTTACATAAAAGTGACCGTGTGGCCTAATGGATAAGGCGTCTGACTTCGAATCAGAAGAGTGAGGGTTCGAGTCCCTTCATGGTCGATTTTATTTATTTATATTATTTAAAATTTTCTGACTTGAATTAATAATTTCAGCTATTTTGTAAGCCAAAACCAATATTAGCTAAATATGTTTAATGAAGGAAACTAATTGGGATAGCCCAAGTATAAAAAAAATAATTGTTCGTAGCAGAGAAGCAAGGGACATGCATAGAGCTCTCATTAATGAAGAATTACAATGCATTCCTAGCACCATAGTATTATCTTTATTATTTAGCTGTGTCCCTCCACTCCCCTCATGACAAGCATTGGCTGAATAAACAAATCATCTCATTACAGAGAAAGCATCTCTGGTGGTCATTTCTACATACAGCCAGTGGTTTACATTGCTGGGCACTGCATCCAGACCACTTCATTGAGATAAAGTGATTTTGGTGACATTAGTCTCATTCTATGGGATTCTCTGCATGAAGACACTGGAGTTCCCCATAGAGATGCATAGAATCTATGAGGAGATGCTGATTGGCTCAGGGTGGCAATTTGCTGCGCATGCACACTAGCCTTCCGATGCTTCCCTATGGAGAAGCATTGGATTGGCTGAGATCTTCAGTTCAGCTACTGTGCCCTTAAAGGAACACTACCGTCACCCAGCCCAATTCACCTCAATTTAGGTTTAACCCTGCAATGTAATGACAGCCACTAGAGATGCTTCCTGCTACAGCAACCGAGTTAAACAGGGCTCGGCACCAATGTGCTTTAGATCCCCAATGCACCTCTATGAGGATCATTACATTAGACCAGGGATAGGCAACTTTCGGCACTCCAAATGTTATGGACTACATTTCTCCTGATACCTTGCCAGCATTATGGCTATACGAGTATTATGGGAGATGTAGTCCACAACATCTGGAGTGTTGGAGGTTTCCCACCCCCATAAGACTGAATCCGGAGGATAAAGAGAGAAGGTGAAATCAGCTCCCTCGGCACTGAAAGAAAGGTGAGTAAAAAATGATTTTTATACTGGGGGGGGATGGGAAGGGCACTTTGGTGTTAAGGACACAAAAGCATTAGGAGCACATGTTTGAAACTCACTCATAGGGTTATTCACTAAATGGAGAATGCAAAGTGAATATCAAATTTAGCCAAATTGGAAAAAAAAATCTCTAATTCCAGTTTCTCAGTTCTGTCCTAAAATTTGAAATCCACTTTGCATTTTAAAAGACTGTATTGAAGTTATTTGAGACAAGAGAACTGCCAGGAGTCCAAAATGGCTTTAATTTGGAAAATCGCTTTAAATTCCTGGCATTTCTGACACTAGTGAATAAACCTGCTTGTCCAACAACAACCTGAGGCTTGCAGTGCCCATGCTTGCAGCAGAAACACAGATGGAGGGTAATGGTGAGCTTACAAACAAAACGTTGACCATAACAGGAAGAATGGAACACTATTTCCAACAGTAAAATTGGATAAACATATAAATAAACATTCAAGATTTGCATATTTCTGGCCTGGTTGTAGCAGATTCTCTGGCATTAATTGGAGTAGAGACACTTTATAAATTGAAATACCTCAAATTTCCCCATGTATGGGCTTTAAAAGAAGAATCATAATATACAATGCTCCTTTCTACGCCCAGTGATCAGGAAAACACCTGTACAGAGCTGGATTTACCTGGCAGGAGCCTGTAGGCCTAGAATCCTAGGGCAGCCCATGCTTGTTTTTGAATGTGTGACTCTGGGGTGAATGTCGCCTGTAATAAAGTGTTTAGGATAGTGGGGGTTTAGTGACATCAGAGTTTAGGGTGTTTAATGTTAGGGGTTTAAAAACTTAAGAGGGGTTATAGTTGTATTATAACTGTTCAGAATTAGTGGTAATGGTTAGAATGGGATTTAATTTAGTATAGTGGTACATGGGGGTGTTTCGTTTTTAAGAGGAGTTAAGCCTAGGATTAAGGTAAAGGATATTGTTTCAGGTTTAGGCATAGAGGTATTCCATTTTGGATTACTGAAATTGGGTATTTATAGTACAGGTATATGGAGTTTGAAGGGTTATTTGCAAAGTACTCACCCTCCTATGACTGACAGAAGAGATACAGGAAATGTACATAGTGTGCATCACTCAATGCTGTCCCCTTATCTCCTGCAAGGCATTTCCACTGTGAGAGGCTGTTAATGGGCAGATCATGGGAAGTGATCTCTTCCTATTCCTCCTACTCTTCCTCTTCCTCTTCCTCTTCCTCTTCCTCTTCCTCTTCCTCTTCCTCTTCCTCTTCCTCTCCAGCCTCACAAACAGATATTGAAGGAGCCGGGAGAGCACGGAGTTTTACACCTTTTATAACTGTTCCTGCAGGTCTGTTGTAAAACGTAAGAGGCTAACTGGACTACAGATGACACTGGCCAAGGCTCATGGTGCTCAGGCAGTTTTGAGAAATTTTTGTTGATGTATTTTCACTTTTTATGCAAATAAATTGTGGTTTGGAGCAAGAACCATTAATCTTATTTACACAGACTGATTTCTAAACATTTTATGTTGTTTAAAGACACACTAAGAACAATAAGGATGTGAAATTCTCTGCCTGAAGAAGTGGTTTTATCAGAGTCCATACAGATGTTCAAACAGCTGCTAATTGCATACTTGCAAAAACAGAATATTCAAGGATATAATCTTTCAATGTAGGGTAATAACTGCTTGATCCAAGGATAAATCTGACTGCCATTCTGGGGTCAAGAAGGAATTGTTTTCCTATCTTGTTGCAAAATTGGAAGTGCTTCAAACTGGGTTTTTTGCCTTCTTTTGGATCAACAGCAAAAAACAAATGTGAGGAAGGCTGAACTTGATGGACGCAAGTCTCTTTTCAGCTATGTAACTACTGTGAGCATTATTGCTGTGAAGCACTGTTATACACTCAGATACACCAACAATATGGAAAATGAGAGATAATAAATGGTTACTCCAAGCACCATGATCACTGCAGTGATTTTTTTGGTCATGGTGTCTAGAGTCTGTATGTGTAGCTTTTTGCTATGAAACGCTAGACGTACAGAGAGTAACCCCTCTTCTACCGGAGATGTAACACTGTTTCCGGTGTCGTCATAGGGCCGTCATCAGTTAGCCTGGAACCAGAGTTGTACAGAATGACAGTCATTGGACAGTGCTACGGAATTTGCTGGCGCTATATAACCCATTGTACAGCGCTACGGAATCTGATGGTGCTATATAAATACTAAATAATAAATAAAATGATAATAATTGGCGGGTACCAACGTAAGGGGACAAGCCATTACTAAGCGGTTTGTCCAATTACTAGGGGGAATCATGGTTATTTTGCTTGGAGTAACAGTTTAAGTGATAAAAGAGATACAGAGGGACTTGAGCCCTAAATAGGGACACTTGGGTGGTATGAAGCCCATACCTTACAATGAATAATTAGTTATAGGTTTGCAAAAAGTGGCCTCACACTTTATTTTAAGTAATAATGACTCTTTAAATGTAGTTTTTCAAAATATCTGTGATGTTTGTTGTTTGCTTTTGTGTGTTTTTTTTTTTGTTTTGTTTTGTTATGACTTCGGTTATTTTGTTTAGAGTCGTCTTTCATCTCCGCCATCATCGGAAGTCAGTTATTTCGGTAATTTCCGGAGTAATTCCCCCCCCCCCCAGCCTGCAGGGCAGTCTTAGAAATAGTAAACCCCCCTGATCGTGAATCTCCGGATACAGTCGGTGGATTTCGGGAGTATTCGTGAATCTCCGTGGGGCTGGTTGGTCTGCTCTGGATTCGCTGCTGGATTCTCCAGCGGAATGCAGTGGGGGCTGCGCTGTGTGATTGGCTGCTTCCAGTGGGCTCTCGCTCCATTTCCGGTTGGGAGGAGAGGAGAGTAGTTCGGCTGGCAGAGCTGGGATCATGGCGTCTCCTTCACGTCGGCTCCAGACTAAGCCCGTTATCACATGTCTGAAGAGCGTCCTGCTCATCTATACCTTCATCTTCTGGGTAAGTATAGGGCACAACTGCCCTGGGTAATACCATGGGGCACATAGACCTCTATTGGGACAGGGATATGTATGGGGACCTCCTGCAGCCCAGCATGGGGACCTCCTGCAGCCCAGCATGGGGACCTCCTGCAGCCCAGCATGGGGACCTCCTGCAGCCCAGTATTGGTTTTAGATGTGTTATTCTGGTGAGCATATTTTGTCTCTCCTGTTAGAAATCAACAAGTTATACAAACCTATTCTTCATTGTTAGAAAATATAATTACAATGTGCCTTATCAAAATAATTCAATTACAATTTTAATCTACCATAAAGTTGTGTTATATGTTGGTCTTTATGGGGTACTAGGTTAATATTTAGAAGGGAAATATGAGTTAATTAGTATATTAACCATTTCCCCTTGTAAGAAACCTATATCTTTTAATTTCCAAATAACAAAACCAACTTCTATTCCTTAGTAAAGAAACAAAACAAAATTAGGTTCCTTACCCTAAGTTTAAAAACATAAACTAAAACCTTAATCTAATTTAAAATGGTATTTTACCTAGGGATGAATGCTAGTTTAGTAATAGGACAAGTATGAAATGTTTTTTGTTAACAGAGAATTGCGTTTCAGTAACTGTTAAAATTATTGATAGAAAAACCTATATTTAAAAAAAAAAAAAAAATAAGGAACAGGACATTCTATTATTTTTTTTAGTGCACCTTTTGAGTATTGATACTTTAAAATCTGTACACCAGCACGTTTTTTCAATAAGGTGTTTTTTTTCTTGGACCCTGCATATTACTAATGTATGATTTATAATTTTTTTTTTCTTCTCATATGGCAAACCTATTTTGTGCAGGGTTAAAAATACAAAATCTTTCACTATATCACAATAAGTTACAATGTGTTAATTCACTCGAATAAAGTGCATATATCTTTAATTGCACTAATTAGGGAAAAAGGGTGCAGGGTTAAGTTAGCAATGGGTCCCAAAATGAGTTTGTACAGGGCAGAGTCTAATAGGGTATTGTTTGAGTAGAAGAAGGATAGTAACATTTTGTAAACTAAGAGGCAGAGTTCCCCTGGTGGAATTGCCAATACTGGGGCAGTGATCAAATTCTTAATAATATTGGCTTGCATGTTAGAAGTATATATTCGTTTAAATAAGGATTTGAAATGAGCAATTTTTTCAGAGACTTGTAACCTTAGTCCTAGTTACAAGAAAAGCTTGTTTGCTAAGTATTTACGTCATTACGGATTAATTAGAAATAAAGTAATAGGTGCAGTCCAGGGCAAACTTTATAAAATAACCCTTGATCTGGCTACTGAGCTGCTTTTAGTGTGGTTATTAATAAATAGAGGTCACGTGTTAGAAAATGTTGAGCCTCACTGATTTAAATTATGAAACAAATGTTAAAATGCACACCAAGGTGTAAGATGCCTGAACGTCTCTGCCTAATTGAAATTGGGTATTGTTTCTTTTTTTTTAAGTCGTGGTATGTTGTACATGCTAGTTTAATAGTGAGTCTGGTAACTGTGGTTGTCGAATATGATTTTATATGGATTTTTGCCTTCATTCTTGGTACATTTTGTATTGTAGCACAAAGAATAGGTTTAGTGACAGTATTTCTGTTTCCAATTTCCCAAAGCAAGGAAAGTGTTTTATATTATATATTCGTTAAGTAATCAATGTTCTTTCTTTATTGGACATATCTTATGATTACGTTGTATAATCCTAAATCGATACACTAAAGCTTTAAATGAGAGATTTATTTATTTTTCTTTTTTAGCAGTGATGGGGATGAAAATCGTTTTGTCCTGGAGGTTGTTACTAAAACTTTTTGAAGTAATTATCATAATTTTGCCCCCTTTTGCGATTTTATTTCTAAAAGTATTGCACGTCAAATATGCTTCAGAATTTTCTAAACTAGGCTTTTCAATATGGGAGTGAAAGAAATGTATGTTCAACATTTTGTACAATATTTTTTATGTAAACACAACTTTAGGTGGTAAAATGCAGCTTTGTTTTGTGTATTTTTCTAAAATTTCTAAATCTCCACCTAGTGATTTTTTTCATTTAGTTTCCTCCTTCCTGCGTTTTACTCTTGGCAGGCATACTTTTGACATTATTGTCACAATTCTTTGTTGTATTGTATTTGTGCATAACACTTTAAACAATTTTTAATTAAAAAGACTGAGTTGTGCTTTTGTAAGGGAAAGAAGAAAAAAAAAATGTATTGTCCTGGGACAAGACAAGTCCTTACGTGTACCTATAATTGGCCCCAAAAGAGAGCAGATATTTGAAGCCCTGTGTTCTAGAGCAGGGATTCATGACAATTGTGTAAACGTTAAACTTGCTAATCACAACAAAGCCAAATTCACAATAAATATTCTTAAAGTTTACATTGTGGCAGTGCAAAACCCTTACGTCCTGGTTAAAAGGAATTTTCTTTTCTGTTTTGTGTAGTCGTTTCATAGCAATTGAACAAAGCCCACAGCAAACATTTGGTCACATGATTTTCATCTTTTTTATTTAATGTGATTTCTTCAATGAAATCACTAGTTTTGTCTTCTATTCAGTAAAGCTGGATTTGCAGTTGCAGCTAGTTTGCTTTGAGATTTTGTAAAGGTCCCATCAAAACCCTTTAGTTCTCTTGGATGTCTTTGTAAATGTGAAAACACAGTCTTTGGATCTGTAACTGAGCTAACTTGCCAGGTTTGTTATTAAATCTATTTAAAAGCAATGTATTTCTAAATTGTAACCTGGTTTTAGCAGGGCCGTCTTCAGCTCTTGTGTCTGTACACGTTCTATTTGTATGTCAATTACATATTGTTGAGTTACAGCATTTTCTTTTTGTAAAGAACGTGTGGCTGTAAAAATGCTAATATCATTTCTGTTAACTCGCCAAGAACTCGTAACAAGAATTCACATGGAATTTGAAATTAAATCTCAAAAAAAGCTGATCTGGTAACCCCTGATTTTGGAGATTTATTTTACAGCTAACTGGCCAATACTTTTTATACTCTCTAGGTAAATTCTTGACTTTTGACTATTCTCTGAATAACCATATTTACAGGTTTAGTTAAAAATACAAAACCAATCTATGCATTGTGTTACAATGTTAGCTACAAAATAAATATTGCTCTTCAAATTTGTCTGGGGCCTTAAATAATGAAAATGATAATAAAAAAAACCAATGTGATATTGATTTGCTCTTGCTACAAATGCCCCAGTTTGTTAAATAAAAGAGATAACCTTTCATTTCTTTCTCTTTCTGCCATACCTTGGCTGGAAAATGCCGAGATAAGTAAGTATTGCATGCTTAACTGAGTATATGCTATTTAAAGCAAAAATATATATTATCTTAACCACATGTCAATTATATGAGAGCCTTTTTATAAATTAATGGATAATTATGGGGTAAATGTGATCCTAGGTTTAAAAAGAAAATGCACATCTTTTAATGTTCAATGTTTCCTTTAATGCACTGTTTAGTAGGTCTAGCTGCAGATTTAGCCGTGCTGCAGGCAAGTGGTGAGGCTGCTACAGTGGATGTTGGCGATCAGGGGAGGGGGTGCTTTGTCTGCTCCTATGGTGGGTACAGAATCAGACTAGTGTAATCGCTCACTAGTGAGTCAGGGTGCAGCCGCCAGGATCCCAGCTTGCAGTCTCATTCCCTGAATGCAGGACTACTAGAGAATTACTGTGGTCAGAACCTGCTGGTGGTGCAGACCGCACACTTTTAAAATGGACCGCCAGGGAGTTAAGCTGCTGCTTGAGCACCAGGTAGTTTTGACTCCTCCTGGACCAGCATAGATAATATTCCCCTCCCTGCAGGAGGGGGGGGGGGGGGGGGGGAATAAAGCACACACATTTATACACTAGGGATATTGACCAATATAATTTTCCCAGAGTCGATATCGATTATCTGTAGCCTTTCATGCCAACTGCTGATAGCTAGTGATGATAGTCTGTACTTTTTGTTTGTTTCGTTTTTTTTTATATTACCAAACCTTTTTATTAGGGTGACCTGTTAACAGGCAATAATTTAAATTTATCGTGAGCTCTGCATTCAGACATATGTGTAAGAAATTGATTCACTAACTTGCTGGGCCTCTGGCACATGAAGGTTTCTTCTTTTTTTTTTTTTTTTTTATACTGTGTTCTTTGCAGAACCTGCAAAACCCGTTTAGTCCCGACCACGGGTTTTTATTTTTTTATTTTTAGTACATATTTTTTCACGAATGACAAAGATATGTCATTGTTTCATAGAGTTGGCTTAAACCGGTTATTTAAAGAAACACTCCCACCCCAACAACTACAGCTCCTTCAAGTTGTTATGGGGCAGGATTGTCCAGGCACAATTCTACTTTGAGTTTAAATATTGTATGGTTTGCCCCAAAAGTTGATTCTCCAGTGCCCCACACAACTCCCACCCTCTGCCTCCTTCCTCTCTGCACCACAATATTAAGGATTGGCCGTGCGACTAGTGACAGGCTGTCTCAGCTGATGGTTCCAGCCTATTACTGGCCACCAACTGGTGGAAATACCTGGCTTCATAATCAGACCATCTTCAGGATTAATCCATTGCATTATGGTTAAAGCACTGAAGGTAGAATTGCACCCACACTTTCTTTCCCCATAACAATGTTAATAAGCTGAAGTTGTTATGGTGAAATAACCTTTACTATTTTCGATCATAAAACCAGACATAACAGTGTGGATAGTAGATTATTCCAGTTTTTTTTTTTTTGTTTTTTTTCCTCAATGTTTTTATCTGTAATTAAAATTCCATGTAGAAAATAGAGCATTCATACATGGCATAGTGGTTGTCCACATGTGTGAAAGTACAAAAGGAGTGATGCCAATTCCCAGGTGGTTATGAAATGTTTGGTTTGTCACATGGGGTAAAATCCAAAGAACAAAGTGTATATGACGTGGCCATCCTATCGAGGAGTTGGCAGTAAGTGATCTTTGCATGGACTGTTTAGATCTTGGTGCCTTTTTGTTTATAAATCACTTATTTAGTTATTGTAAACATAAACATTTTCTAGTATGTCTTCTCTAGATATTTTCTTATAATTTAAGGGTTCCACTATAAATGTGTAATCTCTACAATGTTTCTATAGTGGTTATTATGCTAGTGGTCTTTTAGTTTTGTGTCTTCATTGTTTGTCAAATATTTTGCAATGGTTTGGCAAAGACCAGGGTTTTCCATGAACCCAAAACCTGATCCCTCAACCACTGATGTGGTAATTCAGAAGTGTCACATCTATATTATCTGTTCAAATCCATCCTGCCTTGAAGGACACTGATAAGCTGCAAGCATCGAGCTAACCTGCCTCTCAGCATTTACATCTTGTCATTGCTCTCCAAGGGTGGACAGATTTTCATGGATAGTACAAAAGTAAAACTTATACATGTTAGCGGTTGAGCTGCTTGTATTTTGGTGCATGGAAAACTAGGACAGTGCGACCCAAAATAGGACTGTTTACAGACGCAGAAGGGAGCCTTGCTGTCGTGTCCTCCCACCCCCTGCCATATCCTGTCAAGATTGTTTTACAGAAATTCTGTGGATGGGGTAGATCAATTTTTAGCTGTGTAACCAGTACACTGAGCTGTGATGGTTGTTTTGCTTACTGTAGAAGGGGCAAGCTTTGGCACTCCAGATGTTGTTGACTACATCTCCCATAATGCTCTTGCAGCCACAAAGAGTGCTCAAGGCTGCCAATCCCTGGTCGATGAACCCCTTTTAGTAATGCCACACAACCCTCTCAAAATTAAAACTAAAAATATCACACACATTCTTTTTCTGCATAAAACCCACATTACTAGAGAAGAGTGAATTAATGGCTATATTTCCAGTGCCTTCATTTAAATTATTATGCTGATCATGTTGAATATACTGAAGGTAATTTAAATGACCTGTCTGAGGCCTGTTTGCATATCTCATATAATTGTTAGATTTGGCATTTCGTTGACATTCATGCATTAAATTTCCAATCTGCATAAACATATACTTGTGCTTACTGCCTTGGTTATATTTATCTCTGTGTAACTCTCTCTTGTGTAACTTTAGATCACAGGTGTCATCCTTCTGACTGTTGGCGTTTGGGGGAAAGTCAGCCTGGATATTTATTTTTCTCTACTTAATGAGAATGCCACCAACGTCCCTTTTGTGCTCATTGGAACTGGGGCTGTCATCATTCTCCTGGGCACTTTTGGGTGCTTTGCCACATGCCGGGGGAGTACTTGGATGCTGAAACTGGTGAGAACTTTTTAAAATAGCTTCTTTTCTTGATTATCTTGTTTGCTTTTACACATTGATTTCTCTAAATCCATATTCGTTTCTGGGCTTTACTATAAAAGGCCATGTAAATCTAAAAGCCATTGCTTTGTGTCAAGGAAGCTCCCGTGCCACAGCCTGCTGGAGAGGCATAACAGCTAGCCTCCTGCCCACAGACTATGGGCCTGGGCACAGACTTCAAAATGATATATAGGATATGGGGTTTCATTGTGTTATTGTTGAGTTATTATGTAAAATGTTGAGCTGGATGAAAGCTATTGTGTTAATTGTATTATGTAAAATCTGTTGTGCAGTTAGTTTGTGCTGAAACCAGACTTCCAGGCCGTGTGTGTGTGTGTGTGTGTGTCTTATCACGCCTTACAGAGTAGCTCCGCTGGGGGTCCCAGCTTCAAAGAGGAATTTACGCTCTGACATCCCATACAATCAAATTGACTCCTTTTGAAATTGACAATACCACCTCTACCAGGCACGAACATAACTTTTGTTTTACCGAACCGATCTAAGCGCTTTTTTGATATGTTTTAAAAACACATGAAAAAACATAAATACGATAAATAAAAACCACATCAAGCCTGGTAAATATTACTACCTCAAACGAAAATTATAAATAGGAGCTTAGAACGACACTTCAGATCCCTAAAGCACTTTAGATTACTGAAAAACTTCACGATTGTCTTTTTCTTTTTTTTTTTTTTTTTTTAAATGGTGCAGATTTCTATAGAAATTGACATTGGTGGCTTTTCAAGCTCCTGGTTTGGCTAGCCTTTTTACACTTAACTGAAGAGGCAACAATATCCAAAAGCACCTGCCTGGCAAAGACTGCTTATTGAGCTGCACTGGGAAGTCTGTGGTTGAACAGTCGCATAAAGTCTGGGCCGATGTTAGAAGAGGAGGGCTTACGAAGGCAGCAGACACCAAATATGCAGGTTCTGCAAGCTGTTTTTATGTATGCCCCCAATGAAAAAAATGCATAAATAAATGCATGCAAGTTTTCATTTGGGGTATAGCTACTAAACAGTGATTTTTACTTTTGTATTTGGGAAGTGGATTGTCCCTTTAATAAGTAATTCTGGACTAGAAATTGCCCTTGCCCCAAAAATGACACAGTGCTTAATCCCTGGTTTCATATGCATGAAGGGTACATACTCCTTGCACTGAAAGATTTAGGCAGTTCTCTTTAAGCGCACACACAGAGCACATTTTAGGCCTGCGTCCTGGGAGAAAATTAATTCTTGGTGGTAATAATGTTTCTGGTTTCTGTTTTCCCTTTTCTCTAGTATGCCATGTTCCTCTCTCTTATATTCCTGGTTGAGTTGATTGCAGCCATTGTAGGACTGGTCTTCAGACACGAGGTGAGTGTTAGATTTCACACAACTGACCAGCATCCGGTTTGTCTATGAGTATGCAGATAATTCCTCAGGCTAGTGGTTATTGACTGAAGGTTTAGACCTGCATCACTTTTTTTATTTTATTTTTTTTAAAAAGAGCACTTAAATGGTGTATGAAGTGAAATAAATCAAAATTCAGCATAATTTCCTCCTCAGGCAAAATAAATAAATAAATAGTGTAGCTGTCTGAATGTTGGAGTAGTTAGTTGTTCACTTTCCTAGGGTTTAAAATGTTTAACTCTTCGTAGATAAAGAACAGCTTTGAACATGGCTACCAGCAAGCTCTCCAACAGTACAACTCCACCGGTGATGCCAGGAGCCAGGCTGTGGATACCATTCAGAGGACTGTGAGTAGCATTAATACTGGCATGAGGGGTAACTTTAAAATGCCCTGAACTACAATCAAATAATGCCAAGAATGTTCTTTATTGGTTTGTAGTGATACTATCTTTTAGATCTATACCATTCCATGCAGAGCTGGAACACCCGGCCACTTGAATGTGTGCACATGAGACACATACAGGGATATTTACTGAGGTGAGAATGAATGAATTTAAAGCCCAGAGTAGCTGAACTAAAAGCATTGCTGACTTGGAGATTGATTTATTTTTTTATCTAGTTCAGCTATTTTGACCTTGCATGGGAAATTCACTCCGAAGTTCCACTTTAGTGAGTAACCCTGATGATTTTGACATTTTTTTTTATATATATATATACACACATGGCTGACATGTTTTAATTCACTTCACGGTCCATGGAACCTAATTCATAATTATCAAAATCTTCATTGATAAATATAATGTGAGCTTTTCTTTCTTGAAATAAGATGAAATATAAGGAATGGATTGTGCTTATATTAAAGGGCCAGTTAAATAGTAGAATGCCTTTTTGAGAGTTTAGAAATGAACTTACAACTTAGTTACAATGATTTTTAATACCTCCGAGCACAGTCTGATTGCAGAAAAAGATTATTGGTTATCTGGTCAGTGATTGCTAATCTTGCTGTGCTACGATCTGTAACGTGCTAGCATTCCCATACGTTCAGTGTTGGTGAAAACATTGTAACTTGTAAAGTACCATGGTTTGAATACATACACCACGTGTAGGTCTTATTATTGAGTGCTAGAGATCTGTTTACTGACGGACAGTGTTGGGCAGATTAAAAATATTTTTGGCTGCTGTATCCAGTTTAGTGGAAATGAGTTTTGAAACTTGATAGCCTATCTCTGGTTATGAGCAGGACAGATTGTACTACTCTCAACATGGTATGTTCAGTAACAAGTCAGTTAGGACCTCCCTTGATCCCACTAAATATCTTAATCAATGCTTGGACCTGTACTCCTGGGAGAGAGACCCCACACAAATATCAACAATCTGGTTTACACCTCGAATTTGATTGAATTCTAAATGAGACTCTTGGTATTTTGGTGGTTTTAACAGAATAAATATACATTTCTATTTTTACAGTTGCAGTGTTGTGGAGTTAAATCTTACATTAACTGGGGTGAAACGCCATACTACAAGGCGCATGGTATCCCCATGAGCTGTTGCCGCCTTCCAGGTAACTGCACAGAAGCCGACATGAAGGACTTGGTAAAAGCCAAAGATAAAGTATTTCCACAGGTAGGTTTGGTGTAGGAGGACTATTAACATGTGATTTAATAATAGCAGTTACAGTATTCTCACTTTGCTTGTTGTCTGCACATAGAACTGTGAGCTTAGGGCCATCCATTTATGTGCACGTACTAGCATTTGAAAGCTAAATGTTCTAAGGTTACAACATCAAAATGTATGGACATTGTATGTTTGTTGTTTGTTGCTATTCTTTAATAGAACAAAAATGTTTCAGAATGCACTCAGAATTGTGAAAAAAAAAATTAATTTGTAGCTTATGTGATATTTATCACTCTACATAGCTGATTAGGTAGTAAGATCACGTTACTCTTTCAGCCACGTAACCGTTAACCCCTTAAGGACACGTGACATGTGTGACATGTCATGATTCCCTTTTATTCCAGACGTTTGGTCCTTAAGGGGTTAAAGGAACACTGTAGGCATTCTAACAACTCATATTATTGATGTTGTTATAGTTCTTTCAGTCCTATCCCCGAAACCTTTCCTTTTAATCAATCGAAGGCACAGCTTCAAGCCACGCCTCTAAGCCCTCTGGATACGAGAGCTGGACTGTTACTTCCTGGTTTGTAAAACATAACATACTGTGACATCACGAGTGCATGCGCAGTGCCATCACAGTTTGTTTGGGGTATCACAGCATGCCCTGCCATGTGCTTACGGTCTCCAAATGAGGAGATTGAAACCCGGTGCTGAAGAGGTGATGATTTCTTTTCTGTTTATTTTCTTAGTGTTTAATTAAGTGGTGACACTAAAAAAACAAGTTTGAAATACAGGTATGCAAGTGTCCTGTGACTGTAGAAGTGAGAAATACTGAGTTTCTCATGAAGCTATTGAACTGTACTTAATTGAGATCTCCACAATTTTCCGTAAAGCAGAATTTTTTTAAAACTGACTCACTGACCAAACCACTTGTTTATCTGGCAGGGATAAGATCGCCATGTATTGAAAAGTGAACCTGTCATCCACAAATCATTACAAGTTCATTGCAGGTATAGATTATGTCACTATTGGTATTGACGTGATCTATACATTATGCTGGCGAATACACCAGCATATAAATGTATAGAGGACAAGATCTGCTTAACTCAAGATCAGTCCTTGGAGATTTACTGCACATACTTGGCGCTCTGGAAGTCAACCTTTTTGCAGTGGCTTCGGAACAGAGTGCCCTGGCGCAGTCCCAGAGTCAACTATCAAACCATTTACAAACCGGCAATGTGGGGTGTCTGATCCTTTTTGGTCTGCCCATTATTGCTAAAACAAAGGTTTGACACTTTCAACCAGTTTAAAATGTTGAAGGTTAGGGTGTGCATTGGTCTGCTAATGCAGAACTAGGCACTTGCATTTTAGCATTGCTGTCCAACAGAGCTAGCAAATTGTTAAAACTTCCATAATTGTCTTGGCAGCATAACACCACGCTGTAAAGGTCATGGTGTTTAGAGTATCCCTTGCGTGCAGTACATATCTATTAGCGCCATATATTTTTGTTCTGTGAAAGAGCACCTGGAGTCACTCTGTTCTGAATAGAATGTAATGCAGAGTAGGGATTTAATATAAAAGCATCAATAATTGTTACCTTAAAAATCCTAACCATTAATTCTGCTCTTTAATAGGGCTGCATAGCTTTGGTAACTACAGTGATGGAGTCCAGAATGGGCATTGTAGCTGGGATATCATTTGGGATAGCTTGTTTCCAGGTAAGTGCCTCGCGATCATCCTGGCTGATTGTTCCTTGCATACTGATTAGCAGTGGGCATGTGTATTACACAGCGTTGGTGAGCATGTATGACTAAACCTGTATAAATAGCATTCTTTTATCGTTTAAATCATGTTTATTTTTTTGAAAAGCCGTGTAGAGTAGTTTGTATTATGAATTTCACCCCAGTCAGTGCTTGTGAAATTATTTATTCGAGGGTTACATTGCTTTACAAATGGTCTGTGTTTTCATTTATTTTTCTTCTTTATTAACCATTGACTCATCATTGTTATTGTTCTTTAACCCCTTAAGGACACATGACATGTGTGACATGTCATGATTCCATTTTATTCCAGAAGTTTGGTCCTTAAGGGGTTAAACGTAAAGATTTTGTATAGTAGATTATAGCACAGTGTGTATTATTTTGTAGTACATACATTTAAGTAAATACCCCCGCTTCAGTGAAACTGCTGTCTGACTGTTACACTTAATTAATTAACTTATGTATTCTTTACAGAATAGTATAAACAAACATATTGCATGCAATCTTTTATTTTCAGTATTAAAGGAAAACTGCTATTTTTCTTTTGTATTGCAGACATATTATTATACATTTCATTTATATTTTTATGGAAATTATTCTGCTAATGAGGGATGTTACTTCCGTTGGTACAATATCTTTTTAAGCGTGGTTTTTATGTGTGCTTGTTTTTTCTTGTAGCTTGTTGGAATGTTTCTATCCTGCTGCTTGTCCCGGTACATAACGAACAACCAGTATGAGATGGTGTAGATTCAGCCTGATGCGGCAGGTATTCAGGTACAACATCTGTACTTATAAACTATCTCGCTAAATAAGATCATCTATTGAGGCATTTTTTATACAAGAACAGCAAAAAGATGAATTGAAGCAAAAACAAGTGCACCATTGACACCAAAACTTTTTTCCTCATGTACATTGGGTCACTTGACTAAAGTCACAACAAAGTGCTCCAATCCTTAAAGGTTACCTGTCATGACAGATACAACTTAATCTTAAATGTTAGACAGGACTATTTGCTGAAGTGAGAATTTTAAGCGAATTTCAAATTTAAGGCCAGAGTAGCCGAACTGGATGCAGAGCTGGCTTAGATAATTTTTCCAGTTCAGCTACCTTGACCTTTAAATTTAAAATTTGCTTTAAATTCTCATTAAAGTAGACAACCAAGAGAAAAGCACATTTCATCTATGCCTTGTAGAATTGCTGGCAAATGTGTCTAGATTTCTTTAAAGTCAGAGGTTAAAAAAAAAAAAAAAAAAAAAAATGCCGCCTCCCAGCTAATTTTAGTCTGTGCCTAAGAGCACAGAGATAGGAAGGTTGTGCTCGGCATATGTGTCCTAAGGAAAACCATCCTTTGGGCATCTCTGCTGCTTATGTTCAGCGAAGGGAAAGCAATGTCTGTAAGTTGAAGGAGGGGTAGGCTCTGTGTGAGAGCACCATGAGAGAAACTGCCACAATGCCTTATTGCAGGAGCTTTGAACAGGCAACTGAGAATGGAGAGTGATGGTGATCAGATTTTTTTTTTTTTTTTTTTTTGCATTTCATAAAGCCCAACATAAAGTTGGGGACATTTAACCTGTAATGGGAAGCTTGTCTGTTCTTCCCAAACAGGGGTATGCAGGAGAGGGGTGTCTTACAGCAAGTTTAACACCCATTTAAAATAAGAATAATGCTCTCAGCATGAGACGGGTAGTAATGGAAATAAATGAGTTTTCAGCAGTATTAAAGGAAGAAACGCTTAATTGTATAACATGAGTCAAGCCAGACGGTTAGAAAATTGCAAACCTATGTCTGTCATGACAGGTTAAATGGAAATTGGTGCCAGGAAAACAACTCCTTTTCCTGGCAATATAGCATCTCCCTTCCATGGTGCAGAAATTATAAAAAACCCTTTTGTAACTTTACCTGGGTTCAGCGCAGATGTTTCTTGGCGCTGGCTTGGGTCCGCCTTATCTCCTCCTCTGCCGACAACAGCCAGCGGGAGAGAACTAAAGCGCATGCGCGGCAATGGCCGCGCTCGCATTATGATTTCCACTGCTTCCTATGGGGATTCTGGAGATGCTGCAAGTCCTCATGCGTAATGTGAGTACGTACTGCGTCAATTAGGTAAACCTAAAGTCGCCTAATGATCCGGAAGTTCCTCTAGTGGCTGGTAGACAGCCACCACTAGAGGTGGAGTTTTAAAAAACTGCAGTAATTACCTTTGCAGGGTTAAGGGGGCTGGGGCACTGCACCCAAGACACTTCAATGAGCTGGGTGCCTATAGTGTCCCTTTAACTTTAAGTGGGAAATTGTGGTCTATTCAAAAATATGTGGTTCCCCAGGCTGATGTTTAAAAATGACTTTCACAATTTTACATCTGGGTTTTGTGAGAGAGTTGACTGGATATTGACAGCTGTCAGGCATTCTTGTTATCTTTTGGCAGCATAGTCCTATGTGCGCTTTACCACTGATGTCATTTATAAAGGGGCATTTCAAAAAACAGATAATTGAACGTCTGCATGTTTAATATATATATAATTAATCTGAAAACATGCAGACATTTAATTGTGCATTTTTTCCATTGGGGCTATACCTAAAACCAGCTTGCAAAACCTGTAGTTCACTTGTCTTGCAGCCTTTGCAAGCCCTCCCCTACTAACTCCACCCAGACTTTCTGTGGCTGTCCAATCACAGACTTTCCAATGCAGATTAATTGGAAGTCTTTGCAAGACAGGTACTCTGGGCATTTGCTGCTAAACAACCAGGAAGTAACAGGATTGATTGGTTGGTTGACAGTCAGGGGTGTAACAGGGTTAATTTCTAAAAGTGTAAATTTCTAATGAAATATGCACTTTTTTGTAAAATGACATACTCCTCACACTTAAATCTACAATAAGTAGTCCCTTTAATTCTATATAATGTATTTGGGTTTAAGCCCTCAGACACCCCTGGTGTGTCTAATTGGTGATGGGGTTCAGAGATATCCACTGATCCCTATTTATTCAATTTCCTTTTAATGTTTTTTTTTTTTTTTTTTTTTCTTTTAATTTGTGCATTTAAGTTGATATTTTTCATTGCAATATTGAACACTTGCCCTTCTAGTAATGTGCTTTATTTTATTTAGTTTTTCAGGAAATTGTTCATTTTTATGTGAAGCATTGAAGACTCTGTCACTGGCGTATATCAACATCTTCCTGGGAAAACCTCCTGCTCAGTGCATAGGACTCTTTTTTTACCTCACTACTCATTTGCTCTTTGTCTGTGGGTGCTCACTTCTGGAGCACTCTACTCTTAACATTGACAATATTTTAACGATATCTGTACTCTAGCATAAGCGATGCATTCCACAAACTGATCTGCGGATTGATACACTAATGCTTGTGGAAAGATGGATATCTTGATAGCACATGCTTTACTTTATGAATTGAGTTATGTTACTTCCTTACTCGTCTAGTAACCACACTATTGTTAGTTTGTTTTGTAAATTTTTTATTTTTTTTTACAATTCGCATAAAGAACAATTTTGTTGTTTGGTACCATAGATCCAATATTGGGTTCTATCACTTACAGTATTGATCCAGACTAGACTCTTGCACATACATCTTATTTGTCCTTTTAGTTAGAAAAAAGGAACCTTCAAGGAAATGGTTTTTGTTTAAATGTGATAATCAAGCATACATGTAATTTGCTTGTCTATGAAGCGGCATTCATAGAAAATCCGACTGGCCTTCCCTGCCTGTAACTATTACAGGAATCAATTTACTGTTTTCCTTGTTGAAACGGAGCCGAAAATCAAATTATGGTCATCAGCAGAAATCTGCAAAGGTTAGCTTAAACTGGTTGTTGTTCCCTGTCTGTTCTCGTGTGGAGACTGCTCTGGTAAATTTAAAAGAAAAAGATAAGCACGTTTGCATACACTTTTCAGCATCTCTGTATGTGCCCTATGTGTGCACCCTTAGTAATTTTCCCCTAGAATGTTTTGGGAAGAAAATTGACTGAGAGGACAAGCCTGAAAATGGGTTTAGCGTACAGATTGTTGCAGTACCAATTATAAGGTGTGTGTGTGTGGGTTTTTTTTTTTTTAAATCCATGCATTCTTACAGAACAGTCAGCTCAACACCAAAACTAAAAAAAAAAACTTCATGCTACTCCTACTTTGGCTATACAATCTTGCAAAACAAAAACCTCTCAATTTTTCTGCCTTTACCTCTTCAGGACTAGGTAGCTCATAACTTCTTTATTTTTCTCTTTTTATAGTTAGTAAAGTTACTGGGGTTTCTCCCAGAGATCTGCAGTATGTAGGCCAACCTGGAGCAGTTAAAGCATTTGATTATGTATGAGATTAATGCCCTGATACTGGGGCATTTAGTGTGTGTGTGTGTGTGTTGCCTCCAGATGGAGTGTTAACAAAACCTTAATTCTAATTCTCTGAAAAAGTAAATTTACAGACGTTAAAAATTGTTTTGGAATGCATATTAAAACATTTTTTTTTTTTTTTTTTTAAATAGTGCCCTTTACATTTAAACAAATGCTCAACTAGAGTATAATATTTTTTTCCTATAGTTTGACTCTTACCTAGATGTCTCTTGTCTGACTTCTTCAGCTATACCTGAAATGGAAGTTCCTCTGCTGCTTTAGATGTATTTTAATTTGGTGCCTGGACACTCTCTTCGCCAATGTTTTCTATCTAAATTTTGAATCTTAATCCAAGAGTTCACATCAGAGTTAGATTACATAGGGTGTTTTAAAATATTAAAAGCTTGAGAGGGGTTGTAGTTGTGGTACAAAAGGTTTTTAGAATTAGTGGTTATGGTTCGAGTGGTATTACATTTAAAATTGGGATTGATTTAAATGTAATACCACTGATTTAAATGTAATACCACTCGAACCATAACCACTAATTCTAAAAACCTTTTGTACCACAACTACAACCCCTCTCAAGCTTTTAATATTTTAAAACACCCTATGTAATCTAACTCTGATGTGAACTCTTGGATTAAGATTCAAAATTTAGAAATCATCAATCCCAATCCCAAAAACACAGTTTTTAAGAGGAGTAAAACCTAGGATTAAGGTGAATGGTTTTATTTCAGATTTAGGCATAGCATGCTTAAAGGGACACTATAGGCACCCAGAACTTTTCATCTCATTGAAGTGATCTGGGTACACTGTCCCCGTCCCCGCCCCCTTAGCTCTGCAGCTGTAAACATTGCCATTTCTGAGAAACAGTAATGTTTTCATTGCAAGGCTAAGACTGCAATTAGTGTCTTATGCTTTGTGTGAGGACGTCCAGTGTCCTCTAAATACTCAGAGTAAATAATTTGGTCTATGCTTTCCTAGGAGGAAAGCCTAATGCACTTGTGGTGCTTGCCGCACATGTGCATTAGGTTTCCCCTATTGTCTGACGTCTGCAGAGGAGGAGCTCAATCCAGCGCCAAGGGACAGACATTGGTGCTGGAACCAGGTAAGTGGAAAAAAAGGTTGTATAACCCTTTACTTGCCACTGGGTGAGGGGTGCAAGGGCGGGGGCAGATTCTAAATCTAAAGTTTTCCTTTAGATTTTGGAGTAAAGAAAGGGTTTCTTTAGGGCTTTTTTTTGTTTTTTGGGGGGAGGGTGGGTACATTTAGGGATAATGAGAGAATAGGTTATACATGTTGTGTAGAGTGCAAGAGTTTGAAGAGTTGTTTGCCAAGTACCCACCCTCGTATGGTTAATAACAGAGCTGTGGGAACTGTTATACAGTTTGCATCACTCAGTGCTGTCTGTGCTCCTAATGCAAGTCATTTCCTGTGTGAGAAGGTCTTAGATGTCAGATCATGGGAAGTGATCACTTGCTGTGCAGCTCACAAACAGACATTGGAGTAGCTGGGACAGCATTGAGTTTTACACCTTCTATAACTGTTCCTGCGGCTCTGCTATCAAGCATGGGAGGAGAACTGGACTACAGAGGACTCCTGGTACCCTCTCCTCACCAGCCTACTTAAGCTCCAAAAAGGTACTTTATAGGTGCTATAAATAGGTAAGTGTCAAACAGTTGGTTGATCAAATTGGTTTTGAGACTCTTGGCACCATAGTCACTACAGCAAGCTGTAATTAGACTACCCCTTCAATCAAATAGAACTTGTTAAACATGGTATTCCATTTAATGCAGCAATAAATTATTTGCAATTTCCAAAGTTGCCTTATATCTCCAGGACCTCCAGGATGTGCATCCCTAACCATTTACTTTACAATGGCTATTATTGTATTTGAACTAGTAATCTATATATAGTATTTCATAGGGATGAAACATTTGGTCCGCAGTCCTCACAATTTCTATAAGTAGCTATAAGATTTTTTTTTTCTTTTTTCAGGACATTTTTAATGATCAAAGTGGTTCATTGCTTTTTCATGCTGTAATTACAGGAAGTGCTGTCTTCCGAAGGCCAGGATATTGATATTCCTATTTTTAACTGATGTTACTGGCTGGTGAGATTTCAGCCTGCGACTGAGCCTTTTACCTATTTATATGGTAAATTATTTAACTGACTTTATCCTGATAGCTTTCCTTTCCCACAGGGAACTTGTATTGGCTTACATTTTCGGGAAATGTGTTTCTAAGCAGCCAGTGTTGGGCACTGCCAATGCTGTTTAAAATATGTTTGTGTTTGTTTGTCATCATGTCTTTTACAATCTAGACAGGTCAGAATCATATTGAGCTTAGCATGCCCATTTGTTTTATCAGTATTATATGCTGCATTTGTTGTGAGACTTTCATAATGTATCTTGTATAACAATGGAAACCTTTTTACTTGACTTTATATACAATAAATGTGTGATTTCTTATATAAGTTATACCAGTCACGTTCAATTGTCTCTCAAATCATTTGTGCTTTTTCTTTTTTTTTTGTAAAGTTTATTCATGGTTTGTTTTCTAAAACTTTAGAAATTTTAAAGTGAAAACGGCATAAAGAGAGAAGCGAGTGGGAGAATGTTGTTCTGTAAAATTATGCTGTACACCAACAGTTACATACAAAGCACACAAGTACATGCCGTGTGCGTTTTCACAAATGAACTAATACATTGTTAAATAATGTTTCCTTGCTTGTTCCTTATGCACCTCCTTGGTCTAGGAGTGTGTTGTAGTTATTTGTACCAGGTAAGTTATGAACAAATGTGTGAGACTATAGACTAGACTAAAAGTTTGAATTCAAAGGGATTTTCAAATTTAAGGCCAGAGTAGTCAAACTGACAGTATAGTTGACTTGAGAATGTTTACAGTTCATCTGTTTTAGACTTTAAATTTGAAATTCACATAGAATTCTTGCCTTAGTGTAAGTTTGCGACTTAATTCAGCAAGTAGTAAAGTATATTTGAATGCTCATCTAGGCCACCTAATGCCGATTTCATGGTGGGACTCATATGATGATGGTAGATAATTTTGCCATTAACATGTCTGTCAGAAGCATACGTTTATCACCACTTCACCTGAGGGTTTTTTCCAGTTGGATGCTCGGTGATAATCAATATATTAGTTTTGTTCTTTGTATTTGCGCTGAGGAATACTATAGTCATTGCTGCCGCCCAATAGGTGTAAGAGTGTGAGTGTTTATAATCAGAATTTCATATATAATATTGCTATTTCTCTGAATTGGTAATGTTCTATATTGCTAAATATGCAGGGACAGGGTCTTTGCACTAAAATCACTTTTAAGATGAAATTGGTTTAGGGTTTAGTGCTTAGTGTCCCTATAATAGATGTCTGAAGTATCCATGGTGTTGGTTTGTCCATAAGAACAGTGCTGGTTGCCAGAGGGCAGTATTTAAAGCACCTTTTACATAAGGCCTCATACCACTTGGTACACACTTTACCTCCTTGGGGCCATTCATGATACAGCTGTGTTTATATCACACATACTGTGTCAGTATAAAATTATTGCTCTATGGACTCTAGGGATGATTATAACCCTGGTTGGGATTTAGAACTGGTTTAATTAATTACAAAACTTAAATTTGTTTAGAAATGTTGGCATTTGGTTGAAGATGGTTAATCTGTTATTTTTGTCCACTGTTTGAAAGTTTTATCTGACAAGCCTCCAGACGAAGGTGACTATTTCTGATAACGCCCAGCCTTCACGTGGTACTGGCTGCAAACCATTTCCTGTGTTCATTTAATTTTCACATGGATAGCAACGACCAATTTTACAGAGCCTGGTACTCTGAGAAAAGCACATTAGCAAAACCAACCGTGGCCCTGTCTGGAAACAAACTGACTACGATTCTCAGTAAATTTCTGTAATCTAGATGGTGTGGAAGTTTAATTTATGAACTATTTCCGGCATTTATATAATGTTCTTTGCCTAGGACACCATTCTGACCAGTGTATAAACATTCTGCTCTCGAGTTAAATTAGAAGTGCAGCTTTCATATTTACAGCCGTTGCAACCAGTAATAGGTCACAACTAATCTCTTTGTCAATGAGACGACAGGCGAAGATCGCATTCTGCTACAAACCTGATGGGAAGATGTCGGAGGGAACATTAACCTACTTAATGACATTTAACTGATTGCAGGCAGGTGCACGTAGTGAGACCTTTGGTACATGAAGCAGAAAGAAAAATCCATCTTGTGTTCATGGAAGGGAGAATGGGATAGAGATGAATGATTATACAATAGAGGCAGTATACGTTAAGAACAGATGGAACTTGACTTTAACAATTTTTTGAAATCTCTGTTCAAATTGACTCCTAGTTTCGGTTGGTGTTAATTTCTGAATTGATTTATTTTGTCAGAATTGGCCTGAAGCTGCCACTTGATAGAGGGCAATAAGCAAAATGTACGTGAGCAAGATCCGTCTGAACCCATAAATTTGAGAAGTGAATGCGGTTTCTTTAGGCACCCTGCATGAACAAATAAAGCTGTATTATGTACTTAGTGGAAAACATGTTAATGGGGTACTTCTATCTGAATTCTTTTTTTTGCACCCCAGTTTCCAGTGAAGATGACACTGTATGCATGAGTTTATTGCTACTTAGACATGTTGTTGTATTTCAACATTTAATTTTTTTATTTTTTTTTTCTCCTAAGGTTTCAGTAATTTAATGTCTAATTGTTAATTTAGTCCAGGAAACCCTAAACTCCCTAATGAAATACAGGTTTGGTTAAAGACAGATTCCCCTGCATCTCGTGGTAAAATTAACAAAATCCTAACCATACTTTATGAGAACTGATAAATAATACAATTGACCTATCCTTCATTTAGATCAGGGGTCCTCAAACTCCGGCCCCCCAGTTGTTGCTGAACTATAACTCCCATGATTCTTTGAATTACATAGACAGCCAGAGAATTATGGGAGTTGTAGTTCAGCAACATCGGGGGGGCCGGAGTTTGAGGACCCCTGACTTAGATGGGCATTGTACTGGCCAAACACAAACTAAAAATCTGTTTGGTAGAATATCCCCAATGAAAACTTGCATGCATTAATCATGCATTTTATCATTAGAGTTATAACTACAAACCGCTTGCAAAAACTGCAGATCTCTGCAACCTTTTGCAAACCCTCCTCTTCTAATTCCACCTAGACTTTCTGTGGCTGTCCAATCACAGACTTCACAATGCTGCTTAATGAGAAGTTTTTGCAAGATAGGTGCTCTGAGTAACTGCTGCCTCATGAGTTCAGTGCAAATAAGCTAATCAAACCAGGAAGTAACATAACTTATTGTCTGCTTGAAAATCCAGTGGGTGGGACCAGTATAATTTATAGTAAAAATAGAAATCCAGCGCACTCACTTATCAACTAAACAGCTACTTTGATGCTGACAGATTTGACTAGTTTTATTAAAAACACCTAATCTAGTCAAAAAATAATGGGGGTTTAGTTACATTATATGATCATACATTGCATAAGCTTGCCACAAACGTCAATGTACCCCGTTTGTGGCAGGCTTATGCAATGTATGATCATATAATGTAACTAAACACCCATTATTTTTTTGCCTAGATTAGGTGTTTTTAATAAAACTAGTCAAATCTGTCAGCATCAAAGTAGCTGTTTAGTTGATAAGTGAGTGCGCTGGATTTCTATTTTTACTGTACTTATGGGCCCCCAGCAGCACCCCATTTAAGCATGTTTAGGTGAGTGCAGCCAGACCCTTGTTTTACCGGTATAATTTATAAACATGTCAATTTCAGTTGAAATCTGCACTTTTCCAAAATGGAAAAATGGGGCATACTTTTTACACATAAAGTTTTTCAGCAGACAAAAGTATTTTAGGGGTCTGAAGTGTTGCTTTTAATCCTTGATCGGGTTTTAGCTTCCTTGTGCCTTGATGGAAGGAATTGAGACCTATTGCATATCACACTGATCCCAAATCTTGTCAGCCACTCTCTGTGTTAAAAAAAGCAGCACCCCACACAGACCATATTTTATGCCTTTTTAAGGCCTTGTCAATGAGGCACAGATTATGTCTCTGTGGACGGGGAGCAAGGGGTTCATGTTTTTATTACCCTCTAGAGTTAAGGAGCCTAAGATCATGCAAATTACCCAAAACAATTTAATCGCACATGTTGAGAACGGGCAAAAAGTCAATTAGCCTTTCAGAAATCCCCCTGCTCACATCTTAACCCCTTAAGGACCAAACTTCTGGAATAAAAGGGAATCATGACATGTCACACGTGTCATGTGCCCTTAAAGGGTTAAATAACATTGATAAAACTAAGACTAGGAAGAGTCTTGTTTTATCAAGAGGCTAAAACTGAGTCTATTTATATAAACCATATAACATTGTCATCGTGGGATAATCTGAAATGGCGTGTCATTATTTTTGCAAAAGTTCTGAATATGTAGAATGGGTATAGGCAAGTTCTCCAGATTCCAGATCCATCCTAGATGAGGAAAGACTGCAACCGTCAAGAATCGTTCATCCTAGTCCATGGTTTGTTTTATCTAGGCCATAAGCTCTGTCCCGCTGGAGTTTATGGGCTAAATAGTTAAAGTTTACTCCAAACATCATAACCAATACAGCCAATGTAGTTTTTATGATGTCAGCATTACCCTTGCCCCAGTTTCCTGTAATGGGGCAAACCATTTTGCAATGGTTCCCCGTGTGGCACTGAGTGAATTCCAAAGGCTAGCGGCGACATTCGGCTTCCGTGGAGCTGCAGAAGCCGGAAGTTGATCCTCCCGCCTATACCTTGATTGAAAGCGTGGCTGACCACTCTCAGCCTGTGAATGCTATTCTGTGCTTAGGAAAATGCACAGAATTTACATTAATTCCAGGATGGCTAATATTGCCCCTATAAAACTGCCTTAGGTGGAGTTACACCTCCAGCAGAAGATGGGTTAAACTCTTTATGTGCATCATTTCAAAATGCAATGCACATACAGGCTTTAGGTACTATGAATCGAATGAATCAGTGGCATTTATTGAAGGAAAGGTTATTAAGCTTTTGTCCGTTCTCATATTTTCTGTTTTTGTTTTGATGTTAGAGGATGCCTGAGGTGCCTACAAGAAGAATTCTCACTTGCTGCAGCAAGAATGTGTGCAGACGTGGCTAAAAAGTTCCAACTAGACCTAAGCATTTCTCAGTATATTTATGGGAATGCAGATGTATGCGACATGCATGCAGGTAGATTTCGTTTTCATTGCAAATTAGGGTTTTTTTTTTTCTTTTTTCTCTGTCCTTCATGCCAGAATCTGCATTGATGCTGAATTTTCTATTTAGATTCAGTTATGAACTGTAAATGCAATCTATTTCTCATTTAGTATTGGAAATTTCAGTGCTAAACAGCTAGGAGTACAGAAAACAGTGTCGTTTAAATCTGCCGCTTACTCTCTGCTGCTTAGGCATAAATGCAACAAAACAAAAAGTGAGTTCAGCTCCACCAATGAGCTCAGTAGTCCGATAAATGGACTGTCCGCAATTTTGTTTTACAGTTTTGGCTGAAAGTTTACTATATTCAAGATGACACTGAAGATTCTCCGGAAGTTGAACACAACCTTTTCAAATATTACCCTTTCATAAATCTGCTGTTATTGAATTTGGTTTCCAAGGAGGAAAAGGGGGGACTGCACACAATCATAAAAACCACAGGGTGCTAACGGAGTATGTGTCAGCAAATCCCATAAGAACTCAATGTGACGAATAAAGCAGGTTTATTGGACACCGCAACGTTTCTACCACTACCCAGGTCTTTATGAAGCCTTGATAAAAACTTAGGTATAGGTCAAAGTGTTGCTGTGTCCAATAAACGTGCTTGTTTCATCACAGTGAGTGCCTGAGATGTGTTATTGAATTCGAGGATGGGCGCAAAGTAATACAAGTTTTTTTTTGTTTAATTTTTTTTTAAAAAGTCCTCATTGCTGTTGTTTTTTTTTTTTCCATGTAGTGTCTTTATTCTACGATTTGCTCGAAATGTTGAGGATTTAGTTAATTTCGATAGTTTCTAATTACAGTAAGCGGTATAGCAGGAGACCTTTCAGATGAGAGGAATGAGGAGTGATGGATTAGTTTTATATTGGGGGGGAGAAAAACTGAGTATCAATAGCATGGGTAGGCAGCTTTTGGTACTACATCTCACATACTGCAGTTTGGTTTGAATTCACTAAACTAAAAACTTGAAAAGAAACTGCAGACTTATGTTAAAATAGCAGAACAGGAAATATAGTGGCTGACTCTTCTCTCCCTCCCCCCCATTTCTGCTTATACTTTGCGATTCTCTAGACTTCCTCAAAAACTCCTAGAATTGAATGCAAAATTTTATAAAGTACGTAAAGCAGTCATATTTCTACTTTGCTATTGTGACCAGCAGAGGGCACTCGAAAACCAGAAATCCTAATCGCTAACCTCTGCATAAACATGTCAGTTCCTCACGTAACTAGGACATTCTTTCGCTGCTTCAAACAAACAATCTAGGTTTTATCAGCCTAGAGACAAGCTCATAATGGGTGGTCTGCAAAAGCCTTATAACAGAAGCCATTTCAGCATTTTTACATTCCGCAGATCCTAGCTGGATTCATTTGAAAAGATGTTTATGATGATGCATACTACAAATCAAGGGAGGCAAAAATAGGTGATACTTTTTTGTATTTTTTTTTTCTATATTTCATGTATATCGCAAATTATTTTACCCATTCCTACAAATTGATTGGGGTTTTCTGTTAAACTAATGGAGTTATAAGAGACTAGGTTGCAATTGAGAAGCAATGTGGTGGTGGTGGTAGACGCCTGGATTCTTATAATCTGTATGGAACGGGGCGTTTTCAGGGTGCCCTCCACCCTCCCCCACGGCAGAACAGTTTTGCACATTTCGGCACTTGAAAGATGTGTTGGGCTATCTTTATCCTCCTGGAGATTGTCAGATCGTTTGAACAAGGTCCTCATCAACCTATTGTTTCTTTAATAATTTGCAATTTTTTCGGCTATTGTTACATTTCTCCCTTTACATTATTGTAACACGCTGCGGAATAAGTTGACACTATATAAATGCCAACAATAAGAATTCTCACTCAGGACAACGTTTCAGCTCCAAGGAGCCTTTCACAAGCATCTAGGCTGCTTGGAGCTGGTGCTTGGGGGGGGTGAAGACCCCCAAAATTCTTTTTTTTTTTTAATTTGCCTATTATGCCATTTAATTTGAACTTTTTGTTGTGATGTCTCTTTCATTAAAATCATTTTAAATTTAGTCTGACGGGGCAGTTTTTGTTTATTTGACTGGTGAAAAAAGAAATGCCTACATAGTAGATCTTTAATCCTTTCACCTCTCACACTGAGGATTTCTGCCTTCATTGTACCCATTTTGCATAGGCCTCGGTGGCATAGTTTGTTCGTGTATTTGGCAGTTCTGATCAGTTCTCAACGATTCCCAATTTATTGAATAACTCTATAAATGGATATTGAAAGATAAACCTGTATGATCTGTTAAACTAAAATATATACCAAAAGTGTGAAAAAAGCACTAGGGGGATTGCCTATTGAGTTTTAACAATGTATACCTATTAAAAATCGTACATATCTGACTCTCTCAGCCTACCAGTGGTACTCAGCCCAAGGCTTCCTGATTAAAGCCTCAAATTGGAGCAGAAGTGAAGGGCAGAGTGATCAGGTGTCGGATTGAAGAAGTTGGGGTTAAACCGGTTGTTATGGTGCTAGAGTAGTCCTGTAAAGGCACAACAGTAACTATATATTCTGCTACTTATAAATGTTTATTTTCCTAAGCTTGTAGTAAAAAACGTAGTTTATAGCAAAAAATAAAACAAAAGATCTTGGAGAATGCGGGCATTGATCCCGCTACCTCTCACATGCTAAGCGAGCGCTCTACCATTTGAGCTAATTCCCCTTTACAAATATCAGGTTTCTGATCAGTTCTCAACGATTCCCAATTTATTGAATAACTATAAATGGACATTGAAAGTTAAACCTGTATGGTCTGTTAAACTAAAATATATACCAAAAGTGTGAAAAAAGCACTAAGGGGATTGCCTATTGAGTTTTAACAAGGTATACCTATTAAAAATCGTACATATCTGACTCTCTCAGCCTACCAGTGGTACTCGGCCCAAGGCTTCCTGATTAAAGCCTCAAATTGGAGCAGAAGTGAAGGGCAGAGTGATCAGATGTCGGATTGAAGAAGTTGGGGTTAAACCGGTTGTCATGGTGCTAGAGTAGTCCTGTAAAGGCACAACAGTAACTATATATTCTGCTACTTATAAATGTTTATTTTCCTAAGCTTGTAGTAAAAAACGTAGTTTATAGCAAAAAATTAAACAAAAGATCTTGGAGAATGCGGGCATCGATCCCGCTACCTCTCACATGCTAAGCGAGCGCTCTACCATTTGAGCTAATTCCCCTTTACAAATATCAGGTTTCTGATCAGTTCTCAACGATTCCCAATTTATTGAATAACTCTATAAATGGACATTGAAAATTAAACCTGTATGGTCTGTTAAACTAAAATATATACCAAAAGTGTGAAAAAAGCACTAGGGGGATTGCCTATTGAGTTTTAACAATGTATACCTATTAAAAATCGTACATATCTGACTCTCTCAGCCTACCAGTGGTACTCAGCCCAAGGCTTCCTGATTAAAGCCTCAAATTGGAGCAGAAGTGAAGGGCAGAGTGATCAGGTGTCGGATTGAAGAAGTTGGGGTTAAACCGGTTGTTATGGTGCTAGAGTAGTCCTGTAAAGGCACAACAGTAACTATATATTCTGCTACTTATAAATGTTTATTTTCCTAAGCTTGTAGTAAAAAACGTAGTTTATAGCAAAAAATAAAACAAAAGATCTTGGAGAATGCGGGCATCGATCCCGCTACCTCTCACATGCTAAGCGAGCGCTCTACCATTTGAGCTAATTCCCCTTTACAAATATCAGGTTTCTGATCAGTTCTCAACGATTCCCAATTTATTGAATAACTCTATAAATGGACATTGAAAATTAAACCTGTATGGTCTGTTAAACTAAAATATATACCAAAAGTGTGAAAAAAGCACTAAGGGGATTGCCTATTGAGTTTTAACAAGGTATACCTATTAAAAATCGTACATATCTGACTCTCTCAGCCTACCAGTGGTTCTTGGCCCAAGGCTTCCTGATTAAAGCCTCAAATTGGAGCAGAAGTGAAGGGCAGAGTGATCAGATGTCGGATTGAAGAAGTTGGGGTTAAACCGGTTGTCATGGTGCTAGAGTAGTCCTGTAAAGGCACAACAGTAACTATATATTCTGCTACTTATAAATGTTTATTTTCCTAAGCTTGTAGTAAAACACGTAGTTTATAGCAAAAAATAAAACAAAAAACCTTGGAGAATGCGGGCATCGATCCCGCTACCTCTCACATGCTAAGCGAGCGCTCTACCATTTGAGCTAATTCCCCATGTATGTATCATGTTGAGATAAGAGTGTCAATACAGAGTATGTTGCCTGGGACAGTGCCTTGGAAAATTATGTACATTTAGAGAAATAGAATGTAACAGCAGATAAGAACCGTTTGGCCCATGTAGTCTGCCCAATTTTCTAAATACGCAAATTAGGCCCTGGCCTTATCTTAAGTCTAGGGCAGTTCTATTATATCAGTGATCTGTTTATTCACTAAACCACAAATTGTCAAGAACACAGTAATTATTCCCCCCACTTAATTTGCCAAAGTGAGGTTGAGATACAGACAAAATTGTCACAAAAATTGAGTAACAAGTAAAGTTATACATCACTACTGTACAGGTATCGTTGCCTTTTGTAGTGTTATAACTATGATCGCAGCTGTACAAGTACTTTTGCTGTTTGCTATTGCAGTTCCATCACATAATATGAAGTTATTTTATGATTAGGAAGGCCTATTGAGTTTAGCAGTGAAAAAAAAGTGTGGGAGGGGGAGGAGAGTGGGGGGAAGTAGGGAAATGACACTTGCCAGTCATGACATTAGCAACCATAATGGCTCCATTATTTAAAAATATATATATATATATATATATATATTATAATAATGTAAAGCTTAACTCACCAAGGTGACCATAACTGATAAGAAAAGAAGAAACATAAACTAAGGAAAAGAGCAGACAAATAGATTCCCACAAAAAGGAAACACAAAAGTATCAAGTCAATATATAGTGATGTTGGGAGGAAAATATAAATATTTTATCTTATCTTTAAAAAAAAAAAAAAAGAGCGGGTAGGGGGTAAGGTTTATCTATAAACAGGCAGCTGTATTAGTCTGGCAGGGCTCTCTGATATTTAAAGTGTTTTGTCCTAAAAAGTGGTGCAAAAATGTAAAAGGGGAGAGTCACCCATGGAATATGTGAGCAGGTATATGGAATATGTACATTACAAAGAAAATGGAGTATCAGATGAAACAAATCTATATGATACATTAATCTTGAAGAATGATTTAATGAAACTCTTTAAGTAATAAGAACAATTTAAAAAAAAAAAAAAAATTGGAGAATGCGGGCATCGATCCCGCTACCTCTCACATGCTAAGCGAGCGCTCTACCATTTGAGCTAATCCCCCTATACAAGTGTGTTTCAGATCAGTTCTCAACAATTTACAATTTGTTGAATAACTATAAATGGACATGATCTGTTAAACTAAAATATATACCAAAAGTTTGAAAAAACTGCAGGGGTGGGGAACCTTCGGCTCTCCAGATGTTTTGGACTACACCTCCCATGATGCTTTACCAGCATTATGTGTGTAAGAGCATTATGGGGGATGTAGTCCACAACATCTGGAGAGCCGAAGGTTGCCTATCCCTGCCATAAGGGGATTGCCTCTTGAGTATAAACCAGTGTAATCTTTATTTAAATATTATTGTACAGCCCAAAACATAAAATATAAATAATAAGGTGAGAACAACACACCTTGACACTTAGACTATTGTGCTAGTACATGAAATAACCGTATATAATAATGATGTCGCTGTATTAAACTGATAAAAAAATATAAGAATATCTTAAAATAATAATAAACTAGCTCTATTTACATTACAGAGAGAAGGTGCTTGAGCCATAGTCTACAATTGGATACATAATAGCACATAAATTGTAACAAAAGGAGCTGAATGGAAACATTGTAACAGAAACAAGTCAGAGATTGTGATGATATCTATAGGAACAGAGTGCAGGGTCTATGTTTGGTGGAATAGAAAGACTAAATAGGATATTTGTTTTTCTGCAGAGTGTTATATAAAGGTAGGTATAACAGTAATCACTTACTACAGAACAAACTCTTAGAAAGTTGATAGGTATCTATCCTAGCCTTAAACTTAAATGGACGGCTTAATGTAGTTGCTCTAGTGAGTATAGTCAGTTCCAGAGCCGTCTATAATATTAATATGACCTTGGGCAAAGCATTTTCTTGTACCCACTGTACCCTGCCCCCACCAGCCCCCACTCACTGGCGTGCAATCACACATTTCAACATGACACAGTGGGGGGAACTAAAGTAGAGAGGTGCAAGACATGCTTACACAAACATATACACTGACAGACATACTGATACATACACACAAACATACTGACATACATATATTCATTGACAGATAAATTGACACACACAAACATACGGACACACACTCACAGAGACATACGGACACATACTCACAGAGACATACGGACGGACACACATGTACTGAGAGACATAATGACACACACAGAATCATTCACTGACTGACTAAATGACAGACATACACACTGACAGACATACTGACAAACACAGACACATAACTGACAGACATACTGACACATAGAGACACTGATAGACATACTGACACACATTTACACACAATCACACATGCACAATTTACACTTTTAACCTAACTCCCATTTCCAACCATGAAGGGTGCCTTCCTGGTGTCCAGAGTGGTGGCTGAGGCTGTTGTGAGTTAGGGGCTGGCTCTCCCTGCCCAGCCCCCCTCCTCACTACCTCCTTGGTCTCTCCCACGTGGCTCTATATTTTCATTGGGAGGAAGTGACGTCCAGCCGTCACTTCCTCCCAGCGCTGCCGAAAACCATGGGGCTGGTCACGCTGTTAAAGGGCTCCTGCTTACAAAGGCCCACCAGGTGGTCGTAAGAGCATGGGCCTTCTTAGTTTGCAGGCCCCCGGCTGCACTGGGGGCCCATGGTGAAAAAAATAAATAGTAGAGGGCACCAGGGCTCACGGGGCAGCTGCTTTGGCCCCCCCTGAGTAACTGGGCCCGGGGCAGCTGCCCCATTTGCCCCGGATTAGAGACGGCCCTGGTCAGTCCCTGCGTGTTTTTTGCTGTAAACACAGTATTTTCAGAGAAAATGCAGTGTTTACCTTACAGCCTAGGAACACCTCTAGTGGCAGTCACTCAGACAGCCAGACACTGGAGGTGCTTTCCGGGTCAGTGCTGTACATGACGTTCAGCTTCTCCACTCTGTATTCAATGCATCTCTAAGAGGAAATGCTGATTTACCAGGGTGGCGTTTGGCGCCGCCTCCAAGCCAGCCTCCTTGGCTAAGATCATCAGAATTCAGGATCTCATCCAATCCAATGCTTTCCTAGGGGAAAACATTGTGATTGGCTGAGATAATCAATTCTAATTATGTCAGGCAAGGAGGCAGATAGTGGGAGGAACCAGCTCCAGCAGACCTACGCATCGCTGGAAATGAGGTGAGTTTTCTAGTTTTTTTAAGGGGGGGGGGGGTCAGTAGGGCTTGCATGTTTTTTTTTAACACTATAGGGTCAGGAAAACATGTTTGTGTTCGTTTAAATGTTTAACTTTTACAACTCAGCTGTAGACAAATGTGAAGGACAGTTGACATTACATAAATTATTATTTTTTTATTACAATAAGCGGAAAAGTCAGTTAAATTGTAGGGTGATGAAATTGGGCGTTTTGTGAGCCCATTACCTTATCATTGTTATAATAACATTAGTTAATGTTAACATTATTATAAAAATAAAATACAAGCACCGCACTATACTAAGCATTACTTAAAGGAGCACTAAAGCATTAGGTATACAAACTTTTATGATGTCCCCCGCCATTTGGCATAAAAATAATAAAGTGTATTTACTTCCCTTTGTCAGTGCCGATGCTCCCTCTCCTCTTCCAATGGCATCACAGAGGAGGCATGCCCATCTCTACAGTCGGTCCAATCCAATGCTCCGCCTAGAGGACCCCATGCGCGACAATGGCTCCCCTCCTGCTGTCTCTCTATTCTCCGCATGGCTCTTTGTGTGCTGAGAGGAAGAGAAGTGTAATCATTGCCTCCCATCAATGAGGCTGCGCAAAGGGACGGCTAGCTAATAGGGGCTCAAATACAGCGTGCAAGACATGTCCCAGATCATGTTTGTTCTGGGACTGGGAGCCTGCTAAACTCAGGGCATATTCACCAGGGGCTCAGTGCATGGGTTGCCCTGGAGGGGCACTGAATTGAGTAAGCAGCCCTACTAGAAGCATAGCCAACTTATATTTTCAGCTTGGCTTGAAATTTTTGAATTCCGTTTGAATTACAAACAATTCTAACTTTAGTGAATAATCCCATAAAAAGAGGGATACTTTAATTTTAGACACGGGGGGTTTGGGCAAGGGCAGAACTTTTTAAAGAAATGTTAGGTGACTTACTAATAACAATTTATGCCAATAAAATATAACTTAGAACAAGACTAATGCATCTTCTTTACACGACACATTTATTGTAGTAAAGACATATTACTGGAAGTATTATTATTGTGGAGTTCTTTTATATACTCAGACACATAAACAATATGAAGCTCCTAGAAAAAAAAGGAAGGAGGGAGGGAGTTGGGCGCAAAATAGGGACTGTCCCTCCTAAATAGGGACATTTGGGAGGGATGATATTATTATTATAATATAAACTCTTTGGAGAGAGACCTGCAGTTAGGGTTTAGGGCAATGTTAGAGAACTGGATTTGTGGGGCACAAATAAAGAACGTGCCCCCAGTGTGACCTTGCTCCGCCCCTGGTGTAAGGAGGCTGTGTGAGTCTCAGACAAGGGAGGGGTGACTAGGGCCCCACAGACAAAGTGATTTAACTCCTAAATGGCAGGAAATTGAGCAGTGAAACTGTAGGGGAATGATCTGTGTACCAAAACTGCCTAATTAAAGGAACAATCTGCAGGGAAAGATAAGTGGAAAAAAATATCTTTCAGCTATGTTTTTAGTTTGGCTGCTCTGGCCTTAAATTTGAAATTCACTTTGAATTCTCACTTTAGTAAGTAACCCTGTGTGTGTTTTTGTGCGTGTTTTATAACGTACAGCCAGAACTCCACACATATGGTATCTGACACCTCACAAGCATCCTGTTTTCATGCGACTTTAGCAAAGCTTTGCTGCACTTTCAGAAAACAGGATGTCACCCTATCAAAAAAGCTGAGAGAAACACTTAACCTGAATATGTGGCTCTATAAAAATTGGGCTGTTTTTTTTTTGTTCACATGCTGACCAACTGTTAACATATGTTTTGTCATATACTTGGGGCATGACAAGCTAACTTGTTATATTTCCATGCACTCCAAAAATAAAGAATAAAAAAAAAAAAAGCTGAGAGAGAGAGAGAGAGAGAGAGTGTGTGTGTGTGTGTGTGTGTGTGTTTGTGTGTGTGTGTGTGTGTGTCTGTCTGTCTGTCTGTCTGTCTCAGTCATGGATCCATAGATGAGAACAATAACATTGTTGCAATAATAAGCACCATTTTATACCCTCAATGTATTGTAAAGTTCTGCGGAATATGTTTGCGCTATAATAAATAATATATAAATACTAATAACAATATATTCTGCAGTGTTGTGTAATTATTATTATTATTATTGCCATTTATATGGTGCCAACATACTCCACAGTGCTTTACTATATTATAAAGTGGAGAATGTAACAATAGGTAAGGCAATTACAGAATGTTACAGGGATAGGTTGATGAAGACCATGCTCCAAAGAGCTTGCAATCTAGAGGTAATGCATGGAAGAGATGCTGTACACTAACAATAACACAAACACACACACACAGCATACCTGTGAGTGTTTTTACAAGTTATCTAATACATTGTTAATGTGTTCATACCCCCTTCCTCGCACACCCAGGAGCATTGCCTGGTCTAACAGTGTGTTTTGGGGTCTTTGTAACGTTATGTAAAGGAAAAAAACAACAACTTTAGAGTCAGCAGAACTCTGTGTTTGTAAACAAAGCTACCCCAGCAGGAGACATTATGGCCCTGAAGGGGTTACATGAGACTCAGGGTTGGGCTGAGTAAGAGCCAATTGCAGAGCAGCACTAGGGCATAGATAAGGCTGGCGCTGGGCGAGTTTCACCATAAATAGAGCAGTCAGCGAGGACGGCCGCTAGAGGGCGGAGAGCAGCTCTGATGTGCCAAGTTTGTAGAAAGTATTGTGCAGAGCAGCAGCTGGGAGCCACAAAGAGGAAGGGAGGATGCAAGTCTCATGGTAAATGCTATAGATGCGCCATTGTTGGGGTAGGGTGTGATGGTTTATGGAGGCACTGGGGAGGCAGACACAGCTGGGCTCTGTAGATCAGGTTTGGAAATCTCATGCATTTCTTTTTAAAGTGTTACAGAGGGAGGTGGCTGTGCTTCATGGTATAGCCATTCTGTATTGGGCCACAACTCCTATCACTCTCTGCATTTTTCTCTCCTTATCGTGTAAGACAGCGGTGGGGAAGCATTAAATCAAAGGGTTTCCAGATGTCGCAGGACTACAACCCCCATGATGCTTTACCAGTTGGAGGTTTGTAGTTCTTCCAATGTTGGTAGAAAAATATTTTTGGCTTGCAGGGTGTAGAAATCAATGCAGCAGAGCAGGGGCAGCACATATTTCTATTGTCTGTTATTTTGGGGTGGGAGCATTGGGAGATGGTTGGTTTATGGAATATCCCCATTGATTACTTATTAATCAGAGATGAGACAGGTTGTTGTCGATTTAAAAGTTCCTTATTATTTATTTTCCCCATGACACTTGGAGTATGACTAATAAAATGAACCAAAACGGAACTAGAAGTACTTTGTATTGGGTGATTCTGCTAAATGTAACGACTCTCCTGTTGGTTAATGAGCAGGTTATCAGGGAGAAGCTGGGTTTGTTGCTGACACTGGTTTTGTATTCATTCTAATATGATGTCGTGGGGAACACTCGAAGGTTCAGAGTTGGTCAATTAGTTGTCATGGTGACTGTTTCAGTTGTAGAACGTTGCCCCAGAGTCCCCTTGTTACCCCACACCCTGGTAGTTGTTTTATGACACACCCTGACATGCTGCAAGGTGGGTGGGGAGCAAAGTAGCCAACATAGGGCGTTGATGTAGCATTGGAAAATACTTTATAAAAGAGATGAAGGTTCTGTCTCCAGCAATGCAGAGTAATCTGATAATATTTTCTATTTAATGCAACACTGTATATTATCCAAATACAAGAAGTTACAAAATGCCTGCAAAACTAAAACCCATTCTATAGATTTTAATAGTGTTATATTGTAATGGTATATTCAAGTGACTCTCTAACCATTTAACTATCCTACACCAATAGTGAAGTCCTTGGATTCAAAGCCCTTTCCTTTGATGCAAGTTTCCATAGCTGGCTACTTCCAATGCTAACCAGTACTAGCCCTTTCATCTTCAGAGGTCTGAGCATATAACTGCATGCTGGGCAGGGATTTGGGATATAGAGAGCCAGTTACAGGTAGGCACAGAGCCCCAAGGATGATTCTGCCCCCCCCCCCCACCCCTAAACTGAAAACGAACTGAACATTGCAGACCTAAAGAAACATGTGTGTATAGTGACACCTGACCATGGCATATACTGACTGACGTGGGTGCATTTTTCTGCTTGTAATGTATTGTTTGAAATTGAGCATATAGTTGTGTAACTGCATGAAGGCTGTACAGTTATGCTTGAAGTAGTTATGGTAAGGGGGTTAGAGGGGTTAAAGTAAGTTAGATTACATAGTGTGTTAAGAGAATCGTGTATTAAAGCTAGGATTAAGGTAGGGTATTTTTTATTAATTTTTTTAAGGCTTGGGCTGGGAGTGCTTACATTTGGGAATAAGGAAAGGGTTTGGTTAGGTTTTGGGAGGAGTTAAACTTAGTTTTTATAGTATCCACTTACTGTTCTATGACCAATATTAGAGCTGCAGGAATTCAGTGTGCATCACTCAGTGCTGTCCCTGCAACTCCTGCAAATCTCTTCCTGTGTGAGAGGCTGTTAGAGGGCAGATGGGAAGTAATCCCTACCAGTCCAGCCTCATACAGACACTAGAATTGCTGGGACATCACAGCACTTCATTTTGCATGCTCTAACTGTACCAGCAGTTCTATCAAACATAGCATAGAGGACACTGGCCAAGGCTCTTGGTATCTGTCTCCCCACCAGCCCACTTAGAGGGACACTCCACTGCCAAAATAGACTTTTAAAAATCACAATTTAATAGATGTACCACAAATAAATATGTGCATTTTAATTATGCATACTTTAATTGGTGATCTATCGAAAAACAGCTTGCAAAAACTGTAGATCTGACTACTAGCTTTGCAAGCCCTCCCCTTCTAACACTGCCCAGACTTTCTGTGGCTGTCCAATCACAGACTTCCCAATGCAACTCAATGAGAAGTCTTTGCGAGGCAGGTGCTCTGGCCAGTTACCTTCCTCTTGAGTTTAGCTCCACAGACGTGTGTGTGTGTGACAGCTAAGGGGGTGTAACAAGATTCATTAAAATCTGCACTTTGTAAAAAGGAATGAGGACACTTTCCCCACACATAAAACACTTTAGCACATTCAAGTGTTTGGAGTGTCCTTTTATAGGAACACTATTGTGTTGGGAATACACACTTGTCCTGTAGCAGTTTAGTTTACAGGCCCCTTTCTGAGTGCATGCAAAAGGTAGCTTATTTACCTACTCTTCCTTGCTGTGCTGCTTCCTGTGGCCAGCCCTGTCTCCTCAGTTTTGATGATCTCAGCCAACCTAATGCTTTCCCATTTGATGGACGTGCATGCGTGCCATAAACAGTGCCAATCAGGTGGATTATGAGACTATCTGCTTGAGTCTTGCTATTTCGGAGGAAGCTCATTTGATGTCTGTCAGAGTGACTGCGGAATGTCAGTGTTTCCAGTTGTATGGTTAAAAATAGTGGGGCGTAGCACCCAGACCATTTCACTAGGATGAAGTCATCTAGGTGCCCATAGTGTCCCTTTAAGCTCCAACAAAAGCTGACTAGTTCTGAAAACAGTTGCTGTCTCTGCATTATTGGAAATTTGGCCCTGAATATAGATCCATAACCTGCAAAAGTATTCATCAAATTGTAATGAAATAGCTTCCCAAACTGGCAGCAGATATTTATCTGGAAATGTCGACTCTCGTGATTTTATAAATGGAGTGATGTTTACTGTACACTATCATGGTTCCAGCTTCCAGACATCATGCCGAGGGACGTTTTAGCCGCGAGGCAAACAAGGCATGTGCCTTGGGCGGCATTTTCCAGGGGGCAGCAAAAAACGCCGCCCCCAAATGCCCAGGGCAAATGCCTTGTTAGCCTTGCAGCTAACTAACATGCTGGGCGAGCGGCTGGCGAGGGAGCACTTCCCCCTGAGCTGTCTGTCTGCTCAGCTCCCTCGCGCGCCGCCCGCAGAGTGAGACTGGGAGCCGGAAGATGACATCATATTCTGGCTCCCAGCCTCACTCTGCGGCGCGCGAGGGAGCTGAGCAGACCGCTCAGAGGAAGTGCTCCCTCGCCAGCGCCGCCCACCCAGCAACCACTGGACCACCAGGGAGAACGAGAACCCCCCCCCCCCCAGCATTCCCAATGGTAAGGAGGCGGGGGGGGGGGGGTAAAAAAGTGTGTATTTAGAATGCGGGGCGGAGGGAAGGGTTGGGTGTGGGTGGCACGGGGGGGGGGGGGGGCCCAGAGGAGAGGCACCTGAGTTTTGTCCTGCCTAGGGCAGCACAAAACCAGGATACACCACTGACTGTAGTTCATGTTTTTATAACTCAATACTACCTCACTTTCGGAGGCATGGCTTCAGGGTGGCTCTACTTTAGACATCTTGTAATTTCATTACTTGCTGATAAGTTTATGTAACTGTAATTCTAACTTAGACCATTTTTGTATCTTGTTTAAAGACACGTTACTGAGAACTATACTGCTGGGAAACTGTTGAACACCAAAATATATGGAGCACACAGAAGAGAGGGCTGTTGGGCTGGAAGAGGGGAAAAAGGACAGCAGGATTTGGCTTCAAATAAGGACTTCCTAAAGAGAGGCACTTGGGAGGTATGTGTTTTAGACTTCCTTTTTATTATTCCTGCAAAGATCTAAGGAATACCATCTAGAGACGAGAATGTGTTTGGGAGGGATGTGTATCCTAACATTTGGAGTTTGGGGTCCCTGGTCATTGACATGGTTATTCACAAATCGAAATTATCAGGACACAACTTGTCATGCACAAGTAGTTGGGCTACTGCTTTAGTCTATTGCAAAAGTGGATTTTGAAAAAAATGTCCGCACCCCTAAGTATATGCAATAAGGGGGTTTCAAAACTGCAAATTCTGTTTTCCTGCCATTCTATGTGCAAACTGACTGAGCATCTAATTCACAATGTAGACTTGACCAGGTCAGTATGTCAATGTGGGAAATCTGTTTGAGGGCAGCCATTCAGTACATAATGCAAACACTGGGGAGACCCACCAGGAAGGATCCATGTAGACACTGGAAGTCTGTATATAAATATGAACTAACAAAGTTAACAAAGTTAGGCCTGTATCAGATGCAGGTTATGTTTTTTTTTTTTGTGTGTGAGTGCTATTTTATTTGTATCATTGTGTATGAAGGAAACATGATCCCTCTGCCTCATTACTTCCTAAAGTGTGGAGTAGTCTCCTGCTGTGCAGAGCTTCTAATGTCTGCGTTGGTCTGGGAGCGCGGCCAGGAGTGACACACTCTGCCTGGCACAGAGCGGGCCAAGCAATGAGAGCAGATCTGAGCAGGGAAGCAGGGATTTCCCAGGAAATGTGTCATGATATAGGAGCTGCTATGCAGAGCGAATCCATAATATGCTGAGGCGTTCATGGAAAACTGTACCAAGGCTTAATGCACATCCTACAAATAGATCTGTCCTCTCGTGCACAGCTCACAGGAGTCTTTTCTACAAAATACAATGTTCCCAAGGGGCATCCTGTGATACAGACAGCTGGTATTAACTTGTGACACTAGAGCACACAATGGGATTATGTATAAAGAGTGGTATTTACATTTTAGGCTGTGCTTCCGTTGCATTGCCTATATGCTGGAATATTCATAACTGCATCAGTACTTTTCACTTTGTTTTTATTTTATTTGCGGATTCCCCCTCATCTTTACTGTTTGTTACGTCCACAAAACTAGATACTCATAAGGTATGTAGGGCAAAGAGAAAAATCCAGAAGAGGCTTAAAGGACCGGTAAATACAGACAGACCACTTTAATATTTCAATGTAAAACCTGGCTGTTCTGTTCTGACACCTCGATGTTAACATTGAAGGGTTAAATGCACATCTAGTAGCTGTCTTCCTGATGGCCATTAGTGGCGCTTCCAATTCCAGACAGTCGAACTTTCAATCACATGCTGTCATAGAAACATTTGACTAGAAGAGCCTGGCTATTTGCTGCACATATATAAATCGTCCAATGCTTTTCTGAGAAGTGCTGGATTGGACGAGATTGTGGGAGATGTCAGCTGGAATGGTGATTGATGCTGAGCGTGTAGCTGCAGCAAAGGTCTCCACAGTGGAAACGAGGTAAGTAAACCTTTAACTTTGTAGCAGCAATGGGGATGGATAGAGGTCACAACCGTAAAAGGAAACTTATCTAAATGTTCCCTTAGAAAGTTGCAAGTGCATTAGAGCTCATGAGGACAAAAGCACAAAATGGTGGAATTTAAAAAAACAAAAAAACAAATAAAAAATATTGTGGTAGATGTCCATATCATGATATTTTGGAAATGTGCAGTGCATGGTAACAGGAACAATGACAATACAGGTCTATCTGATCTGCTGTTAATGTGGCAATACAGTTCCAGCATGCAGAAACAGGTTAGCTTGAATTGGTTTATTTCCACTTAGAATGTGACCACAGCACATGTTAGAAGGATAATATTGCTGTAAGCCTCCAGGTGTTTAAGTGGGTATCACTCTGCACAGCCTAGGTCTCTTGTGTACTTTTGATATTCATATTCACTATATAAAGTGCAGAATAAGAGTACATTGCAAGAATAAAATCTGACCAAGAAAGGGCTCAGTGGAGTATGGTATTAAAATTACTGTTCTAGATTGGTGTCGGCTTGCACAATATCTAATGGGTTCAAGGTTTATTTTGTACCTAGCTATTGATGTTTGTTCTAATCACATTAACACATTGGTAATGGGTGTGTGACAGCTGCCAGTCTTGGCAACGTGTAACAGAGGCTGGCCATGAAGTGGCACACCATAAAATCCTAAGCTACAAACCTACACCTTAAGTACACGAAAAATGAACCAGTGCTAATATATCAGGGCGTAGGCAGCAACCACAACAAAGGGGTCCCTCTCACCCTTTGAACAAAAACAGATGGGGGCTGCACCACAGGGAGTAATGGAAGATAGTCAATAACAAAGTCCAGTGGAATAAAAACCTTTAGGTTCACACAGGATGGTGTCTTTGTTATATTCAACAAGAGATGTGGGTACTTAAATGGTATCAGTAATCCGTCTCTCAGATATTCAGTCATTTGAAACGGAGAGGGACCTAATAGTGCAATATGTATCATATAAAGTGGTTCTGGTGAGGTAATCATGCACTCACACTTGGCAGAGCTATAGCAAGCTCTAGCGCTTGTAGTGGTACAATCCCCACTTCGGGATATATTGTAGGTATCGTCAGTCTTTTGGATTAACTGGAGCTCAAACGATGACAAAAGTAGGGGGGCAACAATACCAGAGCCGATACCATCGAGCAGTCAGCCTGCTCTAGTGTGTGTGATATCTATATCGGCTGTGGTAGTATGATGCCCACCTTGGCTTTCTTGTTTATTAGCAGCTCTCTGCACTCCAGTACTCCGTGACAGGTCAGCCTGCTGATTCCAACCTCCAAAGGAGAAACACTATTTTTGTTTCCATCTGGTGTGAACCTAAAGGTTTTCATTTATACCACTGGACTTTCTGTTATTAACTATATTCCATTACTCCTTGTGGCGCAGCCGCGATCTATCTTTAAACCTGCACCTTGTTTGTGCTGACTGGATTACATAATATCTGGAAGTTGCAGATGCCCATCCTGAAGATGTTCTATTAAATAAAACATTGAATGTTTGGTTAACTAGAGCATAGTATTCACCTTTCAAAAGATCTGAGATGTCTAGGCAAAACTAAACATCTGCTTATGTAACACTGTAGGCAAAAATCATGGGTAGTGATATACTGTAGTTGGTCCCACCCTTAGCTGCTATGGTATCCTCTGATATTCCTGGGAGTCTGTCTGTTAGGTGTTGCTTTTTATTTTATTTTTCAGTTGTATAATTTGTGTGATTGGGGAATTAGACCTGGCTCAATATTAACTTTTCTCAATTTAAAGTTTTGGTCCCCACCATTTATTTATATGTATCTGTATCCCTAAATTCTGTGTAGAAACCCTACAGTCAGTATAGAGAACTAGTGTCTGGATGTAAGGGCCAAAAACAAATGGTTACACTTTTTTTATAATCTAAAGTCAATCTTGTTCAGCTAGGCTTAATGACTTTCTGAGTCACACAACTGAGTAGCTAGACCTAAAACCATTGGACGGAAAACCAAACTGCACTGTGATGAATGTCTTTTCTGATTAAGGTTACTATTTCACAAATGTTTTCAGTTTCCTTTTTATGTAGGGTGCTTGGCATCTTGTTTGTCCTCGTATGGGGTCAGTTCTATATGTGAAATGTGACTTGAGTATAATATTTTCAGAAGGTTGCCTGCAGGCTTCTATAAGTATGAACATAACAGCAGGGCTAGGTAACCTTCACCACTCCAGGTGTTGTGGACTACATATCTCTATATTTTCCAGCATTATGGCTCAGATCAGTATGGTAGATGTAGTCCACAATATCTGGAAGGTTGCCAACCCCTGCACTACCACTGTATCTAGCATTTACTTATTAGATTTTATTTTACCCCTTAGATTCAAAATCAAAGGTATCGACGCAGAAAAATGGAGATATCCAAGTACAGCCATCCACGCCAATCCTTACTTGATGCCATCCATCGCTTCAACACAGCTACAACCATAATGGACGAAACTATTATGGTGCCAAGCATGCTGCAGGACATGATTCCAGAGAGTGAGGAAAATGAAGATCATTCAAAGTCTACAGAAATTATTGAGCACAATAACCTGTATGACTCATATATTCTACTTAAATCTCTGAGGCATGATATGAAGTGGGGGATCAATCAAGAATGCAAGTCTACAGAGGAGCAGTGTGCTGAGGAAGAAACTGGTGACCTCGTAGAACAATTTCAACATCACTTTCGGGGTCTCCTGTCTGTCCTTACCAAGCTCACCAAAAAGGCGAATCTTCTGACCAATTGTTACAAGAAGGAAATTGAAGTTAACGCTTCAAGTAACAAACACTTTTCTAGAAGTATCTCTTATTGAGGCGTAATAGGCCACATTTCAAAAGAAGTTAAAATTTAAGTGACCTTGTAATTCAGGAAGTTCTCATTTTTGCCATACTCCTAATCTGCCTTTGTTCTCGTACTACAATACAGTGCCACATGTGAAGGTGGTAGCTTTGTCAAATACTGGCATGAAAGTGGAACAGACCTCTGAGGAAACCTGTTGCACAATATTTTTGAGTAGTAGATTTATAACCTGAGATTGCTTGTTTGCATTTTACCTGCACCAAGCGGTGACTATGGCTAAAGGGATTAAGACCACTTTAAAAAGTGGAAGGCAAGACTTTCTGAAACGTATACAACATGAAGGTGTTGGAAAAAGTGCTAGGTGTTTAGTTTCTCAATGAAACCTACCAGGACTAAGAATGGATGTGCTGTCAGTTACTCTCAATTGCCCAAGGAATAAGCCCATACGAGCCATTTAAAATGAGAATATGCATTCATTGAGTCTTTAATCGTGTTAACTAAATTTGATTTGTGTGTAGATCTATTAAAACCCTAACTCTGCTATG